>NC_071490.1:1149364-2577810 GCF_028500815.1 Rissa tridactyla | reverse complement strand
GCGCGCGAGTAGGAAAGGGTGTTTTTGAGGCTGGAAGGCAGCAGGAAAGCCCGCAGCCCCCAGGTCTGTGTGGCTACACAAGCGGTTCCCAGAGAGCTTTAGAACAAGGCATAGTTTTTCCCTGCTGGCTCTTTGGGCGGGGGACCCATCTCCAGACGTATGGCAATTATTCTGCCTGGCGCGGTGCCTAGTGGGAAAGGGTGGTATTGAGGCTGAAAGGCAGCAGGAAAGCCCGCAGCCCCCAAGGTCTGTGGGCTACACAAGCGGTTCCCAAAGAGCTTTAGAACAAGGCATAGTTTTCCCTGCTGGCTCTTTGGGCGGGGGACCCATCTCGAGCCGTACGGCCATTTTTGTGCCTGGCACGGCGCCAAGTGGGAAAGGGTGGCTTTGAGGGCTGAAGGCAGCAGGAAAGCCACAGCCCCCAGGTCTGTGGGGCTACGCAGCGGTTCCAAAGAGCTTTAGAACAAGGCACAGTTTTCCCTGCTGGCTCTTTGGGCGGGGGGAACCCATCTCCAGCCGTATGGCCATTTTTGTGCGTTGCGCGGCGCCAAGTGGGAGAGGGTGGTTTGAGGCTGAAGGCAGCAGGAAAGCACGCAGCCCCTAGGTCTGTGAGGCTACGCAAGCGGTTCCCAAAGAGCTTTAGAACAAGGCATAGTTTTCCCCTGCTGGCTCCTTTGGGCGGGGACCCATCTCCAGCCACAGGCCTTTTCTGTGCCTGGCCCGGCGCCCAAAGGGAAATGGTGGTGTCGAGGCTGAAGGCAGCAGGAAAGGCCCGCAGCCCCCCAGGTCTGTGGGGCTACACAAGCGGTTCCCAGAGAGCTTTAGAACAAGGCATAGTTTTCCCTGCTGGCTCTTTGGGCGGGGGACCCATCTCAAGCCGTATGGCCATTTTTGTGCCTGGTGCGGTGCCTAGTGGGAAAGGGTGCTGTTGAGGCTGAAGGCAGCAGAAAGCCCGCAGCCCCAGGTCTGCGGGGCAACGCAGGCTGTTCCAAAGAGCTTTAGAACAAGGCATATTTTTCCCTGCTGGCTCTTTGGGGCGGGGGACCCATCTCCAGCCGTATGGACATTTTTGTGCTGGCGCAGCGCCATTGGGAAAGGGTGGTGTTGAGGCTGAAGGCAGCAGGAAAGCCCGCAGACCCCTGGTCTGTGGGGCTACGCAAGCGGTTCCCAAAGAGCTTTAGAACAAGGCATAGTTTTCCCCTGCTGGCTCTTTGGGCCTGGGACCCATCTCCAGCCGTATGGCCATTTTTGTGCCTGGCGCAGTGCCTAGTGGGAAAGGGTGGCTTTTGAGGCTGAAGGCAGCAGGAAAGCCCGCAGCCCCCAGGTCTGTGGGGGCTACGCAAGCGGTTCCCAAAGAGCTTTAGAACAAGGCCTAGTTTTCCCTGCTGGCTTTTTGGGGAGGGGACCCATCTCCAGCCGTATGGCCATTTTTGTGCCTGGCGCAGCGCAGAGTAGGAAAGGGTGTTTTTGAGGCTGAATGCAGCAGGAAAGGCCCCGCAGCCCCCAGGTCTGTGGGGGCTACGCAAGCGGTTCCAAAGAGCTTTAGAACAAGGCATAGTTTTCCCTGCTGGCTCTTTGGGCGGGGGACCCATCTCCAGCCGTATGGCAATTATTCTGCCTGGCGCGGTGCCTAGTGGGAAAGGGTGGTATTGAGGCTGAAGGCAGCAGGAAAGCCCGCAGCCCCCAGGTCTGTGGGGCTACGCAAGCGGTTCCCAAAGAGCTTTAGAACAAGGCATAGTTTTCCCTGCTGGCTCTTTGGGCGGGGGACCCATCTCCAGCCGTATGGCCATTTTTGTGCGTGGCGCGGCGCCAAGTGGGAAAGGGTGGTGTCGAGGCTGAAGGCAGCAGGAAAGCCCGCAGCCCCCAGGTCTGTGTGGCTACACAAGCGGTTCCCAGAGAGCTTTAGAACAAGGCATAGTTTTCCCTGCTGGCTCTTTGGGCGTGGCACCCATCTCCAGCCCTATGGCCATTTTTGTGCCTGGGTGCGGTGCCTAGTGGGAAAGGGTGGTGTTGAGGCTGAAGGCAGCAGGAAAGCCCCGCAGCCCCAGGTCTGCGGGGCAACACAGGCGGTTCCCAAAGAGCTTTAGAACAAGGCATATTTTTCCCTGCTGGCTCTTTGGGCGGGGGGACCCATCTCCAGCCGTATGGACATTTTTGATGCCTGGCGCAGCGCCAATTGGGAAAGGGTGGTGTTGAGGATGAAGGCAGCAGGAAAGCCCGCAGCCCCCTGGTCTGTGGGGCTACGCAAGTGGTTCCCAAAGAGCTTTAGAACAAGGCATAGTTTTCCCTGGTGGCTCTTTGGGCGGGGGACCCATCTCCAGCCGTATGGCCATTTTTGTGCCTGGCGCGGCGCCAAGTGGGAAAGGGTGGTGTCGAGGCTGAAGGCAGCAGGAAAGCCCGCAGCATCCAGGTCTGTGGGGCTACACAAGCGGTTCCCAAAGAGCTTTAGAACAAGGCATAGTTTTCCCTGCTTGGCTCCTTGGGCGGGAGGAGCCATCTCCAGCCATGTGGCCATTTTTCTTCCTGGCGCGGCGCCAAGTGGGAAAGGGTAGTGTTGAGGCTGAAGGTAGCAGGAAAGCCGCAGCCCCCAGGTCTGTGGGGCTACGCAAGCGGTTCCCAAAGAGCTTTAGAACAAGGCATAGTTTTCCCTGCTGGCTCTTTGGGCGGGGGACCCATCTCCAGCCATATGGCCATTTTTGTGACTGGCACGGCGCCTAGAGGGAAAGGGTTGGTTGTCGAGGCTGAAGGCAGCAGGAAGGCCTGCAGGCCACAGGTCTGTGGGGCTACGCAAGTGGTTCCCAAAGACATTTAGAACAAGGCATAGTTTTCCCTGCTGGCTCTTTGGGCGGGGGGACCCATCTCCAGCCGTATGGCCATTTTGTGCCTGGCGCAGCGCCAAGTGGGAAAGGGTGCTGTTGAGGCTGAAGGCAGCAGGAAAGCCTGCAGCCCCCAGGTCTGTGGGGCTACGCAAGCGGTTCCCAAAGAGCTTTAGAACAAGGCCTAGTTTTCCCCTGCTGGCTCTTTGGGGGAGGGGGACCCATCTCCAGCCGTATGGCCATTTTTGTGCGTGGCGCAGCGCCGAGTAGGAAAGGGTGTTTTTGAGGCTGAAGGCAGCAGGAAAGCCCGCAGCCCCCAGATCTGTGGGGTTACGCAAGCGGTTCCAAAAGAGCTTTAGAACAAGGCAATAGTTTTCCCTGCTGTCTCTTTGGGCGGGGGACCCATCTCCAGCCGTATGGGCAATTATTCTAGCCTGGCGCGGTGCCTAGTGGGGAAAGGGTGGTATTGAGGCTGAAGGCAGCAGGAAAGCCCGCAGCCCCCAGGTCTGTGGGGCTACACAAGCGGTTCCCAAAGAGCTTTAGAAACAAGGCATAGTTTTCCCCTGCTGGCTCTTTGGGCGGGGGACCCATCTCGAGCCGTACGGCCATTTTTGTGCCTGGCACGGCGCCAAGTGGGAAAGGGTGGTTTTGAGGCTGAAGGCAGCAGGAAAGCACGCAGCCCCTAGGTCTGTGAGGCTACGCAAGCGGTTCCCAAAGAGCTTTAGAACAAGGCATAGTTTTCCCTGATGGCTCTTTGGGCGGGGGACCCATCTCCAGCCACAGGCCTTTTCTGTGCCTGGCCCGGCGCCCAAAGGGAAATGGTTGTGTCGAGGCTGAAGGCAGCAGGAAAGCCCGCAGCCCCCAGGTCTGTGGGGCTACACAAGCGGTTCCAGAGAGCTTTAGAACAAGGCATAGGTTTTCCCTGCTGGCTCTTTTGGGCGGGGGACCCATCTCCAGCCGTATGGCCATTTTTGTGCCTGGTGCGGTGCCTAGTGGAAGGGTGCTGTTGAGGCTGAAGGCAGCAGGAAAAGCCCGCAGCCCCCAGGTCTGCGGGGCAACGCAGGCTGTTCCCAAAGAGCTTTAGAACAAGGCATATTTTTCCCTGCTGGCTCTTTGGGCGGGGGACCCATCTCCAGCCGTATGGACATTTTTGTGCCTGGCGCAGCGCCAATTGGGAAAGGGTGTTTTTGAGGCTGAAGGCAGCAGGAAAGCCCGCAGACCCCTGGTCTGTGGGGCTACGGAAGCGGTTCCCAAAGAGCTTTAGAACAAGGCATAGTTTTCCCTGCTGGCTCTTTGGGCGGGGGACCCATCTCCCAGCCGTATGGCCATTTTTGTGCCTGGCGCGGTGCCTAGTGGGAAAGGGTGGCTTTTGAGGCTGAAGGCAGCAGGAAAGCCCCGCAGCCCCCAGGTCTGTGGGGCTACGCAAGCGGTTCCCAAAGAGCTTTAGAACAAGGCCTAGTTTTCCCTGCTGGCTCTTTGGGCGGGGGGACCCATCTCCAGCCGTATGGCCATTTTTGTGCCTGGCGCAGCGCCAATTGGGAAAGGGTGGTGTTGAGGCTGAAGGCAGCAGGAAAGCCCGCAGCCCCCAGGTCTGTGTGGCTACGAAAGCGGTTCCTGAAGAGCTTTAGAACAAGGCATAGTTTTCCCTGCTGGCTCTTTGGGGAGGGGGGACCCATCTCCAGCCGTATGGCAATTATTCTGCCTGGCGCGGTGCCTAGTGGGAAAGGGTGGTATTGAGGCTGAAGGCAGCAGGAAAGCCCGCAGCCCCCAGGTCTGTGGGGCTACGCAAGCGGTTCCCAAAGAGCTTTAGAACAAGGCATAGTTTTCCCTGCTGGCTCTTTGGGCGGGGGACCCATCTCCAGCCGTATGGCAATTATTCTGCCTGGCGCGGTGCCTAGTGGGAAAGGGTGGTATTGAGGCTGAAGGCAGCAGGAAAGCCCGCAGCCCCCAGGTCTGTGGGGCTACGCAAGCGGTTCCCAAAGAGCTTTAGAACAAGGCATAGTTTTCCCTCCTGGCTCTTTGGGCGGGGGACCCATCTCCAGCCGTACGGCCATTTTTGTGCCTGGCACGGCGCCAAGTGGGAAAGGGTGGCTTTGAGGCTGAAGGCAGCAGGAAAGCCCACAGCCCCCAGGTCTGTGGGGCTACGCAAGCGGTTCCCAAAGAGCTTTAGAACAAGGCACAGTTTTCCCTGCTGGCTCTTTGGGCGGGAGACCCATCTCCAGCCGTATGGCCATTTTTGTGCGTGGCGCGGAGCCAAGTGGGAAAGGGTGGTTTTGAGGCTGAAGGCAGCAGGAAAGCCCGCAGCCCCCAGGTCTGTGAGGCTACGCAAGCGGTTCCCAAAGAGCTTTAGAACAAGGCATAGTTTTCCCTGCTGGCTCTTTGGGCGGGGGACCCATCTCCAGCCACAGGCCTTTTCTGTGCCTGGCCCGGCGCCCAAAGGGAAATGGTGGTGTCGAGGCTGAAGGCAGCAGGAAAGGCCGCAGCCCCCAGGTCTGTGGGGCTACACAAGCGGTTCCCAGAGAGCTTTAGAACAAGGCATAGTTTTCCCTGCTGGCTCTTTGGGCGGGGGACCCATCTCCAGCCGTATGGCCATTTTTGTGCCTGGTGCGGTGCCTAGTGGGAAAGGGTGGCTTTGAGGCTGAAGGCAGCAGGAAAGCCCGCAGCCCCCAGGTCTGCGGGGCAACGCAGGCTGTTCCCAAAGAGCTTTAGAACAAGGCATATTTTTCCCTGCTGGCTCTTTGGGCGGGGGACCCATCTCCAGCCGTATGGACATTTTTGTGCCTGGCGCAGCGCCAATTGGGAAAGGGTGGTGTTGAGGCTGAAGGCAGCAGGAAAGCCCGCAGACCCCTGGTCTGTGGGGCTACGCAAGCGGTTCCCAAAGAGCTTTAGAACAAGGCATAGTTTTCCCTGCTGGCTCTTTGGGCGGGGGACCCATCTCCAGCCGTATGGCCATTTTTGTGCCTGGCGCGGTGCCTAGTGGGAAAGGGTGGCTTTTGAGGCTGAAGGCAGCAGGAAAGCCCGCAGCCCCCAGGTCTGTGGGGCTACGCAAGCGGTTCCCAAAGAGCTTTAGAACAAGGCATAGTTTTCCCTGCTGGCTCTTTGGGGAGGGGACCCATCTCCAGCCGTATGGCCATTTTTGTGCCTGGCGCAGCGCCGAGTAGGAAAGGGTGGCTTTGAGGCTGAAGGCAGCAGGAAAGCCCGCAGCCCCCAGGTCTGTGGGGCTACGCAAGCGGTTCCCAAAGAGCTTTAGAACAAGGCATAATTTTCCCTGCTGGCTCTTTGGGCGGGGGACCCATCTCCAGCCGTATGGCAATTATTCTGCCTGGCGCGGTGCCTAGTGGGAAAGGGTGGTATTGAGGCTGAAGGCAGCAGGAAAGCCCGCAGCCCCCAGGTCTGTGGGGCTACGCAAGCGGTTCCCAAAGAGCTTTAGAACAAGGCATAGTTTTCCCTGCTGGCTCTTTGGGCGGGGGACCCATCTCCAGCCGTACGGCCATTTTTGTGCCTGGCACGGCGCCAAGTGGGAAAGGGTGGTTTTGAGGCTGAAGGCAGAAGGAAAGCCCACAGCCCCCAGGTCTGTGGGGCTACGCAAGCGGTTCCCAAAGAGCTTTAGAACAAGGCACAGTTTTCCCTGCTGGCTCTTTGGGCGGGGGACCCATCTCCAGCCGTATGGCCATTTTTGTGCGTGGCGCGGCGCCAAGTGGGAAAGGGTGGTTTTGAGGCTGAAGGCAGCAGGAAAGCCCGCAGCCCCCAGGTCTGCGGGGCTACGCAAGCGGTTCCCAAAGAGCTTTAGAACAAGGCATAGTTTTCCCTGCTGGCTCTTTGGGCGGGGGGACCCATCTCCAGCCACAGGCCTTTTCTGTGCCTGGCCCGGCGCCCAAAGGGAAATGGTGGTGTCGAGGCTGAAGGCAGCAGGAAAGCCCGCAGCCCCCAGGTCTGTGGGGCTACACAAGCGGTTCCCAGAGAGCTTTAGAACAAGGCATAGTTTTCCCTGCTGGCTCTTTGGGCGGGGGACCCATCTCCAGCCGTATGGCAATTATTCTGCCTGGTGCGGTGCCTAGTGGGAAAGGGTGCTGTTGAGGCTGAAGGCAGCAGGAAAGCCCGCAGCCCCCAGGTCTGCGGGGCAACACAGGCAGTTCCCAAAGAGCTTTAGAACAAGGCATATTTTTCCCTGCTGGCTCTTTGGGCGGGGGACCCATCTCCAGCCGTATGGACATTTTTGTGCCTGGCGCAGCGCCAATTGGGAAAGGGTGGTGTTGAGGACGAAGGCAGCAGGAAAGCCCGCAGCCCCCTGGTCTGTGGGGCTACGCAAGTGGTTCCCAAAGAGCTTTAGAACAAGGCATAGTTTTCCCTGCTGGCTCTTTGGGCGGGGGACCCATCTCCAGCCGTATGGCCATTTTTGTGCCTGGCGCGGCGCCAAGTGGGAAAGGGTGGTGTCGAGGCTGAAGGCAGCAGGAAAGCCCGCAGCATCCAGGTCTGTGGGGCTACACAAGCGGTTCCCAAAGAGCTTTAGAACAAGGCATAGTTTTCCCTGCTGGCTCTTTGGGCGGGGGACCCATCTCCAGCCATATTGCCATTTTCGTGACTGGCACGGCGCCTAGAGGGAAAGGGTGGTGTCGAGGCTGAAGGCAGCAGGACCGCCTGCAGGCCACAGGTCTGTGGGGCTATGCAAGCGGTTCCCAAAGACATTTAGAACAAGGCATAGTTTTTCCCTGCTGGCTCTTTGGGCGGGGGACCCATCTCCAGCCGTATGGCCATTTTTGTGCCTGGCGCAGCGCCAAGTGGGAAAGGGTGCTGTTGAGGCTGAAGGCAGCAGGAAAGCCCGCAGCCCCCAGGTCTGCAGGGCAACGCAAGCGGTTCCCAAAGAGCTTTGGAACAAGGCATAGTTTTCCCTGCTGGCTCTTTGGGCGGGGGACCCATCTCCAGCCATATGGACATTTTTGTGCCTGGAGCAGCGCCAATTGGGAAATGGTGGTGTTGAGGCTGAAGGCAGCAGGAAAGCCTGCAGCCCCCAGGTCTGTGGGGCTACGCAAGCGGTTCCCAAAGACCTTTAGAACAAGGCATAGTTTTCCCTGCTGGCTCTTTGGGGAGGGGACCCATCTCCAGCCGTATGGCCATTTTTGTGCCTGGCGCAGCGCCGAGTAGGAAAGGGTGTTTTTGAGGCTGAAGGCAGCAGGAAAGCCCGCAGCCCCAGATCTGTGGGGTTACGCAAGCGGTTCCAAAAGAACTTTAGAACAAGGCATAGTTTTCCCTGCTGGCTCTTTGGGCGGGGGACCCATCTCCAGCCGTATGGCAATTATTCTGCCTGGCGCGGTGCCTAGTGGGAAAGGGTGGTATTGAGGCTGAAGGCAGCAGGAAAGCCCGCAGCCCCCAGGTCTGTGGGGCTACACAAGCGGTTCCCAAAGAGCTTTACAACAAGGCATAGTTTTCCCTGCTGGCTCTTTGGGCGGGGGACCCATCTCCAGCCATATGGCCATTTTTGTGACTGGCACGGCGCCAAGTGGGAAAGGGTGGTGTCGAGGCTGAAGGCAGCAGGAAGGCCCGCAGGCCAAAGGTCTGTGGGGCTACGCAAGTGGTTCCCAAAGACATTTAGAACAAGGCATAGTTTTCCCTGCTGGCTCTTTGGGCGGGGGACCCATCTCCAGCCACAGGCCTTTTCTGTGCCTGGCCCGGCGCCCAAAGGGAAATGGTGGTGTCGAGGCTGAAGGCAGCAGGAAAGCCCGCAGCCCCCAGGTCTGTGTGGCTACAAAAGCGGTTCCCAGAGAGCTTTAGAACAAGGCATAGTTTTCCCTGCTGGCTCTTTGGGCGGGGGAGCCATCTCCAGCCGTATGGCCATTTTTGTGCCTGGTGCGGTGCCTAGTGGGAAAGGGTGCTGTTGAGGCTGAAGGCAGCAGGAAAGCCCGCAGCTCCCAGGTCTGTGGGGCAACGCAAGTGGTTCCCAAAGAGCTTTACAACAAGGCATAGTTTTCCCTGCTGGCTCTTTGGGCAGGGGACCCATCTACAGCCACAGGCCTTTTCTGTGCCTGGCCCGGCGCCCAAAGGGAAATGGTGGTGTCGAGGCTGAAGGCAGCAGAAAAGGCCGCAGCCCCCAGGTCTGTGGGGCTACGCAAGCGGTTCCCAAAGAGCTTTAGAACAAGGCATCGTTTTCCCTGCTGGCTCTTTGGGCCTGGGACCCATCTCCAGCCGTATGGCCATTTTTCTGCCTGGCGCAGCGCCGAGTGGGAAAGGGTGGTGTTGAGGCTGAAGGCAGCAGGAAAGCCCGCAGCCCCCAGGTCTGTGAGGTTACGCAAGCGGTTCCCAAAGAGCTTTAGAACAAGGCATAGTTTTACCTGCTGGCTCCTTGGGCGGGGGACCCATCTCCAGCCGTATGGCCATTTTTGTGCCTGTCGTGGCGCCAAGTTGGAAATGGTGGTTTTGAGGCTGAAGGCAGCAGGAAAGCTTGCAGGCCACAGGTCTGTGGGGCTACGCAAGTGGTTCCCAAAGACATTTAGAACAAGGCATAGTTTTCCCTGCTGGCTCTTTGGGTGGGGGACCCATCTCCAGCCATATGGACATTTTTGTGCCTGGCGCAGCACCAATTGGGAAATGGTGGTGTTGAGTCTGAAGGCAGCAGGAAAGCCTGCAGCCCCCAGGTCTGTGGGGCTACGCAAGCGGTTCCCAAAGAGCTTTAGAACAAGGCATAGTTTTCCCTGCTGGCTCTTTGGGCGGGGGACCCATCTCCAGCCGTATGGCCATTTTTGTGCCTGGCGCAGCGCCAAGTGGGAAAGGGTGCTGTTGAGGCTGAAGGCAGCAGGAAAGCCCGCAGCCCCCAGGTCTGCAGGGCAACGCAAGCGGTTCCCAAAGAGCTTTGGAACAAGGCATAGTTTTCCCTGCTGGCTCTTTGGGCGGGGGACCCATCTCCAGCCGTATGGCCATTTTTGTGCCTGGCGCAGCGCCAATTGGGAAAGGGTGGTGTTGAGGCTGAAGGCAGCAGGAAAGCCCGCAGCCCCCAGGTCTGTGTGGCTACGAAAGCGTTTCCTAAAGAGCTTTAGAACAAGGCATAGTTTTCCCTGCTGGCTCTTTGGGCGGGGGACCCATCTCCAGCCGTATGGCCATTTTTGTGCCTGGCGCAGCGCCGAGTAGGAAAGGGTGTTTTTGAGGCTGAAGGCAGCAGGAAAGCCCACAGCCCCCAGGTCTGTGGGGCTACGCAAGCGGTTCCAAAAGAGCTTTAGAACAAGGCATAATTTTCCCTGCTGGCTCTTTGGGCGGGGGACCCATCTCCAGCCGTATGGCAATTATTCTGCCTGGCGCGGTGCCTAGTGGGAAAGGGTGGTATTGAGGCTGAAGGCAGCAGGAAAGCCCGCAGCCCCCAGGTCTGTGGGGCTACGCAAGCGGTTCCCAAAGAGCTTTAGAACAAGGCATAGTTTTCCCTGCTGGCTCTTTGGGCGGGGGACCCATCTCCAGCCGTATGGCAATTATTCTGCCTGGCGCGGTGCCTAGTGGGAAAGGGTGGTATTGAGGCTGAAGGCAGCAGGAAAGCCCGCAGCCCCCAGGTCTGTGGGGCTACGCAAGCGGTTCCCAAAGAGCTTTAGAACAAGGCATAGTTTTCCCTGCTGGCTCTTTGGGCGGGGGACCCATCTCCAGCCGTACGGCCATTTTTGTGCCTGGCACGGCGCCAAGTGGGAAAGGGTGGCTTTGAGGCTGAAGGCAGCAGGAAAGCCCACAGCCCCCAGGTCTGTGGGGCTACGCAAGCGGTTCCCAAAGAGCTTTAGAACAAGGCACAGTTTTCCCTGCTGGCTCTTTGGGCGGGGGACCCGTCTCCAGCCGTATGGCCATTATTGTGCGTGGCGCGGCGCCAAGTGGGAAAGGGTGGTTTTGAGGCTGAAGGCAGCAGGAAAGCCCGCAGCCCCCAGGTCTGTGAGGCTACGCAAGCGGTTCCCAAAGAGCTTTAGAACAAGGCATAGTTTTCCCTGCTGGCTCTTTGGGCGGGGGACCCATCTCCAGCCACAGGCCTTTTCTGTGCCTGGCCCGGCGCCCAAAGGGAAATGGTGGTGTCGAGGCTGAAGGCAGCAGGAAAGGCCGCAGCCCCCAGGTCTGTGGGGCTACACAAGCGGTTCCCAGAGAGCTTTAGAACAAGGCATAGTTTTCCCTGCTGGCTCTTTGGGCGGGGGACCCATCTCCAGCCGTATGGCCATTTTTGTGCCTGGTGCGGTGCCTAGTGGGAAAGGGTGCTGTTGAGGCTGAAGGCAGCAGGAAAGCCCGCAGCCCCCAGGTCTGCGGGGCAACGCAGGCTGTTCCCAAAGAGCTTTAGAACAAGGCATATTTTTCCCTGCTGGCTCTTTGGGCGGGGGACCCATCTCCAGCCGTATGGACATTTTTGTGCCTGGCGCAGCGCCAATTGGGAAAGGGTGGTGTTGAGGCTGAAGGCAGCAGGAAAGCCCGCAGACCCCTGGTCTGTGGGGCTACGCAAGCGGTTCCCAAAGAGCTTTAGAACAAGGCATAGTTTTCCCTGCTGGCTCTTTGGGCGGGGGACCCATCTCCAGCCGTATGGCCATTTTTGTGCCTGGCGCGGTGCCTAGTGGGAAAGGGTGGCTTTTGAGGCTGAAGGCAGCAGGAAAGCCCGCAGCCCCCAGGTCTGTGGGGCTACGCAAGCGGTTCCCAAAGAGCTTTAGAACAAGGCATAGTTTTCCCTGCTGGCTCTTTGGGGAGGGGACCCATCTCCAGCCGTATGGCCATTTTTGTGCCTGGCGCAGCGCCGAGTAGGAAAGGGTGTTTTTGAGGCTGAAGGCAGCAGGAAAGCCCGCAGCCCCCAGGTCTGTGGGGCTACGCAAGCGGTTCCCAAAGAGCTTTAGAACAAGGCATAATTTTCCCTGCTGGCTCTTTGGGCGGGGGACCCATCTCCAGCCGTATGGCAATTATTCTGCCTGGCGCGGTGCCTAGTGGGAAAGGGTGGTATTGAGGCTGAAGGCAGCAGGAAAGCCCGCAGCCCCCAGGTCTGTGGGGCTACGCAAGCGGTTCCCAAAGAGCTTTAGAACAAGGCATAGTTTTCCCTGCTGGCTCTTTGGGCGGGGGACCCATCTCCAGCCGTATGGCAATTATTCTGCCTGGCGCGGTGCCTAGTGGGAAAGGGTGGTATTGAGGCTGAAGGCAGCAGGAAAGCCCGCAGCCCCCAGGTCTGTGGGGCTACGCAAGCGGTTCCCAAAGAGCTTTAGAACAAGGCATAGTTTTCCCTGCTGGCTCTTTGGGCGGGGGACCCATCTCCAGCCGTACGGCCATTTTGTGCCTGGCACGGCGCCAAGTGGGAAAGGGTGGCTTTGAGGCTGAAGGCAGAAGGAAAGCCCACAGCCCCCAGGTCTGTGGGGCTACGCAAGCGGTTCCCAAAGAGCTTTAGAACAAGGCACAGTTTTCCCTGCTGGCTCTTTGGGCGGGGGACCCATCTCCAGCCGTATGGCCATTTTTGTGCGTGGCGCGGCGCCAAGTGGGAAAGGGTGGTTTTGAGGCTGAAGGCAGCAGGAAAGCCCGCAGCCCCCAGAACTGTGAGGCTACGCAAGCGGTTCCCAAAGAGCTTTAGAACAAGGCATAGTTTTCCCTGCTGGCTCTTTGGGCGGGGGACCCATCTCCAGCCACAGGCCTTTTCTGTGCCTGGCCCGGCGCCCAAAGGGAAATGGTGGTGTCGAGGCTGAAGGCAGCAGGAAAGCCCGCAGCCCCCAGGTCTGTGGGGCTACACAAGCGGTTCCCAGAGAGCTTTAGAACAAGGCATAGTTTTCCCTGCTGGCTCTTTGGGCGGGGGACCCATCTCCAGCCGTATGGCCATTTTTGTGCCTGGTGCGGTGCCTAGTGGGAAAGGGTGCTGTTGAGGCTGAAGGCAGCAGGAAAGCCCGCAGCCCCCAGGTCTGCGGGGCAACACAGGCGGTTCCCAAAGAGCTTTAGAACAAGGCATATTTTTCCCTGCTGGCTCTTTGGGCGGGGGACCCATCTCCAGCCGTATGGACATTTTTGTGCCTGGCGCAGCGCCAATTGGGAAAGGGTGGTGTTGAGGACGAAGGCAGCAGGAAAGCCCGCAGCCCCCTGGTCTGTGGGGCTACGCAAGTGGTTCCCAAAGAGCTTTAGAACAAGGCATAGTTTTCCCTGCTGGCTCTTTGGGCGGGGGACCCATCTCCAGCCGTATGGCCATTTTTGTGCCTGGCGCGGCGCCAAGTGGGAAAGGGTGGTGTCGAGGCTGAAGGCAGCAGGAAAGCCCGCAGCATCCAGGTCTGTGGGGCTACACAAGCGGTTCCCAAAGAGCTTTAGAACAAGGCATAGTTTTCCCTGCTGGCTCTTTGGGCGGGGGACCCATCTCCAGCCATATTGCCATTTTCGTGACTGGCACGGCGCCTAGAGGGAAAGGGTGGTGTCGAGGCTGAAGGCAGCAGGACCGCCTGCAGGCCACAGGTCTGTGGGGCTACGCAAGTGGTTCCCAAAGACATTTAGAACAAGGCATAGTTTTCCCTGCTGGCTCTTTGGGCGGGGGACCCATCTCCAGCCGTATGGCCATTTTTGTGCCTGGCGCAGCGCCAAGTGGGAAAGGGTGCTGTTGAGGCTGAAGGCAGCAGGAAAGCCCGCAGCCCCCAGGTCTGCAGGGCAACGCAAGCGGTTCCCAAAGAGCTTTGGAACAAGGCATAGTTTTCCCTGCTGGCTCTTTGGGCGGGGGACCCATCTCCAGCCATATGGACATTTTTGTGCCTGGAGCAGCGCCAATTGGGAAATGGTGGTGTTGAGGCTGAAGGCAGCAGGAAAGCCTGCAGCCCCCAGGTCTGTGGGGCTACGCAAGCGGTTCCCAAAGAGCTTTAGAACAAGGCATAATTTTCCCTGCTGGCTCTTTGGGGAGGGGACCCATCTCCAGCCGTATGGCCATTTTTGTGCCTGGCGCAGCGCCGAGTAGGAAAGGGTGTTTTTGAGGCTGAAGGCAGCAGGAAAGCCCGCAGCCCCCAGATCTGTGGGGTTACGCAAGCGGTTCCAAAAGAACTTTAGAACAAGGCATAGTTTTCCCTGCTGGCTCTTTGGGCGGGGGACCCATCTCCAGCCGTATGGCAATTATTCTGCCTGGCGCGGTGCCTAGTGGGAAAGGGTGGTATTGAGGCTGAAGGCAGCAGGAAAGCCCGCAGCCCCCAGGTCTGTGGGGCTACACAAGCGGTTCCCAAAGAGCTTTACAACAAGGCATAGTTTTCCCTGCTGGCTCTTTGGGCGGGGGACCCATCTCCAGCCATATGGCCATTTTTGTGACTGGCACGGCGCCAAGTGGGAAAGGGTGGTGTCGAGGCTGAAGGCAGCAGGAAGGCCCGCAGGCCAAAGGTCTGTGGGGCTACGCAAGTGGTTCCCAAAGACATTTAGAACAAGGCATAGTTTTCCCTGCTGGCTCTTTGGGCGGGGGACCCATCTCCAGCCACAGGCCTTTTCTGTGCCTGGCCCGGCGCCCAAAGGGAAATGGTGGTGTCGAGGCTGAAGGCAGCAGGAAAGCCCGCAGCCCCCAGGTCTGTGTGGCTACAAAAGCGGTTCCCAGACAGCTTTAGAACAAGGCATAGTTTTCCCTGCTGGCTCTTTGGGCGGGGGAGCCATCTCCAGCCGTATGGCCATTTTTGTGCCTGGTGCGGTGCCTAGTGGGAAAGGGTGCTGTTGAGGCTGAAGGCAGCAGGAAAGCCCGCAGCTCCCAAGTCTGTGGGGCAACGCAAGTGGTTCCCAAAGAGCTTTAGAACAAGGCATAGTTTTCCCTGCTGGCTCTTTGGGCAGGGGACCCATCTCCAGCCACAGGCCTTTTCTGTGCCTGGCCCGGCGCCCAAAGGGAAATGGTGGTGTCGAGGCTGAAGGCAGCAGGAAAGGCCGCAGCCCCCAGGTCTGTGGGGCTACGCAAGCGGTTCCCAAAGAGCTTTAGAACAAGGCATCGTTTTCCCTGCTGGCTCTTTGGGCCTGGGACCCATCTCCAGCCGTATGGCCATTTTTGTGCCTGGCGCAGCGCCGAGTGGGAAAGGGTGGTGTTGAGGCTGAAGGCAGCAGGAAAGCCCGCAGCCCCCAGGTCTGTGAGGTTACGCAAGCGGTTCCCAAAGAGCTTTAGAACAAGGCATAGTTTTACCTGCTGGCTCCTTGGGCGGGGGACCCATCTCCAGCCGTATGGCCATTTTTGTGCCTGTCGTGGCGCCAAGTTGGAAATGGTGGTTTTGAGGCTGAAGGCAGCAGGAAAGCTTGCAGGCCACAGGTCTGTGGGGCTACGCAAGTGGTTCCCAAAGACATTTAGAACAAGGCATAGTTTTCCCTACTGGGTCTTTGGGTGGGGGACCCATCTCCAGCCATATGGACATTTTTGTGCCTGGCGCAGCACCAATTGGGAAATGGTGGTGTTGAGTCTGAAGGCAGCAGGAAAGCCTGCAGCCCCCAGGTCTGTGGGGCTACGCAAGCGGTTCCCAAAGAGCTTTAGAACAAGGCATAGTTTTCCCTGCTGGCTCTTTGGGCGGGGGACCCATCTCCAGCCGTATGGCCATTTTTGTGCCTGGCGCAGCGCCAAGTGGGAAAGGGTGCTGTTGAGGCTGAAGGCAGCAGGAAAGCCCGCAGCCCCCAGGTCTGCAGGGCAACGCAAGCGGTTCCCAAAGAGCTTTGGAACAAGGCATATTTTTCCCTGCTGGCTCTTTGGGCGGGGGACCCATCTCCAGCCGTATGGCCATTTTTGTGCCTGGCGCAGCGCCAATTGGGAAAGGGTGGTGTTGAGGCTGAAGGCAGCAGGAAAGCCCGCAGCCCCCAGGTCTGTGTGGCTACGAAAGCGTTTCCTAAAGAGCTTTAGAACAAGGCATAGTTTTCCCTGCTGGCTCTTTGGGGAGGGGGCCCATCTCCAGCCGTATGGCCATTTTTGTGCCTGGCGCAGCGCCGAGTAGGAAAGGGTGTTTTTGAGGCTGAAGGCAGCAGGAAAGCCCGCAGCCCCCAGATCTGTGGGGTTACGCAAGCGGTTCCAAAAGAGCTTTAGAACAAGGCATAGTTTTCCCTGCTGGCTCTTTGGGCGGGGGACCCATCTCCAGCCGTACGGCCATTTTTGTGTCTGGCACGGCGCCAAGTGGGAAAGGGTGGCTTTGAGGCTGAAGGCAGCAGGAAAGCCCACAGCCCCCAGGTCTGTGGGGCTACGCAAGCGGTTCCCAAAGAGCTTTAGAACAAGGCACAGTTTTCCCTGCTGGCTCTTTGGGCGGGGGACCCATCTCCAGCCGTATGGACATTTTTGTGCGTGGCGCGGCGCCAAGTGGGAAAGGGTGGTGTCGAGGCTGAAGGCAGCAGGAAAGCCCGCAGCCCCCAGGTCTGTGGGGCTACACAAGCGGTTCCCAGAGAGCTTTAGAACAAGGCATAGTTTTCCCTGCTGGCTCTTTGGGCGTGGCACCCATCTCCAGCCGTATGGCCATTTTTGTGCCTGGCGCGGTGCCTAGTGGGAAAGGGTGCTGTTGAGGCTGAAGGCAGCAGGAAAGCCCGCAGCCCCCAGGTCTGCGGGGCAACACAGGCGGTTCCCAAAGAGCTTTAGAACAAGGCATATTTTTCCCTGCTGGCTCTTTGGGCGGGGGACCCATCTCCAGCCGTATGGACATTTTTGTGCCTGGCGCAGCGCCAATTGGGAAAGGGTGGTGTTGAGGACGAAGGCAGCAGGAAAGCCCGCAGCCCCCTGGTCTGTGGGGCTACGCAAGTGGTTCCCAAAGAGCTTTAGAACAAGGCATAGTTTTCCCTGGTGGCTCTTTGGGCGGGGGACCCATCTCCAGCCGTATGGCCATTTTTATGCCTGGCGCGGCGCCAAGTGGGAAAGGGTGGTGTCGAGGCTGAAGGCAGCAGGAAAGCCCGCAGCATCCAGGTCTGTGGGGCTACACAAGCGGTTCCCAAAGAGCTTTAGAACAAGGCATAGTTTTCCCTGCTGGCTCTTTGGGCGGGGGACCCATCTCCAGCCGTATGGCCATTTTTGTGCCTGGCGCTGCGCCAAGTGGGAAAGGGTGCTGTTGAGGCTGAAGGCAGCAGGAAAGCCCGCAGCCCCCAGGTCTGCAGGGCAACGCAAGCGGTTCCCAAAGAGCTTTGGAACAAGGCATAGTTTTCCCTGCTGGCTCTTTGGGCGGGGGACCCATCTCCAGCCATATGGACATTTTTGTGCCTGGAGCAGCGCCAATTGGGAAATGGTGGTGTTGAGGCTGAAGGCAGCAGGAAAGCCTGCAGCCCCCAGGTCTGTGGGGCTACGCAAGTGGTTCCCAAAGACCTTTAGAACAAGGCATAGTTTTCCCTGCTGGCTCTTTGGGGAGGGGACCCATCTCCAGCCGTATGGCCATTTTTGTGCCTGGCGCAGCGCCGAGTAGGAAAGGGTGTTTTTGAGGCTGAAGGCAGCAGGAAAGCCCGCAGCCCCCAGATCTGTGGGGTTACGCAAGCGGTTCCAAAAGAGCTTTAGAACAAGGCATAGTTTTCCCTGCTGGCTCTTTGGGCGGGGGACCCATCTCCAGCCGTATGGCAATTATTCTGCCTGGCGCGGTGCCTAGTGGGAAAGGGTGGTATTGAGGCTGAAGGCAGCAGGAAAGCCCGCAGCCCCCAGGTCTGTGGGGCTACACAAGCGGTTCCCAAAGAGCTTTAGAACAAGGCATAGTTTTCCCTGCTGGCTCTTTGGGCGGGGGACCCATCTCGAGCCGTACGGCCATTTTTGTGCCTGGCACGGCGCCAAGTGGGAAAGGGTGGCTTTGAGGCTGAAGGCAGCAGGAAAGCCCACAGCCCCCAGGTCTGTGGGGCTACGCAAGCGGTTCCCAAAGAGCTTTAGAACAAGGCACAGTTTTCTCTGCTGGCTCTTTGGGCGGGGGACCCATCTCCAGCCGTATGGCCGTTTTTGTGCCTGGTGCGGTGCCTAGTGGGAAAGGGTGCTGTTGAGGCTGAAGGCAGCAGCAAAGCCCGCAGCCCCCAGGTCTGTGGGGCAACGCAAGTGGTTCCCAAAGAGCTTTAGAACAAGGCATAGTTTTCCCTGCTGGCTCTTTGGGCAGGGGACCCATCTCCAGCCACAGGCCTTTTCTGTGCCTGGCCCGGCGCCCAAAGGGAAATGGTGGTGTCGAGGCTGAAGGCAGCAGGAAAGGCCGCAGCCCCCAGGTCTGTGGGGCTACGCAAGCGGTTCCCAAAGAGCTTTAGAACAAGGCATCGTTTTCCCTGCTGGCTCTTTGGGCCTGGGACCCATCTCCAGCCGTATGGCCGTTTTTGTGCCTGGCGCAGCGCCGAGTGGGAAAGGGTGGTGTTGAGGCTGAAGGCAGCAGGAAAGCCCGCAGCCCCCAGGTCTGTGAGGTTACGCAAGCGGTTCCCAAAGAGCTTTAGAACAAGGCATAGTTTTACCTGCTGGCTCCTTGGGCGGGGGACCCATCTCCAGCCGTATGGCCATTTTTGTGCCTGGCGTGGCGCCAAGTTGGAAAGGGTGGTTTTGAGGCTGAAGGCAGCAGGAAAGCCTGCAGGCCACAGGTCTGTGGGGCTACGCAAGTGGTTCCCAAAGACATTTAGAACAAGGCATAGTTTTCCCTGCTGGCTCTTTGGGTGGGGGACCCATCTCCAGCCATATGGACATTTTTGTGCCTGGCGCAGCACCAATTGGGAAATGGTGGTGTTGAGTCTGAAGGCAGCAGGAAAGCCTGCAGCCCCCAGGTCTGTGGGGCTACGCAAGCGGTTCCCAAAGAGCTTTAGAACAAGGCATAGTTTTCCCTGCTGGCTCTTTGGGCGGGGGACCCATCTCCAGCCGTATGGCCATTTTTGTGCCTGGCGCAGCGCCAAGTGGGAAAGGGTGCTGTTGAGGCTGAAGGCAGCAGGAAAGCCCGCAGCCCCCAGGTCTGCAGGGCAACGCAAGCGGTTCCCAAAGAGCTTTGGAACAAGGCATAGTTTTCCCTGCTGGCTCTTTGGGCGGGGGACCCATCTCCAGCCATATGGACATTTTTGTGCCTGGAGCAGCGCCAATTGGGAAATGGTGGTGTTGAGGCTGAAGGCAGCAGGAAAGCCTGCAGCCCCCAGGTCTGTGGGGCTACGCAAGTGGTTCCCAAAGACCTTTAGAACAAGGCATAGTTTTCCCTGCTGGCTCTTTGGGGAGGGGACCCATCTCCAGCCGTATGGCCATTTTTGTGCCTGGCGAAGCGCCGAGTAGGAAAGGGTGTTTTTGAGGCTGAAGGCAGCAGGAAAGCCCGCAGCCCCCAGATCTGTGGGGTTACGCAAGCGGTTCCAAAAGAGCTTTAGAACAAGGCATAGTTTTCCCTGCTGGCTCTTTGGGCGGGGGACCCATCTCCAGCCGTATGGCAATTATTCTGCCTGGCGCGGTGCCTAGTGGGAAAGGGTGGTATTGAGGCTGAAGGCAGCAGGAAAGCCTGCAGCCCCCAGGTCTGTGGGGCTACACAAGCGGTTCCCAAAGAGCTTTAGAACAAGGCATAGTTTTCCCTGCTGGCTCTTTGGGCGGGGGACCCATCTCCAGCCGTACGGCCATTTTTGTGCCTGGCACGGCGCCAAGTGGGAAAGGGTGGCTTTGAGGCTGAAGGCAGCAGGAAAGCCCACAGCCCCCAGGTCTGTGGGGCTACGCAAGCGGTTCCCAAAGAGCTTTAGAACAAGGCACAGTTTTCCCTGCTGGCTCTTTGGGCGGGGGACCCATCTCCAGCCGTATGGCCATTTTTGTGCGTGGCGCGGCGCCAAGTGGGAAAGGGTGGTTTTGAGGCTGAAGGCAGCAGGAAAGCACGCAGCCCCTAGGTCTGTGAGGCTACGCAAGCGGTTCCCAAAGAGCTTTAGAACAAGGCACAGTTTTCCCTGCTGGCTCTTTGGGCGGGGGACCCATCTCCAGCCGTATGGCCATTTTTGTGCCTGGCGCGGCGCCAAGTGGGAAAGGGTGGTGTCGAGGCTGAAGGCAGCAGGAAAGCCCGCAGCCCCCAGGTCTGTGTGGCTACACAAGCGGTTCCCAGAGAGCTTTAGAACAAGGCATAGTTTTCCCTGCTGGCTCTTTGGGCGTGGCACCCATCTCCAGCCGTATGGCCATTTTTGTGCCTGGTGCGGTGCCTAGTGGGAAAGGGTGCTGTTGAGGCTGAAGGCAGCAGGAAAGCCCGCAGCCCCCAGGTCTGCGGGGCAACACAGGCGGTTCCCAAAGAGCTTTAGAACAAGGCATATTTTTCCCTGCTGGCTCTTTGGGCGGGGGACCCATCTCCAGCCGTATGGACATTTTTGTGCCTGGCGCAGCGCCAATTGGGAAAGGGTGGTGTTGAGGACGAAGGCAGCAGGAAAGCCCGCAGCCCCCTGGTCTGTGGGGCTACGCAAGTGGTTCCCAAAGAGCTTTAGAACAAGGCATAGTTTTCCCTGGTGGCTCTTTGGGCGGGGGACCCATCTCCAGCCGTATGGCCATTTTTGTGCCTGGCGCGGCGCCAAGTGGGAAAGGGTGGTGTCGAGGCTGAAGGCAGCAGGAAAGCCCGCAGCATCCAGGTCTGTGGGGCTACACAAGCGGTTCCCAAAGAGCTTTAGAACAAGGCATAGTTTTCCCTGCTGGCTCTTTGGGCGGAGGAGCCATCTCCAGCCATGTGGCCATTTTTCTTCCTGGCGCGGCGCCAAGTGGGAAAGGGTAGTGTTGAGGCTGAAGGTAGCAGGAAAGCCCGCAGCCCCCAGGTCTGTGGGGCTACGCAAGCGGTTCCCAAAGAGCTTTAGAACAAGGCATAGTTTTCCCTGCTGGCTCTTTGGGTGGGGGACCCATCTCCAGCCATATGGACATTTTTGTGCCTGGCGCAGCACCAATTGGGAAATGGTGGTGTTGAGTCTGAAGGCAGCAGGAAAGCCTGCAGCCCCCAGGTCTGTGGGGCTACGCAAGCGGTTCCCAAAGAGCTTTAGAACAAGGCATAGTTTTCCCTGCTGGCTCTTTGGGCGGGGGACCCATCTCCAGCCGTATGGCCATTTTTGTGCCTGGCACAGCGCCAAGTGGGAAAGGGTGCTGTTGAGGCTGAAGGCAGCAGGAAAGCCCGCAGCCCCCAGGTCTGCAGGGCAACGCAAGCGGTTCCCAAAGAGCTTTGGAACAAGGCATAGTTTTCCCTGCTGGCTCTTTGGGCGGGGGACCCATCTCCAGCCGTATGGCCATTTTTGTGCCTGGCGCAGCGCCAATTGGGAAAGGGTGGTGTTGAGGCTGAAGGCAGCAGGAAAGCCCGCAGCCCCCAGGTCTGTGTGGCTACGAAAGCGTTTCCTAAAGAGCTTTAGAACAAGGCATAGTTTTCCCTGCTGGCTCTTTGGGGAGGGGGCCCATCTCCAGCCGTATGGCCATTTTTGTGCCTGGCGCAGCGCCGAGTAGGAAAGGGTGTTTTTGAGGCTGAAGGCAGCAGGAAAGCCCACAGCCCCCAGGTCTGTGAGGCTACGCAAGCGGTTCCCAAAGAGCTTTAGAACAAGGCATAGTTTTCCCTGCTGGCTCTTTGGGCGGGGGACCCATCTCCAGCCACAGGCCTTTTCTGTGCCTGGCCCGGCGCCCAAAGGGAAATGGTGGTGTCGAGGCTGAAGGCAGCAGGAAAGGCCGCAGCCCCCAGGTCTGTGGGGCTACACAAGCGGTTCCCAGAGAGCTTTAAAACAAGGCATAGTTTTCCCTGCTGGCTCTTTGGGCGGGGGACCCATCTCCAGCCGTATGGCCATTTTTGTGCCTGGTGCGGTGCCTAGTGGGAAAGGGTGCTGTTGAGGCTGAAGGCAGCAGGAAAGCCCGCAGCCCCCAGGTCTGCGGGGCAACGCAGGCTGTTCCCAAAGAGCTTTAGAACAAGGCATATTTTTCCCTGCTGGCTCTTTGGGCGGGGGACCCATCTCCAGCCGTATGGACATTTTTGTGCCTGGCGCAGCGCCAATTGGGAAAGGGTGGTGTTGAGGACGAAGGCAGCAGGAAAGCCCGCAGCCCCCTGGTCTGTGGGGCTACGCAAGTGGTTCCCAAAGAGCTTTAGAACAAGGCATAGTTTTCCCTGGTGGCTCTTTGGGCGGGGGACCCATCTCCAGCCGTATGGCCATTTTTATGCCTGGCGCGGCGCCAAGTGGGAAAGGGTGGTGTCGAGGCTGAAGGCAGCAGGAAAGCCCGCAGCATCCAGGTCTGTGGGGCTACACAAGCGGTTCCCAAAGAGCTTTAGAACAAGGCATAGTTTTCCCTGCTGGCTCTTTGGGCGGGGGACCCATCTCCAGCCGTATGGCCATTTTTGTGCCTGGCGCTGCGCCAAGTGGGAAAGGGTGCTGTTGAGGCTGAAGGCAGTAGGAAAGCCCGCAGCCCCCAGGTCTGCAGGGCAACGCAAGCGGTTCCCAAAGAGCTTTGGAACAAGGCATAGTTGTCACTGCTGGCTCTTTGGGCGGGGGACCCATCTCCAGCCATATGGACATTTTTGTGCCTGGAGCAGCGCCAATTGGGAAATGGTGGTGTTGAGGCTGAAGGCAGCAGGAAAGCCTGCAGCCCCCAGGTCTGTGGGGCTACGCAAGCGGTTCCCAAAGACCTTTAGAACAAGGCATAGTTTTCCCTGCTGGCTCTTTGGGGAGGGGACCCATCTCCAGCCGTATGGCCATTTTTGTGCCTGGCGCAGCGCCGAGTAGGAAAGGGTGTTTTTGAGGCTGAAGGCAGCAGGAAAGCCCGCAGCCCCCAGATCTGTGGGGTTACGCAAGCGGTTCCAAAAGAGCTTTAGAACAAGGCATAGTTTTCCCTGCTGGCTCTTTGGGCGGGGGACCCATCTCCAGCCGTATGGCAATTATTCTGCCTGGCGCGGTGCCTAGTGGGAAAGGGTGGTATTGAGGCTGAAGGCAGCAGGAAAGCCCGCAGCCCCCAGGTCTGTGGGGCTACACAAGCGGTTCCCAAAGAGCTTTAGAACAAGGCATAGTTTTCCCTGCTGGCTCTTTGGGCGGGGGACCCATCTCGAGCCGTACGGCCATTTTTGTGCCTGGCACGGCGCCAAGTGGGAAAGGGTGGCTTTGAGGCTGAAGGCAGCAGGAAAGCCCACAGCCCCCAGGTCTGTGGGGCTACGCAAGCGGTTCCCAAAGAGCTTTAGAACAAGGCACAGTTTTCTCTGCTGGCTCTTTGGGCGGGGGACCCATCTCCAGCCGTATGGCCGTTTTTGTGCCTGGTGCGGTGCCTAGTGGGAAAGGGTGCTGTTGAGGCTGAAGGCAGCAGCAAAGCCCGCAGCCCCCAGGTCTGTGGGGCAACGCAAGTGGTTCCCAAAGAGCTTTAGAACAAGGCATAGTTTTCCCTGCTGGCTCTTTGGGCAGGGGACCCATCTCCAGCCACAGGCCTTTTCTGTGCCTGGCCCGGCGCCCAAAGGGAAATGGTGGTGTCGAGGCTGAAGGCAGCAGGAAAGGCCGCAGCCCCCAGGTCTGTGGGGCTACGCAAGCGGTTCCCAAAGAGCTTTAGAACAAGGCATCGTTTTCCCTGCTGGCTCTTTGGGCCTGGGACCCATCTCCAGCCGTATGGCCGTTTTTGTGCCTGGCGCAGCGCCGAGTGGGAAAGGGTGGTGTTGAGGCTGAAGGCAGCAGGAAAGCCCGCAGCCCCCAGGTCTGTGAGGTTACGCAAGCGGTTCCCAAAGAGCTTTAGAACAAGGCATAGTTTTACCTGCTGGCTCCTTGGGCGGGGGACCCATCTCCAGCCGTATGGCCATTTTTGTGCCTGGCGTGGCGCCAAGTTGGAAAGGGTGGTTTTGAGGCTGAAGGCAGCAGGAAAGCCTGCAGGCCACAGGTCTGTGGGGCTACGCAAGTGGTTCCCAAAGACATTTAGAACAAGGCATAGTTTTCCCTGCTGGCTCTTTGGGTGGGGGACCCATCTCCAGCCATATGGACATTTTTGTGCCTGGCGCAGCACCAATTGGGAAATGGTGGTGTTGAGTCTGAAGGCAGCAGGAAAGCCTGCAGCCCCCAGGTCTGTGGGGCTACGCAAGCGGTTCCCAAAGAGCTTTAGAACAAGGCATAGTTTTCCCTGCTGGCTCTTTGGGCGGGGGACCCATCTCCAGCCGTATGGCCATTTTTGTGCCTGGCGCAGCGCCAAGTGGGAAAGGGTGCTGTTGAGGCTGAAGGCAGCAGGAAAGCCCGCAGCCCCCAGGTCTGCAGGGCAACGCAAGCGGTTCCCAAAGAGCTTTGGAACAAGGCATAGTTTTCCCTGCTGGCTCTTTGGGCGGGGGACCCATCTCCAGCCATATGGACATTTTTGTGCCTGGAGCAGCGCCAATTGGGAAATGGTGGTGTTGAGGCTGAAGGCAGCAGGAAAGCCTGCAGCCCCCAGGTCTGTGGGGCTACGCAAGTGGTTCCCAAAGACCTTTAGAACAAGGCATAGTTTTCCCTGCTGGCTCTTTGGGGAGGGGACCCATCTCCAGCCGTATGGCCATTTTTGTGCCTGGCGAAGCGCCGAGTAGGAAAGGGTGTTTTTGAGGCTGAAGGCAGCAGGAAAGCCCGCAGCCCCCAGATCTGTGGGGTTACGCAAGCGGTTCCAAAAGAGCTTTAGAACAAGGCATAGTTTTCCCTGCTGGCTCTTTGGGCGGGGGACCCATCTCCAGCCGTATGGCAATTATTCTGCCTGGCGCGGTGCCTAGTGGGAAAGGGTGGTATTGAGGCTGAAGGCAGCAGGAAAGCCTGCAGCCCCCAGGTCTGTGGGGCTACACAAGCGGTTCCCAAAGAGCTTTAGAACAAGGCATAGTTTTCCCTGCTGGCTCTTTGGGCGGGGGACCCATCTCCAGCCGTACGGCCATTTTTGTGCCTGGCACGGCGCCAAGTGGGAAAGGGTGGCTTTGAGGCTGAAGGCAGCAGGAAAGCCCACAGCCCCCAGGTCTGTGGGGCTACGCAAGCGGTTCCCAAAGAGCTTTAGAACAAGGCACAGTTTTCCCTGCTGGCTCTTTGGGCGGGGGACCCATCTCCAGCCGTATGGCCATTTTTGTGCGTGGCGCGGCGCCAAGTGGGAAAGGGTGGTTTTGAGGCTGAAGGCAGCAGGAAAGCACGCAGCCCCTAGGTCTGTGAGGCTACGCAAGCGGTTCCCAAAGAGCTTTAGAACAAGGCATAGTTTTCCCTGCTGGCTCTTTGGGCGGGGGACCCATCTCCAGCCACAGGCCTTTTCTGTGCCTTGCCCGGCGCCCAAAGGGAAATGGTGGTGTCGAGGCTGAAGGCAGCAGGAAAGCCCGCAGCCCCCAGGTCTGTGGGGCTACAAAAGCGGTTCCCAGAGAGCTTTAGAACAAGGCATAGTTTTCCCTGCTGGCTCTTTGGGCGGGGGAGCCATCTCCAGCCGTATGGCCATTTTTGTGCCTGGTGCGGTGCCTAGTGGGAAAGGGTGCTGTTGAGGCTGAAGGCAGCAGGAAAGCCCGCAGCCCCCAGGTCTGTGGGGCAACGCAAGTGGT
The DNA here is from genome assembly GCF_028500815.1 of Rissa tridactyla. NCBI lineage: Eukaryota > Metazoa > Chordata > Aves > Charadriiformes > Laridae > Rissa > Rissa tridactyla. Next base: position 2,552,690 of record NC_071490.1, on the reverse strand, counting down.
TCCCAAAGAGCTTTAGAACAAGGCATAGATTTCCCTGCTGGCTCTTTGGGCAGGGGACCCATCTCCAGCCACAGGCCTTTTCTGTGCCTGGCCCGGCGCCCAAAGGGAAATGGTGGTGTCGAGGCTGAAGGCAGCAGGAAAGGCCGCAGCCCCCAGGTCTGTGGGGCTACGCAAGCGGTTCCCAAAGAGCTTTAGAACAAGGCATAGTTTTCCCTGCTGGCTCTTTGGGGAGGGGACCCTTCTCCAGCCGTATGGCCATTTTTGTGCCTGGCGCAGCGCCGAGTAGGAAAGGGTGTTTTTGAGTCTGAAGGCAGCAGGAAAGCCCGCTGCCCCCAGATCTGTGGGGTTACGCAAGCGGTTCCAAAAGAGCTTTAGAACAAGGCATAGTTTTCCCTGCTGGCTCTTTGGGCGGGGGACCCATCTCCAGCCGTACGGCCATTTTTGTGCCTGGCACGGCGCCAAGTGGGAAAGGGTGGCTTTGAGGCTGAAGGCAGCAGGAAAGCCCACAGCCCCCAGGTCTGTGGGGCTACGCAAGCGGTTCCCAAAGAGCTTTAGAACAAGGCACAGTTTTCCCTGCTGGCTCTTTGGGCGGGGGACCCATCTCCAGCCGTATGGCCATTTTTGTGCCTGGCGCGGCGCCAAGTGGGAAAGGGTGGTGTCGAGGCTGAAGGCAGCAGGAAAGCCCGCAGCCCCCAGGTCTGTGTGGCTACACAAGCGGTTCCCAGAGAGCTTTAGAACAAGGCATAGTTTTCCCTGCTGGCTCTTTGGGCGTGGCACCCATCTCCAGCCGTATGGCCATTTTTGTGCCTGGTGCGGTGCCTAGTGGGAAAGGGTGCTGTTGAGGCTGAAGGCAGCAGGAAAGCCCGCAGCCCCCAGATCTGTGGGGTTACGCAAGCGGTTCCAAAAGAGCTTTAGAACAAGGCATAGTTTTCCCTGCTGGCTCTTTGGGCGGGGGACCCATCTCCAGCCGTATGGCAATTATTCTGCCTGGCGCGGTGCCTAGTGGGAAAGGGTGGTATTGAGGCTGAAGGCAGCAGGAAAGCCCGCAGCCCCCAGGTCTGTGGGGCTACACAAGCGGTTCCCAAAGAGCTTTAGAACAAGGCATAGTTTTCCCTGCTGGCTCTTTGGGCGGGGGACCCATCTCGAGCCGTACGGCCATTTTTGTGCCTGGCACGGCGCCAAGTGGGAAAGGGTGGCTTTGAGGCTGAAGGCAGCAGGAAAGCCCACAGCCCCCAGGTCTGTGGGGCTACGCAAGCGGTTCCCAAAGAGCTTTAGAACAAGGCACAGTTTTCTCTGCTGGCTCTTTGGGCGGGGGACCCATCTCCAGCCGTATGGCCGTTTTTGTGCCTGGTGCGGTGCCTAGTGGGAAAGGGTGCTGTTGAGGCTGAAGGCAGCAGCAAAGCCCGCAGCCCCCAGGTCTGTGGGGCAACGCAAGTGGTTCCCAAAGAGCTTTAGAACAAGGCATAGTTTTCCCTGCTGGCTCTTTGGGCAGGGGACCCATCTCCAGCCACAGGCCTTTTCTGTGCCTGGCCCGGCGCCCAAAGGGAAATGGTGGTGTCGAGGCTGAAGGCAGCAGGAAAGGCCGCAGCCCCCAGGTCTGTGGGGCTACGCAAGCGGTTCCCAAAGAGCTTTAGAACAAGGCATCGTTTTCCCTGCTGGCTCTTTGGGCCTGGGACCCATCTCCAGCCGTATGGCCGTTTTTGTGCCTGGCGCAGCGCCGAGTGGGAAAGGGTGGTGTTGAGGCTGAAGGCAGCAGGAAAGCCCGCAGCCCCCAGGTCTGTGAGGTTACGCAAGCGGTTCCCAAAGAGCTTTAGAACAAGGCATAGTTTTACCTGCTGGCTCCTTGGGCGGGGGACCCATCTCCAGCCGTATGGCCATTTTTGTGCCTGGCGTGGCGCCAAGTTGGAAAGGGTGGTTTTGAGGCTGAAGGCAGCAGGAAAGCCTGCAGGCCACAGGTCTGTGGGGCTACGCAAGTGGTTCCCAAAGACATTTAGAACAAGGCATAGTTTTCCCTGCTGGCTCTTTGGGTGGGGGACCCATCTCCAGCCATATGGACATTTTTGTGCCTGGCGCAGCACCAATTGGGAAATGGTGGTGTTGAGTCTGAAGGCAGCAGGAAAGCCTGCAGCCCCCAGGTCTGTGGGGCTACGCAAGCGGTTCCCAAAGAGCTTTAGAACAAGGCATAGTTTTCCCTGCTGGCTCTTTGGGCGGGGGACCCATCTCCAGCCGTATGGCCATTTTTGTGCCTGGCGCAGCGCCAAGTGGGAAAGGGTGCTGTTGAGGCTGAAGGCAGCAGGAAAGCCCGCAGCCCCCAGGTCTGCAGGGCAACGCAAGCGGTTCCCAAAGAGCTTTGGAACAAGGCATAGTTTTCCCTGCTGGCTCTTTGGGCGGGGGACCCATCTCCAGCCATATGGACATTTTTGTGCCTGGAGCAGCGCCAATTGGGAAATGGTGGTGTTGAGGCTGAAGGCAGCAGGAAAGCCTGCAGCCCCCAGGTCTGTGGGGCTACGCAAGTGGTTCCCAAAGACCTTTAGAACAAGGCATAGTTTTCCCTGCTGGCTCTTTGGGGAGGGGACCCATCTCCAGCCGTATGGCCATTTTTGTGCCTGGCGAAGCGCCGAGTAGGAAAGGGTGTTTTTGAGGCTGAAGGCAGCAGGAAAGCCCGCAGCCCCCAGATCTGTGGGGTTACGCAAGCGGTTCCAAAAGAGCTTTAGAACAAGGCATAGTTTTCCCTGCTGGCTCTTTGGGCGGGGGACCCATCTCCAGCCGTATGGCAATTATTCTGCCTGGCGCGGTGCCTAGTGGGAAAGGGTGGTATTGAGGCTGAAGGCAGCAGGAAAGCCTGCAGCCCCCAGGTCTGTGGGGCTACACAAGCGGTTCCCAAAGAGCTTTAGAACAAGGCATAGTTTTCCCTGCTGGCTCTTTGGGCGGGGGACCCATCTCCAGCCGTACGGCCATTTTTGTGCCTGGCACGGCGCCAAGTGGGAAAGGGTGGCTTTGAGGCTGAAGGCAGCAGGAAAGCCCACAGCCCCCAGGTCTGTGGGGCTACGCAAGCGGTTCCCAAAGAGCTTTAGAACAAGGCACAGTTTTCCCTGCTGGCTCTTTGGGCGGGGGACCCATCTCCAGCCGTATGGCCATTTTTGTGCGTGGCGCGGCGCCAAGTGGGAAAGGGTGGTTTTGAGGCTGAAGGCAGCAGGAAAGCACGCAGCCCCTAGGTCTGTGAGGCTACGCAAGCGGTTCCCAAAGAGCTTTAGAACAAGGCATAGTTTTCCCTGCTGGCTCTTTGGGCGGGGGACCCATCTCCAGCCACAGGCCTTTTCTGTGCCTTGCCCGGCGCCCAAAGGGAAATGGTGGTGTCGAGGCTGAAGGCAGCAGGAAAGCCCGCAGCCCCCAGGTCTGTGGGGCTACAAAAGCGGTTCCCAGAGAGCTTTAGAACAAGGCATAGTTTTCCCTGCTGGCTCTTTGGGCGGGGGAGCCATCTCCAGCCGTATGGCCATTTTTGTGCCTGGTGCGGTGCCTAGTGGGAAAGGGTGCTGTTGAGGCTGAAGGCAGCAGGAAAGCCCGCAGCCCCCAGGTCTGTGGGGCAACGCAAGTGGTTCCCAAAGAGCTTTAGAACAAGGCATAGATTTCCCTGCTGGCTCTTTGGGCAGGGGACCCATCTCCAGCCACAGGCCTTTTCTGTGCCTGGCCCGGCGCCCAAAGGGAAATGGTGGTGTCGAGGCTGAAGGCAGCAGGAAAGGCCGCAGCCCCCAGGTCTGTGGGGCTACGCAAGCGGTTCCCAAAGAGCTTTAGAACAAGGCATAGTTTTCCCTGCTGGCTCTTTGGGGAGGGGACCCTTCTCCAGCCGTATGGCCATTTTTGTGCCTGGCGCAGCGCCGAGTAGGAAAGGGTGTTTTTGAGTCTGAAGGCAGCAGGAAAGCCCGCTGCCCCCAGATCTGTGGGGTTACGCAAGCGGTTCCAAAAGAGCTTTAGAACAAGGCATAGTTTTCCCTGCTGGCTCTTTGGGCGGGGGACCCATCTCCAGCCGTACGGCCATTTTTGTGCCTGGCACGGCGCCAAGTGGGAAAGGGTGGCTTTGAGGCTGAAGGCAGCAGGAAAGCCCACAGCCCCCAGGTCTGTGGGGCTACGCAAGCGGTTCCCAAAGAGCTTTAGAACAAGGCACAGTTTTCCCTGCTGGCTCTTTGGGCGGGGGACCCATCTCCAGCCGTATGGCCATTTTTGTGCCTGGCGCGGCGCCAAGTGGGAAAGGGTGGTGTCGAGGCTGAAGGCAGCAGGAAAGCCCGCAGCCCCCAGGTCTGTGTGGCTACACAAGCGGTTCCCAGAGAGCTTTAGAACAAGGCATAGTTTTCCCTGCTGGCTCTTTGGGCGTGGCACCCATCTCCAGCCGTATGGCCATTTTTGTGCCTGGTGCGGTGCCTAGTGGGAAAGGGTGCTGTTGAGGCTGAAGGCAGCAGGAAAGCCCGCAGCCCCCAGGTCTGCGGGGCAACACAGGCGGTTCCCAAAGAGCTTTAGAACAAGGCATATTTTTCCCTGCTGGCTCTTTGGGCGGGGGACCCATCTCCAGCCGTATGGACATTTTTGTGCCTGGCGCAGCGCCAATTGGGAAAGGGTGGTGTTGAGGACGAAGGCAGCAGGAAAGCCCGCAGCCCCCTGGTCTGTGGGGCTACGCAAGTGGTTCCCAAAGAGCTTTAGAACAAGGCATAGTTTTCCCTGGTGGCTCTTTGGGCGGGGGACCCATCTCCAGCCGTATGGCCATTTTTGTGCCTGGCGCGGCGCCAAGTGGGAAAGGGTGGTGTCGAGGCTGAAGGCAGCAGGAAAGCCCGCAGCATCCAGGTCTGTGGGGCTACACAAGCGGTTCCCAAAGAGCTTTAGAACAAGGCATAGTTTTCCCTGCTGGCTCTTTGGGCGGAGGAGCCATCTCCAGCCATGTGGCCATTTTTCTTCCTGGCGCGGCGCCAAGTGGGAAAGGGTAGTGTTGAGGCTGAAGGTAGCAGGAAAGCCCGCAGCCCCCAGGTCTGTGGGGCTACGCAAGCGGTTCCCAAAGAGCTTTAGAACAAGGCATAGTTTTCCCTGCTGGCTCTTTGGGTGGGGGACCCATCTCCAGCCATATGGACATTTTTGTGCCTGGCGCAGCACCAATTGGGAAATGGTGGTGTTGAGTCTGAAGGCAGCAGGAAAGCCTGCAGCCCCCAGGTCTGTGGGGCTACGCAAGCGGTTCCCAAAGAGCTTTAGAACAAGGCATAGTTTTCCCTGCTGGCTCTTTGGGCGGGGGACCCATCTCCAGCCGTATGGCCATTTTTGTGCCTGGCACAGCGCCAAGTGGGAAAGGGTGCTGTTGAGGCTGAAGGCAGCAGGAAAGCCCGCAGCCCCCAGGTCTGCAGGGCAACGCAAGCGGTTCCCAAAGAGCTTTGGAACAAGGCATAGTTTTCCCTGCTGGCTCTTTGGGCGGGGGACCCATCTCCAGCCGTATGGCCATTTTTGTGCCTGGCGCAGCGCCAATTGGGAAAGGGTGGTGTTGAGTCTGAAGGCAGCAGGAAAGCCCGCAGCCCCCAGGTCTGTGTGGCTACGAAAGCGTTTCCTAAAGAGCTTTAGAACAAGGCATAGTTTTCCCTGCTGGCTCTTTGGGGAGGGGGCCCATCTCCAGCCGTATGGCCATTTTTGTGCCTGGCGCAGCGCCGAGTAGGAAAGGGTGTTTTTGAGGCTGAAGGCAGCAGGAAAGCCCACAGCCCCCAGGTCTGTGAGGCTACGCAAGCGGTTCCCAAAGAGCTTTAGAACAAGGCATAGTTTTCCCTGCTGGCTCTTTGGGCGGGGGACCCATCTCCAGCCATATTGCCATTTTCGTGACTGGCACGGCGCCTAGAGGGAAAGGGTGGTGTCGAGGCTGAAGGCAGCAGGACCGCCTGCAGGCCACAGGTCTGTGGGGCTACGCAAGTGGTTCCCAAAGACATTTAGAACAAGGCATAGTTTTCCCTGCTGGCTCTTTGGGCGGGGGACCCATCTCCAGCCGTATGGCCATTTTTGTGCCTGGCGCAGCGCCAAGTGTGAAAGGGTGCTGTTGAGGCTGAAGGCAGCAGGAAAGCCCGCAGCCCCCAGGTCTGCAGGGCAACGCAAGCGGTTCCCAAAGAGCTTTGGAACAAGGCATAGTTTTCCCTGCTGGCTCTTTGGGCGGGGGACCCATCTCCAGCCATATGGACATTTTTGTGCCTGGAGCAGCGCCAATTGGGAAATGGTGGTGTTGAGGCTGAAGGCAGCAGGAAAGCCTGCAGCCCCCAGGTCTGTGGGGCTACGCAAGCGGTTCCCAAAGACCTTTAGAACAAGGCATAGTTTTCCCTGCTGGCTCTTTGGGGAGGGGACCCATCTCCAGCCGTATGGCCATTTTTGTGCCTGGCGCAGCGCCGAGTAGGAAAGGGTGTTTTTGAGGCTGAAGGCAGCAGGAAAGCCCGCAGCCCCAGATCTGTGGGGTTACGCAAGCGGTTCCAAAAGAACTTTAGAACAAGGCATAGTTTTCCCTGCTGGCTCTTTGGGCGGGGGACCCATCTCCAGCCGTATGGCAATTATTCTGCCTGGCGCGGTGCCTAGTGGGAAAGGGTGGTATTGAGGCTGAAGGCAGCAGGAAAGCCCGCAGCCCCCAGGTCTGTGGGGCTACACAAGCGGTTCCCAAAGAGCTTTACAACAAGGCATAGTTTTCCCTGCTGGCTCTTTGGGCGGGGGACCCATCTCCAGCCATATGGCCATTTTTGTGACTGGCACGGCGCCAAGTGGGAAAGGGTGGTGTCGAGGCTGAAGGCAGCAGGAAGGCCCGCAGGCCAAAGGTCTGTGGGGCTACGCAAGTGGTTCCCAAAGAGCTTTAGAACAAGGCATAGTTTTCCCTGGTGGCTCTTTGGGCGGGGGACCCATCTCCAGCCGTATGGCCATTTTTGTGCCTGGTGCGGTGCCTAGTGGGAAAGGGTGCTGTTGAGGCTGAAGGCAGCAGGAAAGCCCGCAGCTCCCAGGTCTGTGGGGCAACGCAAGTGGTTCCCAAAGAGCTTTAGAACAAGGCATAGTTTTCCCTGCTGGCTCTTTGGGCAGGGGACCCATCTCCAGCCACAGGCCTTTTCTGTGCCTGGCCCGGCGCCCAAAGGGAAATGGTGGTGTCGAGGCTGAAGGCAGCAGGAAAGGCCGCAGCCCCCAGCTCTGTGGGGCTACGCAAGCGGTTCCCAAAGAGCTTTAGAACAAGGCATCGTTTTCCCTGCTGGCTCTTTGGGCCTGGGACCCATCTCCAGCCGTATGGCCATTTTTGTGCCTGGCGCAGCGCCGAGTGGGAAAGGGTGGTGTTGAGGCTGAAGGCAGCAGGAAAGCCCGCAGCCCCCAGGTCTGTGAGGTTACGCAAGCGGTTCCCAAAGAGCTTTAGAACAAGGCATAGTTTTACCTGCTGGCTCCTTGGGCGGGGGACCCATCTCCAGCCGTATGGCCATTTTTGTGCCTGTCGTGGCGCCAAGTTGGAAATGGTGGTTTTGAGGCTGAAGGCAGCAGGAAAGCTTGCAGGCCACAGGTCTGTGGGGCTACGCAAGTGGTTCCCAAAGACATTTAGAACAAGGCATAGTTTTCCCTGCTGGCTCTTTGGGTGGGGGACCCATCTCCAGCCATATGGACATTTTTGTGCCTGGCGCAGCACCAATTGGGAAATGGTGGTGTTGAGTCTGAAGGCAGCAGGAAAGCCTGCAGCCCCCAGGTCTGTGGGGCTACGCAAGCGGTTCCCAAAGAGCTTTAGAACAAGGCATAGTTTTCCCTGCTGGCTCTTTGGGCGGGGGACCCATCTCCAGCCGTATGGACATTTTTGTGCCTGGCGCAGCGCCAAGTGGGAAAGGGTGCTGTTGAGGCTGAAGGCAGCAGGAAAGCCCGCAGCCCCCAGGTCTGCAGGGCAACGCAAGCGGTTCCCAAAGAGCTTTGGAACAAGGCATAGTTTTCCCTGCTGGCTCTTTGGGCGGGGGACCCATCTCCAGCCGTATGGCCATTTTTGTGCCTGGCGCAGCGCCAATTGGGAAAGGGTGGTGTTGAGGCTGAAGGCAGCAGGAAAGCCCGCAGCCCCCAGGTCTGTGTGGCTACGAAAGCGTTTCCTAAAGAGCTTTAGAACAAGGCATAGTTTTCCCTGCTGGCTCTTTGGGGAGGGGGCCCATCTCCAGCCGTATGGCCATTTTTGTGCCTGGCGCAGCGCCGAGTAGGAAAGGGTGTTTTTGAGGCTGAAGGCAGCAGGAAAGCCCGCAGCCCCCAGATCTGTGGGGTTACGCAAGCGGTTCCAAAAGAGCTTTAGAACAAGGCATAGTTTTCCCTGCTGGCTCTTTGGGCGGGGGACCCATCTCCAGCCGTACGGCCATTTTTGTGTCTGGCACGGCGCCAAGTGGGAAAGGGTGGCTTTGAGGCTGAAGGCAGCAGGAAAGCCCACAGCCCCCAGGTCTGTGGGGCTACGCAAGCGGTTCCCAAAGAGCTTTAGAACAAGGCACAGTTTTCCCCTGCTGGCTCTTTGGGCGGGGGACCCATCTCCAGCCGTATTGCCATTTTTGTGCGTGGCGCGGCGCCAAGTGGGAAAGGGTGGTGTCGAGGCTGAAGGCAGCAGGAAAGCCCGCAGCCCCCAGGTCTGTGGGGCTACACAAGCGGTTCCCAGAGAGCTTTAGAACAAGGCATAGTTTTCCCTGCTGGCTCTTTGGGCGTGGCACCCATCTCCAGCCGTATGGCCATTTTTGTGCCTGGCGCGGTGCCTAGTGGGAAAGGGTGCTGTTGAGGCTGAAGGCAGCAGGAAAGCCCGCAGCCCCCAGGTCTGCGGGGCAACACAGGCGGTTCCCAAAGAGCTTTAGAACAAGGCATATTTTTCCCTGCTGGCTCTTTGGGCGGGGGACCCATCTCCAGCCGTATGGACATTTTTGTGCCTGGCGCAGCGCCAATTGGAAAGGGTGGTGTTGAGGCTGAAGGCAGCAGGAAAGCGTGCAGCCCCAGGTCTGTGGGGCTACGCAAGTGGTTCCCAAAGAGCTTTTAGAACAAGGCATAGTTTTCCCTGGTGGCTCTTTGGCGGGGGGACCCATCTCCAGCCGTATGGCCATTTTTGTGCCTGGCGCGGCGCCAAGTGGGAAAGGGTGGTGTCGAGGCTGAAGGCAGCAGGAAAGCCCGCAGCATCCAGGTCTGTGGGGCTACACAAGCGGTTCCCAAAGAGCTTTAGAACAAGGCATAGTTTTCCCTGCTGGCTCTTTGGGCGGGGGACCCATCTCCAGCCGTATGGCCATTTTTGTGCCTGGCGCTGCGCCAAGTGGGAAAGGGTGCTGTTGAGGCTGAAGGCAGCAGGAAAGCCCGCAGCCCCCAGGTCTGCAGGGCAACGCAAGCGGTTCCCAAAGAGCTTTGGAACAAGGCATAGTTTTCCCTGCTGGCTCTTTGGGCGGGGGACCCATCTCCAGCCATATGGACATTTTTGTGCCTGGAGCAGCGCCAATTGGAGAATGGTGGTGTTGAGGCTGAAGGCAGCAGGAAGCCTGCAGCCCCCAGGTCTGTGGGGCTACGCAAGCGGTTCCCAAAGACCTTTTAGAACAAGGCATAGTTTTCCCTGCTGGCTCTTTGGGGAGGGGACCCATCTCCAGCCGTATGGCCATTTTTGTGCCTGGCGCAGCGCCGAGTAGGAAAGGGTGTTTTTGAGGCTGAAGGCAGCAGGAAAGCCCGCAGCCCCCAGATCTGTGGGGTTACGCAAGCGGTTCCAAAAGAGCTTTAGAACAAGGCATAGTTTTCCCTGCTGGCTCTTTGGGCGGGGGACCCATCTCCAGCCGTATGGCAATTATTCTGCCTGGCGCGGTGCCTAGTGGAAAGGGTGGTATTGAGGCTGAAGGCAGCAGGAAGCCCGCAGCCCCCAGGTCTGTGGGGCTACACAAGCGGTTCCCAAGAGCTTTAGAACAAGGCATAGTTTTCCCTGCTGGCTCTTTGGGCGGGGGACCCATCTCGAGCCGTACGGCCATTTTCTGTGCCTGGCACGGCGCCAAGTGGGAAAGGGTGGCTGTTGAGGCTGAAGGCAGCAGGAAAGCCCGCACCTCCCAGGTCTCTGGGGCTACGCAAGCGGTTCCCAAAGAGCTTTAGAACAAGGCACAGTTTTCTCTGCTGGCTCTTTGGGCGGGGGACCCATCTCCAGCCGTATGGCCATTTTTGTGCGTGGAACGGCGCCAAGTGGAAAGGGTGGTTTTGAGGCTGAAGGCAGCAGGAAAGCACGCAGCCCCTAGGTCTGTGAGGCTACGCAAGCGGTTCCCAAAGAGCTTTAGAACAAGGCATAGTTTTCCCTGCTGGCTCTTGGGCGGGGGACCCATCTCCAGCCACAGGCCTTTTCTGTGCCTGGCCCGGCGCCCAAAGGGAAATGGTGGTGTCGAGGCTGAAGGCAGCAGGAAAGCCCGCAGCCCCCAGGTCTGTGTGGCTACAAAAGCGGTTCCCAGAGAGCTTTAGAACAAGGCATAGTTTTCCCTGCTGGCTCTTTGGGCGGGGGAGCCATCTCCAGCCGTATGGCCATTTTTGTGCCTGGTGCGGTGCCTAGTGGGAAAGGGTGCTGTTGAGGCTGAAGGCAGCAGCAAAGCCCGCAGCCCCCAGGTCTGTGGGGCAACGCAAGTGGTTCCCTAAGAGCTTTAGAACAAGGCATAGTTTTCCCTGCTGGCTCTTTGGGCAGGGGACCCATCTCCAGCCACAGGCCTTTTCTGTGCCTGGCCCGGCGCCCAAAGGGAAATGGTGGTGTCGAGGCTGAAGGCAGCAGGAAAGGCCGCAGCCCCCAGGTCTGTGGGGCTACGCAAGCGGTTCCCAAAGACCTTTAGAACAAGGCATAGTTTTCCCTGCTGGCTCTTTGGGCCTGGGACCCATCTCCAGCCGTAATGGCCGTTTTTGTGCCTGGCGCAGCGCCGAGTGGGAAAGGGTGGTGTTGAGGCTGAAGGCAGCAGGAAAGCCCGCAGCCCCCAGGTCTGTGAGGTTACGCAAGCGGTTCCCAAAGAGCTTTAGAACAAGGCATAGTTTTACCTGCTGGCTCCTTGGGCGGGGGACCCATCTCCAGCCGTATGGCCATTTTTGTGCCTGGCGTGGCGCCAAGTTGGAAAGGGTGGTTTTGAGGCTGAAGGCAGCAGGAAAGCCTGCAGGCCACAGGTCTGTGGGGCTACGCAAGTGGTTCCCAAAGACATTTAGAACAAGGCATAGTTTTCCCTGCTGGCTCTTTGGGTGGGGGACCCATCTCCAGCCATATGGACATTTTTGTGCCTGGCGCAGCACCAATTGGGAAATGGTGGTGTTGAGTCTGAAGGCAGCAGGAAAGCCTGCAGCCCCCAGGTCTGTGGGGCTACGCAAGCGGTTCCCAAAGAGCTTTAGAACAAGGCATAGTTTTCCCTGCTGGCTCTTTGGGCGGGGGACCCATCTCCAGCCGTATGGCCATTTTTGTGCCTGGCGCAGCGCCAAGTGGGAAAGGGTGCTGTTGAGGCTGAAGGCAGCAGGAAAGCCCGCAGCCCCCAGGTCTGCAGGGCAACGCAAGCGGTTCCCAAAGAGCTTTGGAACAAGGCATAGTTTTCCCTGCTGGCTCTTTGGGCGGGGGACCCATCTCCAGCCATATGGACATTTTTGTGCCTGGAGCAGCGCCAATTGGGAAATGGTGGTGTTGAGGCTGAAGGCAGCAGGAAAGCCTGCAGCCCCCAGGTCTGTGGGGCTACGCAAGTGGTTCCGAAAGACCTTTAGAACAAGGCATAGTTTTCCCTGCTGGCTCTTTGGGGAGGGGACCCATCTCCAGCCGTATGGCCATTTTTGTGCCTGGCGCAGCGCCGAGTAGGAAAGGGTGTTTTTGAGGCTGAAGGCAGCAGGAAAGCCCGCAGCCCCCAGATCTGTGGGGTTACGCAAGCGGTTCCAAAAGAGCTTTAGAACAAGGCATAGTTTTCCCTGCTGGCTCTTTGGGCGGGGGACCCATCTCCAGCCGTATGGCAATTATTCTGCCTGGCGCGGTGCCTAGTGGGAAAGGGTGGTATTGAGGCTGAAGGCAGCAGGAAAGCCCGCAGCCCCCAGGTCTGTGGGGCTACACAAGCGGTTCCCAAAGAGCTTTAGAACAAGGCATAGTTTTCCCTGCTGGCTCTTTGGGCGGGGGACCCATCTCCAGCCGTACGGCCATTTTTGTGCCTGATGCGGCGCCAAGTGGGAAAGGGTGGCTTTGAGGCTGAAGGCAGCAGGAAAGCCCACAGCCCCCAGGTCTGTGGGGCTACGCAAGCGGTTCCCAAAGAGCTTTAGAACAAGGCACAGTTTTCCCTGCTGGCTCTTTGGGCGGGGGACCCATCTCCAGCCGTATGGCCATTTTTGTGCGTGGCGCGGCGCCAAGTGGGAAAGGGTGGTTTTGAGGCTGAAGGCAGCAGGAAAGCACGCAGCCCCTAGGTCTGTGAGGCTACGCAAGCGGTTCCCAAAGAGCTTTAGAACAAGGCATAGTTTTCCCTGCTGGCTCTTTGGGCGGGGGACCCATCTCCAGCCACAGGCCTTTTCTGTGCCTGGCCCGGCGCCCAAAGGGAAATGGTGGTGTCGAGGCTGAAGGCAGCAGGAAAGCCCGCAGCCCCCAGGTCTGTGTGGCTACAAAAGCGGTTCCCAGAGAGCTTTAGAACAAGGCATAGTTTTCCCTGCTGGCTCTTTGGGCGGGGGAGCCATCTCCAGCCGTATGGCCATTTTTGTGCCTGGTGCGGTGCCTAGTGGGAAAGGGTGCTGTTGAGGCTGAAGGCAGCAGGAAAGCCCGCAGCCCCCAGGTCTGTGGGGCAACGCAAGTGGTTCCCAAAGAGCTTTAGAACAAGGCATAGATTTCCCTGCTGGCTCTTTGGGCAGGGGACCCATCTCCAGCCACAGGCCTTTTCTGTGCCTGGCCCGGCGCCCAAAGGGAAATGGTGGTGTCGAGGCTGAAGGCAGCAGGAAAGGCCGCAGCCCCCAGGTCTGTGGGGCTACGCAAGCGGTTCCCAAAGAGCTTTAGAACAAGGCATCGTTTTCCCTGCTGGCTCTTTGGGCCTGGGACCCATCTCCAGCCGTATGGCCATTTTTGTGCCTGGCGCAGAGCCGAGTGGGAAAGGGTGGTGTTGAGGCTGAAGGCAGCAGGAAAGCCCGCAGCCCCCAGGTCTGTGAGGTTACGCAAGCAGTTCCCAAAGAGCTTTAGAACAAGGCATAGTTTTACCTGCTGGCTCCTTGGGCGGGGGACCCATCTCCAGCCGTATGGCCATTTTTGTGCCTGGCGTGACGCCAAGTTGGAAAGGGTGGTTTTGAGGCTGAAGGCAGCAGGAAAGCCTGCAGGCCACAGGTCTGTGGGGCTACGCAAGTGGTTCCCAAAGACATTTAGAACAAGGCATAGTTTTCCCTGCTGGCTCTTTGGGTGGGGGACCCATCTCCAGCCATATGGACATTTTTGTGCCTGGCGCAGCACCAATTGGGAAATGGTGGTGTTGAGTCTGAAGGCAGCAGGAAAGCCTGCAGCCCCCAGGTCTGTGGGGCTACGCAAGCGGTTCCCAAAGAGCTTTAGAACAAGGCATAGTTTTCCCTGCTGGCTCTTTGGGCGGGGGACCCATCTCCAGCCGTATGGCCATTTTTGTGCCTGGCGCAGCGCCAATTGGGAAAGGGTGGTGTTGAGGCTGAAGGCAGCAGGAAAGCCCGCAGCCCCCAGGTCTGTGTGGCTACGAAAGCGGTTCCTAAAGAGCTTTAGAACAAGGCATAGTTTTCCCTGCTGGCTCTTTGGGGAGGGGACCCTTCTCCAGCCGTATGGCCATTTTTGTGCCTGGCGCAGCGCCGAGTAGGAAAGGGTGTTTTTGAGTCTGAAGGCAGCAGGAAAGCCCGCTGCCCCCAGATCTGTGGGGTTACGCAAGCGGTTCCAAAAGAGCTTTAGAACAAGGCATAGTTTTCCCTGCTGGCTCTTTGGGCGGGGGACCCATCTCCAGCCGTACGGCCATTTTTGTGCCTGGCACGGCGCCAAGTGGGAAAGGGTGGCTTTGAGGCTGAAGGCAGCAGGAAAGCCCACAGCCCCCAGGTCTGTGGGGCTACGCAAGCGGTTCCCAAAGAGCTTTAGAACAAGGCACAGTTTTCCCTGCTGGCTCTTTGGGCGGGGGACCCATCTCCAGCCGTATGGCCATTTTTGTGCCTGGCGCGGCGCCAAGTGGGAAAGGGTGGTGTCGAGGCTGAAGGCAGCAGGAAAGCCCGCAGCCCCCAGGTCTGTGTGGCTACACAAGCGGTTCCCAGAGAGCTTTAGAACAAGGCATAGTTTTCCCTGCTGGCTCTTTGGGCGTGGCACCCATCTCCAGCCGTATGGCCATTTTTGTGCCTGGTGCGGTGCCTAGTGGGAAAGGGTGCTGTTGAGGCTGAAGGCAGCAGGAAAGCCCGCAGCCCCCAGGTCTGCGGGGCAACACAGGCGGTTCCCAAAGAGCTTTAGAACAAGGCATATTTTTCCCTGCTGGCTCTTTGGGCGGGGGACCCATCTCCAGCCGTATGGACATTTTTGTGCCTGGCGCAGCGCCAATTGGGAAAGGGTGGTGTTGAGGACGAAGGCAGCAGGAAAGCCCGCAGCCCCCTGGTCTGTGGGGCTACGCAAGTGGTTCCCAAAGAGCTTTAGAACAAGGCATAGTTTTCCCTGGTGGCTCTTTGGGCGGGGGACCCATCTCCAGCCGTATGGCCATTTTTGTGCCTGGCGCGGCGCCAAGTGGGAAAGGGTGGTGTCGAGGCTGAAGGCAGCAGGAAAGCCCGCAGCATCCAGGTCTGTGGGGCTACACAAGCGGTTCCCAAAGAGCTTTAGAACAAGGCATAGTTTTCCCTGCTGGCTCTTTGGGCGGAGGAGCCATCTCCAGCCATGTGGCCATTTTTCTTCCTGGCGCGGCGCCAAGTGGGAAAGGGTAGTGTTGAGGCTGAAGGTAGCAGGAAAGCCCGCAGCCCCCAGGTCTGTGGGGCTACGCAAGCGGTTCCCAAAGAGCTTTAGAACAAGGCATAGTTTTCCCTGCTGGCTCTTTGGGCGGGGGACCCATCTCCAGCCATATGGCCATTTTTGTGACTGGCACGGCGCCTAGAGGGAAAGGGTGGTGTCGAGGCTGAAGGCAGCAGGAAAGCCCGCAGCCCCCAGGTCTGCAGGGCAACGCAAGCGGTTCCCAAAGAGCTTTGGAACAAGGCATAGTTTTCCCTGCTGGCTCTTTGGGCGGGGGACCCATCTCCAGCCGTATGGACATTTTTGTGCCTGGCGCAGCGCCAATTGGGAAAGGGTGGTGTTGAGGCTGAAGGCAGCAGGAAAGCCCGCAGACCCCTGGTCTGTGGGGCTACGCAAGCGGTTCCCAAAGAGCTTTAGAACAAGGCATAGTTTTCCCTGCTGGCTCTTTGGGCGGGGGACCCATCTCCAGCCGTATGGCCATTTTTGTGCCTGGCGCAGTGCCTAGTGGGAAAGGGTGGCTTTTGAGGCTGAAGGCAGCAGGAAAGCCCGCAGCCCCCAGGTCTGTGGGGCTACGCAAGCGGTTCCCAAAGAGCTTTAGAACAAGGCCTAGTTTTCCCTGCTGGCTCTTTGGGGAGGGGACCCATCTCCAGCCGTATGGCCATTTTTGTGCCTGGCGCAGCGCCGAGTAGGAAAGGGTGTTTTTGAGGCTGAAGGCAGCAGGAAAGCCCGCAGCCCCCAGGTCTGTGGGGCTACGCAAGCGGTTCCCAAAGAGCTTTAGAACAAGGCATAGTTTTCCCTGCTGGCTCTTTGGGCGGGGGACCCATCTCCAGCCGTATGGCAATTATTCTGCCTGGCGCGGTGCCTAGTGGGAAAGGGTGGTATTGAGGCTGAAGGCAGCAGGAAAGCCCGCAGCCCCCAGGTCTGTGGGGCTACGCAAGCGGTTCCCAAAGAGCTTTAGAACAAGGCATAGTTTTCCCTGCTGGCTCTTTGGGCGGGGGACCCATCTCCAGCCGTATGGCCATTTTTGTGCGTGGCGCGGCGCCAAGTGGGAAAGGGTGGTTTTGAGGCTGAAGGCAGCAGGAAAGCACGCAGCCCCCAGGTCTGTGAGGCTACGCAAGCGGTTCCCAAAGAGCTTTAGAACAAGGCATAGTTTTCCCTGCTGGCTCTTTGGGCGTGGCACCCATCTCCAGCCGTATGGCCATTTTTGTGCCTGGTGCGGTGCCTAGTGGGAAAGGGTGCTGTTGAGGCTGAAGGCAGCAGGAAAGCCCGCAGCCCCCAGGTCTGCGGGGCAACACAGGCGGTTCCCAAAGAGCTTTAGAACAAGGCATATTTTTCTCTGCTGGCTCTTTGGGCGGGGGACCCATCTCCAGCCGTATGGCCATTTTTGTGCCTGGCGCAGCGCCAATTGGGAAAGGGTGGTGTTGAGGCTGAAGGCAGCAGGAAAGCCCGCAGCCCCCAGGTCTGTGTGGCTACGAAAGCGGTTCCTAAAGAGCTTTAGAACAAGGCATAGTTTTCCCTGCTGGCTCTTTGGGGAGGGGGCCCATCTCCAGCCGTATGGCCATTTTTGTGCCTGGCGCAGCGCCGAGTAGGAAAGGGTGTTTTTGAGGCTGAAGGCAGCAGGAAAGCCCGCAGCCCCCAGATCTGTGGGGTTACGCAAGCGGTTCCAAAAGAGCTTTAGAACAAGGCACAGTTTTCCCTACTGGCTCTTTGGGCGGGGGACCCATCTCCAGCCGTACGGCCATTTTTGTGTCTGGCACGGCGCCAAGTGGGAAAGGGTGGCTTTGAGGCTGAAGGCAGCAGGAAAGCCCACAGCCCCCAGGTCTGTGGGGCTACGCAAGCGGTTCCCAAAGAGCTTTAGAACAAGGCACAGTTTTCCCTGCTGGCTCTTTGGGCGGGGGACCCATCTCCAGCCGTATGGCAATTATTCTGCCTGGCGCGGTGCCTAGTGGGAAAGGGTGGTATTGAGGCTGAAGGCAGCAGGAAAGCCCGCAGCCCCCAGGTCTGTGGGGCTACGCAAGCGGTTCCCAAAGAGCTTTAGAACAAGGCATAGTTTTCCCTGCTGGCTCTTTGGGCGGGGGACCCATCTCCAGCCGTATGGCAATTATTCTGCCTGGCGCGGTGCCTAGTGGGAAAGGGTGGTATTGAGGCTGAAGGCAGCAGGAAAGCCCGCAGCCCCCAGGTCTGTGGGGCTACGCAAGCGGTTCCCAAAGAGCTTTAGAACAAGGCATAGTTTTCCCTGCTGGCTCTTTGGGCGGGGGACCCATCTCCAGCCGTATGGCCATTTTTGTGCGTGGCGCGGCGCCAAGTGGGAAAGGGTGGTTTTGAGGCTGAAGGCAGCAGGAAAGCACGCAGCCCCCAGGTCTGTGAGGCTACGCAAGCGGTTCCCAAAGAGCTTTAGAACAAGGCATAGTTTTCCCTGCTGGCTCTTTGGGCGTGGCACCCATCTCCAGCCGTATGGCCATTTTTGTGCCTGGTGCGGTGCCTAGTGGGAAAGGGTGCTGTTGAGGCTGAAGGCAGCAGGAAAGCCCGCAGCCCCCAGGTCTGCGGGGCAACACAGGCGGTTCCCAAAGAGCTTTAGAACAAGGCATATTTTTCTCTGCTGGCTCTTTGGGCGGGGGACCCATCTCCAGCCGTATGGCCATTTTTGTGCCTGGCGCAGCGCCAATTGGGAAAGGGTGGTGTTGAGGCTGAAGGCAGCAGGAAAGCCCGCAGCCCCCAGGTCTGTGTGGCTACGAAAGCGGTTCCTAAAGAGCTTTAGAACAAGGCATAGTTTTCCCTGCTGGCTCTTTGGGGAGGGGGCCCATCTCCAGCCGTATGGCCATTTTTGTGCCTGGCGCAGCGCCGAGTAGGAAAGGGTGTTTTTGAGGCTGAAGGCAGCAGGAAAGCCCGCAGCCCCCAGATCTGTGGGGTTACGCAAGCGGTTCCAAAAGAGCTTTAGAACAAGGCATAGTTTTCCCTGCTGGCTCTTTGGGCGGGGGACCCATCTCCAGCCGTACGGCCATTTTTGTGTCTGGCACGGCGCCAAGTGGGAAAGGGTGGCTTTGAGGCTGAAGGCAGCAGGAAAGCCCACAGCCCCCAGGTCTGTGGGGCTACGCAAGCGGTTCCCAAAGAGCTTTAGAACAAGGCACAGTTTTCCCTGCTGGCTCTTTGGGCGGGGGACCCATCTCCAGCCGTATTGCCATTTTTGTGCGTGGCGCGGCGCCAAGTGGGAAAGGGTGGTGTCGAGGCTGAAGGCAGCAGGAAAGCCCGCAGCCCCCAGGTCTGTGGGGCTACACAAGCGGTTCCCAGAGAGCTTTAGAACAAGGCATAGTTTTCCCTGCTGGCTCTTTGGGCGTGGCACCCATCTCCAGCCGTATGGCCATTTTTGTGCCTGGCGCGGTGCCTAGTGGGAAAGGGTGCTGTTGAGGCTGAAGGCAGCAGGAAAGCCCGCAGCCCCCAGGTCTGCGGGGCAACACAGGCGGTTCCCAAAGAGCTTTAGAACAAGGCATATTTTTCCCTGCTGGCTCTTTGGGCGGGGGACCCATCTCCAGCCGTATGGACATTTTTGTGCCTGGCGCAGCGCCAATTGGGAAAGGGTGGTGTTGAGGACGAAGGCAGCAGGAAAGCCCGCAGCCCCCTGGTCTGTGGGGCTACGCAAGTGGTTCCCAAAGAGCTTTAGAACAAGGCATAGTTTTCCCTGGTGGCTCTTTGGGCGGGGGACCCATCTCCAGCCGTATGGCCATTTTTGTGCCTGGCGCGGCGCCAAGTGGGAAAGGGTGGTGTCGAGGCTGAAGGCAGCAGGAAAGCCCGCAGCATCCAGGTCTGTGGGGCTACACAAGCGGTTCCCAAAGAGCTTTAGAACAAGGCATAGTTTTCCCTGCTGGCTCTTTGGGCGGGGGACCCATCTCCAGCCGTATGGCCATTTTTGTGCCTGGCGCAGCGCCAAGTGGGAAAGGGTGCTGTTGAGGCTGAAGGCAGCAGGAAAGCCCGCAGCCCCCAGGTCTGCAGGGCAACGCAAGCGGTTCCCAAAGAGCTTTGGAACAAGGCATAGTTTTCCCTGCTGGCTCTTTGGGCGGGGGACCCATCTCCAGCCATATGGACATTTTTGTGCCTGGAGCAGCGCCAATTGGGAAATGGTGGTGTTGAGGCTGAAGGCAGCAGGAAAGCGTGCAGCCCCCAGGTCTGTGGGGCTACGCAAGCGGTTCCCAAAGACCTTTAGAACAAGGCATAGTTTTCCCTGCTGGCTCTTTGGGGAGGGGACCCATCTCCAGCCGTATGGCCATTTTTGTGCCTGGCGCAGCGCCGAGTAGGAAAGGGTGTTTTTGAGGCTGAAGGCAGCAGGAAAGCCCGCAGCCCCCAGATCTGTGGGGTTACGCAAGCGGTTCCAAAAGAGCTTTAGAACAAGGCATAGTTTTCCCTGCTGGCTCTTTGGGCGGGGGACCCATCTCCAGCCGTATGGCAATTATTCTGCCTGGCGCGGTGCCTAGTGGGAAAGGGTGGTATTGAGGCTGAAGGCAGCAGGAAAGCCCGCAGCCCCCAGGTCTGTGGGGCTACACAAGCGGTTCCCAAAGAGCTTTAGAACAAGGCATAGTTTTCCCTGCTGGCTCTTTGGGCGGGGGACCCATCTCGAGCCGTACGGCCATTTTTGTGCCTGGCACGGCGCCAAGTGGGAAAGGGTGGCTTTGAGGCTGAAGGCAGCAGGAAAGCCCACAGCCCCCAGGTCTGTGGGGCTACGCAAGCGGTTCCCAAAGAGCTTTAGAACAAGGCATAGTTTTCCCTGCTGGCTCTTTGGGCGGGGGACCCATCTCCAGCCGTATGGCCATTTTTGTGCGTGGAACGGCGCCAAGTGGGAAAGGGTGGTTTTGAGGCTGAAGGCAGCAGGAAAGCACGCAGCCCCTAGGTCTGTGAGGCTACGCAAGCGGTTCCCAAAGAGCTTTAGAACAAGGCATAGTTTTCCCTGCTGGCTCTTTGGGCGGGGGACCCATCTCCAGCCACAGGCCTTTTCTGTGCCTGGCCCGGCGCCCAAAGGGAAATGGTGGTGTCGAGGCTGAAGGCAGCAGGAAAGCCCGCAGCCCCCAGGTCTGTGTGGCTACAAAAGCGGTTCCCAGAGAGCTTTAGAACAAGGCATAGTTTTCCCTGCTGGCTCTTTGGGCGGGGGAGCCATCTCCAGCCGTATGGCCATTTTTGTGCCTGGTGCGGTGCCTAGTGGGAAAGGGTGCTGTTGAGGCTGAAGGCAGCAGGAAAGCCCGCAGCCCCCAGGTCTGTGGGGCAACGCAAGTGGTTCCCAAAGAGCTTTAGAACAAGGCATAGTTTTCCCTGCTGGCTCTTTGGGCAGGGGACCCATCTCCAGCCACAGGCCTTTTCTGTGCCTGGCCCGGCGCCCAAAGGGAAATGGTGGTGTCGAGGCTGAAGGCAGCAGGAAAGGCCGCAGCCCCCAGGTCTGTGGGGCTACGCAAGCGGTTCCCAAAGAGCTTTAGAACAAGGCATCGTTTTCCCTGCTGGCTCTTTGGGGAGGGGACCCTTCTCCAGCCGTATGGCCATTTTTGTGCCTGGCGCAGCGCCGAGTGGGAAAGGGTGGTGTTGAGGCTGAAGGCAGCAGGAAAGCCCGCAGACCCCTGGTCTGTGAGGTTACGCAAGCGGTTCCCAAAGAGCTTTAGAACAAGGCATAGTTTTACCTGCTGGCTCCTTGGGCGGGGGACCCATCTCCAGCCGTATGGCCATTTTTGTGCCTGGCGTGGCGCCAAGTTGGAAAGGGTGGTTTTGAGGCTGAAGGCAGCAGGAAAGCCTGCAGGCCACAGGTCTGTGGGGCTACGCAAGTGGTTCCCAAAGACATTTAGAACAAGGCATAGTTTTCCCTGCTGGCTCTTTGGGTGGGGGACCCATCTCCAGCCATATGGACATTTTTGTGCCTGGCGCAGCACCAATTGGGAAATGGTGGTGTTGAGTCTGAAGGCAGCAGGAAAGCCTGCAGCCCCCAGGTCTGTGGGGCTACGCAAGCGGTTCCCAAAGAGCTTTAGAACAAGGCATAGTTTTCCCTGCTGGCTCTTTGGGCGGGGGACCCATCTCCAGCCGTATGGCCATTTTTGTGCCTGGCGCAGCGCCAAGTGGGAAAGGGTGCTGTTGAGGCTGAAGGCAGCAGGAAAGCCCGCAGCCCCCAGGTCTGCAGGGCAACGCAAGCGGTTCCCAAAGAGCTTTGGAACAAGGCATAGTTTTCCCTGCTGGCTCTTTGGGCGGGGGACCCATCTCCAGCCATATGGACATTTTTGTGCCTGGAGCAGCGCCAATTGGGAAATGGTGGTGTTGAGGCTGAAGGCAGCAGGAAAGCCTGCAGCCCCCAGGTCTGTGGGGCTACGCAAGTGGTTCCCAAAGAGCTTTAGAACAAGGCCTAGTTTTCCCTGCTGGCTCTTTGGGGAGGGGACCCATCTCCAGCCGTATGGCCATTTTTGTGCCTGGCGCAGCGCCGAGTAGGAAAGGGTGTTTTTGAGGCTGAAGGCAGCAGGAAAGCCCGCAGCCCCCAGATCTGTGGGGTTACGCAAGCGGTTCCAAAAGAGCTTTAGAACAAGGCATAGTTTTCCCTGCTGGCTCTTTGGGCGGGGGACCCATCTCCAGCCGTATGGCAATTATTCTGCCTGGCGCGGTGCCTAGTGGGAAAGGGTGGTATTGAGGCTGAAGGCAGCAGGAAAGCCTGCAGCCCCCAGGTCTGTGGGGCTACACAAGCGGTTCCCAAAGAGCTTTAGAACAAGGCATAGTTTTCCCTGCTGGCTCTTTGGGCGGGGGACCCATCTCCAGCCGTACGGCCATTTTTGTGCCTGGCACGGCGCCAAGTGGGAAAGGGTGGCTTTGAGGCTGAAGGCAGCAGGAAAGCCCACAGCCCCCAGGTCTGTGGGGCTACGCAAGCGGTTCCCAAAGAGCTTTAGAACAAGGCACAGTTTTCCCTGCTGGCTCTTTGGGCGGGGGACCCATCTCCAGCCGTATGGCCATTTTTGTGCGTGGCGCGGCGCCAAGTGGGAAAGGGTGGTTTTGAGGCTGAAGGCAGCAGGAAAGCACGCAGCCCCTAGGTCTGTGAGGCTATGCAAGCGGTTCCCAAAGAGCTTTAGAACAAGGCATAGTTTTCCCTGCTGGCTCTTTGGGCGGGGGACCCATCTCCAGCCACAGGCCTTTTCTGTGCCTGGCCCGGCGCCCAAAGGGAAATGGTGGTGTCGAGGCTGAAGGCAGCAGGAAAGGCCGCAGCCCCCAGGTCTGTGGGGCTACGCAAGCGGTTCCCAAAGAGCTTTAGAACAAGGCATAGTTTTCCCTGCTGGCTCTTTGGGCCTGGGACCCATCTCCAGCCGTATGGCCATTTTTGTGCCTGGCGCAGAGCCGAGTGGGAAAGGGTGGTGTTGAGGCTGAAGGCAGCAGGAAAGCCCGCAGCCCCCACGTCTGTGAGGTTACGCAAGCGGTTCCCAAAGAGCTTTAGAACAAGGCATAGTTTTACCTGCTGGCTCCTTGGGCGGGGGACCCATCTCCAGCCGTATGGCCATTTTTGTGCCTGGCGTGACGCCAAGTTGGAAAGGGTGGTTTTGAGGCTGAAGGCAGCAGGAAAGCCTGCAGGCCACAGGTCTGTGGGGCTACGCAAGTGGTTCCCAAAGACATTTAGAACAAGGCATAGTTTTCCCTGCTGGCTCTTTGGGTGGGGGACCCATCTCCAGCCATATGGACATTTTTGTGCCTGGCGCAGCACCAATTGGGAAATGGTGGTGTTGAGTCTGAAGGCAGCAGGAAAGCCTGCAGCCCCCAGGTCTGTGGGGCTACGCAAGCGGTTCCCAAAGAGCTTTAGAACAAGGCATAGTTTTCCCTGCTGGCTCTTTGGGCGGGGGACCCATCTCCAGCCGTATGGCCATTTTTGTGCCTGGCGCAGCGCCAATTGGGAAAGGGTGGTGTTGAGGCTGAAGGCAGCAGGAAAGCCCGCAGCCCCCAGGTCTGTGTGGCTACGAAAGCGGTTCCTAAAGAGCTTTAGAACAAGGCATAGTTTTCCCTGCTGGCTCTTTGGGGAGGGGACCCTTCTCCAGCCGTATGGCCATTTTTGTGCCTGGCGCAGCGCCGAGTAGGAAAGGGTGTTTTTGAGGCTGAAGGCAGCAGGAAAGCCCGCTGCCCCCAGATCTGTGGGGTTACGCAAGCGGTTCCAAAAGAGCTTTAGAACAAGGCATAGTTTTCCCTGCTGGCTCTTTGGGCGGGGGACCCATCTCCAGCCGTACGGCCATTTTTGTGCCTGGCACGGCGCCAAGTGGGAAAGGGTGGCTTTGAGGCTGAAGGCAGCAGGAAAGTCCACAGCCCCCAGGTCTGTGGGGCTACGCAAGCGGTTCCCAAAGAGCTTTAGAACAAGGCACAGTTTTCCCTGCTGGCTCTTTGGGCGGGGGACCCATCTCCAGCCGTATGGCCATTTTTGTGCCTGGCGCGGCGCCAAGTGGGAAAGGGTGGTGTCGAGGCTGAAGGCAGCAGGAAAGCCCGCAGCCCCCAGGTCTGTGTGGCTACACAAGCGGTTCCCAGAGAGCTTTAGAACAAGGCATAGTTTTCCCTGCTGGCTCTTTGGGCGTGGCACCCATCTCCAGCCGTATGGCCATTTTTGTGCCTGGTGCGGTGCCTAGTGGGAAAGGGTGCTGTTGAGGCTGAAGGCAGCAGGAAAGCCCGCAGCCCCCAGGTCTGCGGGGCAACACAGGCGGTTCCCAAAGAGCTTTAGAACAAGGCATATTTTTCCCTGCTGGCTCTTTGGGCGGGGGACCCATCTCCAGCCGTATGGACATTTTTGTGCCTGGCGCAGCGCCAATTGGGAAAGGGTGGTGTTGAGGACGAAGGCAGCAGGAAAGCCCGCAGCCCCCTGGTCTGTGGGGCTACGCAAGTGGTTCCCAAAGAGCTTTAGAACAAGGCATAGTTTTCCCTGGTGGCTCTTTGGGCGGG
This sequence comes from Rissa tridactyla, assembly GCF_028500815.1. Taxonomy (NCBI): domain Eukaryota; kingdom Metazoa; phylum Chordata; class Aves; order Charadriiformes; family Laridae; genus Rissa; species Rissa tridactyla. The sequence continues at coordinate 2,528,890 of NC_071490.1, read as the reverse complement.
GGACCCATCTCCAGCCGTATGGCCATTTTTGTGCCTGGCGCGGCGCCAAGTGGGAAAGGGTGGTGTCGAGGCTGAAGGCAGCAGGAAAGCCTGCAGCATCCAGGTCTGTGGGGCTACACAAGCGGTTCCCAAAGAGCTTTAGAACAAGGCATAGTTTTCCCTGCTGGCTCTTTGGGCGGAGGAGCCATCTCCAGCCATGTGGCCATTTTTCTTCCTGGCGCGGCGCCAAGTGGGAAAGGGTAGTGTTGAGGCTGAAGGTAGCAGGAAAGCCCGCAGCCCCCAGGTCTGTGGGGCTACGCAAGCGGTTCCCAAAGAGCTTTAGAACAAGGCATAGTTTTCCCTGCTGGCTCTTTGGGCGGGGGACCCATCTCCAGCCATATGGCCATTTTTGTGACTGGCACGGCGCCTAGAGGGAAAGGGTGGTGTCGAGGCTGAAGGCAGCAGGAAGGCCTGCAGGCCACAGGTCTGTGGGGCTACGCAAGTGGTTCCCAAAGACATTTAGAACAAGGCATAGTTTTCCCTGCTGGCTCTTTGGGCGGGGGACCCATCTCCAGCCGTATGGCCATTTTTGTGCCTGGCGCAGCGCCAAGTGGGAAAGGGTGCTGTTGAGGCTGAAGGCAGCAGGAAAGCCCGCAGCCCCCAGGTCTGCAGGGCAACGCAAGCGGTTCCCAAAGAGCTTTGGAACAAGGCATAGTTTTCCCTGCTGGCTCTTTGGGCGGGGGACCCATCTCCAGCCATATGGCCATTTTTGTGCCTGGAGCAGCGCCAATTGGGAAATGGTGGTGTTGAGGCTGAAGGCAGCAGGAAAGCCTGCAGCCCCCAGGTCTGTGGGGCTACGCAAGCGGTTCCCAAAGACCTTTAGAACAAGGCATAGTTTTCCCTGCTGGCTCTTTGGGGAGGGGACCCATCTCCAGCCGTATGGCCATTTTTGTGCCTGGCGCAGCGCCGAGTAGGAAAGGGTGTTTTTGAGGCTGAAGGCAGCAGGAAAGCCCGCAGCCCCCAGGTCTGTGTGGCTACACAAGCGGTTCCCAGAGAGCTTTAGAACAAGGCATAGTTTTCCCTGCTGGCTCTTTGGGCGGGGGAGCCATCTCCAGCCGTATGGCAATTATTCTGCCTGGCGCGGTGCCTAGTGGGAAAGGGTGGTATTGAGGCTGAAGGCAGCAGGAAAGCCCGCAGCCCCCAGGTCTGTGGGGCTACACAAGCGGTTCCCAAAGAGCTTTAGAACAAGGCATAGTTTTCCCTGCTGGCTCTTTGGGCGGGGGACCCATCTCGAGCCGTACGGCCATTTTTGTGCCTGGCACGGCGCCAAGTGGGAAAGGGTGGCTTTGAGGCTGAAGGCAGCAGGAAAGCCCACAGCCCCCAGGTCTGTGGGGCTACGCAAGCGGTTCCCAAAGAGCTTTAGAACAAGGCACAGTTTTCCCTGCTGGCTCTTTGGGCGGGGGACCCATCTCCAGCCGTATGGCCATTTTTGTGCGTGGCGCGGCGCCAAGTGGGAGAGGGTGGTTTTGAGGCTGAAGGCAGCAGGAAAGCACGCAGCCCCTAGGTCTGTGAGGCTACGCAAGCGGTTCCCAAAGAGCTTTAGAACAAGGCATAGTTTTCCCTGCTGGCTCTTTGGGCGGGGGACCCATCTCCAGCCACAGGCCTTTTCTGTGCCTGGCCCGGCGCCCAAAGGGAAATGGTGGTGTCGAGGCTGAAGGCAGCAGGAAAGCCCGCAGCCCCCAGGTCTGTGGGGCTACACAAGCGGTTCCCAGAGAGCTTTAGAACAAGGCATAGTTTTCCCTGCTGGCTCTTTGGGCGGGGGAGCCATCTCCAGCCGTATGGCCATTTTTGTGCCTGGTGCGGTGCCTAGTGGGAAAGGGTGCTGTTGAGGCTGAAGGCAGCAGGAAAGCCCGCAGCCCCCAGGTCTGTGGGGCAACGCAGGCTGTTCCCAAAGAGCTTTAGAACAAGGCATATTTTTCCCTGCTGGCTCTTTGGGCGGGGGACCCATCTCCAGCCGTATGGACATTTTTGTGCCTGGCGCAGCGCCAATTGGGAAAGGGTGGTGTTGAGGCTGAAGGCAGCAGGAAAGCCCGCAGACCCCTGGTCTGTGGGGCTACGCAAGCGGTTCCCAAAGAGCTTTAGAACAAGGCATAGTTTTCCCTGCTGGCTCTTTGGGCGGGGGACCCATCTCCAGCCGTATGGCCATTTTTGTGCCTGGCGCAGTGCCTAGTGGGAAAGGGTGGCTTTTGAGGCTGAAGGCAGCAGGAAAGCCCGCAGCCCCCAGGTCTGTGGGGCTACGCAAGCGGTTCCCAAAGAGCTTTAGAACAAGGCCTAGTTTTCCCTGCTGGCTCTTTGGGGAGGGGACCCATCTCCAGCCGTATGGCCATTTTTGTGCCTGGCGCAGCGCCGAGTAGGAAAGGGTGTTTTTGAGGCTGAAGGCAGCAGGAAAGCCCGCAGCCCCCAGGTCTGTGGGGCTACGCAAGCGGTTCCCAAAGAGCTTTAGAACAAGGCATAGTTTTCCCTGCTGGCTCTTTGGGCGGGGGACCCATCTCCAGCCGTATGGCAATTATTCTGCCTGGCGCGGTGCCTAGTGGGAAAAGGTCGTATTGAGGCTGAAAGCAGCAGGAAAGCCCGCAGCCCCCAGGTCTGTGGGGCTACGCAAGCGGTTCCCAAAGAGCTTTAGAACAAGGCATAGTTTTCCCTGCTGGCTCTTTGGGCGGGGGACCCATCTCCAGCCGTATGGCCATTTTTGTGCGTGGCGCGGCGCCAAGTGGGAAAGGGTGGTGTCGAGGCTGAAGGCAGCAGGAAAGCCCGCAGCCCCCAGGTCTGTGTGGCTACACAAGCGGTTCCCAGAGAGCTTTAGAACAAGGCATAGTTTTCCCTGCTGGCTCTTTGGGCGTGGCACCCATCTCCAGCCGTATGGCCATTTTTGTGCCTGGTGCGGTGCCTAGTGGGAAAGGGTGCTGTTGAGGCTGAAGGCAGCAGGAAAGCCCGCAGCCCCCAGGTCTGCGGGGCAACACAGGCGGTTCCCAAAGAGCTTTAGAACAAGGCATATTTTTCCCTGCTGGCTCTTTGGGCGGGGGACCCATCTCCAGCCGTATGGACATTTTTGTGCCTGGCGCAGCGCCAATTGGGAAAGGGTGGTGTTGAGGACGAAGGCAGCAGGAAAGCCCGCAGCCCCCTGGTCTGTGGGGCTACGCAAGTGGTTCCCAAAGAGCTTTAGAACAAGGCATAGTTTTCCCTGGTGGCTCTTTGGGCGGGGGACCCATCTCCAGCCGTATGGCCATTTTTGTGCCTGGCGCGGCGCCAAGTGGGAAAGGGTGGTGTCGAGGCTGAAGGCAGCAGGAAAGCCCGCAGCATCCAGGTCTGTGGGGCTACACAAGCGGTTCCCAAAGAGCTTTAGAACAAGGCATAGTTTTCCCTGCTGGCTCCTTGGGCGGAGGAGCCATCTCCAGCCATGTGGCCATTTTTCTTCCTGGCGCGGCGCCAAGTGGGAAAGGGTAGTGTTGAGGCTGAAGGTAGCAGGAAGGCCTGCAGGCCACAGGTCTGTGGGGCTACGCAAGTGGTTCCCAAAGACATTTAGAACAAGGCATAGTTTTCCCTGCTGGCTCTTTGGGCGGGGGACCCATCTCCAGCCGTATGGCCATTTTTGTGCCTGGCGCAGCGCCAAGTGGGAAAGGGTGCTGTTGAGGCTGAAGGCAGCAGGAAAGCCTGCAGCCCCCAGGTCTGTGGGGCTACGCAAGCGGTTCCCAAAGACCTTTAGAACAAGGCATAGTTTTCCCTGCTGGCTCTTTGGGGAGGGGACCCATCTCCAGCCGTATGGCCATTTTTGTGCCTGGCGCAGCGCCGAGTAGGAAAGGGTGTTTTTGAGGCTGAAGGCAGCAGGAAAGCCCGCAGCCCCCAGATCTGTGGGGTTACGCAAGCGGTTCCAAAAGAGCTTTAGAACAAGGCATAGTTTTCCCTGCTGGCTCTTTGGGCGGGGGACCCATCTCCAGCCGTATGGCAATTATTCTGCCTGGCGCGGTGCCTAGTGGGAAAGGGTGGTATTGAGGCTGAAGGCAGCAGGAAAGCCCGCAGCCCCCAGGTCTGTGGGGCTACACAAGCGGTTCCCAAAGAGCTTTAGAACAAGGCATAGTTTTCCCTGCTGGCTCTTTGGGCGGGGGACCCATCTCGAGCCGTACGGCCATTTTTGTGCCTGGCACGGCGCCAAGTGGGAAAGGGTGGTTTTGAGGCTGAAGGCAGCAGGAAAGCACGCAGCCCCTAGGTCTGTGAGGCTACGCAAGCGGTTCCCAAAGAGCTTTAGAACAAGGCATAGTTTTCCCTGATGGCTCTTTGGGCGGGGGACCCATCTCCAGCCACAGGCCTTTTCTGTGCCTGGCCCGGCGCCCAAAGGGAAATGGTGGTGTCGAGGCTGAAGGCAGCAGGAAAGCCCGCAGCCCCCAGGTCTGTGGGGCTACACAAGCGGTTCCCAGAGAGCTTTAGAACAAGGCATAGTTTTCCCTGCTGGCTCTTTGGGCGGGGGACCCATCTCCAGCCGTATGGCCATTTTTGTGCCTGGTGCGGTGCCTAGTGGGAAAGGGTGCTGTTGAGGCTGAAGGCAGCAGGAAAGCCCACAGCCCCCAGGTCTGCGGGGCAACGCAGGCTGTTCCCAAAGAGCTTTAGAACAAGGCATATTTTTCCCTGCTGGCTCTTTGGGCGGGGGACCCATCTCCAGCCGTATGGACATTTTTGTGCCTGGCGCAGCGCCAATTGGGAAAGGGTGGTGTTGAGGCTGAAGGCAGCAGGAAAGCCCGCAGACCCCTGGTCTGTGGGGCTACGCAAGCGGTTCCCAAAGAGCTTTAGAACAAGGCATAGTTTTCCCTGCTGGCTCTTTGGGCGGGGGACCCATCTCCAGCCGTATGGCAATTATTCTGCCTGGCGCGGTGCCTAGTGGGAAAGGGTGGTATTGAGGCTGAAGGCAGCAGGAAAGCCCGCAGCCCCCAGGTCTGTGGGGCTACGCAAGCGGTTCCCAAAGAGCTTTAGAACAAGGCATAGTTTTCCCTGCTGGCTCTTTGGGCGGGGGACCCATCTCCAGCCGTATGGCAATTATTCTGCCTGGCGCGGTGCCTAGTGGGAAAGGGTGGTATTGAGGCTGAAGGCAGCAGGAAAGCCCGCAGCCCCCAGGTCTGTGGGGCTACGCAAGCGGTTCCCAGAGAGCTTTAGAACAAGGCATAGTTTTCCCTGCTGGCTCTTTGGGCGGGGGACCCATCTCCAGCCGTATGGCCATTTTTGTGCCTGGTGCGGTGCCTAGTGGGAAAGGGTGCTGTTGAGGCTGAAGGCAGCAGGAAAGCCCGCAGCCCCCAGGTCTGCGGGGCAACGCAGGCTGTTCCCAAAGAGCTTTAGAACAAGGCATATTTTTCCCTGCTGGCTCTTTGGGCGGGGGACCCATCTCCAGCCGTATGGACATTTTTGTGCCTGGCGCAGCGCCAATTGGGAAAGGGTGGTGTTGAGGCTGAAGGCAGCAGGAAAGCCCGCAGACCCCTGGTCTGTGGGGCTACGCAAGCGGTTCCCAAAGAGCTTTAGAACAAGGCATAGTTTTCCCTGCTGGCTCTTTGGGCGGGGGACCCATCTCCAGCCGTATGGCCATTTTTGTGCCTGGCGCGGTGCCTAGTGGGAAAGGGTGTTTTTGAGGCTGAAGGCAGCAGGAAAGCCCGCAGCCCCCAGGTCTGTGGGGCTACGCAAGCGGTTCCCAAAGAGCTTTAGAACAAGGCATAGTTTTCCCTGCTGGCTCTTTGGGGAGGGGACCCATCTCCAGCCGTATGGCCATTTTTGTGCCTGGCGCAGCGCCGAGTAGGAAAGGGTGTTTTTGAGGCTGAAGGCAGCAGGAAAGCCCGCAGCCCCCAGGTCTGTGGGGCTACGCAAGCGGTTCCCAAAGAGCTTTAGAACAAGGCATAGTTTTCCCTGCTGGCTCTTTGGGCGGGGGACCCATCTCCAGCCGTATGGCAATTATTCTGCCTGGCGCGGTGCCTAGTGGGAAAGGGTGGTATTGAGGCTGAAGGCAGCAGGAAAGCCCGCAGCCCCCAGGTCTGTGGGGCTACGCAAGCGGTTCCCAAAGAGCTTTAGAACAAGGCATAGTTTTCCCTGCTGGCTCTTTGGGCGGGGGACCCATCTCCAGCCGTATGGCAATTATTCTGCCTGGCGCGGTGCCTAGTGGGAAAGGGTGGTATTGAGGCTGAAGGCAGCAGGAAAGCCCGCAGCCCCCAGGTCTGTGGGGCTACGCAAGCGGTTCCCAAAGAGCTTTAGAACAAGGCATAGTTTTCCCTGCTGGCTCTTTGGGCGGGGGACCCATCTCCAGCCGTACGGCCATTTTTGTGCCTGGCACGGCGCCAAGTGGGAAAGGGTGGCTTTGAGGCTGAAGGCAGAAGGAAAGCCCACAGCCCCCAGGTCTGTGGGGCTACGCAAGCGGTTCCCAAAGAGCTTTAGAACAAGGCACAGTTTTCCCTGCTGGCTCTTTGGGCGGGGGACCCATCTCCAGCCGTATGGCCATTTTTGTGCGTGGCGCGGCGCCAAGTGGGAAAGGGTGGTTTTGAGGCTGAAGGCAGCAGGAAAGCCCGCAGCCCCCAGAACTGTGAGGCTACGCAAGCGGTTCCCAAAGAGCTTTAGAACAAGGCATAGTTTTCCCTGCTGGCTCTTTGGGCGGGGGACCCATCTCCAGCCACAGGCCTTTTCTGTGCCTGGCCCGGCGCCCAAAGGGAAATGGTGGTGTCGAGGCTGAAGGCAGCAGGAAAGCCCGCAGCCCCCAGGTCTGTGTGGCTACACAAGCGGTTCCCAGAGAGCTTTAGAACAAGGCATAGTTTTCCCTGCTGGCTCTTTGGGCGGGGGACCCATCTCCAGCCGTATGGCCATTTTTGTGCCTGGTGCGGTGCCTAGTGGGAAAGGGTGCTGTTGAGGCTGAAGGCAGCAGGAAAGCCCGCAGACCCCTGGTCTGTGGGGCTACGCAAGCGGTTCCCAAAGAGCTTTAGAACAAGGCATAGTTTTCCCTGCTGGCTCTTTGGGCGGGGGACCCATCTCCAGCCGTATGGCCATTTTTGTGCCTGGCGCGGTGCCTAGTGGGAAAGGGTGGCTTTTGAGGCTGAAGGCAGCAGGAAAGCCCGCAGCCCCCAGATCTGTGGGGCTACGCAAGCGGTTCTCAAAGAGCTTTAGAACAAGGCCTAGTTTTCCCTGCTGGCTCTTTGGGGAGGGGACCCATCTCCAGCCGTATGGCCATTTTTGTGCCTGGCGCAGCGCCGAGTAGGAAAGGGTGTTTTTGAGGCTGAAGGCAGCAGGAAAGCCCGCAGCCCCCAGGTCTGAGGGGCTACGCAAGCGGTTCCCAAAGAGCTTTAGAACAAGGCATAGTTTTCCCTGCTGGCTCTTTGGGCCTGGGCCCCATCTCCAGCCGTATGGCCATTTTTGTGCCTGGCGCAGCGCCGAGTGGGAAAGGGTGCTGTCGAGGCTGAAGGCAGCAGGAAAGCCCGCAGCCCCCAGGTCTGTGGGGCTACGCAAGCGGTTCCCAAAGAGCTTTAGAACAAGGCCTAGTTTTCCCTGCTGGCTCTTTGGGGAGGGGACCCATCTCCAGCCGTATGGCCATTTTTGTGCCTGGCGCAGCGCCGAGTAGGAAAGGGTGTTTTTGAGGCTGAAGGCAGCAGGAAAGCCCGCAGCCCCCAGGTCTGTGGGGCTACGCAAGCGGTTCCAAAAGAGCTTTAGAACAAGGCATAATTTTCCCTGCTGGCTCTTTGGGCGGGGGACCCATCTCCAGCCGTATGGCAATTATTCTGCCTGGCGCGGTGCCTAGTGGGAAAAGGTGGTATTGAGGCTGAAGGCAGCAGGAAAGCCCGCAGCCCCCAGGTCTGTGGGGCTACGCAAGCGGTTCCCAAAGAGCTTTAGAACAAGGCATAGTTTTCCCTGCTGGCTCTTTGGGCGGGGGACCCATCTCCAGCCGTATGGCAATTATTCTGCCTGGCGTGGTGCCTAGTGGGAAAGGATGGTATTGAGGCTGAAGGCAGCAGGAAAGCCCGCAGCCCCCAGGTCTGTGGGGCTACGCAAGCGGTTCCCAAAGAGCTTCAGAACAAGGCATAGTTTTCCCTGCTGGCTCCTTGGGCAGGGGACCCATCTCTAGCCATAGGCCATTATTGTGCTTGGCGCGGCGCCAAGTGGGATAGTGTGGTTTTGAGGCTGGAAGGCAGCAGGAAAGTCTGCAGCCCCCAGGTCTGTTCGGCTACACAAGCGGTTCCCAAAGAGCTTTAGAACAAGGCATAGTTTTCCCTGCAGGCTCCTTGGGCGGGGGACCCATCTCCAGCCGTATGGCCATTTTTGTGCCTGGCACGGCGCCAAGTGGGAAAGGGTGGTTGTGAGGCTGAAGGCAGCAGGAAAGCCCGCAGCCCCCAGGTCTGTGGGGCTACGCAAGCGGTTCCCAAAGAGCTTTAGAACAAGGCATAGTTTTCCCTGCTGGCTCTTTGGGCGGGGGACCCATCTCCAGCCATATGGCCATTTCTGTGCCTGGCGCGGCGCCAAGTGGGAAAGGGTGGTTTTGAGGCTGAAGGCAGCAGGAAAGCCCGCAGCCCCCAGGTCTGTGAGGCTACGCAAGCGGTTCCCAAAGAGCTTTAGAACAAGGCATAGTTTTCCCTGCTGGCTCTTTGAGCCGGGGACCCATCTCCAGCCACAGGCCTTTTCTGTGCCTGGCCCGGCGCCCAAAGGGAAATGGTGGTGTCGAGGCTGAAGGCAGCAGGAAAGCCCGCAGCCCCCAGGTCTGTGTGGCTATGCAAGCGGTTCCCAGAGAGCTTTAGAACAAGGCATAGTTTTCCCTGCTGGCTCTTTGGGCGGGGGACCCATCTCCAGCCGTATGGCCATTTTTGTGCCTGGTGCGGTGCCTAGTGGGAAAGGGTGCTGGTGAGGCTGAAGGCAGCAGGAAAGCCCGCAGCCCCCACGTCTGTGGGGCAACGCAAGCGGTTCCCAAAGAGCTTTAGAACAAGGCATAGTTTTCTCTGCTGGCTCTTTGGGCACGGGACCCATCTCCAGCCACAGGCCTTTTCTGTGCCTGGCCCGACGCCCAAAGGGAAATGGTGGTGTCGAGGCTGAAGGCAGCAGGAAAGCCCGCAGCCCCCAGGTCTGAGGGGCTACGCAAGCGGTTCCCAAAGAGCTTTAGAACAAGGCATAGTTTTCCCTGCTGGCTCTTTGGGCCTGGGCCCCATCTCCAGCCGTATGGCCATTTTTGTGCCTGGCGCAGCGCCGAGTGGGAAAGGGTGGTGTTGAGGCTGAAGGCAGCAGGAAAGCCCGCAGCCCCCAGGTCTGTGGGGCTACGCAAGCGGTTCTCAAAGAGCTTTAGAACAAGGCCTAGTTTTCCCTGCTGGCTCTTTGGGGAGGGGACCCATCTCCAGCCGTATGGCCATTTTTGTGCCTGGCGCAGCGCCGAGTAGGAAAGGGTGTTTTTGAGGCTGAAGGCAGCAGGAAAGCCCGCAGCCCCCAGGTCTGTGGGGCTACGCAAGCGGTTCCCAAAGAGCTTTAGAACAAGGCATAATTTTCCCTGCTGGCTCTTTGGGCGGGGGACCCATCTCCAGCCGTATGGCAATTATTCTGCCTGGCGCGGTGCCTAGTGGGAAAAGGTGGTATTGAGGCTGAAGGCAGCAGGAAAGCCCGCAGCCCCCAGGACTGTGGGGCTACGCAAGCGGTTCCCAAAGAGCTTTAGAACAAGGCATAGTTTTCCCTGCTGGCTCTTTGGGCGGGGGACCCATCTCCAGCCGTATGGCAATTATTCTGCCTGGCGCGGTGCCTAGTGGGAAAGGGTGGTATTGAGGCTGAAGGCAGCAGGAAAGCCCGCAGCCCCCAGGTCTGTGGGGCTACGCAAGCGGTTCCCAAAGAGCTTTAGAACAAGGCATAGTTTTCCCTGCTGGCTCTTTGGGCGGGGGACCCATCTCCAGCCGTACGGCCATTTTTGTGCCTGGCACGGCGCCAAGTGGGAAAGGGTGGCTTTGAGGCTGAAGGCAGCAGGAAAGCCCACAGCCCCCAGGTCTGTGGGGCTACGCAAGCGGTTCCCAAAGAGCTTTAGAACAAGGCACAGTTTTCCCTGCTGGCTCTTTGGGCGGGGGACCCATCTCCAGCCGTATGGCCATTTTTCTGCCTGGCGCGGCCTCAAGTGGGAAAAGGTGGCTTTGAGGCTGAAGGCAGCAGGAAAGCCCGCAGCCCCCAGGTCTGTGGGGCTACGCAAGCGGTTCCCAAAGAGCTTTAGAACAAGGCATAGTTGTCCCTGCTGGCTCTTTGGGCGGGGGACCCATCTCCAGCCATATGGCCATTTTTGTGACTGGCACGGCGCCTAGAGGGAAAGGGTGGTGTCGAGGCTGAAGGCAGCAGGAAGGCCTGCAGGCCACAGGTCTGTGGGGCTACGCAAGTGGTTCCCAAAGACATTTAGAACAAGGCATAGTTTTCCCTGCTGGCTCTTTGGGCGGGGGACCCATCTCCAGCCGTATGGCCATTTTTGTGCCTGGCGCAGCGCCAAGTGGGAAAGGGTGCTGTTGAGGCTGAAGGCAGCAGGAAAGCCCGCAGCCCCCAGGTCTGCAGGGCAACGCAAGCGGTTCCCAAAGAGCTTTGGAACAAGGCATAGTTTTCCCTGCTGGCTCTTTGGGCGGGGGACCCATCTCCAGCCATATGGACATTTTTGTGCCTGGCGCAGCGCCAATTGGGAAATGGTGGTGTTGAGGCTGAAGGCAGCAGGAAAGCCTGCAGCCCCCAGGTCTGTGGGGCTACGCAAGCGGTTCCCAAAGAGCTTTAGAACAAGGCATAGTTTTCCCTGCTGGCTCTTTGGGTGGGGACCCATCTCCAGCCGTATGGCCATTTTTGTGCCTGGCGCAGCGCCGAGTAGGAAAGGGTGTTTTTGAGGCTGAAGGCAGCAGGAAAGCCCGCAGCCCCCAGATCTGTGGGGTTACGCAAGCGGTTCCAAAAGAGCTTTAGAACAAGGCATAGTTTTCCCTGCTGGCTCTTTGGGCGGGGTACCCATCTCCAGCCGTATGGCAATTATTCTGCCTGGCGCGGTGCCTAGTGGGAAAGGGTGGTATTGAGGCTGAAGGCAGCAGGAAAGCCCGCAGCCCCCAGGTCTGTGGGGCTACGCAAGTGGTTCCCAAAGAGCTTTAGAACAAGGCATAGTTTTCCCTGCTGGCTCTTTGGGCGGGGGACCCATCTCCAGCCGTACGGCCATTTTTGTGCCTGGCACGGCGCCAAGTGGGAAAGGGTGGCTTTGAGGCTGAAGGCAGCAGGAAAGCCCACAGCCCCCAGGTCTGTGGGGCTACGCAAGCGGTTCCCAAAGAGCTTTAGAACAAGGCACAGTTTTCCCTGCTGGCTCTTTGGGCGGGGGACCCATCTCCAGCCGTATGGCCATTTTTGTGCGTGGCGCGGCGCCAAGTGGGAAAGGGTGGTTTTGAGGCTGAAGGCAGCAGGAAAGCCCGCAGCCCCCAGGTCTGTGAGGCTACGCAAGCGGTTCCCAAAGAGCTTTAGAACAAGGCATATTTTTCCCTGCTGGCTCTTTGGGCGGGGGACCCATCTCCAGCCGTATGGCCATTTTTGTGCCTGGTGCGGTGCCTAGTGGGAAAGGGTGCTGTTGAGGCTGAAGGCAGCAGGAAAGCCCGCAGCCCCCAGGTCTGCGGAGCAACGCAGGCTGTTCCCAAAGAGCTTTAGAACAAGGCATATTGTTCCCTGCTGGCTCTTTGGGCGGGGGACCCATCTCCAGCCGTATGGACATTTTTGTGCGTGGCGCAGCGCCAATTGGGAAAGGGTGGTGTTGAGGCTGAAGGCAGCAGGAAAGCCCGCAGACCCCTGGTCTGTGGGGCTACGCAAGCGGTTCCCAAAGAGCTTTAGAACAAGGCATAGTTTTCCCTGCTGGCTCTTTGGGCGGGGGACCCATCTCCAGCCGTATGGCCATTTTTGTGCCTGGCGCGGTGCCTAGTGGGAAAGGGTGGCTTTTGAGGCTGAAGGCAGCAGGAAAGCCCGCAGCCCGCAGGTCTGTGGGGCTACGCAAGCGGTTCCCAAAGAGCTTTAGAACAAGGCCTAGTTTTCCCTGCTGGCTCTTTGGGGAGGGGACCCATCTCCAGCCGTATGGCCATTTTTGTGCCTGGCGCAGCGCCGAGTAGGAAAGGGTGTTTTTGAGGCTGAAGGCAGCAGGAAAGCCCGCAGCCCCCAGGTCTGTGGGGCTACGCAAGCGGTTCCAAAAGAGCTTTAGAACAAGGCATAATTTTCCCTGCTGGCTCTTTGGGCGGGGGACCCATCTCCAGCCGTATGGCAATTATTCTGCCTGGCGCGGTGCCTAGTGGGAAAGGGTGGTATTGAGGCTGAAGGCAGCAGGAAAGCCCGCAGCCCCCAGGTCTGCAGGGCAACGCAAGCGGTTCCCAAAGAGCTTTAGAACAAGGCATAGTTTTCCCTGCTGGCTCTTTGGGCGGGGGACCCATCTCCAGCCGTATGGCAATTATTCTGCCTGGCGCGGTGCCTAGTGGGAAAGGGTGGTATTGAGGCTGAAGGCAGCAGGAAAGCCCGCAGCCCCCAGGTCTGTGGGGCTACGCAAGCGGTTCCCAAAGAGCTTTAGAACAAGGCATAGTTTTCCCTGCTGGCTCTTTGGGCGGGGGACCCATCTCCAGCCGTACGGCCATTTTTGTGCCTGGCACGGCGCCAAGTGGGAAAGGGTGGCTTTGAGGCTGAAGGCAGCAGGAAAGCCCACATCCCCCAGGTCTGTGGGGCTACGCAAGCGGTTCCCAAAGAGCTTTAGAACAAGGCACAGTTTTCCCTGCTGGCTCTTTGGGCGGGGGACCCATCTCCAGCCATATGGCCATTTTTGTGCGTGGCGCGGCGCCAAGTGGGAAAGGGTGGTTTTGAGGCTGAAGGCAGCAGGAAAGCCCGCAGCCCCCAGATCTGTGAGGCTACGCAAGCGGTTCCCAAAGAGCTTTAGAACAAGGCATAGTTTTCCCTGCTGGCTCTTTGGGCGGGGGACCCATCTCCAGCCACAGGCCTTTTCTGTGCCTGGCCCGGTGCCCAAAGGGAAATGGTGGTGTCGAGGCTGAAGGCAGCAGGAAAGCCCGCAGCCCCCAGGTCTGTGGGGCTACACAAGCGGTTCCCAGAGAGCTTTAGAACAAGGCATAGTTTTCCCTGCTGGCTCTTTGGGCGGGGGACCCATCTCCAGCCGTATGGCCATTTTTGTGCCTGGTACGGTGCCTAGTGGGAAAGGGTGCTGTTGAGGCTGAAGGCAGCAGGAACGCCCGCAGCCCCCAGGTCTGCGGGGCAACGCAGGCTGTTCCCAAAGAGCTTTAGAACAAGGCATATTTTTCCCTGCTGGCTCTTTGGGCGGGGGACCCATCTCCAGCCGTATGGACATTTTTGTGCCTGGCGCAGCGCCAATTGGGAAAGGGTGGTGTTGAGGCTGAAGGCAGCAGGAAAGCCCGCAGACCCCTGGTCTGTGGGGCTACGCAAGCGGTTCCCAAAGAGCTTTAGAACAAGGCATAGTTTTCCCTGGTGGCTCTTTGGGCGGGGGACCCATCTCCAGCCGTATGGCCATTTTTGTGCCTGGCGCGGTGCCTAGTGGGAAAGGGTGGCTTTTGAGGCTGAAGGCAGCAGGAAAGCCCGCAGCCCCCAGGTCTGTGGGGCTACGCAAGCGGTTCCCAAAGAGCTTTAGAACAAGGCCTAGTTTTCCCTGCTGGCTCTTTGGGGAGGGGACCCATCTCCAGCCGTATGGCCATTTTTGTGCCTGGCGCAGCGCCGAGTAGGAAAGGGTGTTTTTGAGGCTGAAGGCAGCAGGAAAGCCCGCAGCCCCCAGGTCTGTGGGGCTACGCAAGCGGTTCCAAAAGAGCTTTAGAACAAGGCATAATTTTCCCTGCTGGCTCTTTGGGCGGGGGACCCATCTCCAGCCGTATGGCAATTATTCTGCCTGGCGCGGTGCCTAGTGGGAAAGGGTGGTATTGAGGCTGAAGGCCGCAGGAAAGCCCGCAGCCCCCAGGTCTGTGGGGCTACGCAAGCGGTTCCCAAAGAGCTTTAGAACAAGGCATAGTTTTCCCTGCTGGCTCTTTGGGCGGGGGACCCATCTCCAGCCGTACGGCCATTTTTGTGCCTGGCACGGCGCCAAGTGGGAAAGGGTGGCTTTGAGGCTGAAGGCAGCAGGAAAGCCCACAGCCCCCAGGTCTGTGGGGCTACGCAAGCGGTTCCCAAAGAGCTTTAGAACATGGCACAGTTTTCCCTGCTGGCTCTTTGGGCGGGGGACCCATCTCCAGCCGTATGGCCATTTTTGTGCCTGGCACGGCGCCAAGTGGGAAAGGGTGGTGTCGCGGCTGAAGGCAGCAGCAAAGCCTGCAGCCCGCAGGTCTGTGGGGCTACACAAGCGGTTCCCAAAGACCTTTAGACCAAGGCATAGTTTTCCCTGCTGGCTCTTTGGGCGGGAGACCCATCTCTATCCATAGGCCATTGTTGTGCCTGGCGCGGCGCCAAGTGGGAAAGGGTGGTTTTGAGGCTGAAGGCAGCAGGAAAGCCCGCAGGCCCCAGGTCTGTGGGGCTACGCAAGCGGTTCCCAAAGAGTTTTAGAACAAGGCATAGTTTTCCCTGCTGGCTCTTTGGGCGGGGGACCCATCTCCAGCCATATGGCCTTTTCTGTGCCTGGCCCGGCGCCCAAAGGGAAATGGTGGTTTTGAGGCTGAAGGCAGCAGGAAAGCCCGCAGCCCCCAGGTCTGTGGGGCTACGCAAGCGGTTCCCAAAGAGCTTTAGAACAAGGCATAGTTTTCCCTGCTGGCTCTTTGGGCCTGGGACCCATCTCCAGCCGTATGGCCATTTTTGTGCCTGGCGCAGCGCCAAGTGGGAAAGGGTGGTGTTGAGGCTGAAGGCAGCAGGAAAGCCCACAGCCCCCAGATCTGTGGGGTTACGCAAGCGGTTCCCAAAGAGCTTTAGAACAAGGCATAGTTTTCCCTGCTGGCTCTTTGGGCGGGGGACCCATCTCCAGCCGTATGGCCATTTTTGTGCCTGGCACGGCGCCAAATGGGAAAGGGTGGTGTCGCGGCTGAAGGCAGCAGCAAAGCCTGCAGCCCACAGGTCTGTGGGGCTACGCAAGCGGTTCCCTAAGAGGTTTAGAACAAGGCATAGTTTTCCCTGCTGGCTCTTTGAGCGGGGGACCCATCTCTAGCCATAGGCCATTTTTGTGCCTGGCGCGGCACCAAGTGGGAAAGGGTGGTTTTGAGGCTGAAGGCAGCAGGAAAGCCGGCAGGCCACAGGTCTGTGGGGCTACGCAAGCGGTTCCCAAAGAGCTTTAGAACAAGGCCTAGTTTTCCCTGCTGGCTCTTTGGGCGGGGGACCCATCTCCAGCCGTATGGCCATTTTTGTGCCTGGCGCAGCGCCAATTGGGAAAGGGTGGTGTTGAGGCTGAAGGCAGCAGGAAAGCCCGCAGCCCCCAGATCTGTGGGGCTACGCAAGCGGTTACAAAAGAGCTTTAGAACAAGGCATAGTTTTCCCTGCTGGCTCTTTGGGCGGGGGACCCATCTCCAGCCGTATGGCCATTTTTGTGCCTGGCGCGGTGCCTAGTGGGAAAGGGTGGTTTTTAGGCTGAAGGCAGCAGGAAAGCCCGCAGCCCCCAGGTCTGTGGGGCTACGCAAGCGGTTCCAAAAGAGCTTTAGAACAAGGCATAATTTTCCCTGCTGGCTCTTTGGGCGGGGGACCCATCTCCAGCCGTATGGCAATTATTCTGCCTGGCGCGGTGCCTAGTGGGAAAGGGTGGTATTGAGGCTGAAGGCCGCAGGAAAGCCCGCAGCCCCCAGGTCTGTGGGGCTACGCAAGCGGTTCCCAAAGAGCTTTAGAACAAGGCATAGTTTTCCCTGCTGGCTCTTTGGGCGGGGGGACCCATCTCCAGCCGTACGGCCATTTTTGTGCCTGGCACGGCGCCAAGTGGGAAAGGGTGGCTTTGAGGCTGAAGGCAGCAGGAAAGCCCACAGCCCCCAGGTCTGTGGGGCTACGCAAGCGGTTCCCAAAGAGCTTTAGAACATGGCACAGTTTTCCCTGCTGGCTCTTTGGGCGGGGGACCCATCTCCAGCCGTATGGCCATTTTTGTGCCTGGCACGGCGCCAAGTGGGAAAGGGTGGTGTCGCGGCTGAAGGCAGCAGCAAAGCCTGCAGCCCGCAGGTCTGTGGGGCTACACAAGCGGTTCCCAAAGACCTTTAGAACAAGGCATAGTTTTCCCTGCTGGCTCTTTGGGCGGGAGACCCATCTCTATCCATAGGCCATTGTTGTGCCTGGCGCGGCGCCAAGTGGGAAAGGGTGGTTTTGAGGCTGAAGGCAGCAGGAAAGCCCGCAGGCCCCAGGTCTGTGGGGCTACGCAAGCGGTTCCCAAAGAGTTTTAGAACAAGGCATAGTTTTCCCTGCTGGCTCTTTGGGCGGGGGACCCATCTCCAGCCATATGGCCTTTTCTGTGCCTGGCCCGGCGCCCAAAGGGAAATGGTGGTTTTGAGGCTGAAGGCAGCAGGAAAGCCCGCAGCCCCCAGGTCTGTGGGGCTACGCAAGCGGTTCCCAAAGAGCTTTAGAACAAGGCATAGTTTTCCCTGCTGGCTCTTTGGGCCTGGGACCCATCTCCAGCCGTATGGCCATTTTTGTGCCTGGCGCAGCGCCAAGTGGGAAAGGGTGGTGTTGAGGCTGAAGGCAGCAGGAAAGCCCACAGCCCCCAGATCTGTGGGGTTACGCAAGCGGTTCCCAAAGAGCTTTAGAACAAGGCATAGTTTTCCCTGCTGGCTCTTTGGGCGGGGGACCCATCTCCAGCCGTATGGCCATTTTTGTGCCTGGCACGGCGCCAAATGGGAAAGGGTGGTGTCGCGGCTGAAGGCAGCAGCAAAGCCTGCAGCCCACAGGTCTGTGGGGCTACGCAAGCGGTTCCCTAAGAGGTTTAGAACAAGGCATAGTTTTCCCTGCTGGCTCTTTGAGCGGGGGACCCATCTCTAGCCATAGGCCATTTTTGTGCCTGGCGCGGCACCAAGTGGGAAAGGGTGGTTTTGAGGCTGAAGGCAGCAGGAAAGCCGGCAGGCCACAGGTCTGTGGGGCTACGCAAGCGGTTCCCAAAGAGCTTTAGAACAAGGCCTAGTTTTCCCTGCTGGCTCTTTGGGCGGGGGACCCATCTCCAGCCGTATGGCCATTTTTGTGCCTGGCGCAGCGCCAATTGGGAAAGGGTGGTGTTGAGGCTGAAGGCAGCAGGAAAGCCCGCAGCCCCCAGATCTGTGGGGCTACGCAAGCGGTTACAAAAGAGCTTTAGAACAAGGCATAGTTTTCCCTGCTGGCTCTTTGGGCGGGGGACCCATCTCCAGCCGTATGGCCATTTTTGTGCCTGGCGCGGTGCCTAGTGGGAAAGGGTGGTTTTTAGGCTGAAGGCAGCAGGAAAGCCCGCAGCCCCCAGGTCTGTGGGGCTACGCAAGCGGTTCCCAAAGAGCTTTAGAACAAGGCATAGTTTTCCCTGCTGGCTCTTTGGGCGGGGGACCCATCTCCAGCCATATGGACATTTTTGTGCCTGGAGCAGCGCCAATTGGGAAATGGTGGTGTTGAGGCTGAAGGCAGCAGGAAAGCCTGCAGCCCCCAGGTCTGTGGGGCTACGCAAGCGGTTCCCAAAGAGCTTTAGAACAAGGCATAGTTTTCCCTGCTGGCTCTTTGGGTGGGGACCCATCTCCAGCCGTATGGCCATTTTTGTGCCTGGCGCAGCGCCGAGTAGGAAAGGGTGTTTTTGAGGCTGAAGGCAGCAGGAAAGCCCGCAGCCCCCAGATCTGTGGGGTTACGCAAGCGGTTCCAAAAGAGCTTTAGAACAAGGCATAGTTTTCCCTGCTGGCTCTTTGGGCGGGGGACCCATCTCCAGCCGTATGGCAATTATTCTGCCTGGCGCGGTGCCTAGTGGGAAAGGGTGGTATTGAGGCTGAAGGCAGCAGGAAAGCCCGCAGCCCCCAGGTCTGTGGGGCTACGCAAGTGGTTCCCAAAGAGCTTTAGAACAAGGCATAGTTTTCCCTGCTGGCTCTTTGGGCGGGGGACCCATCTCCAGCCGTACGGCCATTTTTGTGCCTGGCACGGCGCCAAGTGGGAAAGGGTGGCTTTGAGGCTGAAGGCAGCAGGAAAGCCCACAGCCCCCAGGTCTGTGGGGCTACGCAAGCGGTTCCCAAAGAGCTTTAGAACAAGGCACAGTTTTCCCTGCTGGCTCTTTGGGCGGGGGACCCATCTCCAGCCGTATGGCCATTTTTGTGCGTGGCGCGGCGCCAAGTGGGAAAGGGTGGTTTTGAGGCTGAAGGCAGCAGGAAAGCCCGCAGCCCCCAGGTCTGTGAGGCTACGCAAGCGGTTCCCAAAGAGCTTTAGAACAAGGCATAGTTTTCCCTGCTGGCTCTTTGGGCGGGGGACCCATCTCCAGCCACAGGCCTTTTCTGTGCCTGGCCCGGCGCCCAAAGGGAAATGGTGGTGTCGAGGCTGAAGGCAGCAGGAAAGCCCGCAGCCCCCAGGTCTGTGGGGCTACACAAGCGGTTCCCAGAGAGCTTTAGAACAAGGCATAGTTTTCCCTGCTGGCTCTTTGGGCGGGGGACCCATCTCCAGCCGTATGGCCATTTTTGTGCCTGGTGCGGTGCCTAGTGGGAAAGGGTGCTGTTGAGGCTGAAGGCAGCAGGAAAGCCCGCAGCCCCCAGGTCTGCGGAGCAACGCAGGCTGTTCCCAAAGAGCTTTAGAACAAGGCATATTGTTCCCTGCTGGCTCTTTGGGCGGGGGGACCCATCTCCAGCCGTATGGACATTTTTGTGCGTGGCGCAGCGCCAATTGGGAAAGGGTGGTGTTGAGGCTGAAGGCAGCAGGAAAGCCCGCAGACCCCTGGTCTGTGGGGCTACGCAAGCGGTTCCCAAAGAGCTTTAGAACAAGGCATAGTTTTCCCTGCTGGCTCTTTGGGCGGGGGACCCATCTCCAGCCGTATGGCCATTTTTGTGCCTGGCGCGGTGCCTAGTGGGAAAGGGTGGCTTTTGAGGCTGAAGGCAGCAGGAAAGCCCGCAGCCCGCAGGTATGTGGGGCTACGCAAGCGGTTCCCAAAGAGCTTTAGAACAAGGCCTAGTTTTCCCTGCTGGCTCTTTGGGGAGGGGACCCATCTCCAGCCGTATGGCCATTTTTGTGCCTGGCGCAGCGCCGAGTAGGAAAGGGTGTTTTTGAGGCTGAAGGCAGCAGGAAAGCCCGCAGCCCCCAGGTCTGTGGGGCTACGCAAGCGGTTCCAAAAGAGCTTTAGAACAAGGCATAATTTTCCCTGCTGGCTCTTTGGGCGGGGGACCCATCTCCAGCCGTATGGCAATTATTCTGCCTGGCGCGGTGCCTAGTGGGAAAGGGTGGTATTGAGGCTGAAGGCAGCAGGAAAGCCCGCAGCCCCCAGGTCTGCAGGGCAACGCAAGCGGTTCCCAAAGAGCTTTAGAACAAGGCATAGTTTTCCCTGCTGGCTCTTTGGGCGGGGGACCCATCTCCAGCCGTATGGCAATTATTCTGCCTGGCGCGGTGCCTAGTGGGAAAGGGTGGTATTGAGGCTGAAGGCAGCAGGAAAGCCCGCAGCCCCCAGGTCTGTGGGGCTACGCAAGCGGTTCCCAAAGAGCTTTAGAACAAGGCATAGTTTTCCCTGCTGGCTCTTTGGGCGGGGGACCCATCTCCAGCCGTACGGCCATTTTTGTGCCTGGCACGGCGCCAAGTGGGGAAAGGGTGGCTTTGAGGCTGAAGGCAGCAGGAAAGCCCGCAGCCCCCAGGTCTGTGGGGCTACGCAAGCGGTTCCCAAAGAGCTTTAGAACAAGGCACAGTTTTCCCTGCTGGCTCTTTGGGCGGGGGACCCATCTCCAGCCATATGGCCATTTTTGTGCCTGGCGCGGCGCCAAGTGGGAAAGGGTGCTGTCGAGGCTGAAGGCAGCAGGAAAGCCCGCAGCCCCCAGGTCTGTGGGGCTACACAAGCGGTTCCCAGAGAGCTTTAGAACAAGGCATAGTTTTCCCTGCTGGCTCTTTGGGCGGGGGACCCATCTCCAGCCGTATGGCCATTTTTGTGCCTGGTACGGTGCCTAGTGGGAAAGGGTGCTGTTGAGGCTGAAGGCAGCAGGAACGCCCGCAGCCCCCAGGTCTGCGGGGCAACGCAGGCTGTTCCCAAAGAGCTTTAGAACA
The DNA here is from genome assembly GCF_028500815.1 of Rissa tridactyla. Taxonomy (NCBI): domain Eukaryota; kingdom Metazoa; phylum Chordata; class Aves; order Charadriiformes; family Laridae; genus Rissa; species Rissa tridactyla. Next base: position 2,508,769 of record NC_071490.1, on the reverse strand, counting down.
AGGCATATTTTTCCCTGCTGGCTCTTTGGGCGGGGGACCCATCTCCAGCCGTATGGACATTTTTGTGCCTGGCGCAGCGCCAATTGGGAAAGGGTGGTGTTGAGGCTGAAGGCAGCAGGAAAGCCCGCAGACCCCTGGTCTGTGGGGCTACGCAAGCGGTTCCCAAAGAGCTTTAGAACAAGGCATAGTTTTCCCTGGTGGCTCTTTGGGCGGGGGACCCATCTCCAGCCGTATGGCCATTTTTGTGCCTGGCGCGGTGCCTAGTGGGAAAGGGTGGCTTTTGAGGCTGAAGGCAGCAGGAAAGCCCGCAGCCCCCAGGTCTGTGGGGCTACGCAAGCGGTTCCCAAAGAGCTTTAGAACAAGGCCTAGTTTTCCCTGCTGGCTCTTTGGGGAGGGGACCCATCTCCAGCCGTATGGCCATTTTTGTGCCTGGCGCAGCGCCGAGTAGGAAAGGGTGTTTTTGAGGCTGAAGGCAGCAGGAAAGCCCGCAGCCCCCAGGTCTGTGGGGCTACGCAAGCGGTTCCAAAAAAGCTTTAGAACAAGGCATAATTTTCCCTGCTGGCTCTTTGGGCGGGGGACCCATCTCCAGCCGTATGGCAATTATTCTGCCTGGCGCGGTGCCTAGTGGGAAAGGGTGGTATTGAGGCTGAAGGCCGCAGGAAAGCCCGCAGCCCCCAGGTCTGTGGGGCTACGCAAGCGGTTCCCAAAGAGCTTTAGAACAAGGCATAGTTTTCCCTGCTGGCTCTTTGGGCGGGGGACCCATCTCCAGCCGTACGGCCATTTTTGTGCCTGGCACGGCGCCAAGTGGGAAAGGGTGGCTTTGAGGCTGAAGGCAGCAGGAAAGCCCACAGCCCCCAGGTCTGTGGGGCTACGCAAGCGGTTCCCAAAGAGCTTTAGAACATGGCACAGTTTTCCCTGCTGGCTCTTTGGGCGGGGGACCCATCTCCAGCCGTATGGCCATTTTTGTGCCTGGCACGGCGCCAAGTGGGAAAGGGTGGTGTCGCGGCTGAAGGCAGCAGCAAAGCCTGCAGCCCGCAGGTCTGTGGGGCTACACAAGCGGTTCCCAAAGACCTTTAGAACAAGGCATAGTTTTCCCTGCTGGCTCTTTGGGCGGGAGACCCATCTCTATCCATAGGCCATTGTTGTGCCTGGCGCGGCGCCAAGTGGGAAAGGGTGGTTTTGAGGCTGAAGGCAGCAGGAAAGCCCGCAGGCCCCAGGTCTGTGGGGCTACGCAAGCGGTTCCCAAAGAGCTTTAGAACAAGGCATAGTTTTCCCTGCTGGCTCTTTGGGCGGGGGACCCATCTCCAGCCATATGGCCTTTTCTGTGCCTGGCCCGGCGCCCAAAGGGAAATGGTGGTTTTGAGGCTGAAGGCAGCAGGAAAGCCCGCAGCCCCCAGGTCTGTGGGGCTACGCAAGCGGTTCCCAAAGAGCTTTAGAACAAGGCATAGTTTTCCCTGCTGGCTCTCTGGGAGGGGGACCCATCTCCAGCCGTATGGCCATTTTTGTGCCTGGCGCAGCGCCAAGTGGGAAAGGGTGGTGTTGAGGCTGAAGGCAGCAGGAAAGCCCACAGCCCCCAGATCTGTGGGGTTACGCAAGCGGTTCCCAAAGAGCTTTAGAACAAGGCATAGTTTTCCCTGCTGGCTCTTTGGGCGGGGGACCCATCTCCAGCCGTATGGCCATTTTTGTGCCTGGCACGGCGCCAAATGGGAAAGGGTGGTGTCGCGGCTGAAGGCAGCAGCAAAGCCTGCAGCCCACAGGTCTGTGGGGCTACGCAAGCGGTTCCCTAAGAGGTTTAGAACAAGGCATAGTTTTCCCTGCTGGCTCTTTGAGCGGGGGACCCATCTCTAGCCATAGGCCATTTTTGTGCCTGGCGCGGCACCAAGTGGGAAAGGGTGGTTTTGAGGCTGAAGGCAGCAGGAAAGCCGGCAGGCCACAGGTCTGTGGGGCTACGCAAGCGGTTCCCAAAGAGCTTTAGAACAAGGCCTAGTTTTCCCTGCTGGCTCTTTGGGCGGGGGACCCATCTCCAGCCGTATGGCCATTTTTGTGCCTGGCGCAGCGCCAATTGGGAAAGGGTGGTGTTGAGGCTGAAGGCAGCAGGAAAGCCCGCAGCCCCCAGATCTGTGGGGCTACGCAAGCGGTTACAAAAGAGCTTTAGAACAAGGCATAGTTTTCCCTGCTGGCTCTTTGGGCGGGGGACCCATCTCCAGCCGTATGGCCATTTTTGTGCCTGGCGCGGTGCCTAGTGGGAAAGGGTGGTTTTTAGGCTGAAGGCAGCAGGAAAGCCCGCAGCCCCCAGGTCTGTGGGGCTACGCAAGCGGTTCCCAAAGAGCTTTAGAACAAGGCATAGTTTTCCCTGCTGGCTCCTTGGACAGGGGACCCATCTCTAGCCATAGGCCATTATTGTGCTTGGCGCGGCGCCAAGTGGGATAGTGTGGTTTTGAGGCTGGAAGGCAGCAGGAAATTCTGCAGCCCCCAGGTCTGTTCGGCTACACAAGCGGTTCCCAAAGAGCTTTAGAACAAGGCATAGTTTTCCCTGCTTGCTCTTTGGGCGGGGGACCCATCTCCAGCCGTATGGCCATTTTTGTGCCTGGCGCGGCGCCAAGTGGGAAAGGGTGGTTGTGAGGCTGAAGGCAGCAGGAAAGCCTGCAGCCCCCAGGTCTGTGAGGCTACGCAAGCGGTTCCCAAAGAGCTTTAGAACAAGGCATAGTTTTCCCTGCTGGCTCTTTGAGCCGGGGACCCATCTCCAGCCACAGGCCTTTTCTGTGCCTGGCCCGGCGCCCAAAGGGAAATGGTGGTGTCGAGGCTGAAGGCAGCAGGAAAGCCCGCAGCCCCCAGGTCTGTGTGGCTACGCAAGCGGTTCCCAGAGAGCTTTAGAACAAGGCATACTTTTCCCTGCTGGCTCTTTGGGCGGGGGACCCATCTCCAGCCGTATGGCCATTTTTGTGCCTGGTGTGGTGCCTAGTGGGAAAGGGTGCTGGTGAGGCTGAAGGCAGCAGGAAAGCCCGCAGCCCCCAGGTCTGTGGGGCAACGCAAGCGGTTCCCAAAGAGCTTTAGAACAAGGCATAGTTTTCCCTGCTGGCTCTTTGGGCAGGGGACCCATCTCCAGCCACAGGCCTTTTCTGTGCCTGGCCCGACGCCCAAAGGGAAATGGTGGTGTCGAGGCTGAAGGCAGCAGGAAAGCCCGCAGCCCCCAGGTCTGAGGGGCTACGCAAGCGGTTCCCAAAGAGCTTTAGAACAAGGCATAGTTTTCCCTGCTGGCTCTTTGGGCCTGGGCCCCATCTCCAGCCGTATGGCCATTTTTGTGCCTGGCGCAGCGCCGAGTGGGAAAGGGTGGTGTTGAGGCTGAAGGCAGCAGGAAAGCCCGCAGCCCCCAGGTCTGTGGGGCTACGCAAGCGGTTCCCAAAGAGCTTTAGAACAAGGCCTAGTTTTCCCTGCTGGCTCTTTGGGGAGGGGACCCATCTCCAGCCGTATGGCCATTTTTGTGCCTGGCGCAGCGCCGAGTAGGAAAGGGTGTTTTTGAGGCTGAAGGCAGCAGGAAAGCCCGCAGCCCCCAGGTCTGTGGGGCTACGCAAGCGGTTCCAAAAGAGCTTTAGAACAAGGCATAATTTTCCCTGCTGGCTCTTTGGGCGGGGGACCCATCTCCAGCCGTATGGCAATTATTCTGCCTGGCGCGGTGCCTAGTGGGAAAAGGTGGTGTTGAGGCTGAAGGCAGCAGGAAAGCCCGCAGCCCCCAGGTCTGTGGGGCTACGCAAGCGGTTCCCAAAGAGCTTTAGAACAAGGCATAGTTTTCCCTGCTGGCTCCTTGGACAGGGGACCCATCTCTAGCCATAGGCCATTATTGTGCTTGGCGCGGCGCCAAGTGTGATAGTGTGGTTTTGAGGCTGCAAGGCAGCAGGAAAGTCTGCAGCCCCCAGGTCTGTTCGGCTACACAAGCGGTTCCCAAAGAGCTTTAGAACAAGACATAGTTTTCCCTGCAGGCTCCTTGGGCGGGGGACCCATCTCCAGCCGTATGGCCATTTTTGTGCCTGGCGCGGCGCCAAGTGGGAAAGGGTGGTTGTGAGGCTGAAGGCAGCAGGAAAGCCCGCAGCCCCCAGGTCTGTGGGGCTACGCAAGCGGTTCCAAAAGAGCTTTAGAACAAGGCATAATATTCCCTGCTGGCTCTTTGGGCGGGGGACCCATCTCCAGCCGTATGGCAATTATTCTGCCTGGCGCGGTGCCTAGTGGGAAAAGGTGGTATTGAGGCTGAAGGCAGCAGGAAAGCCCGCAGCCCCCAGGTCTGTGGGGCTACGCAAGCGGTTCCCAAAGAGCTTTAGAACAAGGCATAGTTTTCCCTGCTGGCTCTTTGGGCGGGGGACCCATCTCCAGCCGTATGGCAATTATTCTGCCTGGCGCGGTGCCTAGTGGGAAAGGGTGGCTTTGAGGCTGAAGGCAGCAGGAAAGCCTGCAGCCCCCAGGTCTGTGGGGCTACGCAAGCGGTTCCCAAAGAGCTTTAGAACAAGGCATAGTTTTCCCTGCTGGCTCTTTGGGCGGGGGACCCATCTCCAGCCGTACGGCCATTTTTGTGCCTGGCACGGCGCCAAGTGGGAAAGGGTGGCTTTGAGGCTGAAGGCAGCAGGAAAGCCCACAGCCCCCAGGTCTGTGGGGCTACGCAAGCGGTTCCCAAAGAGCTTTAGAACAAGGCCTAGTTTTCCCTGCTGGCTCTTTGGGCGGGGGACCCATCTCCAGCCGTATGGCCATATTTGTGCGTGGCGCGGCGCCAAGTGGGAAAGGGTGGTTTTGAGGCTGAAGGCAGCAGGAAAGCCCGCAGCCCCCAGAACTGTGAGGCTACGCAAGCGGTTCCCAAAGAGCTTTAGAACAAGGCATATTTTTCCCTGCTGGCTCTTTGGGCGGGGGACCCATCTCCAGCCACAGGCCTTTTCTGTGCCTGGCCCGGCGCCCAAAGGGAAATGGTGGTGTCGAGGCTGAAGGCAGCAGGAAAGCCCGCAGCCCCCAGGTCTGTGTGGCTACACAAGCGGTTCCCAGAGAGCTTTAGAACAAGGCATAGTTTTCCCTGCTGGCTCTTTGGGCGGGGGACCCATCTCCAGCCGTATGGCCATTTTTGTGCCTGGTGCGGTGCCTAGTGGGAAAGGGTGCTGTTGAGGCTGAAGGCAGCAGGAAAGCCCGCAGCCCCCAGGTCTGCGGGGCAACGCAGGCTGTTCCCAAAGAGCTTTAGAACAAGGCATAGTTTTCCCTGATGGCTCTTTGGGCGGGGGACCCATCTCCAGCCGTATGGCCATTTTTGTGCCTGGCGCGGTGCCTAGTGGGAAAGGGTGGCTTTTGAGGCTGAAGGTAGCAGGAAAGCCCGCAGCCCCCAGGTCTGTGGGGCTACGCAAGCGGTTCCCAAAGAGCTTTAGAACAAGGCCTAGTTTTCCCTGCTGGCTCTTTGGGGAGGGGACCCATCTCCAGCCGTATGGCCATTTTTGTGCCTGGCGCAGCGCCGAGTAGGAAAGGGTGTTTTTGAGGCTGAAGGCAGCAGGAAAGCCCGCAGCCCCCAGGTCTGTGGGGCTACGCAAGCGGTTCCAAAAGAGCTTTAGAACAAGGCATAATTTTCCCTGCTGGCTCTTTAGGCGGGGGACCCATCTCCAGCCGTATGGCAATTATTCTGCCTGGCGCGGTGCCTAGTGGGAAAGGGTGGTATTGAGGCTGAAGGCAGCAGGAAAGCCCGCAGCCCCCAGGTCTGTGGGGCTACGCAAGCGGTTCCCAAAGAGCTTTAGAACAAGGCATAGTTTTCCCTGCTGGCTCTTTGGGCGGGGGACCCATCTCCAGCCACAGGCCTTTTCTGTGCCTGGCCCGGCGCCCAAAGGGAAATGGTGGTGTCGAGGCTGAAGGCAGCAGGAAAGCCCGCAGCCCCCAGGTCTGTGTGGCTACACAAGCGGTTCCCAGAGAGCTTTAGAACAAGGCATAGTTTTCCCTGCTGGCTCTTTGGGCGGGGGACCCATCTCCAGCCGTATGGCCATTTTTGTGCCTGGTGCGGTGCCTAGTGGGAAAGGGTGCTGTTGAGGCTGAAGGCAGCAGGAAAGCCCGCAGCCCCCAGATCTGCGGGGCAACGCAGGCTGTTCCCAAAGAGCTTTAGAACAAGGCATATTTTTCCCTGCTGGCTCTTTGGGCGGGGGACCTATCTCCGGCCGTATGGACATTTTTGTGCCTGGCGCAGCGCCAATTGGGAAAGGGTGGTGTTGAGGCTGAAGGCAGCAGGAAAGCCTGCAGGCCACAGGTCTGTGGGGCTACGCAAGTGGTTCCCAAAGACCTTTAGAACAAGGCATAATTTTCCCTGCTGGCTCTTTGGGCGGGGGACCCATCTCCAGCCGTATGGCCATTTTTGTGCCTGGCACAGCGCCAATTGGGAAAGGGTGGTGTTGAGGCTGAAGGCAGCAGGAAAGCCCGCAGCCCCCAGATCTGTGGGGTTACGCAAGCGGTTCCAAAAGAGCTTTAGAACAAGGCATAGTTTTCCCTGCTGGCTCTTTGGGTGGGTGACCCATCTCCAGACATAGGCCTTTTTTGTGCCTGGCCCGGCGCCCAGAGGGAAAGAGTGGTTTTGAGGCTGAAGGCAGCAGGAAAGCCCACAGCCCCCAGGTCTGTGGGACAATGCCAGCGGTTCCCAAAGAGCTTTAGAACAAGGCATAATTTTCCCTGCTGGCTCTTTAGGCGGGGGACCCATCTCCAGCCGTATGGCCATTTTTGTGCCTGGCACGGCGCCAAGTGGGAAAGGGTGGTGTCGCGGCTGAAGGCAGCAGCAAAGCCTGCAGCCCCCAGGTCTGTGGGGCTACGCAAGCGGTTCCCAAAGACCTTTAGAACAAGGCATAGTTTTCCCTGCTGGCTCTTTGGGCGGGAGACCCATCTCTAGCCATAGGCCATTTTTGTGCCTGGCGCGGCGCCAAGTGGGAAAGGGTGGTTTTGAGGCTGAAGGCAGCAGGAAAGCCCGCAGGCCCCAGGTCTGTGGGGCTACGCAAGCGGTTCCCAAAGAGTTTTAGAACAAGGCATAGTTTTCCCTGCTGGCTCTTTGGGCGGGGGACCCATCTCCAGACGTATGGCCATTTTTGTGCCTGGCGCGGCCTCAAGTGGGAAAAGGTGGCTTTGAGGCTGAAGGCAGCAGGAAAGCCCGCAGCCCCCAGGTCTGTGGGGCTACGCAAGCGGTTCCCAAAGAGCTTTAGAACAAGGCATAGTTGTCCCTGCTGGCTCTTTGGGCGGGGGACCCATCTCCAGCCATATGGCCTTTTCTGTGCCTGGCCCGGCGCCCAAAGGGAAATGGTGGTTTTGAGGCTGAAGGCAGCAGGAAAGCCCGCAGCCCCCAGGTCTGTGGGGCTACGCAAGCGGTTCCCAAAGAGCTTTAGAACAAGGCATAGTTTTCCCTGCTGGCTCTTTGGGCCTGGGACCCATCTCCAGCCGTATGGCCATTTTTGTGCCTGGCGCAGCGCCAAGTGGGAAAGGGTGGTGTTGAGGCTGAAGGCAGCAGGAAAGCCCACAGCCCCCAGATCTGTGGGGTTACGCAAGCGGTTCCCAAAGAGCTTTAGAACAAGGCATAGTTTTCCCTGCTGGCTCTTTGGGCGGGGGACCCATCTCCAGCCGTATGGCCATTTTTGTGCCTGGCACGGCGCCAAATGGGAAAGGGTGCTGTCGCGGCTGAAGGCAGCAGCAAAGCCTGCAGCCCACAGGTCTGTGGGGCTACGCAAGCGGTTCCCTAAGAGGTTTAGAACAAGGCATAGTTTTCCCTGCTGGCTCTTTGGGCGGGGGACCCATCTCTAGCCATAGGCCATTTTTGTGCCTGGCGCGGCACCAAGTGGGAAAGGGTGGTTTTGAGGCTGAAGGCAGCAGGAAAGCCCGCAGCCCCCAGATCTGTGGGGCTACGCAAGCGGTTCCCAAAGAGCTTTAGAACAAGGCATAGTTTTCCCTGCTGGCTCTTTGGGCGGGGGACCCATCTCCAGCCGTATGGCCATTTTTGTGCCTGGCGCGGTGCCTAGTGGGAAAGGGTGGTTTTGAGGCTGAAGGCAGCAGGAAAGCCCGCAGCCCCCAGGTCTGTGGGGCTACGCAAGCGGTTCCCAAAGAGCTTTAGAACAAGGCATAGTTTTCCCTGCTGGCTCCTTGGGCAGGGGACCCATCTCTAGCCATAGGCCATTATTGTGCTTGGCGCGGCGCCAAGTGGGATAGTGTGGTTTTGAGGCTGGAAGGCAGCAGGAAATTCTGCAGCCCCCAGGTCTGTTCGGCTACACAAGCGGTTCCCAAAGAGCTTTAGAACAAGGCATAGTTTTCCCTGCAGGCTCCTTGGGCGGGGGACCCATCTCCAGCCGTATGGCCATTTTTGTGCCTGGCGCGGCGCCAAGTGGGAAAGGGTGGTTGTGAGGCTGAAGGCAGCAGGAAAGCCCGCAGCCCCCAGGTCTGTGGGGCTACGCAAGCGGTTCCCAAAGAGCTTTAGAACAAGGCATAGTTTTCCCTGCTGGCTCTTTGGGCGGGGGACCCATCTCCAGCCATATGGCCATTTCTGTGCCTGGCGCGGCGCCAAGTGGGAAAGGGTGGTTTTGAGGCTGAAGGCAGCAGGAAAGCCCGCAGCCCCCAGGTCTGTGAGGCTACGCAAGCGGTTCCCAAAGAGCTTTAGAACAAGGCATAGTTTTCCCTGCTGGCTCTTTGAGCCGGGGACCCATCTCCAGCCACAGGCCTTTTCTGTGCCTGGCCCGGCGCCCAAAGGGAAATGGTGGTGTCGAGGCTGAAGGCAGCAGGAAAGCCCGCAGCCCCCAGGTCTGTGTGGCTACGCATGCGGTTCCCAGAGAGCTTTAGAACAAGGCATACTTTTCCCTGCTGGCTCTTTGGGCGGGGGACCCATCTCCAGCCGTATGGCCATTTTTGTGCCTGGCGCTGCGCCAAGCGGAAAGGGTGGTGTTGAGTCTGAAGGCAGCAGGAAAGCCCGCAGCCCCCAAATCTGTGGGGTTACGCAAGAGGTTCCCAAAGAGCTTTAGAACAAGGCATAGTTTTCCCTGATGGCTCTTTGGGTAGGTGACCCATCTCCAGACATAGGCCTTTTTTGTGCCTGGCCCGGCGCCCAGAGGGAAAGAGTGGTTTTGAGGCTGAAGGCAGCAGGAAAGCCCACAGCCCCCAGGTCTTTGGGACAACGCAAGCGGTTCCCAAAGAGCTTTAGAACAAGGCATAGTTTTCCCTGCTGGCTCTTTGGGCGGGGGACCCATCTCCAGCCGTATGGCCATTTTCGTGCCCGGCACGGCGCCAAGTGGAAAAGGGTGGTGTCGCGGCTGAAGGCAGCAGGAAAGCCTGCAGCCCGCAGATCTGTGGGGCTACGCAAGCGGTTCCCAAAGACCTTTAGAACAAGGCATAGTTTTCCCTGCTGGCTCTTTGGGCGGGGGACCCATCTCTAGCCATAGGCCATTTTTGTGCCTGGAGCGCCCCAAGTGGGAAAGGGTGGTTTTGAGGCTGAAGGCAGCAGGAAAGCCCGCAGCCCCCAGGTCTGTGGGGCTACGCAAGCGGTTCCCAAAGAGCTTTAGAACAAGGCATAGTTTTCCCTGCTGGCTCCTTGGGCGGAGGAGCCATCTCCAGCCATGTGGCCATTTTTGTGCCTGGCGTGGCGCCAAGTGGGAAAGGGTAGTGTTGAGGCTGAAGGCAGCAGGAAAGCCCACAGCCCCCAGGTCTGTGGGGCAACGCAAGCGGTTCCCAAAGAGCTTTAGAACAAGGCATAGTTTTCCCTGCTGGCTCCTTGGGCGGGGGACCCATCTCCAGCCGTATGGCCATTTTTGTGCCTGGCGCAGCGCCAAGTGGGAAAGGGTGGTGTTGAGGCTGAAGGCAGCAGGAAAGCCCGCAGCCCCCAGATATGTGGGGTTACGCAAGCGGTTCCAAAAGAGCTTTAGAGCAAGGCATATTTTTCACTGCTGGCTCTTTGGGCGGGGGACCCATATCCAGCCGTATGGCCATTTTTGTGCCTGGCGCGGCCCCAAGTGGGAAAGGGTGGCTTTGAGGCTGAAGGCAGCAGGAAAGCCCGCAGCCCCCAGGTCTGTGAGGCTACGCAAGCGGTTCCCAAAGAGCTTTAGAACAAGGCATAGTTTTACCTGCTGGCTCTTTGGGCGTAGCACCCATCTCCAGCCGTATGGCCATTTTTGTGCCTGGCACGGCGCCAAGTGGGAAAGGGTGGTTTTTAGGCTGAAGGCAGCAGGAAAGCCCGCAGCCCCCAGGTCTGCGGGGCAACGCAAGCGGTTCTCAAAGAGCTTTAGAACAAGGCATAGTTTTCCCTGCTGGCTCTTTGGGCGGGGGACCCATCTCCAGCCGTATGGCCATTTTTGTGCCTGGCGCGGCGCCAAGTGGGAAAGGGTGGTGTCGAGGCTGAAGGCAGCAGGAAAGCCTGCAGCACCCAGGTCTCTGGGGCTACGCAAGCAGATCCCAAAGAGCTTTAGAACAAGGCATAATTTTCCCTGCTGGCTCTTTGGGCGGGGGACCCATCTCCAGCCATATGGCCATTTTTGTGCCTGGCGCGGCGCCAAGTGGGAAAGGGTGGCTTTGAGGCTGAAGGCAGCAGGAAAGCCCGCACCTCCCAGGCCTGTGGGGCTACGCAAGCGGTTCCCAAAGAGCTTTAGAACAAGGCATAGTTTTCCCTGCTGGCTCTTTGGGCGGGGGACCCATCTCTAGCCATAGGCCATTTTTGTGCCTGGCGTGGCGCCAAGTGGGAAAGGGTGGTTTTGAGGCTGAAGGCAGCAGGAAAGCCCGCAGCCCCCAGGTCTGTGGGGCTACGCAAGCGGTTCCCAAAGAGCTTTAGAACAAGGCAGAGTTTTCCCTACTTGTTCTTTGGGCGTGGGACACATCTCCAGCCGTATGGCCATTTTTCTGCCTACCGCAGCGCCCAGAGGGAACGGGTGGTTTTGAGGCTGAAGGCAGCAGGAAAGCCCGCAGCCCCCATGTCTGTGGGGCTACGCAAGCGGTTCCCAAAGAGCTTTAGAACAAGGCATAATTTTCCCTGCTGGCTCTTTGGGCGGGGCACCCATCTCCAGCCGTATGGCCGTTATTGTGCCTGGCGCGGCGCCAAGTGGGAAAGGGTGGTGTCGAGGCTGAAGAAAGCAGGAAAGCCTGCAGCCCCCAGGTCTGTGGGGCTACGCAAGCGGTTCCCAAAGAGCTTTAGAACAAGGCATAGTTTTCCCTGCTGGCTCCTTGGGCGGGGGATCAATCTCCAGCCTTATGGCCATTTTTATGCATGGCGCGACACCAAGTGGGAAAGGGTGGTTTCGAGGCTGAAGGCAGCAGGAAAGCCCGCAGCCGCCAGGTCTGTGGGGCTACGCAAGCGGTTCCCAAAGAGCTTTAGAACAAGGCATAATTTTCCCTGATGGCTTTTTGGGCGGGGGACCCATCTCCACCCATATGGCCATTTTTGTGCCTGGCACGGCGCCAAGTGGGAAAGGGTGGTTTCGAGGCTGAAGGCAGCAGGAAAGCCCGCAGCCCCGAGGTCTGTGGGGCTACGCAAGCGGTTCCCAAAGAGCTTTAGAACAAGGCATAGTTTTCCCTGCTGGCTCTTTGGGCGTGGCACCCATCTCCAGCCGTATGGCCGTTTTTATGCCTGGCGCCGCGGCAAGTGGGAAAGGGTGGTTTTGAGGCTGAAGGCAGCAGGAAAGCCCGCAGCCCCCAGGTCTGTGGGGCTACGCAAGCGGTTCCCAAAGAGCTTTAGACCAAGGCATAATTTTCCCTGCTGGCTCCTTGGGCAGGGGACCCATCTCCAGCCATATGGCCATTTTTGTGCCTGGCCCGGGGCCCAGAGGGAAAGGGTGGTTTTGAGGCTGAAGGCAGCAGGAAAGCCCGCAGCCCCCAGATCTGTGGGGCTACACAAGCGATTCCCAAAGAGCTTTAGAACAAGGCATAATTTTCCCTGCTGGCTCTTTGGGCGGGGGACCCATCTCCAGCCGTATGGCCATTTTTGTGCCTGGCGCGGCGCCAAGTGGGAAAGGGTGGTGTTCAGGCTGAAGGCAGCAGGAAGGCCCGCCGCTCCCAGGTCTGTACGTGTACGGAAGCGGTTCCCAAAGAGCTTTAGAACAAGGCATAGTTTTCCCTGCTGGCTCCTTGGGCGGGGGACCCATCTCCAGCCGTGTGGCCGTTATTGTGCCTGGCGCGACGCCAAGTGGGAAAGGGTGGCTTTTGAGGCTGAAGGCAGCAGGAAGGCCCGCAGCTCCCAGGTCTCTGGGGCTACGCAAGCGGTTCCCAAAGAGCTTTAGAACAAGGCATAGTTTTCCCTGCTAGCTCCTTGGGCGGGGGACCAATCTCCAGCCATATGGCCATTTTTGTGCCTGGCGCGGCGCCAAGTGGGAAAGGGTGTGTTTGAGGATGAAGGCAGCAGGAAAGCCTGCACCTCCCAGGTCTCTGGGGCTACGCAAGCGGTTCCCAAAGAGCTTTACAGCAAGGCATAGTTTTCCCTGCTGGCTCTTTGGGCGTGGCACCCATCTCCAGCCGTATGGCCGTTATTGTGCCTGGCGCGGCGCCAAGTGGGAAAGTGTGGTTTTGAGGCTGAAGGCAGCAGGAAAGCCCGCAGGCCACAGGTCTGTGGGGCTACGCAAGCGGTTCCCAAAGAGCTTTAGACCAAGGCATAGTTTTCCCTGCTGGCTCCTTGGGCAGGGGACCCATCTCCAGCCATATGGCCATTTTTGTGCCTGGCGCGGAGCCAAGTGGGAAAGGGTGGTTTTGAGGCTGAAGGCAGCAGGAAAGCCCGCAGCCCCCAGGTCTGTGGGGCTACGCAAGCGGTTCCCAAAGAGCTTTAGAACAAGGCATAATTTTCCCTGCTGGCTCTTTGGGCGGGGGACCCATCTCCAGCCATATGGCCATTTTTGTGCCTAGCGTGGCGCCAAGTGGGAAAGGGTGGTGTCGAGGCTGAAGGCAGCAGGAAAGCCTGCAGCACCCAGGTCTGTGGGGCTACGCAAGCGGTTCCCAAAGAGCTTTAGAACAAGGCATAGTTTTCCCTGCTGGCTCTTTGGGCGGGGCACCCATCTCCAGCCATATGGCCATTTTTGTGCCTGGCGCGGCGCCAAGTGGGAAAGGGTGGCTTTTGAGGCTGAAGGCAGCAGGAAAGCCTGCAGCACCCAGGTCTCTGGGGCTACGCAAGCAGATCCCAAAGAGCTTTAGAACAAGGCATAATTTTCCCTGCTGGCTCTTTGGGCGGGGGACCCATCTCCAGCCATATGGCCATTTTTGTGCCTGGCGCGGCGCCAAGTGGGAAAGGGTGGCTTTGAGGCTGAAGGCAGCAGGAAAGCCCGCACCTCCCAGGCCTGTGGGGCTACGCAAGCGGTTCCCAAAGAGCTTTAGAACAAGGCATAGTTTTCCCTGCTGGCTCTTTGGGCGGGGGACCCATCTCTAGCCATAGGCCATTTTTGTGCCTGGCGTGGCGCCAAGTGGGAAAGGGTGGTTTTGAGGCTGAAGGCAGCAGGAAAGCCCGCAGCCCCCAGGTCTGTGGGGCTACGCAAGCGGTTCCCAAAGAGCTTTAGAACAAGGCAGAGTTTTCCCTACTTGTTCTTTGGGCGTGGGACACATCTCCAGCCGTATGGCCATTTTTCTGCCTACCGCAGCGCCCAGAGGGAACGGGTGGTTTTGAGGCTGAAGGCAGCAGGAAAGCCCGCAGCCCCCATGTCTGTGGGGCTACGCAAGCGGTTCCCAAAGAGCTTTAGAACAAGGCATAGTTTTCCCTGCTGGCTCTTTGGGCGGGGGATCAATCTCCAGCCTTATGGCCATTTTTATGCATGGCGCGACACCAAGTGGGAAAGGGTGGTTTCGAGGCTGAAGGCAGCAGGAAAGCCCGCAGCCGCCAGGTCTGTGGGGCTACGCAAGCGGTTCCCAAAGAGCTTTAGAACAAGGCATAATTTTCCCTGATGGCTTTTTGGGCGGGGGACCCATCTCCACCCATATGGCCATTTTTGTGCCTGGCACGGCGCCAAGTGGGAAAGGGTGGTTTCGAGGCTGAAGGCAGCAGGAAAGCCCGCAGCCCCGAGGTCTGTGGGGCTACGCAAGCGGTTCCCAAAGAGCTTTAGAACAAGGCATAGTTTTCCCTGCTGGCTCTTTGGGCGTGGCACCCATCTCCAGCCGTATGGCCGTTTTTATGCCTGGCGCCGCGGCAAGTGGGAAAGGGTGGTTTTGAGGCTGAAGGCAGCAGGAAAGCCCGCAGCCCCCAGGTCTGTGGGGCTACGCAAGCGGTTCCCAAAGAGCTTTAGACCAAGGCATAATTTTCCCTGCTGGCTCCTTGGGCAGGGGACCCATCTCCAGCCATATGGCCATTTTTGTGCCTGGCCCGGGGCCCAGAGGGAAAGGGTGGTTTTGAGGCTGAAGGCAGCAGGAAAGCCCGCAGCCCCCAGATCTGTGGGGCTACACAAGCGATTCCCAAAGAGCTTTAGAACAAGGCATAATTTTCCCTGCTGGCTCTTTGGGCGGGGGACCCATCTCCAGCCGTATGGCCATTTTTGTGCCTGGCGCGGCGCCAAGTGGGAAAGGGTGGTGTTCAGGCTGAAGGCAGCAGGAAGGCCCGCCGCTCCCAGGTCTGTACGTGTACGGAAGCGGTTCCCAAAGAGCTTTAGAACAAGGCATAGTTTTCCCTGCTGGCTCCTTGGGCGGGGGACCCATCTCCAGCCGTGTGGCCGTTATTGTGCCTGGCGCGACGCCAAGTGGGAAAGGGTGGCTTTTGAGGCTGAAGGCAGCAGGAAGGCCCGCAGCTCCCAGGTCTCTGGGGCTACGCAAGCGGTTCCCAAAGAGCTTTAGAACAAGGCATAGTTTTCCCTGCTAGCTCCTTGGGCGGGGGACCAATCTCCAGCCATATGGCCATTTTTGTGCCTGGCGCGGCGCCAAGTGGGAAAGGGTGTGTTTGAGGATGAAGGCAGCAGGAAAGCCTGCACCTCCCAGGTCTCTGGGGCTACGCAAGCGGTTCCCAAAGAGCTTTACAGCAAGGCATAGTTTTCCCTGCTGGCTCTTTGGGCGTGGCACCCATCTCCAGCCGTATGGCCGTTATTGTGCCTGGCGCGGCGCCAAGTGGGAAAGTGTGGTTTTGAGGCTGAAGGCAGCAGGAAAGCCCGCAGGCCACAGGTCTGTGGGGCTACGCAAGCGGTTCCCAAAGAGCTTTAGACCAAGGCATAGTTTTCCCTGCTGGCTCCTTGGGCAGGGGACCCATCTCCAGCCATATGGCCATTTTTGTGCCTGGCGCGGAGCCAAGTGGGAAAGGGTGGTTTTGAGGCTGAAGGCAGCAGGAAAGCCCGCAGCCCCCAGGTCTGTGGGGCTACGCAAGCGGTTCCCAAAGAGCTTTAGAACAAGGCATAATTTTCCCTGCTGGCTCTTTGGGCGGGGGACCCATCTCCAGCCATATGGCCATTTTTGTGCCTAGCGTGGCGCCAAGTGGGAAAGGGTGGTGTCGAGGCTGAAGGCAGCAGGAAAGCCTGCAGCACCCAGGTCTGTGGGGCTACGCAAGCGGTTCCCAAAGAGCTTTAGAACAAGGCATAGTTTTCCCTGCTGGCTCTTTGGGTGTGGCACCCATCTCCAGCCATATGGCCATTTTTGTGCCTGGCGCGGCGCCAAGTGGGAAAGGGTGGCTTTTGAGGCTGAAGGCAGCAGGAAAGCCTGCAGCACCCAGGTCTCTGGGGCTACGCAAGCAGATCCCAAAGAGCTTTAGAACAAGGCATAATTTTCCCTGCTGGCTCTTTGGGCGGGGGACCCATCTCCAGCCATATGGCCATTTTTGTGCCTGGCGCGGCGCCAAGTGGGAAAGGGTGGCTTTGAGGCTGAAGGCAGCAGGAAAGCCCGCACCTCCCAGGCCTGTGGGGCTACGCAAGCGGTTCCCAAAGAGCTTTAGAACAAGGCATAGTTTTCCCTGCTGGCTCTTTGGGCGGGGGACCCATCTCTAGCCATAGGCCATTTTTGTGCCTGGCGTGGCGCCAAGTGGGAAAGGGTGGTTTTGAGGCTGAAGGCAGCAGGAAAGCCCGCAGCCCCCAGGTCTGTGGGGCTACGCAAGCGGTTCCCAAAGAGCTTTAGAACAAGGCAGAGTTTTCCCTACTTGTTCTTTGGGCGTGGGACACATCTCCAGCCGTATGGCCATTTTTCTGCCTACCGCAGCGCCCAGAGGGAACGGGTGGTTTTGAGGCTGAAGGCAGCAGGAAAGCCCGCAGGCCCCATGTCTGTGGGGCTACGCAAGCGGTTCCCAAAGAGCTTTAGAACAAGGCATAGTTTTCCCTGCTGGCTCCTTGGGCGGGGGATCAATCTCCAGCCTTATGGCCATTTTTATGCATGGCGCGACACCAAGTGGGAAAGGGTGGTTTCGAGGCTGAAGGCAGCAGGAAAGCCCGCAGCCGCCAGGTCTGTGGGGCTACGCAAGCGGTTCCCAAAGAGCTTTAGAACAAGGCATAATTTTCCCTGATGGCTTTTTGGGCGGGGGACCCATCTCCACCCATATGGCCATTTTTGTGCCTGGCACGGCGCCAAGTGGGAAAGGGTGGTTTCGAGGCTGAAGGCAGCAGGAAAGCCCGCAGCCCCGAGGTCTGTGGGGCTACGCAAGCGGTTCCCAAAGAGCTTTAGAACATGGCACAGTTTTCCCTGCTGGCTCTTTGGGCGGGGGACCCATCTCCAGCCGTATGGCCATTTTTGTGCCTGGCACGGCGCCAAGTGGGAAAGGGTGGTGTCGCGGCTGAAGGCAGCAGCAAAGCCTGCAGCCCGCAGGTCTGTGGGGCTACACAAGCGGTTCCCAAAGACCTTTAGAACAAGGCATAGTTTTCCCTGCTGGCTCTTTGGGCGGGAGACCCATCTCTATCCATAGGCCATTGTTGTGCCTGGCGCGGCGCCAAGTGGGAAAGGGTGGTTTTGAGGCTGAAGGCAGCAGGAAAGCCCGCAGGCCCCAGGTCTGTGGGGCTACGCAAGCGGTTCCCAAAGAGCTTTAGAACAAGGCATAGTTTTCCCTGCTGGCTCTTTGGGCGGGGGACCCATCTCCAGCCATATGGCCTTTTCTGTGCCTGGCCCGGCGCCCAAAGGGAAATGGTGGTTTTGAGGCTGAAGGCAGCAGGAAAGCCCGCAGCCCCCAGGTCTGTGGGGCTACGCAAGCGGTTCCCAAAGAGCTTTAGAACAAGGCATAGTTTTCCCTGCTGGCTCTCTGGGAGGGGGACCCATCTCCAGCCATATGGCCATTTTTGTGCCTGGCGCAGCGCCAAGTGGGAAAGGGTGGTGTTGAGGCTGAAGGCAGCAGGAAAGCCCACAGCCCCCAGATCTGTGGGGTTACGCAAGCGGTTCCCAAAGAGCTTTAGAACAAGGCATAGTTTTCCCTGCTGGCTCTTTGGGCGGGGGACCCATCTCCAGCCGTATGGCCATTTTTGTGCCTGGCACGGCGCCAAATGGGAAAGGGTGGTGTCGCGGCTGAAGGCAGCAGCAAAGCCTGCAGCCCACAGGTCTGTGGGGCTACGCAAGCGGTTTCCCTAAGAGGTTTAGAACAAGGCATAGTTTTCCCTGCTGGCTCTTTGAGCGGGGGACCCATCTCTAGCCATAGGCCATTTTTGTGCCTGGCGCGGCACCAAGTGGGAAAGGGTGGTTTTGAGGCTGAAGGCAGCAGGAAAGCCGGCAGGCCACAGGTCTGTGGGGCTACGCAAGCGGTTCCCAAAGAGCTTTAGAACAAGGCCTAGTTTTCCCTGCTGGCTCTTTGGGCGGGGGACCCATCTCCAGCCGTATGGCCATTTTTGTGCCTGGCGCAGCGCCAATTGGGAAAGGGTGGTGTTGAGGCTGAAGGCAGCAGGAAAGCCCGCAGCCCCCAGATCTGTGGGGCTACGCAAGCGGTTACAAAAGAGCTTTAGAACAAGGCATAGTTTTCCCTGCTGGCTCTTTGGGCGGGGGACCCATCTCCAGCCGTATGGCCATTTTTGTGCCTGGCGCGGTGCCTAGTGGGAAAGGGTGGTTTTTAGGCTGAAGGCAGCAGGAAAGCCCGCAGCCCCCAGGTCTGTGGGGCTACGCAAGCGGTTCCCAAAGAGCTTTAGAACAAGGCATAGTTTTCCCTGCTGGCTCCTTGGACAGGGGACCCATCTCTAGCCATAGGCCATTATTGTGCTTGGCGCGGCGCCAAGTGGGATAGTGTGGTTTTGAGGCTGGAAGGCAGCAGGAAATTCTGCAGCCCCCAGGTCTGTTCGGCTACACAAGCGGTTCCCAAAGAGCTTTAGAACAAGGCATAGTTTTCCCTGCTTGCTCTTTGGGCGGGGGACCCATCTCCAGCCGTATGGCCATTTTTGTGCCTGGCGCGGCGCCAAGTGGGAAAGGGTGGTTGTGAGGCTGAAGGCAGCAGGAAAGCCCGCAGCCCCCAGGTCTGTGAGGCTACGCAAGCGGTTCCCAAAGAGCTTTAGAACAAGGCATAGTTTTCCCTGCTGGCTCTTTGAGCCGGGGACCCATCTCCAGCCACAGGCCTTTTCTGTGCCTGGCCCGGCGCCCAAAGGGAAATGGTGGTGTCGAGGCTGAAGGCAGCAGGAAAGCCCGCAGCCCCCAGGTCTGTGTGGCTACGCAAGCGGTTCCCAGAGAGCTTTAGAACAAGGCATACTTTTCCCTGCTGGCTCTTTGGGCGGGGGACCCATCTCCAGCCGTATGGCCATTTTTGTGCCTGGTGTGGTGCCTAGTGGGAAAGGGTGCTGGTGAGGCTGAAGGCAGCAGGAAAGCCCGCAGCCCCCAGGTCTGTGGGGCAACGCAAGCGGTTCCCAAAGAGCTTTAGAACAAGGCATAGTTTTCCCTGCTGGCTCTTTGGGCAGGGGACCCATCTCCAGCCACAGGCCTTTTCTGTGCCTGGCCCGACGCCCAAAGGGAAATGGTGGTGTCGAGGCTGAAGGCAGCAGGAAAGCCCGCAGCCCCCAGGTCTGAGGGGCTACGCAAGCGGTTCCCAAAGAGCTTTAGAACAAGGCATAGTTTTCCCTGCTGGCTCTTTGGGCCTGGGCCCCATCTCCAGCCGTATGGCCATTTTTGTGCCTGGCGCAGCGCCAAGTGGGAAAGGGTGGTGTTGAGGCTGAAGGCAGCAGGAAAGCCCGCAGCCCCCAGGTCTGTGGGGCTACGCAAGCGGTTCCCAAAGAGCTTTAGAACAAGGCCTAGTTTTCCCTGCTGGCTCTTTGGGGAGGGGACCCATCTCCAGCCGTATGGCCATTTTTGTGCCTGGCGCAGCGCCGAGTAGGAAAGGGTGTTTTTGAGGCTGAAGGCAGCAGGAAAGCCCGCAGCCCCCAGGTCTGTGGGGCTACGCAAGCGGTTCCAAAAGAGCTTTAGAACAAGGCATAATTTTCCCTGCTGGCTCTTTGGGCGGGGGACCCATCTCCAGCCGTATGGCAATTATTCTGCCTGGCGCGGTGCCTAGTGGGAAAAGGTGGTGTTGAGGCTGAAGGCAGCAGGAAAGCCCGCAGCCCCCAGGTCTGTGGGGCTACGCAAGCGGTTCCCAAAGAGCTTTAGAACAAGGCATAGTTTTCCCTGCTGGCTCCTTGGACAGGGGACCCATCTCTAGCCATAGGCCATTATTGTGCTTGGCGCGGCGCCAAGTGTGATAGTGTGGTTTTGAGGCTGCAAGGCAGCAGGAAAGTCTGCAGCCCCCAGGTCTGTTCGGCTACACAAGCGGTTCCCAAAGAGCTTTAGAACAAGACATAGTTTTCCCTGCAGGCTCCTTGGGCGGGGGACCCATCTCCAGCCGTATGGCCATTTTTGTGCCTGGCGCGGCGCCAAGTGGGAAAGGGTGGTTGTGAGGCTGAAGGCAGCAGGAAAGCCCGCAGCCCCCAGGTCTGTGGGGCTACGCAAGCGGTTCCAAAAGAGCTTTAGAACAAGGCATAATATTCCCTGCTGGCTCTTTGGGCGGGGGACCCATCTCCAGCCGTATGGCAATTATTCTGCCTGGCGCGGTGCCTAGTGGGAAAAGGTGGTATTGAGGCTGAAGGCAGCAGGAAAGCCCGCAGCCCCCAGGTCTGTGGGGCTACGCAAGCGGTTCCCAAAGAGCTTTAGAACAAGGCATAGTTTTCCCTGCTGGCTCTTTGGGCGGGGGACCCATCTCCAGCCGTATGGCAATTATTCTGCCTGGCGCGGTGCCTAGTGGGAAAGGGTGGCTTTGAGGCTGAAGGCAGCAGGAAAGCCCGCAGCCCCCAGGTCTGTGGGGCTACGCAAGCGGTTCCCAAAGAGCTTTAGAACAAGGCATAGTTTTCCCTGCTGGCTCTTTGGGCGGGGGACCCATCTCCAGCCGTACGGCCATTTTTGTGCCTGGCACGGCGCCAAGTGGGAAAGGGTGGCTTTGAGGCTGAAGGCAGCAGGAAAGCCCACAGCCCCCAGGTCTGTGGGGCTACGCAAGCGGTTCCCAAAGAGCTTTAGAACAAGGCCTAGTTTTCCCTGCTGGCTCTTTGGGCGGGGGACCCATCTCCAGCCGTATGGCCATATTTGTGCGTGGCGCGGCGCCAAGTGGGAAAGGGTGGTTTTGAGGCTGAAGGCAGCAGGAAAGCCCGCAGCCCCCAGAACTGTGAGGCTACGCAAGCGGTTCCCAAAGAGCTTTAGAACAAGGCATATTTTTCCCTGCTGGCTCTTTGGGCGGGGGACCCATCTCCAGCCACAGGCCTTTTCTGTGCCTGGCCCGGCGCCCAAAGGGAAATGGTGGTGTCGAGGCTGAAGGCAGCAGGAAAGCCCGCAGCCCCCAGGTCTGTGTGGCTACACAAGCGGTTCCCAGAGAGCTTTAGAACAAGGCATAGTTTTCCCTGCTGGCTCTTTGGGCGGGGGACCCATCTCCAGCCGTATGGCCATTTTTGTGCCTGGTGCGGTGCCTAGTGGGAAAGGGTGCTGTTGAGGCTGAAGGCAGCAGGAAAGCCCGCAGCCCCCAGGTCTGCGGGGCAACGCAGGCTGTTCCCAAAGAGCTTTAGAACAAGGCATAGTTTTCCCTGATGGCTCTTTGGGCGGGGGACCCATCTCCAGCCGTATGGCCATTTTTGTGCCTGGCGCGGTGCCTAGTGGGAAAGGGTGGCTTTTGAGGCTGAAGGTAGCAGGAAAGCCCGCAGCCCCCAGGTCTGTGGGGCTACGCAAGCGGTTCCCAAAGAGCTTTAGAACAAGGCCTAGTTTTCCCTGCTGGCTCTTTGGGGAGGGGACCCATCTCCAGCCGTATGGCCATTTTTGTGCCTGGCGCAGCGCCGAGTAGGAAAGGGTGTTTTTGAGGCTGAAGGCAGCAGGAAAGCCCGCAGCCCCCAGGTCTGTGGGGCTACGCAAGCGGTTCCAAAAGAGCTTTAGAACAAGGCATAATTTTCCCTGCTGGCTCTTTAGGCGGGGGACCCATCTCCAGCCGTATGGCAATTATTCTGCCTGGCGCGGTGCCTAGTGGGAAAGGGTGGTATTGAGGCTGAAGGCAGCAGGAAAGCCCGCAGCCCCCAGGTCTGTGGGGCTACGCAAGCGGTTCCCAAAGAGCTTTAGAACAAGGCATAGTTTTCCCTGCTGGCTCTTTGGGCGGGGGACCCATCTCCAGCCACAGGCCTTTTCTGTGCCTGGCCCGGCGCCCAAAGGGAAATGGTGGTGTCGAGGCTGAAGGCAGCAGGAAAGCCCGCAGCCCCCAGGTCTGTGTGGCTACACAAGCGGTTCCCAGAGAGCTTTAGAACAAGGCATAGTTTTCCCTGCTGGCTCTTTGGGCGGGGGACCCATCTCCAGCCGTATGGCCATTTTTGTGCCTGGTGCGGTGCCTAGTGGGAAAGGGTGCTGTTGAGGCTGAAGGCAGCAGGAAAGCCCGCAGCCCCCAGATCTGCGGGGCAACGCAGGCTGTTCCCAAAGAGCTTTAGAACAAGGCATATTTTTCCCTGCTGGCTCTTTGGGCGGGGGACCCATCTCCAGCCGTATGGACATTTTTGTGCCTGGCGCAGCGCCAATTGGGAAAGGGTGGTGTTGAGGCTGAAGGCAGCAGGAAAGCCTGCAGGCCACAGGTCTGTGGGGCTACGCAAGTGGTTCCCAAAGACCTTTAGAACAAGGCATAATTTTCCCTGCTGGCTCTTTGGGCGGGGGACCCATCTCCAGCCGTATGGCCATTTTTGTGCCTGGCACAGCGCCAATTGGGAAAGGGTGGTGTTGAGGCTGAAGGCAGCAGGAAAGCCCGCAGCCCCCAGATCTGTGGGGTTACGCAAGCGGTTCCAAAAGAGCTTTAGAACAAGGCATAGTTTTCCCTGCTGGCTCTTTGGGTGGGTGACCCATCTCCAGACATAGGCCTTTTTTGTGCCTGGCCCGGCGCCCAGAGGGAAAGAGTGGTTTTGAGGCTGAAGGCAGCAGGAAAGCCCACAGCCCCCAGGTCTGTGGGACAATGCCAGCGGTTCCCAAAGAGCTTTAGAACAAGGCATAATTTTCCCTGCTGGCTCTTTAGGCGGGGGACCCATCTCCAGCCGTATGGCCATTTTTGTGCCTGGCACGGCGCCAAGTGGGAAAGGGTGGTGTCGCGGCTGAAGGCAGCAGCAAAGCCTGCAGCCCCCAGGTCTGTGGGGCTACGCAAGCGGTTCCCAAAGACCTTTAGAACAAGGCATAGTTTTCCCTGCTGGCTCTTTGGGCGGGAGACCCATCTCTAGCCATAGGCCATTTTTGTGCCTGGCGCGGCGCCAAGTGGGAAAGGGTGGTTTTGAGGCTGAAGGCAGCAGGAAAGCCCGCAGGCCCCAGGTCTGTGGGGCTACGCAAGCGGTTCCCAAAGAGTTTTAGAACAAGGCATAGTTTTCCCTGCTGGCTCTTTGGGCGGGGGACCCATCTCCAGACGTATGGCCATTTTTGTGCCTGGCGCGGCCTCAAGTGGGAAAAGGTGGCTTTGAGGCTGAAGGCAGCAGGAAAGCCCGCAGCCCCCAGGTCTGTGGGGCTACGCAAGCGGTTCCCAAAGAGCTTTAGAACAAGGCATAGTTGTCCCTGCTGGCTCTTTGGGCGGGGGACCCATCTCCAGCCATATGGCCTTTTCTGTGCCTGGCCCGGCGCCCAAAGGGAAATGGTGGTTTTGAGGCTGAAGGCAGCAGGAAAGCCCGCAGCCCCCAGGTCTGTGGGGCTACGCAAGCGGTTCCCAAAGAGCTTTAGAACAAGGCATAGTTTTCCCTGCTGGCTCTTTGGGCCTGGGACCCATCTCCAGCCGTATGGCCATTTTTGTGCCTGGCGCAGCGCCAAGTGGGAAAGGGTGGTGTTGAGGCTGAAGGCAGCAGGAAAGCCCACAGCCCCCAGATCTGTGGGGTTACGCAAGCGGTTCCCAAAGAGCTTTAGAACAAGGCATAGTTTTCCCTGCTGGCTCTTTGGGCGGGGGACCCATCTCCAGCCGTATGGCCATTTTTGTGCCTGGCACGGCGCCAAATGGGAAAGGGTGCTGTCGCGGCTGAAGGCAGCAGCAAAGCCTGCAGCCCACAGGTCTGTGGGGCTACGCAAGCGGTTCCCTAAGAGGTTTAGAACAAGGCATAGTTTTCCCTGCTGGCTCTTTGGGCGGGGGACCCATCTCTAGCCATAGGCCATTTTTGTGCCTGGCGCGGCACCAAGTGGGAAAGGGTGGTTTTGAGGCTGAAGGCAGCAGGAAAGCCCGCAGCCCCCAGATCTGTGGGGCTACGCAAGCGGTTCCCAAAGAGCTTTAGAACAAGGCATAGTTTTCCCTGCTGGCTCTTTGGGCGGGGGACCCATCTCCAGCCGTATGGCCATTTTTGTGCCTGGCGCGGTGCCTAGTGGGAAAGGGTGGTTTTGAGGCTGAAGGCAGCAGGAAAGCCCGCAGCCCCCAGGTCTGTGGGGCTACGCAAGCGGTTCCCAAAGAGCTTTAGAACAAGGCATAGTTTTCCCTGCTGGCTCCTTGGGCAGGGGACCCATCTCTAGCCATAGGCCATTATTGTGCTTGGCGCGGCGCCAAGTGGGATAGTGTGGTTTTGAGGCTGGAAGGCAGCAGGAAATTCTGCAGCCCCCAGGTCTGTTCGGCTACACAAGCGGTTCCCAAAGAGCTTTAGAACAAGGCATAGTTTTCCCTGCAGGCTCCTTGGGCGGGGGACCCATCTCCAGCCGTATGGCCATTTTTGTGCCTGGCGCGGCGCCAAGTGGGAAAGGGTGGTTGTGAGGCTGAAGGCAGCAGGAAAGCCCGCAGCCCCCAGGTCTGTGGGGCTACGCAAGCGGTTCCCAAAGAGCTTTAGAACAAGGCATAGTTTTCCCTGCTGGCTCTCTGGGCGGGGGACCCATCTCCAGCCATATGGCCATTTCTGTGCCTGGCGCGGCGCCAAGTGGGAAAGGGTGGTTTTGAGGCTGAAGGCAGCAGGAAAGCCCGCAGCCCCCAGGTCTGTGAGGCTACGCAAGCGGTTCCCAAAGAGCTTTAGAACAAGGCATAGTTTTCCCTGCTGGCTCTTTGAGCCGGGGACCCATCTCCAGCCACAGGCCTTTTCTGTGCCTGGCCCGGCGCCCAAAGGGAAATGGTGGTGTCGAGGCTGAAGGCAGCAGGAAAGCCCGCAGCCCCCAGGTCTGTGTGGCTACGCATGCGGTTCCCAGAGAGCTTTAGAACAAGGCATACTTTTCCCTGCTGGCTCTTTGGGCGGGGGACCCATCTCCAGCCGTATGGCCATTTTTGTGCCTGGCGCTGCGCCAAGCGGAAAGGGTGGTGTTGAGTCTGAAGGCAGCAGGAAACCCCGCAGCCCCCAAATCTGTGGGGTTACGCAAGAGGTTCCCAAAGAGCTTTAGAACAAGGCATAGTTTTCCCTGATGGCTCTTTGGGTAGGTGACCCATCTCCAGACATAGGCCTTTTTTGTGCCTGGCCCGGCGCCCAGAGGGAAAGAGTGGTTTTGAGGCTGAAGGCAGCAGGAAAGCCCACAGCCCCCAGGTCTTTGGGACAACGCAAGCGGTTCCCAAAGAGCTTTAGAACAAGGCATAGTTTTCCCTGCTGGCTCTTTGGGCGGGGGACCCATCTCCAGCCGTATGGCCATTTTCGTGCCCGGCACGGCGCCAAGTGGAAAAGGGTGGTGTCGCGGCTGAAGGCAGCAGGAAAGCCTGCAGCCCGCAGATCTGTGGGGCTACGCAAGCGGTTCCCAAAGACCTTTAGAACAAGGCATAGTTTTCCCTGCTGGCTCTTTGGGCGGGGGACCCATCTCTAGCCATAGGCCATTTTTGTGCCTGGAGCGCCCCAAGTGGGAAAGGGTGGTTTTGAGGCTGAAGGCAGCAGGAAAGCCCGCAGCCCCCAGGTCTGTGGGGCTACGCAAGCGGTTCCCAAAGAGCTTTAGAACAAGGCATAGTTTTCCCTGCTGGCTCCTTGGGCGGAGGAGCCATCTCCAGCCATGTGGCCATTTTTGTGCCTGGCGTGGCGCCAAGTGGGAAAGGGTAGTGTTGAGGCTGAAGGCAGCAGGAAAGCCCACAGCCCCCAGGTCTGTGGGGCAACGCAAGCGGTTCCCAAAGAGCTTTAGAACAAGGCATAGTTTTCCCTGCTGGCTCCTTGGGCGGGGGACCCATCTCCAGCCGTATGGCCATTTTTGTGCCTGGCGCAGCGCCAAGTGGGAAAGGGTGGTGTTGAGGCTGAAGGCAGCAGGAAAGCCCGCAGCCCCCAGATATGTGGGGTTACGCAAGCGGTTCCAAAAGAGCTTTAGAGCAAGGCATATTTTTCACTGCTGGCTCTTTGGGCGGGGGACCCATATCCAGCCGTATGGCCATTTTTGTGCCTGGCGCGGCCCCAAGTGGGAAAGGGTGGCTTTGAGGCTGAAGGCAGCAGGAAAGCCCGCAGCCCCCAGGTCTGTGAGGCTACGCAAGCGGTTCCCAAAGAGCTTTAGAACAAGGCATAGTTTTACCTGCTGGCTCTTTGGGCGTAGCACCCATCTCCAGCCGTATGGCCATTTTTGTGCCTGGCACGGCGCCAAGTGGGAAAGGGTGGTTTTTAGGCTGAAGGCAGCAGGAAAGCCCGCAGCCCCCAGGTCTGCGGGGCAACGCAAGCGGTTCTCAAAGAGCTTTAGAACAAGGCATAGTTTTCCCTGCTGGCTCTTTGGGCGGGGGACCCATCTCCAGCCGTATGGCCATTTTTGTGCCTGGCGCGGCGCCAAGTGGGAAAGGGTGGTGTCGAGGCTGAAGGCAGCAGGAAAGCCTGAAGCACCCAGGTCTCTGGGGCTACGCAAGCAGATCCCAAAGAGCTTTAGAACAAGGCATAATTTTCCCTGCTGGCTCTTTGGGCGGGGGACCCATCTCCAGCCATATGGCCATTTTTGTGCCTGGCGCGGCGCCAAGTGGGAAAGGGTGGCTTTGAGGCTGAAGGCAGCAGGAAAGCCCGCACCTCCCAGGCCTGTGGGGCTACGCAAGCGGTTCCCAAAGAGCTTTAGAACAAGGCATAGTTTTCCCTGCTGGCTCTTTGGGCGGGGGACCCATCTCTAGCCATAGGCCATTTTTGTGCCTGGCGTGGCGCCAAGTGGGAAAGGGTGGTTTTGAGGCTGAAGGCAGCAGGAAAGCCCGCAGCCCCCAGGTCTGTGGGGCTACGCAAGCGGTTCCCAAAGAGCTTTAGAACAAGGCAGAGTTTTCCCTACTTGTTCTTTGGGCGTGGGACACATCTCCAGCCGTATGGCCATTTTTCTGCCTACCGCAGCGCCCAGAGGGAACGGGTGGTTTTGAGGCTGAAGGCAGCAGGAAAGCCCGCAGCCCCCATGTCTGTGGGGCTACGCAAGCGGTTCCCAAAGAGCTTTAGAACAAGGCATAATTTTCCCTGCTGGCTCTTTGGGCGGGGCACCCATCTCCAGCCGTATGGCCGTTATTGTGCCTGGCGCGGCGCCAAGTGGGAAAGGGTGGTGTCGAGGCTGAAGAAAGCAGGAAAGCCTGCAGCCCCCAGGTCTGTGGGGCTACGCAAGCGGTTCCCAAAGAGCTTTAGAACAAGGCATAGTTTTCCCTGCTGGCTCCTTGGGCGGGGGATCAATCTCCAGCCTTATGGCCATTTTTATGCATGGCGCGACACCAAGTGGGAAAGGGTGGTTTCGAGGCTGAAGGCAGCAGGAAAGCCCGCAGCCGCCAGGTCTGTGGGGCTACGCAAGCGGTTCCCAAAGAGCTTTAGAACAAGGCATAATTTTCCCTGATGGCTTTTTGGGCGGGGGACCCATCTCCACCCATATGGCCATTTTTGTGCCTGGCACGGCGCCAAGTGGGAAAGGGTGGTTTCGAGGCTGAAGGCAGCAGGAAAGCCCGCAGCCCCCAGGTCTGTGGGGCTACGCAAGCGGTTCCCAAAGAGCTTTAGAACAAGGCATAGTTTTCCCTGCTGGCTCTTTGGGCGTGGCACCCATCTCCAGCCGTATGGCCGTTTTTATGCCTGGCGCCGCGGCAAGTGGGAAAGGGTGGTTTTGAGGCTGAAGGCAGCAGGAAAGCCCGCAGCCCCCAGGTCTGTGGGGCTACGCAAGCGGTTCCCAAAGAGCTTTAGACCAAGGCATAGTTTTCCCTGCTGGCTCCTTGGGCAGGGGACCCATCTCCAGCCATATGGCCATTTTTGTGCCTGGCCCGGGGCCCAGAGGGAAAGGGTGGTTTTGAGGCTGAAGGCAGCAGGAAAGCCCGCAGCCCCCAGATCTGTGGGGCTACACAAGCGATTCCCAAAGAGCTTTAGAACAAGGCATAATTTTCCCTGCTGGCTCTTTGGGCGGGGGACCCATCTCCAGCCGTATGGCCATTTTTGTGCCTGGCGCGGCGCCAAGTGGGAAAGGGTGGTGTTCAGGCTGAAGGCAGCAGGAAGGCCCGCCGCTCCCAGGTCTGTACGTGTACGGAAGCGGTTCCCAAAGAGCTTTAGAACAAGGCATAGTTTTCCCTGCTGGCTCCTTGGGCGGGGGACCCATCTCCAGCCGTGTGGCCGTTATTGTGCCTGGCGCGACGCCAAGTGGGAAAGGGTGGCTTTTGAGGCTGAAGGCAGCAGGAAGGCCCGCAGCTCCCAGGTCTCTGGGGCTACGCAAGCGGTTCCCAAAGAGCTTTAGAACAAGGCATAGTTTTCCCTGCTAGCTCCTTGGGCGGGGGACCAATCTCCAGCCATATGGCCATTTTTGTGCCTGGCGCGGCGCCAAGTGGGAAAGGGTGTGTTTGAGGATGAAGGCAGCAGGAAAGCCTGCACCTCCCAGGTCTCTGGGGCTACGCAAGCGGTTCCCAAAGAGCTTTACAGCAAGGCATAGTTTTCCCTGCTGGCTCTTTGGGCGTGGCACCCATCTCCAGCCGTATGGCCGTTATTGTGCCTGGCGCGGCGCCAAGTGGGAAAGTGTGGTTTTGAGGCTGAAGGCAGCAGGAAAGCCCGCAGGCCCCAGGTCTGTGGGGCTACGCAAGCGGTTCCCAAAGAGCTTTAGACCAAGGCATAGTTTTCCCTGCTGGCTCCTTGGGCAGGGGACCCATCTCCAGCCATATGGCCATTTTTGTGCCTGGCGCGGAGCCAAGTGGGAAAGGGTGGTTTTGAGGCTGAAGGCAGCAGGAAAGCCCGCAGCCCCCAGGTCTGTGGGGCTACGCAAGCGGTTCCCAAAGAGCTTTAGAACAAGGCATAATTTTCCCTGCTGGCTCTTTGGGCGGGGGACCCATCTCCAGCCATATGGCCATTTTTGTGCCTAGCGTGGCGCCAAGTGGGAAAGGGTGGTGTCGAGGCTGAAGGCAGCAGGAAAGCCTGCAGCACCCAGGTCTGTGGGGCTACGCAAGCGGTTCCCAAAGAGCTTTAGAACAAGGCATAGTTTTCCCTGCTGGCTCTTTGGGCGGGGCACCCATCTCCAGCCATATGGCCATTTTTGTGCCTGGCGCGGCGCCAAGTGGGAAAGGGTGGCTTTTGAGGCTGAAGGCAGCAGGAAAGCCTGCAGCACCCAGGTCTCTGGGGCTACGCAAGCAGATCCCAAAGAGCTTTAGAACAAGGCATAATTTTCCCTGCTGGCTCTTTGGGCGGGGGACCCATCTCCAGCCATATGGCCATTTTTGTGCCTGGCGCGGCGCCAAGTGGGAAAGGGTGGCTTTGAGGCTGAAGGCAGCAGGAAAGCCCGCACCTCCCAGGCCTGTGGGGCTACGCAAGCGGTTCCCAAAGAGCTTTAGAACAAGGCATAGTTTTCCCTGCTGGCTCTTTGGGCGGGGGACCCATCTCTAGCCATAGGCTATTTTTGTGCCTGGCGTGGCGCCAAGTGGGAAAGGGTGGTTTTGAGGCTGAAGGCAGCAGGAAAGCCCGCAGCCCCCAGGTCTGTGGGGCTACGCAAGCGGTTCCCAAAGAGCTTTAGAACAAGGCAGAGTTTTCCCTACTTGTTCTTTGGGCGTGGGACACATCTCCAGCCGTATGGCCATTTTTCTGCCTACCGCAGCGCCCAGAGGGAACGGGTGGTTTTGAGGCTGAAGGCAGCAGGAAAGCCCGCAGCCCCCATGTCTGTGGGGCTACGCAAGCGGTTCCCAAAGAGCTTTAGAACAAGGCATAGTTTTCCCTGCTGGCTCTTTGGGCGTGGCACCCATCTCCAGCCGTATGGCCGTTATTGTGCCTGGCGCGGCGCCAAGTGGGAAAGGGTGGTGTCGAGGCTGAAGAAAGCAGGAAAGCCTGCAGCCCCCAGGTCTGTGGGGCTACGCAAGCGGTTCCCAAAGAGCTTTAGAACAAGGCATAGTTTTCCCTGCTGGCTCCTTGGGCGGGGGATCAATCTCCAGCCTTATGGCCATTTTTATGCATGGCGCGACACCAAGTGGGAAAGGGTGGTTTCGAGGCTGAAGGCAGCAGGAAAGCCCGCAGCCGCCAGGTCTGTGGGGCTACGCAAGCGGTTCCCAAAGAGCTTTAGAACAAGGCATAATTTTCCCTGATGGCTTTTTGGGCGGGGGACCCATCTCCACCCATATGGCCATTTTTGTGCCTGGCACGGCGCCAAGTGGGAAAGGGTGGTTTCGAGGCTGAAGGCAGCAGGAAAGCCCGCAGCCCCGAGGTCTGTGGGGCTACGCAAGCGGTTCCCAAAGAGCTTTAGAACAAGGCATAGTTTTCCCTGCTGGCTCTTTGGGCGTGGCACCCATCTCCAGCCGTATGGCCGTTTTTATGCCTGGCGCCGCGGCAAGTGGGAAAGGGTGGTTTTGAGGCTGAAGGCAGCAGGAAAGCCCGCAGCCCCCAGGTCTGTGGGGCTACGCAAGCGGTTCCCAAAGAGCTTTAGAACAAGGCATAGTTTTCCCTGCTGGCTCCTTGGGCAGGGGACCCATCTCCAGCCATATGGCCATTTTTGTGCCTGGCCCGGGGCCCAGAGGGAAAGGGTGGTTTTGAGGTTGAAGGCAGCAGGAAAGCCCGCAGCCCCCAGATCTGTGGGGCTACACAAGCGATTCCCAAAGAGCTTTAGAACAAGGCATAATTTTCCCTGCTGGCTCTTTGGGCGGGGGACCCATCTCCAGCCGTATGGCCATTTTTGTGCCTGGCGCGGCGCCAAGTGGGAAAGGGTGGTGTTCAGGCTGAAGGCAGCAGGAAGGCCCGCCGCTCCCAGGTCTGTACGTGTACGGAAGCGGTTCCCAAAGAGCTTTAGAACAAGGCATAGTTTTCCCTGCTGGCTCCTTGGGCGGGGGACCCATCTCCAGCCGTGTGGCCGTTATTGTGCCTGGCGCGACGCCAAGTGGGAAAGGGTGGCTTTTGAGGCTGAAGGCAGCAGGAAGGCCCGCAGCTCCCAGGTCTCTGGGGCTACGCAAGCGGTTCCCAAAGAGCTTTAGAACAAGGCATAGTTTTCCCTGCTAGCTCCTTGGGCGGGGGACCAATCTCCAGCCATATGGCCATTTTTGTGCCTGGCGCGGCGCCAAGTGGGAAAGGGTGTGTTTGAGGATGAAGGCAGCAGGAAAGCCTGCACCTCCCAGGTCTCTGGGGCTACGCAAGCGGTTCCCAAAGAGCTTTACAGCAAGGCATAGTTTTCCCTGCTGGCTCTTTGGGCGTGGCACCCATCTCCAGCCGTATGGCCGTTATTGTGCCTGGCGCGGCGCCAAGTGGGAAAGTGTGGTTTTGAGGCTGAAGGCAGCAGGAAAGCCCGCAGGCCCCAGGTCTGTGGGGCTACGCAAGCGGTTCCCAAAGAGCTTTAGACCAAGGCATAGTTTTCCCTGCTGGCTCCTTGGGCAGGGGACCCATCTCCAGCCATATGGCCATTTTTGTGCCTGGCGCGGAGCCAAGTGGGAAAGGGTGGTTTTGAGGCTGAAGGCAGCAGGAAAGCCCGCAGCCCCCAGGTCTGTGGGGCTACGCAAGCGGTTCCCAAAGAGCTTTAGAACAAGGCATAATTTTCCCTGCTGGCTCTTTGGGCGGGGGACCCATCTCCAGCCATATGGCCATTTTTGTGCCTAGCGTGGCGCCAAGTGGGAAAGGGTGGTGTCGCGGCTGAAGGCAGCAGGAAAGCCTGCAGCCCGCAGATCTGTGGGGCTACGCAAGTGGTTCCCAAAGAGCTTTAGAACAAGGCATAGTTTTCCCTGCTGGCTCTTTGGGTGTGGCACCCATCTCCAGCCATATGGCCATTTTTGTGCCTGGCGCGGCGCCAAGTGGGAAAGGGTGGTTTTGAGGCTGAAGGCAGCAGGAAAGCCCGCAGCCCCCAGGTCTGTGGGGCTACGCAAGCGGTTCCCAAAGAGCTTTAGAACAAGGCAGAGTTTTCCCTACTTGTTCTTTGGGCGTGGGACCCATCTCCAGCCGTATGGCCATTTTTCTGCCTACCGCAGCGCCCAGAGGGAACGGGTGGTTTTGAGGCTGAAGGCAGCAGGAAAGCCCGCAGCCCCCAGGTCTGTGGGACAACACAAGCGGTTCCCAAAGAGCTTTAGAACAAGGCATAGTTTTCCCTACTTGTTCTTTGGGCGGGGGACCCATCTCCAGCCGTATGGCCATTTTTGTGCCTGGAGCGGCGCCAAGTGGGAAAGGGTGGTGTCGAGGCTGAAGGCAGCAGGAAGGCCCGCCGCTCCCAGGTCTGTACGTCTACGGAAGCGGTTCCCAAAGAGCTTTAAAACAAGGCATAGTTTTCCCTGCTGGCTCTTTGGCCGGGGAATCATCTCCAGCCATATGGCCGTTATTGTGCCTTGCGCGGCGCCAAGTGGGAAAGGGTGGTGTCGAGGCTGAAGAAAGCAGGAAAGCCTGCAGCCCCCAGGTCTCTGGGGCTACGCAAGCGGTTCCCAAAGAGCTTTAGACCAAGGCATAGTTGTCACTGCTGGCTCTTTGGGCGGGGGATCAATCTCCAGCCATATGGCCATTTTTATGCATGGCGCGACACCAAGTGGGAAAGGCTTTTTTCGAGGCTGAAGGCAGCAGGAAAGCCCGCATCCCCCAGGTCTGTTGGGCTACGCAAGCGGTTCCCAAAGAGCTTTAGAACAAGGCATAGTTTTCCCTGCTGGCTCTTTGGGCGGGGGACCCATCTCCAGCCGTATGGCCATTTTTGTGCCTGGCGCGGCGCCAAGTGGGAAAGGGTGGTGTCGAGGCTGAAGGCAGCAGGAAGGCCCGCCGCTCCCAGGTCTGTACGTGTACGGAAGCGGTTCCCAAAGAGCTTTAGAACAAGGCATAGTCTTCCCTGCTGGCTCTTTGGGCGGGGGACCCATCTCTAGCCGTGTGGCCGTTATTGTGCCTGGCGCGGCGCCACGTGGGAAAGGGTGGCTTTTGAGGCTGAAGGCAGCAGGAAGGCCCGCAGCTCCCAGGTCTGTGGGGCTATGCAAGCGGTTCCCAAAGAGCTTCAGAACAAGGCATAGTTTTCCCTGCTGGCTCTTTGGGCGGGGGACCCATCTCCAGCCGTATGGCCATTTTTGTGCCTGGCGCGGCGCCAAGTGGGAAAGGGTGGTGTTCAGGCTGAAGGCAGCAGGAAGGCCCGCCGCTCCCAGGTCTGTACGTGTACGGAAGCGGTTCCCAAAGAGCTTTAGAACAAGGCATAGTTTTCCCTGCTGGCTCTTTGGGCGGGGGACCCATCTCCAGCCGTGTGGCCGTTATTGTGCCTGGCGCGACGCCAAGTGGGAAAGGGTGGCTTTTGAGGCTGAAGGCAGCAGGAAAGCCCGCAGCCCCGAGGTCTGTGGTGCTACGCAAGCGGTTCCCAAAGAGCTTTAGAACAAGGCATAGTTTTCCCTGCTGGCTCTTTGGGCGTGGCACCCATCTCCAGCCGTATGGCCGTTTTTATGCCTGGCGCCGCGGCAAGTGGGAAAGGGTGGTTTTGAGGCTGAAGGCAGCAGGAAAGCCCGCAGCCCCCAGGTCTGTGGGGCTACGCAAGCGGTTCCCAAAGAGCTTTAGAACAAGGCATAGTTTTCCCTGCTGGCTCCTTGGGCAGGGGACCCATCTCCAGCCATATGGCCATTTTTGTGCCTGGCCCGGGGCCCAGAGGGAAAGGGTGGTTTTGAGGTTGAAGGCAGCAGGAAAGCCCGCAGCCCCCAGATCTGTGGGGCTACACAAGCGATTCCCAAAGAGCTTTAGAACAAGGCATAATTTTCCCTGCTGGCTCTTTGGGCGGGGGACCCATCTCCAGCCGTATGGCCATTTTTGTGCCTGGCGCGGCGCCAAGTGGGAAAGGGTGGTGTTCAGGCTGAAGGCAGCAGGAAGGCCCGCCGCTCCCAGGTCTGTACGTGTACGGAAGCGGTTCCCAAAGAGCTTTAGAACAAGGCATAGTTTTCCCTGCTGGCTCCTTGGGCGGGGGACCCATCTCCAGCCGTGTGGCCGTTATTGTGCCTGGCGCGACGCCAAGTGGGAAAGGGTGGCTTTTGAGGCTGAAGGCAGCAGGAAGGCCCGCAGCTCCCAGGTCTCTGGGGCTACGCAAGCGGTTCCCAAAGAGCTTTAGAACAAGGCATAGTTTTCCCTGCTAGCTCCTTGGGCGGGGGACCAATCTCCAGCCATATGGCCATTTTTGTGCCTGGCGCGGCGCCAAGTGGGAAAGGGTGTGTTTGAGGATGAAGGCAGCAGGAAAGCCTGCACCTCCCAGGTCTCTGGGGCTACGCAAGCGGTTCCCAAAGAGCTTTACAGCAAGGCATAGTTTTCCCTGCTGGCTCTTTGGGCGTGGCACCCATCTCCAGCCGTATGACCGTTATTGTGCCTGGCGCGGCGCCAAGTGGGAAAGTGTGGTTTTGAGGCTGAAGGCAGCAGGAAAGCCCGCAGGCCCCAGGTCTGTGGGGCTACGCAAGCGGTTCCCAAAGAGCTTTAGACCAAGGCATAGTTTTCCCTGCTGGCTCCTTGGGCAGGGGACCCATCTCCAGCCATATGGCCATTTTTGTGCCTGGCGCGGAGCCAAGTGGGAAAGGGTGGTTTTGAGGCTGAAGGCAGCAGGAAAGCCCGCAGCCCCCAGGTCTGTGGGGCTACGCAAGCGGTTCCCAAAGAGCTTTAGAACAAGGCATAATTTTCCCTGCTGGCTCTTTGGGCGGGGGACCCATCTCCAGCCATATGGCCATTTTTGTGCCTAGCGTGGCGCCAAGTGGGAAAGGGTGGTGTCGCGGCTGAAGGCAGCAGGAAAGCCTGCAGCCCGCAGATCTGTGGGGCTACGCAAGTGGTTCCCAAAGAGCTTTAGAACAAGGCATAGTTTTCCCTGCTGGCTCTTTGGGTGTGGCACCCATCTCCAGCCATATGGCCATTTTTGTGCCTGGCGCGGCGCCAAGTGGGAAAGGGTGGTTTTGAGGCTGAAGGCAGCAGGAAAGCCCGCAGCCCCCAGGTCTGTGGGGCTACGCAAGCGGTTCCCAAAGAGCTTTAGAACAAGGCAGAGTTTTCCCTACTTGTTCTTTGGGCGTGGGACCCATCTCCAGCCGTATGGCCATTTTTCTGCCTACCGCAGCGCCCAGAGGGAACGGGTGGTTTTGAGGCTGAAGGCAGCAGGAAAGCCCGCAGCCCCCAGGTCTGTGGGGCTACGCAAGCGGTTCCCAAAGAGCTTTAGAACAAGGCATAGTTTTCCCTACTTGTTCTTTGGGGCGGGGGACCCATCTCCAGCCGTATGGCCATTTTTGTGCCTGGAGCGGCGCCAAGTGGGAAAGGGTGGTGTCGAGGCTGAAGGCAGCAGGAAGGCCCGCCGCTCCCAGGTCTGTACGTCTACGGAAGCGGTTCCCAAAGAGCTTTAAAACAAGGCATAGTTTTCCCTGCTGGCTCTTTGGCCGGGGAATCATCTCCAGCCATATGGCCGTTATTGTGCCTTGCGCGGCGCCAAGTGGGAAAGGGTGGTGTCGAGGCTGAAGAAAGCAGGAAAGCCTGCAGCCCCCAGGTCTCTGGGGCTACGCAAGCGGTTCCCAAAGAGCTTTAGACCAAGGCATAGTTGTCACTGCTGGCTCTTTGGGCGGGGGATCAATCTCCAGCCATATGGCCATTTTTATGCATGGCGCGACACCAAGTGGGAAAGGCTTTTTTCGAGGCTGAAGGCAGCAGGAAAGCCCGCATCCCCCAGGTCTGTGGGGCTACGCAAGCGGTTCCCAAAGAGCTTTAGAACAAGGCATAGTTTTCCCTGCTGGCTCTTTGGGCGGGGGACCCATCTCCAGCCGTATGGCCATTTTTGTGCCTGGCGCGGGCGCCAAGTGGGAAAGGGTGGTGTCGAGGCTGAAGGCAGCAGGAAGGCCCGCCGCTCCCAGGTCTGTACGTGTACGGAAGCGGTTCCCAAAGAGCTTTAGAACAAGGCATAGTCTTCCCTGCTGGCTCTTTGGGCGGGGGGACCCATCTCTAGCCGTGTGGCCGTTATTGTGCCTGGCGCGGCGCCACGTGGGAAAGGGTGGCTTTTGAGGCTGAAGGCAGCAGGAAGGCCCGCAGCTCCCAGGTCTGTGGGGCTATGCAAGCGGTTCCCAAAGAGCTTCAGAACAAGGCATAGTTTTCCCTGCTGGCTCTTTGGGCGGGGGGACCCATCTCCAGCCGTATGGCCATTTTTGTGCCTGGCGCGGCGCCAAGTGGGAAAGGGTGGTGTTCAGGCTGAAGGCAGCAGGAAGGCCCGCCGCTCCCAGGTCTGTACGTGTACGGAAGCGGTTCCCAAAGAGCTTTAGAACAAGGCATAGTTTTCCCTGCTGGCTCTTTGGGCGGGGGACCCATCTCCAGCCGTGTGGCCGTTATTGTGCCTGGCGCGACGCCAAGTGGGAAAGGGTGGCTTTTGAGGCTGAAGGCAGCAGGAAGGCCCGCAGCTCCCAGGTCTCTGGGGCTACGCAATCGGTTCCCAAAGAGCTTTAGAACAAGGCATAGTTTTTCCCTGCTAGCTCCTTGGCGGGGGACCAATCTCCAGCCATATGGCCATTTTTGTGCCTGGCGCGGCGCCAACTGGGAAAGGGTGTGTTTGAGGATGAAGGCAGCAGGAAAGCCCGCACCTCCCAGTTCTCTGGGGCTACGCAAGCGGTTCCCAAGGAGCTTTACAGCAAGGCATAGTTTTCCCTGCTGGCTCTTTGGGCGTGGCACCCATCTCCAGCCGTATGGCCGTTATTGTGCCTGGCGCGGCGCCAAGTGGGAAAGTGTGGTTTTGAGGCTGAAGGCAGCAGGAAAGCCCGCAGGCCCCAGGTCTGTGGGGCTACGCAAGCGGTTCCCAAAGAGCTTTAGACCAAGGCATAGTTTTCCCTGCTGGCTCCTTGGGCAGGGGACCCATCTCCAGCCATATGGCCATTTTTGTGCCTGGTGCGGCGCCAAGTGGGAAAGGGTGGTTTTGAGGCTGAAGGCAGCAGGAAAGCCCGCAGCCCCCAGGTCTGTGGGGCTACACAAGCGGTTCCCAAAGAGCTTTAGAACAAGGCATAGTTTTCCCTGCTGGCTCTTTGGGCGGGGGACCCATCTCCAGCCATATGGCCATTTTTGTGCCTAGCGTGGCGCCAAGTGGGAAAGGGTGGTGTCGAGGCTGAAGGCAGCAGGAAGGCCCGCCGCTCCCAGGTCTGTACGTGTACGGAAGCGGTTCCCAAAGAGCTTTAGAACAAGGCATATTGTTCCCTGCTGGCTCTTTGGGCGGGGGGACCCATCTCTAGCCGTGTGGCCGTTATTGTGCCTGGCGCGGCGCCACGTGGGAAAGGGTGGCTTTTGAGGCTGAAGGCAGCAGGAAGGCCCGCAGCTCCCAGGTCTGTGGGGCTATGCAAGCGGTTCCCAAAGAGCTTTAGAACAAGGCATAGTTTTCCCTGGTGGCTCTTTGGGCGTGGCACCCATCTCCAGCCGTATGGCCATTTTTGTGCCTGGCGCGGCGCCAAGTGGGAAATTGTGGTTTTGAGGCTGAAGGCAGCAGGAAAGTCCGCAGGCCCCAGGTCTGTGGGGGCTACGCAAGCGGTTCCCAAAGAGCTTTAGACCAAGGCATAGTTTTCCCTGCTGGCTCCTTGGGCAGGGGACCCATCTCCAGCCGTATGGCCATTTTTGTGCCTGGCGCGGCGCCAAGTGGGAAAGGGTGGTTTTGAGGCTGAAGGCAGCAGGAAGGCCCGCAGCTCCCAGGTCTGTGGGGCTACACAAGCGGTTCCCAAAGAGCTTTAGAACAAGGCATAGTTTTCCCTGCTGGCTCTTTGGGCGGGGGACCCATCTCCAGCCATATGGCCATTTTTGTGCCTAGCGTGGCGCCAAGTGGGAAAGGGTGGTGTCGAGGCTGAAGGCAGCTGGAAAGCCTGCAGCACCCAGGTAGTGGGGCTACGCAAGTGGTTCCCAAAGAGCTTTAGAACAAGGCATAGTTTTCCCTGCTGGCTCTTTGGGCGGGGGACCCATCTCCAGCCATATGGCCATTTTTGTGCCTGACGCGGTGCCAAGTGGGAAAGGGTGGTTTTGAAGCTGAAGGCAGCAGGAAAGCCCGCAGCCCCCAGGTCTGTGGGGCTACGCAAGCGGTTCCCAAAGAGCTTTAGAACAAGGCAGAGTTTTCCCTACTTGTTCTTTGGGCGTGGGGACCCATCTCCAGCCGTATGGCCATTTTTCTGCCTACCGCAGCGCCCAGAGGGAACGGGTGGTTTTGAGGCTGAAGGCAGCAGGAAAGCCCGCAGCCCCCAGGTCTGTGGGACAACACAAGCGGTTCCCAAAGAGCTTTAGAACAAGGCATAGTTTTCCCCGCTGGCTCTTTGGGCGGGGGACCCATCTCCAGCCGTATGGCCATTTTTGTGCCTGGAGCGGCGCCAAGTGGGAAAGGGTGGTGTCGAGGCTGAAGGCAGCAGGAAGGCCCGCCGCTCCCAGGTCTGTACGTCTACGGAAGCGGTTCCCAATGAGCTTTAAAACAAGGCATAGTTTTTCCCTGCTGGCTCTTTGGGCGGGGGACCCATCTCCAGCCGTATGGCCGTTATTGTGCCTGGCGCGGCGCCAAGTGGGAAAGGGTGGTGTCGAGGCTGAAGAAAGCAGGAAAGCCTGCAGCCCCCAGGTCTCTGGGGCTACGGAAGCGGTTCCCAAAGAGCTTTAGAACAAGGCATAGTTTTCCCTGCTGGCTCTTTGGGGCGGGGGGACCCATCTCCAGCCATATGGCCATTTTTATGCATGGCGCGACACCAAGTGGGGAAAGGCTTGTTTCGAGGCTGAAGGCAGCAGGAAAGCCCGCGGCCCCCCAGGTCTGTGGGGCTATGCAAGCGGTTCCCAAAGAGCTTTAGAACAAGGCATAGTTTTCCCTGCTGGGCTCTTTGGGCGGGGGACCCATCTCCACCCATATGGCCATTTTTGTGCCTGGCGCGGCGCCCAAGTGGGAAACGGTGGTGTCGAGGCTGAAGGCAGCAGGAAGGCCCCGCCGCTCCCAGGTCTGTACGTGTATGGAAGCGGTCCCCCAAAGAGCTTTAGAACAAGGCATAGTCTTCCCTGCTGGCTCTTTGGGCGGGGGACCCCATCTCTAGCCGTGTGGCCGTTATTGTGGCCTGGCGCGGCGCCACGTGGGAAAGGGTGGCTTTTGAGGCTGAAGGCAGCAGGAAGGCCCGCAGCTCCCAGGTCTGTGGGGCTATGCAAGCGGTTCCCAAAGAGCTTTAGAAACAAGGCATAGTTTTTCCCTGCTGGCTCTTTGGGCGGGGGGACCCATCTCCAGCCGTATGGCCATTTTTTGTGCCTGGGCGCGGCGCCAAGTGGGAAAGGGTGGTGTTCAGGCTGAAGGCAGCAGGAAGGCCCGCCGCTCCCAGCTCTGTACGTGTACGGAAGCGGTTCCCAAAGAGCTTTAGAACAAGGCATAGTTTTTCCCTGCTGGCTCCTTGGGCGGGGCACCCATCGCCAGCCGTGTGGGCCGTTATTGTGCCTGGCGCGACGCCAAGTGGGAAAGGGTGGCTTTTGAGGCTGAAGGCAGCAGGAAGGCCCGCAGCTCCCAGGTCTCTGGGGCTACGCAAGCGGTTCCCAAAGAGCTTTAGAACAAGGCATAGTTTTCCCTGCTAGCTCCTTGGCGGGGGACCAATCTCCAGCCATATGGCCATTTTTGTGCCTGGCGCGGCGCCAACTGGGAAAGGGTGTGTTTTGAGGATGAAGGCAGCAGGAAAGCCCGCACCTCCCAGGTCTCTGGGGCTACGCAAGCGGTTCCCAAAGAGCTTTACAGCAAGGCATAGTTTTCCCTGCTGGCTCTTTGGGCGTGGCACCCATCTCCAGCCGTATGGCCGTTATTGTGCCTGGCGCGGCGCCAAGTGGGAAAGTGTGGTTTTGAGGCTGAAGGCAGCAGGAAAGCCCGCAGGCCCCAGGTCTGTGGGGGCTACGCAAGCGGTTCCCAAAGAGCTTTAGACCAAGGCATAGTTTTTCCCTGCTGGCTCTTTGGGCAGGGGACCCATCTCCCAGCCATATGGATATTTTTGTGCCTGGCGCGGCGCCAAGTGGGAAAGGGTGGTTTTTGAGGCTGAAGGCAGCAGGAAAGCCCGCAGCCCCCAGGTCTGTGGGGCTACACAAGCGGTTCCCAAAGAGCTTTAGAACAAGGCATAGTTTTCCCTGCTGGGTCTTTGGGCGGGGGGACCCATCTCCAGCCATATGGCCATTTTTGTGCCTAGCGTGGCGCCAAGTGGGAAAGGGTGGTGTCGAGGCTGAAGGCAGCAGGAAAGCCTGCAGCACCCAGGTAGTGGGGCTACGCAAGTGGTTCACAAAGAGCTTTAGAACAAGGCATAGTTTTCCCTGCTGGCTCTTTGGGCGTGGCACCCATCTCCAGCCATTATGGCCATTTTTTGTGCCTGTCCCGGGTGCCAAGTGGGGAAAGGGGTGGTTTTGAGGCTGAAGGCAGCAGGAAAGCCCGCCGCTCCCAGGTCTGTACGTCTACGGAAGCGGTTCCCAAAGAGCTTTAGACCAAGGCATAGTTGTCCCTGCTGGCTCTTTGGGCGGGGGATCAATCTCCAGCCATATGGCCATTTTTATGCATGGGCGCCGACACCAAGTGGGAAAGGCTGGGTTTCGAGGCTGAAGGCAGCAGGAAAGCCCGCAGCCCCCAGGTCTGTGGGGGCTACGCAAGCGTTTCCCAAAGAGCTTTAGAACAAGGCATAGTTTTCCCTGCTGGCTCTTTGGGCGGGGGGACCCATCTCCAGCCGTATGGCCATTTTTTGTGCCTGGCGCGGGTGCCAAGTGGGAAAGGGTGGTGTCGAGGCTGAAGGCAGCAGGAAGGCCCGGACCTCCCAGGTCTCTGGGGCTACGCAAGCGGTTCCCAAAGAGCTTTAGAACAAGGCATAGTTTTCCCTGCTGGCTCTTTGGGCGTGGCACCCATCTCCAGCCGTATGGCCGTTTTTATGCCTGGCGCCGCGGGCAAGTGGGAAAGGGTGGTTTTTGAGGCTGAAGGCAGCAGGAAAGCCCGCAGCCCCCCAGGTCTGTGGGGCTACGCAAGCGGTTCCCAAAGAGCTTTAGAACAAGGCATAGTTTTTCCCTGCTGGCTCTTTGGGCAGGGGACCCATCTCCAGCCATATGGCCATTTTTGTGCCTGGCCCGGGGCCCAGAGGGAAAGGGTGGTTTTGAGGCTGAAGGCAGCAGGAAAGCCCGCAGCCCCCAGGTCTGTGGGGCTACACAAGCGGTTCCCAAAGAGCTTTAGAACAAGGCATAGTTTTCCCTGCTGGCTCTTTGGATGTGGCACCCATCTCCAGCCGTATGGCCATTTTTGTGCCTGGCGCGGCGCCAAGTGGGAAAGGGTGGTGTCAAGGCTGAAGGCAGCAGGAAAGCCTGCAGCCCCCAGGTCTGTGGGGCTACGCAAGTGGTTCCCAAAGAGCTTTAGAACAAGGCATAGTTTTCCCTGCTGGCTCTTTGGGCGGGGGACCCATCTCCAGCCGTATGGCCATTTTTGTGCCTGGCGCGGCGCCAAATGGGAAAGGGTGGTGTTCAGGCTGAAGGCAGCAGGAAGGCCCGCCGCTCCCAGGTCTGTACGTGTACGGAAGCGGTTCCCAAAGAGCTTTAGAACAAGGCATAGTTTTCCCTGTTGGCTCCTTGGGCGGGG
Source organism: Rissa tridactyla (assembly GCF_028500815.1). NCBI lineage: Eukaryota > Metazoa > Chordata > Aves > Charadriiformes > Laridae > Rissa > Rissa tridactyla. Next base: position 2,467,666 of record NC_071490.1, on the reverse strand, counting down.
GACCCATCTCCAGCCGTGTGGCCGTTATTGTGCCTGGCGCGACGCCAAGTGGGAAAGGGTGGCTTTTGAGGCTGAAGGCAGCAGGAAGGCCCGCAGCTCCCAGGTCTCTGGGGCTACGCAAGCGGTTCCCAAAGAGCTTTAGAACAAGGCATAGTTTTCCCTGCTGGCTCTTTGGGCGGGGGACCCATCTCCAGCCATATGGCCATTTTTGTGCCTGGCGCGGCGCCAAGTGGGAAACGGTGGTGTCGAGGCTGAAGGCAGCAGGAAAGCCCGCAGGCCCCAGGTCTGTGGGGCTACGCAAGCGGTTCCCAAAGAGCTTTAGAACAAGGCATAGTTTTCCCTGCTGGCTCTTTGGGCGTGGCACCCATCTCCAGCCGTATGGCCATTTTTGTGCCTGGCGCGGCGCCAATTGGGAAAGGGTGGTGTCGAGGCTGAAGGCAGCAGGAAGGCCCGCCGCTCCCAGATTTGTACGTCTACGGAAGCGGTTCCCAAAGAGCTTTAGAACAAGGCATAGTTTTCCCTGCTGGCTCTTTGGGCATGGGACCCATCTCCAGCCGTGTGGCCGTTAGTGTGCCTGGCGCGGCGCCAAGTGGGAAAGGGTGGTGTCGAGGCTGAAGGCAGCAGGAAAGCCTGCATCCCCCAGGTCTGTGGGGCTACGCAAGCGGTTCCCAAAGAGCTTTAGAAGAAGGCATAGTTTTCCCTGCTGGCTCTTTGGGCGTGGCACCCATCTCCAGCCGTATGGCCGTTATTGTGCCTGGCGCGGCGCCAAGTGGGAAAGTGTGGTTTTGAGGCTGAAGGCAGCAGGAAAGCCCGCAGCCCCCAGGTCTGTGGGGCTACGCAAGCGGTTCCCAAAGAGCTTTAGAACAAGGCATAGTTTTCCCTGCTTGCTCCTTGGGCACGGGACCCATCTCCAGCCATATGGCCATTTTTGTGCCTGGCCCGGGGCCCAGAGGGAAAGGGTGGTTTTGAGGCTGAAGGCAGCAGGAAAGCCCGCAGCCCCCAGGTCTGTGGGGCTACACAAGCGGTTCCCAAAGAGCTTTAGAACAAGGCATAGTTTTCCCTGCTGGCTCTTTGGGCGTGGCACCCATCTCCAGCCGTATGGCCATTTTTGTGCCTAGCGTGGCGCCAAGTGGGAAAGGGTGGTGTCGAGGCTGAAGGCAGCAGGAAAGCCTGCAGCACCCAGGTCTGTGGGGCTACGCAAGTGGTTCCCAAAGAGCTTTAGAACAAGGCATAGTTTTCCCTGCTGGCTCTTTGGGCGGGGCACCCATCTCCAGCCATATGGCCATTTTTGTGCCTGGCGCGGTGCCAAGTGGGAAAGGGTGGTTTTGAGGCTGAAGGCAGCAGGAAATGCCGCAGCCCGCAGGTCTGTGGCGCTACGCAAGCGGTTCCCAAAGAGCTTTAGAACACGGCATAATTTTCCCTGCTGGCTCTTTGGGCGGGGGACCCATCTCCAGCCGTATGGCCATTTTTGTGCCTGGCACGGCACCAAGTGGGAAACGGTGGTGTCGAGGCTGAAGGCAGCAGGAAAGCCCGCAGCCCCCAGGTCTGTGGGGCTACGCAAGCGGTTCCCAAAGAGCTTTAGAACAAGGCATAGTTTTCCCTGCTGGCTCTTTGGGCGGGGGACCCATCTCCAGCCATATGGCCATTTTTGTGCCTGGCGCGGCGCCAAGTGGGAAAGGGTGGTTTTGAGGCTGAAGGCAGCAGGAAAGCCCGCAGCCCCCAGGTCTGTGGGGCTACGCAAGCGGTTCCCAAAGAGCTTTAGAACAAGGCAGAGTTTTCCCTACTTGTTCTTTGGGCGTGGGACCCATCTCCAGCCGTATGGCCATTTTTCTGCCTACCGCAGCGCCCAGAGGGAACGGGTGGTTTTGAGGCTGAAGGCAGCAGGAAAGCCCGCAGCCCCCATGTCTGTGGGACAACACAAGCGGTTCCCAAAGAGCTTTAGAACAAGGCATAGTTTTCCCCGCTGGCTCTTTGGGCGGGGGACCCATCTCCAGCCGTATGGCCATTTTTGTGCCTGGAGCGGCGCCAAGTGGGAAAGGGTGGTGTCGAGGCTGAAGGCAGCAGGAAGGCCCGCCGCTCCCAGGTCTGTACGTCTACGGAAGCGGTTCCCAAAGAGCTTTAGAACAAGGCATAGTTTTCCCTGCTGGCTCTTTGGGCGGGGGACCCATCTCCAGCCGTATGGCCGTTATTGTGCCTGGCACGGCGCCAAGTGGGAAAGGGTGGTGTCGAGGCTGAAGGCAGCAGGAAGGCCCGCAGCTCCCAGGTCTCTGGGGCTACGGAAGCGGTTCCCAAAGAGATTTAGAACAAGCTATAGTTTTCCCTGCTGGCTCTTTGGGCGTGGCACCCATCTCCAGCCATAGGCCTTTTTTGTGCCTGGCCCGGCGCCCAGAGGGAAATGGTTGTGTCGAGGCTGAAGGCAGCAGGAAAGCCGCAGCCCCCAGGTCTGTGCGGCTACGCAAGCGGTTCCCAAAGAGCTTTAGAACAAGGCATAGTTTTCCCTGCTGGCTCTTTGGGCATGGGGCCCATCTCCAACCGTATGGCCATTTTTGTGCCTGGCGCGGCGCCAAGTGGGAAAGGGTGGTGTCGAGGCTGAAGAAAGCAGGAAAGCCTGCAGCCCCCAGGTCTGTGGGGCTACGCAAGCGGTTTCCCAAAGAGCTTTAGACCAAGGCATAATTTTCCTGCTGGCTCCTTGGGCGGGCGATCAATCTCAAGCCATATGGCCATTATTATGCATGGCGCGACATCAAGTGGGAAAGGTTGGTTTCGAGGCTGAAGGCAGCAGGAAAGCCCGCAGCCCCCAGGTCTGTGGGGCTACGCAAGTGGTTCCCAAAGAGCTTTAGAACAAGGCATAGTTTTCCCTGCTGGCTCTTTGGGCGGGGGACCCATCTCCAGCCGTATGGCCATTTTTGTGCCTGGCGCGGCTCCAAGTGGGAAAGGGTGGTGTCGAGGCTGAAGGCAGCAGGAAGGCCCGCCGCTCCAGGTCTGTACGTGTACGGAAGCGGTTCCCAAAGAGCTTTAGAACAAGGCATAGTCTTCCCTGCTGGCTCTTTTGGGCGGGGGACCCATCTCCAGCCGTGTGGCCGTTATTGTGCCTGGCGCGGCGCCAAGTGGGAAAGGGGTGGCTTTTGAGGCTGAAGGCAGCAGGAAGGCCCGCAGCTCCCAGTCTGTGGGGCTACGCAAGCGGTTCCCAAAGAGCTTTAGACCAAGGCATAGTTTTCCTTGCTGGCTCCTTGGGCGGGGGACCCATCTCCAGCCGTGTGGCCATTTTTGTGCCTGGCGCGGCGCCAAGTGGAAAGGGTGGTGTCGAGGCTGAAGGCAGCAGGAAAGCCCGCAGCCCCCATTTCTGTGGGACAACACAAGCGGTTCCCAAAGAGCTTTAGAACTAGGCATAGTTTTCCCCCGCTGGCTCTTTGGGCGGGGGACCCATCTCCAGCCGTATGGCCATTTTTGTTCCTGGAGCGGCGCAAGTGGGAAAGGGTGGTGTCGAGGCTGAAGGCAGCAGGAAGGCCTGCCGCTCCCAGGTCTGTACGTCTACGGAAGCGGTTCCCAAAGAGCTTTAGAACAAGGCATAGTTTTCCCTGCTGGCTCTTTGGGCATGGGACCCATCTCCAGCCGTATGGCCGTTATTGTGCCTGGCGCGGCGCCAAGTGGAAAAGTGTGGTTTTGAGGGCTGAAGGCAGCAAGAAAGCCCGCAGCCCCCAGGTCTGTGGGGCTACGCAAGCGGTTCCCAAAGAGCTTTAGACCAAGGCATATTTTTCCCCTGCTGGCTCCTTGGGCAGGGGACCCATCTCCAGCCATGTGGCCATTTTTGTGCCTGGCCCGGAGCCCAGAGGGAAAGGGTGGTTTTGAGGCTGAAGGCAGCAGGAAAGCCCGCAGCCCCCAGGTCTGTGGGGCTACACAAGCGGTTCCCAAAGAGCTTTAGAACAAGGCATAGTTTTCCCTGCTGGCTCTTTGGGCGTGGCACCCATCTCCAGCCGTATGGCCATTTTTGTGCCTAGCGTGGCGCCAAGTGGGAAAGGGTGGTGTCGAGGCTGAAGGCAGCAGGAAAGCCTGCAGCATCCAGGTCTGTGGGGCTACGCAAGTGGTTCCCAAAGAGCTTTAGAACAAGGCATAGTTTTCCCTGCTGGCTCTTTGGGCGTGGCACCCATCTCCAGCCATATGGCCATTTTTGTGCCTGGCGCGGTGCCAAGTGGGAAAGGGTGGTTTTGAGGCTGAAGGCAGCAGGAAAGCCCGCAGCCCGCAGGTCTGTGGCGCTACGCAAGCGGTTCCCAAAGAGCTTTAGAACACGGCATAATTTTCCCTGCTGGCTCTTTGGGCGGGGGACCCATCTCCAGCCGTATGGCCATTTTTGTGCCTGGCACGGCGCCAAGTGGGAAAGGGTGGTTTTGAGGCTGAAGGCAGCAGGAAATGGCCGCAGCCCGCAGGTCTGTGGCGCTACGCAAGCGGTTCCAAAGAGCTTTAGAACACGGCATAAATTTTCCCTGCTGGCTCTTTGGGCGGGGGACCCATCTCCAGCCGTATGGCCATTTTTGTGCCTGGCACGGCACCAAGTGGGAAAGGGTGGTTTTGAGGCTGAAGGCAGCAGGAAAGCCCGCAGCCCCCAGGTCTGTGGGGCTACGCAAGCGGTTCCAAAGAGCTTTAGAACAAGGCAGAGTTTTCCCTACTTGTTCTTTGGGCGTGGGGACCCATCTCCAGCCGTATGGCCATTTTTCTGCCTACCGCAGCGCCCAGAGGGAACGGGTGGTTTTGAGGCTGAAGGCAGCAGGAAAGCCCGCAGCCCCCATGTCTGTGGGACAACACAAGCGGTTCCCAAAGAGCTTTAGAACAAGGCATAGTTTTCCCCGCTGGCTCTTTGGGCGGGGGACCCATCTCCAGCCGTATGGCCATTTTTGTGCCTGGAGCGGCGCCAAGTGGGAAAGGGGTGGTGTCGAGGCTGAAGGCAGCAGGAAGGCCCGCCGCTCCCAGGTCTGTACGTCTACGGAAGCGGTTCCAAAGAGCTTTAGAACAAGGCATAGTTTTCCCTGCTGGCTCTTTGGGCGGGGGACCCATCTCCAGCCGTATGGCCGTTATTGTGCCTGGCACGGCGCCAAGTGGGAAAGGGTGGTGTCGAGGCTGAAGGCAGCAGGAAGGCCCGCAGCTCCCAGGTCTCTGGGGCTACGGAAGCGGTTCCCAAAGAGATTTAGAACAAGCTATAGTTTTCCCTGCTGGGCTCTTTGGGCGTGGCACCCATCTCCAGCCATAGCCTTTTTTGTGCCTGGCCCGGCGCCCAGAGGGAAATGGTTGTGTCGAGGCTGAAAGGCAGCAGGAAAGCCGCAGCCCCCAGGTCTGTGCGGCTACGCAAGCGGTTCCCAAAGAGCTTTAGAACAAGGCATAGTTTTCCCTGCTGGCTCTTTGGGCATGGGGCCCATCTCAACCGTATGGCCATTTTTGTGCCTGGCGCGGCGCCAAGTGGGAAAGGGTGGTGTCGAGGCTGAAGAAAGCAGGAAAGCCTGCAGCCCCCAGGTCTGTGGGGCTACGCAAGCGGTTCCCAAAGAGCTTTAGACCAAGGCATAATTTTCCCTGCTGGCTCCTTGGGCGGGCGATCAATCTCCAGCCATATGGCCATTATTATGCATGGCGCGACATCAAGTGGGAAAGGTTGGTTTCGAGGCTGAAGGCAGCAGGAAAGCCCGCAGCCCCCAGGTCTGTGGGGCTACGCAAGTGGTTCCCAAAGAGCTTTAGAACAAGGCATAGTTTTCCCTGCTGGCTCTTTGGGCGGGGGACCCCATCTCCAGCCGTATGGCCATTTTTGTGCCTGGCGCGGCTCCAAGTGGGAAAGGGTGGTGTCGAGGCTGAAGGCAGCAGGAAGGCCCGCCGCTCCCAGGTCTGTACGTGTACGGAAGCGGTTCCCAAAGAGCTTTAGAACAAGGCATAGTCTTCCCTGCTGGCTCTTTGGGCGGGGGACCCATCTCCAGCCGTGTGGCCGTTATTGTGCCTGGCGCGGCGCCAAGTGGGAAAGGGTGGCTTTTGAGGCTGAAGGCAGCAGGAAGGCCCGCAGCTCCCAGGTCTGTGGGGCTACGCAAGCGGTTCCCAAAGAGCTTTAGACCAAGGCATAGTTTTCCTTGCTGGCTCCTTGGGCGGGGGACCCATCTCCAGCCGTGTGGCCATTTTTGTGCCTGGCGCGGCGCCAAGTGGGAAAGGGTGGTGTCGAGGCTGAAGGCAGCAGGAAAGCCCGCAGCCCCCATGTCTGTGGGACAACACAAGCGGTTCCCAAAGAGCTTTAGAACTAGGCATAGTTTTCCCCGCTGGCTCTTTGGGCGGGGGACCCATCTCCAGCCGTATGGCCATTTTTGTTCCTGGAGCGGCGCCAAGTGGGAAAGGGTGGTGTCGAGGCTGAAGGCAGCAGGAAGGCCTGCCGCTCCCAGGTCTGTACGTCTACGGAAGCGGTTCCCAAAGAGCTTTAGAACAAGGCATAGTTTTCCCTGCTGGCTCTTTGGGCATGGGACCCATCTCCAGCCGTATGGCCGTTATTGTGCCTGGCGCGGCGCCAAGTGGAAAAGTGTGGTTTTGAGGCTGAAGGCAGCAAGAAAGCCCGCAGCCCCCAGGTCTGTGGGGCTACGCAAGCGGTTCCCAAAGAGCTTTAGACCAAGGCATATTTTTTCCCTGCTGGCTCCTTGGGCAGGGGACCCATCTCCAGCCATATGGCCATTTTTGTGCCTGGCCCGGAGCCCAGAGGGAAAGGGTGGTTTTGAGGCTGAAGGCAGCAGGAAAGCCCGCAGCCCCCAGGTCTGTGGGGCTACACAAGCGGTTCCAAAGAGCTTTAGAACAAGGCATAGTTTTCCCTGCTGGCTCTTTGGGCGTGGCACCCATCTCCAGCCGTATGGCCATTTTTGTGCCTAGCGTGGCGCCAAGTGGGAAAGGGTGGTGTCGAGGCTGAAGGCAGCAGGAAAGCCTGCAGCATCCAGGTCTGTGGGGCTACGCAAGTGGTTCCCAAAGAGCTTTAGAACAAGGCATAGTTTTCCCTGCTGGCTCTTGGGCGTGGCACCCATCTCCAGCCATATGGCCATTTTTGTGCCTGGCGCGGGTGCCAAGTGGGAAAGGGTGGTTTTGAGGCTGAAGGCAGCAGGAAAGCCCGCAGCCCGCAGGTCTGTGGCGCTACGCAAGCGGTTCCCAAAGAGCTTTAGAACACGGCATAATTTTCCCTGCTGGCTCTTTGGGCGGGGGACCCATCTCCAGCCGTATGGCCATTTTTGTGCCTGGCACGGCGCCAAGTGGGAAAGGGTGGTTTTGAGGCTGAAGGCAGCAGGAAAGCCCGCAGCCCCCAGGTCTGTGGGGCTACGCAAGCGGTTCCCAAAGAGCTTTAGAACAAGGCATAGTTTTCCCTGCTGGCTCTTTGGGCGGGGGACCCATCTCCAGCCGTATGGCCATTTTTGTGCCTGCGCGGCGCCAAGTGGGAAAGGGTGGTTTTGAGGCTGAAGGCAGCAGGAAAGCCCGCAGCCCCCAGGTCTGTGGGGCTACGCAAGCGGTTCCCAAAGAGCTTTAGAACAAGGCATAGTTTTCCCCTGCTGGCTCTTTGGGCGGGGGACCCATCTCCAGCCGTATGGCCATTTTTGTGCCTGGAGCGGCGCCAAGTGGGAAAGGGGTGCTGTCGAGGCTGAAGGCAGCAGGAAGGCCTGCCGCTCCCAGGTCTGTACGTCTACGCAAGCGGTTCCCAAAGAGCTTTAGAACAAGGCATAGTTTCCCTGCTGGCTCTTTGGGCAGGGGACCCATCTCCAGCCGTATGGCCGTTATTGTGCCTGGCGCGGCGCCAAGTGGGAAAGGGTGGTGTCGAGGCTGAAGGCAGCAGGAAGGCCCGCAGCTCCCAGGTCCCTGGGGCTACGGAAGCGGTTCCCAAAGAGCTTTAGAACAAGGTATAGTTTTCCCTGATGGCTCTTTGGGCGTGGCACCCATCTCCAGCCATAGGCTTTTTTGTGCCTGGCCCGGTGCCCAGAGGGAAATGGTGGGTGTCGAGGCTGAAGGCAGCAGGAAAGCCGCAGCCCCAAGGTCTGTGCGGCTACGCAAGCGGTTCCCAAAGAGCTTTAGAACAAGGCATAGTTTTCCCTGCTGCCTCTTTGGGCATGGGGCCCATCTCCAACCGTATGGCCATTTTTGTGCCTGGCACGGCGCCAATTGGGAAATGGTGGTGTTGAGGCTGAAGAATGCAGGAAAGCCCGCAGCCCCCACGTCTGTGGGGCTACGCAAGCGGTTCCCAAAGAGCTTTAGAACAAGGCATAGTTTTCCCTGCTGGCTCTTTGGGCGGGGGGACCCATCTCCAGCCGTATGGCCGTTTTTTATGCCTGGCGCCGCGGCAAGTGGGAAAGGGTGGTTTTGAGGCTGAAGGCAGCAGGAAAGCCCGCAGCCCCCAGGTCTGTGGGGCTACGCAAGCGGTTCCCAAAGAGCTTTAGACCAAGGCATAGTTTTCCTTGCTGGCTCCTTGGGCGGGGGACCCATCTCCAGCCGTGTGGCCATTTTTGTGCCTGGCGCGGCGCCAAGTGGGAAAGGGTGGTTTCGAGGCTGAAGGCTGCAGGAAGGCCGGCCGCTCCCAGGTCTGTACGTGTACGGAAGCGGTTCCCAAAGAGCTTTAGAACAAGGCATAGTCTTCCCTGCTGGCTCTTTGGGCGGGGGACCCATCTCCAGCCGTGTGGCCGTTATTGTGCCTGGCGCGGCGCCAAGTGGGAAAGGGTGGTGTCGAGGCTGAAGGCAGCAGGAAGGCCCGCAGCCCCCAGGTCTGTGGGGCTACGCAAGCGGTTCCCAAAGAGCTTTAGACCAAGGCATATTTTTCCCTGCTGGCTCCTTGGGCAGGGGACCCATCTCCAGCCATATGGCCATTTTTGTGCCTGGCCCGGAGCCCAGAGGGAAAGGGTGGTTTTGAGGCTGAAGGCAGCAGGAAAGCCCGCAGCCCCCAGGTCTGTGGGGCTACACAAGCGGTTCCCAAAGAGCTTTAGAACAAGGCATAGTTTTCCCTGCTGGCTCTTTGGGCGTGGCACCCATCTCCAGCCGTATGGCCATTTTTGTGCCTAGCGTGGCGCCAAGTGGGAAAGGGTGGTGTCGAGGCTGAAGAAAGCAGGAAAGCCCGCAGCCCCCAGGTCTGTGGGGCTACGCAAGTGGTTCCCAAAGAGCTTTAGAACAAGGCATAGTTTTCCCTGCTGGCTCTTTGGGCGGGGCACCCATCTCCAGCCATATGGCCATTTTTGTGCCTGGTCGGTGCCAAGTGGGAAAGGGTGGTTTTGAGGCTGAAGGCAGCAGGAAAGCCCGCAGCCCGCAGGTCTGTGGCGCTACGCAAGCGGTTCCCAAAGAGCTTTAGAACACGGCATAATTTTCCCTGCTGGCTCTTTGGGCGGGGGACCCATCTCCAGCCGTATGGCCATTTTTGTGCCTGGCACGGCGCCAAGTGGGAAAGGGTGGTTTTGAGGCTGAAGGCAGCAGGAAAGCCCGCAGCCCCCAGGTCTGTGGGGCTACGCAAGCGGTTCCCAAAGAGCTTTAGAACAAGGCATAGTTTTCCCTGATGGCTCTTTGGGCGGGGGACCCATCTCCAGCCATATGGCCATTTTTGTGCCTGGCGCGGCGCCAAGTGGGAAAGGGTGGTTTTGAGGCTGAAGGCAGCAGGAAAGCCCGCAGCCCCCAGGTCTGTGGGGCTACGCAAGCGGTTCCCAAAGAGCTTTAGAACAAGGCATAGTTTTCCCTGCTGGCTCTTTGGGCGGGGGACCCATCTCCAGCCGTATGGCCATTTTTGTGCCTGGCGCGGCGCCAAGTGGGAAAGGGTGTTTTTGAGGCTGAAGGCTGCAGGAAGGCCGGCCGCTCCCAGGTCTGTACGTGTACGGAAGCGGTTCCCAAAGAGTTTTAGAACAAGGCATAGTCTTCCCTGCTGGCTCTTTGGGCGGGGGACCCATCTCCAGCCGTGTGGCCGTTATTGTGCCTGGCGCGGCGCCAAGTGGGAAAGGGTGTTGTCGAGGCTGAAGGCAGCAGGAAGGCCCGCAGCTCCCAGGTCTGTGGGGCTACGGAAGCGGTTCCCAAAGAGCTTTAGAACAAGGCATAGTTTTCCCTGCTGGCTCCTTGGGCAGGGGACCCATCTCCAGCCATATGGCCATTTTTGTGCCTGGCCCGGGGCCCAGAGGGAAATGGTGGTTTTGAGGCTGAAGGCAGCAGGAAAGCCCGCAGCCCCCAGGTCTGTGGGGCTACACAAGCGGTTCCCAAAGAGCTTTAGAACAAGGCATAGTTTTCCCTGCTGGCTCTTTGGGCGTGGCACCCATCTCCAGCCGTATGGCCATTTTTGTGACTAGTGTGGCGCCAAGTGGGAAAGGGTGGTGTCAAGGCTGAAGGCAGCAGGAAAGCCTGCAGCACCCAGGTCTGTGGGGCTACGCAAGCGGTTCCCAAAGAGCTTTAGAACAAGGCATAGTTTTCCCTGATGGCTCTTTGGGCGGGGGACCCATCTCCAGCCGTGAGGCCGTTATTGGGCCTGGCGCGACGCCAAGTGGGAAAGGGTGGTGTCGAGGCTGAAGGCAGCAGGAAAGCCTGCAGCCCCCAGGTCTGTGGGGCTACGCAAGCGGTTCCAAAGAGCTTTTGAACAAGGCATAGTTTTCCCCTGCTGGCTCTTTGGGCGGGGGAGCCATCTCCAGCCATATGGCCATTTTTGTGCCTGGCGCGGCGCCAAGTGGGAAAGGGGTGGTGTCGAGGCTGAAGGCAGCAGGAAAGCCCGCAGGCCCCAGGTCTGTGGGGCTACGCAAGCGGTTCCCAAAGAGCTTTAGAACAAGGCATAGTTTTCCCTGGTGGCTCCTTGAGCGGGGGACCAAACTCCAGCCATATGGCCATTTTTGTGCCTGGCGCGGCGCCAAGTGGGAAAGGGTGGGTTTGAGGCTGAAGGCAGCAGGAAAGCCCGCACCTCCCAGGTCTCTGGGGCTACGCAAGCGGTTCCAAAGAGCTTTAGACCAAGGCATATTTTTCCCTGCTGGCTCTTTGGGCATGGCACCCATCTCCAGCCGTATGGCCGTTTTTATGCCTGGCGCCGCGGCAAGTGGGAAAGGGTGGTTTTGAGGCTGAAGACAGCAGCAAATCCCGCGGCCCCCAGGTCTGTGGGGCTACGTAAGCGGTTCCCAAAGAGCTTTAGACCAAGGCATAGTTTTCCCTGCTGGCTCCTTGGGCAGGGGACCCCATCTCCAGCCATATGGCCATTTTTGTGCCTGGCCCGGGGCCCAGAGGGAAAGGGTGGTTTTGAGGCTGAAGGCAGCAGGAAAGCCTGCAGCCCCCAGGTCTGTGGGGCTACACAAGCGGTTCCCAAAGAGCTTTAGAACAAGGCATAGTTTTCCCTGCTGGCTCTTTGGGCGGGGGCACCCATCTCCAGCCGTATGGCCATTTTTGTGCCTAGCGTGGCGCCAGTGGGAAAGGGTGGTGTCGAGGCTGAAGGCAGCAGGAAAGCCTGCAGCCCCCAGGTCTGTGGGGCTACGCAAGTGGTTCCCAAAGAGCTTTAGAACAAGGCATAGTTTTCCCTGCTGGCTCTTTGGGCGGGGCACCCATCTCCAGCCATATGGCCATGTTTGTGCCTGGCGCGGTGCCAAGTGGGAAAGGGTGGTTTTGAGGCTGAAGGCAGCAGGAAAGGCCGCAGCCCGCAGGTCTGTGGCGCTACGCAAGCGGTTCCCAAAGAGCTTTAGAACACAGCATAATTTTCCCTGCTGGCTCTTTGGGCGTGGCACCCATCTCCAGCCGTATGGCCATTTTTGTGCCTGGCACGGCGCCAAGTGGGAAAGGGTGGTTTTGAGGCTGAAGGCAGCAGGAAAGCCCGCAGCCCCCAGGTCTGTGGGGCTACGCAAGCGGTTCCCAAAGAGCTTTAGAACAAGGCAGAGTTTTCTCTACTTGTTCTTTGGGCGTGGGACCCATCTCCAGCCGTATGGCCATTTTTCTGCCTACCGCAGCGCCCAGAGGGAACGGGTGGTTTTGAGGCTGAAGGCAGCAGGAAAACCCGCAGCCCCCATGTCTGTGGGACAACACAAGCGGTTCCCAAAGAGCTTTAGAACAAGGCATAGTTTTCCCCGCTGGCTCTTTGGGCGGGGGATCAATCTCCAGCCATATGGCCATTTTATGCATGGCGCGGGTGCCTAGTGGGAAACGGTGCTTTTGAGGCTGAAGGCAGCAGGAAGGCCCGCAGCTCCCAGGTCTCTGGGGCTTCGCAAGCGGTTCCCAAAGAGCTTTAGAACAAGGCATAGTTTTCCCTGCTGGCTCTTTGGGCGGGGGACCCATCTCCAGCCGTATGGCCATTTTTGTGCCTGCGCGGCGCCAAATGGGAAAGGGTGGCTTTTGACGCTGAAGGCAGCAGGAAAGCCTGCAGCCCCCAGGTCTGTGGGGCTACGGAAGCGGTTCCCAAAGAGCTTTAGAAGAAGGCATAGTTTTCCGTGCTGGCTCTTTGGGCGGGGGACCCATCTCCAGCCATAGGCCTTTTTTGTGCCTGGCGCGGCGCCAAGTGGGAAAGGGTGGCTTTGAGGCTGAAGGCAGCAGGAAAGCCCGCAGCCCCCCTGGTCTGTGGGGCTATGCAAGCAGTTCCCAAAGAGCTTTAGAACAAGGCATAGTTTTCCCTGCTGACTCTTTGGGCGGGGGACCCATCTCCACCCATATGGACATTTTTGTGCCTGGCGCGGCGCCAAGTGGGAAAGGGTGGTGTCGAGCGTGAAGGCAGCAGGAAGGCCCGCAGCCCCCAGGTCTGTGGGGCTACGCAAGCGGTTCCCAAAGAGCTTTAGAACAAGGCATAATTTTCCCTGCTGGCTCCTTGGGCAGGGGACCCATCTCCAGCCGTATGGCCATTTTTGTGCCTGGCGCGGCGCCAAGTGGGAAAGGGTGGTTTTGAGGCTGAAGGCAGCAGGAAAGCCCGCAGCCCCCTGGTCTGTGGGGCTACGCAAGCGGTTCCCAAAGAGCTTTAGAACAAGGCATAGTTTTCCCTGCTGGCTCTTTGGGCGGGGTCTCTCTGCAGCCGTATGGCCATTTTTGTGCCTGGCGCGGCGCCAAGTGGGAAAGGGTGGTGTCGAGGCTGAAGGCAGCAGGAAAGCCCGCAGCCCCCAGGTCTGTGGGGCTACACAAGCGGTTCCCAAAGAGCTTTAGAACAAGGCATAGTTTTCCCTGCTGGCTCTTTGGATGTGGCACCCATCTCCAGCCGTATGGCCATTTTTGTGACTAGCGTGGCGCCAAGTGGGAAAGGGTGGTGTCAAGGCTGAAGGCAGCAGGAAAGCCTGCAGCACCCAGGTCTGTGGGGCTACGCAAGTGGTTCCCAAAGAGCTTTAGAACAAGGCATAGTTTTCCCTGCTGGCTCTTTGGGCGGGGGACCCATCTCCAGCCTTATGGCCATTTTTGTGCCTGGCGCGGCGCCAAGTGGGAAAGGGTGGTGTTCAGGCTGAAGGCAGCAGGAAGGCCCGCCGCTCCCAGGTCTGTACGTGTACGGAAGCGGTTCCCAAAGAGCTTTAGAACAAGGCATAGTTTTCCCTGTTGGCTCCTTGGGCGGGGGACCCATCTCCAGCCGTGTGGCCGTTATTGTGCCTGGCGCGACGCCAAGTGGGAAAGGGTGGCTTTTGAGGCTGAAGGCAGCAGGAAGGCCCGCAGCTCCCAGGTCTCTGGGGCTACGAAAGCGGTTCCCAAAGAGCTTTAGAACAAGGCATAGTCTTCCCTGCTGGCTCTTTGGGCGGGGGACCCATCTCCAGCCATATGGCCATTTTTGTGCCTGGCGCGGCGCCAAGTGGGAAAGGGTGGTGTCGAGGCTGAAGGCAGCAGGAAAGCCCGCAGGCCCCAGGTCTGTGGGGCTACGCAAGCGGTTCCCAAAGACCTTTAGAACAAGGCATAGTTTTCCCTGCTGGCTCTTTGGGCGTGGCACCCATCTCCAGCCGTATGGCCATTTTTGTGCCTGGCGCGGCGCCAATTGGGAAAGGGTGGTGTCGAGGCTGAAGGCAGCAGGAAGGCCCGCCGCTCCCAGATTTGTACGTCTACGGAAGCGGTTCCCAAAGAGCTTTAGAACAAGGCATAGTTTTCCCTGCTGGCTCTTTGGGCATGGGACCCATCTCCAGCCGTGTGGCCGTTATTGTGCCTGGCGCGGCGCCAAGTGGGAAAGGGTGGTGTCGAGGCTGAAGGCAGCAGGAAAGCCTGCATCCCCCAGGTCTGTGGGGCTACGCAAGCGGTTCCCAAAGAGCTTTAGAACAAGGCATAGTTTTCCCTGCTGGCTCTTTGGGCGTGGCACCCATCTCCAGCCGTATGGCCGTTATTGTGCCTGGCGCGGCGCCAAGTGGGAAAGTGTGGTTTTGAGGCTGAAGGCAGCAGGAAAGCCCGCAGCCCCCTGGTCTGTGGGGCTACGCAAGCGGTTCCCAAAGAGCTTTAGAACAAGGCATAGTTTTCCCTGCTGGCTCTTTGGGCGGGGTCTCTCTGCAGCCGTATGGCCATTTTTGTGCCTGGCGCGGCGCCAAGTGGGAAAGGGTGGTGTCGAGGCTGAAGGCAGCAGGAAAGCCCGCAGCCCCCAGGTCTGTGGGGCTACACAAGCGGTTCCCAAAGAGCTTTAGAACAAGGCATAGTTTTCCCTGCTGGCTCTTTGGATGTGGCACCCATCTCCAGCCGTATGGCCATTTTTGTGACTAGCGTGGCGCCAAGTGGGAAAGGGTGGTGTCAAGGCTGAAGGCAGCAGGAAAGCCTGCAGCACCCAGGTCTGTGGGGCTACGCAAGTGGTTCCCAAAGAGCTTTAGAACAAGGCATAGTTTTCCCTGCTGGCTCTTTGGGCGGGGGACCCATCTCCAGCCTTATGGCCATTTTTGTGCCTGGCGCGGCGCCAAGTGGGAAAGGGTGGTGTTCAGGCTGAAGGCAGCAGGAAGGCCCGCCGCTCCCAGGTCTGTACGTGTACGGAAGCGGTTCCCAAAGAGCTTTAGAACAAGGCATAGTTTTCCCTGTTGGCTCCTTGGGCGGGGGACCCATCTCCAGCCGTGTGGCCGTTATTGTGCCTGGCGCGACGCCAAGTGGGAAAGGGTGGCTTTTGAGGCTGAAGGCAGCAGGAAGGCCCGCAGCTCCCAGGTCTCTGGGGCTACGAAAGCGGTTCCCAAAGAGCTTTAGAACAAGGCATAGTCTTCCCTGCTGGCTCTTTGGGCGGGGGACCCATCTCCAGCCATATGGCCATTTTTGTGCCTGGCGCGGCGCCAAGTGGGAAAGGGTGGTGTCGAGGCTGAAGGCAGCAGGAAAGCCCGCAGGCCCCAGGTCTGTGGGGCTACGCAAGCGGTTCCCAAAGACCTTTAGAACAAGGCATAGTTTTCCCTGCTGGCTCTTTGGGCGTGGCACCCATCTCCAGCCGTATGGCCATTTTTGTGCCTGGCGCGGCGCCAATTGGGAAAGGGTGGTGTCGAGGCTGAAGGCAGCAGGAAGGCCCGCCGCTCCCAGATTTGTACGTCTACGGAAGCGGTTCCCAAAGAGCTTTAGAACAAGGCATAGTTTTCCCTGCTGGCTCTTTGGGCATGGGACCCATCTCCAGCCGTGTGGCCGTTATTGTGCCTGGCGCGGCGCCAAGTGGGAAAGGGTGGTGTCGAGGCTGAAGGCAGCAGGAAAGCCTGCATCCCCCAGGTCTGTGGGGCTACGCAAGCGGTTCCCAAAGAGCTTTAGAACAAGGCATAGTTTTCCCTGCTGGCTCTTTGGGCGTGGCACCCATCTCCAGCCGTATGGCCGTTATTGTGCCTGGCGCGGCGCCAAGTGGGAAAGTGTGGTTTTGAGGCTGAAGGCAGCAGGAAAGCCCGCAGCCCCCAGGTCTGTGGGGCTACGCAAGCGGTTCCCAAAGAGCTTTAGACCAAGGCATAGTTTTCCCTGCTGGCTCCTTGGGCAGGGGACCCATCTCCAGCCATATGGCCATTTTTGTGCCTGGCCCGGGGCCCAGAGGGAAAGGGTGGTTTTGAGGCTGAAGGCAGCAGGAAAGCCCGCAGCCCCCAGGTCTGTGGGGCTACACAAGCGGTCCCCAAAGAGCTTTAGAACAAGGCATAGTTTTCCCTGCTGGCTCTTTGGGCGTGGCACCCATCTCCAGCCGTATGGCCATTTTTGTGCCTAGCGTGGCGCCAAGTGCGAAAGGGTGGTGTCGAGGCTGAAGGCAGCAGGAAAGCCTGCAGCACCCAGGTCTGTGGGGCTACGCAAGTGGTTCCCAAAGAGCTTTAGAACAAGGCATAGTTTTCCCTGGTGGCTCTTTGGGCGGGGCACCCATCTCCAGCCATATGGCCATTTTTGTGCCTGGCGCGGTGCCAAGTGGGAAAGGGTGGTTTTGAGGCTGAAGGCAGCAGGAAAGGCCGCAGCCCGCAGGTCTGTGGGGCTACGCAAGTGGTTCCCAAAGAGCTTTAGAACAAGGCATAGTTTTCCCTGCTGGCTCTTTGTGCGGGGCACCGATCTCCAGCCATATGGCCATTTTTGTGCCTGGCGCGGCGCCAAGTGGGAAAGGGTGGTTTTGAGGCTGAAGGCAGCAGGAAAGCCCGCAGCCCCCAGGTCTGTGGGGCTACGCAAGCGGATCCCAAAGAGCTTTAGAACAAGGCAGAGTTTTCCCTACTTGTTCTTTGGGCATGGGACCCATCTCCAGCCGTATGGCAGTTTTTCTGCCTACCGCAGCGCCCAGAGGGAACGGGTGGTTTTGAGGCTGAAGGCAGCAGGAAAGCCCGCAGCCCCCATGTCTGTGGGACAACACAAGCGGTTCCCAAAGAGCTTTAGAACAAGGCATAGTTTTCCCCGCTGGCTCTTTGGGCGGGGGACCCATCTCCAGCCGTATGGCCATTTTTGTGCCTGGAGCGGCGCCAAGTGGGAAAGGGTGGTGTCGAGGCTGAAGGCAGCAGGAAGGCCCGCCGCTCCCAGGTCTGTACGTCTACGGAAGCGGTTCCCAAAGAGCTTTAGAACAAGGCATAGTTTTCCCTGCTGGCTCTTTGGGCGGGGCACCCATCTCCAGCCGTATGGCCGTTATTGTGCCTGGCGCGGCGCCAAGTGGGAAAGGGTGGTGTCGAGGCTGAAGGCAGCAGGAAGGCCCGCAGCTCCCAGGTCTCTGGGGCTACGGAAGCGGTTCCCAAAGAGATTTAGAACAAGGTATATTTTTCCCTGCTGGCTCTTTGGGCGTGGCACCCATCTCCAGCCATAGGCCTTTTTTGTGCCTAGCCCGGCGCCCAGAGGGAAATGGTGGTGTCGAGGCTGAAGGCAGCAGGAAAGCCGCAGCCCCCAGGTCTGTGCGGCTACGCAAGCGGTTCCCAAAGAGCTTTAGAACAAGGCATAGTTTTCCCTGCTGGCTCTTTGGGCATGGGGCCCATCTCCAACCGTATGGCCATTTTTGTGCCTGGCGCGGCGCCAAGTGGGAAAGGGTGGTGTCGAGGCTGAAGAAAGCAGGAAAGCCTGAAGCCCCCAGGTCTGTGGGGCTACGCAAGCGGTTCCCAAAGAGCTTTAGACCAAGGCATAATTTTCCCTGCTGGCTCCTTGGGCGGGCGATCAATCTCCAGCCATATGGCCATTATTATGCATGGCGCGACACCAAGTGGGAAAGGCTGGTTTCGAGGCTGAAGGCAGCAGGAAAGCCCGCAGCCCCCAGGTCTGTGGGGCTACGCAAGTGGTTCCCAAAGAGCTTTAGAACAAGGCATAGTTTTCCCTGCTGGCTCTTTGGGCGGGGGACCCATCTCCAGCCGTATGGCCATTTTTGTGCCTGGCGCGGCTCCAAGTGGGAAAGGGTGGTGTCGAGGCTGAAGGCAGCAGGAAGGCCCGCCGCTCCCAGGTCTGTACGTGTACGGAAGCGGTTCCCAAAGAGCTTTAGAACAAGGCATAGTCTTCCCTGCTGGCTCTTTGGGCTGGGGACCCATCTCCAGCCGTGTGGCCGTTATTGTGCCTGGCGCGGCGCCAAGTGGGAAAGGGTGGCTTTTGAGGCTGAAGGCAGCAGGAAGGCCCGCAGCTCCCAGGTCTGTGGGGCTATGCAAGCGGTTCCCAAAGAGCTTTAGAACAAGGCATAGTTTTCCCTGCTGGCTCCTTGGGCGGGGGACCCATCTCCAGCCGTGTGGCCATTTTTGTGCCTGGCGCGGCGCCAAGTGGGAAAGGGTGGTGTCGAGGCTGAAGGCAGCAGGAAAGCCCGCAGCCCCCATGTCTGTGGGACAACACAAGCGGTTCCCAAAGAGCTTTAGAACTAGGCATAGTTTTCCCCGCTGGCTCTTTGGGCGGGGGACCCATCTCCAGCCGTATGGCCATTTTTGTTCCTGGAGCGGCGCCCAGTGGGAAAGGGTGGTGTCGAGGCTGAAGGCAGCAGGAAGGCCTGCCGCTCCCAGGTCTGTACGTCTACGGAAGCGGTTCCCAAAGAGCTTTAGAACAAGGCATAGTTTTCCCTGCTGGCTCTTTGGGCAGGGGACCCATCTCCAGCCGTATGGCCGTTATTGTGCCTGGCGCGGCGCCAAGTGGGAAAGTGTGGTTTTGAGGCTGAAGGCAGCAAGAAAGCCCGCAGCCCCCAGGTCTGTGGGGCTACGCAAGCGGTTCCCAAAGAGCTTTAGACCAAGGCATATTTTTCCCTGCTGGCTCCTTGGGCAGGGGACCCATCTCCAGCCATGTGGCCATTTTTGTGCCTGGCCCGGAGCCCAGAGGGAAAGGGTGGTTTTGAGGCTGAAGGCAGCAGGAAAGCCCGCAGCCCGCAGGTCTGTGGCGCTACGCAAGCGGTTCCCAAAGAGCTTTAGAACACGGCATAATTTTCCCTGCTGGCTCTTTGGGCGGGGGACCCATCTCCAGCCGTATGGCCATTTTTGTGCCTGGCACGGCGCCAAGTGGGAAAGGGTGGTTTTGAGGCTGAAGGCAGCAGGAAAGCCCGCAGCCCCCAGGTCTGTGGGGCTACGCAAGCGGTTCCCAAAGAGCTTTAGAACAAGGCATAGTTTTCCCTGCTGGCTCTTTGGGCGGGGGACCCATCTCCAGCCATATGGCCATTTTTGTGCCTGGCGCGGCGCCAAGTGGGAAAGGGTGGTTTTGAGGCTGAAGGCAGCAGGAAAGCCCGCAGCCCCCAGGTCTGTGGGGCTACGCAAGCGGTTCCCAAAGAGCTTTAGAACAAGGCATAGTTTTCCCTGCTGGCTCTTTGGGCGGGGGACCCATCTCCAGCCGTATGGCCATTTTTGTGCCTGGAGCGGCGCCAAGTGGGAAAGGGTGGTGTCGAGGCTGAAGGCAGCAGGAAGGCCTGCCGCTCCCAGGTCTGTACGTCTACGGAAGCGGTTCCCAAAGAGCTTTAGAACAAGGCATAGTTTTCCCTGCTGGCTCTTTGGGCAGGGGACCCATCTCCAGCCGTATGGCCGTTATTGTGCCTGGCGCGGCGCCAAGTGGGAAAGTGTGGTTTTGAGGCTGAAGGCAGCAAGAAAGCCCGCAGCCCCCAGGTCTGTGGGGCTACGCAAGCGGTTCCCAAAGAGCTTTAGAACAAGGCATAGTTTTCCCTGCTGGCTCCTTGGGCAGGGGACCCATCTCCAGCCATATGGCCATTTTTGTGCCTGGCCCGGAGCCCAGAGGGAAAGGGTGGTTTTGAGGCTGAAGGCAGCAGGAAAGCCCGCAGCCCCCAGGTCTGTGGGGCTACACAAGCGGTTCCCAAAGAGCTTTAGAACAAGGCATAGTTTTCCCTGCTGGCTCTTTGGGCGTGGCACCCATCTCCAGCCGTATGGCCATTTTTGTGCCTAGCGTGGCGCCAAGTGGGAAAGGGTGGTGTCGAGGCTGAAGGCAGCAGGAAAGCCTGCAGCACCCAGGTCTGTGGGGCTACGCAAGTGGTTCCCAAAGAGCTTTAGAACAAGGCATAGTTTTCCCTGCTGGCTCTTTGGGCGGGGCATTCATCTCCAGCCATATGGCCATTTTTGTGCCTGGCGCGGTGCCAAGTGGGAAAGGGTGGTTTTGAGGCTGAAGGCAGCAGGAAAGCCCGCAGCCCGCAGGTCTGTGGCGCTACGCAAGCGGTTCCCAAAGAGCTTTAGAACACGGCATAATTTTCCCTGCTGGCTCTTTGGGCGGGGGACCCATCTCCAGCCGTATGGCCATTTTTGTGCCTGGCACGGCGCCAAGTGGGAAAGGGTGGTTTTGAGGCTGAAGGCAGCAGGAAAGCCCGCAGCCCCCAGGTCTGTGGGGCTACGCAAGCGGTTCCCAAAGAGCTTTAGAACAAGGCATAGTTTTCCCTGCTGGCTCTTTGGGCGGGGGACCCATCTCCAGCCGTATGGCCATTTTTGTGCCTGGCGCGGCGCCAAGTGGGAAAGGGTGGTGTCGAGGCTGAAGAAAGCAGGAAAGCCCGCAGCCCCAAGGTCTGTGGGGCTACGCAAGCGGTTCCCAAAGAGCTTTAGAACAAGGCATAGTTTTCCCTGCTGGCTCTTTGGGCGTGGCACCCATCTCCAGCCGTATGGCCGTTTTTATGCCTGGCGCCGCGGCAAGTGGGAAAGGGTGGTTTTGAGGCTGAAGGCAGCAGGAAAGCCCGCAGCCACCAGGTCTGTGGGGCTACGCAAGCGGTTCCCAAAGAGCTTTAGACCAAGGCATAGTTTTCCTTGCTGGCTCCTTGGGCGGGGGACCCATCTCCAGCCGTGTGGCCATTTTTGTGCCTGGCGCGGCGCCAAGTGGGAAAGGGTGGTTTCGAGGCTGAAGGCAACAGGAAAGCCCGCAGCCCCCAGGTCTGTGGGTCTACACAAGCGGTTCCCAAAGAGCTTTAGAACAAGGCATAGTTTTCCCTGCTGGCTCTTTGGGCGGGGGACCCATCTCCAGCCGTATGGCCATTTTTGTGCCTGGCGCGGCGCCAAGTGGGAAAGGGTGGTGTCGAGGCTGAAGGCTGCAGGAAGGCCGGCCGCTCCCAGGTCTGTACGTGTACGGAAGCGGTTCCCAAAGAGCTTTAGAACAAGGCATAATCTTCCCTGCTGGCTCTTTGGGCGGGGGACCCATCTCCAGCCGTGTGGCCGTTATTGTGCCTGGCGCGGCGCCAAGTGGGAAAGGGTGTTGTCGAGGCTGAAGGCAGCAGGAAGGCCCGCAGCTCCCAGGTCTGTGGGGCTACGGAAGCGGTTCCCAAAGAGCTTTAGAACAAGGCATAGTTTTCGCTGCTGGCTCCTTGGGCAGGGGACCCATCTCCAGCCATATGGCCATTTTTGTGCCTGGCCCGGGGCCCAGAGGGAAAGGGTGGTTTTGAGGCTGAAGGCAGCAGGAAAGCCCGCAGCCCCCAGGTCTGTGGGGCTACGCAAGCGGTTCCCAAAGAGCTTTAGAACAAGGCATAGTTTTCCCTGCTGGCTCTTTGGGCGTGGCACCCATCTCCAGCCGTATGGCCATTTTTGTGACTAGCGTGGCGCCAAGTGGGAAAGGGTGGTGTCAAGGCTGAAGGCAGCAGGAAAGCCTGCAGCACCCAGGTCTGTGGGGCTACGCAAGCGGTTCCCAAAGAGCTTTAGAACAAGGCATAGTTTTCCCTGCTGGCTCTTTGGGCGGGGGACCCATCTCCAGCCGTGTGGCCGTTATTGTGCCTGGCGCGACGCCAAGTGGGAAAGGGTGGCTTTTGAGGCTGAAGGCAGCAGGAAGGCCCGCAGCTCCCAGGTCTCTGGGGCTACGCAAGCGGTTCCCAAAGAGCTTTAGAACAAGGCATAGTTTTCCCTGCTGGCTCTTTGGACGGGGGACCAATCTCCAGCCATATGGCCATTTTTGTGCCTGGCGCGGCGCCAAGTGGGAAAGGGTGGTGTCGAGGCTGAAGGCAGCAGGAAAGCCCGCAGCTCCCAGGTCTGTGGGGCTACGCAAGCGGTTCCCAAAGAGCTTTAGAACAAGGCATAGTTTTCCCTGGTGGCTCCTTGAGCGGGGGACCAAACTCCAGCCATATGGCCATTTTTGTGCCTGGCGCAGCGCCAAGTGGGAAAGGGTGGGTTTGAGGCTGAAGGCAGCAGGAAAGCCCGCACCTCCCAGGTCTCTGGGGCTACGCAAGCGGTTCCCAAAGAGCTTTAGACCAAGGCATATTCTTCCCTGCTGGCTCTTTGGGCATGGCACCCATCTCCAGCCGTATGGCCGTTTTTATGCCTGGCGCCGCGGCAAGTGGGAAAGGGTGGTTTTGAGGCTGAAGACAGCAGCAAATCCCGCGGCCCCCAGGTCTGTGGGGCTACGTAAGCGGTTCCCAAAGAGCTTTAGACCAAGGCATAGTTTTCCCTGCTGGCTCCTTGGGCAGGGGACCCATCTCCAGCCATATGGCCATTTTTGTGCCTGGCCCGGGGCCCAGAGGGAAAGGGTGGTTTTGAGGCTGAAGGCAGCAGGAAAGCCTGCAGCCCCCAGGTCTGTGGGGCTACACAAGCGGTTCCCAAAGAGCTTTAGAACAAGGCATAGTTTTCCCTGCTGGCTCTTTGGGCGGGGCACCCATCTCCAGCCGTATGGCCATTTTTGTGCCTAGCGTGGCGCCAAGTGGGAAAGGGTGGTGTCGAGGCTGAAGGCAGCAGGAAAGCCTGCAGCCCCCAGGTCTGTGGGGCTACGCAAGTGGTTCCCAAAGAGCTTTAGAACAAGGCATAGTTTTCCCTGCTGGCTCTTTGGGCGGGGCACCCATCTCCAGCCGTATGGCCATGTTTGTGCCTGGCGCGGTGCCAAGTGGGAAAGGGTGGTTTTGAGGCTGAAGGCAGCAGGAAAGCCCGCAGCCCGCAGGTCTGTGGGGCTACGCAAGCGGTTCCCAAAGAGCTTTAGAACAAGGCAGAGTTTTCCCTACTTGTTCTTTGGGCGTGGGACCCATCTCCAGCCGTATGGCCATTTTTCTGCCTACCGCAGCGCCCAGAGGGAACGGGTGGTTTTGAGGCTGAAGGCAGCAGGAAACCCGCAGCCCCCATGTCTGTGGGACAACACAAGCGGTTCCCAAAGAGCTTTAGAACAAGGCATAGTTTTCCCCGCTGGCTCTTTGGGCGGGGGATCAATCTCCAGCCATATGGCCATTTTTATGCATGGCGCGGTGCCTAGTGGGAAACGGTGGCTTTTGAGGCTGAAGGCAGCAGGAAGGCCCGCAGCTCCCAGGTCTCTGGGGCTATGCAAGCGGTTCCCAAAGAGCTTTAGAACAAGGCATATTTTTCCCTGATGGCTCTTTGGGCGGGGGACCCATCTCCAGCCGTATGGCCATTTTTGTGCCTGGCGCGGTGCCAAGTGGGAAAGGGTGGTGTCGAGGCTGAAGGCAGCAGGAAGGCCCGCACCTCCCAGGTCTCTGGGGCTTCGCAAGCCGTTCCCAAAGAGCTTTAGAACAAGGCATAGTTTTCCCTGCTGGCTCTTTGGGCGGGGGACCCATCTCCAGCCGTATGGCCATTTTTGTGCCTGGCGCGGCGCCAAGTGGGAAAGGGTGGCTTTTGAGGCTGAAGGCAGCAGGAAAGCCTGCAGCCCCCAGGTCTGTGGGGCTACGCAAGCGGTTCCCAAAGAGCTTTAGAACAAGGCATAGTTTTCCCTGCTGGCTCTTTGGGTGGGACACATCTCCAGCTGTATGGCCATTTTTGTGCCTGGCGCGGCGCCAAGTCGGAAAGGGTGGTTTTGAGGCTGAAGGCAGCAGGAAAGCCCGCAGCCCCCAGGTCTGTGGGGCTACGCAAGCAGTTCCCAAAGAGCTTTAGAACAAGGCATAGTTTTCCCTGCTGGCTCTTTGGGCGGGGGACCCATCTCCACCCATATGGCCATTTTTGTGCCTGGCGCGGCGCCAAGTGGGAAAGGGTGGTGTCGAGCGTGAAGGCAGCAGGAAGGCCCGCAGCCCCCAGGTCTGTGGGGCTACGCAAGCGGTTCCCAAAGAGCTTTAGAACAAGGCATAGTTTTCCCTGATGGCTCCTTGGGCGGGGGACCCATCTGCAGCCGTATGGCCATTTTTGTGCCTGGCACGGCGCCAAGTGGGAAAGGGTCGTTTTGAGGCTGAAGGCAGCAGTAAAGCCCGCAGACCCCAGGTCTGTGCGGCTACGCAAGCGGTTCCCAAAGAGCTTTAGAACAAGGCATAGTTTTCCCTGATGGCTCTTTGGGTGGGACACATCTCCAGCCGTATGGCCATTTTTGTGCCTGGCGCGGCGCCAAGTCGGAAAGGGTGGTTTTGAGGCTGAAGGCAGCAGGAAAGCCCGCAGCCCCCAGGTCTGTGGGGCTACGCAAGCGGTTCCCAAAGAGCTTTAGAACAAGGCATAGTTTTCCCTGCTGGCTCCTTGGGCAGGGGACCCATCTCCAGCCGTATGGCCATTTTTGTGCCTGGCGCGGCGCCAAGTAGGAAAGGGTGGTTTTGAGGCTGAAGGCAGCAGGAAAGCCCGCAGCCCCCTGGTCTGTGGGGCTACGCAAGCGGTTCCCAAAGAGCTTTAGAACAAGGCATAGTTTTCCCTGCTGGCTCTTTGGGCGGGGTCTCTCTGCAGCCGTATGGCCATTTTTGTGCCTGGCGCGGCGCCAAGTGGGAAAGGGTGGTGTCGAGGCTGAAGGCAGCAGGAAAGCCCGCAGCCCCCAGGTCTGTGGGGCTACGCAAGCGGTTCCCAAAGAGCTTTAGAACAAGGCATAGTTTTCCCTGCTGGCTCCTTATGCAGGGGACCCATCTCCAGCCGTATGGCCATTTTTGTGCCTGGCGCGGCGCCAAGTGGGAAAGGGTGGTTTGAGGCTGAAGGCAGAAGGAAAGCCCGCAGCCCCCTGGTCTGTGGGGCTACGCAAGCGGTTCCCAAAGAGCTTTAGAACAAGGCATAGTTTTCCCTGCTGGCTCTTTGGGCGGGGGACCCATCTCCAGCCATATGCCTTTTTTGTGCCTGGCCCGGCGCCCAGAGGGAAAGAGTGGTTTTGAGGCTGAAGGCAGCAGGAAAGCCCGCAGCCCCCAGGTCTGTGGGGCTACGCAAGCGGTTCCCAAAGAGCTTTAGAACAAGGCATAGTTTTCCCTGCTGGCTCTTTGGGCGGGGTCTCTCTGCAGCTGTATGGCCATTTTTGTGCCTGGCGCGGCGCCAAGTGGGAAAGGGTGGTGTCGAGGCTGAAGGCAGCAGGAAAGCCCGCAGCCCCCAGGTCTGTGAAACAACGCAAGCGGTTCCCAAAGAGCTTTAGAACAAGGCATAGTTTTCCCTGCTGGCTCCTTGGGCGTGGGACCCATGTCCAGCCGTATGGCCATTTTTGTGCCTGGCGCGACACCAAGTGGGAAAGGGTGGTGTCGAGGCTGAAGGCAGCAGGAAAGCCCGCAGCCCCCTGGTCTTTGGGGCTACGCAAGCGGTTCCCAAAGAGCTTTAGAACAAGGCATAGTTTTCCCTGCTGGCTCTTTGGGCGGGGACCCATCTCCAGCCATATGCCTTTTTTGTGCCTGGCCCGGCGCCCAGAGGGAAAGAGTGGTTTTGAGGCTGAAGGCAGCAGGAAAGCCCACAGCCCCCAGGTCTTTGGGACAACGCAAGCGGTTCCCAAAGAGCTTTAGAACAAGGCATAATTTTCCCTGCTGGCTCTTTGGGCGGGGGACCCATCTCCAGCCGTGTGGCCATTTTTGTGCCTGGCGCGGCGCCAAGTGGGAAAGGGTGGTTTTGAGGCTGAAGGCAGCAGGAAAGCCCGCAGCCCCCAGGTCTGTGGGGCTACGCAAGCGGTTCCCAAAGAGCTTTAGAACAAGGCAGAGCTTTCCCTACTTGTTCTTTGGGCGTGGGACCCATCTCCAGCCGTATGGCCATTTTTCTGCCTACCGCAGCGCCCAGAGGGAACGGGTGGTTTTGAGGCTGAAGGCAGCAGGAAAGCCCGCAGCCCCCAGGTCTGTGGGACAACACAAGCGGTTCCCAAAGAGCTTTAGAACAAGGCATAGTTTTCCCTGCTGGCTCTTTGGGCGGGGGACCCATCTCCAGCCGTATGGCCGTTATTGTGCCTGGCGCGGCGCCAAGTGGGAAAGGGTGGTGTCGAGGCTGAAGGCAGCAGGAAGGCCCGCAGCTCCCAGGTCTCTGGGGCTACGGAAGCGGTTCCCAAAGAGCTTTAGAACAAGGCATAGTTTTCCCTGATGGCTCTTTGGGCGGGGGACCCATCTGCAGCCGTATGGCCATTTTTGTGCCTGGCACGGCGCCAAGTGGGAAAGGGTCGTTTTGAGGCTGAAGGCAGCAGTAAAGCCCGCAGACCCCAGGTCTGTGCGGCTACGCAAGCGGTTCCCAAAGAGCTTTAGAACAAGGCATAGTTTTCCCTGCTGGCTCTTTGGGTGGGACACATCTCCAGCCGTATGGCCATTTTTGTGCCTGGCGCGGCGCCAAGTCGGAAAGGGTGGTTTTGAGGCTGAAGGCAGCAGGAAAGCCCGCAGCCCCCAGGTCTGTGGGGCTACGCAAGCGGTTCCCAAAGAGCTTTAGAACAAGGCATAGTTTTCCCTGCTGGCTCCTTGGGCAGGGGACCCATCTCCAGCCGTATGGCCATTTTTGTGCCTGGCGCGGCGCCAAGCAGGAAAGGGTGGTTTTGAGGCTGAAGGCAGCAGGAAAGCCCGCAGCCCCCTGGTCTGTGGGGCTACGCAAGCGGTTCCCAAAGAGCTTTAGAACAAGGCATAGTTTTCCCTGCTGGCTCTTTGGGCGGGGTCTCTCTGCAGCCGTATGGCCATTTTTGTGCCTGGCGCGGCGCCAAGTGGGAAAGGGTGGTGTCGAGGCTGAAGGCAGCAGGAAAGCCCGCAGCCCCCAGGTCTGTGGGGCTACGCAAGCGGTTCCCAAAGAGCTTTAGAACAAGGCATAGTTTTCCCTGCTGGCTCCTTGGGCAGGGGACCCATCTCCAGCCGTATGGCCATTTTTGTGCCTGGCGCGGCGCCAAGCAGGAAAGGGTGGTTTTGAGGCTGAAGGCAGCAGGAAAGCCCGCAGCCCCCTGGTCTGTGGGGCTACGCAAGCGGTTCCCAAAGAGCTTTAGAACAAGGCATAGTTTTCCCTGCTGGCTCCTTGGGCAGGGGACCCATCTCCAGCCGTATGGCCATTTTTGTGCCTGGCGCGGCGCCAAGTAGGAAAGGGTGGTTTTGAGGCTGAAGGCAGCAGGAAAGCCCGCAGACCCCAGGTCTGTGCGGCTACGCAAGCGGTTCCCAAAGAGCTTTAGAACAAGGCATAGTTTTCCCTGTTGGCTCTTTGGGCGGGGTCTCTCTGCAGCCGTATGGCCATTTTTGTGCCTGGCGCGGCGCCAAGTGGGAAAGGGTGGTGTCGAGGATGAAGGCAGCAGGAAAGCCCGCAGCCCCCAGGTCTGTGGGGCTACGCAAGCGGTTCCCAAAGAGCTTTAGAACAAGGCATAGTTTTGCCTGCTGCCTCCTTGGGCAGGGGACCCATCTCCAGCCGTATGGCCATTTTTGTGCCTGGCGCGGCGCCAAGTGGGAAAGGGTGGTTTGAGGCTGAAGGCAGAAGGAAAGCCCGCAGCCCCCTGGTCTGTGGGGCTACGCAAGCGGTTCCCAAAGAGCTTTAGAACAAGGCATAGTTTTCCCTGCTGGCTCTTTGGGCGGGGGACCCATCTCCAGCCATATGCCTTTTTTGTGCCTGGCCCGGCGCCCAGAGGGAAAGAGTGGTTTTGAGGCTGAAGGCAGCAGGAAAGCCCGCAGCCCCCAGGTCTGTGGGGCTACGCAAGCGGTTCCCAAAGAGCTTTAGAACAAGGCATAGTTTTCCCTGCTGGCTCTTTGGGCGGGGTCTCTCTGCAGCTGTATGGCCATTTTTGTGCCTGGCGCGGCGCCAAGTGGGAAAGGGTGGTGTCGAGGCTGAAGGCAGCAGGAAAGCCCGCAGCCCCCAGGTCTGTGGGACAACACAAGCGGTTCCCAAAGAGCTTTAGAACAAGGCATAGTTTTCCCTGCTGGCTCCTTGGGCGTGGGACCCATGTCCAGCCGTATGGCCATTTTTGTGCCTGGCGCGACACCAAGTGGGAAAGGGTGGTGTCGAGGCTGAAGGCAGCAGGAAAGCCCACAGCCCCCAGGTCTTTGGGACAACGCAAGCGGTTCCCAAAGAGCTTTAGAACAAGGCATAATTTTCCCTGCTGGCTCTTTGGGCGGGGGACCCATCTCCAGCCGTGTGGCCATTTTTGTGCCTGGCGCGGCGCCAAGTGGGAAAGGGTGGTTTTGAGGCTGAAGGCAGCAGGAAAGCCCGCAGCCCCCAGGTCTGTGGGGCTACGCAAGCGGTTCCCAAAGAGCTTTAGAACAAGGCAGAGCTTTCCCTACTTGTTCTTTGGGCGTGGGACCCATCTCCAGCCGTATGGCCATTTTTCTGCCTACCGCAGCGCCCAGAGGGAACGGGTGGTTTTGAGGCTGAAGGCAGCAGGAAAGCCCGCAGCCCCCAGGTCTGTGGGACAACACAAGCGGTTCCCAAAGAGCTTTAGAACAAGGCATAGTTTTCCCTGCTGGCTCTTTTGGCGGGGGACCCATCTCCAGCCGTATGGCCATTTTTGTGCCTGGAGCGGCGCCAAGTGGGAAAGGGTGGTGTCGAGGCTGAAGGCAGCAGGAAGGCCCGCAGCCCCCAGGTCTGTGGCGCTACGGAAGCGGTTCCCAAAGAGCTTTAGAACAAGGCATAGTTTTCCCTGCTGGCTCTTTGGGCGGGGGACCCATCTCCAGCCGTATGGCCATTATTGTGCCTGGCGCGGCGCCAAGTGGGAAAGGGTGGTGTCGAGGCTGAAGGCAGCAGGAAGGCCCGCAGCTCCCAGGTCTCTGGGGCTACGGAAGCGGTTCCCAAAGAGCTTTAGAACAAGGTATAGTTTTCCCTGATGGCTCTTTGGGCGTGGCACCCATCTCCAGCCATAGGCCTTTTTTGTGCCTGGCCCGGCGCCCAGAGGGAAATGGTGGTGTCGAGGCTGAAGGCAGCAGGAAAGCCGCAGCCCCCAGGTCTGTGCGGCTACGCAAGCGGTTCCCAAAGAGCTTTAGAACAAGGCATAGTTTTCCCTGCTGGCTCTTTGGGCATGGGGCCCATCTCCAGCCGTATGGCCATTTTTGTGCCTAGCGTGGCGCCAAGTGGGAAAGGGTGGTGTCGAGGCTGAAGAAAGCAGGAAAGCCCGCATCCCCCAGGTCTGTGGGGCTACGCAAGCGGTTCCCAAAGAGCTTTAGAACAAGGCATAGTTTTCCCTGCTGGCTCTTTGGGCGGGGGACCCATCTGCAGCCGTATGGCCATTTTTGTGCCTGGCGCGGCGCCAAGTGGGAAAGGGTGGCTTTTGAGGCTGAAGGCAGCAGGAAAGCCTGCAGCCCCCAGGTCTGTGGGGCTACGCAAGCGGTTCCCAAAGAGCTTTAGAACAAGGCATAGTTTTCCCTGCTGGCTCTTTGGGTGGGACACATCTCCAGCTGTATGGCCATTTTTGTGCCTGGCGCGGCGCCAAGTCGGAAAGGGTGGTTTTGAGGCTGAAGGCAGCAGGAAAGCCCGCAGCCCCCAGGTCTGTGGGGCTACGCAAGCAGTTCCCAAAGAGCTTTAGAACAAGGCATAGTTTTCCCTGCTGGCTCTTTGGGCGGGGGACCCATCTCCACCCATATGGCCATTTTTGTGCCTGGCGCAGCGCCAAGTGGGAAAGGGTGGTGTCGAGCGTGAAGGCAGCAGGAAGGCCCGCAGCCCCCAGGTCTGTGGGGCTACGCAAGCGGTTCCCAAAGAGCTTTAGAACAAGGCATAGTTTTCCCTGATGGCTCTTTGGGCGGGGGACCCATCTGCAGCCGTATGGCCATTTTTGTGCCTGGCACGGCGCCAAGTGGGAAAGGGTCGTTTTGAGGCTGAAGGCAGCAGGAAAGCCCGCAGCCCCCAGGTCTGTGGGGCTACGCAAGCGGTTCCCAAAGAGCTTTAGAACAAGGCATAGTTTTCCCTGCTGGCTCCTTGGGCAGGGGACCCATCTCCAGCCGTATGGCCATTTTTGTGCCTGGCGCGGCGCCAAGTAGGAAAGGGTGGTTTTGAGGCTGAAGGCAGCAGGAAAGCCCGCAGCCCCCTGGTCTGTGGGGCTACGCAAGCGGTTCCCAAAGAGCTTTAGAACAAGGCATAGTTTTCCCTGCTGGCTCTTTGGGCGGGGTCTCTCTGCAGCCGTATGGCCATTTTTGTGCCTGGCGCGGCGCCAAGTGGGAAAGGGTGGTGTCGAGGCTGAAGGCAGCAGGAAAGCCCGCAGCCCCCAGGTCTGTGGGGCTACGCAAGCGGTTCCCAAAGAGCTTTAGAACAAGGCATAGTTTTCCCTGCTGGCTCCTTGGGCAGGGGACCCATCTCCAGCCGTATGGCCATTTTTGTGCCTGGCGCGGCGCCAAGTGGGAAAGGGTGGTTTGAGGCTGAAGGCAGAAGGAAAGCCCGCAGCCCCCTGGTCTGTGGGGCTACGCAAGCGGTTCCCAAAGAGCTTTAGAACAAGGCATAGTTTTCCCTGCTGGCTCTTTGGGCTGGGGACCCATCTCCAGCCATATGCCTTTTTTGTGCCTGGCCCGGCGCCCAGAGGTAAAGAGTGGTTTTGAGGCTGAAGGCAGCAGGAAAGCCCGCAGCCCCCAGGTCTGTGGGGCTACGCAAGCGGTTCCCAAAGAGCTTTAGAACAAGGCATAGTTTTCCCTGCTGGCTCTTTGGGCGGGGTCTCTCTGCAGCTGTATGGCCATTTTTGTGCCTGGCGCGGCGCCGAGTGGGAAAGGGTGGTGTCGAGGCTGAAGGCAGCAGGAAAGCCCGCAGCCCCCAGGTCTGTGGGACAACACAAGCGGTTCCCAAAGAGCTTTAGAACAAGGCATAGTTTTCCCTGCTGGCTCTTTGGGCGTGGGACCCATGTCCAGCCGTATGGCCATTTTTGTGCCTGGCGCGACACCAAGTGGGAAAGGGTGGTGTCGAGGCTGAAGGCAGCAGGAAAGCCCACAGCCCCCAGGTCTTTGGGACAACGCAAGCGGTTCCCAAAGAGCTTTAGAACAAGGCATAATTTTCCCTGCTGGCTCTTTGGGCGGGGGACCCATCTCCAGCCGTGTGGCCATTTTTGTGCCTGGCGCGGCGCCAAGTGGGAAAGGGTGGTTTTGAGGCTGAAGGCAGCAGGAAAGCCCGCAGCCCCCAGGTCTGTGGGGCTACGCAAGCGGTTCCCAAAGAGCTTTAGAACAAGGCAGAGCTTTCCCTACTTGTTCTTTGGGCGTGGGACCCATCTCCAGCCGTATGGCCATTTTTCTGCCTACCGCAGCGCCCAGAGGGAACGGGTGGTTTTGAGGCTGAAGGCAGCAGGAAAGCCCGCAGCCCCCAGGTCTGTGGGACAACACAAGCGGTTCCCAAAGAGCTTTAGAACAAGGCATAGTTTTCCCTGCTGGCTCTTTCGGCGGGGGACCCATCTCCAGCCGTATGGCCATTTTTGTGCCTGGAGCGGCGCCAAGTGGGAAAGGGTGGTGTCGAGGCTGAAGGCAGCAGGAAGGCCCGCAGCCCCCAGGTCTGTGGCGCTACGGAAGCGGTTCCCAAAGAGCTTTAGAACAAGGCATAGTTTTCCCTGCTGGCTCTTTGGGCGGGGGACCCATCTCCAGCCGTATGGCCGTTATTGTGCCTGGCGCGGCGCCAAGTGGGAAAGGGTGGCTTTTGAGGCTGAAGGCAGCAGGAAGGCCCGCAGCCCCCAGGTCTCTGGGGCTACGCAAGCGGTTCCCAAAGAGCTTTAGACCAAGGCATATTTTTCCCTGCTGGCTCCTTGGGCAGGGGACCCATCTCCAGCCATATGGCCATTTTTGTGCCTGGCCCGGAGCCCAGAGGGAAAGGGTGGTTTTGAGGCTGAAGGCAGCAGGAAAGCCCGCAGCCCCCAGGTCTGTGGGGCTACACAAGCGGTTCCCAAAGAGCTTTAGAACAAGGCATAGTTTTCCCTGCTGGCTCTTTGGGCGTGGCACCCATCTCCAGCCGTATGGCCATTTTTGTGCCTAGCGTGGCGCCAAGTGGGAAAGGGTGGTGTCGAGGCTGAAGGCAGCAGGAAAGCCTGCAGCACCCAGGTCTGTGGGGCTACGCAAGTGGTTCCCAAAGAGCTTTAGAACAAGGCATAGTTTTCCCTGCTGGCTCTTTGGGCGGGGCACCCATCTCCAGCCATATGGCCATTTTTGTGCCTGGCGCGGTGCCAAGTGGGAAAGGGTGGTTTTGAGGCTGAAGGCAGCAGGAAAGCCCGCAGCCCGCAGGTCTGTGGCGCTACGCAAGTGGTTCCCAAAGAGCTTTAGAACACGGCATAATTTTCCCTGCTGGCTCTTTGGGCGGGGGACCCATCTCCAGCCGTATGGCCATTTTTGTGCCTGGCACGGCGCCAAGTGGGAAAGGGTGGTTTTGAGGCTGAAGGCAGCAGGAAAGCCCGCAGCCCCCAGGTCTGTGGGGCTACGCAAGCGGTTCCCAAAGAGCTTTAGAACAAGGCATAGTTTTCCCTGCTGGCTCTTTGGGCGGGGGACCCATCTCCAGCCATATGGCCATTTTTGTGCCTGGCGCGGCGCCAAGTGGGAAAGGGTGCTGTCGAGGCTGAAGGCAGCAGGAAAGCCTGCCGCTCCCAGGTCTGTACGTCTACGGAAGCGGTTCCCAAAGAGCTTTAGAACAAGGCATAGTTTTCCCTGCTGGCTCTTTGGGCAGGGGACCCATCTCCAGCCGTATGGCCGTTATTGTGCCTGGCGCAGCGCCAAGTGGGAAAGGGTGGTGTCGAGGCTGAAGGCAGCAGGAAGGCCCGCAGCTCCCAGGTCTCTGGGGCTACGGAAGCGGTTCCCAAAGAGCTTTAGAACAAGGTATAGTTTTCCCTGATGGCTCTTTGGGCGTGGCACCCATCTCCAGCCATAGGCCTTTTTTGTGCCTGGCCCGGCGCCCAGAGGGAAATGGTGGTGTCGAGGCTGAAGGCAGCAGGAAAGCCGCAGCCCCCAGGTCTGTGCGGCTACGCAAGCGGTTCCCAAAGAGCTTTAGAACAAGGCATAGTTTTCCCTGCTGGCTCTTTGGGCGTGGCACCCATCTCCAGCCGTATGGCCGTTTTTATGCCTGGCGCCGCGGCAAGTGGGAAAGGGTGGTTTTGAGGCTGAAGGCAGCAGGAAAGCCCGCAGCCCCCAGGTCTGTGGGGCTACGCAAGCGGTTCCCAAAGAGCTTTAGACCAAGGCATAGTTTTCCTTGCTGGCTCCTTGGGCGGGGGACCCATCTCCAGCCGTGTGGCCATTTTTGTGCCTGGCGCGGCGCCAAGTGGGAAAGGGTGGTTTCGAGGCTGAAGGCAACAGGAAAGCCCGCAGCCCCCAGGTCTGTGGGGCTACACAAGCGGTTCCCAAAGAGCTTTAGAACAAGGCATAGTTTTCCCTGCTGGCTCTTTGGGCGGGGGACCCATCTCCAGCCGTATGGCCATTTTTGTGCCTGGCGCGGCGCCAAGTGGGAAAGGGTGGTGTTGAGGCTGAAGGCTGCAGGAAGGCCGGCCGCTCCCAGGTCTGTACGTGTACGGAAGCGGTTCCCAAAGAGCTTTAGAACAAGGCATAGTCTTCCCTGCTGGCTCTTTGGGCGGGGGACCCATCTCCAGCCGTGTGGCCGTTATTGTGCCTGGCGCGGCGCCAAGTGGGAAAGGGTGTTGTCGAGGCTGAAGGCAGCAGGAAGGCCCGCAGCTCCCAGGTCTGTGGGGCTACGGAAGCGGTTCCCAAAGAGCTTTAGAACAAGGCATAGTTTTCCCTGCTGGCTCTTTGGGCGTGGCACCCATCTCCAGCCGTATGGCCATTTTTGTGACTAGCGTGGCGCCAAGTGGGAAAGGGTGGTGTCAAGGCTGAAGGCAGCAGGAAAGCCTGCAGCACCCAGGTCTGTGGGGCTACGCAAGCGGTTCCCAAAGAGCTTTAGAACAAGGCATAGTTTTCCCTGCTGGCTCTTTGGGCGGGGGACCCATCTCCAGCCGTGTGGCCGTTATTGGGCCTGGCGCGACGCCAAGTGGGAAAGGGTGGCTTTTGAGGCTGAAGGCAGCAGGAAGGCCTGCAGCTCCCAGGTCTCTGGGGCTACGCAAGCGGTTCCCAAAGAGCTTTAGAACAAGGCATAGTTTTCCCTGCTGGCTCTTTGGGCGGGGGACCAATCTCCAGCCATATGGCCATTTTTGTGCCTGGCGCGGCGCCAAGTGGGAAAGGGTGGTGTCGAGGCTGAAGGCAGCAGGAAAGCCCGCAGGCCCTAGGTCTGTGGGGCTACTCAAGCGGTTCCCAAAGAGCTTTAGAACAAGGCAGAGTTTTCCCTGGTGGCTCCTTGAGCGGGGGACCAAACTCCAGCCATATGGTCATTTTTGTGCCTGGCACGGCGCCAAGTGGGAAAGGGTGGGTTTGAGGCTGAAGGCAGCAGGAAAGCCCGCACCTCCCAGGTCTCTGGGGCTACGCAAGCGGTTCCCAAAGAGCTTTAGACCAAGGCATATTTTTCCCTGCTGGCTCTTTGGGCATGGCACCCATCTCCAGCCGTATGGCCGTTTTTATGCCTGGCCCGGGGCCCAGAGGGAAAGGGTGGTTTTGAGGCTGAAGGCAGCAGGAAAGCCTGCAGCCCCCAGGTCTGTGGGGCTACACAAGCGGTTCCCAAAGAGCTTTAGAACAAGGCATAGTTTTCCCTGCTGGCTCTTTGGGCTGGGCACCCATCTCCAGCCGTATGGCCATTTTTGTGCCTAGCGTGGCGCCAAGTGGGAAAGGGTGGTGTCGAGGCTGAAGGCAGCAGGAAAGCCCGCAGCCCCCAGGTCTGTGGGGCTACGCAAGCGGTTCCCAAAGAGCTTTAGAACAAGGCATAGTTTTCCCTGCTGGCTCTTTGGGCGGGGCACCCATCTCCAGCCGTATGGCCATGTTTGTGCCTGGCGCGGTGCCAAGTGGGAAAGGGTGGTTTTGAGGCTGAAGGCAGCAGGAATGCCCGCAGCCCGCAGGTCTGTGGCGCTACGCAAGCGGTTCCCAAAGAGCTTTAGAACACAGCATAATTTTCCCTGCTGGCTCTTTGGGCGGGGGACCCATCTCCAGCCGTATGGCCATTTTTCTGCCTACCGCAGCGCCCAGAGGGAACAGGTGGTTTTGAGGCTGAAGGGAGCAGGAAACCCGCAGCCCCCATGTCTGTGGGACAACACAAGCGGTTCCCAAAGAGCTTTAGAACAAGGCATAGTTTTCCCCGCTGGCTCTTTGGGCGGGGGATCAATCTCCAGCCATATGGCCATTTTTATGCATGGCGCGGTGCCTAGTGGGAAACGGTGGCTTTTGAGGCTGAAGGCAGCAGGAAGGCCCGCAGCTCCCAGGTCTCTGGGGCTATGCAAGCGGTTCCCAAAGAGCTTTAGAACAAGGCATATTTTTCCCTGATGGCTCTTTGGGCGGGGGACCCATCTCCAGCCGTATGGCCATTTTTGTGCCTGGCGCGGTGCCAAGTGGGAAAGGGTGGTGTCGAGGCTGAAGGCAGCAGGAAGGCCCGCACCTCCCAGGTCTCTGGGGCTTCGCAAACCGTTCCCAAAGAGCTTTAGAACAAGGCATAGTTTTCCCTGCTGGCTCTTTGGGCGGGGGACCCATCTCCAGCCATATGGCCATTTTTGTGCCTGGCGCGGCGCCAAGTGGGAAAGGGTGGCTTTTGAGGCTGAAGGCAGCAGGAAAGCCTGCAGCCCCCAGGTCTGTGGGGCTACGCAAGCGGTTCCCAAAGAGCTTTAGAACAAGGCATAGTTTTCCCTGCTGGCTCTTTGGGTGGGACACATCTCCAGCCGTATGGCCATTTTTGTGCCTGGCGCGGCGCCAAGTCGGAAAGGGTGGTTTTGAGGCTGAAGGCAGCAGGAAAGCCCGCAGCCCCCAGGTCTGTGGGGCTACGCAAGCAGTTCCCAAAGAGCTTTAGAACAAGGCATAGTTTTCCCTGCTGGCTCTTTGGGCGGGGCACCCATCTCCACCCATATGGCCATTTTTGTGCCTGGCGGGGCGCCAAGTGGGAAAGGGTGGTGTCGAGCGTGAAGGCAGCAGGAAGGCCCGCAGCCCCCAGGTCTGTGGGGCTACGCAAGCGGTTCCCAAAGAGCTTTAGAACAAGGCATAGTTTTCCCTGATGGCTCTTTGGGCGGGGGACCCATCTGCAGCCGTATGGCCATTTTTGTGCCTGGCACGGCGCCAAGTGGGAAAGGGTCGTTTTGAGGCTGAAGGCAGCAGTAAAGCCCGCAGACCCCAGGTCTGTGCGGCTACGCAAGCGGTTCCCAAAGAGCTTTAGAACAAGGCATAGTTTTCCCTGCTGGCTCTTTGGGTGGGACACATCTCCAGCCGTATGGCCATTTTTGTGCCTGGCGCGGCGCCAAGTGGGAAAGGGTGGTGTCGAGGCTGAAGGCAGCAGGAAAGCCCGCAGCCCCCAGGTCTGTGGGGCTACACAAGCGGTTCCCAAAGAGCTTTAGAACAAGGCATAGTTTTCCCTGCTGGCTCCTTGGGCAGGGGACCCATCTCCAGCCGTATGGCCATTTTTGTGCCTGGCGCGGCGCCAAGTAGGAAAGGGTGGTTTTGAGGCTGAAGGCAGCAGGAAAGCCCGCAGCCCCCTGGTCTGTGGGGCTACGCAAGCGGTTCCCAAAGAGCTTTAGAACAAGGCATAGTTTTCCCTGCTAGCTCTTTGGGCGGGGTCTCTCTGCAGCCGTATGGCCATTTTTGTGCCTGGCGCGGCGCCAAGTGGGAAAGGGTGGTGTCGAGGCTGAAGGCAGCAGGGAAGCCCGCAGCCCCCAGGTCTGTGGGGCTACGGAAGCGGTTCCCAAAGAGCTTTAGAACAAGGCATAGTTTTCCCTGCTTGCTCTTTGGGCGGGGGACCCATCTCCAGCCGTATGGACATTTTTGTGCCTGGCGCGGCGTCAAGTGGGAAAGGGTGGTTTGAGGCTGAAGGCAGCAGGAAAGCCCGCAGCCCCCAGGTCTGTGGGGCTACGCAAGCGGTTCCCAAAGAGCTTTAGAACAAGGCATAGTTTTCCCTGCTGGCTCTTTGGGCGGGGCACCCATCTCCAGCCATATGCCTTTTTTGTGCCTGGCCCGGCGCCCAGAGGGAAAGAGTGGTTTTGAGGCTGAAGGCAGCAGGAAAGCCCGCAGCCCCCAGGTCTGTGGGGCTACGCAAGCGGTTCCCAAAGAGCTTTAGAACAAGGCATAGTTTTCCCTGCTGGCTCTTTGGGCGGGGTCTCTCTGCAGCTGTATGGCCATTTTTGTGCCTGGCGCGGCGCCAAGTGGGAAAGTATGGTGTCGAGGCTGAAGGCAGCAGGAAAGCCCGCAGCCCCCAGGTCTGTGAAACAACGCAAGCGGTTCCCAAAGAGCTTTAGAACAAGGCATAGTTTTCCCTGCTGGCTCCTTGGGCGTGGGACCCATGTCCAGCCGTATGGCCATTTTTGTGCCTGGCGCGACACCAAGTGGGAAAGGGTGGTGTCGAGGCTGAAGGCAGCAGGAAAGCCCGCAGCCCCCTGGTCTTTGGGGCTACGCAAGCGGTTCCCAAAGAGCTTTAGAACAAGGCATAGTTTTCCCTGCTGGCTCTTTGGGCGGGGGACCCATCTCCAGCCATATGCCTTTTTTGTGCCTGGCGCGACACCAAGTGGGAAAGGGTGGTTTTGAGGCTGAAGGCAGCAGGAAAGCCCACAGCCCCCAGGTCTTTGGGACAACGCAAGCGGTTCCCAAAGAGCTTTAGAACAAGGCATAATTTTCCCTGCTGGCTCTTTGGGCGGGGGACCCATCTCCACCCATATGGCCATTTTTGTGCCTGGCGCGGCGCCAAGTGGGAAAGGGTGGTTTTGAGGCTGAAGGCAGCAGGAAAGCCCGCAGCCCCCAGGTCTGTGGGGCTACGCAAGCGGTTCCCAAAGAGCTTTAGAACAAGGCAGAGCTTTCCCTACTTGTTCTTTGGGCGTGGGACCCATCTCCAGCCGTATGGCCATTTTTGTGCCTGGAGCGGCGCCAAGTGGGAAAGGGTGGTGTCGAGGCTGAAGGCAGCAGGAAGGCCCGCAGCCCCCAGGTCTGTGGCGCTACGGAAGCGGTTCCCAAAGAGCTTTAGAACAAGGCATAGTTTTCCCTGCTGGCTCTTTGGGCGGGGGACCCATCTCCAGCCGTATGGCCGTTATTGTGCCTGGCGCGGCGCCAAGTGGGAAAGGGTGGTGTCGAGGCTGAAGGCAGCAGGAAGGCCCGCAGCTCCCAGGTCTCTGGGGCTACGGAAGCGGTTCCCAAAGAGCTTTAGAACAAGGTATAGTTTTCCCTGATGGCTCTTTGGGCGTGGCACCCATCTCCAGCCATAGGCCTTTTTTGTGCCTGGCCCGGCGCCCAGAGGGAAATGGTGGTGTCGAGGCTGAAGGCAGCAGGAAAGCCGCAGCCCCCAGGTCTGTGCGGCTACGCAAGCGGTTCCCAAAGAGCTTTAGAACAAGGCATAGTTTTCCCTGCTGGCTCTTTGGGCATGGGGCCCATCTCCAGCCGTATGGCCATTTTTGTGCCTAGCGTGGCGCCAAGTGGGAAAGGGTGGTGTCGAGGCTGAAGGCAGCAGGAAAGCCTGCAGCCCCCAGGTCTGTGGGGCTACGCAAGCGGTTCCCAAAGAGCTTTAGACCAAGGCATATTTTTCCCTGCTGGCTCCTTGGGCAGGGGACCCATCTCCAGCCATATGGCCATTTTTGTGCCTGGCCCGGAGCCCAGAGGGAAAGGGTGGTTTTGAGGCTGAAGGCAGCAGGAAAGCCCGCAGCCCCCAGGTCTGTGGGGCTACACAAGCGGTTCCCAAAGAGCTTTAGAACAAGGCATAGTTTTCCCTGCTGGCTCTTTGGGCGTGGCACCCATCTCCAGCCGTATGGCCATTTTTGTGCCTAGCGTGGCGCCAAGTGGGAAAGGGTGGTGTCGAGGCTGAAGGCAGCAGGAAAGCCTGCAGCACCCAGGTCTGTGGGGCTACGCAAGTGGTTCCCAAAGAGCTTTAGAACAAGGCATAGTTTTCCCTGCTGGCTCTTTGGGCGGGGCACCCATCTCCAGCCATATGGCCATTTTTGTGCCTGGCGCGGTGCCAAGTGGGAAAGGGTGGTTTTGAGGCTGAAGGCAGCAGGAAAGCCCGCAGCCCGCAGGTCTGTGCCGCTACGCAAGCGGTTCCCAAAGAGCTTTAGAACACGGCATAATTTTCCCTGCTGGCTCTTTGGGCGGGGGACCCATCTCCAGCCGTATGGCCATTTTTGTGCCTGGCACGGCGCCAAGTGGGAAAGGGTGGTTTTGAGGCTGAAGGCAGCAGGAAAACCCGCAGCCCCCAGGTCTGTGGGGCTACGCAAGCGGTTCCCAAAGAGCTTTAGAACAAGGCATAGTTTTCCCTGCTGGCTCTTTGGGCGGGGGACCCATCTCCAGCCATATGGCCATTTTTGTGCCTGGCGCGGCGCCAAGTGGGAAAGGGTGGTTTTGAGGCTGAAGGCAGCAGGAAAGCCCGCAGCCCCCAGGTCTGTGGGGCTACGCAAGCGGTTCCCAAAGAGCTTTAGAACAAGGCATAGTTTTCCCTGCTGGCTCTTTGGGCGGGGGACCCATCTCCAGCCGTATGGCCATTTTTTTGCCTGGAGCGGCGCCAAGTGGGAAAGGGTGCTGTCGAGGCTGAAGGCAGCAGGAAGGCCTGCCGCACCCAGGTCTGTACGTCTACGGAAGTGGTTCCCAAAGAGCTTTAGAACAAGGCATAGTTTTCCCTGCTGGCTCTTTGGGCAGGGGACCCATCTCCAGCCGTATGGCCGTTATTGTGCCTGGCGCGGCGCCAAGTGGGAAAGGGTGGTGTCGAGGCTGAAGGCAGCAGGAAGGCCCGCAGCTCCCAGGTCTCTGGGGCTACGGAAGCGGTTCCCAAAGAGCTTTAGAACAAGGTATAGTTGTCCCTGATGGCTCTTTGGGCGTGGCACCCATCTCCAGCCGTATGGCCGTTTTTATGCCTGGCGCCGCGGCAAGTGGGAAAGGGTGGTTTTGAGGCTGAAGGCAGCAGGAAAGCCCGCAGCCCCCAGGTCTGTGGGGCTACGCAAGCGGTTCCCAAAGAGCTTTAGACCAAGGCATAGTTTTCCTTGCTGGCTCCTTGGGCGGGGGACCCATCTCCAGCCGTGTGGCCATTTTTGTGCCTGGCGCGGCGCCAAGTGGGAAAGGGTGGTTTCGAGGCTGAAGGCAACAGGAAAGCCCGCAGCCCCCAGGTCTGTGGGGCTACACAAGCGGTTCCCAAAGAGCTTTAGAACAAGGCATAGTCTTCCCTGCTGGCTCTTTGGGCGGGGGACCCATCTCCAGCCGTATGGCCATTTTTGTGCCTGGCGCGGCGCCAAGTGGGAAAGGGTGGTGTCGAGGCTGAAGGCTGCAGGAAGGCCGGCCGCTCCCAGGTCTGTACGTGTACGGAAGCGGTTCCCAAAGTGCTTTAGAACAAGGCATAGTCTTCCCTGCTGGCTCTTTGGGCGGGGGACCCATCTCCAGCCGTGTGGCCGTTATTGTGCCTGGCGCGGCGCCAAGTGGGAAAGGGTGTTGTCGAGGCTGAAGGCAGCAGGAAGGCCCGCAGCTCCCAGGTCTGTGGGGCTGCGGAAGCGGTTCCCAAAGAGCTTTAGAACAAGGCATAGTTTTCCCTGCTGGCTCCTTGGGCAGGGGACCCATCTCCAGCCATATGGCCATTTTTGTGCCTGGCCCGGGGCCCAGAGGGAAAGGGTGGTTTTGAGGCTGAAGGCAGCAGGAAAGCCCGCAGCCCCCAGGTCTGTGGGGCTACACAAGCGGTTCCCAAAGAGCTTTAGAACAAGGCATAGTTTTCCCTGCTGGCTCTTTGGGCGTGGCACCCATCTCCAGCCGTATGGCCATTTTTGTGACTAGCGTGGCGCCAAGTGGGAAAGGGTGGTGTCAAGGCTGAAGGCAGCAGGAAAGCCTGCAGCACCCAGGTCTGTGGGGCTACGCAAGCGGTTCCCAAAGAGCTTTAGAACAAGGCATAGTTTTCCCTGCTGGCTCTTTGGGCGGGGGACCCATCTCCAGCCGTGTGGCCGTTATTGGGCCTGGCGCGACGCCAAGTGGGAAAGGGTGGCTTTTGAGGCTGAAGGCAGCAGGAAGGCCCGCAGCTCCCAGGTCTGTGGGGCTACGCAAGCGGTTCCCAAAGAGCTTTAGAACAAGGCATAGTTTTCCCTGCTGGCTCTTTGGGCGGGGGACCAATCTCCAGCCATATGGCCATTTTTGTGCCTGGCGCGGCGCCAAGTGGGAAAGGGTGGTGTCGAGGCTGAAGGCAGCAGGAAAGCCCGCAGCCCCCAGGTCTGTGGGGCTACGCAAGCGGTTCCCAAAGAGCTTTAGAACAAGGCATAGTTTTCCCTGGTGGCTCCTTGAGCGGGGGACCAAACTCCAGCCATATGGCCATTTTTGTGCCTGGCGCGGCGCCAAGTGGGAAAGGGTGGGTTTGAGGCTGAAGGCAGCAGGAAAGCCCGCACCTCCCAGGTCTCTGGGGCTACGCAAGCGGTTCCCAAAGAGCTTTAGACCAAGGCATATTTTTCCCTGCTGGCTCTTTGGGCATGGCACCCATCTCCAGCCGTATGGCCGTTTTTATGCCTGGCCCCGCGGCAAGTGGGAAAGGGTGGTTTTGAGGCTGAAGACAGCAGCAAATCCCGCGGCCCCCAGGTCTGTGGGGCTACGTAAGCGGTTCCCAAAGAGCTTTAGACCAAGGCATAGTTTTCCCTGCTGGCTCCTTGGGCAGGGGACCCATCTCCAGCCATATGGCCATTTTTGTGCCTGGCCCGGGGCCCAGAGGGAAAGGGTGGTTTTGAGGCTGAAGGCAGCAGGAAAGCCTGCAGCCCCCAGGTCTGTGGGGCTACACAAGCGGTTCCCAAAGAGCTTTAGAACAAGGCATATTTTTCCCTGCTGGCTCTTTGGGCGGGGCACCCATCTCCAGCCGTATGGCCATTTTTGTGCCTAGCGTGGCGCCAAGTGGGAAAGGGTGGTGTCGAGGCTGAAGGCAGCAGGAAAGCCTGCAGCCCCCAGGTCTGTGGGGCTACGCAAGTGGTTCCCAAAGAGCTTTAGAACAAGGCATAGTTTTCCCTGCTGGCTCTTTGGGCGGGGCACCCATCTCCAGCCGTATGGCCATGTTTGTGCCTGGCGCGGTGCCAAGTGGGAAAGGGTGGTTTTGAGGCTGAAGGCAGCAGGAAAGCCCGCAACCCGCAGGTCTGTGGCGCTACGCAAGCGGTTCCCAAAGAGCTTTAGAACACAGCATAATTTTCCCTGCTGGCTCTTTGGGCGGGGGACCCATCTCCAGCTGTATGGCCATTTTTGTGCCTGGCACGGCGCCAAGTGGGAAAGGGTGGTTTTGAGGCTGAAGGCAGCAGGAAAGCCCGCAGCCCCCAGGTCTGTGGGGCTACGCAAGCGGTTCCCAAAGAGCTTTAGAACAAGGCAGAGTTTTCCCTACTTATTCTTTGGGCGTGGGACCCATCTCCAGCCGTATGGCCATTTTTCTGCCTACCGCAGCGCCCAGAGGGAACGGGTGGTTTTGAGGCTGAAGGCAGCAGGAAACCCGCAGCCCCCATGTCTGTGGGACAACACAAGCGGTTCCCAAAGAGCTTTAGAACAAGGCATAGTTTTCCCCGCTGGCTCTTTGGGCGGGGGATCAATCTCCAGCCATATGGCCATTTTTATGCATGGCGCGGTGCCTAGTGGGAAACGGTGGCTTTTGAGGCTGAAGGCAGCAGGAAGGCCCGCAGCTCCCAGGTCTCTGGGGCTATGCAAGCGGTTCCCAAAGAGCTTTAGAACAAGGCATATTTTTCCCTGATGGCTCTTTGGGCGGGGGACCCATCTCCAGTCGTATGGCCATTTTTGTGCCTGGCGCGGTGCCAAGTGGGAAAGGGTGGTGTCGAGGCTGAAGGCAGCAGGAAGGCCCGCACCTCCCAGGTCTCTGGGGCTACGCAAGCGGTTCCCAAAGAGCTTTAGAACAAGGCATAGTTTTCCCTGCTGGCTCTTTGGGCGGGGGACCCATCTCCAGCCGTATGGCCATTTTTGTGCCTGGCGCGGCGCCAAGTGGGAAAGGGTGGCTTTTGAGGCTGAAGGCAGCAGGAAGGCCCGCAGCTCCCAGGTCTCTGGGGCTACGGAAGCGGTTCCCAAAGAGCTTTAGAACAAGGTATAGTTGTCCCTGATGGCTCTTTGGGCGTGGCACCCATCTCCAGCCGTATGGCCGTTTTTATGCCTGGCGCCGCGGCAAGTGGGAAAGGGTGGTTTTGAGGCTGAAGGCAGCAGGAAAGCCCGCAGCCCCCAGGTCTGTGGGGCTACGCAAGCGGTTCCCAAAGAGCTTTAGACCAA
Source organism: Rissa tridactyla (assembly GCF_028500815.1). Lineage (NCBI taxonomy): Eukaryota > Metazoa > Chordata > Aves > Charadriiformes > Laridae > Rissa > Rissa tridactyla. Next base: position 2,424,720 of record NC_071490.1, on the reverse strand, counting down.
GGCATAGTTTTCCTTGCTGGCTCCTTGGGCGGGGGACCCATCTCCAGCCGTGTGGCCATTTTTGTGCCTGGCGCGGCGCCAAGTGGGAAAGGGTGGTTTCGAGGCTGAAGGCAACAGGAAAGCCCGCAGCCCCCAGGTCTGTGGGGCTACACAAGCGGTTCCCAAAGAGCTTTAGAACAAGGCATAGTCTTCCCTGCTGGCTCTTTGGGCGGGGGACCCATCTCCAGCCGTATGGCCATTTTTGTGCCTGGCGCGGCGCCAAGTGGGAAAGGGTGGTGTCGAGGCTGAAGGCTGCAGGAAGGCCGGCCGCTCCCAGGTCTGTACGTGTACGGAAGCGGTTCCCAAAGTGCTTTAGAACAAGGCATAGTCTTCCCTGCTGGCTCTTTGGGCGGGGGACCCATCTCCAGCCGTGTGGCCGTTATTGTGCCTGGCGCGGCGCCAAGTGGGAAAGGGTGTTGTCGAGGCTGAAGGCAGCAGGAAGGCCCGCAGCTCCCAGGTCTGTGGGGCTGCGGAAGCGGTTCCCAAAGAGCTTTAGAACAAGGCATAGTTTTCCCTGCTGGCTCTTTGGGCAGGGGACCCATCTCCAGCCATATGGCCATTTTTGTGCCTGGCCCGGGGCCCAGAGGGAAAGGGTGGTTTTGAGGCTGAAGGCAGCAGGAAAGCCCGCAGCCCCCAGGTCTGTGGGGCTACACAAGCGGTTCCCAAAGAGCTTTAGAACAAGGCATAGTTTTCCCTGCTGGCTCTTTGGGCGTGGCACCCATCTCCAGCCGTATGGCCATTTTTGTGACTAGCGTGGCGCCAAGTGGGAAAGGGTCGTTTTGAGGCTGAAGGCAGCAGTAAAGCCCGCAGACCCCAGGTCTCTGGGGCTACGCAAGCGGTTCCCAAAGAGCTTTAGAACAAGGCATAGTTTTCCCTGCTGGCTCTTTGGGCGGGGGACCCATCTCCAGCCGTGTGGCCGTTATTGGGCCTGGCGCGGCGCCAAGTGGGAAAGGGTGGTGTCGAGGCTGAAGGCAGCAGGAAAGCCCGCAGCCCCCAGGTCTGTGGGGCTACGCAAGCGGTTCCCAAAGAGCTTTAGAACAAGGCATAGTTTTCCCTGGTGGCTCCTTGAGCGGGGGACCAAACTCCAGCCATATGGCCATTTTTGTGCCTGGCGCGGCGCCAAGTGGGAAAGGGTGGTGTCGAGCGTGAAGGCAGCAGGAAGGCCCGCAGCCCCCAGGTCTGTGGGGCTACGCAAGCGGTTCCCAAAGAGCTTTAGAACAAGGCATAGTTTTCCCTGATGGCTCTTTGGGCGGGGGACCCATCTGCAGCCGTATGGCCATTTTTGTGCCTGGCACGGCGCCAAGTGGGAAAGGGTCGTTTTGAGGCTGAAGGCAGCAGTAAAGCCCGCAGACCCCAGGTCTGTGCGGCTACGCAAGCGGTTCCCAAAGAGCTTTAGAACAAGGCATAGTTTTCCCTGCTGGCTCTTTGGGTGGGACACATCTCCAGCCGTATGGCCATTTTTGTGCCTGGCGCGGCGCCAAGTCGGAAAGGGTGGTTTTGAGGCTGAAGGCAGCAGGAAAGCCCGCAGCCCCCAGGTCTGTGGGGCTACGCAAGCGGTTCCCAAAGAGCTTTAGAACAAGGCATAGTTTTCCCTGCTGGCTCTTTGGGCGGGGGACCCATCTCCAGCCGTATGGCCATTTTTGTGCCTGGCGCGGCGCCAAGTGGGAAAGGGTGGTTTTGAGGCTGAAGGCAGCAGGAAAGCCCGCAGCCCCCTGGTCTGTGGGGCTACGCAAGCGGTTCCCAAAGAGCTTTAGAACTAGGCATAGTTTTCCCTGCTGGCTCTTTGGGCGGGGGACCCATCTCCAGCCGTATGGCCATTTTTGTGCCTGGCGCGGCGCCAAGTGGGAAAGGGTGGTGTCGAGGCTGAAGGCAGCAGGAAAGCCCGCAGCCCCCAGGTCTGTGGGGCTACGCAAGCGGTTCCCAAAGAGCTTTAGAACAAGGCATAGTTTTCCCTGCTTGCTCTTTGGGCGGGGGACCCATCTCCAGCCGTATGGACATTTTTGTGCCTGGCGCGGCGTCAAGTGGGAAAGGGTGGTTTGAGGCTGAAGGCAGCAGGAAAGCCCGCAGCCCCCTGGTCTGTGGGGCTACGCAAGCGGTTCCCAAAGAGCTTTAGAACAAGGCATAGTTTTCCCTGCTGGCTCTTTGGGCGGGGGACCCATCTCCACCCATATGCCTTTTTTGTGCCTGGCCCGGCGCCCAGAGGGAAAGAGTGGTTTTGAGGCTGAAGGCAGCAGGAAAGCCCACAGCCCCCAGGTCTGTGGGGCTACGCAAGCGGTTCCCAAAGAGCTTTAGAACAAGGCATAATTTTCCCTGCTGGCTCTTTGGGCGGGGTCTCTCTGCAGCTGTATGGCCATTTTTGTGCCTGGCGCGGCGTCAAGTGTGAAAGGGTGGTGTCGAGGCTGAAGGCAGCAGGAAAGCCCGCAGCCCCCAGGTCTGTGAAACAACGGAAGCGGTTCCCAAAGAGCTTTAGAACAAGGCATAGTTTTCCCTGCTGGCTCTTTGGGCGTGGCACCCATCTCCAGCCGTATGGCCATTTTTGTGACTAGCGTGGCGCCAAGTGGGAAAGGGTGGTGTCAAGGCTGAAGGCAGCAGGAAAGCCTGCAGCACCCAGGTCTGTGGGGCTACGCAAGCGGTTCCCAAAGAGCTTTAGAACAAGGCATAGTTTTCCCTGCTGGCTCTTTGGGCGGGGGACCCATCTCCAGCCGTGTGGCCGTTATTGGGCCTGGCGCGACGCCAAGTGGGAAAGGGTGGCTTTTGAGGCTGAAGGCAGCAGGAAGGCCCGCAGCTCCCAGGTCTCTGGGGCTACGCAAGCGGTTCCCAAAGAGCTTTAGAACAAGGCATAGTTTTCCCTGCTGGCTCTTTGGGCGGGGGACCAATCTCCAGCCATATGGCCATTTTTGTGCCTGGCGCGGCGCCAAGTGGGAAAGGGTGGTGTCGAGGCTGAAGGCAGCAGGAAAGCCCGCAGCCCCCAGGTCTGTGGGGCTACGCAAGCGGTTCCCAAAGAGCTTTAGAACAAGGCATAGTTTTCCCTGGTGGCTCCTTGAGCGGGGGACCAAACTCCAGCCATATGGCCATTTTTGTGCCTGGCGCGGCGCCAAGTGGGAAAGGGTGGGTTTGAGGCTGAAGGCAGCAGGAAAGCCCGCACCTCCCAGGTCTCTGGGGCTACGCAAGCGGTTCCCAAAGAGCTTTAGACCAAGGCATATTTTTCCCTGCTGGCTCTTTGGGCATGGCACCCATCTCCAGCCGTATGGCCGTTTTTATGCCTGGCCCCGCGGCAAGTGGGAAAGGGTGGTTTTGAGGCTGAAGACAGCAGCAAATCCCGCGGCCCCCAGGTCTGTGGGGCTACGTAAGCGGTTCCCAAAGAGCTTTAGACCAAGGCATAGTTTTCCCTGCTGGCTCCTTGGGCAGGGGACCCATCTCCAGCCATATGGCCATTTTTGTGCCTGGCCCGGGGCCCAGAGGGAAAGGGTGGTTTTGAGGCTGAAGGCAGCAGGAAAGCCTGCAGCCCCCAGGTCTGTGGGGCTACACAAGCGGTTCCCAAAGAGCTTTAGAACAAGGCATATTTTTCCCTGCTGGCTCTTTGGGCGGGGCACCCATCTCCAGCCGTATGGCCATTTTTGTGCCTAGCGTGGCGCCAAGTGGGAAAGGGTGGTGTCGAGGCTGAAGGCAGCAGGAAAGCCTGCAGCCCCCAGGTCTGTGGGGCTACGCAAGTGGTTCCCAAAGAGCTTTAGAACAAGGCATAGTTTTCCCTGCTGGCTCTTTGGGCGGGGCACCCATCTCCAGCCGTATGGCCATGTTTGTGCCTGGCGCGGTGCCAAGTGGGAAAGGGTGGTTTTGAGGCTGAAGGCAGCAGGAAAGCCCGCAACCCGCAGGTCTGTGGCGCTACGCAAGCGGTTCCCAAAGAGCTTTAGAACACAGCATAATTTTCCCTGCTGGCTCTTTGGGCGGGGGACCCATCTCCAGCTGTATGGCCATTTTTGTGCCTGGCACGGCGCCAAGTGGGAAAGGGTGGTTTTGAGGCTGAAGGCAGCAGGAAAGCCCGCAGCCCCCAGGTCTGTGGGGCTACGCAAGCGGTTCCCAAAGAGCTTTAGAACAAGGCAGAGTTTTCCCTACTTGTTCTTTGGGCGTGGGACCCATCTCCAGCCGTATGGCCATTTTTCTGCCTACCGCAGCGCCCAGAGGGAACGGGTGGTTTTGAGGCTGAAGGCAGCAGGAAACCCGCAGCCCCCATGTCTGTGGGACAACACAAGCGGTTCCCAAAGAGCTTTAGAACAAGGCATAGTTTTCCCCGCTGGGTCTTTGGGCGGGGGATCAATCTCCAGCCATATGGCCATTTTTATGCATGGCGCGGTGCCTAGTGGGAAACGGTGGCTTTTGAGGCTGAAGGCAGCAGGAAGGCCCGCAGCTCCCAGGTCTCTGGGGCTATGCAAGCGGTTCCCAAAGAGCTTTAGAACAAGGCATATTTTTCCCTGATGGCTCTTTGGGCGGGGGACCCATCTCCAGTCGTATGGCCATTTTTGTGCCTGGCGCGGTGCCAAGTGGGAAAGGGTGGTGTCGAGGCTGAAGGCAGCAGGAAGGCCCGCACCTCCCAGGTCTCTGGGGCTACGCAAGCGGTTCCCAAAGAGCTTTAGAACAAGGCATAGTTTTCCCTGCTGGCTCTTTGGGCGGGGGACCCATCTCCAGCCGTATGGCCATTTTTGTGCCTGGCGCGGCGCCAAGTGGGAAAGGGTGGCTTTTGAGGCTGAAGGCAGCAGGAAAGCCTGCAGCCCCCAGGTCTGTGGGGCTACACAAGCGGTTCCCAAAGAGCTTTAGAACAAGGCATAGTTTTCCCTTCTGGCTCTTTGGGCGGGGGACCCATCTCCAGCCATAGGCCTTTTTTGTGCCTGGCGCGGCGCCAAGTGGGAAAGGGTGGTTTTGAGGCTGAAGGCAGCAGGAAAGCCCGCAGCCCCCTGGTCTGTGGGGCTACGCAAGCAGTTCCCAAAGAGCTTTAGAACAAGGCATAGTTTTCCCTTCTGGCTCTTTGGGCGGGGGACCCATCTCCACCCATATGGCCATTTTTGTGCCTGGCGCGGCGCCAAGTGGGAAAGGGTGGTGTCGAGCGTGAAGGCAGCAGGAAGGCCCGCAGCCCCCAGGTCTGTGGGGCTACGCAAGCGGTTCCCAAAGAGCTTTAGAACAAGGCATAGTTTTCCCTGATGGCTCTTTGGGCGGGGGACCCATCTGCAGCCGTATGGCCATTTTTGTGCCTGGCACGGCGCCAAGTGGGAAAGGGTCGTTTTGAGGCTGAAGGCAGCAGTAAAGCCCGCAGACCCCAGGTCTGTGCGGCTACGCAAGCGGTTCCCAAAGAGCTTTAGAACAAGGCATAGTTTTCCCTGCTGGCTCTTTGGGTGGGACACATCTCCAGCCGTATGGCCATTTTTGTGCCTGGCGCGGCGCCAAGTCGGAAAGGGTGGTTTTGAGGCTGAAGGCAGCAGGAAAGCCCGCAGCCCCCAGGTCTGTGGGGCTACGCAAGCGGTTCCCAAAGAGCTTTAGAACAAGGCATAGTTTTCCCTGCTGGCTCTTTGGGCGGGGGACCCATCTCCAGCCGTATGGCCATTTTTGTGCCTGGCGCGGCGCCAAGTGGGAAAGGGTGGTTTTGAGGCTGAAGGCAGCAGGAAAGCCCGCAGCCCCCTGGTCTGTGGGGCTACGCAAGCGGTTCCCAAAGAGCTTTAGAACTAGGCATAGTTTTCCCTGCTGGCTCTTTGGGCGGGGGACCCATCTCCAGCCGTATGGCCATTTTTGTGCCTGGCGCGGCGCCAAGTGGGAAAGGGTGGTGTCGAGGCTGAAGGCAGCAGGAAAGCCCGCAGCCCCCAGGTCTGTGGGGCTACGCAAGCGGTTCCCAAAGAGCTTTAGAACAAGGCATAGTTTTCCCTGCTTGCTCTTTGGGCGGGGGACCCATCTCCAGCCGTATGGACATTTTTGTGCCTGGCGCGGCGTCAAGTGGGAAAGGGTGGTTTGAGGCTGAAGGCAGCAGGAAAGCCCGCAGCCCCCTGGTCTGTGGGGCTACGCAAGCGGTTCCCAAAGAGCTTTAGAACAAGGCATAGTTTTCCCTGCTGGCTCTTTGGGCGGGGGACCCATCTCCAGCCATATGCCTTTTTTGTGCCTGGCCCGGCGCCCAGAGGGAAAGAGTGGTTTTGAGGCTGAAGGCAGCAGGAAAGCCCACAGCCCCCAGGTCTGTGGGGCTACGCAAGCGGTTCCCAAAGAGCTTTAGAACAAGGCATAATTTTCCCTGCTGGCTCTTTGGGCGGGGTCTCTCTGCAGCTGTATGGCCATTTTTGTGCCTGGCGCGGCGCCAAGTGTGAAAGGGTGGTGTCGAGGCTGAAGGCAGCAGGAAAGCCCGCAGCCCCCAGGTCTGTGAAACAACGGAAGCGGTTTCCAAAGAGCTTTAGAACAAGGCATAGTTTTCCCTGCTGGCTCCTTGGGCGTGGGACCCATGTCCAGCCGTATGGCCATTTTTGTGCCTGGCGCGACACCAAGTGGGAAAGGGTGGTGTCGAGGCTGAAGGCAGCAGGAAAGCCCGCAGCCCCCTGGTCTTTGGGGCTACGCAAGCGGTTCCCAAAGAGCTTTAGAACAAGGCATAGTTTTCCCTGCTGGCTCTTTGGGCGGGGGACCCATCTCCACCCATATTTCTTTTTTGTGCCTGGCGCGACGCCAAGTGGGAAAGGGTGGTTTTGAGGCTGAAGGCAGCAGGAAAGCCCGCAGCCCCCAGGTCTGTGGGGCTACGCAAGCGGTTCCCAAAGAGCTTTAGAACAAGGCAGAGCTTTCCCTACTTGTTCTTTGGGCGTGGGACCCATCTCCAGCCGTATGGCCATTTTTCTGCCTACCGCAGCGCCCAGAGGGAACGGGTGGTTTTGAGGCTGAAGGCAGCAGGAAAGCCCGCAGCCCCCAGGTCTGTGGGACAACACAAGCGGTTCCCAAAGAGCTTTAGAACAAGGCACAGTTTTCCCTGCTGGCTCTTTCGGCGGGGGACCCATCTCCAGCCGTATGGCCATTTTTGTGCCTGATGCAGCGCCTAGTGGGAAAGGGTGGTGTCGAGGCTGAAGGCAGCAGGAAGGCCCGCAGCCCCCAGGTCTGTGGCGCTACGGAAGCGGTTCCCAAAGAGCTTTAGAACAAGGCATAATTTTCCCTGCTGGCTCTTTGGGCGGGGGACCCATCTCCAGCCGTATGGCCGTTATTGTGCCTGGCGCGGCGCCAAGTGGGAAAGGGTGGTGTCGAGGCTGAAGGCAGCAGGAAGGCCCGCAGCTCCCAGGTCTCTGGGGCTACGGAAGCGGTTCCCAAAGAGCTTTAGAACAAGGTATAGTTTTCCCTGATGGCTCTTTGGGCGTGGCACCCATCTCCAGCCATAGGCCTTTTTTGTGCCTGGCCCGGCGCCCAGAGGGAAATGGTGGTGTCGAGGCTGAAGGCAGCAGGAAAGCCGCAGCCCCCAGGTCTGTGCGGCTACGCAAGCGGTTCCCAAAGAGCTTTAGAACAAGGCACAGTTTTCCCTGCTGGCTCTTTGGGCATGGGGCCCATCTCCAGCCGTATGGCCATTTTTGTGCCTAGCGTGGCGCCAAGTGGGAAAGGGTGGTGTCGAGGCTGAAGGCAGCAGGAAAGCCTGCAGCACCCAGGTCTGTGGGGCTACGCAAGTGGTTCCCAAAGAGCTTTAGAACAAGGCATAATTTTCCCTGCTGGCTCTTTGGGCGGGGGACCCATCTCCAGCCATATGGTCATTTTTGTGCCTGGCGCGGCGCCAAGTGGGAAAGGGTGGTTTTGAGGCTGAAGGCAGCAGGAAAGCCCGCAGCCCCCAGGTCTGTGGGGCTACGCAAGCGGTTCCCAAAGAGCTTTAGAACAAGGCAGAGTTTTCCCTACTTGTTCTTTGGGCGTGGGACCCATCTCCAGCCGTATGGCCATTTTTCTGCCTACCGCAGCGCCCAGAGGGAAGGGGTGGTTTTGAGGCTGAAGGCAGCAGGAAGGCCTGCCGCTCCCAGGTCTGTACGTCTACGGAAGCGGTTCCCAAAGAGCTTTAGAACAAGGCATAGTTTTCCCTGCTGGTTCTTTGGGCAGGGGACCCATCTCCAGCCGTATGGCCGTTATTGTGCCTGGCGCAGCGCCGAGTGGGAAAGGGTGGTGTCGAGGCTGAAGGCGGCAGGAAGGCCCGCAGCTCCCAGGTCTCTGGGGCTACAGAAGCGGTTCCCAAAGAGCTTTAGAACAAGGCATAGTTTTCCCTGATGGCTCTTTGGGCGTGGCACCCATCTCCAGCCATAGGCCTTTTTTGTGCCTGGCCCGGCGCCCAGAGGGAAATGGTGGTGTCGAGGCTGAAGGCAGCAGGAAAGCCGCAGCCCCCAGGTCTGTGCGGCTACGCAAGCGGTTCCCAAAGAGCTTTAGAACAAGGCATAGTCTTCCCTGCTGGCTCTTTGGGCGGGGGACCCATCTCCAGCCGTGTGGCCGTTATTGTGCCTGGCGCGGCGCCGAGTGGGAAAGGGTGGTGTCGAGGCTGAAGGCAGCAGGAAGGCCCGCAGCTCCCAGGTCTCTGGGACTACAGAAGCGGTTCCCAAAGAGCTTTAGAACAAGGCATAGTTTTCCCTGCTGGCTCTTTGGGCGTGGCACCCATCTCCAGCCGTATGGCCATTTTTGTGCCTGGCACGGCGCCAAGTGGGAAAGGGTCGTTTTGAGGCTGAAGGCAGCAGGAAAGCCTGCAGCACCCAGGTCTGTGGGGCTACGCAAGCGGTTCCCAAAGAGCTTTAGAACAAGGCATAGTTTTCCCTGCTGGCTCTTTGGTTGGGGGACCCATCTCCAGCCGTGTGGCCGTTATTGGGCCTGGGGCGACGCCAAGTGGGAAAGGGTGGCTTTTGAGGCTGAAGGCAGCAGGAAGGCCCGCAGCTCCCAGGTCTCTGGGGCTACGCAAGCGGTTCCCAAAGAGCTTTAGAACAAGGCATAGTTTTCCCTGCTGGCTCTTTGGGCGGGGGACCAATCTCCAGCCGTATGGCCATTTTTGTGCCTGGCGCGGCGCCAAGTGGGAAAGGGTGCTGTCGAGGCTGAAGGCAGCAGGAAAGCCCGCTTGCCCCAGGTCTGTGGGGCTACGCAAGCGGTTCCCAAAGAGCTTTAGAACAAGGCATAGTTTTCCCTGCTGGCTCCTTGGGCGGGGGACCAAACTCCAGCCGTATGGCCATTTTTGTGCCTGGCGCGGCGCCAAGTGGGAAAGGGTGGTTTTGAGGCTGAAGGCAGCAGGAAAGCCCGCACCTCCCAGGTCTCTGGGGCTACGCAAGCGGTTCCCAAAGAGCTTTAGAACAAGGCATATTTTTCCCTGCTGGCTCTCTGGGCGGGGGACCCATCTCCAGCCGTATGGCCGTTTTTGTGCCTGGCGCGGCGCCAAGTGGGAAAGGGTGGCTTTGAGGCTGAAGGCAGCAGGAAAGCCCGCAGCCCCCAGGTCTGTGGGGCTACGCAAGCGGTTCCCAAAGAGCTTTAGAACAAGGCATAGTTTTCCCTGCTGGCTCTTTGGGCGTGGGACCTATCTCCACCAATATGGCCATTTTTGCGCCTGGCCCGGTGCCGAGAGGGAAATGGTGGTTTTCGAGGCTGAAGGCAGCAGGAAAGCCCGCAGCCCCCAGGTCTGTGGGACAATGCAAGTGGTTCCCAAAGAGCTTTAGAACAAGGCATAGTTTTCCCTTCTGGCTCTTTGGGCGTGGCACCCATCTCCAGCCATATGGCCATTTTTGTGCCTGGCGCGGCGCCAAGTGGGAAAGGGTGGCTTTGAGGCTGAAGGCAGCAGGAAAGCCCGCAGCCCCCAGGTCTGTGGGGCTACGCAAGCGGTTCCCAAAGAGCTTTAGAACAAGGCATAGTTTTCCCTGCTGGCTCTTTGGGCGGGGGACCCATCTCCAGCTGTATGGCCTTTTTTGTGCCTGGCGCGGCGCCAAGTGGGAAAGGGTGGTGTCGAGGCTGAAGGCAGCAAGAAAGCCCAAAGCCCCCAGGTCTGTGGGGCTACGCAAGCGGTTCCCAAAGAGTTTTAGAACAAGGCATAGTTTTCCCTGCTATCTCCTTGGGCAGGGGACCCATCTCCAGCCGTATGGCCATTATTGTGCTTGGCGCGGCGCCAAGTGGGAAAGGGTGGTGTTGAGGCTGAAGGCGCCACGAAAGCCTGCCGCCCGGGGTTTTCTTAATGACTTTTTTAATGATGTCTCCACAGTGTGAAGTTTTGCAGGATTTGAAAAAGTAATAGACACAGTGAAATTGAATCTATTGGAAACTTCCATACCTTTCCCTCCCTCTAAGTCTCTGCTGTCCTGTAGTGTCCACTGCCTGCAGCTGCTGTTGCAGGAGCAGACAGAGTGGTATCAGATTTAGAAAAAAGGGACATCATTAAGAGGATTCACTCGCCTTATTTTTCACCGGTGTGGCCAGTAAAGAAACCAAAAAGGCTATAGCTGTTCACAGTAGATTACCAAAAGTTGGATGCCAACACTGCATCCCTGACTGCTGCTCTTCCGACTATCGCGGAAATTGTGACAATGATACAAGGATTTGCCCATCCTTGGAGGGTTGCCTTAGATGTTAAAGACATATTTTTTTATGATTCCCCTCCTTGAGCAGGACAAAGCGCAGTTTGCATTCGCATGGAAAGGAGTCCAATATACCTTTAACCGCTTTCCGCAAGGATACAAACATTCCCCCACTATTGCCCATAATGCTTTGGCTAAAGTGCTATCAGAGATTCCTGTTTCACAGGGATGTACAGTATACCAATATATTATTGACGACATCTTAATAGCGGAGAGAACAAAGAAAGTGTACAAGACATGATGGAAAACATCCGAAAAACATTATCAGATTTGGGATTGGAAATTCCCGACTCAAAGTGTCAGGGACCAGCACAGGAAGTTAAATTCCTGGGGGGTCTGGTGGATTAAAGGAGCTGCTTCTGTCCCTCCGGATACCCTGGAAAAAATAGAACATGGACAGAATCCTTCCAGCACGAAGGAGTTACAGCAAGTCCTGGGACATTAAGTTATTGGCGTAAACACGTCCCTGGCTTTTCCATCATTGCTCGCCCCCTTCATAGCTTGGCAAAAAAGGGTAAATCCTGGGTGTGGACTGAACAACACACTAATGCTCTGCAATTACTAATAAAGGAGCTAAGGTTATTCCAACAGCTTGGTCCTATACAGCCAACTGACCCTGTCCATGTAGAATGGGGGTTCAGTGAACATGGTTCCCGTTGTAATTTATGGCAGAAGGGACCAGCAGGACCGGAGAGACCATTAGAATTTTGCTCCCACTCCTTCAATGATACTGAGAGCAAATATTCAGACCTGGAGAAGGGTATACTGTCCCTGGTGCGAGCGTTGCAACGAGCAGAGCAGATAAGAAGAGAACAGAGTGTGATCTTTCCTGGGACCTTTTCGCCTCCCAGATGTGGTCCTTAAAGGGACACCACCACCAGCTGGCATTGCCCAGAGACCTACAGTTCGAAAATGGTATGCTTATTTAGAAGGCATTAATGAAATCAAGCCAGTCTCTGAAGGCAGTGTTAAAGTATCCAAGGCTACTTCACAAGGATACCAAAGGATATAGATGGTGCCCTATTGTTCCAATCCCCACCAAATAGACCATCTCCGATCCAAGAAGCACCTCCTTTGAGGGACAGCAGTGATCTTACAGGAGTGTGGTTTACTGGTGCGTCATCTCACTGTGAAAAAAATAAGTGGAAATATAAGGCCGTAGCACCGGAAGTAACAACGGGAGAAAGAGCAATTGAAACAGGGGAGGGTAGGGGAACAAGTAGGGGACCTCAGAGCTGTCCTACTAGCTGCACAACATGGAGCCACCTCCTTTTATGCTGACTCATATGCTGTTTTTAAAGGAGCCACTGAATGGCTAGGACACTGGGCAGCCAACGATTGGCAGGTGAATAGAGTCCCAATCTGGGAGACAGATAGCTGGAAGCAACTGTTGGAAATAGGAGGACAGAGAACATTGCACATTGGTTGGGTAAAAGGCCACGATCGTTCAAACTCGATCACTGCTCAGTTCAACCAACAGGTAGATGGCCTCACGCGGCTACAACAAATTGACATTGTAGATAATGGTCGGGCATGGGAACGCTTACTTGAATCGTTACATGTTAAACGTGGCCGCACAGGCCGTCCTGACCTGTATCGGGAAGGTGGGTGGCTTGTGTCAGTTAAGCTGTGCGAACAAATAGTAACTGCCTGGTCACAATGTCGCCTACGACTCAGCAAAGATCATCCGAGTAAGGCGCTTCCCTTACACATGTGGGACAAGAAAGCGTTGTGGCATTCATGGCAGATTGATTATATTGGGCCCTTGAGATCATCAGGTGGGAAAAGATATGTCCTGGTAGGAGTGGAGATTATCTCCAGCCTCAGTATGGCCAGCAGTTTCAAACCAGCTACCAGGGACAACACAGTGAAAGGCCTAAAAGGGTGGCTCAGCACACTTCCCCTTCCCGAGGAAATCCAGAGTGATAACGTTTCACACTTTACCGCTTCGGTGGTACAAGATTGGGCCAAAGAAGAAGGGATTCGATGGGTATTTCGTACTCCCTGTTATCCCCAGGCTAATGGCATTGTTGAACGCACCAATAGATTGGTTAAGCGTTTTGCAAAAAGTCATGAACCTGGTTGGCATTTGCGATTGGATGATGCCATCTATCAACTAAATAACAGATGGAGTGGAGACGGCTGTCCTAAAATGAAAGCTTTCTGTGTACCTGCCAATATTATCTCTCCAAAGGCTGCCAATGAACTGGGAAAATACCCCGGAAGATTTCACCCTGGACTACCTGTGCTAGTGAAAATGCCTCAAAATGGGACGGTGCCAATGGTGCTAGCTACTCCCAAAAATCCCTATGCATGGGAAGCCAAGGATTGTTCAGGGAAGATACACCGGATCAGCACCCGGTGGACCGCACCTTCTTTTTAACCCCGTCGGTCGAATAAGACCGAGCAGATTTTCTTTTCCTTTATGTCTTACAGGAACCTTGGATGAGCTGTACAGACGGATTGGCCTACGCTACCTTTGAATGTCTCCAGGGAATCCTGACATCGATCCTGGCAATAATACTACTTTTATGATGTATGGCTACCTGGAGGCCCAAATTCTAAAATGACGAATTGGCAGATGGAATTGATGCTATTCAGTTTTACCTTTTTATTCCCTGTTGTTTGTAGTCAAAGAGACCCAGAGTGGCCATGGTCTCAAGCCTTTGTCGTCTGTAATACAAGACTACAGGGAGACCTCATGCTAACGCACCCTTTCCCAATCTAGACAAGCACAGTCTCTGGGGTTTCATCGGGATGTGTCTCAAAGTGACAAACATTCTGGTTGGTGTCAAGACAAAGGTCTTGTGCTTTGAGAGTATTACTCTCACAAATGAATCCTTGTTGGTCTCGTGAAACGCATGCGTCAACATCAGCAGTTTGCCATTTAGTCTCATTTTGTCGTGCCCAACCTCTGTGCTGTGTTGGATAGAGTAGAGCTCCTTGGTGATTCAACCCCAGTGCGATGATTGGGTATATGGTGTATACTGAGGCATTGCGTATCGTTAAGACAAAAGCTGTGGCTTTGCTCTCAGTGGGATCGTAGGTGAAATTAACCAGATACCACCAGGATTGAAATTTTCTCTCAATCTCAATTGCACAATCCCATATTACTTTTCGAATTTCGGTGGGCAAGGTGCCTTCTTCACCTTCCCTTATGATTTATGAGTTTTTGCAAAACGCTTAACCAATCCGTTGGTGCATTCAACAATGCCATTAGCCTGAGGATAATAGGGAGTATGAAATACCCATCGAATCCCTTCTTCTTTGGCCCAATCTTGTACCACCGAAGCGGTAAAGTGTGAACCGTTATCACTTTGGATTTCCTTGGGAAGGGGAAGTGTGCTGAACCACCCTTTTAGGCCTTTCACTGTGTTGTCCCCAGCAGCTGATTTGAAGCCGGTGGCCATACTGAGGCTGGAGATAATCTCCACTCCGACTAGGACATATCTTTTCCCACCTGATGATCTCAAGGGCCCAATATAATCAAGCTGCTATGAATGCCACAACGCTTTCTTGTCCCGCATGTGTAAGGGAAGCGCCTTACTCAGATGATCTTTGCTGAGTCGTAGGCGACATTGTGACCAGGCAGTTACTACTTGTTCGCACAGCTTAACCGACACAGGCCACCCCCGGGGCTAGACCTTCCTGATACAGATCAGTACAGCCTGTATGGCCAGGCTTAATATGTAACCATTCGAGTAAGCGTTCCCATTCCCGACCATCATCTACAATGTCAATTTGTTGTAGCCGCGTGAGGCCATCTACCTGTTGATTGAACTGAGCAGTGATCGAGTTTGAACGATCGTGGCCTTTTACCCAAGCAATGTGCAATGTTCTCTGTCCTCCTATTTCCAACAGTTGCTTCCAGCTATCTGTCTCCCAGATTGGGACTCTATTCACCTGCCAATCATTGGCTGCCCAGTGTCCTAGCCATTCAGTGGCTCCTTTAAAAACAGCATATGAGTCAGTGTAAATGTAAGTAGCCCCATGTTGTGCAGCTAGTAGGACGGCTCTGAGTTCCCCTACTTGTGCCCTACCTTCTCCTGTTTCAATTGCTCTTTCCCCCGTTGCTACTTCCAGTGCTACGGCCTTGTATTTCCACTTGCTGTTCTCACGGTGAGATGACGCACCAGTAAACCACACTCCTGTAAGATCACTGCCTTCTTTCAGAGGAGGTGCTCCTTGGATTGGAGATGGTCTGTTTGGTGGGGATTGGAACAATAGGGCACCATCTATATCCTTCTGGAGCATGGATACTTTGATACTACCTTCAGAGATTGGCATGATATCATTAATGCCTTCTAAATAAGCATACCACTTTCGAACTGTGGGTTTCTGGGCAATGCCGGCTGGCGGTGCTGTCCCTTTACGGACCACATCTAGGAGTCGAAAAGGGCCTCGAACAATCACGCTCTGTTCTCTCCTTATCTGCTCTGCTCGTTGCAACGCTCGCACCAGGGACAGTAAACCCTTCTCCAGGTCTGAATATCTGCTCTCAGTATCATTAAAGGCGTGAGAGCTAAATTCTAATGGTCTCTCCGGTCCTGCTGGTCCCTTTTGCCATAAATTACAACGGGAACCATGTTCACTGAACCCCCATTCTACACGGACAGGGTCAGTTGGATGTATGGGGCCAAGTTGTTGGAATAACCTTAGCTCTTTTATTAGCAATTCTAGTGCATTAGTATGTTGTTCAGTCCACTCCCAGGATTTACCTTTTTTGAGCAAACAATAAAGGGGGCGAGCAATGATGGAAAAGCCAGGGATGTGTTTACGCCAATAACTTAAAGTTCCTAGGACTTGCTGTAACTCCTTCGTGCTGGAAGGATTCTGGCCATGTTCTATTTTTTCAGGGTATCCTGAGGGACGGAAGCAGCTCCCTTAATCCACCAGACCCCCCAGGAATTTAACTTCCTGTGCTGGTCCCTGACACTTTGAGTCGGGAATTTCCAATCCCAAATCTGATAATGTTTTTCGGATGTTTTGCATCATGTCTTGTACACTTTCTTGGCTCTCTCCCCTATTAAGATGTCGTCAATATATTGGTATACCGTACATCCCTGTGAAACAGGAATCTCTGATAGCACTTTAGCTAAAGCATTATGGGCAATAGTGGGGGAATGTTTGTATCCTTGCGGAAAGCGGTTAAAGGTATATTGGACTCCTTTCCACGTGAATGCAAACTGCGCTTTGTCCTGCTCAAGGAGGAGAATCATAAAAAAAATATGTCTTTAACATCCACGGCAACCCTCCAAGGATGGGCACCTCCTTGTATCATTGCCACAATTTCCGCGATATTAGGAACCGCAGCGGTCAGGGGTGCAGTGTTGGCGTTTAATTTTCCGTAATCTACTGTGAAACGCCGTTGCCTTTTTGGTTTCTTTACTGGCCACACCGGTGAATTATAAGGCGAGTGAATCCTCTTAATGATGTTTCTTTTTTCTAAATCTGATACCACCCCATCTGCTTCTGCAAGTGCAGCTGCAGGCAGTGGGTACTGTCGGACGTTGGTAATTTTAGAAGGAGGTAAAAGTATAGATGTTTCTAATAGCCCCAATTTAACTGTGTCTAATCCTTTTTTGCGTCCTGCAAAACTCCACACAGTTCCATCTCCATCTGGGAGTTTCCACATTCGCCCACGCAGTACGTCAAATCCTAGGAGGTTAGTACGCGAGGCACCCACTAACGCTTCTGCCCTAGTCATTCGCTGCTCTCCCGGCAACCAGAGGTTAATTTTTGCAGTGGGGCATGTTTTTACCACACCATCAATTCCTGTGAAGTTGACTCTGCGTCGGGTGGGATTTATACCTAGAAGTTGTGCTGTTTCGTTAGTGATTGCAGACATTTGGGCTCCGGTATCAATAATAAAATTGACCAATATCTTCCGGGGGTCCAACAGGAATGACAATAACGGGTTCGGAGTCTTTATGAGAGCGCCATTGGATTGCTAGTACCTGCCGGACAGGGTGGCTCACTGCCCTCCCCGGGGATAGGAGTGTTTTGGCCGGGACTCTGTCAAATCAATCAAGTTACGTTCAGGTGCAGAAGGCACAATTTTCTCACGGCTTGGGGATTCTCTGGTTAGTCTTTTCTCCCCAGCCGCATTATTCTTTCTAGTTAGAGATTGGACTAGCGTACGGAGATCTCCCGTAGGGTCACCGTGCAAGAATTGTCGGGGCACCCCTAATTGTAGGGCTTTACGCCACAACTCATTCCGGTCCTTATCAGGCTTAAACCTTCCCTCTGATTTAGGGTTTTGAGTGTGAGTTTGGACTTGGCGAACCTTTCGCGAGTGTTCGGAGGATTTCTCACTAGTTTGGCTGGCCCAGCCCATTCGGCGCCCATATTGATCTATTTCCTGCACATTCCAGGTGGGCATGTAGTGACGACGGCCCCGCCCATGAGCACCCCGAGCATCCCGTATACGATCTTGAGTGCGAACAAGGAACGGTTTCAGGCAACCGGGAAGACCACGGATGAGAGGGGCTAATCGATCCGGGTCGATAGGGGCTGACATTGGGGATTTCCGAAATTCCTCTCTGTCATACATGGCTTGCAGACAAGCTGCTTTCCGTACAGCCGCAAAGAGATCAGAGTAGCCTGTAGCTCTAATCTCTAACGGCTCCCCCCTCTCTCGCGGATCCATACCCCCTGCCCAATAGGCTGCTCGAGCGGTTAGGGAATAATTATGATCCCCAGGCATAGTGGTTAAAAACACTCCTGGTCCCCAAGAGTCTCCTGCTTCTTCCTCACTCAGCATAATTCTGTGCCCCCCTTCAGAAGAAACTCGCCACACGTACTCAACAGCTGACTCTTCTGGTCGCCTCGAATATTTCTCCCTTATTTTTGTTAACTCGGTTGGTGTCCATGGAACGGTACGCACAGTGGTGTGAATTTCATCACCATCATCAACTGCAGTTTCAGTTTTAACCAGAGGACGTAAAGGAAAAACTTGGGATTTCAAAGTAAAAGTCCTTTCCTCCTCATCTTCTTCGTCATCCTCACTATTAGACAAAAAATCTCCGGTCTGGGTTCCGGAATTTGGATAACACAGTAACTTACGAATCTGCTGGACCTGGGTCGAGGGCTGCATTTTATCTAAGAGCCCGGTCATCCTTTCAATAACATTTTAAGTTGGCGATTTTTCACTCCCAAGTTGAGCATTCCGGTTTCCTAAACATTCATTCTCACTCACAAGCTTACCGAATTGAGTTCTTAATCTTTCTCCTGTCTCCTTTTGCAAGGCTAATGATGACTTCAGCACCTCATTCTCCGATTTCAGGGTTGCATATTCTACAGCTGAAATCAGATTAGGAGCAGGGGTTTCTCTAGCTTCTTGTTGTGCACAAGATAAACAGGCGCCTAACACAGCACAAATCACACCCTTGCCTTTCCCCGCTCTGAGCTTCTGTGAAACCCGACGCTCTTCAATACGTTCCACCACTTTCTCTTCATCCTTCCAAAATTTTTGGGCCCACTCCTTCCCAGCCTGGGAAGGGGCACAATCATATTTTTGCAGCAGTTTATCCATGGCAATCCTGCCGACTACGCCAAATTCTGTTGCGTGAAACGGGGCCAAGCGGTTTTGGCAGAAGATAAACCCCCTTGCGTTCTAACACTCCTCACCGAGGTGGGAGGCCAGGTGCGGCTGGGTTTCAATTCTGAGTGATGCCCAATTCAGCACTATCAGCCCAATCGCGTTTAATATGTGTTAAACTATTACGATTTGGAGACACTAATAGTGGGCTGCACCTTCAGTCTAGTCGTGCTCCTGAACCAGCACGGCCTCTCTCAAGTTTTGGTCGCGTTCAGTGAGAAAGCGAAACGACTAGCTACTGAAACAGTGCGGTTTATTTAAACAACAGATATACAGGTTCTTTAGGATTGCCGGTGATAAATACACTGTCTGCAAAGCACGTGCAAATAAAGACATTGTTAAATATACAAATGCGCGACAAAATTATAAACGATACAGCCTGGCTATAAATGTAGGGTAGAGATTCTCTAGAGAAATTTCTAGAGTCCCCGAGAAAGCACTCGGTGTAATCAAAGTCTTACCCAAAGGCGTCCTTATGGGGGGAAGAAAGGCTCAGCCCGTCGACTGATCCCAGAAAACAGCGGTGGGATTCTTCGCGATGGTGTCTTCCCTGACATCCCCTCTCTCTTGGGCTATTTTTATATTATTTTTTTATCTTCAAAGTGGAGTTTGAGTGACTTTAGTCATATGTACCTTTATTATGATTAATGTACTCAAGGAGGAGTGTTCACACCTCGGGGGCGGACAGCCTCCGGGATGGAGGTGTGTTTTGGTACATTGTGGTGAGCAAAGTTCGCACAAAAGGACAGCATTTCATCAACATTTGACGAAATGTTGGCTCGGGTAGCGTGTAGGCCGCTTATCAGTTCCGGAGTACCATCTCGTCCCCATATCTGCTATTCGTCACAAGGGAAGGCCACGGAACAAGCGCGTTCCGTTCCATCCCTCGTGTAGTTTCGCAAACAACCTTGTACAGGGAATCACAGCTGTTGCATTCTTCGTGTGCTAGCTGCGGCTGTATTCTACCTCAGAAGCCTCTTGATTTTATGACTTTCCTTAATGTGTGAACAATGCTGTATTTTTGTATTCTTGGCCAATTTAGTAATTATTCCACAAGAACACACATTGGTTGCCGATTTATCAACGGGTCTAATCACCACAGGCCAACTGTAATTAAAACCATCTATGTAGACTCTACCAAAGCGGACAAATACAACACTGATTGTTACAAAATTATGGAGCCAAATTCAGATTGCTGGCACAATTTCACTTTCATCAAACCTACAGTAGTGTACTGTATTTGGGGCTACAAGGGCACAGAATTGTTATTTGCATTTATGATTGACTCAAATACACCTGAACTTGCTGAAATGAATCCAGAACCTACACCCCACAAACTCTCAAAGGCTCTCTCTTCTAAGAGAAAAAAAAACACCTCTCTCTTTTCTAAGCCCTCCATTAGACTAACTCCTTACATTTTCAACATTGGCCCTTACGTTATTAAACACACACAGGTCAACAACAGATACTGTTTAATCCCACATATACCCTCAAACGAGCAGAATTGTCAATGCAGATTAAAATCTCTGCGATCAAACCCACCTGCTTACCGTTCCTGAGTACATCTTATGCAGAATGGTCAGCATGGTTACGCAAACGAACTCTTGCCACTTCACACGGACGGAAGAGGGATGCGACTGGTATCATAGGAACAGGCCTGGGAGTCTTGAATAGTATAGATGCTGAGATACTTGCCAACAAACTAGTCACAACCGCTACTGATCTGGACAAATTAAGACATCCCCTACGGTCCTCTCTATTAGCATTGGGAAACCACCAACGGCTTTTATCGAATATATTGCCTCAATGGGAAGAAACGGGTGAAAAAGACCATCAGCTGATCACAGATGCACTTGGTACAACCCAAACCAATGTTTCCTTGGCTCTTAGTTGTATCCAAGCCCAATTGTGGATGCAATCTATGACAGCCGCAATCATAAGGGAAGGTGAAGAAGGCACCTTGCCCACCGAAATTCGAAAAGTAATATGGGATAACGCAATTGAATTTGAGAAAAGATTTCAGTCCAGGTGGTATCTGGTTAATTTCACCTACGATCCCACTGAGAGCAAAGCCACAGCTTTTGTCTTAACGATACGCAATGCCTCAGTATACACCATATACCCAATCATCGCACTGGGGTTGAATCACCAAGGAGCTCTACTCTATCCAACACAGCACAGAGGTTGGGCACGACAAAATGAGACTAAATGGCAAACTGCTGATGTTGACGCATGCGTTTCACGAGACCAACAAGGATTCATTTGTGAGAGTAATACTCTCAAAGCACAAGACCTTTGTCTTGACACCAACCAGAATGTTTGTCACTTTGAGACGCATCCCGATGAAACCCCAGAGACTGTGCTTGTCTAGATTGGGAAAGGGTGCGTTAGCATGAGGTCTCCCTGTAGTCTTGTATTCAGAGATGACATAGTAATCACTCAAATCTTTGTGTTTGAACTTTACTAACACAAAGTTACGGGATGCGACTTCAATTATTAAGCTCCTGTTACGTCTTTTCAATTGCTACAACCTAATTATACGTTGATTCGAGATTGTTGCCTACCCCTATCGGAATGAATCTCTCCCTGGTGAAGAAGCTGCTAAAACACAATGAATTGAAGCGACTCTTGAAAGAGGCCCAAGGAAATGGACAGACAACTTTGATTACCGTCCCTCACAGGTTGAAGAAATACACCAAGCGTTGGAAAGAGTGAAGAGAGGCGGAGGACATAGATGGGGAGATACTCTTTTTGGATGGTCACGAACAGTTACAGGACTTTATAACAAGATGCTTCACTCTGTTGTTGTTTTACTAATACTCACTGTATTGTGCTTTGCTTAGACAATTGTTTTGCATGTTAGATTTTGGATTATGATGAAAAGTTTAAATCGCTTGATCACTCCGCGAGAAGGATTTCCACTTGATATCCCTCACCACAAGAACACATGTGATCTTTCTTATCAGTGTTGAGTACGTCGACCTTGACTGACTGTAGACAAAGTTTTCCCTGCTTGCTCTTTGGGCGGGGGACCCATCTCCAGACATAGGCATTTTTTGTGCCTGGCACGGCGGCAAGTGGGAAAGGGTGGCTTTGAGGCTGAAGGCAGCAGGAAAGCCCACAGCCCCCAGGTCTGTGGGGCTACGCAAGCGGTTCCCAAAGAGCTTTAGAACAAGGCATAGTTTTCCCTGCTGGCTCTTTGGGCGGGGGACCCATCTCCAGCCACAGGCCTTTTCTGTGCCTGGCCCGGCGCCCAAAGGGAAATGGTGGTGTCGAGGCTGAAGGCAGCAGGAAATCCCGCAGCCACCAGGTCTGTGTGGCTACACAAGCGGTTCCCAGAGAGCTTTAGAACAAGGCATAGTTTTCCCTGCTGGCTCTTTGGGCGTGGCACCCATCTCCAGCCGTACGGCCATTTTTACTCCTGGCGCGGTGCCTAGTGGGAAAGGGTGCTGTTGAGGCTGAAGGCAGCAGGAAAGCCCGCAGCCCCCAGGTCTGCGGGGCAACGCAGGCGGTTCCCAAAGAGCTTTAGAACAACGCATAGTTTTCCCTTCTGGCTCTTTGGGCGGGGGACCCATCTCCAGCCGTATGGCCATTTTTGTGCCTTGTGCGGTGCCTAGTGGGAAAGGGTGGTTTTGAGGCTGAAGGCAGCAGGAAAGCCCGCAGCCCCCAGGTCTGTGGGGCTACGCAAGCAGTTCCCAAAGAGCTTTAGAACAAGGCATAGTTTTCCCTGCTGGCTCCTTGGGCCGGGGACACATCTCCAGCCGTATGGCCATTTTTATGCCTGGCGCAGCGCCAAGTGGGAAAGGGTGGTGTCGAGGCTGAAGGCAGCAGGAAGGTCCACAGCTACCAGGTCTGTGGGACAATGCAAGCGGTTCCCAAAGAGCTTTAGAACAAGGCATATTTTTCCCTGCTGGCTCTTTGGGCGGGGCACCCATCTCCAGCCGTATGGCCACTTTTGGGCCTGGTGCGGCGCCAAGTGGGAAAGGGTGGTTTTGAGGCTGAAGGCAGCAGGAAAGCCCGCAGCCCCCAGGTCTGTGGGGCTACGCAAGCGGTTCCCAAAGAGCTTTAGAACAAGGCATAATTTTCCCTGCTGGCTCTTTGGGCCGGGGACCCATCCCGCCCATAGGCCTTTTTTGTATCTGTCGCGGCGCCCAGAGGGAAAGGGTGGTTTGAGGCTGAAGGCAGCAGGAAAGCCCGCAGCCCACAGGTCTGAGGGACAATGCAAGCGGTTCCCAAAGAGCTTTAGAACAAGGCATAGTTTTCCCTGCTGGCTCTTTGGGCGGGGGACCCATCTCCAGCCGTATGGCCATTTTTGTGCCTGGCGCGGTGCCAAGTGGGAAAGGGTGGTTTTGAGGCTGAAGGCAGAAGGAAAGCCCGCAGCCCCCAGGTCTGTGGGGCTACGCAAGCGGTTCCCAAAGAGCTTTAGAACAAGTCATAGTTTTCCTTCCTGGCTCTTTGAGCGTGGCACATAACTCCAGCCGTATGGCCATTTTTGTGCCTGGCGCGGTTCCCAGTGGGAAAGGGTGGTTTTGAGGCTGAAGGCAGCAGGAAAGCCAGCAGCCCCCAGGTCTGTGGGGCTACGCAAGCGGTTCCCAAAGAGCTTTAGAACAAGGCATAGTTTTCCCTGCTGGCTCCTTGGGCGGGGGACCCATCTCCAGCCGTATGGCCATTTTTGTACCTGGCACGGCGCCCAGAGGGAAAGGGTGGTTTTGAGGCTGAAGGCAGCAGGAAAGCCCGCAGCCCCCAGGTCTGTGGGACAATGCAAGCGGTTCCCAAAGAGCTTTAGAACAAGGCATAGTTTTACCTGCTGGCTCTTTGGGCGGGGCACCCATCTCCAGCCGTATGGCCACTTTTGGGCCTGGTGCGGCGCCAAGTGGGAAAGGGTGGTTTTGAGGCTGAAGGCAGCAGGAAAGCCCGCAGCTACCAGGTCTGTGGGGCTACGCAAGCGGTTCCCAAAGAGCTTTAGAACGAGGCATAGTTTTCCCTGATGGCTCCTTGGGCGGGGGACCCATCTCCAGCCATAGGCCTTTTTTGTGTCTGTCCCGGCGCCCAGAGGGAAACTGTGGTTTTGAGGCTGAAGGCAGCAGGAAAGCCTGCAGCCCCCAGGTCTGTGGGACAATGCCAGCGGTTCCCAAAGAGCTTTAGAACAAGGCATATTTTTCCCTGCTGGCTCTTTGGGCGGGGCACCCATCTCCAGCCGTATGGCCACTTTTGGGCCTGGCGAGGCGCCAAGTGGGAAAGGGTGGTTTTGAGGCTGAAGGCAGCGGGAAACCCTGCAGCCCCCAGGTCTGTGGGGCTACGCAAGCGGTTCCCAAAGAGCTTTAGAACAAGGCATAGTTTTCCCTGCTGGCTCTTTGGGCGGGGGAACCATCTCCAGCCATAGGCCTTTTTTGTGCCTGGCGCGGCGCCCAGAGGGAAAGGGTGGTTTTGAGGCTGAAGGCAGCAGGAAAGCCCGCAGCCCCCAGGTCTGTGGGACTACGCAAGCGGTTCCCAAAGAGCTTTAGAACAAGGCATAGTTTTCCCTGCTGGCTCTTTGGGCGTGGCACCCATCTCCAGCCATATGGCCATTTTTGTGCCTGGCGCGGCGCCAAGTGGGAAAGAGCGGTGTCGAGGCCGAAGGCAGCAGGAAGGCCCGCAGGCCCCAGGTCTGTGAGGCTACGCAAGCGGTTCCCAAAGAGCTTTAGAACAAGGCATAGTTTTACCTGCTGGCTCTTTGGGCGGGGGACCCATCTCCAGCCGTATGGCCATTTTTGTGCCTGGCGCGGCGCCAAGTGGGAAAGGGTGGTTTTGAGGCTGAAGGCAGCAGGAAAGCCCGCGGCCCCCAGGTCTGTGGGGCTACGCAAGCGGTTCCCAAAGAGCTTTAGAACAAGGCATATTTTTCCCTGCTGGCACTTTGGGCGGGGGACCCATCTCTAGCCATAGGCCATTTTTGTGCCTGGCGCGGCGCCAAGTGGGAAAGGGTGGTGTCGAGGCTGAAGGCAGCAGGAAAGCCTGCAGCCCCCAGGTCTGTGGGGCTACGCAAGCGGTTCCCAAAGAGCTTTAAAACAAGGCATATTTTTCCCTGCTGGCTCGTTGGGCGGGGCACCCATCTCCAGCCGTATGGCCATTTTTGTGTCTGTCCCGGCGCCCAGAGGGAAACGGTGGTTTTTTAGGCTGAAGGCAGCAGAAAAGCCCACAGCCCCGAGGTCTGTGGGACAATGCAAGCGGTTCCCAAAGAGCTTTAGAACAAGGCATAGTTTTCCCTGCTGGCTATTTGGGCGGGGCACCCATCTCCAGCCGTATGGCCACTTTTGGGCCTGGTGCGGCGCCAAGTGGGAAAGGGTGGTTTTGAGGCTGAAGGCAGCAGGAAGGCCCGCAGCTCCCAGGTCTGTGGGGCTACGCAAGCGGTTCCCAAAGAGCTTTAGAACAAGGCATAGTTTTCCCTGCTGGCTCCTTGGGCGGGGGACCCATCTCCAGCCGTATGGCCATTTTTGTACCTGGCACGGCGCCCAGAGGGAAAGGGTGGTTTTGAGGCTGAAGGCAGCAGGAAAGCCCGCAGCCCCCAGGTCTGTGGGACAATGCAAGCGGTTCCCAAAGAGCTTTAGAACAAGGCATAGTTTTACCTGCTGGCTCTTTGGGCGGGGGACCCATCTCCAGCCGTATGGCCTTTTTTGTGCCTGGCGCGGCGCCCAGAGGGAAAGGGTGGTTTTGAGGCTGAAGGCAGCAGGAAAGCCCGCAGCCCCCAGGTCTGTGGGGCTACGCAAGCGGTTCCCAAAGAGCTTTAGAACAAGGCATAGTTTTCCCTGGTGGCTCTTTGGGCGGGGGACCCATCTCCAGCCGTATGGCCATTTTTGTGCCTAGCGCGGCGCCAAGTGGGAAAGGGTGGTGTCGAGGCTGAAGGCAGCAGAAAGGCCCGCAGCTCCCAGGTCTGTGGGGCTACGCAAGCAGTTCCCAAAGAGGTTTAGAACAAGGCATAGTTTTCCCTCCTGGCTCTTTGGGCGTGGCACCCATCTCCAGCCATATGGCCATTTTTGTGCCTAGCGCGGCGCCCAGAGGGAAAGGGTGGTTTTGAGGCTGAAGGCAGAAGGAAAGCCCGCAGCCCCCAGGTCTGTGGGGCTACGCAAGCGGTTCCCAAAGAGCCTTAGAACAAGGCATAGTTTTCCCTGCTGGCTCTTTGGGCGGGGGACCCATCTCCAGCCGTATGGCCATTTTTGTGCCTAGCGCAGCGCCAAGTGGGAAAGGGTGGTGTCGAGGCTGAAGGCAGCAGAAAGGCCCGCAGCTCCCAGGTCTGTGGGGCTACGCAAGCAGTTCCCAAAGAGCTTTAGAACACGGCATAGTTTTCCCGGCTGGCTCTTTGGGCGGGAGACCCATCTCCAGCCGTATGGCCATTTTTGTTCCTGGCGCGGTTCCCAGTGGGAAAGGGTGGTTTTGAGGCTGAAGGCAGCAGGAAAGCCCGCAGCCCCCAGGTCTGTGGGGCTACGCAAGCGGTTCCCAAAGAGCTTTAGAACAAGGCATAGTTTTCCCTGGTGGCTCTTTGGGCGGGGGACCCATCTCCAGCCATAGGCCTTTTTTGTGTCTGTCCCGGCGCCCAGAGGGAAACGGTGGTTTTGAGGCTGAAGGCAGCAGGAAAGCCCGCAGCCCCCAGGTCTGTGGGACAATGCAAGCGGTTCCCAAAGAGCTTTAGAACAAGGCATATTTTTCCCTGCTGGCTGTTTGGGCGGGGCACCCATCTCCAGCCGTATGGCCACTTTTGGGCCTGGTGCGGCGCCAAGTGGGAAAGGGTGGTTTTGAGGCTGAAGGCAGCAGGAATGCCCGCAGCTCCCAGGTCTGTGGGACTACGCAAGCGGTTCCCAAAGAGCTTTAGAACAAGGCAGAGTTTTCCCTGCTGGCTCTTTGGGGAGGTGACCCATCCCACCCATAGGCCTTTTTTGTATCTGTCGCGGCGCCCAGAGGGAAAGGGTTGTTTGAGGCTGAAGGCAGCAGGAAAGCCCGCAGCCCGCAGGTCTGAGGGAAAATGCAAGCGGTTCCCAAAGAGCTTTAGAACAAGGCATAGTTTTCCCTGCTGGCTCTTTGGGCGGGGGACCCATCTCCAGCCGTATGGCCATTTTTGTACCTGGCACGGCGCCCAGAGGGAAAGGGTGGTTTTGAGGCTGAAGGCAGCAGGAAAGCCTGCAGCCCCCAGGCCTGTGGGACAATGCAAGCGGTTCCCAAAGAGCTTTAGAACAAGGCATATTTTTCCCTGCTGGCTCTTTGGGCGGGGCACCCATCTCCAGCCGTATGGCCACTTTTGGGCTTGGCGCGGCGCCAAGTGGGAAAGGGTGGTTTTGAGGCTGAAGGCAGCAGGAAACCCTGCAGCCCCCAGGTCTGTGGGGCTACGCAAGCGGTTCCCAAAGAGCTTTAGAACAAGGCATAGTTTTCCCTGGTGGCTCTTTGGGCGGGGGACCCATCTCCAGCCATAGGCCTTTTTTGTGCCTGGCGCGGCGCCCAGAGGGAAAGGGTGGTTTTGAGGCTGAAGGTAGCAGGAAAGCCCATAGCCCCCAGGTCTGTGGGACTACGCAAGCGGTTCCCAAAGAGCTTTAGAACAAGGCATACTTTTCCCTGCTGGCTCTTTGGGCGTGGCACCCATCTCCAGCCGTATGTTCATTTTTGTGCCTGGCGCGGCGCCAAGTGGGAAAGAGCGGTGTCGAGGCCGAAGGCAGCAGGAAGGCCCGCAGCCCCGAGGTCTGTGGGGCTACGCAAGCGGTTCCCAAAGAGCTTTAGAACAAGGCATAGTTTTCCCTGCTGGCTCTTTGGGCGGGGGACCCATCTCCAGCCGTATGGCCATTTTTGTGCCTGGCGCGGCGACAAGTGGGAAAGGGTGGTGTCGAGGCTGAAGGCAGCAGGAAAGCCCGCAGCCCCCAGGTCTGTGGGGCTACGCAAGCGGTTCCCAAAGAGCTTTAGAACAAGGCATAGTTTTCCTTCCTGGCTCTTTGAGCGTGGCACATATCTCCAGCCGTATGGCCATTTTTGTGCCTGGCGCGGTTCGCAATGGGAAAGGGTTGTTTTGAGGCTGAAGGCAGCAGGAAGGCCGCAGCCCCCAGGTCTGTGGGGCTACGGAAGCGGTTCCCAAAGAGCTTTAGAACAAGGCATAGTTTTCCCTGCTGGCTCTTTGGCGGGGGACCCATCTCCAGCCATAGTCCTTTTTTGTGTCTCTCCCGGCGCCCAGTGGGAAAGGGTGGTGTCGAGGCTGAAGGCAGCAGGAAAGCCTGCAGCCCCCAGGTCTGTGGGGCTACGCAAGCGGTTCCCAAAGAGCTTTAGAACAAGGCATAGTTTTCTCTGATGGCTCTTTGGGCGGGGGACCCATCTCCAGCCATATGGCCATTTTTGTGCCTGGCGCGGCGCCAAGTGGGAAAGGGAGTTTTTGAGGCTGAAGGCAGCAGGAAAGCCTGCAGCTCCCAGGTCTGTGGGGCTACGCAAGCGGTTCCCAAAGAGCTTTAGAACAAGGCATAGTTTTCCCTGCTGGCTCTTTGGGCGGGGCACCCATCTCCAGCCATATGTCCATTTTTGTGCCTAGCGCGGCGCCCAAACGGAAAGGGTGGTGTCGAGGCTGAAGGCAGCAGGAAAGCCCGCAGCCGCCAGGTCTGTGGGGCTACGCAAGCAGTTCCCAAAGAGCTTTAGAACACGGCATAGTTTTCCCTGCTGGCTCTTTGGGCGGGGGACCCATCTCCAGCCGTATGGCCATTTTTGTGCCTAGCGCGGCGCCAAGTGGGAAAGGGTGGTGTCGAGGCTGAAGGCAGCAGAAAGGCCCGCAGCTCCCAGGTCTGTGGGGCTACGCAAGCAGTTCCCAAAGAGGTTTAGAACAAGGCATAGTTTTCCCTGCTGGCTCGTTGGGCGTGGCACCCATCTCCAGCCATATGGCCATTTTTGTGCCTAGCGCGGCGCCCAGAGGGAAAGGGTGGTTTTGAGGCTGAAGGCAGAAGGAAAGCCCGCAGCCCCCAGGTCTGTGGGGCTACGCAAGCGGTTCCCAAAGAGCCTTAGAACAAGGCATAGTTTTCCCTGCTGGCTCTTTGGGCGGGGGACCCATCTCCAGCCGTATGGCCATTTTTGTGCCTAGCGCAGCGCCAAGTGGGAAAGGGTGGTGTCGAGGCTGAAGGCAGCAGAAAGGCCCGCAGCTCCCAGGTCTGTGGGGCTACGCAAGCAGTTCCCAAAGAGCTTTAGAACACGGCATAGTTTTCCCGGCTGGCTCTTTGGGCGGGAGACCCATCTCCAGCCGTATGGCCATTTTTGTTCCTGGCGCGGTTCCCAGTGGGAAAGGGTGGTTTTGAGGCTGAAGGCAGCAGGAAAGCCCGCAGCCCCCAGGTCTGTGGGGCTACGCAAGCGGTTCCCAAAGAGCTTTAGAACAAGGCATAGTTTTCCCTGGTGGCTCTTTGGGCGGGGGACCCATCTCCAGCCATAGGCCTTTTTTGTGTCTGTCCCGGCGCCCAGAGGGAAAGGGTGGTTTTGAGGCTGAAGGCAGCAGGAAAGCCCGCAGCCCCCAGGTCTGTGGGACAATGCAAGCGGTTCCCAAAGAGCTTTAGAACAAGGCATATTTTTCCCTGCTGGCTGTTTGGGCGGGGCACCCATCTCCAGCCGTATGGCCACTTTTGGGCCTGGTGCGGCGCCAAGTGGGAAAGGGTGGTTTTGAGGCTGAAGGCAGCAGGAATGCCCGCAGCTCCCAGGTCTGTGGGACTACGCAAGCGGTTCCCAAAGAGCTTTAGAACAAGGCAGAGTTTTCCCTGCTGGCTCTTTGGGGAGGTGACCCATCCCACCCATAGGCCTTTTTTGTATCTGTCGCGGCGCCCAGAGGGAAAGGGTTGTTTGAGGCTGAAGGCAGCAGGAAAGCCCGCAGCCCGCAGGTCTGAGGGACAATGCAAGCGGTTCCCAAAGAGCTTTAGAACAAGGCATAGTTTTCCCTGCTGGCTCTTTGGGCGGGGGACCCATCTCCAGCCGTATGGCCATTTTTGTACCTGGCACGGCGCCCAGAGGGAAAGGGTGGTTTTGAGGCTGAAGGCAGCAGGAAAGCCTGCAGCCCCCAGGCCTGTGGGACAATGCAAGCGGTTCCCAAAGAGCTTTAGAACAAGGCATATTTTTCCCTGCTGGCTCTTTGGGCGGGGCACCCATCTCCAGCCGTATGGCCACTTTTGGGCTTGGCGCGGCGCCAAGTGGGAAAGGGTGGTTTTGAGGCTGAAGGCAGCAGGAAACCCTGCAGCCCCCAGGTCTGTGGGGCTACGCAAGCGGTTCCCAAAGAGCTTTAGAACAAGGCATAGTTTTCCCTGGTGGCTCTTTGGGCGGGGGACCCATCTCCAGCCATAGGCCTTTTTTGTGCCTGGCGCGGCGCCCAGAGGGAAAGGGTGGTTTTGAGGCTGAAGGTAGCAGGAAAGCCCATAGCCCCCAGGTCTGTGGGACTACGCAAGCGGTTCCCAAAGAGCTTTAGAACAAGGCATACTTTTCCCTGCTGGCTCTTTGGGCGTGGCACCCATCTCCAGCCGTATGTTCATTTTTGTGCCTGGCGCGGCGCCAAGTGGGAAAGAGCGGTGTCGAGGCCGAAGGCAGCAGGAAGGCCCGCAGCCCCGAGGTCTGTGGGGCTACGCAAGCGGTTCCCAAAGAGCTTTAGAACAAGGCATAGTTTTACCTGCTGGCTCTTTGGGCGGGGGACCCATCTCCAGCCGTATGGCCATTTTTGTGCCTGGCGCGGCGACAAGTGGGAAAGGGTGGTGTCGAGGCTGAAGGCAGCAGGAAAGCCCGCAGCCCCCAGGTCTGTGGGGCTACGCAAGCGGTTCCCAAAGAGCTTTAGAACAAGGCATAGTTTTCCTTCCTGGCTCTTTGAGCGTGGCACATATCTCCAGCCGTATGGCCATTTTTGTGCCTGGCGCGGTTCGCAATGGGAAAGGGTTGTTTTGAGGCTGAAGGCAGCAGGAAAGCCCACAGCCCCCAGGTCTGTGGGGCTACGGAAGCGGTTCCCAAAGAGCTTTAGAACAAGGCATAGTTTTCCCTGCTGGCTCTTTGGCGGGGGACCCATCTCCAGCCATAGTCCTTTTTTGTGTCTCTCCCGGCGCCCAGTGGGAAAGGGTGGTGTCGAGGCTGAAGGCAGCAGGAAAGCCTGCAGCCCCCAGGTCTGTGGGGCTACGCAAGCGGTTCCCAAAGAGCTTTAGAACAAGGCATAGTTTTCTCTGATGGCTCTTTGGGCGGGGGACCCATCTCCAGCCATATGGCCATTTTTGTGCCTGGCGCGGCGCCAAGTGGGAAAGGGAGTTTTTGAGGCTGAAGGCAGCAGGAAAGCCTGCAGCTCCCAGGTCTGTGGGGCTACGCAAGCGGTTCCCAAAGAGCTTTAGAACAAGGCATAGTTTTCCCTGCTGGCTCTTTGGGCGGGGCACCCATCTCCAGCCATATGTCCATTTTTGTGCCTAGCGCGGCGCCCAAACGGAAAGGGTGGTGTCGAGGCTGAAGGCAGCAGGAAAGCCCGCAGCCGCCAGGTCTGTGGGGCTACGCAAGCAGTTCCCAAAGAGCTTTAGAACACGGCATAGTTTTCCCTGCTGGCTCTTTGGGCGGGAGACCCATCTCCAGCCGTATGGCCATTTTTGTTCCTGGCGCGGTTCCCAGTGGGAAAGGGTGGTTTTGAGGCTGAAGGCAGCAGGAAAGCCCGCAGCCGCCAGGTCTGTGGGGCTACGCAAGCGGTTCCCAAAGAGCTTTAGAACAAGGCATAGTTTTCCCTGCTGGCTCTTTGGGCGGGGGACCCATCTCCAGCCATAGGCCTTTTTTGTGTCTGTCCCGGCGCCCAGAGGGAAAGGGTGGTTTTGAGGCTGAAGGCAGCAGGAAAGCCCGCAGCCCCCAGGTCTGTGGGGCTACGCAAGCGGTTCCCAAAGAGCTTTAGAACAAGGCATAGTTTTCCCTGCTGGCTCTTTGGGCGGGGGACCCATCTCCAGCCGTATGGCCATTTTTGTGCCTAGCGCGGCGCCAAGTGGGAAAGGGTGGTGTCGAGGCTGAAGGCAGCAGAAAGGCCCGCAGCTCCCAGGTCTGTGGGGCTACGCAAGCAGTTCCCAAAGAGGTTTAGAACAAGGCATAGTTTTCCCTCCTGGCTCTTTGGGCGTGGCACCCATCTCCAGCCATATGGCCATTTTTGTGCCTAGCGCGGCGCCCAGAGGGAAAGGGTGGTTTTGAGGCTGAAGGCAGAAGGAAAGCCCGCAGCCCCCAGGTCTGTTGGACAACGTAAGCGGTTCACAAAGAGCCTTAGAACAAGGCATAGTTTTCCCTGCTGGCTCTTTGGGCGGGGGACCCATCTCCAGCCGTATGGCCATTTTTGTGCCTAGCGCGGCGCCAAGTGGGAAAGGGTGGTGTCGAGGCTGAAGGCAGCAGAAAGGCCCGCAGCTCCCAGGTCTGTGGGGCTACGCAAGCAGTTCCCAAAGAGCTTTAGAACACGGCATAGTTTTCCCGGCTGGCTCATTGGGCGGGGGACCCATCTCCAGCCGTATGGCCATTTTTGTTCCTGGCACGGTTCCCAGTGGGAAAGGGTGGTTTTGAGGCTGAAGGCAGCAGGAAAGCCCGCAGCCCCCAGGTCTGTGGGACAATGCAAGCGGTTCCCAAAGAGCTTTAGAACAAGGCATATTTTTCCCTGCTGGCTCTTTGGGCGGGGCACCCATCTCCAGCCGTATGGCCACTTTTGGGCCTGGTGCGGCGCCAAGTGGGAAAGGGTGGTTTTGAGGCTGAAGGCAGCAGGAAAGCCCGCAGCCCCCAGGTCTGTGGGGCTACGCAAGCGGTTCCCAAAGAGCTTTAGAACAAGGCATAATTTTCCCTGCTGGCTCTTTGGGCCGGGGACCCATCCCACCCATAGGCCTTTTTTGTATCTGTCGCGGCGCCCAGAGGGAAAGGGTGGTTTGAGGCTGAAGGCAGCAGGAAAGCCCGCAGCCCACAGGTCTGAGGGACAATGCAAGCGGTTCCCAAAGAGCTTTAGAACAAGGCATAGTTTTCCCTGCTGGCTCTTTGGGCGGGGGACCCATCTCCAGCCGTATGGCCATTTTTGTGCCTGGCGCGGTGCCAAGTGGGAAAGGGTGGTTTTGAGGCTGAAGGCAGAAGGAAAGCCCGCAGCCCCCAGGTCTGTGGGGCTACGCAAGCGGTTCCCAAAGAGCTTTAGAACAAGTCATAGTTTTCCTTCCTGGCTCTTTGAGCGTGGCACATAACTCCAGCCGTATGGCCATTTTTGTGCCTGGCGCGGTTCCCAGTGGGAAAGGGTGGTTTTGAGGCTGAAGGCAGCAGGAAAGCCAGCAGCCCCCAGGTCTGTGGGGCTACGCAAGCGGTTCCCAAAGAGCTTTAGAACAAGGCATAGTTTTCCCTGCTGGCTCCTTGGGCGGGGGACCCATCTCCAGCCGTATGGCCATTTTTGTGTCTGTCCCGGCGCCCAGAGGGAAACGGTGGTTTTGAGGCTGAAGGCAGCAGGAAAGCCCGCAGCCCCCAGGTCTGTGGGACAATGCAAGCGGTTCCCAAAGAGCTTTAGAACAAGGCATAGTTTTCCCCGCTGGCTCTTTGGGCGGGGCACCCATCTCCAGCCGTACGGCCACTTTTGGGCCTGGCGCGGCGCCAAGTGGGAAAGGGTGGTTTTGAGGCTGAAGGCAGCAGGAAACCCTGCAGCCCCCAGGTCTGTGGGGCTACGCAAGCGGTTCCCAAAGAGCTTTAGAACAAGGCATAGTTTTCCCTGCTGGCTCTTTGGGCGGGGGAACCATCTCCAGCCATAGGCCTTTTTTGTGCCTGGCGCGGCGCCAAGTGGGAAAGGGTGGTTTTGAGGCTGAAGGCAGCAGGAAAGCCCGCAGCCCCCAGGTCTGTGGGACTACGCAAGCGGTTCCCAAAGAGCTTTAGAACAAGGCATAGTTTTCCCCGCTGGCTCTTTGGGCGTGGCACCCATCTCCAGCCATATGGCCATTTTTGTGCCTAGCGCGGCGCCAAGTGGGAAAGGGTGGTGTCGAGGATGAAGGCAGCAGAAAGGCCCGCAGCTCCCAGGTCTGTGGGGCTACGCAAGCAGTTCCCAAAGAGCTTTAGAACACGGCATAATTTTCCCTGCTGGCTCTTTGGGCGGGAGACCCATCTCCAGCCGTATGGCCATTTTTGTTCCTGGCGCGGTTCCCAGTGGGAAACGGTTTTTTTGAGGCTGAAGGCAGCAGGAAAGCCCGCAGCCCCCAGGTCTGTGGGACAATGCAAGCGGTTCCCAAAGAGCTTTAGAACAAGGCATCGTTTTCCCTGCTGGCTCTTTGGGCGTGGCACCCATCTCCAGCCGTATGGCCACTTTTGGGCCTGGTGCGGCGCCAAGTGGGAAAGGGTGGTTTTGAGGCTGAAGGCAGCAGGAAAGCCCGCAGCTCCCAGGTCTGTGGGGCTACGCAAGCGGTTCCCAAAGAGCTTTAGAACAAGGCATAGTTTTCCCTGATGGCTCCTTGGGCGGGGGACCCATCTCCAGCCATAGGCCTTTTTTGTGTCTGTCCCGGCGCCCAGAGGGAAACGGTGGTTTTGAGGCTGAAGGCAGCAGGAAAGCCTGCAGCCCCCAGGTCTGTGGGACAATGCCAGCGGTTCCCAAAGAGCTTTAGAACAAGGCATAGTTTTCCCTGCTGGCTCTTTGGGCGGGGCACCCATCTCCAGCCGTATGGCCACTTTTGGGCCTGGCGCGGCGCCAAGTGGGAAAGGGTGGTTTTGAGGCTGAAGGCAGCGGGAAACCCTGCAGCCCCCAGGTCTGTGGGGCTACGCAAGCGGTTCCCAAAGAGCTTTAGAACAAGGCATAGTTTTCCCTGCTGGCTCTTTGGGCGGGGGAACCATCTCCAGCCATAGGCCTTTTTTGTGCCTGGCGCGGCGCCCAGAGGGAAAGGGTGGTTTTGAGGCTGAAGGCAGCAGGAAAGCCCGCAGCCCCCAGGTCTGTGGGACTACGCAAGCGGTTCCCAAAGAGCTTTAGAACAAGGCATAGTTTTCCCCGCTGGCTCTTTGGGCGTGGCACCCATCTCCAGCCATATGGCCATTTTTGTGCCTGGCGCGGCGCCAAGTGGGAAAGAGCGGTGTCGAGGCCGAAGGCAGCAGGAAGGCCCGCAGGCCCCAGGTCTGTGAGGCTACGCAAGCGGTTCCCAAAGAGCTTTAGAACAAGGCATAGTTTTACCTGCTGGCTCTTTGGGCGGGGGACCCATCTCCAGCCGTATGGCCATTTTTGTGCCTGGCGCGGCGCCAAGTGGGAAAGGGTGGTTTTGAGGCTGAAGGCAGCAGGAAAGCCCGCGGCCCCCAGGTCTGTGTGGCTACACAAGCGGTTCCCAAAGAGCTTTAGAACAAGGCATATTTTTCCCTGCTGGCACTTTGGGCGGGGGACCCATCTCTAGCCATAGGCCATTTTTGTGCCTGGCGCGGCGCCAAGTGGGAAAGGGTGGTGTCGAGGCTGAAGGCAGCAGGAAAGCCTGCAGCCCCCAGGTCTGTGGGGCTACGCAAGCGGTTCCCAAAGAGCTTTAAAACAAGGCATATTTTTCCCTGCTGGCTCGTTGGGCGGGGCACCCATCTCCAGCCGTATGGCCATTTTTGTGTCTGTCCCGGCGCCCAGAGGGAAACGGTGGTTTTTTAGGCTGAAGGCAGCAGGAAAGCCCACAGCCCCGAGGTCTGTGGGACAATGCAAGCGGTTCCCAAAGAGCTTTAGAACAAGGCATAGTTTTCCCTGCTGGCTATTTGGGCGGGGCACCCATCTCCAGCCGTATGGCCACTTTTGGGCCTGGTGCGGCGCCAAGTGGGAAAGGGTGGTTTTGAGGCTGAAGGCAGCAGGAAAGCCCGCAGCCCCCAGGTCTGTGGGGCTACGCAAGCGGTTCCCAAAGAGCTTTAGAACAAGGCATAGTTTTCCCTGCTGGCTCCTTGGGCGGGGGACGCATCTCCAGCCATATGGACATTTTTGTACCTGGCACGGCGCCCAGAGGGAAAGGGTGGTTTTGAGGCTGAAGGCAGCAGGAAAGCCCGCAGCCCCCAGGTCTGTGGGACAATGCAAGCGGTTCCCAAAGAGCTTTAGAACAAGGCATAGTTTTACCTGCTGGCTCTTTGGGCGGGGGACCCATCTCCAGCCATAGGCCTTTTTTGTGTCTGTCCCGGCACCAAGTGGGAAAGGGTGGTTTTGAGGCTGAAGGCAGCAGGAAAGCCTGCAGCCCCCAGGTCTGTGGGGCTACGCAAGCGGTTCCCAAAGAGCTTTAGAACAAGGCATAGTTTTCCCTGCTGGCTCTTTGGGCGGGGGAACCATCTCCAGCCGTATGGCCATTTTTGTGCCTGGCGCGGCGCCAAGTGGGAAAGGGTGGTTTTGAGGCTGAAGGCAGCAGGAAAGCCCGCAGCCCCCAGGTCTGTGGGACTACGCAAGCGGTTCCCAAAGAGCTTTAGAACAAGGTATAGTTTTCCCCGCTGGCTCTTTGGGCGTGGCACCCATCTCCAGCCATATGGCCATTTTTGTGCCTAGCGCGGCGCCAAGTGGGAAAGGGTGGTGTCGAGGATGAAGGCAGCAGAAAGGCCCGCAGCTCCCAGGTCTGTGGGGCTACGCAAGCAGTTCCCAAAGAGCTTTAGAACACGGCATAATTTTCCCTCCTGGCTCTTTGGGCGGGAGACCCATCTCCAGCCGTATGGCCATTTTTGTTCCTGGCGCGGTTCCCAGTGGGAAACGGTGGTTTTGAGGCTGAAGGCAGCAGGAAAGCCCGCAGCCCCCAGGTCTGTGGGACAATGCAAGCGGTTCCCAAAGAGCTTTAGAACAAGGCATATTTTTCCCTGCTGGCTCTTTGGGCGGGGCACCCATCTCCAGCCGTATGGCCACTTTTGGGCCTGGTGCGGCGCCAAGTGGGAAAGGGTGGTTTTGAGGCTGAAGGCAGCAGGAAAGCCCGCAGCCCCCAGGTCTGTGGGACAATGCCAGCGGTTCCCAAAGAGCTTTAGAACAAGGCATAGTTTTCCCTGCTGGCTCTTTGGGCGGGGGACCCATCTCCAGCCATATGCCTTTTTTGTGCCTGGCGCGGCGCCAAGTGGGAAAGAGCGGTGTCGAGGCCGAAGGCAGCAGGAAGTCCCGCAGGCCCCAGGTCTGTGAGGCTACGCAAGCGGTTCCCAAAGAGCTTTAGAACAAGGCATAGTTTTACCTGCTGGCTCTTTGGGCGGGGGACCCATCTCCAGCCGTATGGCCATTTTTGTGCCTGGCGCGGCGCCAAGTCGGAAAGGGTGGTTTTGAGGCTGAAGGCAGCAGGAAAGCCCGCAGCCCCCAGGTCTGTGGGGCTACGCAAGCGGTTCCCAAAGAGCTTTAGAACACGGCATAGTTTTCCTTCCTGGCTCTTTGAGCGTGGCACATATCTCCAGCCGTATGGCCATTTTTGTGCCTGGCGCGGTTCCCAGTGGGAAAGGGTGGTTTTGAGGCTGAAGGCAGCAGGAAAGCCTGCAGCCCCCAGGTCTGTGGGGCTACGCAAGCGGTTCCCAAAGAGCTTTAAAACAAGGCATATTTTTCCCTGCTGGCTCGTTGGGCGGGGCACCCATCTCCAGCCGTATGGCCATTTTTGTGCCTGGCACGGCGCCAAGTGGGAAACGGTGGTTTTTTAGGCTGAAGGCAGCAGGAAAGCCCACAGCCCCCGGGTCTGTGGGACAATGCAAGCGGTTCCCAAAGAGCTTTAGAACAAGGCATAGTTTTCCCTGCTGGCTCTTTGGGCGGGGCACCCATCTCCAGCCGTATGGCCACTTTTGGGCCTGGTGCGGCGCCAAGTGGGAAAGGGTGGTTTTGAGGCTGAAGGCAGCAGGAAAGCCCGCAGCCCTGAGGTCTGTGGGGCTACGCAAGCGGTTCCCAAAGAGCTTTAGAACAAGGCATAGTTTTCCCCGCTGGCTCTTTGGGCGTGGCACCCATCTCCAGCCGTATGGCCATTTTTGTGCCTGGCGCGGCGCCAAGTGGGAAAGAGTGGTGTCGAGGCCGAAGGCAGCAGCAAGGCCCGCAGCTCCCAGGTCTGTGGGGCTACGCAAGCGGTTCCCAAAGAGCTTTAGAACAAGGCCTAGTTTTCCCTGCTGGCTCTTTGGGCCGGGGACCCATCTCCAGCCATAGGCCTTTTTTGTGTCTGTCCCGGCGCCCAGAGGGAAACGGTGGTTTTGAGGCTGAAGGCAGCAGGAAAGCCGGCAGCCCCCAGGTCTGAGGGACAATGCAAGCGGTTCCCAAAGAGTTTTAGAACAAGGCATAGTTTTCCCTGCTATCTCCTTGGGCAGGGGACCCATCTCCAGCCGTATGGACATTTTTGTACCTGGCGCGGCGCCAAGTGGGAAAGGGTGGTTTTGAGGCTGAAGGCAGCAGGAAAGCCCGCAGCCCCCACGTCTGTGGGACAATGCAAGCGGTTCCCAAAGAGCTTTAGAACAAGGCATAGTTTTACCTGCTGGCTCCTTGGGCGGGGGACCCATCTCCAGCCATAGGCCTTTTTTGTGCCTGGCGCGGCGCCCAGAGGGAAACGGTGGTTTTGAGGCTGAAGGCAGCAGGAAAGCCCGCAGCCCCCAGGTCTGTGGGGCTACGCAAGCGGTTCCCAAAGAGCTTTAGAACAAGGCATAGTTTTCCCTGCTGGCTCTTTGGGCGGGGGACCCATCTAGAGCCATAGGCCTTTTTTGTGTCTCTCCCGGCGCCAAGAGGGAAACGGTGGTTTTGAGGCTGAAGGCAGCAGAAAGGCCCGCAGCTCCCAGGTCTGTGGGGCTACGCAAGCAGTTCCCAAAGAGGTTTAGAACAAGGCATAGTTTTCCCTCCTGGCTCTTTGGGCGTGGCACCCATCTCCAGCCATATGGCCATTTTTGTGCCTAGCGCGGCGCCCAGAGGGAAAGGGTGGTTTTGAGGCTGAAGGCAGAAGGAAAGCCCGCAGCCCCCAGGTCTGTGGGGCTACGCAAGCGGTTCCCAAAGAGCCTTAGAACAAGGCATAGTTTTCCCTGCTGGCTCTTTGGGCGGGGGACCCATCTCCAGCCGTATGGCCATTTTTGTGCCTAGCGCAGCGCCAAGTGGGAAAGGGTGGTGTCGAGGCTGAAGGCAGCAGAAAGGCCCGCAGCTCCCAGGTCTGTGGGGCTACGCAAGCAGTTCCCAAAGAGCTTTAGAACACGGCATAGTTTTCCCGGCTGGCTCTTTGGGCGGGAGACCCATCTCCAGCCGTATGGCCATTTTTGTTCCTGGCGCGGTTCCCAGTGGGAAAGGGTGGTTTTGAGGCTGAAGGCAGCAGGAAAGCCCGCAGCCCCCAGGTCTGTGGGGCTACGCAAGCGGTTCCCAAAGAGCTTTAGAACAAGGCATAGTTTTCCCTGGTGGCTCTTTGGGCGGGGGACCCATCTCCAGCCATAGGCCTTTTTTGTGTCTGTCCCGGCGCCCAGAGGGAAACGGTGGTTTTGAGGCTGAAGGCAGCAGGAAAGCCCGCAGCCCCCAGGTCTGTGGGACAATGCAAGCGGTTCCCAAAGAGCTTTAGAACAAGGCATATTTTTCCCTGCTGGCTGTTTGGGCGGGGCACCCATCTCCAGCCGTATGGCCACTTTTGGGCCTGGTGCGGCGCCAAGTGGGAAAGGGTTGTTTTGAGGCTGAAGGCAGCAGGAATGCCCGCAGCTCCCAGGTCTGTGGGACTACGCAAGCGGTTCCCAAAGAGCTTTAGAACAAGGCAGAGTTTTCCCTGCTGGCTCTTTGGGGAGGTGACCCATCCCACCCATAGGCCTTTTTTGTATCTGTCGCGGCGCCCAGAGGGAAAGGGTTGTTTGAGGCTGAAGGCAGCAGGAAAGCCCGCAGCCCGCAGGTCTGAGGGACAATGCAAGCGGTTCCCAAAGAGCTTTAGAACAAGGCATATTTTTCCCTGCTGGCTCTTTGGGCGGGGCACCCATCTCCAGCCGTATGGCCACTTTTGGGCTTGGCGCGGCGCCAAGTGGGAAAGGGTGGTTTTGAGGCTGAAGGCAGCAGGAACTCTGCAGCCCCCAGGTCTGTGGGGCTACGCAAGCGGTTCCCAAAGAGCTTTAGAACAAGGCATAGTTTTCCCTGCTGGCTCTTTGGGCGGGGGACCCATCTCCAGCCATAGGCCTTTTTTGTGCCTGGCGCGGCGCCCAGAGGGAAAGGGTGGTTTTGAGGCTGAAGGTAGCAGGAAAGCCCATAGCCCCCAGGTCTGTGGGGCTACACAAGCGGTTCCCAAAGAGCTTTAGAACAAGGCATACTTTTCCCTGCTGGCTCTTTGGGCGTGGCACCCATCTCCAGCCGTATGTTCATTTTTGTGCCTGGCGCGGCGCCAAGTGGGAAAGAGCGGTGTCGAGGCCGAAGGCAGCAGGAAGGCCCGCAGCCCCGAGGTCTGTGGGGCTACGCAAGCGGTTCCCAAAGAGCTTTAGAACAAGGCCTAGTTTTCCCTGCTGGCTCTTTGGGCGGGGGACCCATCTCCAGCCGTATGGCCATTTTTGTGCCTGGCGCGGCGACAAGTGGGAAAGGGTGGTGTCGAGGCTGAAGGCAGAAGGAAAGCCCGCAGCCCCCAGGTCTGTGGGGCTACGCAAGCGGTTCCCAAAGAGCTTTAGAACAAGTCATAGTTTTCCTTCCTGGCTCTTTGAGCGTGGCACATATCTCCAGCCGTATGGCCATTTTTGTGCCTGGCGCGGTTCGCAATGGGAAAGGGTTGTTTTGAGGCTGAAGGCAGCAGGAAAGCCCACAGCCCCCAGGTCTGTGGGGCTACGGAAGCGGTTCCCAAAGAGCTTTAGAACAAGGCATAGTTTTCCCTGCTGGCTCTTTGGCGGGGGACCCATCTCCAGCCATAGTCCTTTTTTGTGTCTCTCCCGGCGCCCAGTGGGAAAGGGTGGTGTCGAGGCTGAAGGCAGCAGGAAAGCCTGCAGCCCCCAGGTCTGTGGAGCTACGCAAGCGGTTCCCAAAGAGCTTTAGAACAAGGCATAGTTTTCTCTGATGGCTCTTTGGGCGAGGGACCCATCCCCAGCCATATGGCCATTTTTGTGCCTGGCGCGGCGCCAAGTGGGAAAGGGAGTTTTTGAGGCTGAAGGCAGCAGGAAAGCCTGCAGCTCCCAGGTCTGTGGGGCTACGCAAGCGGTTCCCAAAGAGCTTTAAAACAAGGCATATTTTTCCCTGCTGGCTCTTTGGGCGGGGCACCCATCTCCAGCCATATGTCCATTTTTGTGCCTAGCGCGGCGCCCAAACGGAAAGGGTGGTGTCGAGGCTGAAGGCAGCAGGAAAGCCCGCAGCCGCCAGGTCTGTGGGGCTACGCAAGCAGTTCCCAAAGAGCTTTAGAACACGGCATAGTTTTCCCTGCTGGCTCTTTGGGCGGGAGACCCATCTCCAGCCGTATGGCCATTTTTGTGCCTGGCGCGGCGCCAAGTGGGAAAGGGTGGTGTCGAGGCTGAAGGCAGAAGGAAAGCCCGCAGCCCCCAGGTCTGTGGGGCTACGCAAGCGGTTCCCAAAGAGCTTTAGAACAAGGCATAGTTTTCCCTCCTGGCTCTTTGGGCGGGGGACCCATCTCCAGCCATAGGCCTTTTTTGTGTCTGTCCCGGCGCCCAGAGGGAAACGGTGGTTTTGAGGCTGAAGGCAGCAGGAAAGCCCGCAGCCCCCAGGTCTGTGGGACAATGCAAGTGGTTCCCAAAGAGCTTTAGAACAAGGCATATTTTTCCCTGCTGGCTCTTTGGGCGGGGCACCCATCTCCAGCCGTATGGCCACTTTTGGGCCTGGTGCGGCGCCAAGTGGGAAAGGGTGGTTTTGAGGCT
Source organism: Rissa tridactyla (assembly GCF_028500815.1). Lineage (NCBI taxonomy): Eukaryota > Metazoa > Chordata > Aves > Charadriiformes > Laridae > Rissa > Rissa tridactyla. The sequence goes on along the minus strand of NC_071490.1, from coordinate 2,383,830 downwards.
GAAGGCAGCAGGAAAGCCTGCAGCCCCCAGGTCTGTGGGGCTACGCAAGCGGTTCCCAAAGAGCTTTAGAACAAGGCATAGTTTTCCCCGCTGGCTCTTTGGGCGTGGCACCCATCTCCAGCCGTATGGCCATTTTTGTGCCTGGAGCGGCGCCAAGTGGGAAAGAGTGGTGTCGAGGCCGAAGGCAGCAGGAAGGCCCGCAGCTCCCAGGTCTGTGGGGCTACGCAAGCGGTTCCCAAAGAGCTTTAGAACAAGGCAGAGTTTTCCCTGCTGGCTCTTTGGGCAGGGGACCCATCCCACCCATAGGCCTTTTTTGTACCTGGCGCGGCGCCCAGAGGGAAAGGGTGGTTTTGAGGCTGAAGGCAGCAGGAAAGCCTGCAGCCCCCAGGTCTGTGGGGCTACGCAAGCGTTTCCCAAAGAGGTTTAGAACAAGGCATAGTTTTCCCTCCTGGCTCTTTGGGCGTGGCACACATCTCCAGCCGTATGGCCATTTTTGTGCCTGGCGCGGCACCAAGTGGGAAAGGGTGGTGTCGAGGTTGAAGGTAGCAGGAAGGCCCGCAGCCCCCAGGTCTGTGGGGCTACGCAAGCAGTTCCCAAAGAGCTTTAGAACACGGCATAGTTTTCCCTGCTGGCTCTTTGGGCGGGAGACCCATCTCCAGCCGTATGGCCATTTTTGTTCCTGGCGCGGTTCCCAGTGGGAAAGGGTGGTTTTGAGGCTGAAGGCAGCAGGAAAGCCCGCAGCCCCCAGGTCTGTGGGGCTACGCAAGCGGTTCCCAAAGAGCTTTAGAACAAGGCATAGTTTTCCCTCCTGGCTCTTTGGGCGGGGGACCCATCTCCAGCCGTATGGACATTTTTGCTCCTGGCGCGGCGCCAAGTGGGAAAGGGTGGTGTGGAGGCTGAAGGCAGCAGGAAGGCCCGCAGCTCCCAGGTCTGTGGGGCTACGCAAGCGGTTCCCAAAGAGCTTTAGAACAAGGCATAGTTTTCCCTGCTGGCTCCTTGGGCGGGGGACCCATCTCCACTCATATGGCCCTTTATGTGCCTGGCGCCGCGCCAAGTGAGAAAGGGTGGTTTTGAGGCTGAAGGCAGCAGGAAAGCCTGCAGCCCCCAGGTCTGTGGGGCTACGCAAGCGGTTCCCAAAGAGCTTTAGAACAAGGCATAGTTTTCCCCGCTGGCTCTTTGGGCGTGGCACCCATCTCCAGCCGTATGGCCATTTTTGTGCCTGGCGCGGCGCCAAGTGGGAAAGAGTGGTGTCGAGGCCGAAGGCAGCAGGAAGGCCCGCAGCTCCCAGGTCTGTGGGGCTACGCAAGCGGTTCCCAAAGAGCTTTAGAACAAGGCAGAGTTTTCCCTGCTGGCTCTTTGGGCCGGGGACCCATCCCAGCCATAGGCCTTTTTTGTATCTGTCGCGGCGCCCAGAGGGAAAGGGTGGTTTGAGGCTGAAGGCAGCAGGAAAGCCCGCAGCCCGCAGGTCTGAGGGACAATGCAAGCGGTTCCCAAAGAGCTTTAGAACAAGGCATATTTTTCCCTGCTGGCTCCTTGGGCGGGGGACCCATCTCCAGCCGTATGGCCATTTTTGTGCCTGGCGCGGCGCCAAGTGGGAAAGAGCGGTGTCGAGGCCGAAGGCAGCAGGAAGGCCCGCAGCCCCCAGGTCTGTGGGGCTACGCAAGCGGTTCCCAAAGAGCTTTAAAACAAGGCATATTTTTCCCTGCTGGCTCGTTGGGCGGGGCACCCATCTCCAGCCATATGGCCATTTTTGTGCCTAGCGCGGCGCCCAAACGGAAAGGGTGGTTTTGAGGCTGAAGGCAGCAGGAAAGCCCGCAGCCCCCAGGTCTGTGGGGCTACGCAAGCAGTTCCCAAAGAGCTTTAGAACACGGCATAGTTTTCCCTGCTGGCTCTTTGGGCGGGAGACCCATCTCCAGCCGTATGGCCATTTTTGTTCCAGGCGCGGTTCCCAGTGGGAAAGGGTGGTTTTGAGGCTGAAGGCAGCAGGAAAGCCCGCAGCCTCCAGGTCTGTGGGGCTACGCAAGCGGTTCCCAAAGAGCTTTAGAACAAGGCATAGTTTTCCCTGCTGGCTCTTTGGGCGGGGGACCCATCTCCAGCCATAGGCCTTTTTTGTGTCTGTCCCGGCGCCCAGAGGGAAACGGTGGTTTTGAGGCTGAAGGCAGCAGGAAAGCCCGCAGCCCCCAGGTCTGTGGGGCTACGCAAGCGGTTCCCAAAGAGCTTTAGAACAAGGCATAGTTTTCCCCGCTGGCTCTTTGGGCGTGGCACCCATCTCCAGCCGTATGGCCATTTTTGTGCCTGGCGCGGCACCAAGTGGGAAAGAGTGGTGTCGAGGCCGAAGGCAGCAGGAAGGCCCGCAGCTCCCAGGTCTGTGGGGCTACGCAAGCGGTTCCCAAAGAGCTTTAGAACAAGGCAGAGTTTTCCCTGCTGGCTCTTTGGGCCGGGGACCCATCCCAGCCATAGGCCTTTTTTGTATCTGTCGCGGCGCCCAGAGGGAAAGGGTGGTTTGAGGCTGAAGGCAGCAGGAAAGCCCACAGCCCCCAGGTCTGTGGGGCTACGCAAGCGGTTCCCAAAGAGCTTTAGAACAAGGCATAGTTTTCCCTCCTGGCTCTTTGGGCGGGGGACCCATCTCTAGCCATAGGCCATTTTTGTGCCTGGCGCGGCGCCAAGTGGGAAAGGGTGGTGTCGAGGCTGAAGGCAGCAGGAAAGCCTGCAGCCCCCAGGTCTGTGGGGCTACGCAAGCGGTTCCCAAAGAGCTTTAGAACAAGGCATAGTTTTCCCTGATGGCTCTTTGGGCGGGGGACCCATCTCCACCCATATGGCCATTTTTGTGCCTGGCGCGGCGCCAAGTGGGAAAGGGAGTTTTTGAGGCTGAAGGCAGCAGGAAAGCCTGCAGCCCCCAGGTCTGTGGGGTTACGCAAGCGGTTCCCAAAGAGCTTTAAAACAAGGCATATTTTTCCCTGCTGGCTCGTTGGGCGGTGCACCCATCTCCAGCCATATGGTCATTTTTGTGCCTAGCGCGGCGCCAAGTGGGAAAGGGTGGTTTTGAGGCTGAAGGCAGCAGGAAAGCCCGCAGCCCCCAGGTCTGTGGGGCTACGCAAGCGGTTCCCAAAGAGCCTTAGAACAAGGCATAGTTTTCCCTGCTGGCTCTTTGGGCGGGGGACCCATCTCCAGCCGTATGGCCATTTTTGTGCCTAGCGCGGCGCCAAGTGGGAAAGGGTGGTGTCGAGGCTGAAGGCAGCAGAAAGGCCCGCAGCTCCCAGGTCTGTGGGGCTACGCAAGCAGTTCCCAAAGAGCTTTAGAACACGGCATAGTTTTCCCTGCTGGCTCTTTGGGCGGGAGACCCATCTCCAGCCGTATGGCCATTTTTGTTCCTGGCGCGGTTCCCAGTGGGAAAGGGTGGTTTTGAGTCTGAAGGCAGCAGGAAAGCCCGCAGCCGCCAAGTCTGTGGGGCAATGCAAGCGGTTCCCAAAGAGCTTTAGAACAAGGCATAGTTTTCCCTGCTGGCTCTTTGTGCCGGGGACCCATCTCATGCCATAGGCCTTTTTTGTGCCTGGCGCGACGCCAAGTGGGAAAGAGCGGTGTCGAGGCCGAAGGCAGCAGGAAGGCCCGCAGCCCCCAGGTCTGTGGGGCTACGCAAGCGGTTCCCAAAGAGCTTTAAAACAAGGCATATTTTTCCCTGCTGGCTCGTTGGGCGGGGCACCCATCTCCAGCCATATGGCCATTTTTGTGCCTAGCGCGGCGCCCAAACGGAAAGGGTGGTTTTGAGGCTGAAGGCAGCAGGAAAGCCCGCAGCCCCCAGGTCTGTGGGGCTACGCAAGCGGTTCCCAAAGAGCTTTAGAACAAGGCATAGTTTTCCCTGCTGGCTCTTTGGGCGGGGGACCCATCTCCAGCCATAGGCCTTTTTTGTGTCTGTCCCGGCGCCCAGAGGGAAACGGTGGTTTTGAGGCTGAAGGCAGCAGGAAAGCCCGCAGCCCCCAGGTCTGTGGGGCTACGCAAGCGGTTCCCAAAGAGCTTTAGAACAAGGCATAGTTTTCCCCGCTGGCTCTTTGGGCGTGGCACCCATCTCCAGCCGTATGGCCATTTTTGTGCCTGGCGCGGCACCAAGTGGGAAAGGGTGGTGTCGAGGCCGAAGGCAGCAGGAAGGCCCGCAGCTCCCAGGTCTGTGGGGCTACGCAAGCGGTTCCCAAAGAGCTTTAGAACAAGGCAGAGTTTTCCCTGCTGGCTCTTTGGGCCGGGGACCCATCCCAGCCATAGGCCTTTTTTGTATCTGTCGCGGCGCCCAGAGGGAAAGGGTGGTTTGAGGCTGAAGGCAGCAGGAAAGCCCACAGCCCCCAGGTCTGTGGGGCTACGCAAGCGGTTCCCAAAGAGCTTTAGAACAAGGCATAGTTTTCCCTCCTGGCTCTTTGGGCGGGGGACCCATCTCTAGCCATAGGCCATTTTTGTGCCTGGCGCGGCGCCAAGTGGGAAAGGGTGGTGTCGAGGCTGAAGGCAGCAGGAAAGCCTGCAGCCCCCAGGTCTGTGGGGTTACGCAAGCGGTTCCCAAAGAGCTTTAAAACAAGGCATATTTTTCCCTGCTGGCTCGTTGGGCGGTGCACCCATCTCCAGCCATATGGCCATTTTTGTGCCTAGCGCGGCGCCAAGTGGGAAAGGGTGGTTTTGAGGCTGAAGGCAGCAGGAAAGCCCGCAGCCCCCAGGTCTGTGGGGCTACGCAAGCGGTTCCCAAAGAGCTTTAGAACAAGGCATAGTTTTCCCCTCCTGGCTCTTTGGGCGGGGGACCCATCTCCAGCCGTATGGACATTTTTGCTCCTGGCGCGGCGCCAAGTGGGAAAGGGTGGTGTGGAGGCTGAAGGCAGCAGGAAGGCCCGCAGCTCCCAGGTCTGTGGGGCTACGCAAGCGGTTCCCAAAGAGCTTTAGAACAAGGCATAGTTTTCCCTGCTGGCTCCTTGGGCGGGGGACCCATCTCCACTCATATGGCCCTTTATGTGCCTGGCGCCGCGCCAAGTGAGAAAGGGTGGTTTTGAGGCTGAAGGCAGCAGGAAAGCCTGCAGCCCCCAGGTCTGTGGGGCTACGCAAGCGGTTCCCAAAGAGCTTTAGAACAAGGCATAGTTTTCCCCGCTGGCTCTTTGGGCGTGGCACCCATCTCCAGCCGTATGGCCATTTTTGTGCCTGGCGCGGCGCCAAGTGGGAAAGAGTGGTGTCGAGGCCGAAGGCAGTAGGAAGGCCCGCAGCTCCCAGGTCTGTGGGGCTACGCAAGCGGTTCCCAAAGAGCTTTAGAACAAGGCAGAGTTTTCCCTGCTGGCTCTTTGGGCCGGGGACCCATCCCAGCCATAGGCCTTTTTTGTATCTGTCGCGGCGCCCAGAGGGAAAGGGTGGTTTGAGGCTGAAGGCAGCAGGAAAGCCCGCAGCCCGCAGGTCTGAGGGACAATGCAAGCGGTTCCCAAAGAGCTTTAGAACAAGGCATATTTTTCCCTGCTGGCTCCTTGGGCGGGGGACCCATCTCCAGCCGTATGGCCATTTTTGTGCCTGGCGCGGCGCCAAGTGGGAAAGAGTGGTGTCGAGGCTGAAGGCAGCAGGAAGGCCCGCAGCCCCCAGGTCTGTGGGGCTACGCAAGCGGTTCCCAAAGAGCTTTAAAACAAGGCATATTTTTCCCTGCTGGCTCGTTGGGCGGGGCACCCATCTCCAGCCATATGGCCATTTTTGTGCCTAGCGCGGCGCCCAAACGGAAAGGGTGGTTTTGAGGCTGAAGGCAGCAGGAAAGCCCGCAGCCCCCAGGTCTGTGGGGCTACGCAAGCAGTTCCCAAAGAGCTTTAGAACACGGCATAGTTTTCCCTGCTGGCTCTTTGGGCGGGAGACCCATCTCCAGCCGTATGGCCATTTTTGTTCCAGGCGCGGTTCCCAGTGGGAAAGGGTGGTTTTGAGGCTGAAGGCAGCAGGAAAGCCCGCAGCCGCCAGGTCTGTGGGGCTACGCAAGCGGTTCCCAAAGAGCTTTAGAACAAGGCATAGTTTTCCCTGCTGGCTCTTTGGGCGGGGGACCCATCTCCAGCCATAGGCCTTTTTTGTGTCTGTCCCGGCGCCCAGAGGGAAACGGTGGTTTTGAGGCTGAAGGCAGCAGGAAAGCCCGCAGCCCCCAGGTCTGTGGGGCTACGCAAGCGGTTCCCAAAGAGCTTTAGAACAAGGCATAGTTTTCCCCGCTGGCTCTTTGGGCGTGGCACCCATCTCCAGCCGTATGGCCATTTTTGTGCCTGGCGCGGCACCAAGTGGGAAAGAGTGGTGTCGAGGCCGAAGGCAGCAGGAAGGCCCGCAGCTCCCAGGTCTGTGGGGCTACGCAAGCGGTTCCCAAAGAGCTTTAGAACAAGGCAGAGTTTTCCCTGCTGGCTCTTTGGGCCGGGGACCCATCCCAGCCATAGGCCTTTTTTGTATCTGTCGCGGCGCCCAGAGGGAAAGGGTGGTTTGAGGCTGAAGGCAGCAGGAAAGCCCACAGCCCCCAGGTCTGTGGGGCTACGCAAGCGGTTCCCAAAGAGCTTTAGAACAAGGCATAGTTTTCCCTCCTGGCTCTTTGGGCGGGGGACCCATCTCTAGCCATAGGCCATTTTTGTGCCTGGCGCGGCGCCAAGTGGGAAAGGGTGGTGTCGAGGCTGAAGGCAGCAGGAAAGCCTGCAGCCCCCAGGTCTGTGGGGCTACGCAAGCGGTTCCCAAAGAGCTTTAGAACAAGGCATAGTTTTCCCTGATGGCTCTTTGGGCGGGGGACCCATCTCCACCCATATGGCCATTTTTGTGCCTGGCGCGGCGCCAAGTGGGAAAGGGAGTTTTTGAGGCTGAAGGCAGCAGGAAAGCCTGCAGCCCCCAGGTCTGTGGGGTTACGCAAGCGGTTCCCAAAGAGCTTTAAAACAAGGCATATTTTTCCCTGCTGGCTCGTTGGGCGGTGCACCCATCTCCAGCCATATGGCCATTTTTGTGCCTAGCGCGGCGCCAAGTGGGAAAGGGTGGTGTCGAGGCTGAAGGCAGCAGAAAGGCCCGCAGCTCCCAGGTCTGTGGGGCTACGCAAGCAGTTCCCAAAGAGCTTTAGAACACGGCATAGTTTTCCCTGCTGGCTCTTTGGGCGGAAGACCCATCTCCAGCCGTATGGCCATTTTTGTTCCTGGCGCGGTTCCCAGTGGGAAAGGGTGGTTTTGAGTCTGAAGGCAGCAGGAAAGCCCGCAGCCGCCAGGTCTGTGGGGCTACGCAAGCGGTTCCCAAAGAGCTTTAGAACAAGGCATAGTTTTCCCTGCTGGCTCTTTGTGCCGGGGACCCATCTCCAGCCATAGGCCTTTTTTGTGCCTGGCGCGGCGCCAAGTGGGAAAGAGCGGTGTCGAGGCCGAAGGCAGCAGGAAGGCCCGCAGCCCCCAGGTCTGTGGGGCTACGCAAGCGGTTCCCAAAGAGCTTTAAAACAAGGCATATTTTTCCCTGCTGGCTCGTTGGGCGGGGCACCCATCTCCAGCCATATGGCCATTTTTGTGCCTAGCGCGGCGCCCAAACGGAAAGGGTGGTTTTGAGGCTGAAGGCAGCAGGAAAGCCCGCAGCCCCCAGGTCTGTGGGGCTACGCAAGCAGTTCCCAAAGAGCTTTAGAACACGGCATAGTTTTCCCTGCTGGCTCTTTGGGCGGGAGACCCATCTCCAGCCGTATGGCCATTTTTGTTCCAGGCGCGGTTCCCAGTGGGAAAGGGTGGTTTTGAGGCTGAAGGCAGCAGGAAAGCCCGCAGCCACCAGGTCTGTGGGGCTACGCAAGCGGTTCCCAAAGAGCTTTAGAACAAGGCATAGTTTTCCCTGCTGGCTCTTTGGGCGGGGGACCCATCTCCAGCCATAGGCCTTTTTTGTGTCTGTCCCGGCGCCCAGAGGGAAACGGTGGTTTTGAGGCTGAAGGCAGCAGGAAAGCCCGCAGCCCCCAGGTCTGTGGGGCTACGCAAGCGGTTCCCAAAGAGCTTTAGAACAAGGCATAGTTTTCCCCGCTGGCTCTTTGGGCGTGGCACCCATCTCCAGCCGTATGGCCATTTTTGTGCCTGGCGCGGCACCAAGTGGGAAAGAGTGGTGTCGAGGCCGAAGGCAGCAGGAAGGCCCGCAGCTCCCAGGTCTGTGGGGCTACGCAAGCGGTTCCCAAAGAGCTTTAGAACAAGGCAGAGTTTTCCCTGCTGGCTCTTTGGGCCGGGGACCCATCCCAGCCATAGGCCTTTTTTGTATCTGTCGCGGCGCCCAGAGGGAAAGGGTGGTTTGAGGCTGAAGGCAGCAGGAAAGCCCACAGCCCCCAGGTCTGTGGGGCTACGCAAGCGGTTCCCAAAGAGCTTTAGAACAAGGCATAGTTTTCCCTCCTGGCTCTTTGGGCGGGGGACCGACCTCTAGCCATAGGCCATTTTTGTGCCTGGCGCGGCGCCAAGTGGGAAAGGGTGGTGTCGAGGCTGAAGGCAGCAGGAAAGCCCGCAGCCCCCAGGTCTGTGGGGCTACGCAAGCGGTTCCCAAAGAGCCTTAGAACAAGGCATAGTTTTCCCTGCTGGCTCTTTGGGCGGGGGACCCATCTCCAGCCGTATGGCCATTTTTGTGCCTAGCGCGGCGCCAAGTGGGAAAGGGTGGTGTCGAGGCTGAAGGCAGCAGAAAGGCCCGCAGCTCCCAGGTCTGTGGGGCTACGCAAGCAGTTCCCAAAGAGCTTTAGAACACGGCATAGTTTTCCCGGCTGGCTCTTTGGGCGGGAGACCCATCTCCAGCCGTATGGCCATTTTTGTTCCTGGCGCGGTTCCCAGTGGGAAAGGGTGGTTTTGAGTCTGAAGGCAGCAGGAAAGCCCGCAGCCGCCAGGTCTGTGGGGCTACGCAAGCGGTTCCCAAAGAGCTTTAGAACAAGGCATAGTTTTCCCTGCTGGCTCTTTGGGCGGGGCACCCATCTCCACCCGTATGGCCACTTTTGGGCCTGGCGCGGCGCCAAGTGGGAAAGGGTGGTTTTGAGGCTGAAGGCAGCAGGAAAGCCGGCAGCCCCCAGGTCTGTGGGGCTACGCAAGCGGTTCCCAAAGAGCTTTAGAGCAAGGCATAGTTTTCCCCGATGGCTCTTTGGGCGGGGGACCCATCTCCAGCCATATGGCCATTTTTGTGCCTAGCGCGGCGCCCAGACGGAAAGGGTGGTTTTGAGGCTGAAGGCAGCAGGAAAGCCTGCAGCCCCCAGGTCTGTGGGACAATGCAAGCGGTTCCCAAAGAGCTTTAGAACAAGGCATATTTTTCCCTGCTGGCTCTTTGGGCGGGGCACCCATCTCCACCCGTATGGCCACTTTTGGGCCTGGCGCGGCGCCAAGTGGGAAAGGGTGGTTTTGAGGCTGAAGGCAGCAGGAAAGCCCGCAGCCCCCAGGTCTGTGGGGCTACGCAAGCGGTTCCCAAAGAGCTTTAGAACAAGGCATAGTTTTCCCTCCTGGCTCTTTGGGCGGGGGACCCATCTCCAGCCATAGGCCTTTTTTGTGTCTGTCCCGGCGCCCAGAGGGAAACGGTGGTTTTGAGGCTGAAGGCAGCAGGAAAGCCCGCAGCCCCCAGGTCTGTGGGACAATGCAAGTGGTTCCCAAAGAGCTTTAGAAGAAGGCATATTTTTCCCTGCTGGCTCTTTGGGCGGGGCACCCATCTCCAGCCGTATGGCCACTTTTGGGCCTGGTGCGGCGCCAAATGGGAAAGGGTGGTTTTGAGGCTGAAGGCAGCAGGAAGGCCTGCAGCCCCCAGGTCTGTGGGGCTACGCAAGCGGTTCCCAAAGAGCTTTAGAACAAGGCATAGTTTTCCCCGCTGGCTCTTTGGGCGTGGCACCCATCTCCAGCCGTATGGCCATTTTTGTGCCTGGCGCGGCGCCAAGTGGGAAAGAGTGGTGTCGAGGCCGAAGGCAGCAGGAAGGCCCGCAGCTCCCAGGTCTGTGGGGCTACGCAAGCGGTTCCCAGAGAGCTTTAGAACAAGGCAGAGTTTTCCCTGCTGGCTCTTTGGGCAGGGGACCCATCCCACCCATAGGCCTTTTTTGTACCTGGCGCGGCGCCCAGAGGGAAAGGGTGGTTTTGAGGCTGAAGGCAGCAGGAAAGCCCGCAGCCCCCTGGTCTGTGGGGCTACGCAAGCGTTTCCCAAAGAGGTTTAGAACAAGGCATAGTTTTCCCTCCTGGCTCTTTGGGCGTGGCACACATCTCCAGCCGTATGGCCATTTTTGTGCCTGGCACGGCACCAAGTGGGAAAGGGTGGTGTCGAGGTTGAAGGTAGCAGGAAGGCCCGCAGCCCCCAGGTCTGTGAGGCTACGCAAGCAGTTCCCAAAGAGCTTTAGAACACGGCATAGTTTTCCCTGCTGGCTCTTTGGGCGGGAGACCCATCTCCAGCCGTATGGCCATTTTTGTTCCTGGCGCGGTTCCCAGTGGGAAAGGGTGGTTTTGAGGCTGAAGGCAGCAGGAAAGCCCGCAGCCCCCAGGTCTGTGGGGCTACGCAAGCGGTTCCCAAAGAGCTTTAGAACAAGGCATAGTTTTCAATGCTGGCTCTTTGGGCGGGGGACCCATCTCCAGCCGTATGGCCATTTTTGCTCCTGGCGCGGCGCCAAGTGGGAAAGGGTGGTGTGGAGGCTGAAGGCAGCAGGAAGGCCCGCAGCTCCCAGGTCTGTGGGGCTACGCAAGCGGTTCCCAAAGAGCTTTAGAACAAGGCATAGTTTTCCCTGCTGGCTCCTTGGGCGGGGGACCCATCTCCACTCATATGGCCCTTTATGTGCCTGGCGCCGCGCCAAGTGGGAAAGGGTGGTTTTGAGGCTGAAGGCAGCAGGAAAGCCTGCAGCCCCCAGGTCTGTGGGGCTACGCAAGCGGTTCCCAAAGAGCTTTAGAACAAGGCATAGTTTTCCCCGCTGGCTCTTTGGGCGTGGCACCCATCTCCAGCCGTATGGCCATTTTTGTGCCTGGCGCGGCGCCAAGTGGGAAAGAGTGGTGTCGAGGCCGAAGGCAGCAGGAAGGCCCGCAGCTCCCAGGTCTGTGGGGCTACGCAAGCGGTTCCCAAAGAGCTTTAGAACAAGGCAGAGTTTTCCCTGCTGGCTCTTTGGGCCGGGGACCCATCCCAGCCATAGGCCTTTTTTGTATCTGTCGCGGCGCCCAGAGGGAAAGGGTGGTTTGAGGCTGAAGGCAGCAGGAAAGCCCGCAGCCCGCAGGTCTGAGGGACAATGCAAGCGGTTCCCAAAGAGCTTTAGAACAAGGCATAGTTTTCCCTGCTGGCTCCTTGGGCGGGGGACCCATCTCCAGCCGTATGGCCATTTTTGTGCCTGGCGCGTTGCCAAGTGGTAAAGGGTGGTGTCGAGGCTGAAGGCAGCAGGAAAGCCCGCAGCCCCCAGGTCTGTGGGACAATGCAAGCGGTTCCCAAAGAGCTTTAGAACAAGGCATATTTTTCCCTGCTGGCTCTTTGGGCGGGGCACCCATCTCCAGCCGTATGGCCACTTTTGGGCCTGGCGCGGTTCCCAGTGGGCAAGGGTGGTTTTGAGGCTGAAGGCAGCAGGAAAGCCTGCAGCCCCCAGGTCTGTGGGGCTACGCAAGCGGTTCCCAAAGAGCTTTAGAACAAGGCATAGTTTTCCCTCCTGGCTCTTTGGGCGGGGGACCCATCTCCAGCCATATGCCTTTTTTGTGCCTGGCGCGGCGCCCAGAGGGAAAGGGTGGTTTTGAGGCTGAAGGCAGCAGGAAAGCCCGCAGCCCCCAGGTCTGTGAGGCTACGCAAGCGGTTCCCAAAGAGCTTTAGAACAAGGCATAGTTTTCCCGGCTGGCTCTTTGGGCGTGGCACCCATCTCCAGCCGTATGGTCATTTTTGTGCCTGGCGCGGCGCCAAGTGGGAAAGAGCGGTGTCGAGGCCGAAGGCAGCAGGAAGGCCCGCAGCCCCCAGGTCTGTGGGGCTACGCAAGCGGTTCCCAAAGAGCTTTAAAACAAGGCATATTTTTCCCTGCTGGCTCGTTGGGCGGGGCACCCATCTCCAGCCATATGGCCATTTTTGTGCCTAGCGCGGCGCCCAAACGGAAAGGGTGGTTTTGAGGCTGAAGGCAGCAGGAAAGCCCGCAGCCCCCAGGTCTGTGGGGCTACGCAAGCAGTTCCCAAAGAGCTTTAGAACAAGGCATAGTTTTCCCTGCTGGCTCTTTGGGCGGGGGACCCATCTCCAGCCGTATGGCCATTTTTATGCCTGGCGCAGCGCCAAGTGGGAAAGGGTGGTGTCGAGGCTGAAGGCAGCAGGAAGGTCCACAGCTACCAGGTCTGTGGGGCTACGCAAGCGGTTCCCAAAGAGCTTTAGAACAAGGCATAGTTTTCCCTGCTGGCTCTTTGGGCGGGGGACCCATCTCCAGCTGTATGGCCATTTTTGTGCCTGGCGCGGCGCCAATTGGGAAAGGGTGGCTTTGAGGCTGAAGGCAGCCGGAAAGCCCGCAGGCCACAGGTCTGTGGGGCTACGCAAGCGGTTCCCAAAGAGCTTTAGAACAAGGCATAGTTTTCCCTGCTGGCTCTTTGGGCGTGGGACCCATCTGCAGCCGTATGGCCATTTTTGTGCCTGGCGCGGCGCCAAGTGGGAAAGGGTTGTGTCGAGGCTGAAGGCAGCAGGAAGGCCGCAGCCCCCAGGTCTGTGGGGCTACGCAAGCGGTTCCCAAAGAGCTTTAGAACAAGGCATAGTTTTCCCTGCTGGATCTTTGGGCGGGGGACCCATCTCCAGCCATATGGCCATTTTTGTGCCTGGCCCGGCGCCCAAAGGGAAATGGTGGTTTTGAGGCTGAAGGCAGCAGGAAAGCCCGCAGCCCCCAGGTCTGTGGTGTTACGCAAGCGGTTCCAAAAGAGCTTTAGAACAAGGCATAGTTTTCCCTGCTGGCTCTTTGGGCGGGGGACCCATCTCCAGCCGTATGGCCATTTTTGTGCCTGGCGCGGCGCCAAGTGGGAAAGGGTGGTTTTGAGGCTGAAGGCAGCAGGAAAGCCCGCAGCCCCCAGGTCTGTGGGGCTACGCAAGCGGTTCCCAAAGAGCTTTAGAACAAGGCATAGTTTTCCCTGCTGGCTCTTTGGGCGGGGGACCCATCTCCAGCCGTATGGCCATTTTTGTGCCTGGCACGGAGCCAAGTGGGAAAGGGTGGTGTCGCGGCTGAAGGCAGCAGGAAAGCCCGCAGCCCCCAGGTCTGTGGGGCTACGCAAGCGGTTCCCAAAGAGCTTTAGAACAAGGCATAGTTTTCCCTGCTGGCTCTTTGGGCGGGGGACCCATCTCTAGCCATAGGCCATTTTTGTGCCTGGCTCGGCGCCAAGTAGGAAAGGGTGGTTTTGAGGCTGAAGGCAGCAGGAAAGCCCACAGGCCACAGGTCTGTGGGGCTACGCAAGCGGTTCCCAAAGACCTTTAGAACAAGGCATAGTTTTCCCTGCTGGCTCTTTGGGCCTGGGACCCATCTCCAGCCGTATAGCCATTTTTGTGCCTGGCGCGGCGCCCAGAGGGAAAGGGTGGTGTCGAGGCTGAAGGCAGCAGGAAGGCCGCAGCCCCCAGGTCTGTGGGGCTACGCAAGCGGTTCCCAAAGAGCTTTAGAACAAGGCATAGTTTTCCCTGCTGGCTCTTTGGGCCTGGGACCCATCTCCAGCCGTATGGCCATTTTTGTGCCTGGCGCAGCGCCAAGTGGGAAAGGGTGGTTTTGAGGCTGAAGGCAGCAGGAAAGCCCGCAGCCCCCAGGTCTGTGGGGCTACGCAAGCGGTTCCCAAAGAGCTTTAGAACAAGGCATAGTTTTCCCTGCTGGCTCCTTGGGCGGGGGACCCATCCCCAGCCGTATGGCCATTTTTGTGCCTGGCGCAGCGCCAAGTTCGAAAGGGTGGTTTTGAGGCTGAAGGCAGCAGGAAAGCCTGCAGCCCCCAGGTCTGTGGGGCTACGCAAGCGGTTCCCAAAGAGCTTTAGAACAAGGCATAGTTTTCCCTGCTGGCTCTTTGGGCGGGGGACCCATCTCCAGCCGTATGGCCATTTTTGTGCCTGGCGCGGCGCCAAGTGGGAAAGGGTGGTGTCGAGGCTGAAGGCAGCAGGAAGGCCCGCAGCTCCCAGGTCTGTGGGGCTACGCAAGCGGTTCCCAAAGAGTTTTAGAACAAGGCATAGTTTTCCCTGCTGGCTCCTTGGGCCGGGGACCCATCTCCAGCCATAGGCCTTTTTTGTGTCTGTCCCGGCGCCCAGGGGCAAAGGGTGGTTTTGAGGCTGAAGGCAGCAGGAAGGCCCGCAGCCCGCAGGTCTGTGGGGCTACGCAAGCGGTTCCCAAAGAGCTTTAGAACAAGGCATAGTTTACCCTGCTGGCTCTTTGGGCGGGGCACCCATCTCTATCCATAGGCCATTTTTGTGCCTGGCGCGGCGCCAAGTGGGAAAGGGTGGTGTCGAGGCTGAAGGCAGCAGGAAAGCCTGCAGCCCCCAGGTCTGTGGGGCTACGCAAGCGGTTCCCAAAGAGCTTTAAAACAAGGCATATTTTTCCCTGCTGGCTCGTTGGGCGGGGCACCCATCTCCAGCCGTATGGCCATTTTTGTGTCTGTCCCGGCGCCCAGAGGGAAACGGTGGTTTTTTAGGCTGAAGGCAGCAGGAAAGCCCACAGCCCCCAGGTCTGTGGGACAATGCAAGCGGTTCCCAAAGAGCTTTAGAACAAGGCATAGTTTTCCCTGCTGGCTCTTTGGGCGGGGCACCCATCTCCAGCCGTATGGCCACTTTTGGGCCTGGTGCGGTGCCAAGTGGGAAAGGGTGGTTTTGAGGCTGAAGGCAGCAGGAAAGCCCGCAGCCCCCAGGTCTGTGGGGCTACGCAAGCGGTTCCCAAAGAGCTTTAGAACAAGGCATAGTTTTCCCCGCTGGCTCTTTGGGCGTGGCACCCATCTCCAGCCGTATGGCCATTTTTGTGCCTGGCGCGGCACCAAGTGGGAAAGAGTGGTGTCGAGGCCGAAGGCAGCAGCAAGGCCCGCAGCTCCCAGGTCTGTGGGGCTACGCAAGCGGTTCCCAAAGAGCTTTAGAACAAGGCAGAGTTTTCCCTGCTGGCTCTTTGGGCCGGGGACCCATCTCCAGCCATAGGCCTTTTTTGTGTCTGTCCCGGCGCCCAGAGGGAAATGGTGGTTTTGAGGCTGAAGGCAGCAGGAAAGCCGGCAGGCCCCAGGTCTGAGGGACAATGCAAGCGGTTCCCAAAGAGTTTTAGAACAAGGCATAGTTTTCCCTGCTATCTCCTTGGGCAGGGGACCCATCTCCAGCCGTATGGACATTTTTGTACCTGGCGCGGCGCCAAGTGGGAAAGGGTGGTTTTGAGGCTGAAGGCAGCAGGAAAGCCCGCAGCCCCCACGTCTGTGGGACAATGCAAGCGGTTCCCAAAGAGCTTTAGAACAAGGCATAGTTTTCCCTGCTGGCTCCTTGGGCGGGGGTCCCATCTCCAGCCATAGGCCTTTTTTGTGCCTGGCGCGGCGCCCAGAGGGAAAGGGTGGTTTTGAGGCTGAAGGCAGCAGGAAAGCCCGCAGCCCCCAGGTCTGTGGGGCTACGCAAGCGGTTCCCAAAGAGCTTTAGAACAAGGCATAGTTTTCCCTGCTGGCTCTTTGGGCGGGGGACCCATCTCCAGCCGTATGGCCATTTTTGTGCCTGGCGTGGCGCCCAGAAGGAAAGGGTGGTTTTGAGGCTGAAGGCAGCAGAAAGGCCCGCAGCTCCCAGGTCTGTGGGGCTACGCAAGCAGTTCCCAAAGAGGTTTAGAACAAGGCATAATTTTCCCTCCTGGCTCTTTGGGCGTGGCACCCATCTCCAGCCATATGGCCATTTTTGTGCCTAGCGCGGCGCCCAGAGGGAAAGGGTGGTTTTGAGGCTGAAGGCAGAAGGAAAGCCCGCAGCCCCCAGGTCTGTGGGGCTACGCAAGCGGTTCCCAAAGAGCCTTAGAACAAGGCATAGTTTTCCCTGCTGGCTCTTTGGGCGGGGGACCCATCTCCAGCCGTATGGCCATTTTTGTGCCTAGCGCGGCGCCAAGTGGGAAAGGGTGGTGTCGAGGCTGAAGGCAGCAGAAAGGCCCGCAGCTCCCAGGTCTGTGGGGCTACGCAAGCAGTTCCCAAAGAGCTTTAGAACACGGCATAGTTTTCCCTGGTGGCTCTTTGGGCGGGAGACCCATCTCCAGCCGTATGGCCATTTTTGTTCCTGGCGCGGTTCCCAGTGGGAAAGGGTGGTTTTGAGGCTGAAGGCAGCAGGAAAGCCCGCAGCCCCCAGGTCTGTGGGACAATGCAAGCGGTTCCCAAAGAGCTTTAGAACAAGGCATATTTTTCCCTGCTGGCTCTTTGGGCGGGGCACCCATCTCCAGCCGTATGGCCACTTTTGGGCCTGGTGCGGCGCCAAGTGGGAAAGGGTGGTTTTGAGGCTGAAGGCAGCAGGAAAGCCCGCAGCCCCCAGGTCTGTGGGGCTACGCAAGCGGTTCCCAAAGAGCTTTAGAACAAGGCATAATTTTCCCTGCTGGCTCTTTGGGCCGGGGACCCATCCCACCCATAGGCCTTTTTTGTATCTGTCGCGGCGCCCAGAGGGAAAGGGTGGTTTGAGGCTGAAGGCAGCAGGAAAGCCCGCAGCCCACAGGTCTGAGGGACAATGCAAGCGGTTCCCAAAGAGCTTTAGAACAAGGCATAGTTTTCCCTGCTGGCTCTTTGGGCGGGGGACCCATCTCCAGCCGTATGGCCATTTTTGTACCTGGCGCGGTGCCAAGTGGGAAAGGGTGGTTTTGAGGCTGAAGGCAGAAGGAAAGCCCGCAGCCCCCAGGTCTGTGGGGCTACGCAAGCGGTTCCCAAAGAGCTTTAGAACAAGTCATAGTTTTCCTTCCTGGCTCTTTGAGCGTGGCACATAACTCCAGCCGTATGGCCATTTTTGTGCCTGGCGCGGTTCCCAGTGGGAAAGGGTGGTTTTGAGGCTGAAGGCAGCAGGAAAGCCAGCAGCCCCCAGGTCTGTGGGGCTACGCAAGCGGTTCCCAAAGAGCTTTAGAACAAGGCATAGTTTTCCCTGCTGGCTCCTTGGGCGGGGGACCCATCTCCAGCCGTATGGCCATTTTTGTACCTGGCACGGCGCCCAGAGGGAAAGGGTGGTTTTGAGGCTGAAGGCAGCAGGAAAGCCCGCAGCCCCCAGGTCTGTGGGACAATGCAAGCGGTTCCCAAAGAGCTTTAGAACAAGGCATAGTTTTACCTGCTGGCTCTTTGGGCGGGGGACCCATCTCCAGCCATAGGCCTTTTTTGTGTCTGTCCCGGCGCCCAGAGGGAAACGGTGTTTTTGAGGATGAAGGCAGCAGGAAAGCCTGCAGCCCCCAGGTCTGTGGGACAATGCAAGCGGTTCCCAAAGAGCTTTAGAACAAGGCATAGTTTTCCCTGCTGGCTCTTTGGGCGGGGCACCCATCTCCAGCCGTACGGCCACTTTTGGGCCTGGCGCGGTGCCAAGTGGGAAAGGGTGGTTTTGAGGCTGAAGGCAGCAGGAAACCCTGCAGCCCCCAGGTCTGTGGGGCTACGCAAGCGGTTCCCAAAGAGCTTTAGAACAAGGCATAGTTTTCCCTGCTGGCTCTTTGGGCGGGGGAACCATCTCCAGCCATAGGCCTTTTTTGTGCCTGGGGCGGCGCCAAGTGGGAAAGGGTAGTTTTGAGGCTGAAGGCAGCAGGAAAGCCCGCAGCCCCCAGGTCTGTGGGACTACGCAAGCGGTTCCCAAAGAGCTTTAGAACAAGGCATAGTTTTCCCCGCTGGCTCTTTGGGCGTGGCACCCATCTCCAGCCATATGGCCATTTTTGTGCCTAGCGCGGCGCCAAGTGGGAAAGGGTGGTGTCGAGGATGAAGGCAGCAGAAAGGCCCGCAGCTCCCAGGTCTGTGGGGCTACGCAAGCAGTTCCCAAAGAGCTTTAGAACACGGCATAATTTTCCCTGCTGGCTCTTTGGGCGGGAGACCCATCTCCAGCCGTATGGCCATTTTTGTTCCTGGCGCGGTTCCCAGTGGGAAACGGTTTTTTTGAGGCTGAAGGCAGCAGGAAAGCCCGCAGCCCCCAGGTCTGTGGGACAATGCAAGCGGTTCCCAAAGAGCTTTAGAACAAGGCATATTTTTCCCTGCTGGCTCTTTGGGCGGGGCACCCATCTCCAGCCGTATGGCCACTTTTGGGCCTGGTGCGGCGCCAAGTGGGAAAGGGTGGTTTTGAGGCTGAAGGCAGCAGGAAAGCCCGCAGCTACCAGGTCTGTGGGGCTACGCAAGCGGTTCCCAAAGAGCTTTAGAACGAGGCATAGTTTTCCCTGATGGCTCCTTGGGCGGGGGACCCATCTCCAGCCATAGGCCTTTTTTGTGTCTGTCCCGGCGCCCAGAGGGAAACTGTGGTTTTGAGGCTGAAGGCAGCAGGAAAGCCTGCAGCCCCCAGGTCTGTGGGACAATGCCAGCGGTTCCCAAAGAGCTTTAGAACAAGGCATAGTTTTCCCTGCTGGCTCTTTGGGCGGGGCACCCATCTCCAGCCGTATGGCCACTTTTGGGCCTGGCGAGGCGCCAAGTGGGAAAGGGTGGTTTTGAGGCTGAAGGCAGCGGGAAACCCTGCAGCCCCCAGGTCTGTGGGGCTACGCAAGCGGTTCCCAAAGAGCTTTAGAACAAGGCATAGTTTTCCCTGCTGGCTCTTTGGGCGGGGGAACCATCTCCAGCCATAGGCCTTTTTTGTGCCTGGCGCGGCGCCCAGAGGGAAAGGGTGGTTTTGAGGCTGAAGGCAGCAGGAAAGCCCGCAGCCCCCAGGTCTGTGGGACTACGCAAGCGGTTCCCAAAGAGCTTTAGAACAAGGCATAGTTTTCCCCGCTGGCTCTTTGGGCGTGGCACCCATCTCCAGCCATATGGCCATTTTTGTGCCTGGCGCGGCGCCAAGTGGGAAAGAGCGGTGTCGAGGCCGAAGGCAGCAGGAAGGCCCGCAGGCCCCAGGTCTGTGAGGCTACGCAAGCGGTTCCCAAAGAGCTTTAGAACAAGGCATAGTTTTACCTGCTGGCTCTTTGGGCGGGGGACCCATCTCCAGCCGTATGGCCATTTTTGTGCCTGGCGCGGCGCCAAGTGGGAAAGGGTGGTTTTGAGGCTGAAGGCAGCAGGAAAGCCCGCGGCCCCCAGGTCTGTGGGGCTACGCAAGCGGTTCCCAAAGAGCTTTAGAACAAGGCATATTTTTCCCTGCTGGCACTTTGGGCGGGGGACCCATCTCTAGCCATAGGCCATTTTTGTGCCTGGCGCGGCGCCAAGTGGGAAAGGGTGGTGTCGAGGCTGAAGGCAGCAGGAAAGCCTGCAGCCCCCAGGTCTGTGGGGCTACGCAAGCGGTTCCCAAAGAGCTTTAAAACAAGGCATATTTTTCCCTGCTGGCTCGTTGGGCGGGGCACCCATCTCCAGCCGTATGGCCATTTTTGTGTCTGTCCCGGCGCCCAGAGGGAAACGGTGGTTTTTTAGGCTGAAGGCAGCAGGAAAGCCCACAGTCCCGAGGTCTGTGGGACAATGCAAGCGGTTCCCAAAGAGCTTTAGAACAAGGCATAGTTTTCCCTGCTGGCTATTTGGGCGGGGCACCCATCTCCAGCCGTATGGCCACTTTTGGGCCTGGTGCGGCGCCAAGTGGGAAAGGGTGGTTTTGAGGCTGAAGGCAGCAGGAAGGCCCGCAGCTCCCAGGTCTGTGGGGCTACGCAAGCGGTTCCCAAAGAGCTTTAGAACAAGGCATAGTTTTCCCTGCTGGCTCCTTGGGCGGGGGACCCATCTCCAGCCGTATGGCCATTTTTGTACCTGGCACGGCGCCCAGAGGGAAAGGGTGGTTTTGAGGCTGAAGGCAGCAGGAAAGCCCGCAGCCCCCAGGTCTGTGGGACAATGCAAGCGGTTCCCAAAGAGCTTTAGAACAAGGCATAGTTTTACCTGCTGGCTCTTTGGGCGGGGGACCCATCTCCAGCCGTATGGCCTTTTTTGTGCCTGGCGCGGCGCCCAGAGGGAAAGGGTGGTTTTGAGGCTGAAGGCAGCAGGAAAGCCCGCAGCCCCCAGGTCTGTGGGGCTACGCAAGCGGTTCCCAAAGAGCTTTAGAACAAGGCATAGTTTTCCCTGCTGGCTCTTTGGGCGGGGGACCCATCTCCAGCCGTATGGCCATTTTTGTGCCTAGCGCGGCGCCAAGTGGGAAAGGGTGGTGTCGAGGCTGAAGGCAGCAGAAAGGCCCGCAGCTCCCAGGTCTGTGGGGCTACGCAAGCAGTTCCCAAAGAGGTTTAGAACAAGGCATAGTTTTCCCTCCTGGCTCTTTGGGCGTGGCACCCATCTCCAGCCATATGGCCATTTTTGTGCCTAGCGCGGCGCCCAGAGGGAAAGGGTGGTTTTGAGGCTGAAGGCAGAAGGAAAGCCCGCAGCCCCCAGGTCTGTGGGGCTACGCAAGCGGTTCCCAAAGAGCCTTAGAACAAGGCATAGTTTTCCCTGCTCGCTCTTTGGGCGGGGGACCCATCGCCAGCCGTATGGCCATTTTTGTGCCTAGCGCAGCGCCAAGTGGGAAAGGGTGGTGTCGAGGCTGAAGGCAGCAGAAAGGCCCGCAGCTCCCAGGTCTGTGGGGCTACGCAAGCAGTTCCCAAAGAGCTTTAGAACACGGCATAGTTTTCCCGGCTGGCTCTTTGGGCGGGAGACCCATCTCCAGCCGTATGGCCATTTTTGTTCCTGGCGCGGTTCCCAGTGGGAAAGGGTGGTTTTGAGGCTGAAGGCAGCAGGAAAGCCCGCAGCCCCCAGGTCTGTGGGGCTACGCAAGCGGTTCCCAAAGAGCTTTAGAACAAGGCATAGTTTTCCCTGGTGGCTCTTTGGGCGGGGGACCCATCTCCAGCCATAGGCCTTTTTTGTGTCTGTCCCGGCGCCCAGAGGGAAACGGTGGTTTTGAGGCTGAAGGCAGCAGGAAAGCCCGCAGCCCCCAGGTCTGTGGGACAATGCAAGCGGTTCCCAAAGAGCTTTAGAACAAGGCATATTTTTCCCTGCTGGCTGTTTGGGCGGGGCACCCATCTCCAGCCGTATGGCCACTTTTGGGCCTGGTGCGGCGCCAAGTGGGAAAGGGTGGTTTTGAGGCTGAAGGCAGCAGGAATGCCCGCAGCTCCCAGGTCTGTGGGACTACGCAAGCGGTTCCCAAAGAGCTTTAGAACAAGGCAGAGTTTTCCCTGCTGGCTCTTTGGGGAGGTGACCCATCCCACCCATAGGCCTTTTTTGTATCTGTCGCGGCGCCCAGAGGGAAAGGGTTGTTTGAGGCTGAAGGCAGCAGGAAAGCCCGCAGCCCGCAGGTCTGAGGGACAATGCAAGCGGTTCCCAAAGAGCTTTAGAACAAGGCATAGTTTTCCCTGCTGGCTCTTTGGGCGGGGGACCCATCTCCAGCCGTATGGCCATTTTTGTACCTGGCACGGCGCCCAGAGGGAAAGGGTGGTTTTGAGGCTGAAGGCAGCAGGAAAGCCTGCAGCCCCCAGGCCTGTGGGACAATGCAAGCGGTTCCCAAAGAGCTTTAGAACAAGGCATATTTTTCCCTGCTGGCTCTTTGGGCGGGGCACCCATCTCCAGCCGTATGGCCACTTTTGGGCTTGGCGCGGCGCCAAGTGGGAAAGGGTGGTTTTGAGGCTGAAGGCAGCAGGAAACCCTGCAGCCCCCAGGTCTGTGGGGCTACGCAAGCGGTTCCCAAAGAGCTTTAGAACAAGGCATAGTTTTCCCTGGTGGCTCTTTGGGCGGGGGACCCATCTCCAGCCATAGGCCTTTTTTGTGCCTGGCGCGGCGCCCAGAGGGAAAGGGTGGTTTTGAGGCTGAAGGTAGCAGGAAAGCCCATAGCCCCCAGGTCTGTGGGACTACGCAAGCGGTTCCCAAAGAGCTTTAGAACAAGGCATACTTTTCCCTGCTGGCTCTTTGGGCGTGGCACCCATCTCCAGCCGTATGTTCATTTTTGTGCCTGGCGCGGCGCCAAGTGGGAAAGAGCGGTGTCGAGGCCGAAGGCAGCAGGAAGGCCCGCAGCCCCGAGGTCTGTGGGGCTACGCAAGCGGTTCCCAAAGAGCTTTAGAACAAGGCATAGTTTTACCTGCTGGCTCTTTGGGCGGGGGACCCATCTCCAGCCGTATGGCCATTTTTGTGCCTGGCGCGGCGACAAGTGGGAAAGGGTGGTGTCGAGGCTGAAGGCAGCAGGAAAGCCCGCAGCCCCCAGGTCTGTGGGGCTACGCAAGCGGTTCCCAAAGAGCTTTAGAACAAGGCATAGTTTTCCTTCCTGGCTCTTTGAGCGTGGCACATATCTCCAGCCGTATGGCCATTTTTGTGCCTGGCGCGGTTCGCAATGGGAAAGGGTTGTTTTGAGGCTGAAGGCAGCAGGAAAGCCCACAGCCCCCAGGTCTGTGGGGCTACGGAAGCGGTTCCCAAAGAGCTTTAGAACAAGGCATAGTTTTCCCTGCTGGCTCTTTGGCGGGGGACCCATCTCCAGCCATAGTCCTTTTTTGTGTCTCTCCCGGCGCCCAGTGGGAAAGGGTGGTGTCGAGGCTGAAGGCAGCAGGAAAGCCTGCAGCCCCCAGGTCTGTGGGGCTACGCAAGCGGTTCCCAAAGAGCTTTAGAACAAGGCATAGTTTTCTCTGATGGCTCTTTGGGCGGGGGACCCATCTCCAGCCATATGGCCATTTTTGTGCCTGGCGCGGCGCCAAGTGGGAAAGGGAGTTTTTGAGGCTGAAGGCAGCAGGAAAGCCTGCAGCTCCCAGGTCTGTGGGGCTACGCAAGCGGTTCCCAAAGAGCTTTAGAACAAGGCATAGTTTTCCCTGCTGGCTCTTTGGGCGGGGCACCCATCTCCAGCCATATGTCCATTTTTGTGCCTAGCGCGGCGCCCAAACGGAAAGGGTGGTGTCGAGGCTGAAGGCAGCAGGAAAGCCCGCAGCCGCCAGGTCTGTGGGGCTACGCAAGCAGTTCCCAAAGAGCTTTAGAACACCGCATAGTTTTCCCTGCTGGCTCTTTGGGCGGGAGACCCATCTCCAGCCGTATGGCCATTTTTGTTCCTGGCGCGGTTCCCAGTGGGAAAGGGTGGTTTTGAGGCTGAAGGCAGCAGGAAAGCCCGCAGCCGCCAGGTCTGTGGGGCTACGCAAGCGGTTCCCAAAGAGCTTTAGAACAAGGCATAGTTTTCCCTGCTGGCTCTTTGGGCGGGGGACCCATCTCCAGCCATAGGCCTTTTTTGTGTCTGTCCCGGCGCCCAGAGGGAAAGGGTGGTTTTGAGGCTGAAGGCAGCAGGAAAGCCCGCAGCCCCCAGGTCTGTGGGGCTACGCAAGCGGTTCCCAAAGAGCTTTAGAACAAGGCATAGTTTTCCCTGCTGGCTCTTTGGGCGGGGGACCCATCTCCAGCCGTATGGCCATTTTTGTGCCTAGCGCGGCGCCAAGTGGGAAAGGGTGGTGTCGAGGCTGAAGGCAGCAGAAAGGCCCGCAGCTCCCAGGTCTGTGGGGCTACGCAAGCAGTTCCCAAAGAGCTTTAGAACACGGCATAGTTTTCCCGGCTGGCTCATTGGGCGGGGGACCCATCTCCAGCCATATGGCCATTTTTGTGCCTAGCGCGGCGCCCAGAGGGAAAGGGTGGTTTTGAGGCTGAAGGCAGCAGGAAAGCCCGCAGCCCCCAGGTCTGTGGGACAATGCAAGCGGTTCCCAAAGAGCTTTAGAACAAGGCATATTTTTCCCTGCTGGCTCTTTGGGCGGGGCACCCATCTCCAGCCGTATGGCCACTTTTGGGCCTGGTGCGGCGCCAAGTGGGAAAGGGTGGTTTTGAGGCTGAAGGCAGCAGGAAAGCCCGCAGCTCCCAGGTCTGTGGGGCTACGCAAGCGGTTCCCAAAGAGCTTTAGAACAAGGCATAATTTTCCCTGCTGGCTCTTTGGGCCGGGGACCCATCCCACCCATAGGCCTTTTTTGTATCTGTCGCGGCGCCCAGAGGGAAAGGGTGGTTTGAGGCTGAAGGCAGCAGGAAAGCCCGCAGCCCACAGGTCTGAGGGACAATGCAAGCGGTTCCCAAAGAGCTTTAGAACAAGGCATAGTTTTCCCTGCTGGCTCTTTGGGCGGGGGACCCATCTCCAGCCGTATGGCCATTTTTGTGCCTGGCGCGGTGCCAAGTGGGAAAGGGTGGTTTTGAGGCTGAAGGCAGAAGGAAAGCCCGCAGCCCCCAGGTCTGTGGGGCTACGCAAGCGGTTCCCAAAGAGCTTTAGAACAAGTCATAGTTTTCCTTCCTGGCTCTTTGAGCGTGGCACATAACTCCAGCCGTATGGCCATTTTTGTGCCTGGCGCGGTTCCCAGTGGGAAAGGGTGGTTTTGAGGCTGAAGGCAGCAGGAAAGCCAGCAGCCCCCAGGTCTGTGGGGCTACGCAAGCGGTTCCCAAAGAGCTTTAGAACAAGGCATAGTTTTCCCTGCTGGCTCCTTGGGCGGGGGACCCATCTCCAGCCGTATGGCCATTTTTGTACCTGGCACGGCGCCCAGAGGGAAAGGGTGGTTTTGAGGCTGAAGGCAGCAGGAAAGCCCGCAGCCCCCAGGTCTGTGGGACAATGCAAGCGGTTCCCAAAGAGCTTTAGAACAAGGCATAGTTTTCCCTGCTGGCTCTTTGGGCGGGGGACCCATCTCCAGCCATAGGCCTTTTTTGTGTCTGTCCCGGCGCCCAGAGGGAAACGGTGGTTTTGAGGCTGAAGGCAGCAGGAAAGCCTGCAGCCCCCAGGTCTGTGGGACAATGCAAGCGGTTCCCAAAGAGCTTTAGAACAAGGCATAGTTTTACCTGCTGGCTCTTTGGGCGGGGGACCCATCTCCAGCCGTACGGCCACTTTTGGGCCTGGCGCGGCGCCAAGTGGGAAAGGGTGGTGTCGAGGCTGAAGGCAGCAGGAAACCCTGCAGCCCCCAGGTCTGTGGGGCTACGCAAGCGGTTCCCAAAGAGCTTTAGAACAAGGCATAGTTTTCCCTGCTGGCTCTTTGGGCGGGGGAACCATCTCCAGCCATAGGCCTTTTTTGTGCCTGGCGCGGCGCCAAGTGGGAAAGGGTGGTTTTGAGGCTGAAGGCAGCAGGAAAGCCCGCAGCCCCCAGGTCTGTGGGACTACGCAAGCGGTTCCCAAAGAGCTTTAGAACAAGGCATAGTTTTCCCCGCTGGCTCTTTGGGCGTGGCACCCATCTCCAGCCATATGGCCATTTTTGTGCCTAGCGCGGCGCCAAGTGGGAAAGGGTGGTGTCGAGGATGAAGGCAGCAGAAAGGCCCGCAGCTCCCAGGTCTGTGGGGCTACGCAAGCAGTTCCCAAAGAGCTTTAGAACACGGCATAATTTTCCCTGCTGGCTCTTTGGGCGGGAGACCCATCTCCAGCCGTATGGCCATTTTTGTTCCTGGCGCGGTTCCCAGTGGGAAACGGTTTTTTTGAGGCTGAAGGCAGCAGGAAAGCCCGCAGCCCCCAGGTCTGTGGGGCTACGCAAGCGGTTCCCAAAGAGCTTTAGAACAAGGCATCGTTTTCCCTGCTGGCTCTTTGGGCGTGGCACCCATCTCCAGCCGTATGGCCACTTTTGGGCCTGGTGCGGCGCCAAGTGGGAAAGGGTGGTTTTGAGGCTGAAGGCAGCAGGAAAGCCTGCAGCCCCCAGGTCTGTGGGGCTACGCAAGCGGTTCCCAAAGAGCTTTAAAACAAGGCATATTTTTCCCTGCTGGCTCGTTGGGCGGGGCACCCATCTCCAGCCGTATGGCCATTTTTGTGTCTGTCCCGGCGCCCAGAGGGAAACGGTGGTTTTTTAGGCTGAAGGCAGCAGGAAAGCCCACAGCCCCGAGGTCTGTGGGACAATGCAAGCGGTTCCCAAAGAGCTTTAGAACAAGGCATAGTTTTCCCTGCTGGCTATTTGGGCGGGGCACCCATCTCCAGCCGTATGGCCACTTTTGGGCCTGGTGCGGCGCCAAGTGGGAAAGGGTGGTTTTGAGGCTGAAGGCAGCAGGAAAGCCCGCAGCCCCCAGGTCTGTGGGGCTACGCAAGCGGTTCCCAAAGAGCTTTAGAACAAGGCATAGTTTTCCCTGCTGGCTCCTTGGGCGGGGGACGCATCTCCAGCCATATGGCCATTTTTGTACCTGGCACGGCGCCCAGAGGGAAAGGGTGGTTTTGAGGCTGAAGGCAGCAGGAAAGCCCGCAGCCCCCAGGTCTGTGGGACAATGCAAGCGGTTCCCAAAGAGCTTTAGAACAAGGCATAGTTTTACCTGCTGGCTCTTTGGGCGGGGGACCCATCTCCAGCCATAGGCCTTTTTTGTATCTGTCCCGGCACCAAGTGGGAAAGGGTGGTTTTGAGGCTGAAGGCAGCAGGAAAGCCTGCAGCCCCCAGGTCTGTGGGGCTACGCAAGCGGTTCCCAAAGAGCTTTAGAACAAGGCATAGTTTTCCCTGCTGGCTCTTTGGGCGGGGGAACCATCTCCAGCCGTATGGCCATTTTTGTGCCTGGCGCGGCGCCAAGTGGGAAAGGGTGGTTTTGAGGCTGAAGGCAGCAGGAAAGCCCGCAGCCCCCAGGTCTGTGGGACTACGAAAGCGGTTCCCAAAGAGCTTTAGAACAAGGTATAGTTTTCCCCGCTGGCTCTTTGGGCGTGGCACCCATCTCCAGCCATATGGCCATTTTTGTGCCTAGCGCGGCGCCAAGTGGGAAAGGGTGGTGTCGAGGATGAAGGCAGCAGAAAGGCCCGCAGCTCCCAGGTCTGTGGGGCTACGCAAGCAGTTCCCAAAGAGCTTTAGAACACGGCATAATTTTCCCTCCTGGCTCTTTGGGCGGGAGACCCATCTCCAGCCGTATGGCCATTTTTGTTCCTGGCGCGGTTCCCAGTGGGAAACGGTGGTTTTGAGGCTGAAGGCAGCAGGAAAGCCCGCAGCCCCCAGGTCTGTGGGACAATGCAAGCGGTTCCCAAAGAGCTTTAGAACAAGGCATATTTTTCCCTGCTGGCTCTTTGGGCGGGGCACCCATCTCCAGCCGTATGGCCACTTTTGGGCCTGGTGCGGCGCCAAGTGGGAAAGGGTGGTTTTGAGGCTGAAGGCAGCAGGAAAGCCCGCAGCCCCCAGGTCTGTGGGACAATGCCAGCGGTTCCCAAAGAGCTTTAGAACAAGGCATAGTTTTCCCTGCTGGCTCTTTGGGCGGGGGACCCATCTCCAGCCATATGGCCATTTTTGTGCCTGGCGCGGCGCCAAGTGGGAAAGAGCGGTGTCGAGGCCGAAGGCAGCAGGAAGTCCCGCAGGCCCCAGGTCTGTGAGGCTACGCAAGCGGTTCCCAAAGAGCTTTAGAACAAGGCATAGTTTTACCTGCTGGCTCTTTGGGCGGGGGACCCATCTCCAGCCGTATGGCCATTTTTGTGCCTGGCGCGGCGCCAAGTCGGAAAGGGTGGTTTTGAGGCTGAAGGCAGCAGGAAAGCCCGCAGCCCCCAGGTCTGTGGGGCTACGCAAGCGGTTCCCAAAGAGCTTTAAAACAAGGCATATTTTTCCCTGCTGGCTCGTTGGGCGGGGCACCCATCTCCAGCCGTATGGCCATTTTTGTGCCTGGCACGGCGCCAAGTGGGAAACGGTGGTTTTTTAGGCTGAAGGCAGCAGGAAAGCCCACAGCCCCCAGGTCTGTGGGACAATGCAAGCGGTTCCCAAAGAGCTTTAGAACAAGGCATAGTTTTCCCTGCTGGCTCTTTGGGCGGGGCACCCATCTCCAGCCGTATGGCCACTTTTGGGCCTGGTGCGGCGCCAAGTGGGAAAGGGTGGTTTTGAGGCTGAAGGCAGCAGGAAAGCCCGCAGCCCTGAGGTCTGTGGGGCTACGCAAGCGGTTCCCAAAGAGCTTTAGAACAAGGCATAGTTTTCCCCGCTGGCTCTTTGGGCGTGGCACCCATCTCCAGCCGTATGGCCATTTTTGTGCCTGGCGCGGCGCCAAGTGGGAAAGAGTGGTGTCGAGGCCGAAGGCAGCAGCAAGGCCCGCAGCTCCCAGGTCTGTGGGGCTACGCAAGCGGTTCCCAAAGAGCTTTAGAACAAGGCCTAGTTTTCCCTGCTGGCTCTTTGGGCCGGGGACCCATCTCCAGCCATAGGCCTTTTTTGTGTCTGTCCCGGCGCCCAGAGGGAAACGGTGGTTTTGAGGCTGAAGGCAGCAGGAAAGCCGGCAGCCCCCAGGTCTGAGGGACAATGCAAGCGGTTCCCAAAGAGTTTTAGAACAAGGCATAGTTTTCCCTGCTATCTCCTTGGGCAGGGGACCCATCTCCAGCCGTATGGACATTTTTGTACCTGGCGCGGCGCCAAGTGGGAAAGGGTGGTTTTGAGGCTGAAGGCAGCAGGAAAGCCCGCAGCCCCCACGTCTGTGGGACAATGCAAGCGGTTCCCAAAGAGCTTTAGAACAAGGCATAGTTTTCCCTGCTGGCTCTTTGGGCGGGGGACCCATCTCCAGCCATAGGCCTTTTTTGTGCCTGGCGCGGCGCCCAGAGGGAAAGGGTGGTTTTGAGGCTGAAGGCAGCAGGAAAGCCCGCAGCCCCCAGGTCTGTGGGGCTACGCAAGCGGTTCCCAAAGAGCTTTAGAACAAGGCATAGTTTTCCCTGCTGGCTCTTTGGGCGGGGGACCCATCTAGAGCCATAGGCCTTTTTTGTGTCTCTCCCGGCGCCAAGAGGGAAACGGTGGTTTTGAGGCTGAAGGCAGCAGAAAGGCCCGCAGCTCCCAGGTCTGTGGGGCTACGCAAGCAGTTCCCAAAGAGGTTTAGAACAAGGCATAGTTTTCCCTCCTGGCTCTTTGGGCGTGGCACCCATCTCCAGCCATATGGCCATTTTTGTGCCTAGCGCGGCGCCCAGAGGGAAAGGGTGGTTTTGAGGCTGAAGGCAGAAGGAAAGCCCGCAGCCCCCAGGTCTGTGGGGCTACGCAAGCGGTTCCCAAAGAGCCTTAGAACAAGGCATAGTTTTCCCTGCTGGCTCTTTGGGCGGGGGACCCATCTCCAGCCGTATGGCCATTTTTGTGCCTAGCGCAGCGCCAAGTGGGAAAGGGTGGTGTCGAGGCTGAAGGCAGCAGAAAGGCCCGCAGCTCCCAGGTCTGTGGGGCTACGCAAGCAGTTCCCAAAGAGCTTTAGAACACGGCATAGTTTTCCCGGCTGGCTCTTTGGGCGGGAGACCCATCTCCAGCCGTATGGCCATTTTTGTTCCTGGCGCGGTTCCCAGTGGGAAAGGGTGGTTTTGAGGCTGAAGGCAGCAGGAAAGCCCGCAGCCCCCAGGTCTGTGGGGCTACGCAAGCGGTTCCCAAAGAGCTTTAGAACAAGGCATAGTTTTCCCTGGTGGCTCTTTGGGCGGGGGACCCATCTCCAGCCATAGGCCTTTTTTGTGTCTGTCCCGGCGCCCAGAGGGAAACGGTGGTTTTGAGGCTGAAGGCAGCAGGAAAGCCCGCAGCCCCCAGGTCTGTGGGACAATGCAAGCGGTTCCCAAAGAGCTTTAGAACAAGGCATATTTTTCCCTGCTGGCTGTTTGGGCGGGGCACCCATCTCCAGCCGTATGGCCACTTTTGGGCCTGGTGCGGCGCCAAGTGGGAAAGGGTGGTTTTGAGGCTGAAGGCAGCAGGAATGCCCGCAGCTCCCAGGTCTGTGGGACTACGCAAGCGGTTCCCAAAGAGCTTTAGAACAAGGCAGAGTTTTCCCTGCTGGCTCTTTGGGGAGGTGACCCATCCCACCCATAGGCCTTTTTTGTATCTGTCGCGGCGCCCAGAGGGAAAGGGTTGTTTGAGGCTGAAGGCAGCAGGAAAGCCCGCAGCCCGCAGGTCTGAGGGACAATGCAAGCGGTTCCCAAAGAGCTTTAGAACAAGGCATATTTTTCCCTGCTGGCTCTTTGGGCGGGGCACCCATCTCCAGCCGTATGGCCACTTTTGGGCTTGGCGCGGCGCCAAGTGGGAAAGGGTGGTTTTGAGGCTGAAGGCAGCAGGAAACCCTGCAGCCCCCAGGTCTGTGGGGCTACGCAAGCGGTTCCCAAAGAGCTTTAGAACAAGGCATAGTTTTCCCTGCTGGCTCTTTGGGCGGGGGACCCATCTCCAGCCATAGGCCTTTTTTGTGCCTGGCGCGGCGCCCAGAGGGAAAGGGTGGTTTTGAGGCTGAAGGTAGCAGGAAAGCCCATAGCCCCCAGGTCTGTGGGGCTACACAAGCGGTTCCCAAAGAGCTTTAGAACAAGGCATACTTTTCCCTGCTGGCTCTTTGGGCGTGGCACCCATCTCCAGCCGTATGTTCATTTTTGTGCCTGGCGCGGCGCCAAGTGGGAAAGAGCGGTGTCGAGGCCGAAGGCAGCAGGAAGGCCCGCAGCCCCGAGGTCTGTGGGGCTACGCAAGCGGTTCCCAAAGAGCTTTAGAACAAGGCATAGTTTTACCTGCTGGCTCTTTGGGCGGGGGACCCATCTCCAGCCGTATGGCCATTTTTGTGCCTGGCGCGGCGACAAGTGGGAAAGGGTGGTGTCGAGGCTGAAGGCAGAAGGAAAGCCCGCAGGCCACAGGTCTCTGGGGCTACGCAAGCGGTTCCCAAAGAGCTTTAGAACAAGTCATAGTTTTCCTTCCTGGCTCTTTGAGCGTGGCACATATCTCCAGCCGTATGGCCATTTTTGTGCCTGGCGCGGTTCGCAATGGGAAAGGGTTGTTTTGAGGCTGAAGGCAGCAGGAAAGCCCACAGCCCCCAGGTCTGTGGGGCTACGGAAGCGGTTCTCAAAGAGCTTTAGAACAAGGCATAGTTTTCCCTGCTGGCTCTTTGGCGGGGGACCCATCTCCAGCCATAGTCCTTTTTTGTGTCTCTCCCGGCGCCCAGTGGGAAAGGGTGGTGTCGAGGCTGAAGGCAGCAGGAAAGCCTGCAGCCCCCAGGTCTGTGGGGCTACGCAAGCGGTTCCCAAAGAGCTTTAGAACAAGGCATAGTTTTCTCTGATGGCTCTTTGGGCGGGGGACCCATCTCCAGCCATATGGCCATTTTTGTGCCTGGCGCGGCGCCAAGTGGGAAAGGGAGTTTTTGAGGCTGAAGGCAGCAGGAAAGCCTGCAGCTCCCAGGTCTGTGGGGCTACGCAAGCGGTTCCCAAAGAGCTTTAAAACAAGGCATATTTTTCCCTGCTGGCTCTTTGGGCGGGGCACCCATCTCCAGCCATATGTCCATTTTTGTGCCTAGCGCGGCGCCCAAACGGAAAGGGTGGTGTCGAGGCTGAAGGCAGCAGGAAAGCCCGCAGCCCCCAGGTCTGTGGGGCTACGCAAGCAGTTCCCAAAGAGCTTTAGAACACGGCATAGTTTTCCCTGCTGGCTCTTTGGGCGGGAGACCCATCTCCAGCCGTATGGCCATTTTTGTGCCTGGCGCGGCGCCAAGTGGGAAAGGGTGGTGTCGAGGCTGAAGGCAGAAGGAAAGCCCGCAGCCCCCAGGTCTGTAGGGCTACGCAAGCGGTTCCCAAAGAGCTTTAGAACAAGGCATAGTTTTCCCTGCTGGCTCTTTGGGCGGGGGACCCATCTAGAGCCATAGGCCTTTTTTGTGTCTCTCCCGGCGCCAAGAGGGAAACGGTGGTTTTGAGGCTGAAGGCAGCAGGAAAGCCGGCAGCCCCCAGGTCTGTGGGACAATGCAAGCGGTTCCCAAAGAGCTTTAGAACAAGGCATAGTTTTCCCTGCTGGCTCTTTGGGCGGGGGACCCATCTCTAGCCATAGGCCATTTTTGTGCCTGGCGCGGCGCCAATTGGGAAAGGGTGGTGTCGAGGCTGAAGGCAGCAGGAAAGCCCGCAGCCCCCAGGTCTGTGGGGCTACGCAAGCGGTTCCCAAAGAGCTTTAGAACAAGGCATAGTTTTCCCCGATGGCTCTTTGGGCGGGGGACCCATCTCCAGCCATATGGCCATTTTTGTGCCTGGCGCGGCGCCAAGTGGGAAAGGGAGATTTTGAGGCTGAAGGCAGCAGGAAAGCCGGTAGCCCCCAGGTCTGTGGGGCTACGCAAGCGGTTCCCAAAGAGCTTTAAAACAAGGCATATTTTTCCCTACTGGCTCTTTGGGCGGGAGACCCATCTCCAGCCGTATGGCCATTTTTGTTCCTGGCGCGGTTCCCAGTGGGAAAGGGTGGTTTTGAGGCTGAAGGCAGCAGGAAAGCCCGCAGCCCGCAGGTCTGAGGGACAATGCAAGCGGTTCCCAAAGAGCTTTAGAACAAGGCATATTTTTCCCTGCTGGCTCCTTGGGCGGGGGACCCATCTCCAGCCGTATGGCCATTTTTGTGCCTGGCGCGGCGCCAAGTGGGAAAGAGCGGTGTCGAGGCCGAAGGCAGCAGGAAGGCCCGCAGCCCCCAGGTCTGTGGGGCTACGCAAGCGGTTCCCAAAGAGCTTTAAAACAAGGCATATTTTTCCCTGCTGGCTCGTTGGGCGGGGCACCCATCTCCAGCCATATGGCCATTTTTGTGCCTAGCGCGGCGCCCAAACGGAAAGGGTGGTTTTGAGGCTGAAGGCAGCAGGAAAGCCCGCAGCCCCCAGGTCTGTGGGGCTACGCAAGCAGTTCCCAAAGAGCTTTAGAACACGGCATAATTTTCCCTGCTGGCTCTTTGGGCGGGAGACCCACCTCCAGCCGTATGGCCATTTTTGTTCCAGGCGCGGTTCCCAGTGGGAAAGGGTGGTTTTGAGGCTGAAGGCAGCAGGAAAGCCCGCAGCCGCCAGGTCTGTGGGGCTACGCAAGCGGTTCCCAAAGAGCTTTAGAACAAGGCATAGTTTTCCCTGCTGGCTCTTTGGGCGGGGGACCCATCTCCAGCCATAGGCCTTTTTTGTGTCTGTCCCGGCGCCCAGAGGGAAACGGTGGTTTTGAGGCTGAAGGCAGCAGGAAAGCCCGCAGCCCCCAGGTCTGTGGGGCTACGCAAGCGGTTCCCAAAGAGCTTTAGAACAAGGCATAGTTTTCCCCGCTGGCTCTTTGGGCGTGGCACCCATCTCCAGCCGTATGGCCATTTTTGTGCCTGGCGCGGCACCAAGTGGGAAAGAGTGGTGTCGAGGCCGAAGGCAGCAGGAAGGCCCGCAGCTCCCAGGTCTGTGGGGCTACGCAAGCGGTTCCCAAAGAGCTTTAGAACAAGGCAGAGTTTTCCCTGCTGGCTCTTTGGGCCGGGGACCCATCCCAGCCATAGGCCTTTTTTGTATCTGTCGCGGCGCCCAGAGGGAAAGGGTGGTTTGAGGCTGAAGGCAGCAGGAAAGCCCACAGCCCCCAGGTCTGTGGGGCTACGCAAGCGGTTCCCAAAGAGCTTTAGAACAAGGCATAGTTTTCCCTGCTGGCTCTTTGGGCGGGGGACCCATCTCCAGCCATAGGCCTTTTTTGTGTCTGTCCCGGCGCCCAGAGGGAAACGGTGGTTTTGAGGCTGAAGGCAGCAGGAAAGCCCGCAGCCCCCAGGTCTGTGGGGCTACGCAAGCGGTTCCCAAAGAGCTTTAGAACAAGGCATAGTTTTCCCCGCTGGCTCTTTGGGCGTGGCACCCATCTCCAGCCGTATGGCCATTTTTGTGCCTGGCGCGGCACCAAGTGGGAAAGAGTGGTGTCGAGGCCGAAGGCAGCAGGAAGGCCCGCAGCTCCCAGGTCTGTGGGGCTACGCAAGCGGTTCCCAAAGAGCTTTAGAACAAGGCAGAGTTTTCCCTGCTGGCTCTTTGGGCCGGGGACCCATCCCAGCCATAGGCCTTTTTTGTATCTGTCGCGGCGCCCAGAGGGAAAGGGTGGTTTGAGGCTGAAGGCAGCAGGAAAGCCCACAGCCCCCAGGTCTGTGGGGCTACGCAAGCGGTTCCCAAAGAGCTTTAGAACAAGGCATAGTTTTCCCTCCTGGCTCTTTGGGCGGGGGACCCATCTCTAGCCATAGGCCATTTTTGTGCCTGGCGCGGCGCCAAGTGGGAAAGGGTGGTGTCGAGGCTGAAGGCAGCAGGAAAGCCTGCAGCCCCCAGGTCTGTGGGGCTACGCAAGCGGTTCCCAAAGAGCTTTAGAACAAGGCATAGTTTTCCCTGATGGCTCTTTGGGCGGGGGACCCATCTCCACCCATATGGCCATTTTTGTGCCTGGCGCGGCGCCAAGTGGGAAAGGGAGTTTTTGAGGCTGAAGGCAGCAGGAAAGCCTGCAGCCCCCAGGTCTGTGGGGTTACGCAAGCGGTTCCCAAAGAGCTTTAAAACAAGGCATATTTTTCCCTGCTGGCTCGTTGGGCGGTGCACCCATCTCCAGCCATATGGTCATTTTTGTGCCTAGCGCGGCGCCAAGTGGGAAAGGGTGGTTTTGAGGCTGAAGGCAGCAGGAAAGCCCGCAGCCCCCAGGTCTGTGGGGCTACGCAAGCGGTTCCCAAAGAGCCTTAGAACAAGGCATAGTTTTCCCTGCTGGCTCTTTGGGCGGGGGACCCATCTCCAGCCGTATGGCCATTTTTGTGCCTAGCGCGGCGCCAAGTGGGAAAGGGTGGTGTCGAGGCTGAAGGCAGCAGAAAGGCCCGCAGCTCTCAGGTCTGTGGGGCTACGCAAGCAGTTCCCAAAGAGCTTTAGAACATGGCATAGTTTTCCCTGCTGGCTCTTTGGGCGGGAGACCCATCTCCAGCCGTATGGCCATTTTTGTTCCTGGCGCGGTTCCCAGTGGGAAAGGGTGGTTTTGAGTCTGAAGGCAGCAGGAAAGCCCGCAGCCGCCAAGTCTGTGGGGCAATGCAAGCGGTTCCCAAAGAGCTTTAGAACAAGGCATAGTTTTCCCTGCTGGCTCTTTGTGCCGGGGACCCATCTCATGCCATAGGCCTTTTTTGTGCCTGGCGCGACGCCAAGTGGGAAAGAGCGGTGTCGAGGCCGAAGGCAGCAGGAAGGCCCGCAGCCCCCAGGTCTGTGGGGCTACGCAGGCGGTTCCCAAAGAGCTTTAAAACAAGGCATATTTTTCCCTGCTGGCTCG
This sequence comes from Rissa tridactyla, assembly GCF_028500815.1. Lineage (NCBI taxonomy): Eukaryota > Metazoa > Chordata > Aves > Charadriiformes > Laridae > Rissa > Rissa tridactyla. The sequence continues at coordinate 2,349,075 of NC_071490.1, read as the reverse complement.
TTGGGCGGGGCACCCATCTCCAGCCATATGGCCATTTTTGTGCCTAGCGCGGCGCCCAAACGGAAAGGGTGGTTTTGAGGCTGAAGGCAGCAGGAAAGCCCGCAGCCCCCAGGTCTGTGGGGCTACGCAAGCGGTTCCCAAAGAGCTTTAGAACAAGGCATAGTTTTCCCTGCTGGCTCTTTGGGCGGGGGACCCATCTCCAGCCATAGGCCTTTTTTGTGTCTGTCCCGGCGCCCAGAGGGAAACGGTGGTTTTGAGGCTGAAGGCAGCAGGAAAGCCCGCAGCCCCCAGGTCTGTGGGGCTACGCAAGCGGTTCCCAAAGAGCTTTAGAACAAGGCATAGTTTTCCCCGCTGGCTCTTTGGGCGTGGCACCCATCTCCAGCCGTATGGCCATTTTTGTGCCTGGCGCGGCACCAAGTGGGAAAGAGTGGTGTCGAGGCCGAAGGCAGCAGGAAGGCCCGCAGCTCCCAGGTCTGTGGGGCTACGCAAGCGGTTCCCAAAGAGCTTTAGAACAAGGCAGAGTTTTCCCTGCTGGCTCTTTGGGCCGGGGACCCATCCCAGCCATAGGCCTTTTTTGTATCTGTCGCGGCGCCCAGAGGGAAAGGGTGGTTTGAGGCTGAAGGCAGCAGGAAAGCCCACAGCCCCCAGGTCTGTGGGGCTACGCAAGCGGTTCCCAAAGAGCTTTAGAACAAGGCATAGTTTTCCCTCCTGGCTCTTTGGGCGGGGGACCCATCTCTAGCCATAGGCCATTTTTGTGCCTGGCGCGGCGCAAAGTGGGAAAGGGTGGTGTCGAGGCTGAAGGCAGCAGGAAAGCCTGCAGCCCCCAGGTCTGTGGGGTTACGCAAGCGGTTCCCAAAGAGCTTTAAAACAAGGCATATTTTTCCCTGCTGGCTCGTTGGGCGGTGCACCCATCTCCAGCCATATGGCCATTTTTGTGCCTGATAGGGCGCCAAGTGGGAAAGGGTGGTTTTGAGGCTGAAGGCAGCAGGAAAGCCCGCAGCCCCCAGGTCTGTGGGGCTACGCAAGCGGTTCCCAAAGAGCTTTAGAACAAGGCATAGTTTTCCCTCCTGGCTCTTTGGGCGGGGGACCCATCTCCAGCCGTATGGCCATTTTTGCTCCTGGCGCGGCGCCAAGTGGGAAAGGGTGGTGTGGAGGCTGAAGGCAGCAGGAAGGCCCGCAGCTCCCAGGTCTGTGGGGCTACGCAAGCGGTTCCCAAAGAGCTTTAGAACAAGGCATAGTTTTCCCTGCTGGCTCCTTGGGCGGGGGACCCATCTCCACTCATATGGCCCTTTATGTGCCTGGCGCCGCGCCAAGTGAGAAAGGGTGGTTTTGAGGCTGAAGGCAGCAGGAAAGCCTGCAGCCCCCAGGTCTGTGGGGCTACGCAAGCGGTTCCCAAAGAGCTTTAGAACAAGGCATAGTTTTCCCCGCTGGCTCTTTGGGCGTGGCACCCATCTCCAGCCGTATGGCCATTTTTGTGCCTGGCGCGGCGCCAAGTGGGAAAGAGTGGTGTCGAGGCCGAAGGCAGTAGGAAGGCCCGCAGCTCCCAGGTCTGTGGGACTACGCAAGCGGTTCCCAAAGAGCTTTAGAACAAGGCAGAGTTTTCCCTGCTGGCTCTTTGGGCCGGGGACCCATCCCAGCCATAGGCCTTTTTTGTATCTGTCGCGGCGCCCAGAGGGAAAGGGTGGTTTGAGGCTGAAGGCAGCAGGAAAGCCCGCAGCCCGCAGGTCTGAGGGACAATGCAAGCGGTTCCCAAAGAGCTTTAGAACAAGGCATATTTTTCCCTGCTGGCTCCTTGGGCGGGGGACCCATCTCCAGCCGTATGGCCATTTTTGTGCCTGGCGCGGCGCCAAGTGGGAAAGAGTGGTATCGAGGCCGAAGGCAGCAGGAAGGCCCGCAGCCCCCAGGTCTGTGGGGCTACGCAAGCGGTTCCCAAAGAGCTTTAAAACAAGGCATATTTTTCCCTGCTGGCTCGTTGGGCGGGGCACCCATCTCCAGCCATATGGCCATTTTTGTGCCTAGCGCGGCGCCCAAACGGAAAGGGTGGTTTTGAGGCTGAAGGCAGCAGGAAAGCCCGCAGCCCCCAGGTCTGTGGGGCTACGCAAGCAGTTCCCAAGGAGCTTTAGAACACGGCATAGTTTTCCCTGCTGGCTCTTTGGGCGGGAGACCCATCTCCAGCCGTATGGCCATTTTTGTTCCAGGCGCGGTTCCCAGTGGGAAAGGGTGGTTTTGAGGCTGAAGGCAGCAGGAAAGCCCGCAGCCGCCAGGTCTGTGGGGCTACGCAAGCGGTTCCCAAAGAGCTTTAGAACAAGGCATAGTTTTCCCTGCTGGCTCTTTGGGCGGGGGACCCATCTCCAGCCATAGGCCTTTTTTGTGTCTGTCCCGGCGCCCAGAGGGAAACGGTGGTTTTGAGGCTGAAGGCAGCAGGAAAGCCCGCAGCCCCCAGGTCTGTGGGGCTACGCAAGCGGTTCCCAAAGAGCTTTAGAACAAGGCATAGTTTTCCCCGCTGGCTCTTTGGGCGTGGCACCCATCTCCAGCCGTATGGCCATTTTTGTGCCTGGCGCGGCACCAAGTGGGAAAGAGTGGTGTCGAGGCCGAAGGCAGCAGGAAGGCCCGCAGCTCCCAGGTCTGTGGGGCTACGCAAGCGGTTCCCAAAGAGCTTTAGAACAAGGCATAGTTTTCCCTCCTGGCTCTTTGGGCGGGGGACCCATCTCTAGCCATAGGCCATTTTTGTGCCTGGCGCGGCGCCAAGTGGGAAAGGGAGTTTTTGAGGCTGAAGGCAGCAGGAAAGCCTGCAGCCCCCAGGTCTGTGGGGCTACGCAAGCGGTTCCCAAAGAGCTTTAGAACAAGGCATAGTTTTCCCTGATGGCTCTTTGGGCGGGGGACCCATCTCCACCCATATGGCCATTTTTGTGCCTGGCGCGGCGCCAAGTGGGAAAGGGAGTTTTTGAGGCTGAAGGCAGCAGGAAAGCCTGCAGCCCCCAGCTCTGTGGGGTTACGCAAGCGGTTCCCAAAGAGCTTTAAAACAAGGCATATTTTTCCCTGCTGGCTCGTTGGGCGGTGCACCCATCTCCAGCCATATGGCCATTTTTGTGCCTGGCGCGGCGCCAAGTGGGAAAGAGCGGTGTCGAGGCCGAAGGCAGCAGGAAGGCCCGCAGCCCCCAGGTCTGTGGGGCTACGCAAGCGGTTCCCAAAGAGCTTTAAAACAAGGCATATTTTTCCCTGCTGGCTCGTTGGGCGGGGCACCCATCTCCAGCCATATGGCCATTTTTGTGCCTAGCGCGGCGCCCAAACGGAAAGGGTGGTTTTGAGGCTGAAGGCAGCAGGAAAGCCCGCAGCCCCCAGGTCTGTGGGGCTACGCAAGCAGTTCCCAAAGAGCTTTAGAACACGGCATAGTTTTCCCTGCTGGCTCTTTGGGCGGGAGACCCATCTCCAGCCGTATGGCCATTTTTGTTCCAGGCGCGGTTCCCAGTGGGAAAGGGTGGTTTTGAGGCTGAAGGCAGCAGGAAAGCCCGCAGCCACCAGGTCTGTGGGGCTACGCAAGCGGTTCCCAAAGAGCTTTAGAACAAGGCATAGTTTTCCCTGCTGGCTCTTTGGGCGGGGGACCCATCTCCAGCCATAGGCCTTTTTTGTGTCTGTCCCGGCGCCCAGAGGGAAACGGTGGTTTTGAGGCTGAAGGCAGCAGGAAAGCCCGCAGCCCCCAGGTCTGTGGGGCTACGCAAGCGGTTCCCAAAGAGCTTTAGAACAAGGCATAGTTTTCCCCGCTGGCTCTTTGGGCGTGGCACCCATCTCCAGCCGTATGGCCATTTTTGTGCCTGGCGCGGCACCAAGTGGGAAAGAGTGGTGTCGAGGCCGAAGGCAGCAGGAAGGCCCGCAGCTCCCAGGTCTGTGGGGCTACGCAAGCGGTTCCCAAAGAGCTTTAGAACAAGGCAGAGTTTTCCCTGCTGGCTCTTTGGGCCGGGGACCCATCCCAGCCATAGGCCTTTTTTGTATCTGTCGCGGCGCCAAGTGGGAAAGGGTGGTTTTGAGGCTGAAGGCAGCAGGAAAGCCTGCAGCCCGCAGGTCTGTGGGGCTACGCAAGCGGTTCCCAAAGAGCTTTAGAACAAGGCATAGTTTTCCCTGCTGGCTCTTTGGGCGGGGGACCGACCTCTAGCCATAGGCCATTTTTGTGCCTGGCGCGGCGCCAAGTGGGAAAGGGTGGTGTCGAGGCTGAAGGCAGCAGGAAAGCCCGCAGCCCCCAGGTCTGTGGGGCTACGCAAGCGGTTCCCAAAGAGCCTTAGAACAAGGCATAGTTTTCCCTGCTGGCTCTTTGGGCGGGGGACCCATCTCCAGCCGTATGGCCATTTTTGTGCCTAGCGCGGCGCCAAGTGGGAAAGGGTGGTGTCGAGGCTGAAGGCAGCAGAAAGGCCCGCAGCTCCCAGGTCTGTGGGGCTACGCAAGCAGTTCCCAAAGAGCTTTAGAACACGGCATAGTTTTCCCGGCTGGCTCTTTGGGCGGGAGACCCATCTCCAGCCGTATGGCCATTTTTGTTCCTGGCGCGGCGCCCAGAGGGAAAGGGTGGTTTGAGGCTGAAGGCAGCAGGAAAGCCCGCAGCCGCCAGGTCTGTGGGGCTACGCAAGCGGTTCCCAAAGAGCTTTAGAACAAGGCATAGTTTTCCCTGCTGGCTCTTTGTGCCGGGGATCCATCTCCAGCCATAGGCCTTTTTTGTGTCTGTCCCGGCGCCCAGAGGGAAACGGTGGTTTTGAGGCTGAAGGCAGCAGGAAAGCCGGCAGCCCCCAGGTCTGTGGGGCTACGCAAGCGGTTCCCAAAGAGCTTTAGAACAAGGCATAGTTTTCCCCGATGGCTCTTTGGGCGGGGGACCCATCTCCAGCCATATGGCCATTTTTGTGCCTAGCGCGGCGCCCATTCGGAAAGGGTGGTTTTGAGGCTGAAGGCAGCAGGAAAGCCTGCAGCCCCCAGGTCTGTGGGACAATGCAAGCGGTTCCCAAAGAGCTTTAGAACAAGGCATATTTTTCCCTGCTGGCTCTTTGGGCGGGGCACCCATCTCCACCCGTATGGCCACTTTTGGGCCTGGCGCGGCGCCAAGTGGGAAAGGGTGGTTTTGAGGCTGAAGGCAGCAGGAAAGCCCGCAGCCCCCAGGTCTGTGGGGCTACGCAAGCGGTTCCCAAAGAGCTTTAGAACAAGGCATAGTTTTCCCTCCTGGCTCTTTGGGCGGGGGACCCATCTCCAGCCATAGGCCTTTTTTGTGTCTGTCCCGGCGCCCAGAGGGAAACGGTGGTTTTGAGGCTGAAGGCAGCAGGAAAGCCCGCAGCCCCCAGGTCTGTGGGACAATGCAAGTGGTTCCCAAAGAGCTTTAGAAGAAGGCATATTTTTCCCTGCTGGCTCTTTGGGCGGGGCACCCATCTCCAGCCGTATGGCCACTTTTGGGCCTGGTGCGGCGCCAAGTGGGAAAGGGTGGTTTTGAGGCTGAAGGCAGCAGGAAAGCCTGCAGCCCCCAGGTCTGTGGGGCTACGCAAGCGGTTCCCAAAGAGCTTTAGAACAAGGCATAGTTTTCCCCGCTGGCTCTTTGGGCGTGGCACCCATCTCCAGCCGTATGGCCATTTTTGTGCCTGGCGCGGCGCCAAGTGGGAAAGAGTGGTGTCGAGGCCGAAGGCAGCAGGAAGGCCCGCAGCTCCCAGGTCTGTGGGGCTACGCAAGCGGTTCCCAGAGAGCTTTAGAACAAGGCAGAGTTTTCCCTGCTGGCTCTTTGGGCAGGGGACCCATCCCACCCATAGGCCTTTTTTGTACCTGGCGCGGCGCCCAGAGGGAAAGGGTGGTTTTGAGGCTGAAGGCAGCAGGAAAGCCCGCAGCCCCCTGGTCTGTGGGGCTACGCAAGCGTTTCCCAAAGAGGTTTAGAACAAGGCATAGTTTTCCCTCCTGGCTCTTTGGGCGTGGCACACATCTCCAGCCGTATGGCCATTTTTGTGCCTGGCGCGGCACCAAGTGGGAAAGGGTGGTGTCGAGGTTGAAGGTAGCAGGAAGGCCCGCAGCCCCCAGGTCTGTGAGGCTATGCAAGCAGTTTCCAAAGAGCTTTAGAACACGGCATAGTTTTCCCTGCTGGCTCTTTGGGCGGGAGACCCATCTCCAGCCGTATGGCCATTTTTGTTCCTGGCGCGGTTCCCAGTGGGAAAGGGTGGTTTTGAGGCTGAAGGCAGCAGGAAAGCCCGCAGCCCCCAGGTCTGTGGGGCTACGCAAGCGGTTCCCAAAGAGCTTTAGAACAAGGCATAGTTTTCCCTGCTGGCTCTTTGGGCGGGGGACCCATCTCCAGCCGTATGGCCATTTTTGCTCCTGGCGCGGCGCCAAGTGGGAAAGGGTGGTGTGGAGGCTGAAGGCAGCAGGAAGGGCCCGCAGCTCCCAGGTCTGTGGGGCTACGCAAGCGGTTCCCAAAGAGCTTTAGAACAAGGCATAGTTTTCCCTGCTGGCTCCTTGGGCGGGGGACCCATCTCCACTCATATGGCCCTTTATGTGCCTGGCGCCGCGCCAAGTGGGAAAGGGTGGTTTTGAGGCTGAAGGCAGCAGGAAAGCCTGCAGCCCCCAGGTCTGTGGGGCTACGCAAGCGGTTCCCAAAGAGCTTTAGAACAAGGCATAGTTTTCCCCGCTGGCTCTTTGGGCGTGGCACCCATCTCCAGCCGTATGGCCATTTTTGTGCCTGGCGCGGCGCCAAGTGGGAAAGAGTGGTGTCGAGGCCGAAGGCAGCAGGAAGGCCCGCAGCTCCCAGGTCTGTGGGGCTACGCAAGCGGTTCCCAAAGAGCTTTAGAACAAGGCATAGTTTTCCCTGCTGGCTCCTTGGGCGGGGGACCCATCTCCAGCCGTATGGCCATTTTTGTGCCTGGCGCGTTGCCAAGTGGTAAAGGGTGGTGTCGAGGCTGAAGGCAGCAGGAAAGCCCGCAGCCCCCAGGTCTGTGGGACAATGCAAGCGGTTCCCAAAGAGCTTTAGAACAAGGCATATTTTTCCCTGCTGGCTCTTTGGGCGGGGCACCCATCTCCAGCCGTATGGCCACTTTTGGGCCTGGCGCGGTTCCCAGTGGGAAAGGGTGGTTTTGAGGCTGAAGGCAGCAGGAAAGCCTGCAGCCCCCAGGTCTGTGGGGCTACGCAAGCGGTTCCCAAAGAGCTTTAGAACAAGGCATAGTTTTCCCTCCTGGCTCTTTGGGCGGGGGACCCATCTCCAGCCATATGCCTTTTTTGTGCCTGGCGCGGCGCCCAGAGGGAAAGGGTGGTTTTGAGGCTGAAGGCAGCAGGAAAGCCCGCAGCCCCCAGGTCTGTGAGGCTACGCAAGCGGTTCCCAAAGAGCTTTAGAACAAGGCATAGTTTTCCCGGCTGGCTCTTTGGGCGTGGCACCCATCTCCAGCCGTATGGTCATTTTTGTGCCTGGCGCGGCGCCAAGTGGGAAAGAGCGGTGTCGAGGCCGAAGGCAGCAGGAAGGCCCGCAGCCCCCAGGTCTGTGGGGCTACGCAAGCGGTTCCCAAAGAGCTTTAAAACAAGGCATATTTTTCCCTGCTGGCTCGTTGGGCGGGGCACCCATCTCCAGCCATATGGCCATTTTTGTGCCTAGCGCGGCGCCCAAACGGAAAGGGTGGTTTTGAGGCTGAAGGCAGCAGGAAAGCCCGCAGCCCCCAGGTCTGTGGGGCTACGCAAGCAGTTCCCAAAGAGCTTTAGAACACGGCATAGTTTTCCCTGCTGGCTCTTTGGGCGGGAGACCCATCTCCAGCCGTATGGCCATTTTTGTTCCAGGCGCGGTTCCCAGTGGGAAAGGGTGGTTTTGAGGCTGAAGGCAGCAGGAAAGCCCGCAGCCGCCAGGTCTGTGGGGCTACGCAAGCGGTTCCCAAAGAGCTTTAGAACAAGGCATAGTTTTCCCTGCTGGCTCTTTGGGCGGGGGACCCATCTCCAGCCATAGGCCTTTTTTGTGTCTGTCCCGGCGCCCAGAGGGAAAGGGTGGTTTTGAGGCTGAAGGCAGCAGGAAAGCCCGCAGCCCCCAGGTCTGTGGGGCTACGCAAGCAGTTCCCAAAGAGCTTTAGAACAAGGCATATTTTTCCCTGCTGGCTCTTTGGGCGTGGCACCCATCTCCAGCCGTATGGCCATTTTTGTGCCTGGCGCGGCACCAAGTGGGAAAGAGTGGTGTCGAGGCCGAAGGCAGCAGGAAGGCCCGCAGCTCCCAGGTCTGTGGGGCTACGCAAGCGGTTCCCAAAGAGCTTTAGAACAAGGCAGAGTTTTCCCTGCTGGCTCTTTGGGCCGGGGACCCATCCCAGCCATAGGCCTTTTTTGTATCTGTCGCGGCGCCCAGAGGGAAAGGGTGGTTTGAGGCTGAAGGCAGCAGGAAAGCCCACAGCCCCCAGGTCTGTGGGGCTACGCAAGCGGTTCCCAAAGAGCTTTAGAACAAGGCATAGTTTTCCCTGATGGCTCTTTGGGCGGGGGACCCATCTCCACCCATATGGCCATTTTTGTGCCTGGCGCGGCGCCAAGTGGGAAAGGGAGTTTTTGAGGCTGAAGGCAGCAGGAAAGCCTGCAGCCCCCAGGTCTGTGGGGCTACGCAAGCGGTTCCCAAAGAGCTTTAGAACAAGGCATAGTTTTCCCTCCTGGCTCTTTGGGCGGGGGACCGACCTCTAGCCATAGGCCATTTTTGTGCCTGGCGCGGCGCCAAGTGGGAAAGGGTGGTGTCGAGGCTGAAGGCAGCAGGAAAGCCCGCAGCCCCCAGGTCTGTGGGGCTACGCAAGCGGTTCCCAAAGAGCCTTAGAACAAGGCATAGTTTTCCCTGCTGGCTCTTTGGGCGGGGGACCCATCTCCAGCCGTATGGCCATTTTTGTGCCTAGCGCGGCGCCAAGTGGGAAAGGGTGGTGTCGAGGCTGAAGGCAGCAGAAAGGCCCGCAGCTCCCAGGTCTGTGGGGCTACGCAAGCAGTTCCCAAAGAGCTTTAGAACACGGCATAGTTTTCCCGGCTGGCTCTTTGGGCGGGAGACCCATCTCCAGCCGTATGGCCATTTTTGTTCCTGGCGCGGCGCCCAGAGGGAAAGGGTGGTTTGAGGCTGAAGGCAGCAGGAAAGCCCGCAGCCGCCAGGTCTGTGGGGCTACGCAAGCGGTTCCCAAAGAGCTTTAGAACAAGGCATAGTTTTCCCTGCTGGCTCTTTGTGCCGGGGATCCATCTCCAGCCATAGGCCTTTTTTGTGTCTGTCCCGGCGCCCAGAGGGAAACGGTGGTTTTGAGGCTGAAGGCAGCAGGAAAGCCGGCAGCCCCCAGGTCTGTGGGGCTACGCAAGCGGTTCCCAAAGAGCTTTAGAACAAGGCATAGTTTTCCCCGATGGCTCTTTGGGCGGGGGACCCATCTCCAGCCATATGGCCATTTTTGTGCCTAGCGCGGCGCCCATTCGGAAAGGGTGGTTTTGAGGCTGAAGGCAGCAGGAAAGCCTGCAGCCCCCAGGTCTGTGGGACAATGCAAGCGGTTCCCAAAGAGCTTTAGAACAAGGCATATTTTTCCCTGCTGGCTCTTTGGGCGGGGCACCCATCTCCACCCGTATGGCCACTTTTGGGCCTGGCGCGGCGCCAAGTGGGAAAGGGTGGTTTTGAGGCTGAAGGCAGCAGGAAAGCCCGCAGCCCCCAGGTCTGTGGGGCTACGCAAGCGGTTCCCAAAGAGCTTTAGAACAAGGCATAGTTTTCCCTCCTGGCTCTTTGGGCGGGGGACCCATCTCCAGCCATAGGCCTTTTTTGTGTCTGTCCCGGCGCCCAGAGGGAAACGGTGGTTTTGAGGCTGAAGGCAGCAGGAAAGCCCGCAGCCCCCAGGTCTGTGGGACAATGCAAGTGGTTCCCAAAGAGCTTTAGAAGAAGGCATATTTTTCCCTGCTGGCTCTTTGGGCGGGGCACCCATCTCCAGCCGTATGGCCACTTTTGGGCCTGGTGCGGCGCCAAGTGGGAAAGGGTGGTTTTGAGGCTGAAGGCAGCAGGAAAGCCTGCAGCCCCCAGGTCTGTGGGGCTACGCAAGCGGTTCCCAAAGAGCTTTAGAACAAGGCATAGTTTTCCCCGCTGGCTCTTTGGGCGTGGCACCCATCTCCAGCCGTATGGCCATTTTTGTGCCTGGCGCGGCGCCAAGTGGGAAAGAGTGGTGTCGAGGCCGAAGGCAGCAGGAAGGCCCGCAGCTCCCAGGTCTGTGGGGCTACGCAAGCGGTTCCCAGAGAGCTTTAGAACAAGGCAGAGTTTTCCCTGCTGGCTCTTTGGGCAGGGGACCCATCCCACCCATAGGCCTTTTTTGTACCTGGCGCGGCGCCCAGAGGGAAAGGGTGGTTTTGAGGCTGAAGGCAGCAGGAAAGCCCGCAGCCCCCTGGTCTGTGGGGCTACGCAAGCGTTTCCCAAAGAGGTTTAGAACAAGGCATAGTTTTCCCTCCTGGCTCTTTGGGCGTGGCACACATCTCCAGCCGTATGGCCATTTTTGTGCCTGGCGCGGCACCAAGTGGGAAAGGGTGGTGTCGAGGTTGAAGGTAGCAGGAAGGCCCGCAGCCCCCAGGTCTGTGAGGCTATGCAAGCAGTTTCCAAAGAGCTTTAGAACACGGCATAGTTTTCCCTGCTGGCTCTTTGGGCGGGAGACCCATCTCCAGCCGTATGGCCATTTTTGTTCCTGGCGCGGTTCCCAGTGGGAAAGGGTGGTTTTGAGGCTGAAGGCAGCAGGAAAGCCCGCAGCCCCCAGGTCTGTGGGGCTACGCAAGCGGTTCCCAAAGAGCTTTAGAACAAGGCATAGTTTTCCCTGCTGGCTCTTTGGGCGGGGGACCCATCTCCAGCCGTATGGCCATTTTTGCTCCTGGCGCGGCGCCAAGTGGGAAAGGGTGGTGTGGAGGCTGAAGGCAGCAGGAAGGCCCGCAGCTCCCAGGTCTGTGGGGCTACGCAAGCGGTTCCCAAAGAGCTTTAGAACAAGGCATAGTTTTCCCTGCTGGCTCCTTGGGCGGGGGACCCATCTCCACTCATATGGCCCTTTATGTGCCTGGCGCCGCGCCAAGTGGGAAAGGGTGGTTTTGAGGCTGAAGGCAGCAGGAAAGCCTGCAGCCCCCAGGTCTGTGGGGCTACGCAAGCGGTTCCCAAAGAGCTTTAGAACAAGGCATAGTTTTCCCCGCTGGCTCTTTGGGCGTGGCACCCATCTCCAGCCGTATGGCCATTTTTGTGCCTGGCGCGGCGCCAAGTGGGAAAGAGTGGTGTCGAGGCCGAAGGCAGCAGGAAGGCCCGCAGCTCCCAGGTCTGTGGGGCTACGCAAGCGGTTCCCAAAGAGCTTTAGAACAAGGCAGAGTTTTCCCTGCTGGCTCTTTGGGCCGGGGACCCATCCCAGCCATAGGCCTTTTTTGTATCTGTCGCGGCGCCCAGAGGGAAAGGGTGGTTTGAGGCTGAAGGCAGCAGGAAAGCCCGCAGCCCGCAGGTCTGAGGGACAATGCAAGCGGTTCCCAAAGAGCTTTAGAACAAGGCATAGTTTTCCCTGCTGGCTCCTTGGGCGGGGGACCCATCTCCAGCCGTATGGCCATTTTTGTGCCTGGCGCGTTGCCAAGTGGTAAAGGGTGGTGTCGAGGCTGAAGGCAGCAGGAAAGCCCGCAGCCCCCAGGTCTGTGGGACAATGCAAGCGGTTCCCAAAGAGCTTTAGAACAAGGCATATTTTTCCCTGCTGGCTCTTTGGGCGGGGCACCCATCTCCAGCCGTATGGCCACTTTTGGGCCTGGCGCGGTTCCCAGTGGGAAAGGGTGGTTTTGAGGCTGAAGGCAGCAGGAAAGCCTGCAGCCCCCAGGTCTGTGGGGCTACGCAAGCGGTTCCCAAAGAGCTTTAGAACAAGGCATAGTTTTCCCTCCTGGCTCTTTGGGCGGGGGACCCATCTCCAGCCATATGCCTTTTTTGTGCCTGGCGCGGCGCCCAGAGGGAAAGGGTGGTTTTGAGGCTGAAGGCAGCAGGAAAGCCCGCAGCCCCCAGGTCTGTGAGGCTACGCAAGCGGTTCCCAAAGAGCTTTAGAACAAGGCATAGTTTTCCCGGCTGGCTCTTTGGGCGTGGCACCCATCTCCAGCCGTATGGTCATTTTTGTGCCTGGCGCGGCGCCAAGTGGGAAAGAGCGGTGTCGAGGCCGAAGGCAGCAGGAAGGCCCGCAGCCCCCAGGTCTGTGGGGCTACGCAAGCGGTTCCCAAAGAGCTTTAAAACAAGGCATATTTTTCCCTGCTGGCTCGTTGGGCGGGGCACCCATCTCCAGCCATATGGCCATTTTTGTGCCTAGCGCGGCGCCCAAACGGAAAGGGTGGTTTTGAGGCTGAAGGCAGCAGGAAAGCCCGCAGCCCCCAGGTCTGTGGGGCTACGCAAGCAGTTCCCAAAGAGCTTTAGAACACGGCATAGTTTTCCCTGCTGGCTCTTTGGGCGGGAGACCCATCTCCAGCCGTATGGCCATTTTTGTTCCAGGCGCGGTTCCCAGTGGGAAAGGGTGGTTTTGAGGCTGAAGGCAGCAGGAAAGCCCGCAGCCCCCAGGTCTGTGGGGCTACGCAAGCGGTTCCCAAAGAGCTTTAGAACAAGGCATAGTTTTCCCTGCTGGCTCTTTGGGCGGGGGACCCATCTCCAGCCATAGGCCTTTTTTGTGTCTGTCCCGGCGCCCAGAGGGAAAGGGTGGTTTTGAGGCTGAAGGCAGCAGGAAAGCCCGCAGCCCCCAGGTCTGTGGGGCTACGCAAGCAGTTCCCAAAGAGCTTTAGAACAAGGCATATTTTTCCCTGCTGGCTCTTTGGGCGTGGCACCCATCTCCAGCCGTATGGCCATTTTTGTGCCTGGCGCGGCACCAAGTGGGAAAGAGTGGTGTCGAGGCCGAAGGCAGCAGGAAGGCCCGCAGCTCCCAGGTCTGTGGGGCTACGCAAGCGGTTCCCAAAGAGCTTTAGAACAAGGCAGAGTTTTCCCTGCTGGCTCTTTGGGCCGGGGACCCATCCCAGCCATAGGCCTTTTTTGTATCTGTCGCGGCGCCCAGAGGGAAAGGGTGGTTTGAGGCTGAAGGCAGCAGGAAAGCCCACAGCCCCCAGGTCTGTGGGGCTACGCAAGCGGTTCCCAAAGAGCTTTAGAACAAGGCATAGTTTTCCCTGATGGCTCTTTGGGCGGGGGACCCATCTCCACCCATATGGCCATTTTTGTGCCTGGCGCGGCGCCAAGTGGGAAAGGGAGTTTTTGAGGCTGAAGGCAGCAGGAAAGCCTGCAGCCCCCAGGTCTGTGGGGTTACGCAAGCGGTTCCCAAAGAGCTTTAAAACAAGGCATTTTTTTCCCTGCTGGCTCGTTGGGCGGTGCACCCATCTCCAGCCATATGGCCATTTTTGTGCCTAGCGCGGCGCCAAGTGGGAAAGGGTGGTTTTGAGGCTGAAGGCAGCAGGAAAGCCCGCAGCCCCCAGGTCTGTGGGGCTACGCAAGCGGTTCCCAAAGAGCTTTAGAACAAGGCATAGTTTTCCCTGCTGGCTCTTTGGGCGGGGGACCCATCTCCAGCCGTATGGCCATTTTTGTGCCTAGCGCGGCGCCAAGTGGGAAAGGGTGGTGTCGAGGCTGAAGGCAGCAGAAAGGCCCGCAGCTCCCAGGTCTGTGGGGCTACGCAAGCAGTTCCCAAAGAGCTTTAGAACACGGCATAGTTTTCCCTGCTGGCTCTTTGGGCGGGAGACCCATCTCCAGCCGTATGGCCATTTTTGTTCCTGGCGCGGTTCCCAGTGGGAAAGGGTGGTTTTGAGTCTGAAGGCAGCAGGAAAGCCCGCAGCCGCCAGGTCTGTGGGGCTACGCAAGCGGTTCCCAAAGAGCTTTAGAACAAGGCATAGTTTTCCCTGCTGGCTCTTTGTGCCGGGGACCCATCTCCAGCCATAGGGCTTTTTTGTGTCTGTCCCGGCGCCCAGAGGGAAACGGTGGTTTTGAGGCTGAAGGCAGCAGGAAAGCCGGCAGCCCCCAGGTCTGTGGGACAATGCAAGCGGTTCCCAAAGAGCTTTAGAACAAGGCATAGTTTTCCCTGCTGGCTCTTTGGGCGGGGGACCCATCTCCAGACAGATGGCCATTTTTGTGCCTGGCGCGGCGCCAAGTGGGAAAGGGTGGCTTTGAGGCTGAAGGCAGCAGGAAAGCCTGCAGCCCCCAGGTCTGTGGGGCTACGCAAGCGGTTCACAAAGAGCTTTAGAACAAGGCATATTTTTCCCTGCTGGCTCTTTGGGCGTGGCACCCATCTCCAGCCATATGGCCATTTTTGTGCCTGGCGCGGCGCCAAGTGGGAAAGGGTGGTGTCGAGGCTGAAGGCAGCAGGAAAGCACGCAGCCCCCAGGTCTGTGGGGCTACGGAAGCGGTTCCCAAAGAGCTTTAGAACAAGTCATAGTTTTCCTTCCTGGCTCTTTGAGCGTGGCACATAACTCCAGCCGTATGGCCATTTTTGTGCCTGGCGCGGTTCCCAGTGGGAAAGGGTGGTTTTGAGGCTGAAGGCAGCAGGAAAGCCTGCAGCCGCCAGGTCTGTGGGGCTACGCAAGCGGTTCCCAAAGAGCTTTAGAACAAGGCATAGTTTTCCCTGCTGGCTCCTTGGGCGGGGGACCCATCTCCAGCCGTATGGCCATTTTTGTACCTGGCACGGCGCCCAGAGGGAAAGGGTGGTGTCGAGGCTGAAGGCAGCAGGAAAGCCCGCAGCCCCCAGGTCTGTGGGACAATGCAAGCGGTTCCCAAAGAGCTTTAGAACAAGGCATAGTTTTCCCTGCTGGCTCTTTGGGCGGGGGACCCATCTCCAGCCATAGGCCTTTTTTGTGTCTGTCCCGGCGCCCAGAGGGAAACGGTGGTTTTGAGGCTGAAGGCAGCAGGAAAGCCTGCAGCCCCCAGGTCTGTGGGACAATGCAAGCGGTTCCCAAAGAGCTTTAGAACAAGGCATATTTTTCCCTGCTGGCTCGTTGGGCGGGGGACCCATTTCCAGCCATAGGCCTTTTTTGTGCCTGGCGCGGCGCCTAGAGGGAAAGGGGGGTTTTAAGGCTGAAGGCAGCAGGAAAGCCCGCAGCCCCCAGGTCTGTGGGACTACGCAAGCGGTTCCCAAAGAGCTTTAGAACAAGGCATAGTTTTCCCCGCTGGCTCTTTGGGCGTGGCACCCATCTCCAGCCATATGGCCATTTTTGTGCCTGGCGCGGCGCCAAGTGGGAAAGAGCGGTGTCGAGGCCGAAGGCAGCAGGAAGGCCCGCAGCCCCCAGGTCTGTGGGGCTACGCAAGCGGTTCCCAAAGAGCTTTAGAACAAGGCAGAGTTTTCCCTGCTGGCTCTTTGGGCCGGGGACCCATCCCACCCATAGGCCTTTTTTGTATCTGTCGCGGCGCCCAGAGGGAAAGGGTGGTTTGAGGCTGAAGGCAGCAGGAAAGCCCACAGCCCCCAGGTCTGTGGGGCTACGCAAGCGGTTCCCAAAGAGCTTTAGAACAAGGCATAGTTTTCCCTCCTGGCTCTTTGGGCGGGGGACCCATCTCTAGCCATAGGCCATTTTTGTGCCTGGCGCGGCGCCAAGTGGGAAAGGGTGGTGTCGAGGCTGAAGGCAGCAGGAAAGCCTGCAGCCCCCAGGTCTGTGGGGCTACGCAAGCGGTTCCCAAAGAGCTTTAGAACAAGGCATAGTTTTCCCTGATGGCTCTTTGGGCGGGGGACCCATCTCCACCCATATGGCCATTTTTGTGCCTGGCGCGGCGCCAAGTGGGAAAGGGAGTTTTTGAGGCTGAAGGCAGCAGGAAAGCCTGCAGCCCCCAGGTCTGTGGGGTTACGCAAGCGGTTCCCAAAGTGCTTTAAAACAAGGCATATTTTTCCCTGCTGGCTCGTTGGGCGGTGCACCCATCTCCAGCCATATGGCCATTTTTGTGCCTAGCGCGGCGCCAAGTGGGAAAGGGTGGTTTTGAGGCTGAAGGCAGCAGGAAAGCCGGCAGCCCCCAGGTCTGTGGGGCTACGCAAGCGGTTCCCAAAGAGCTTTAGAACAAGGCATAGTTTTCCCCGATGGCTCTTTGGGCGGGGGACCCATCTCCAGCCATATGGCCATTTTTGTGCCTGGCGCGGCGCCAAGTGGGAAAGGGAGTTTTTGAGGCTGAAGGCAGCAGGAAAGCCGGTAGCCCCCAGGTCTGTGGGGCTACGCAAGCGGTTCCCAAAGAGCTTTAAAACAAGGCATATTTTTCCCTGCTGGCTCGTTGGGCGGGGCACCCATCTCCAGCCATATGGCCATTTTTGTGCCTAGCGCGGCGCCCAGACGGAAAGGGTGGTTTTGAGGCTGAAGGCAGCAGGAAAGCCTGCAGCCCCCAGGTCTGTGGGACAATGCAAGCGGTTCCCAAAGAGCTTTAGAAAAAGGCATATTTTTCCCTGCTGGCTCTTTGGGCGGGGCACCCATCTCCACCCGTATGGCCACTTTTGGGCCTGGCGCGGCGCCAAGTGGGAAAGGGTGGTTTTGAGGCTGAAGGCAGCAGGAAAGCCCGCAGCCCCCAGGTCTGTGGGGCTACGCAAGCGGTTCCCAAAGAGCTTTAGAACAAGGCATAGTTTTCCCTCCTGGCTCTTTGGGCGGGGGACCCATCTCCAGCCATAGGCCTTTTTTGTGTCTGTCCCGGCGCCCAGAGGGAAACGGTGGTTTTGAGGCCGAAGGCAGCAGGAAAGCCCGCAGCCCCCAGGTCTGTGGGACAATGCAAGTGGTTCCCAAAGAGCTTTAGAAGAAGGCATATTTTTCCCTGCTGGCTCTTTGGGCGGGGCACCCATCTCCAGCCGTATGGCCACTTTTGGGCCTGGTGCGGCGCCAAGTGGGAAAGGGTGGTTTTGAGGCTGAAGGCAGCAGGAAAGCCTGCAGCCCCCAGGTCTGTGGGGCTACGCAAGCGGTTCCCAAAGAGCTTTAGAACAAGGCATAGTTTTCCCCGCTGGCTCTTTGGGCGTGGCACCCATCTCCAGCCGTATGGCCATTTTTGTGCCTGGCGCGGCACCAAGTGGGAAAGAGTGGTGTCGAGGCCGAAGGCAGCAGGAAGGCCCGCAGCTCCCAGGTCTGTGGGGCTACGCAAGCGGTTCCCAAAGAGCTTTAGAACAAGGCAGAGTTTTCACTGCTGGCTCTTTGGGCAGGGGACCCATCCCACCCATAGGCCTTTTTTGTACCTGGCGCGGCGCCCAGAGGGAAAGGGTGGTTTTGAGGCTGAAGGCAGCAGGAAAGCCCGCAGCCCCCTGGTCTGTGGGGCTACGCAAGCGTTTCCCAAAGAGGTTTAGAACAAGGCATAGTTTTCCCTCCTGGCTCTTTGGGCGTGGCACACATCTCCAGCCGTATGGCCATTTTTGTGCCTGGCGCGGCACCAAGTGGGAAAGGGTGGTGTCGAGGTTGAAGGTAGCAGGAAGGCCCGCAGCCCCCAGGTCTGTGAGGCTATGCAAGCAGTTTCCAAAGAGCTTTAGAACACGGCATAGTTTTCCCTGCTGGCTCTTTGGGCGGGAGACCCATCTCCAGCCGTATGGCCATTTTTGTTCCTGGCGCGGTTCCCAGTGGGAAAGGGTGGTTTTGAGGCTGAAGGCAGCAGGAAAGCCCGCAGCCCCCAGGTCTGTGGGGCTACGCAAGCGGTTCCCAAAGAGCTTTAGAACAAGGCATAGTTTTCCCTGCTGGCTCTTTGGGCGGGGGACCCATCTCCAGCCGTATGGCCATTTTTGCTCCTGGCGCGGCGCCAAGTGGGAAAGGGTGGTGTGGAGGCTGAAGGCAGCAGGAAGGCCCGCAGCTCCCAGGTCTGTGGGGCTACGCAAGCGGTTCCCAAAGAGCTTTAGAACAAGGCATAGTTTTCCCTGCTGGCTCCTTGGGCGGGGGACCCATCTCCACTCATATGGCCCTTTATGTGCCTGGCGCCGCGCCAAGTGGGAAAGGGTGGTTTTGAGGCTGAAGGCAGCAGGAAAGCCTGCAGCCCCCAGGTCTGTGGGGCTACGCAAGCGGTTCCCAAAGAGCTTTAGAACAAGGCATAGTTTTCCCCGCTGGCTCTTTGGGCGTGGCACCCATCTCCAGCCGTATGGCCATTTTTGTGCCTGGCGCGGCGCCAAGTGGGAAAGAGTGGTGTCGAGGCCGAAGGCAGCAGGAAGGCCCGCAGCTCCCAGGTCTGTGGGGCTACGCAAGCGGTTCCCAAAGAGCTTTAGAACAAGGCAGAGTTTTCCCTGCTGGCTCTTTGGGCCGGGGACCCATCCCAGCCATAGGCCTTTTTTGTATCTGTCGCGGCGCCCAGAGGGAAAGGGTGGTTTGAGGCTGAAGGCAGCAGGAAAGCCCGCAGCCCGCAGGTCTGAGGGACAATGCAAGCGGTTCCCAAAGAGCTTTAGAACAAGGCATAGTTTTCCCTGCTGGCTCCTTGGGCGGGGGACCCATCTCCAGCCGTATGGCCATTTTTGTGCCTGGCGCGTTGCCAAGTGGTAAAGGGTGGTGTCGAGGCTGAAGGCAGCAGGAAAGCCCGCAGCCCCCAGGTCTGTGGGACAATGCAAGCGGTTCCCAAAGAGCTTTAGAACAAGGCATATTTTTCCCTGCTGGCTCTTTGGGCGGGGCACCCATCTCCAGCCGTATGGCCACTTTTGGGCCTGGCGCGGTTCCCAGTGGGAAAGGGTGGTTTTGAGGCTGAAGGCAGCAGGAAAGCCTGCAGCCCCCAGGTCTGTGGGGCTACGCAAGCGGTTCCCAAAGAGCTTTAGAACAAGGCATAGTTTTCCCTCCTGGCTCTTTGGGCGGGGGACCCATCTCCAGCCATATGCCTTTTTTGTGCCTGGCGCGGCGCCCAGAGGGAAAGGGTGGTTTTGAGGCTGAAGGCAGCAGGAAAGCCCGCAGCCCCCAGGTCTGTGAGGCTACGCAAGCGGTTCCCAAAGAGCTTTAGAACAAGGCATAGTTTTCCCGGCTGGCTCTTTGGGCGTGGCACCCATCTCCAGCCGTATGGTCATTTTTGTGCCTGGCGCGGCGCCAAGTGGGAAAGAGCGGTGTCGAGGCCGAAGGCAGCAGGAAGGCCCGCAGCCCCCAGGTCTGTGGGGCTACGCAAGCGGTTCCCAAAGAGCTTTAAAACAAGGCATATTTTTCCCTGCTGGCTCGTTGGGCGGGGCACCCATCTCCAGCCATATGGCCATTTTTGTGCCTAGCGCGGCGCCCAAACGGAAAGGGTGGTTTTGAGGCTGAAGGCAGCAGGAAAGCCCGCAGCCCCCAGGTCTGTGGGGCTACGCAAGCAGTTCCCAAAGAGCTTTAGAACACGGCATAGTTTTCCCTGCTGGCTCTTTGGGCGGGAGACCCATCTCCAGCCGTATGGCCATTTTTGTTCCAGGCGCGGTTCCCAGTGGGAAAGGGTGGTTTTGAGGCTGAAGGCAGCAGGAAAGCCCGCAGCCCCCAGGTCTGTGGGGCTACGCAAGCGGTTCCCAAAGAGCTTTAGAACAAGGCATAGTTTTCCCTGCTGGCTCTTTGGGCGGGGGACCCATCTCCAGCCATAGGCCTTTTTTGTGTCTGTCCCGGCGCCCAGAGGGAAAGGGTGGTTTTGAGGCTGAAGGCAGCAGGAAAGCCCGCAGCCCCCAGGTCTGTGGGGCTACGCAAGCAGTTCCCAAAGAGCTTTAGAACAAGGCATATTTTTCCCTGCTGGCTCTTTGGGCGTGGCACCCATCTCCAGCCGTATGGCCATTTTTGTGCCTGGCGCGGCACCAAGTGGGAAAGAGTGGTGTCGAGGCCGAAGGCAGCAGGAAGGCCCGCAGCTCCCAGGTCTGTGGGGCTACGCAAGCGGTTCCCAAAGAGCTTTAGAACAAGGCAGAGTTTTCCCTGCTGGCTCTTTGGGCCGGGGACCCATCCCAGCCATAGGCCTTTTTTGTATCTGTCGCGGCGCCCAGAGGGAAAGGGTGGTTTGAGGCTGAAGGCAGCAGGAAAGCCCACAGCCCCCAGGTCTGTGGGGCTACGCAAGCGGTTCCCAAAGAGCTTTAGAACAAGGCATAGTTTTCCCTGATGGCTCTTTGGGCGGGGGACCCATCTCCACCCATATGGCCATTTTTGTGCCTGGCGCGGCGCCAAGTGGGAAAGGGAGTTTTTGAGGCTGAAGGCAGCAGGAAAGCCTGCAGCCCCCAGGTCTGTGGGGTTACGCAAGCGGTTCCCAAAGAGCTTTAAAACAAGGCATTTTTTTCCCTGCTGGCTCGTTGGGCGGTGCACCCATCTCCAGCCATATGGCCATTTTTGTGCCTAGCGCGGCGCCAAGTGGGAAAGGGTGGTTTTGAGGCTGAAGGCAGCAGGAAAGCCCGCAGCCCCCAGGTCTGTGGGGCTACGCAAGCGGTTCCCAAAGAGCTTTAGAACAAGGCATAGTTTTCCCTGCTGGCTCTTTGGGCGGGGGACCCATCTCCAGCCGTATGGCCATTTTTGTGCCTAGCGCGGCGCCAAGTGGGAAAGGGTGGTGTCGAGGCTGAAGGCAGCAGAAAGGCCCGCAGCTCCCAGGTCTGTGGGGCTACGCAAGCAGTTCCCAAAGAGCTTTAGAACACGGCATAGTTTTCCCTGCTGGCTCTTTGGGCGGGAGACCCATCTCCAGCCGTATGGCCATTTTTGTTCCTGGCGCGGTTCCCAGTGGGAAAGGGTGGTTTTGAGTCTGAAGGCAGCAGGAAAGCCCGCAGCCGCCAGGTCTGTGGGGCTACGCAAGCGGTTCCCAAAGAGCTTTAGAACAAGGCATAGTTTTCCCTGCTGGCTCTTTGTGCCGGGGACCCATCTCCAGCCATAGGGCTTTTTTGTGTCTGTCCCGGCGCCCAGAGGGAAACGGTGGTTTTGAGGCTGAAGGCAGCAGGAAAGCCGGCAGCCCCCAGGTCTGTGGGACAATGCAAGCGGTTCCCAAAGAGCTTTAGAACAAGGCATAGTTTTCCCTGCTGGCTCTTTGGGCGGGGGACCCATCTCCAGACAGATGGCCATTTTTGTGCCTGGCGCGGCGCCAAGTGGGAAAGGGTGGCTTTGAGGCTGAAGGCAGCAGGAAAGCCTGCAGCCCCCAGGTCTGTGGGGCTACGCAAGCGGTTCACAAAGAGCTTTAGAACAAGGCATATTTTTCCCTGCTGGCTCTTTGGGCGTGGCACCCATCTCCAGCCATATGGCCATTTTTGTGCCTGGCGCGGCGCCAAGTGGGAAAGGGTGGTGTCGAGGCTGAAGGCAGCAGGAAAGCACGCAGCCCCCAGGTCTGTGGGGCTACGGAAGCGGTTCCCAAAGAGCTTTAGAACAAGTCATAGTTTTCCTTCCTGGCTCTTTGAGCGTGGCACATAACTCCAGCCGTATGGCCATTTTTGTGCCTGGCGCGGTTCCCAGTGGGAAAGGGTGGTTTTGAGGCTGAAGGCAGCAGGAAAGCCTGCAGCCGCCAGGTCTGTGGGGCTACGCAAGCGGTTCCCAAAGAGCTTTAGAACAAGGCATAGTTTTCCCTGCTGGCTCCTTGGGCGGGGGACCCATCTCCAGCCGTATGGCCATTTTTGTACCTGGCACGGCGCCCAGAGGGAAAGGGTGGTGTCGAGGCTGAAGGCAGCAGGAAAGCCCGCAGCCCCCAGGTCTGTGGGACAATGCAAGCGGTTCCCAAAGAGCTTTAGAACAAGGCATAGTTTTCCCTGCTGGCTCTTTGGGCGGGGGACCCATCTCCAGCCATAGGCCTTTTTTGTGTCTGTCCCGGCGCCCAGAGGGAAACGGTGGTTTTGAGGCTGAAGGCAGCAGGAAAGCCTGCAGCCCCCAGGTCTGTGGGACAATGCAAGCGGTTCCCAAAGAGCTTTAGAACAAGGCATATTTTTCCCTGCTGGCTCGTTGGGCGGGGGACCCATTTCCAGCCATAGGCCTTTTTTGTGCCTGGCGCGGCGCCTAGAGGGAAAGGGGGGTTTTAAGGCTGAAGGCAGCAGGAAAGCCCGCAGCCCCCAGGTCTGTGGGACTACGCAAGCGGTTCCCAAAGAGCTTTAGAACAAGGCATAGTTTTCCCCGCTGGCTCTTTGGGCGTGGCACCCATCTCCAGCCATATGGCCATTTTTGTGCCTGGCGCGGCGCCAAGTGGGAAAGAGCGGTGTCGAGGCCGAAGGCAGCAGGAAGGCCCGCAGCCCCCAGGTCTGTGGGGCTACGCAAGCGGTTCCCAAAGAGCTTTAGAACAAGGCAGAGTTTTCCCTGCTGGCTCTTTGGGCCGGGGACCCATCCCACCCATAGGCCTTTTTTGTATCTGTCGCGGCGCCCAGAGGGAAAGGGTGGTTTGAGGCTGAAGGCAGCAGGAAAGCCCACAGCCCCCAGGTCTGTGGGGCTACGCAAGCGGTTCCCAAAGAGCTTTAGAACAAGGCATAGTTTTCCCTCCTGGCTCTTTGGGCGGGGGACCCATCTCTAGCCATAGGCCATTTTTGTGCCTGGCGCGGCGCCAAGTGGGAAAGGGTGGTGTCGAGGCTGAAGGCAGCAGGAAAGCCTGCAGCCCCCAGGTCTGTGGGGCTACGCAAGCGGTTCCCAAAGAGCTTTAGAACAAGGCATAGTTTTCCCTGATGGCTCTTTGGGCGGGGGACCCATCTCCACCCATATGGCCATTTTTGTGCCTGGCGCGGCGCCAAGTGGGAAAGGGAGTTTTTGAGGCTGAAGGCAGCAGGAAAGCCTGCAGCCCCCAGGTCTGTGGGGTTACGCAAGCGGTTCCCAAAGTGCTTTAAAACAAGGCATATTTTTCCCTGCTGGCTCGTTGGGCGGTGCACCCATCTCCAGCCATATGGCCATTTTTGTGCCTAGCGCGGCGCCAAGTGGGAAAGGGTGGTTTTGAGGCTGAAGGCAGCAGGAAAGCCGGCAGCCCCCAGGTCTGTGGGGCTACGCAAGCGGTTCCCAAAGAGCTTTAGAACAAGGCATAGTTTTCCCTGCTGGCTCTTTGGGCGGGGGACCCATCTCCAGCCATATGGC
This sequence comes from Rissa tridactyla, assembly GCF_028500815.1. Classification (NCBI taxonomy): domain Eukaryota; kingdom Metazoa; phylum Chordata; class Aves; order Charadriiformes; family Laridae; genus Rissa; species Rissa tridactyla. The sequence continues at coordinate 2,326,245 of NC_071490.1, read as the reverse complement.
CATTTTTGTGCCTGGCGCGGCGCCAAGTGGGAAAGGGAGTTTTTGAGGCTGAAGGCAGCAGGAAAGCCGGTAGCCCCCAGGTCTGTGGGGCTACGCAAGCGGTTCCCAAAGAGCTTTAAAACAAGGCATATTTTTCCCTGCTGGCTCGTTGGGCGGGGCACCCCATCTCCAGCCATATGGCCATTTTTGTGCCTAGCGCGGCGCCCAGACGGAAAGGGTGGTTTTGAGGCTGAAGGCAGCAGGAAAGCCTGCAGCCCCCAGGTCTGTGGGACAATGCAAGCGGTTCCCAAAGAGCTTTAGAAAAAGGCATATTTTTCCCTGCTGGCTCTTTGGGCGGGGCACCCATCTCCACCCGTATGCCACTTTTGGGCCTGGCGCGGCGCCAAGTGGGAAAGGGTGGTTTTGAGGCTGAAGGCAGCAGGAAAGCCCGCAGCCCCCAGGTCTGTGGGGCTACGCAAGCGGTTCCCAAAGAGCTTTAGAACAAGGCATAGTTTTCCCTCCTGGCTCTTTGGCGGGGGGACCCATCTCCAGCCATAGGCCTTTTTTGTGTCTGTCCCGGCGCCCAGAGGGAAACGGTAGTTTTGAGGCTGAAGGCAGCAGGAAAGCCCGCAGCCCCCAGGTCTGTGGGACAATGCAAGTGGTTCCCAAAGAGCTTTAGAAGAAGGCATATTTTTCCCTGCTGGCTCTTTGGGCGGGGCACCCATCTCCAGCCGTATGGCCACTTTTGGGCCTGGTGCGGCGCCAAGTGGGAAAGGGTGGTTTTGAGGCTGAAGGCAGCAGGAAAGCCTGCAGCCCCCAGGTCTGTGGGGCTACGCAAGCGGTTCCCAAAGAGCTTTAGAACAAGGCATAGTTTTCCCCGCTGGCTCTTTGGGCGTGGCACCCATCTCCAGCCGTATGGCCATTTTTGTGCCTGGCGCGGCGCCAAGTGGGAAAGAGTGGTGTCGAGGCCGAAGGCAGCAGGAAGGCCCGCAGCTCCCAGGTCTGTGGGGCTACGCAAGCGGTTCCCAAAGAGCTTTAGAACAAGGCAGAGTTTTCACTGCTGGCTCTTTGGGCAGGGGACCCATCCCACCCATAGGCCTTTTTTGTACCTGGCGCGGCGCCCAGAGGGAAAGGGTGGTTTTGAGGCTGAAGGCAGCAGGAAAGCCCGCAGCCCCCTGGTCTGTGGGGCTACGCAAGCGTTTCCCAAAGAGGTTTAGAACAAGGCATAGTTTTCCCTCCTGGCTCTTTGGGCGTGGCACACATCTCCAGCCGTATGGCCATTTTTGTGCCTGGCGCGGCACCAAGTGGGAAAGGGTGGTGTCGAGGCTGAAGGCAGCAGGAAAGCCCGCAGCCCGCAGGTCTGAGGGACAATGCAAGCGGTTCCCAAAGAGCTTTAGAACACGGCATAGTTTTCACTGCTGGCTCTTTGGGCGGGAGACCCATCTCCAGCCGTATGGCCCTTTATGTGCCTGGCGCGGTTCCCAGTGGGAAAGGGTGGTTTTGAGGCTGAAGGCAGCAGGAAAGCCCGCAGCCCCCAGGTCTGTGGGGCTACGCAAGCGGTTCCCAAAGAGCTTTAGAACAAGGCATAGTTTTCCCTGCTGGCTCTTTGGGCGGGGGACCCATCTCCAGCCGTATGGCCATTTTTGCTCCTGGCGCGGCGCCAAGTGGGAAAGGGTGGTGTGGAGGCTGAAGGCAGCAGGAAGGCCCGCAGCTCCCAGGTCTGTGGGGCTACGCAAGCGGTTCCCAAAGAGCTTTAGAACAAGGCATAGTTTTCCCTGCTGGCTCCTTGGGCGGGGGACCCATCTCCACTCATATGGCCCTTTATGTGCCTGGCGCCGCGCCAAGTGGGAAAGGGTGGTTTTGAGGCTGAAGGCAGCAGGAAAGCCTGCAGCCCCCAGGTCTGTGGGGCTACGCAAGCGGTTCCCAAAGAGCTTTAGAACAAGGCATAGTTTTCCCCGCTGGCTCTTTGGGCGTGGCACCCATCTCCAGCCGTATGGCCATTTTTGTGCCTGGCGCGGCGCCAAGTGGGAAAGAGTGGTGTCGAGGCCGAAGGCAGCAGGAAGGCCCGCAGCTCCCAGGTCTGTGGGGCTACGCAAGCGGTTCCCAAAGAGCTTTAGAACAAGGCAGAGTTTTCCCTGCTGGCTCTTTGCGCCGGGGACCCATCCCAGCCATAGGCCTTTTTTGTATCTGTCGCGGCGCCCAGAGGGAAAGGGTGGTTTGAGGCTGAAGGCAGCAGGAAAGCCCGCAGCCCGCAGGTCTGAGGGACAATGCAAGCGGTTCCCAAAGAGCTTTAGAACAAGGCATAGTTTTCCCTGCTGGCTCCTTGGGCGGGGGACCCATCTCCAGCCGTATGGCCATTTTTGTGCCTGGCGCGTTGCCAAGTGGTAAAGGGTGGTGTCGAGGCTGAAGGCAGCAGGAAAGCCGGCAGCCCCCAGGTCTGTGGGACAATGCAAGCGGTTCCCAAAGAGCTTTAGAACAAGGCATATTTTTCCCTGCTGGCTCTTTGGGCGGGGCACCCATCTCCAGCCGTATGGCCACTTTTGGGCCTGGCGCGGTTCCCAGTGGGAAAGGGTTGTTTTGAGGCTGAAGGCAGCAGGAAAGCCTGCAGCCCCCAGGTCTGTGGGGCTACGCAAGCGGTTCCCAAAGAGCTTTAGAACAAGGCATAGTTTTCCCTGATGGCTCTTTGGGCGGGGGACCCATCTCCACCCATATGGCCATTTTTGTGCCTGGCGCGGCGCCAAGTGGGAAAGGGTGGTGTCGAGCCTGAAGGCAGCAGGAAAGCCTGCAGCCCCCAGGTCTGTGGGGCTACGCAAGCGGTTCCCAAAGAGCTTTAGAACAAGGCATAGTTTTCCCTGATGGCTCTTTGGGCGGGGGACCCATCTCCACCCATATGGCCATTTTTGTGCCTGGCGCGGCGCCAAGTGGGAAAGGGAGTTTTTGAGGCTGAAGGCAGCAGGAAAGCCTGCAGCCCCCAGGTCTGTGGGGTTACGCAAGCGGTTCCCAAAGAGCTTTAAAACAAGGCATATTTTTCCCTGCTGGCTCGTTGGGCGGTGCATCCATCTCCAGCCATATGACCATTTTTGTGCCTAGCGCGGCGCCAAGTGGGAAAGGGTGGTTTTGAGGCTGAAGGCAGCAGGAAAGCCCGCAGCCCCCAGGTCTGTGGGGCTACGCAAGCGGTTCCCAAAGAGCCTTAGAACAAGGCATAGTTTTCCCTGCTGGCTCTTTGGGGCGGGGGACCCATCTCCAGCCGTATGGCCATTTTTGTGCCTAGCGCGGCGCCAAGTGGGAAAGGGTGGTGTCGAGGCTGAAGGCAGCAGAAAGGCCCGCAGCTCCCAGGTCTGTGGGGCTACGCAAGCAGTTCCCAAAGAGCTTTAGAACACGGCATAGTTTTCCCTGCTGGCTCCTTGGGCGGGGGACCCATCTCCATCCGTATGGCCATTTTTGTGCCTGGCGCGGCGCCAAGTGGTAAAGGGTGATGTTGAGGCTGAAGGCAGCAGGAAAGCCGGCAGCCCCCAGGTCTGTGGGACAATGCAAGCGGTTCCCAAAGAGCTTTAGAACAAGGCATATTTTTCCCTGCTGGCTCTTTGGGCGGGGCACCCATCTCCAGCCGTATGGCCATTTTTGTTCCAGGCGCGGTTCCCAGTGGGAAAGGGTGGTTTTGAGGCTGAAGGCAGCAGGAAAGCCCGCAGCCGCCAGGTCTGTGGGGCTACGCAAGCGGTTCCCAAAGAGCTTTAGAACAAGGCATAGTTTTCCCTGCTGGCTCTTTGGGCGGGGGACCCATCTCCAGCCATAGGCCTTTTTTGTGTCTGTCCCGGCGCCCAGAGGGAAACGGTGGTTTTGAGGCTGAAGGCAGCAGGAAAGCCCGCAGCCCCCAGGTCTGTGGGGCTACGCAAGCGGTTCCCAAAGAGCTTTACAACAAGGCATAGTTTTCCCCGCTGGCTCTTTGGGCGTGGCACCCATCTCCAGCCGTATGGCCATTTTTGTGCCTGGCGCGGCACCAAGTGGGAAAGAGTGGTGTCGAGGCCGAAGGCAGCAGGAAGGCCCGCAGCTCCCAGGTCTGTGGGGCTACGCAAGCGGTTCCCAAAGAGCTTTAGAACAAGGCAGAGTTTTCCCTGCTGGCTCTTTGGGCCGGGGACCCATCCCAGCCATAGACCTTTTTTGTATCTGTCGCGGCGCCCAGAGGGAAAGGGTGGTTTGAGGCTGAAGGCAGCAGGAAAGCCCACAGCCCCCAGGTCTGTGGGGCTACGCAAGCGGTTCCCAAAGAGCTTTAGAACAAGGCATAGTTTTCCCTGCTGGCTCCTTGGGCGGGGGACCCATCTCCACCCATATGGCCATTTTTGTGCCTGGCGCGGCGCCAAGTGGGAAAGGGAGTTTTTGAGGCTGAAGGCAGCAGGAAAGCCTGCAGCCCCCAGGTCTGTGGGGTTACGCAAGCGGTTCCCAAAGAGCTTTAAAACAAGGCATTTTTTTCCCTGCTGGCTCGTTGGGCGGTGCACCCATCTCCAGCCATATGGCCATTTTTGTGCCTAGCGCGGCGCCAAGTGGGAAAGGGTGGTTTTGAGGCTGAAGGCAGCAGGAAAGCCCGCAGCCCCCAGGTCTGTGGGGCTACGCAAGCGGTTCCCAAAGAGCCTTAGAACAAGGCATAGTTTTCCCTGCTGGCTCTTTGGGCGGGGGACCCATCTCCAGCCGTATGGCCATTTTTGTGCCTAGCGCGGCGCCAAGTGGGAAAGGGTGGTGTCGAGGCTGAAGGCAGCAGAAAGGCCCGCAGCTCCCAGGTCTGTGGGGCTACGCAAGCAGTTCCCAAAGAGCTTTAGAACACGGCATAGTTTTCCCTGCTGTCTCTTTGGGCGGGAGACCCATCTCCAGCCGTATGGCCATTTTTGTTCCTGGCGCGGTTCCCAGTGGGAAAGGGTGGTTTTGAGTCTGAAGGCAGCAGGAAAGCCCGCAGCCGCCAGGTCTGTGGGGCTACGCAAGCGGTTCCCAAAGAGCTTTAGAACAAGGCATAGTTTTCCCTGCTGGCTCTTTGTGCCGGGGACCCATCTCCAGCCATAGGCCTTTTTTGTGTCTGTCCCGGCGCCCAGAGGGAAACGGTGGTTTTGAGGCTGAAGGCAGCAGGAAAGCCGGCAGCCCCCAGGTCTGTGGGACAATGCAAGCGGTTCCCAAAGAGCTTTAGAACAAGGCATAGTTTTCCCTGCTGGCTCTTTGGGCGGGGGGACCCATCTCCAGACAGATGGCCATTTTTGTGCCTGGCGCGGCGCCAAGTGGGAAAGGGTGGTTTTGAGGCTGAAGGCAGCAGGAAAGCCTGCAGCCCCCAGGTCTGTGGGGCTACGCAAGCGGTTCACAAAGAGCTTTAGAACAAGGCATATTTTTCCCTGCTGGCTCTTTGGGCGTGGCACCCATCTCCAGCCATATGGCCATTTTTGTGCCTGGCGCGGCGCCAAGTGGGAAAGGGTGGTGTCGAGGCTGAAGGCAGCAGGAAAGCACGCAGCCCCCAGGTCTGTGGGGCTACGGAAGCGGTTCCCAAAGAGCTTTAGAACAAGTCATAGTTTTCCTTCCTGGCTCTTTGAGCGTGGCACATAACTCCAGCCGTATGGCCATTTTTGTGCCTGGCGCGGTTCCCAGTGGGAAAGGGTGGTTTTGAGGCTGAAGGCAGCAGGAAAGCCCGCAGCTGCCAGGTCTGTGGGGCTACGCAAGCGGTTCCCAAAGAGCTTTAGAACAAGGCATAGTTTTCCCTGCTGGCTCCTTGGGCGGGGGACCCATCTCCAGCCGTATGGCCATTTTTGTACCTGGCACGGCGCCCAGAGGGAAAGGGTGGTGTCGAGGCTGAAGGCAGCAGGAAAGCCCGCAGCCCCCAGGTCTGTGGGACAATGCAAGCGGTTCCCAAAGAGCTTTAGAACAAGGCATAGTTTTCCCTGCTGGCTCTTTGTGCGGGGGACCCATCTCCAGCCATAGGCCTTTTTTGTGTCTGTCCCGGCGCCCAGAGGGAAACGGTGGTTTTGAGGCTGAAGGCAGCAGGAAAGCCTGCAGCCCCCAGGTCTGTGGACAATGCAAGCGGTTCCCAAAGGAGCTTTAGAACAAGGCATATTTTTCCCTGCTGGCTCGTTGGGCGGGGGACCCATTTCCAGCCATAGGCCTTTTTTGTGCCTGGCGCGGCGCCTAGAGGGAAAGGGGGGTTTTGAGGCTGAAGGCAGCAGGAAAGCCCGCAGCCCCCAGGTCTGTGGGACTACGCAAGCGGTTCCCAAAGAGCTTTAGAACAAGGCATAGTTTTCCCCGCTGGCTCTTTGGGCGTGGCACCCATCTCCAGCCATATGGCCATTTTTGTGCCTGGCGCGGTGCCAAGTGGGAAAGAGCGGTGTCGAGGCCGAAGGCAGCAGGAAGGCCCGCAGCCCCCAGGTCTGTGGGGCTACGCAAGCGGTTCCCAAAGAGCTTTAGAACAAGGCATAGTTTTCCCTGCTGGCTCTTTGGGCGGGGACCCATCCCACCCATAGGCCTTTTTTGTATCTGTCGCGGCGCCCAGAGGGAAAGGGTGGTTTTGAGGCTGAAGGCAGCAGGAAAGGCCGCAGCCCCCAGGTCTGTGGGGCTACGCAAGCGGTTCCCAAAGAGCTTTAGAACAAGGCATAGTTTTCCCTGCTGGCTCTTTGGGCGTGGCACCCATCTCCAGCCGTATGGCCATTTTTGTGCCTGGCGCGGCTCCAAGTGGGAAAGAGTGGTTGTCGAGGCCGAAGGCAGCAGGAAGGCCCGCAGCTCCCAGGTCTGTGGGGCTACGCAAGCGGTTCCCAAAGAGCTTTAGAACAAGGCAGAGTTTTCCCTGCTGGCTCTTTGGGCCGGGGACCCATCTCTAGCCATAGGCCATTTTTGTGCCTGGCGCGGCGCCAAGTGGGAAAGGGTGGTGTCGAGGCTGAAGGCAGCAGGAAAGCCTGCAGCCCCCAGGTCTGTGGGGCTACGCAAGCGGTTCCCAAAGAGCTTTAGAACAAGGCATAGTTTTCCCTGATGGCTCTTTGGGCGGGGGACCCATCTCCACCCATATGGCCATTTTTGTGCCTGGCGCGGCGCCAAGTGGGAAAGGGAGTTTTTGAGGCTGAAGGCAGCAGGAAAGCCTGCAGCCCCCAGGTCTGTGGGGTTACGCAAGCGGTTCCCAAAGTGCTTTAAAACAAGGCATATTTTTCCCTGCTGGCTCGTTGGGCGGTGCACCCATCTCCAGCCATATGGCCATTTTTGTGCCTAGCGCGGCGCCAAGTGGGAAAGGGTGGTTTTGAGGCTGAAGGCAGCAGGAAAGACGGCAGCCCCCAGGTCTGTGGGGCTACGCAAGCGGTTCCCAAAGAGCTTTAGAACAAGGCATAGTTTTCCCCGATGGCTCTTTGGGCGGGGGACCCATCTCCAGCCATATGGCCATTTTTGTGCCTGGCGCGGCGCCAAGTGGGAAAGGGAGTTTTTGAGGCTGAAGGCAGCAGGAAAGCCGGTAGCCCCCAGGTCTGTGGGGCTACGCAAGCGGTTCCCAAAGAGCTTTAGAACAAGGCATATTTTTCCCTGCTGGCTCGTTGGGCGGGGGACCCATCTCCAGCCATATGGCCATTTTTGTGCCTAGCGCGGCGCCCAGACGGAAAGGGTGGTTTTGAGGCTGAAGGCAGCAGGAAAGCCTGCAGCCCCCAGGTCTGTGGGACAATGCAAGCGGTTCCCAAAGAGCTTTAGAACAAGGCATATTTTTCCCTGCTGGCTCTTTGGGCGGGGCACCCATCTCCACCCGTATGGCCACTTTTGGGCCTGGCGCGGCGCCAAGTGGGAAAGGGTGTTTGAGGCTGAAGGCAGCAGGAAAGCCGCAGCCCCCAGGTCTGTGGGGCTACGCAAGCGGTTCCCAAAGAGCTTTAGAACAAGGCATAGTTTTCCCTCCTGGCTCTTTGGGCGGGGGACCCATCTCCAGCCATAGGCCTTTTTTGTGTCTGTCCGGCGCCCAGAGGGAAACGGTGGTTTTGAGGCTGAAGGCAGCAGGAAAGCCCGCAGCCCCCAGGTCTGTGGGACAATGCAAGTGGTTCCCAAAGAGCTTTAGAAGAAGGCATATTTTTCCCTGCTGGCTCTTTGGGCGGGGCACCCATCTCCAGCCGTATGGCCACTTTTGGGCCTGGTGCGGCGCCAAGTGGGAAAGGGTGGTTTTGAGGCTGAAGGCAGCAGGAAAGCCTGCAGCCCCCAGGTCTGTGGGGCTACGCAAGCGGTTCCCAAAGAGCTTTAGAACAAGGCATAGTTTTCCCCGCTGGCTCTTTGGCGTGGCACCCATCTCCAGCCGTATGGCCATTTTTGTGCCTGGCGCGGCGCCAAGTGGGAAAGAGTGGTGTCGAGGCCGAAGGCAGCAGGAAGGCCCGCAGCTCCCAGGTCTGTGGGGCTACGCAAGCGGTTCCCAAAGAGCTTTAGAACAAGGCATAGTTTTCCCTCCTGGCTCTTTGGGCGTGGCACACATATCCAGCCGTATGGCCATTTTTGTGCCTGGCGCGGCATCAAGTGGGAAAGGGTGGTGTCGAGGTTGAAGGTAGCAGGAAGGCCCGCAGCCCCCAGGTCTGTGGGGCTACGCAAGCAGTTCCCAAAGAGCTTTTAGAACACGGCATAGTTTTCCCTGCTGGCTCTTTGGGCGGGAGACCGCATCTCCAGCCGTATGGCCATTTTTGTTCCTGGCGCGGTTCCCAGTGGGAAAGGGTGTTTTGAGGCTGAAGGCAGCAGGAAAGCCCGCAGCCCCCAGGTCTGTGGGGCTACGCAAGCAGTTCCCAAAGAGCTTTAGAACAAGGCATAGTTTTCCCTGCTGGCTCTTTGGGCGGGGGACCCATCTCCAGCCGTATGGCCATTTTTGCTCCTGGCGCGGCGCCAAGTGGAAAGGGTGGTGTGGAGGCTGAAGGCAGCAGGAAGGCCCGCAGCCCCCAGGTCTGTGGTGTTACGCAAGCGGTTCCTAAAGAGCTTTAGAACAAGGCATAGTTTTCCCTGCTGGCTCCTTGGGCGGGGGACCCATCTCCACTCATATGGCCCTTTATGTGCCTGGCGCCGCGCCAAGTGGGAAAGGGTGGTTTTGAGGCTGAAGGCAGCAGGAAAGCCTGCAGCCCCCAGGTCTGTGGGGCTACGCAAGCGGTTCCCAAAGAGCTTTAGAACAAGGCATAGTTTTCCCCGCTGGCTCTTTGGGCGTGGCACCCATCTCCAGCCGTATGGCCATTTTTGTGCCTGGCGCGGCGCCAAGTGGGAAAGAGTGGTGTCGAGGCCGAAGGCAGCAGGAAGGCCCGCAGCTCCCAGGTCTGTGGGGCTACGCAAGCGGTTCCCAAAGAGCTTTAGAACAAGGCAGAGTTTTCCCTGCTGGCTCTTTGGCCGGGGACCCATCCCAGCCATAGGCCTTTTTTGTATCTGTCGCGGCGCCCAGAGGGAAAGGGTGGTTTGAGGCTGAAGGCAGCAGGAAAGCCCGCAGCCCGCAGGTCTGAGGGACAATGCAAGCGGTTCCCAAAGAGCTTTAGAACAAGGCATAGTTTTCCCTGCTGGCTCCTTGGGCGGGGGACCCATCTCCAGCCGTATGGCCCATTTTTGTGCCTGGCGCGTTGCCAAGTGGTAAAGGGTGGTGTCGAGGCTGAAGGCAGCAGGAAAGCCGGCAGCCCCCAGGTCTGTGGGACAATGCAAGCGGTTCCCAAAGAGCTTTAGAACAAGGCATATTTTTCCCTGCTGGCTCTTTGGGCGGGGCACCCATCTCCAGCCGTATGGCCACTTTGGGCCTGGCGCGGTTCCCAGTGGGAAAGGGTTGTTTTGAGGCTGAAGGCAGCAGGAAAGCCTGCAGCCCCCAGGTCTGTGGGGTTACGCAAGCGGTTCCCAAGAGCTTTAGAACAAGGCATAGTTTTCCCTCCTGGCTCTTTGGGCGGGGGACCCATCTCCAGCCATTAGGCCATTTTTGTGCCTGGCGCGGCGCCAAGTGGGAAAGGGTGGTGTCGAGGCTGAAGGCAGCAGGAAAGCCTGCAGCCCCCAGGTCTGTGGGGGCTACGCAAGCGGTTCCCAAAGAGCTTTAGAACAAGGCATAGTTTTCCCTGATGGCTCTTTGGGCGGGGGACCCATCTCCACCCATATGGCCATTTTTGTGCCTGGCGCGGCGCCAAGTGGGAAAGAGAGTTTTTGAGGCTGAAGGCAGCAGGAAAGCCTGCAGCCCCCAGGTCTGTGGGGTTACGCAAGCGGTTCCCAAAGAGCTTTAAAACAAGGCATATTTTTCCCTGCTGGCTCGTTGGGCGGTGCACCCATCTCCAGCCATATGACCATTTTTGTGCCTAGCGCGGCGCCAAGTGGGAAAGGGTGGTTTTGAGGCTGAAGGCAGCAGGAAAGCCCGCAGCCCCCAGGTCTGTGGGGCTACGCAAGCGGTTCCCAAAGAGCCTTAGAACAAGGCATAGTTTTCCCTGCTGGCTCTTTGGGCGGGGGACCCATCTCCAGCCGTATGGCCATTTTGTGCCTAGCGCGGGCGCCAAGTGGGAAAGGGTGGTGTCGAGGCTGAAGGCAGCAGAAAGGCCCGCAGCTCCCAGGTCTGTGGGGCTACGCAAGCAGTTCCCAAAGAGCTTTAGAACACGGCATAGTTTTCCCTGCTGGCTCCTTGGGCGGGGGGACCCATCTCCATCCGTATGGCCATTTTTGTGCCTGGCGCGGCGCCAAGTGGTAAAGGGTGATGTTGAGGCTGAAGGCAGCAGGAAAGCCCGCAGCCCCCAGGTGTGTGGGACAATGCAAGCGGTTCCCAAAGAGCTTTAGAACAAGGCATATTTTTCCCTGCTGGCTCTTTGGGCGGGGCACCCATCTCCAGCCGTATGGCCACTTTTGGGCCTGGCGCGGTTCCCAGTGGGAAAGGGTGGTTTTGAGGCTGAAGGCAGCAGGAAAGCCTGCAGCCCCCAGGTCTGTGGGGCTACGCAAGCGGTTCCCAAAGAGCTTTAGAACAAGGCATAGTTTTCCCTCCTGGCTCTTTGAGCGGGCGACCCATCTCCAGCCATATGCCTTTTTTGTGCCTGGCGCGGCGCCCAGAGGGAAAGGGTGGTTTTGAGGGCTGAAGGCAGCAGGAAAGCCCGCAGCCCCCAGGTCTGTGAGGCTACGCAAGCGGTTCCCAAAGAGCTTTAGAACAAGGCATAGTTTTCCCCGCTGGCTCTTTGGGCGGGGGACCCATCTCCAGCCGTATGGTCATTTTTGTGCCTGGCGCGGCGCCAAGTGGGAAAGAGCGGTGTCGAGGCCGAAGGCAGCAGGAAGGCCCGCAGCCCCCAGGTCTGTGGGGCTACGCAAGCGGTTCCAAAGAGCTTTAGAACACGGCATAGTTTTCCCTGCTGGCTCCTTGGGCGGGAGACCCATCTCCAGCCGTATGGCCATTTTTGTTCCAGGCGCGGTTCCCAGTGGGAAAGGGTGGTGTCGAGGCTGAAGGCAGCAGGAAAGCCCGCAGCCGCCATGTCTGTGGGGCTACGCAAGCGGTTCCCAAAGAGCTTTAGAACAAGGCATAGTTTTCCCTGCTGGCTCTTTGGGCGGGGGACCCATCTCCAGCCATAGGCCTTTTTTGTGTCTGTCCCGGCGCCCAGAGGGAAACGGTGGTTTTGAGGCTGAAGGCAGCAGGAAAGCCCGCACCCCCCAGGTCTGTGGGGCTACCCAAGCGGTTCCCAAGAGCTTTAGAACAAGGCATCGTTTTCCCTGCTGGCTCTTTGGGCGTGGCACCCATCTCCAGCCGTATGGCCATTTTTGTGCCTGGCGCGGCACCAAGTGGGAAAGAGTGGTGTCGAGGCCGAAGGCAGCAGGAAGGCCCGCAGCTCCCAGGTCTGTGGGGGCTACGCAAGCGGTTCCCAAAGAGCTTTAGAACAAGGCAGAGTTTTCCCTGCTGGCTCTTTGGGCCGGGGACCCATCCCAGCCATAGGCCTTTTTTGTATCTGTCGCGGCGCCCAGAGGGAAAGGGTGGTTTGAGGCTGAAGGCAGCAGGAAAGCCCACAGCCCCCAGGTCTGTGGGGCTACGCAAGCGGTTCCCAAAGAGCTTTAGAACAAGGCATAGTTTTCCCTCCTGGCTCTTTGGGCGGGGGACCCATCTCTAGCCATAGGCCATTTTTGTGCCTGGCGCGGCGCCAAGTGGGAAAGGGTGGTGTCGAGGCTTGAAGGCAGCAGGAAAGCCTGCAGCCCCCAGGTCTGTGGGGCTACGCAAGCGGTTCCCAAAGAGCTTTAGAACAAGGCATAGTTTTCCCTGATGGCTCTTTGGGCGGGGGACCCATCTCCACCCATATGGCCATATTTGTGCCTGGCGCGGGCGCCAAGTGGGAAAGGGAGTTTTTGAGGCTGAAGGCAGCAGGAAAGCCTGCAGCCCCCAGGTCTGTGGGGTTACGCAAGCGGTTCCCAAAGAGCTTTAAAACAAGGCATATTTTTCCCTGCTGGCTCGTTGGGCGGTGCACCCATCTCCAGCCATATGGCCATTTTTGTGCCTAGCGCGGCGCCAAGTGGGAAAGGGTGGTTTTGAGGCTGAAGGCAGCAGGAAAGCCCGCAGCCCCCAGGTCTGTGGGGCTACGCAAGCGTTTCCCAAAGAGCCTTAGAACAAGGCATAGTTTTCCCTGCTGGCTCTTTGGGCGGGGGACCCATCTCCAGCCGTATGGCCATTTTTGTGCCTAGCGCGGCGCCAAGTGGGAAAGGGTGGTGTCGAGGCTGAAGGCAGCAGAAAGGCCCGCAGCTCCCAGGTCTGTGGGGCTACGCAAGCAGTTCCCAAAGAGCTTTAGAACAAGGCATAGTTTTCCCTGCTGGCTCTTTGTGCCGGGGACCCATCTCCAGCCATAGGCCTTTTTTGTGTCTGTCCCGGCGCCCAGAGGGAAACGGTGGTTTTGAGGCTGAAGGCAGCAGGAAAGCCGGCAGCCCCCAGGTCTGTGGGGACAATGCAAGTGGTTCCCAAAGAGCTTTAGAACAAGGCATAGTTTTCCCTGCTGGCTCTTTGGGCGGGGGACCCATCTCCAGACAGATGGCCATTTTTGTGCCTGGCGCGGCGCCAAGTGGGAAAGGGTGGCTTTGAGGCTGAAGGCAGCAGGAAAGCCTGCAGCCCCCAGGTCTGTGGGGCTACGCAAGCGGTTCCCAAAGAGCTTTAGAACAAGGCATATTTTTCCCTGCTGGCTCTTTGGGCGTGGCACCCATCTCCAGCCATATGGCCATTTTTGTGCTGGCGCGGCGCCAAGTGGGAAAGGGTGGTGTCGAGGCTGAAGGCAGCAGGAAAGCACGCAGCCCCCAGGTCTGTGGGGCTACGCAAGCGGTTCCCAAAGAGCTTTAGAACAAGTCATAGTTTTCCTTCCTGGCTCTTTGAGCGTGGGCACATAACTCCAGCCGTATGGCCATTTTTGTGCCTGGCGCGGTTCCCAGTGGGAAAGGGTGGTTTTGAGGCTGAAGGCAGCAGGAAAGCCTGCAGCCCCCAGGTCTGTGGGGCTACGCAAGCGGTTCCCAAAGAGCTTTAGAACAAGGCATAGTTTTCCCTGCTGGCTCTTTGGGCGGGGGACCCATCTCCAGCCGTATGGCCATTTTTGTACCTGGCACGGCGCCCAGAGGGAAAGGGTGGTGTCGAGGCTGAAGGCAGCAGGAAAGCCCGCAGCCCCCAGGTCTGTGGGACAATGCAAGCGGTTCCCAAAGAGCTTTAGAACAAGGCATATTTTTCCCTGCTGGCTCGTTGGGCGGGGGACCCATTTCCAGCCATAGGCCTTTTTTGTGCCTGGCGCGGCGCCTAGAGGGAAAGGGGTGGTTTTGAGGCTGAAGGCAGCAGGAAAGCCGGCAGGCCCCAGGTGCTGTGGGACTACGCAAGCGGTTCCCAAAGAGCCTTTAGAACAAGGCATAGTTTTCCCCGGCTGGCTTTTTGGGTCGTGGGCACACATCTGCAGCCAGATGGCCATTTTTGGGCCTGGTGCGCACCAAGTGTGAAAGGGTGGTGTCGAGGCTGAAGGCAGCAGGAAGGCCCTGCAGCTCCCAGGTCTGTGGGGCTACGCAAGCAGGTTCCCAAAGAGCTTGAGAACAAGGCATAGTTTTTCCCTGCTGGCTCTTGGACCCATCTCCAGCCATAGGCCTTTTTTGTGTCTGTACCGGCGCCCAGAGGGAAAGGGTGGCTTTGAGGCTGAAGGCAGCAGGAAAGCCCGCAGCCCCCAGGTCTGTGGGGCTACGCAAGCGGTTCCCAAAGTGTTTTAGAACAAGGCATAGTTTTCCCTGCTGGCTCTTTGGGCGGGGGACCCATCTCCAGCCATAGGCCTTTTCAGTGCCTGGCGCGGCGCCAAGTGGGAAAGGGTGGTGTCGAGGCTGAAGGAAGCAGGAAAGCCCGAAGCCCCCAGGTCTGTGGGGCTACGCAAGCAGTTCCCAAAGAGCTTTAGAACAAGGCATAGTTTTCCCTGCTGGCTCTTTGGGCGGGGGACCCATCTCCACCCATATGGCCATTTTTGTGCCTGGCGCGGCACCAAGTGGGAAAGGGTGGTGTCGAGGCTGAAGGCAGCAGGAAGGCCCGCAGCCCCCAGGTCTGTGGGGCTACGCAAGCGGTTCCCAAAGAGCTTTAGAACAAGGCATAGTTTTCCCTGCTGGCTCTTTGGGCGGGGGACCCATCTCCAGCCATATGGCCATTTTTGTGCCTGGCGCGGCGCCAAGTGGGAAAGGGTGGTTTTGAGGCTGAAGGCAGCAGGAAAGCCTGCAGCCCCCAGGTCTGTGGGGCTACGCAAGCGGTTCCCAAAGAGCTTTAGAACAAGGCATAGTTTTCCCTGCTGGCTCTTTGGGCGTGGCACCCATCTCCAGCCATATGGCCATTTTTGTGCCTGGCGCGGCGCCAAGTGGGAAAGGGTGGTTTTGAGGCTGAAGGCAGCAGGAAAGCCCGCAGCCCCCAGGTCTGTGGGGCTACGCAAGCGGTTCCCAAAGAGCCTTAAAACAAGGCATAGTTTTCCCTGCTGGCTCTTTGGGCGGGGGACCCATCTCCAGCCGTATAGCCATTTTTGTGCCTGGCGCGGCGCCAAGTGGGAAAGGGTTGCTTTTGAGGCTGAAGGCAGCAGGAAAGCCCGCAGCCCCCAAGTCTGTGGGGCTACGCAAGCGGTTCCCAAAGAGCTTTAGAACAAGGCATAATTTTCCCTGCTGGCTCTTCGAGCGGGGGACCCATCTCCAGCCGTATGGCCATTTTTCTGCCTGGCGTGGCGCCAAGTGGGAAAGGGTGGTTTTGAGGCTGAAGGCAGCACGAAAGCCGGCGGCCCCCAGGTCTGTGGGGCTACGCAAGCGGTTCCCAAAGAGCTTTAGAACAAGGCATAGTTTTCCCTGCTGGCTCTTTGGGCGGGGCACCCATCTCCAGCCGTATGGCCATTTTTGTGCCTGGTGCGGCGCCCATAGGGAAAGGGTGATTTTGAGGCTGAAGGCAGCAGGAAAGCCCGCAGCCCGCAGGTCTGTGGGGCTACGCAAGCAGTTCCAAAGAGCTTTAGAACAAGGCATAGTTTTCCCTGCTGGCTCTTTGGGCGGGGGACCCATCTCCAGCCATATGGCCATTTTTGTGCCTGGCACGGCGCCAAGTGGGAAAGGGTGGTTTTGAGGCTGAAGGCAGCAGGAAAGCCTGCAGCCCCCAGGTCTGTGGGGCTACGCAATCGGTTCCCAAAGAGCTTTAGAACAAGGCATAGTTTTCCCTGCTGGCTCTTTGGGCGTGGCACCCATCTCCAGCCGTATGGCCACTTTTGTGCCTGGCGCGGCGCCAAGTGGGAAAGGGTGGCTTTGAGGCTGAAGGAGCGGGAAATCCCGCAGCCCCCAGGTCTGTGGGGCTACGCAAGCGGTTCCCAAAGAGCTTTAGAACAAGGCATAGTTTTCCCTGCTGGCTCCTTGGGCGGGGGACCCATCTCCACCCATATGATCATTTTTGTGCCTGGAGCGGCGCCCAGAGGGAAAGGGTGGTTTTGAGGCTGAAGGCAGCAGGAAAGCCCGCAGCCCCCAGGTCTGTGGGACTACGCAAGCGGTTCCCAAAGAGCTTTAGAACAAGGCATAGTTTTCCCTCCTGGCTCTTTGGGCGTGGCACCCATCTCCAGCCGTATGGCCATTTTTGTGCCTGGAGCGGCGCCAAGTGGGAAAGGGTGTTGTCGAGGCTGAAGGCAGCAGGAAAGCCCGCAGCCCCCAGGTCTGTGGGGCTACGCAAGCGGTTCCCAAAGAGCCTTAGAACAAGGCATAGTTTTACCTGCTGGCTCCTTGGGCGGGGGACCCATCTCCAGCCGTATGGCCATTTTTGTGCCTGGCGCAGCGCCAAGTGGGAAAGGGTGGTTTTGAGGCTGAAGGCAGCAGGAAAGCCCGCAGCCCCCAGGTCTGTGGGGCTACGCAAGCGGTTCCCAAAGAGCTTTAGAACAAGGCATAGTTTTCCCTGCTGGCTCTTTGGGCGTGGCACCCATCTCCAGCCGTATGGCCATTTTTGCTCCTGGCGCGGCGCCAAGTGGGAAAGGGTGGTGTCGAGGCTGAAGGCAGAAGGAAAGCCCGCAGCCCCCAGGTCTGTGGGGCTACGCAAGCGGTTCCCAAAGAGCCTTAGAACAAGGCATAGTTTTCCCTGCTGGCTGTTTGGGCGGGGCACCCATCTCCAGCCGTATGGCCCTTTATGTGCCTGGCGCGGCGCCAAGTGGGAAAGGGTGGTTTTGAGGCTGAAGGCAGCAGGAAAGCCTGCAGCCCCCAGGTCTGTGGGGCTACGCAAGCGGTTCCCAAAGAGCTTTAGAACAAGGCATAGTTTTCCTTCCTGGCTCTTTGAGCGTGGCACATAACTCTATCCGTATGGCCATTTTTGTGCCTGGCGCGGTTCCCAGTGGGAAAGGGTGGTTTTGAGGCTGAAGGCAGCAGGAAAGCCCGCAGCCCGCAGGTCTGTGGGGCTACGCAAGCAGTTCCCAAAGAGCTTTAGAACAAGGCATAGTTTTCCCTGCTGGCTCTTTGGGCGGGGGACCCATCTCCAGCCATATGGCCATTTTGTGCCTGGCACGGCGCCAAGTGGGAAAGGGTGGTTTTGAGGCTGAAGGCAGCAGGAAAGCCTGCAGCCCCCAGGTCTGTGGGGCTACGCAATCGGTTCCCAAAGAGCTTTAGAACAAGGCATAGTTTTCCCTGCTGGCTCTTTGGGCGTGGCACCCATCTCCAGCCGTATGGCCACTTTTGTGCCTGGCGCGGCGCCAAGTGGGAAAGGGTGGCTTTGAGGCTGAAGGAGCGGGAAATCCCGCAGCCCCCAGGTCTGTGGGGCTACGCAAGCGGTTCCCAAAGAGCTTTAGAACAAGGCATAGTTTTCCCTGCTGGCTCCTTGGGCGGGGGACCCATCTCCACCCATATGATCATTTTTGTGCCTGGCGCGGCGCCCAGAGGGAAAGGGTGGTTTTGAGGCTGAAGGCAGCAGGAAAGCCCGCAGCCCCCAGGTCTGTGGGACTACGCAAGCGGTTCCCAAAGAGCTTTAGAACAAGGCATAGTTTTCCCTCCTGGCTCTTTGGGCGTGGCACCCATCTCCAGCCGTATGGCCATTTTTGTGCCTGGCGCGACGCCAAGTGGGAAAGGGTGGTTTTGAGGCTGAAGGCAGCAGGAAAGCCCGCAGCCCCCAGGTCTGTGGGGCTACGCAAGCGGTTCCCAAAGACCTTTAGAACAAGGCATAGTTTTCCCTGCTGGCTCCTTGGGCAGGGGACCCATCTCCAGCCGTATAGCCATTTTTGTGCCTGGCGCGGCGCAAAGTGGGAAAGGGTGTTGTCGAGCCTGAAGGCAGCAGGAAAGCCCGCAGCCCCCAGGTCTGTGGGGCTACGCAAGCGGTTCCCAAAGAGACTTAGAACAAGGCATAGTTTTACCTGCTGGCTCCTTGGGCGGGGGACCCATCTCCAGCCGTATGGCCATTTTTGTGCCTGGCGCAGCGCCAAGTGGGAAAGGGTGGTTTTGAGGCTGAAGGCAGCAGGAAAGCCCGCAGCTCCCAGGTCTGTGGGGCTACGCAAGCGGTTCCCAAAGAGCTTTAGAACAAGGCATGGTTTTCCCTGCTGGCTCTTTGGGCGGGGGACCCATCTCCAGCCGTATGGCCATTTTTGTGCCTGGCGCGGCGCCCAGAGGGAAAGGGTGTTTTTGAGGCTGAAGGCAGCAGGAAAGCCCGCAGCCCGTAGGTCTGTGGGGCTACGCAAGCGGTTCCCAAAGAGCCTTAGAACAAGGCATAGTTTTCCCTGCTGGCTTTTTGGGCGTGGCACACATCTCCAGCCATATGGCCATTTTTGTGCCTGGCGCGGTGCCCAGTTGGAAAGGGTGGTTTTGAGGCTGAAGGCAGCAGGAAAGCCTGCAGCCCGCAGGTCTGTGGGGCTACGCAAGCGGTTCCCAGAGAGCTTTAGAACAAGGCGTAGTTTTCCCTAATGGCTCCTTGGGTAGGGGATCCATCTCCAGCCGTATGGCCATTTTTGTGCCTGGCGCGGCGCCAAGTGGAAAGGGTGGCTTTGAGGCTGAAGGCAGCAGGAAAGCCCGCAGCCCCCAGGTCTGTGGGGCTACGCAAGCGGTTCCCAAAGAGCTTTAGAACAAGGCATAGTTTTCCCTGCTGGCTCTTTGGGCGTGGCACCCATCTCCAGCCGTATGGCCATTTTTGTGCCTGGTGCGGCTCCAGGTGGGAAAGGGTGCTGTCGAGGCTGAAGGCAGCAGGAAAGCCCGCAGCCCCCAGGTCTGTGGGGCTACGCAAGCGGTTCCCAAAGAGCCTTAGAACAAGGCATAGTTTTCCCTGCTGGCTCTTTGGGCGGGGGACCCATCTCCAGCCGTATGGCCATTTTTGTGCCTGGCGCAGCGCCAAGTGGGAAAGGGGGCTTTGAGGCTGAAGGCAGCAGGAAAGCCCGCAGCCCCAGGTCTCTGGGGCTACGCAAGCGGTTCCCAAAGAGCTTTAGAAAAAGGCATAGTTTTCCCTGCTGGCTCTTTGGGCCCGGGACCCATCTCCAGCCATATGGCCTTTTTTGTGTCTGTACCGGCGCCAAGAGGGAAAGGGTGGTGTCGAGGCTGAAGGCAGCAGGAAGGCCCGCAGCCCCCAGGTCTGTGGGGCTACGCAAGCGGTTCCCAAAGAGCTTTAGAACAAGGCATAGTTTTCCCTGCTGGCTCTTTGGGCGGGGGACCCATCTCCAGCCATAGGCCTTTTCAGTGCCTGGAGCGGCGCCAAGTGGGAAAGGGTGGTGTTGAGGCTGAAGGAAGCAGGAAAGCCCGCAGCCCCCATGTCTGTGGGGCTACGCAAGCAGTTCCCAAAGAGCTTTAGAACAAGGCATAGTTTTCCCTGCTGGCTCTTTGGGCGGGGGACCCATCTCCACCCATATGGCCATTTTTGTGCCTGGCGCGGCACCAAGTGGGAAAGGGTGGTGTCGAGGCTGAAGGCAGCAGGAAGGCCCGCAGCCCCCAAGTCTGTGGGGCTACGCAAGCAGTTCCCAAAGAGCTTTAGAACAAGGCACAGTTTTCCCTGCTGGCTCTTTGGGCGGGGGACCCATCTCCAGCCATATGGCCATTTTTGTGCCTGGCACGGCGCCAAGTGGGAAAGGGTGGTTTTGAGGCTGAAGGCAGCAGGAAAGCCCGCAGCCCCCAGGTCTGTGGGGCTACGCTATCGGTTCCCAAAGAGCTTTAGAACAAGGCATAGTTTTCCCTGCTGGCTCTTTGGGCGGGGCACCCATCTCCAGCCGTATGGCCACTTTTGTGCCTGGCGCGGCGCCAAGTGGGAAAGGGTGGTTTTGAGGCTGAAGGAGCGGGAAATCCCGCAGCCCCCAGGTCTGTGGGGCTACGCAAGCGGTTCCCAAAGAGCTTTAGAACAAGGCATAGTTTTCCCTGCTGGCTCCTTGGGCGGGGGACCCATCTCCACCCATATGATCATTTTTGTGCCTGGCACGGCACCAAGTGGGAAAGGGTGGTGTCGAGGCTGAAGGCAGCAGGAAGGCCCGCAGCCCCCAGGTCTGTGGGGCTACGCAAGCGGTTCCCAAAGAGCTTTAGAACAAGGCATAGTTTTCCCTGCTGGCTCTTTGGGCGGGGGACCCATCTCCAGCCATATGGCCATTTTTGTGCCTGGCGCGGCGCCAAGTGGGAAAGGGTGGTTTTGAGGCTGAAGGCAGCAGGAAAGCCTGCAGCCCCCAGGTCTGTGGGGCTACGCAAGCGGTTCCCAAAGAGCTTTAGAACAAGGCATAGTTTTCCCTGCTGGCTCTTTGGGCGTGGCACCCATCTCCAGCCATATGGCCATTTTTGTGCCTGGCGCGGCGCCAAGTGGGAAAGGGTGGTGTCGAGGCTGAAGGCAGCAGGAAAGCCCGCAGCCCCCACGTCTGTGGGGCCAAGCAAGCGGTTCCCAAAGAGCCTTAAAACAAGGCATAGTTTTCCCTGCTGGCTCTTTGGGCGGGGGACCCATCTCCAGCCGTATAGCCATTTTTGTGCCTGGCGCGGCGCCAAGTGGGAAAGGGTGGCTTTTGAGGCTGAAGGCAGCAGGAAAGCCCGCAGCCCCCAAGTCTGTGGGGCTACGCAAGCGGTTCCCAAAGAGCTTTAGAACAAGGCATAATTTTCCCTGCTGGCTCTTCGAGCGGGGGACCCATCTCCAGCCGTATGGCCATTTTTCTGCCTGGCGTGGCGCCAAGTGGGAAAGGGTGGTTTTGAGGCTGAAGGCAGCACGAAAGCCGGCAGCCCCCAGGTCTGTGGGGCTACGCAAGCGGTTCCCAAAGAGCTTTAGAACAAGGCATAGTTTTCCCTGCTGGCTCTTTGGGTGGGAGACCCATCTCCACCCATATGGCCATTTTTGTGCCTGGCGCGGCACCAAGAGGGAAAGGGTGGTGTCGAGGCTGAAGGCAGCAGGAAGGCCCGGAGCCCCCAGGTCTGTGGGGCTACGCAAGCGGTTCCCAAAGAGCTTTAGAACAAGGCATAATTTTCCCTGCTGGCTCTTTGGACGTGGCACACATATCCAGCCGTATGGCCATTTTTGTGCCTGGCGCAGAGCCAAGTGGGAAAGGGTGGTGTCGAGGCTGAAGGCAGCAGGAAGGCCCGCAGCTCCCAGGTCTGTGGGGCTACGCAAGCGGTTCCCAAAGAGCTTTAGACCAAGGTATAGTTTTTCCTGCTGGCTCTTTGGGCGGGGGACCCATCTCCACCCATAGGCCTTTTTTGCGTCTGTCCCGGCGCCCAGAGGGAAAGGGTGGTTTTGAGGCTGAAGGCAGCAGGAAAGCCCGCAGCTCCCAGGTCTGTGGGGCTACGCAAGAGGTTCCCAAAGAGCTTTAGAACAAGGCATAGTTTTCCCTACTGGCTCTTTGGGCGTGGCACCCATCTCCAGCCGTATGGCCATTTTTGTGCCTGGCGCAGCGCCAAGTGGGAAAGGGTGGTGTCGAGGCTGAAGGCAGCAGGAAAGCCCGCAGCCCCCAGGTCTGTGGGGCTACGCAAGAGGTTCCCAAAGAGCCTTAGAACAAGGCATAGTTTTCCCTGCTGGCTCTTTGGGCGGGGCACCCATCTCCAGCCGTATGGCCACTTTTGTGCCTGGCGCAGCGCCAAGGGGGAAAGGGTGGCTTTGAGGCTGAAGGCAGCAGGAAAGCCTGCAGCCCGCAGGTCTGTGGGGCTACGCAAGCGGTTCCCAAAGAGCTTTAGAACAAGGCATAGTTTTCCCTGCTGGCTCTTTGGGCGTGGCACCCATCTCCAGCCGTATGGCCATTTTTGCTCCTGGCGCGGCGCCAAGTGGGAAAGGGTGGTGTCGAGGCTGAAGGCAGCAGGAAAGCCCGCAGCCCCCAGGTCTGTGGGGCTACGCAAGCAGTTCCCAAAGAGCTTTAGAACAAGGCATAGTTTTCCCTGCTGGCTCTTTGGGCGGGAGACACATCTCCAGCCATATGGCCATTTTTGTGCCTGGCGCGGTGCCCAGAGGGAAAGGGTGGTTTTGAGGCTGAAGGCAGCAGGAAAGCCCGCAGCCCCCAGGACTGTGGGGCTATGCAAGCGGTTCCCAAAGAGCTTTAGAACAAGGCATAGTTTTCTCTGCTGGCTCTTTGGGCGTGGCACACATATCCAGCCGTATGGCCATTTTTGTGCCTGGCGCGACACCAAGTGGGAAAGGGTGGTGTCGAGGCTGAAGGCAGCAGGAAGGCCCGCAGCTCCCAGGTCTGTGGGGCTACGCAAGCGGTTTCCAAAGAGCTTTAGAACAAGGCATAGTTTTCCCTGCTGGCTCTTTGGGCGTGGCACCCATCTCCAGCCGTATGGCCATTTTTGTGCCTGGCGCGGCGCCCAGAGGGAAAGGGTTGTTTTGAGGCTGAAGGCAGCAGGAAAGCCCGAAGCCCCCAGGTCTGTGGGACTACGCAAGCGGTTCCCAAAGAGCTTTAGAACAAGGCATAGTTTTCCCTGCTGGCTCTTTGGGCGGGGGACCCGTCTCCAGCCGTATGGCCATTTTTGTGCCTGGCGCAGAGCCCAGAGGGAAAGGGTGGTTTTGAGGCTGAAGGCAGCAGGAAAGCCTGCAGCCCCCAGGTCTGTGGGACAATGCAAGCGGTTCCCAAAGAGCTTTAGAACAAGGCATAGTTTTCCCTGCTGGTTCCTTGGGCAGGGGACCCATCTCCAGCTGTATGGCCATTTTTGTGCCTGGCGCGACACCATGTGGGAAAGGGTGGTGTCGAGGCTGAAGGCAGCAGGAAAGCCCGCAGCCCCCAGGTCTGTGGGGCTACGCAAGCGGTTCCCAAAGAGCTTTAGAACTAGGCATAGTTTTCCCTGCTGGCTCTTTGGGCGGGGGACCCATCTGCAGCCATATGGCCAGTTTTGTGCCTGGTGCGGCGCCAAGGGGGAAAGGGTGGCTTGAGGCTGAAGGCAGCAGGAAAGCCTGCAGCCCCCAGGTCTGTGGGGCTACGCAAGTGGTTCCCAAAGAGCTTTAGAACAAGGCATAGTTTTCCCTCCTGGCTCTTCGGGCGGGGGACCCATCTCCACCCGTATGGCCCTTTATGTGCCTGGCGCGGCGCCAAGTGGGAAAGGGTGGTTTTGAGGCTGAAGGCAGCAGGAAAGCCTGCAGCCCCCAGGTCTGTGGGGCTACGCAAGCGGTTCCCAAAGAGCTTTAGAACAAGGCATAGTTTTCCCTGCTGGCTCTTTGGGCGTGGCACCCATCTCCAGCCGTATG
This sequence comes from Rissa tridactyla, assembly GCF_028500815.1. NCBI lineage: Eukaryota > Metazoa > Chordata > Aves > Charadriiformes > Laridae > Rissa > Rissa tridactyla. The sequence continues at coordinate 2,303,246 of NC_071490.1, read as the reverse complement.
GCCACTTTTGTGCCTGGCGCGGCGCCAAGTGGGAAAGGGTGGTTTTGAGGCTGAAGGCAGCAGGAAGGCCCGCAGCTCCCAGGTCTGTGGGGCTACGCAAGCGGTTCCCAAAGAGCTTTAGACCAAGGCAGAGTTTTTCCTGCTGGCTCTTTGGGCGGGGGACCCATCTCCACCCATAGGCCTTTTTTGTGTCTGTCCCGGCGCCCAGAGGGAAAGGGTGGTTTTGAGGCTGAAGGCAGCATGAAAGCCCGCAGCCCCCAGGTCTGTGGGGCTACGCAAGCGGTTCCCAAAGAGCTTTAGAACAAGGCATAGTTTTCCCTGCTGGCTCCTTGGTCAGGGGACCCATCTCCAGCCGTATGGCCATTTTTGTGCCTGGCGCGACACCAAGTGGGAAAGGGTGGTGTCGAGGCTGAAGGCAGCAGGAAGGCCCGCAGCCCCCAGGTCTGTGGGGCTACGCAAGCGGTTCCCAAAGAGCTTTAGAACAAGGCATAGTTTTCCCTGCTGGCTCTTTGGGCGGGGGACCCATCTCCAGCCATATGGCCATTTTTGTGCCTGGTGCGGCGCCAAGGGGGAAAGGGTGGCTTGAGGCTGAAGGCAGCAGGAAAGCCTGCAGCCCCCAGGTCTGTGGGGCTACGCAAGCGGTTCCCAAAGAGCTTTAGAACAAGGCATAGTTTTCCCTGCTGGCTCCTTGGGCAAGGGACCCATATCCAGCCGTATGGCCATTTTTGTGCCTGGCGCGGCGCCCAGAGGGAAAGGGTGGTTTTGAGGCTGAAGGCAGCAGGAAAGCCCGCAGCCCCCAGGTCTGTGGGGCTACGCAAGCGGTTCCCAAAGAGCTTTAGAACAAGGCATAGTTTTCCCTGCTGGCTCTTTGGGCGTGGCACCCATCTCCAGCCGTACGGCCATTTTTGCTCCTGACGCGGCGCCAAGAGGGAAAGGGTGCTGTCAAGGCTGAAGGCAGCCGGAAGGCCCGCAGCCCCCAGGTCTGTGGGGCTACGCAAGCGGTTCCCAAAGAGCTTTAGAACAAGGCATAGTTTTCCCTGCTGGCTCTTTGGGCGGGGGACCCATCTCCAGACATATGGCCATTTTTGTGTCTGGTGCGGCGCCAAGGGGGAAAGGGTGGCTTTGAGGCTGAAGGCAGCAGGAAAGCCTGCAGCCCCCAGGTGTGTGGGGCTACGCAAGTGGTTCTCAAAGAGCTTTAGAACAAGGCATAGTTTTCCCTGCTGGCTTTTTGGGCGTGGCACCCATCTCCAGCCATATGTCCATTTTTACTCTTGGCGCGGCGCCAAGTGGGAAGGGGTGGTGTCGAGGCTGAAGGCAGCAGGAAGGCCCGCAGCCCCCAGGTCTGTGGGGCTACGCAAGCGGTTCCCAAAGAGCTTTAGAACAAGGCATAGTTTTCCCTGATGGCTCTTTGGGCGGGGGACCCATCTCCAGCCATATGGCCATTTTTGTGCCTGGTGCGGCGCCAAGGGGGAAAGGGTGGCTTGAGGCTGAAGGCAGCAGGAAAGCCTGCAGCCCCCAGGTCTCTGGGGCTATGCTAGCGGTTCCCAAAGAGCTTTAGAACAAGGCATAGTTTTCCCTGCTGGCTCCTTGGGCAGGGGACCCATCTCCAGCCGTATGGCCATTTTTGTGCCCGTCGCGGCGCCAAGTGGGAAAGGGTGGCTTTGAGGCTGAAGGCAGCAGGAAAGCCCGCAGCCCCCAGGTCTGTGGGGCTACGCAAGCAGTTCCCAAAGAGCTTTAGAACAAGGCATAGTTTTCCCTGCTGGCTCTTTGGGCGTGGCACCTATCTCCAGCCATAGGCCATTTTTGTGCCTGTCCCGGCGCCCAGAGGGAAAGGGTGGTTTTGAGGCTGAAGGCAGCAGGAAAGCCAGCAGCCCCCAGGTCTCTCGGACAATGCAAGCGGTTCCCAAAGAGCCTTAGAACAAGGCATAGTTTTCCCTGCTGGCTCTTTGGGCGTGGCACCCATCTCCAGCCGTATGGCCACTTTTGTGCCTGGCGCGGCGCCAAGTGGGAAAGGGTGGCTTGAGGCTGAAGGCAGCAGGAAAGCCTGCAGCCCCCAGGTCTGTGGGGCTACGCAAGCGGTTCCCAAAGAGCTTTAGAACAAGGCATAGTTTTTCCTGCTGGCTCTTTGGGCCGCGGACCCATCTCCAGCCATAGGCCTTTTTTGTGTCTGTCCCGGCGCCCAGAGGGAAAGGGTGGTTTTGAGGCTAAAGGCAGCAGGAAGGCCCGCAGCCCCCAGGTCTGTGGGGCTACGCAAGCAGTTCCCAAAGAGCTTTAGAACAAGGCATAGTTTTCCCTGCTGGCTCTTTGGGCGGGGGACCCATCTCCACCCATATGGCCATTTTTGTGCCTGGTGCGGCACCAAGTGGGAAAGGGTGGTGTCGAGGCTGAAGTCAGCAGGAAGGCCTGCAGCCCCCAGGTCTGTGGGACAATGCAAGCGGTTCCCAAAGAGCTTTAGAACAAGGCATAGTTTTCCCTGATGGCTCTTTGGGCGGGGGACCCATCTCCAGCCATATGGCCCTTTATGTGCCTGGCGCGGCCGCCAAGTGGGAAAGGGTGGTGTCGAGGCTGAAGGCAGCAGGAAGGCCCGCAGCCCACAGGTCTGTGGGGCTACGCAAGCGGTTCCCAAAGAGCTTTAGAACAAGGCATAGTTTTCCCTGCTGGCTCTTTGGGCGTGGCACCCATCTCCAGCCATATGGCCATTTTTGTGCCTGGCCCGGCGCCCAAAGGGAAATGGTGGTGTCGAGGCTGAAAGCAGCAGGAAAGCCCGCAGCCCCCAGGTCTGTGGGGCTACGCAAGCGGTTCCCAAAGAGCTTTAGAACAAGGCATAGTTTTCCCTGCTGACTCCTTGGGCGGGGGACCCATCTCCAGCTATATGGCCATTTTTGTGCCTGGCGCAGCGCCAAGTGGGAAAGGGTGGTGTTGAGGCTGAAGGCAGCAGGAAAGCCCGCAGCCCCCAGATCTGTGGGGTTACGCAAGCGGTTCCAAAAGAGCTTTAGAACAAGGCACAGTTTTCCCTGCTGGCTCTTTGGGTGGGTGACCCATCTCCAGACATAGGCCTTTTTTGTGCCTGGCACGGCGCCAAGTGGGAAAGGGTGGCTTTGAGGCTGAAGGCAGCAGGAAAGCCCGCAGCCCCCAGTTCTGTGAGTCTACGCAAGCGGTTCCCAAAGAGCTTTAGAACAAGGCATAGTTTTCCCTGCTGGCTCTTTGAGCCGGGGACCCATCTCCAGCCACAGGCCTTTTCTGTGCCTGGCCCGGCGCCCAAAGGGAAATGGTGGTGTCGAGGCTGAAGGCAGCAGGAAAGCCCGCAGCCCCCAGGTCTGTGTGGCTACAAAAGCGGTTCCCAGAGAGCTTTAGAACAAGGCATAGTTTTCCCTGCTGCCTCTTTGGGCGGGGGACCCATCTCCAGCCGTATGGCCATTTCTGTGCCTGGTGCGGTGCCTAGTGGGAAAGGGTGCTGTTGAGGCTGAAGGCAGCAGGAAAGCCCGCAGCCGCCAGATCTGTGGTGTTACGCAAGCGGTTTCTAAAGAGCTTTAGAACAAGGCACAGTTTTCCCTGCTGGCTCCTTGGGCGGGGGACCCATCTCCAGCTATATGGCCATTTTTGTGCCTGGCGCAGCACCGAGTGGGAAAGGGTGGTGTCGAGGCTGAAGGCAGCAGGAAAGCCCGCAGCCCCCAGGTCTGTGGGGCTACGCAAGTGGTTCCCAAAGACCTTTAGAACAAGGCATAGTTTTCCCTGCTGGCTCTTTGGGCGGGGGACCCATCTCCAGTCGTATGGCCATTTTTGTGCCTGGCACGGCGCCAAGTGGGAAAGGGTGGCTTTGAGGCTGAAGGCAGCAGGAAAGCCCACAGCCCCCAGATCTGTGGGGTTACGCAGGCCGTTCCCAAAGAGCTTTAGAACAAGGCACAGTTTTCCCTGCTGGCTCTTTGGGCCGGGGACCCATCTCCAGCCGTATGGCCATTTTTGTGCGTGGCGCGGCGCCAAGTGGGAAAGGGTGGTTTTGAGGCTGAAGGCAGCAGGAAAGCCCGCAGCCCCCAGGTCTGTGAGGCTATGCAAGCGGTTCCCAAAGAGCTTTAGAAAAAGGCATAGTTTTCCCTGCTGGCTCTTTGGGTGGGGGACCCATCTCCAGCCACAGGCCTTTTCTGTGCCTGGCCCGGCGCCCAAAGGGAAATGGTGGTGTCGAGGCTGAAGGCAGCAGGAAAGCCCGCAGCCCCCAGGTCTGTGTGGCTACACAAGCGGTTCCCAGAGAGCTTTAGAACAAGGCATAGTTTTCCCTGCTGGCTCTTTGGGCGGGGGACCCATATCCAGCCGTATGGCCATTTTTGTGCCTGGCGCGGCGCCAAGTGGGAAAGCGTGGCTTTTGAGGCTGAAGGCAGCAGGAAAGCCCGCAGCTCCCACGTCTGTGGGGCTACACAAGCGGTTCCCAAAGAGCTTTAGAACAAGGCATAGTTTTCCCTTCTGGCTCCTTGGGCGGAGGAGCCATCTCCAGCCATGTGGCCATTTTTGTTCCTGGCGCGGCGCCAAGTGGGAAAGGGTAGTGTTGAGGCTGAAGGCAGCAGGAAAGCCCGCAGCCCCCAGGTCTGTGGGGCTACGCAAGCGGTTCCCAAAGAGCTTTAGAACAAGGCATAATTTTCCCTGCTAGCTCTTTGGGCGTGGGACCCATCTCCAGCCATATGGCCATTTTTGTGCCTGGCCCGGCGCCCAAAGGGAAATGGTGGTGTCGAGGCTGAAGGCAGCAGGAAAGCCTGCAGCCCCCAGGTCTGTGGGGCTACGCAAGCGGTTCCCAAAGAGCTTTAGACCAAGGCATAGTTTTCCCTGCTGGCTCCTTGGGCAGGGGACCCATCTCCAGCTATATGACCATTTTTGTGCCTGGCGCAGCGCCGAGTGGGAAAGGGTGGTGTTGAGGCTGAAGGCAGCAGGAAAGCCCGCAGCCCCCAGATCTGTGGGGTTACGCAAGCGGTTCCAAAAGAGCTTTAGAACAAGGCATAGTTTTCCCTGCTGGCTCTTTGGGCGGGGGACCCATCTCCAGCCGTATGGCCATTTTTGTGCCTGGCGCGGCGCCAAGTTGGAAAGGGTGCTGTTGAGGCTGAAGGCAGCAGGAAAGCCCGCAGCCCCCAGGTCTGTGGGGCAACGCAAGCGGTTCCCAAAGAGCTTTAGAACAAGGCATAGTTTTCCCTGCTGACTCCTTGGGCGGGGGACCCATCTCCAGCTATATGGCCATTTTTGTGCCTGGCGCAGCGCCAAGTGGGAAAGGGTGGTGTTGAGGCTGAAGGCAGCAGGAAAGCCCGCAGCCCCCACATCTGTGGGGTTACGCAAGCGGTTCCAAAAGAGCTTTAGAACAAGGCACAGTTTTCCCTGCTGGCTCTTTGGGTGGGTGACCCATCTCCAGACATAGGCCTTTTTTGTGCCTGGCACGGCGCCAAGTGGGAAAGGGTGGCTTTGAGGCTGAAGGCAGCAGGAAAGCCCGCAGCCCCCAGTTCTGTGAGTCTACGCAAGCGGTTCCCAAAGAGCTTTAGAACAAGGCATAGTTTTCCCTGCTGGCTCTTTGAGCCGGGGACCCATCTCCAGCCACAGGCCTTTTCTGTGCCTGGCCCGGCGCCCAAAGGGAAATGGTGGTGTCGAGGCTGAAGGCAGCAGGAAAGCCCGCAGCCCCCAGGTCTGTGTGGCTACAAAAGCGGTTCCCAGAGAGCTTTAGAACAAGGCATAGTTTTCCCTGCTGGCTCTTTGGGCGGGGGACCCATCTCCAGCCGTATGGCCATTTCTGTGCCTGGTGCGGTGCCTAGTGGGAAAGGGTGCTGTTGAGGCTGAAGGCAGCAGGAAAGCCCGCAGCCGCCAGATCTGTGGTGTTACGCAAGCGGTTTCTAAAGAGCTTTAGAACAAGGCACAGTTTTCCCTGCTGGCTCCTTGGGCGGGGGACCCATCTCCAGCTATATGGCCATTTTTGTGCCTGGCGCAGCACCGAGTGGGAAAGGGTGGTGTCGAGGCTGAAGGCAGCAGGAAAGCCCGCAGCCCCCAGGTCTGTGGGGCTACACAAGCGGTTCCCAAAGAGCTTTAGAACAAGGCATAGTTTTCCCTGCTGGCTCTTTGGGCGGGGGACCCATCTCCAGTCGTATGGCCATTTTTGTGCCTGGCACGGCGCCAAGTGGGAAAGGGTGGCTTTGAGGCTGAAGGCAGCAGGAAAGCCCACAGCCCCCAGATCTGTGGGGTTACGCAGGCCGTTCCCAAAGAGCTTTAGAACAAGGCACAGTTTTCCCTGCTGGCTCTTTGGGCCGGGGACCCATCTCCAGCCGTATGGCCATTTTTGTGCGTGGCGCGGCGCCAAGTGGGAAAGGGTGGTTTTGAGGCTGAAGGCAGCAGGAAAGCCCGCAGCCCCCAGGTCTGTGTGGCTACACAAGCGGTTCCCAGAGAGCTTTAGAACAAGGCATAGTTTTCCCTGCTGGCTCTTTGGGCGGGGGACCCATCTCCAGCCGTATGGCCATTTTTGTGCCTGGCGCGGCGCCAAGTGGGAAAGCGTGGCTTTTGAGGCTGAAGGCAGCAGGAAAGCCCGCAGCTCCCACGTCTGTGGGGCTACACAAGCGGTTCCCAAAGACCTTTAGAACAAGGCATAGTTTTCCCTTCTGGCTCCTTGGGCGGAGGAGCCATCTCCAGCCATGTGGCCATTTTTGTTCCTGGCGCGGCGCCAAGTGGGAAAGGGTAGTGTTGAGGCTGAAGGCAGCAGGAAAGCCCGCAGCCCCCAGGTCTGTGGGGCTACGCAAGCGGTTCCCAAAGAGCTTTAGAACAAGGCATAATTTTCCCTGCTAGCTCTTTGGCGTGGGACCCATCTCCAGCCATATGGCCATTTTTGTGCCTGGCCCGGCGCCCAAAGGGAAATGGTGGTGTCGAGGCTGAAGGCAGCAGGAAAGCCTGCAGCCCCCAGGTCTGTGGGGCTACGCAAGCGGTTCCCAAAGAGCTTTAGACCAAGGCATAGTTTTCCCTGCTGGCTCCTTGGGCGGGGGACCCATCTCCAGCTATATGACCATTTTTGTGCCTGGCGCAGCGCCGAGTGGGAAAGGGTGGTGTTGAGGCTGAAGGCAGCAGGAAAGCCCGCAGCCCCCAGATCTGTGGGGTTACGCAAGCGGTTCCAAAAGAGCTTTAGAACAAGGCATAGTTTTCCCTGCTGGCTCTTTGGGCGGGGGACCCATCTCCAGCCGTATGGCCATTTTTGTGCCTGGCGCGGCGCCAAGTTGGAAAGGGTGCTGTTGAGGCTGAAGGCAGCAGGAAAGCCCGCAGCCCCCAGGTCTGTGGGGCAACGCAAGTGGTTCCCAAAGAGCTTTAGAACAAGGCATAGTTTTCCCTGCTGGCTCTTTGGGCAGGGGACCCATCTCCAGCCACAGGCCTTTTCTGTGCCTGGCCCGGCGCCAAGTGGGAAAGGGTGGTGTCGAGGCTGAAGGCAGCAGGAAAGGCCGCAGCCCCCAGGTCTGTGGGGCTACACAAGCGGTTCCCAGAGAGCTTTAGAACAAGGCATCGTTTTCCCTGCTGGCTCTTTGGGCGGGGGACCCATCTCCAGCCGTATGGCCATTTTTGTGCCTGGCGCAGCGCCGAGTGGGAAAGGGTGGTGTTGAGGCTGAAGGCAGCAGGAAAGCCCGCAGCCCCCAGGTCTGTGAGGTTACGCAAGCGGTTCCCAAAGAGCTTTAGAACAAGGCATAGTTTTCCCTGCTGGCTCCTTGGGCAGAGGAGCCATCTCCAGCCATGTGGCCATTTTTGTTCCTGGCGCGGCGCCAAGTGGGAAAGGGTAGTGTTGAGGCTGAAGGCAGCAGGAAGGCCTGCAGGCCACAGGTCTGTGGGGCTACGCAAGTGGTTCCCAAAGACATTTAGAACAAGGCATAGTTTTCCCTGTTGGCTCTTTGGGCGGGGGACCCATCTCCAGCCGTATGGCCATTTTTGTGCCTGGCGCAGCGCCAAGTGTGAAAGGGTGCTGTTGAGGCTGAAGGCAGCAGGAAAGCCCGCAGCCCCCAGGTCTGCAGGGCAACGCAAGCGGTTCCCAAAGAGCTTTGGAACAAGGCATAGTTTTCCCTGCTGGCTCTTTGGGCGGGGGACCCATCTCCAGCCATAGGCCTTTTTTGTGTCTGTCCCGGCGCCCAGGGGGAAAGGGTGGTGTCGAGGCTGAAGGCAGCAGGAAAGCCCGCAGCCCCCAGGTCTGTGGGGCTACGCAAGCGGTTCCCAAAGAGCTTTAGAACTAGGCATAGTTTTCCCTGCTGGCTCTTTGGGCGGGGGACCCATCTGCAGCCATATGGCCAGTTTTGTGCCTGGTGCGGCGCCAAGGGGGAAAGGGTGGCTTGAGGCTGAAGGCAGCAGGAAAGCCTGCAGCCCCCAGGTCTGTGGGGCTACGCAAGTGGTTCCCAAAGAGCTTTAGAACAAGGCATAGTTTTCCCTCCTGGCTCTTCGGGCGGGGGACCCATCTCCACCCGTATGGCCCTTTATGTGCCTGGCGCGGCGCCAAGTGGGAAAGGGTGGTTTTGAGGCTGAAGGCAGCAGGAAAGCCTGCAGCCCCCAGGTCTGTGGGGCTACGCAAGCGGTTCCCAAAGAGCTTTAGAACAAGGCATAGTTTTCCCTGCTGGCTCTTTGGGCGTGGCACCCATCTCCAGCCGTATGGCCACTTTTGTGCCTGGCGCGGCGCCAAGTGGGAAAGGGTGGTTTTGAGGCTGAAGGCAGCAGGAAGGCCCGCAGCTCCCAGGTCTGTGGGGCTACGCAAGCGGTTCCCAAAGAGCTTTAGACCAAGGCAGAGTTTTTCCTGCTGGCTCTTTGGGCGGGGGACCCATCTCCACCCATAGGCCTTTTTTGTGTCTGTCCCGGCGCCCAGAGGGAAAGGGTGGTTTTGAGGCTGAAGGCAGCATGAAAGCCCGCAGCCCCCAGGTCTGTGGGGCTACGCAAGCGGTTCCCAAAGAGCTTTAGAACAAGGCATAGTTTTCCCTGCTGGCTCCTTGGTCAGGGGACCCATCTCCAGCCGTATGGCCATTTTTGTGCCTGGCGCGACACCAAGTGGGAAAGGGTGGTGTCGAGGCTGAAGGCAGCAGGAAGGCCCGCAGCCCCCAGGTCTGTGGGGCTACGCAAGCGGTTCCCAAAGAGCTTTAGAACAAGGCATAGTTTTCCCTGCTGGCTCTTTGGGCGGGGGACCCATCTCCAGCCATATGGCCATTTTTGTGCCTGGTGCGGCGCCAAGGGGGAAAGGGTGGCTTGAGGCTGAAGGCAGCAGGAAAGCCTGCAGCCCCCAGGTCTGTGGGGCTACGCAAGCGGTTCCCAAAGAGCTTTAGAACAAGGCATAGTTTTCCCTGCTGGCTCCTTGGGCAAGGGACCCATATCCAGCCGTATGGCCATTTTTGTGCCTGGCGCGGCGCCCAGAGGGAAAGGGTGGTTTTGAGGCTGAAGGCAGCAGGAAAGCCCGCAGCCCCCAGGTCTGTGGGGCTACGCAAGCGGTTCCCAAAGAGCTTTAGAACAAGGCATAGTTTTCCCTGCTGGCTCTTTGGGCGTGGCACCCATCTCCAGCCGTACGGCCATTTTTGCTCCTGACGCGGCGCCAAGAGGGAAAGGGTGCTGTCAAGGCTGAAGGCAGCCGGAAGGCCCGCAGCCCCCAGGTCTGTGGGGCTACGCAAGCGGTTCCCAAAGAGCTTTAGAACAAGGCATAGTTTTCCCTGCTGGCTCTTTGGGCGGGGGACCCATCTCCAGACATATGGCCATTTTTGTGTCTGGTGCGGCGCCAAGGGGGAAAGGGTGGCTTTGAGGCTGAAGGCAGCAGGAAAGCCTGCAGCCCCCAGGTGTGTGGGGCTACGCAAGTGGTTCTCAAAGAGCTTTAGAACAAGGCATAGTTTTCCCTGCTGGCTTTTTGGGCGTGGCACCCATCTCCAGCCATATGTCCATTTTTACTCTTGGCGCGGCGCCAAGTGGGAAGGGGTGGTGTCGAGGCTGAAGGCAGCAGGAAGGCCCGCAGCCCCCAGGTCTGTGGGGCTACGCAAGCGGTTCCCAAAGAGCTTTAGAACAAGGCATAGTTTTCCCTGATGGCTCTTTGGGCGGGGGACCCATCTCCAGCCATATGGCCATTTTTGTGCCTGGTGCGGCGCCAAGGGGGAAAGGGTGGCTTGAGGCTGAAGGCAGCAGGAAAGCCTGCAGCCCCCAGGTCTCTGGGGCTATGCTAGCGGTTCCCAAAGAGCTTTAGAACAAGGCATAGTTTTCCCTGCTGGCTCCTTGGGCAGGGGACCCATCTCCAGCCGTATGGCCATTTTTGTGCCCGTCGCGGCGCCAAGTGGGAAAGGGTGGCTTTGAGGCTGAAGGCAGCAGGAAAGCCCGCAGCCCCCAGGTCTGTGGGGCTACGCAAGCAGTTCCCAAAGAGCTTTAGAACAAGGCATAGTTTTCCCTGCTGGCTCTTTGGGCGTGGCACCTATCTCCAGCCATAGGCCATTTTTGTGCCTGTCCCGGCGCCCAGAGGGAAAGGGTGGTTTTGAGGCTGAAGGCAGCAGGAAAGCCAGCAGCCCCCAGGTCTCTCGGACAATGCAAGCGGTTCCCAAAGAGCCTTAGAACAAGGCATAGTTTTCCCTGCTGGCTCTTTGGGCGTGGCACCCATCTCCAGCCGTATGGCCACTTTTGTGCCTGGCGCGGCGCCAAGTGGGAAAGGGTGGCTTGAGGCTGTAGGCAGCAGGAAAGCCTGCAGCCCCCAGGTCTGTGGGGCTACGCAAGCGGTTCCCAAAGAGCTTTAGAACAAGGCATAGTTTTTCCTGCTGGCTCTTTGGGCCGCGGACCCATCTCCAGCCATAGGCCTTTTTTGTGTCTGTCCCGGCGCCCAGAGGGAAAGGGTGGTTTTGAGGCTAAAGGCAGCAGGAAGGCCCGCAGCCCCCAGGTCTGTGGGGCTACGCAAGCAGTTCCCAAAGAGCTTTAGAACAAGGCATAGTTTTCCCTGCTGGCTCTTTGGGCGGGGGACCCATCTCCACCCATATGGCCATTTTTGTGCCTGGTGCGGCACCAAGTGGGAAAGGGTGGTGTCGAGGCTGAAGGCAGCAGGAAGGCCTGCAGCCCCCAGGTCTGTGGGACAATGCAAGCGGTTCCCAAAGAGCTTTAGAACAAGGCATAGTTTTCCCTGATGGCTCTTTGGGCGGGGGACCCATCTCCAGCCATATGGCCCTTTATGTGCCTGGCGCGGCCGCCAAGTGGGAAAGGGTGGTGTCGAGGCTGAAGGCAGCAGGAAGGCCCGCAGCCCACAGGTCTGTGGGGCTACGCAAGCGGTTCCCAAAGAGCTTTAGAACAAGGCATAGTTTTCCCTGCTGGCTCTTTGGGCGTGGCACCCATCTCCAGCCATATGGCCATTTTTGTGCCTGGCCCGGCGCCCAAAGGGAAATGGTGGTGTCGAGGCTGAAAGCAGCAGGAAAGCCCGCAGCCCCCAGGTCTGTGGGGCTACGCAAGCGGTTCCCAAAGAGCTTTAGAACAAGGCATAGTTTTCCCTGCTGACTCCTTGGGCGGGGGACCCATCTCCAGCTATATGGCCATTTTTGTGCCTGGCGCAGCGCCAAGTGGGAAAGGGTGGTGTTGAGGCTGAAGGCAGCAGGAAAGCCCGCAGCCCCCAGATCTGTGGGGTTACGCAAGCGGTTCCAAAAGAGCTTTAGAACAAGGCACAGTTTTCCCTGCTGGCTCTTTGGGTGGGTGACCCATCTCCAGACATAGGCCTTTTTTGTGCCTGGCACGGCGCCAAGTGGGAAAGGGTGGCTTTGAGGCTGAAGGCAGCAGGAAAGCCCGCAGCCCCCAGTTCTGTGAGTCTACGCAAGCGGTTCCCAAAGAGCTTTAGAACAAGGCATAGTTTTCCCTGCTGGCTCTTTGAGCCGGGGACCCATCTCCAGCCACAGGCCTTTTCTGTGCCTGGCCCGGCGCCCAAAGGGAAATGGTGGTGTCGAGGCTGAAGGCAGCAGGAAAGCCCGCAGCCCCCAGGTCTGTGTGGCTACAAAAGCGGTTCCCAGAGAGCTTTAGAACAAGGCATAGTTTTCCCTGCTGCCTCTTTGGGCGGGGGACCCATCTCCAGCCGTATGGCCATTTCTGTGCCTGGTGCGGTGCCTAGTGGGAAAGGGTGCTGTTGAGGCTGAAGGCAGCAGGAAAGCCCGCAGCCGCCAGATCTGTGGTGTTACGCAAGCGGTTTCTAAAGAGCTTTAGAACAAGGCACAGTTTTCCCTGCTGGCTCCTTGGGCGGGGGACCCATCTCCAGCTATATGGCCATTTTTGTGCCTGGCGCAGCACCGAGTGGGAAAGGGTGGTGTCGAGGCTGAAGGCAGCAGGAAAGCCCGCAGCCCCCAGGTCTGTGGGGCTACGCAAGTGGTTCCCAAAGACCTTTAGAACAAGGCATAGTTTTCCCTGCTGGCTCTTTGGGCGGGGGACCCATCTCCAGTCGTATGGCCATTTTTGTGCCTGGCACGGCGCCAAGTGGGAAAGGGTGGCTTTGAGGCTGAAGGCAGCAGGAAAGCCCACAGCCCCCAGATCTGTGGGGTTACGCAGGCCGTTCCCAAAGAGCTTTAGAACAAGGCACAGTTTTCCCTGCTGGCTCTTTGGGCCGGGGACCCATCTCCAGCCGTATGGCCATTTTTGTGCGTGGCGCGGCGCCAAGTGGGAAAGGGTGGTTTTGAGGCTGAAGGCAGCAGGAAAGCCCGCAGCCCCCAGGTCTGTGAGGCTATGCAAGCGGTTCCCAAAGAGCTTTAGAAAAAGGCATAGTTTTCCCTGCTGGCTCTTTGGGTGGGGGACCCATCTCCAGCCACAGGCCTTTTCTGTGCCTGGCCCGGCGCCCAAAGGGAAATGGTGGTGTCGAGGCTGAAGGCAGCAGGAAAGCCCGCAGCCCCCAGGTCTGTGTGGCTACACAAGCGGTTCCCAGAGAGCTTTAGAACAAGGCATAGTTTTCCCTGCTGGCTCTTTGGGCGGGGGACCCATATCCAGCCGTATGGCCATTTTTGTGCCTGGCGCGGCGCCAAGTGGGAAAGCGTGGCTTTTGAGGCTGAAGGCAGCAGGAAAGCCCGCAGCTCCCACGTCTGTGGGGCTACACAAGCGGTTCCCAAAGAGCTTTAGAACAAGGCATAGTTTTCCCTTCTGGCTCCTTGGGCGGAGGAGCCATCTCCAGCCATGTGGCCATTTTTGTTCCTGGCGCGGCGCCAAGTGGGAAAGGGTAGTGTTGAGGCTGAAGGCAGCAGGAAAGCCCGCAGCCCCCAGGTCTGTGGGGCTACGCAAGCGGTTCCCAAAGAGCTTTAGAACAAGGCATAATTTTCCCTGCTAGCTCTTTGGGCGTGGGACCCATCTCCAGCCATATGGCCATTTTTGTGCCTGGCCCGGCGCCCAAAGGGAAATGGTGGTGTCGAGGCTGAAGGCAGCAGGAAAGCCTGCAGCCCCCAGGTCTGTGGGGCTACGCAAGCGGTTCCCAAAGAGCTTTAGAACAAGGCATAGTTTTCCCTGCTGGCTCCTTGGGCAGGGGACCCATCTCCAGCTATATGACCATTTTTGTGCCTGGCGCAGCGCCGAGTGGGAAAGGGTGGTGTTGAGGCTGAAGGCAGCAGGAAAGCCCGCAGCCCCCAGATCTGTGGGGTTACGCAAGCGGTTCCAAAAGAGCTTTAGAACAAGGCATAGTTTTCCCTGCTGGCTCTTTGGGCGGGGGACCCATCTCCAGCCGTATGGCCATTTTTGTGCCTGGCGCGGCGCCAAGTTGGAAAGGGTGCTGTTGAGGCTGAAGGCAGCAGGAAAGCCCGCAGCCCCCAGGTCTGTGGGGCAACGCAAGCGGTTCCCAAAGAGCTTTAGAACAAGGCATAGTTTTCCCTGCTGACTCCTTGGGCGGGGGACCCATCTCCAGCTATATGGCCATTTTTGTGCCTGGCGCAGCGCCAAGTGGGAAAGGGTGGTGTTGAGGCTGAAGGCAGCAGGAAAGCCCGCAGCCCCCACATCTGTGGGGTTACGCAAGCGGTTCCAAAAGAGCTTTAGAACAAGGCACAGTTTTCCCTGCTGGCTCTTTGGGTGGGTGACCCATCTCCAGACATAGGCCTTTTTTGTGCCTGGCACGGCGCCAAGTGGGAAAGGGTGGCTTTGAGGCTGAAGGCAGCAGGAAAGCCCGCAGCCCCCAGTTCTGTGAGTCTACGCAAGCGGTTCCCAAAGAGCTTTAGAACAAGGCATAGTTTTCCCTGCTGGCTCTTTGAGCCGGGGACCCATCTCCAGCCACAGGCCTTTTCTGTGCCTGGCCCGGCGCCCAAAGGGAAATGGTGGTGTCGAGGCTGAAGGCAGCAGGAAAGCCCGCAGCCCCCAGGTCTGTGTGGCTACAAAAGCGGTTCCCAGAGAGCTTTAGAACAAGGCATAGTTTTCCCTGCTGCCTCTTTGGGCGGGGGACCCATCTGCAGCCGTATGGCCATTTCTGTGCCTGTGCGGTGCCTAGTGGGAAAGGGTGCTGTTGAGGCTGAAGGCAGCAGGAAAGCCCGCAGCCGCCAGATCTGTGGTGTTACGCAAGCGGTTTCTAAAGAGCTTTAGAACAAGGCACAGTTTTCCCTGCTGGCTCCTTGGGCGGGGGACCCATCTCCAGCTATATGGCCATTTTTGTGCCTGGCGCAGCACCGAGTGGAAAGGGTGGTGTCGAGGCTGAAGGCAGCAGGAAAGCCCGCAGCCCCCAGGTCTGTGGGGCTACACAAGCGGTTCCCAAAGAGCTTTAGAACAAGGCATAGTTTTCCCTGCTGGCTCTTTGGGCGGGGGACCCATCTCCAGTCGTATGGCCATTTTTGTGCCTGGCACGGCGCCAAGTGGGAAAGGGTGGCTTTGAGGCTGAAGGCAGCAGGAAAGCCCACAGCCCCCAGATCTGTGGGGTTACGCAGGCCGTTCCCAAAGAGCTTTAGAACAAGGCACAGTTTTCCCTGCTGGCTCTTTGGGCCGGGGACCCATCTCCAGCCGTATGGCCATTTTTGTGCGTGGCGCGGCGCCAAGTGGGAAAGGGTGGTTTTGAGGCTGAAGGCAGCAGGAAAGCCCGCAGCCCCCAGGTCTGTGTGGCTACACAAGCGGTTCCCAGAGAGCTTTAGAACAAGGCATAGTTTTCCCTGCTGGCTCTTTGGGCGGGGGACCCATCTCCAGCCGTATGGCCATTTTTGTGCCTGGCGCGGCGCCAAGTGGGAAAGCGTGGCTTTTGAGGCTGAAGGCAGCAGGAAAGCCCGCAGCTCCCACGTCTGTGGGGCTACACAAGCGGTTCCCAAAGACCTTTAGAACAAGGCATAGTTTTCCCTTCTGGCTCCTTGGGCGGAGGAGCCATCTCCAGCCATGTGGCCATTTTTGTTCCTGGCGCGGCGCCAAGTGGGAAAGGGTAGTGTTGAGGCTGAAGGCAGCAGGAAAGCCCGCAGCCCCCAGGTCTGTGGGGCTACGCAAGCGGTTCCCAAAGAGCTTTAGAACAAGGCATAATTTTCCCTGCTAGCTCTTTGGCGTGGGACCCATCTCCAGCCATATGGCCATTTTTGTGCCTGGCCCGGCGCCCAAAGGGAAATGGTGGTGTCGAGGCTGAAGGCAGCAGGAAAGCCTGCAGCCCCCAGGTCTGTGGGGCTACGCAAGCGGTTCCCAAAGAGCTTTAGACCAAGGCATAGTTTTCCCTGCTGGCTCCTTGGGCGGGGGACCCATCTCCAGCTATATGACCATTTTTGTGCCTGGCGCAGCGCCGAGTGGGAAAGGGTGGTGTTGAGGCTGAAGGCAGCAGGAAAGCCCGCAGCCCCCAGATCTGTGGGGTTACGCAAGCGGTTCCAAAAGAGCTTTAGAACAAGGCATAGTTTTCCCTGCTGGCTCTTTGGGCGGGGGACCCATCTCCAGCCGTATGGCCATTTTTGTGCCTGGCGCGGCGCCAAGTTGGAAAGGGTGCTGTTGAGGCTGAAGGCAGCAGGAAAGCCCGCAGCCCCCAGGTCTGTGGGGCAACGCAAGTGGTTCCCAAAGAGCTTTAGAACAAGGCATAGTTTTCCCTGCTGGCTCTTTGGGCAGGGGACCCATCTCCAGCCACAGGCCTTTTCTGTGCCTGGCCCGGCGCCAAGTGGGAAAGGGTGGTGTCGAGGCTGAAGGCAGCAGGAAAGGCCGCAGCCCCCAGGTCTGTGGGGCTACACAAGCGGTTCCCAGAGAGCTTTAGAACAAGGCATCGTTTTCCCTGCTGGCTCTTTGGGCGGGGGACCCATCTCCAGCCGTATGGCCATTTTTGTGCCTGGCGCAGCGCCGAGTGGGAAAGGGTGGTGTTGAGGCTGAAGGCAGCAGGAAAGCCCGCAGCCCCCAGGTCTGTGAGGTTACGCAAGCGGTTCCCAAAGAGCTTTAGAACAAGGCATAGTTTTACCTGCTGGCTCCTTGTGCGGGGGACCCATCGCCAGCCATATGGCCATTTTTGTGCCTGGCGCGGCGCCGAGTGGGAAAGGGTGGTGTTGAGGCTGAAGGCAGCAGGAAAGCCTGCAGGCAACAGGTCTGTGGGGCTACGCAAGTGGTTCCCAAAGACATTTAGAACAAGGCATAGTTTTCCCTGCTGGCTCTTTGGGCGGGGGACCCATCTCCAGCCGTATGGCCATTTTTGTGCCTGGCGCAGCGCCAAGTGGGAAAGGGTGGTGTTGAGGCTGAAGGCAGTAGGAAAGCCCGCAGCCCCCAGGTCTGCAGGGCAACGCAAGCGGTTCCCAAAGAGCTTTAGAACAAGGCATAGTTTTCCCTGCTGGCTCTTTGGGTGGGGGACCCATCTCCAGCCATATGGACATTTTTGTGCCTGGCGCAGCGCCAATTGGGAAATGGTGGTGTTGAGTCTGAAGGCAGCAGGAAAGCCCGCAGCCCCCAGGTCTGTGGGGCTACGCAAGCGGTTCCCAGAGAGCTTTAGAACAAGGCATAGTTTTCCCTGCTGGCTCTTTGGGCGGGGGACCCATCTCCAGCCGTATGGCCATTTTTGTGCCTGGCGCAGCGCCAATTGGGAAATGGTGGTGTTGAGTCTGAAGGCAGCAGGAAAGCCCGCAGCCCCCAGGTCTGTGGGGCTACGCAAGTGGTTCCCAAAGACCTTTAGAACAAGGCATAGTTTTCCCTGCTGGCTCTTTGGGCGGGGGACCCATCTCCAGCCGTATGGCCATTTTTGTGCGTGGCGCGGCGCCGAGTGGGAAAGGGTGGTGTTGAGGCTGAAGGCAGCAGGAAAGCCCGCAGCCCCTGGTCTGTGGGGCTACGCAAGCGGTTCCCAAAGAGCTTTAGAACAAGGCATAGTTTTCCCTGCTGGCTCCTTGGGCGGGGGACCCATCTCCAGCCGTATGGCCATTTTTGTGCCTGGCGCGGCGCCAAGTGGGAAAGGGTGGTGTCGAGGCTGAAGGCAGCAGGAAAGCCCGCAGCCCCCAGATCTGTGGGGTTACGCAAGCGGTTCCCAAAGAGCTTTAGAACAAGGCATAGTTTTCCCTGCTGGCTCCTTGGGCAGAGGAGCCATCTCCAGCCATGTGGCCATTTTTGTTCCTGGCGCGGCGCCAAGTGGGAAAGGGTAGTGTTGAGGCTGAAGGCAGCAGGAAGGCCTGCAGGCCACAGGTCTGTGGGGCTACGCAAGTGGTTCCCAAAGACATTTAGAACAAGGCATAGTTTTCCCTGTTGGCTCTTTGGGCGGGGGACCCATCTCCAGCCGTATGGCCATTTTTGTGCCTGGCGCAGCGCCAAGTGTGAAAGGGTGCTGTTGAGGCTGAAGGCAGCAGGAAAGCCCGCAGCCCCCAGGTCTGCAGGGCAACGCAAGCGGTTCCCAAAGAGCTTTGGAACAAGGCATAGTTTTCCCTGCTGGCTCTTTGGGCGGGGGACCCATCTCCAGCCATAGGCCTTTTTTGTGTCTGTCCCGGCGCCCAGAGGGAAAGGGTGGTTTTGAGGCTGAAGGCAGCAGGAAAGCCCACAGCCCCCAGGTCTGTGGGGCTACGCAAGTGGTTCCCAAAGAGCTTTAGAACAAGGCATAGTTTTCCCTGCTGGCTCTTTGGGCGGGGGACCCATCTCCAGCCGTATGGCCATTTTTGTGCGTGGCGCGGCGCCAAGTTCGAAAGGGTGGTTTTGAGGCTGAAGGCAGCAGGAAAGCCCGCAGCCCCCAGGTAAGTGAGGCTACGCAAGCGGTTCCCAAAGAGCTTTAGAACAAGGCACAGTTTTCCCTGCTGGCTCTTTGGGCGGGGGACCCATCTCCAGCCGTATGGCCATTTTTGTGCCTGGCGCAGCGCCAAGTGGGAAAGGGTGGTGTTGAGGCTGAAGGCAGCAGGAAAGCCCGCAGCCCCCAGATCTGTGGTGTTACGCAAGCGGTTCCTAAAGAGCTTTAGAACAAGGCACAGTTTTCCCTGCTGGCTCTTTGGGTGGGTGACCCATCTCCAGACATAGGCCTTTTTTGTGCCTGGCACGGCGCCAAGTGGGAAAGGGTGGCTTTGAGGCTGAAGGCAGCAGGAAAGCCCGCAGCCCCCAGGTCTGTGAGGCTACGCAAGCGGTTCCCAAAGAGCTTTAGAACAAGGCATAGTTTTCCCTGCTGGCTCTTTGGGCGGGGGAGCCATCTCCAGCCGTATGGCCATTTTTGAGCCTGGTGCGGTGCCTAGTGGGAAAGGGTGCTGTTGAGGCTGAAGGCAGCAGGAAAGCCCGCAGCCCCCAGGTCTGTGGGGCAACGCAAGTGGTTCCCAAAGAGCTTTAGAACAAGGCATAGTTTTCCCCGCTGGCTCTTTGGGCAGGGGACCCATCTCCAGCCACAGGCCTTTTCTGTGCCTGGCCCGGCGCCCAAAGGGAAATGGTGGTGTCGAGGCTGAAGGCAGCAGGAAAGGCCGCAGCCCCCAGGTCTGTGGGGCTACACAAGCGGTTCCCAAAGAGCTTTAGAACAAGGCATCGTTTTCCCTGCTGGCTATTTGGGCAGGGGACCCATCTCCAGCCGTATGGCCATTTTTGTGCCTGGCGCAGCGCCGAGTGGGAAAGGGTGGTGTTGAGGCTGAAGGCAGCAGGAAAGCCCGCAGCCCCCAGGTCTGTGGGGCTACGCAAGCGGTTCCCAAAGACCTTTAGAACAAGGCATAGTTTTCCCTGCTGGCTCTTCGGGGAGGGGACCCATCTCCAGCCGTATGGCCATTTTTGTGCCTGGCGCAGCACCGAGTAGGAAAGGGTGTTTTTGAGTCTGAAGGCAGCAGGAAAGCCCGCAGCCCCAAGATCTGTGGGGTTACGCAAGCCGTTCCAAAAGAGCTTTAGAACAAGGCACAGTTTTCCCTGCTGGCTCTTTGGGCGGGGGACCCATCTCCAGCCATATGGCCATTTTTGTGCGTGGCGCGGCGCCGAGTGGGAAAGGGTGGTGTTGAGGCTGAAGGCAGCAGGAAAGCCCGCAGCCCCCAGGTCTGTGAGGCTACGCAAGCGGTTCCCAAAGAGCTTTAGAACAAGGCATAGTTTTCCCTGCTGGCTCTTTGGGCGGGGGACCCATCTCCAGCCACAGGCCTTTTCTGTGCCTGGCCCGGCGCCCAAAGGGAAATGGTGGTGTCGAGGCTGAAGGGAGCAGGAAAGCCCGCAGCCCCCAGGTCTGTGTGGCTACACAAGCGGTTCCCAGAGAGCTTTAGAACAAGGAATAGTTTTCCCTGCTGGCTCTTTGGGCGGGGGACCCATCTGCAGCCGTATGGCCATTTTTGTGCCTGGCGCAGCACCGAGTGGGAAAGGGTTGCTTTTGAGTCTGAAGGCAGCAGGAAAGCCCGCAGCTCCCAGGTCTCTGGGGCTACGCAAGCGGTTCCCAAAGAGCTTTAGAACAAGGCATATTTTTCCCTGCTGGCTCTTTGGGCGGGGGACCCATCTCCAGCCATATGGCCATTTTTGTGCCTGGCGCAGCGCCAAGTGGGAAAGGGTGCTGTTGAGGCTGAAGGCAGCAGGAAAGCCCGCAGCCCCCAGGTCTGTGGGGTAACGCAAGCGGTTCCCAAAGAGTTTTAGAACAAGGCACAGTTTTCCCTGCTGGCTCTTTGGGGAGGGGACCCATCTCCAGCCGTATGGCCATTTTTGTGCCTGGCGCAGCGCCGAGTAGGAAAGGGTGTTTTTGAGGCTGAAGGCAGCAGGAAAGCCCGCAGCCCCCAGATCTGTGGGGTTACGCAAGCGGTTCCCAAAGAGCTTTAGAACAAGGCATAGTTTTCCCTGCTGGCTCTTTGGGCAGGGGACCCATCTCCAGCTGTATGGCAATTTTTCTGCCTGGCGCGGTGCCTAGTGGGAAAGGGTGGTATTGAGGCCGAAGGCAGCAGGAAGCTCGCAGCCCCCAGGTCTGTGGGGCTACGCAAGCGGTTCCCAAAGAGCTTTAGAACAAGGCACAGTTTTCCCTGCTGGCTCTTTGGGCGGGGGACCCATCTCCAGCCGTATGGCCATTTTTGTGCCTGGCGCGGCGCCAAGTGGGAAAGGGTGGTTTTGAGGCTGAAGGCAGCAGGAAAGCCCGCAGCCCCCAGGTCTGTGAGGCTACGCAAGCGGTTCCCAAAGAGCTTTAGAACAAGGCATAGTTTTCCCTGCTGGCTCTTTGGGCGGGGGACCCATCTCCAGCCACAGGCCTTTTCTGTGCCTGGCCCGGCGCCCAAAGGGAAATGGTGGTGTCGAGGCTGAAGGCAGCAGGAAATCCCGCAGCCCCCAGGGTCTGTGTGGCTACACAAGCGGTTCCGAAAGAGCTTTAGAACAAGGCATAGTTTTCCCTGCTGGCTCTTTGGGCGGGGGACCCATCTCCAGCCGTATGGCCATTTTTGTGCCTGGTGCGGAGCCTAGTGGGAAAGGGTGGTTTTGAGGCTGAAGGCAGCAGGAAAGCCCGCAGCCCCCAGGTCTGCGGGGCAACGCAGGCGGTTCCCAAAGAGCTTTAGAACAAGGCATATTTTTCCCTGCTGGCTCTTTGGGCGGGGGACCCATCTCCAGCCATAGGCCTTTTTTGTGCCTGGCGCAGCGCCAATTGGGAAAGGGTGGTGTTGAGGCTGAAGGCAGCAGGAAAGCCCGCAGCCCCCAGGTCTGTGGGGCTACGCAAGCGGTTCCCAAAGAGCTTTAGAACAAGGCATAGTTTTCCCTGCTGGCTCTTTGGGCGGGGGACCCATCTCCAGCCGTATGGCCATTTTTGTGCCTGGCGCAGCGCCAATTGGGAAAGGGTGCTGTTGAGGCTGAAGGCAGCAGGAAAGCCAGCAGCCCCCAGGTCTGCAGGGCAACGCAAGCGGTTCCCAAAGAGCTTTAGAACAAGGCATAGTTTTCCCTGCTGGCTCCTTGGGCGGAGGAGCCATCTCCAGCCATGTGGCCATTTTTGTGCCTGGCGCAGCGCCAAGTGGGAAAGGGTGCTGTTGAGGCTGAAGGCAGCAGGAAAGCCCGCAGCCCCCAGGTCTGCGGGGCAACACAGGCGCTTCCCAAAGAGCTTTAGAACAAGGCATATTTTTCCCTGCTGGCTCTTTGGGCGGGGGACCCATCTCCAGCCGTATGGACATTTTTGTGCCTGGCGCAGCGCCAATTGGGAAATGGTGGTGTTGAGGACGAAGGCAGCAGGAAAGCCCGCAGCCCCCTGGTCTGTGGGGCTACGCAAGCGGTTCCCAAAGACCTTTAGAACAAGGCATAGTTTTCCCTGGTGGCTCTTTGGGGAGGGGACCCATCTCCAGCCGTATGGCCATTTTTGTGCCTGGCGCAGCGCCGAGTAGGAAAGGGTGTTTTTGAGGCTGAAGGCAGCAGGAAAGCCCGCAGCCCCCAGGTCTGTGGGGTTACGCAAGCGGTTCCAAAAGAGCTTTAGAACAAGGCATAGTTTTCCCTGCTGGCTCTTTGGGCGGGGGACCCATCTCCAGCCGTATGGCCATTTTTGTGCGTGGCGCGGCGCCAAGTTCGAAAGGGTGGTATTGAGGCTGAAGGCAGCAGGAAAGCCCGCAGCCCCCAGGTAACTGAGGCTACGCAAGCGGTTCCCAAAGAGCTTTAGAACAAGGCATAGTTTTCCCTGCTGGCTCTTTGGGCGGGGGACCCATCTCCAGCCGTATGGCCATTTTTGTGCGTGGCGCGGCGCCAAGTTCGAAAGGGTGGTATTGAGGCTGAAGGCAGCAGGAAAGCCCGCAGCCCCCAGGTAAGTGAGGCTACGCAAGCGGTTCCCAAAGAGCTTTAGAACAAGGCATAGTTTTCCCTGCTGGCTCTTTGGGCGGGGGACCCATCTCCAGCCGTATGGCCATTTTTGTGCGTGGCGCGGCGCCAAGTGGGAAAGGGTGGTTTTGAGGCTGAAGGCAGCAGGAAAGCCCGCAGCCCCCAGGTCTGTGAGGCTACGCAAGCGGTTCCCAAAGAGCTTTAGAACAAGGCATAGTTTTCCCTGCTGGCTCTTTGGGCGGGGGACCCATCTCCAGCCACAGGCCTTATCTGTGCCTGGCCCGGCGCACAAATGGAAATGGTGGTGTCGAGGCTGAAGGCAGCAGGAAATCCCGCAGCCCCCAGGTCTGTGTGGCTACACAAGCGGTTCCCAGAGAGCTTTAGAACAAGACATAGTTTTCCCTGCTGGCTCTTTGGGCGGGGGACCCATCTGCAGCCGTATTGGACATTTTTGTGCCTGGCGCAGCGCCAATTGGGAAAGGGTGGTGTTGAGGCTGAAGGCAGCAGGAAAGCCCGCAGCTCCCAGGTCTGTGGGGCTATGCAAGCGGTTCCCAAAGAGCTTTAGAACAAGGCATAGTTTTCCCTGCTGGCTCTTTGGGCGGGGGACCCATGTCCAGCCGTATGGCCATTTTTGTGCCTGGCACGGCGCCAAGTGGGAAAGGGTGGTTTTGAGGCTGAAGGCAGCAGGAAAGCCTGCCGGCCACAGGTCTGTGGGGCTACGCAAGTGGTTCCCAAAGACCTTTAGAACAAGGCATAGTTTTCCCTGCTGGCTCTTTGGGCGGGGGACCCATCTCCAGCCGTATGGCCATTTTTGTGCCTGGCGCAGCGCCAAGTGGGAAAGGGTGGCTTTTGAGGCTGAAGGCAGCAGGAAAGCCCGCAGCCCCCAGGTCTGTGGGGTTACGCAAGGGGTTCCCAAAGAGCTTTAGAACAAGGCATAGTTTTCCCTGCTGGCTCTTTGAGTGGGTGACCCATCTCCAGACATAGGCCTTTTTTGTGCCTGGCCCGGCGCCCAGAGGGAAAGAGTGGTTTTGAGGCTGAAGGCAGCAGGAAAGCCCACAGCCCCCAGGTCTGTGGGACAACGCAAGCGGTTCCCAAAGAGCTTTAGAACAAGGCATAGTTTTCCCTGCTGGCTCTTTAGGCGGGGGACCCATCTCCAGCCGTATGGCCATTTTTGTGCCTGGCACGGCGCCAAGTGGGAAAGGGTGGTGTCGCGGCTGAAGGCAGCAGCAAGCCTGCAGCCCGCAGGTCTGTGGGGCTACGCAAGCGGTTCCCAAAGACCTTTAGAACAAGGCATAATTTTCCCTGCTGGCTCTTTGGGCGGGAGACCCATCTCTAGCCATAGGCCATTTTTGGGCCTGGCACGGCGCCAAGTGGGAAAGGGTGGTGTCGCGGCTGAAGGCAGCAGCAAAGCCTGCAGCCCCCAGGTCTGTGGGGCTACGCAAGCGGTTCCAAAGAGGTGTAGAAACAAGGCATAGTTTTCCCTGCTGGCTCTTTGGGCGGGGGACCCATCTCTAGCCATAGGCCATTTTTGTGCCTGGCGCGGCACCAAGTGGGAAAGGGTGGTTTTGAGGCTGAAGGCAGCAGGAAAGCCGGCAGGCCACAGGTCTGTGGGGGCTACGCAAGCGGTTCCCAAAGAGCTTTAGAACAAGGCATAGTTTTCCCTGCTGGCTCTTCGGGCGGGGGACCCATCTCCAGCCGTATGGCCATTTTGTGCCTGGCGCGGTGCCTAGTGGGAAAGGGTGGTGTTGAGGCTGAAGGCAGCAGGAAAGCCCGCAGCCCCCAGGTCTGTGGGGCTACGCAAGCAGTTCCCAAAGAGCTTTACAACAAGGCATAGTTTTCCCTGCTGGCTCCTTGGCAGGGGACCCATCTCTAGCCTTAGGCCATTATTGTGCTTGGCGCGGCGCCAAGTGGGATAGTGTGGTTTTGAGGCTGGAAGGCAGCAGGAAAGTCTGCAGCCCCCAGGTCTGTTCGGCTACACAAGCGGTTCCCAAAGAGCTTTAGAACAAGGCATAGTTTTCCCTGCAGGCTCTTTCGGCGGGGGGACCCATCTCCAGCCGTATGGCCATTTTTGTGCCTGGCGCGGCGCCAAGTGGGAAAGGGTGGTTGTGAGGCTGAAGGCAGCAGGAAACCCCGCAGCCCCCAGGTCTGTGAGGCTACACAAGCGGTTCCCAAAGAGCTTTAGAACAAGGCATAGTTTTCCCTGCTGGCTCTTTGGGCGGGGGACCCATCTCCAGCCATATGGCCATTTCTGTGCCTGGCGCGGCGCCAAGTGGGAAAGGGTGGCTTTTGAGGCTGAAGGCAGCAGGAAAGCCCGCAGCCCCCAGGTCTGTGAGGCTACGCAAGCGGTTCCCAAAGAGCTTTAGAACAAGGCATAGTTTTCCCTGCTGGCTCTTTGAGCCGGGGACCCATCTCCAGCCACAGGCCTTTTCTGTGCCTGGCCCGGCGCCCAAAGGGAATGGTGGTGTCGAGGCTGAAGGCAGCAGGAAAGCCCGCAGCCCCCAGGTCTGTGTGGCTACACAAGCGGTTCCCAGAGAGCTTTAGAACAAGGCATAGTTTTCCCTGCTGGCTCTTTGGGCAGGCGACCCATCTCCAGCCGTATGGCCATTTTTGTGCCTGGCGCAGCGCCGAGTGGGAAAGGGTGGTGTTGAGGCTGAAGGCAGCAGGAAAGCCCGCAGCCCCCAGGTCTGTGAGGTTACGCAAGCGGTTCCCAAAGAGCTTTAGAACAAGGCATAGTTTTACCTGCTGGCTCCTTGGGCGGGGGACCCATCTCCAGCCGTATGGCCATTTTTGTGCCTGGCGCAGCGCCAAGTGGGAAAGGGTAGTGTTGAGGCTGAAGGCAGCAGGAAAGCCCGCAGCCCCCAGATCTGTGGGGTTACGCAAGCGGTTCTCAAAGAGCTTTAGAACAAGGCATAGTTTTCCCTGATGGCTCTTTGGGTAGGTGACCCATCTCCAGACATAGGCCTTTTTTGTGCCTGGCCCGGCGCCCAGAGGGAAAGGGTGGTTTTGAGGCTGAAGGCAGCAGGAAAGCCCACAGCCCCCAGGTCTTTGGGACAACGCAAGCGGTTCCCAAAGAGCTTTAGAACAAGGCATAGTTTTCCCTGCTGGCTCTTTGGGTGGGGGACCCATGTCCAGCCGTATGGCCATTTTTGTGCCTGGCACGGCTCCAAGTGGAAAGGGTGGTTTTGAGGCTGAAGGCAGCAGGAAAGCCTGCCGGCCACAGGTCTGTGGGGCTACGCAAGTGGTTCCCAAAGACCTTTAGAACAAGGCATAGTTTTCCCTGCTGGCTCTTTGGGCGGGGGACCCATCTCCAGCCGTATGGCCATTTTTGTGCCTGGCGCAGCGCCAAGTGGGAAAGGGTGGCTTTTGAGGCTGAAGGCAGCAGGAAAGCCCGCAGCCCCCAGGTCTGTGGGGTTACGCAAGGGGTTCCAAAAGAGCTTTAGAACAAGGCATAGTTTTCCCCTGCTGGCTCTTTGGGTGGGTGACCCATCTCCAGACATAGGCCTTTTTTGTGCCTGGCCCGGCGCCCAGAGGGAAAGAGTGGTTTTGAGGCTGAAGGCAGCAGGAAAGCCCACAGCCCCCAGGTCTGTGGGGACTACGCAAGCGGTTCCCAAAGAGCTTTAGAACAAGGCATAGTTTTCCCTGCTGGCTCTTTAGGCGGGGGACCCATCTCCAGCCGTATGGCCATTTTTGTGCCTGGCACGGCGCCAAGTGGGAAAGGGTGGTGTCGCGGCTGAAGGCAGCAGCAAAGCCTGCAGCCCGCAGGTCTGTGGGGCTACGCAAGCGGTTCCCAAAGACCTTTAGAACAAGGCATAATTTTCCCTGCTGGCTCTTTGGGCGGGAGACCCATCTCTAGCCATAGGCCATTTTTGGGCCTGGCACGGCGCCAAGTGGGAAAGGTGGTGTCGCGGCTGAAGGCAGCAGCAAAGCCTGCAGCCCCCAGGTCTGTGGGGCTACGCAAGCGGTTCCCAAAGAGCTTTAGAACAAGGCATAGTTTTCCCTGCTGGCTCTTTGGGCGGGGGACCCATCTCTAGCCATAGGCCATTTTTGTGCCTGGCGCAGCACCAAGTGGGAAAGGGTGTGTTTTGAGGCTGAAGGCAGCAGGAAAGCCGGCAGGCCACAGGTCTGTGGGGCTACGCAAGCGGTTCCCAAAGAGGTTTAGAACAAGGCATAGTTTTCCCTGCTGGCTCTTCGGGCGGGGGGACCCATCTCCAGCCGTATGGCCATTTTGTGCCTGGCGCGGTGCCTAGTGGGAAAGGGTGGTGTTGAGGCTGAAGGCAGCAGGAAAGCCCGCAGCCCCCCAGGTCTGTGGGGCTACGCAAGCAGTTCCCAAAGAGCTTTACAACAAGGCATAGTTTTCCCTGCTGGCTCCTTGGGCAGGGGACCCATCTCTAGCCTTAGGCCATTATTGTGCTTGGCGCGGCGCCAAGTGGGATAGTGTGGTTTTGAGGCTGGAAGGCAGCAGGAAAGTCTGCAGCCCCCAGGTCTGTTCGGCTACACAAGCGGTTCCCAAAGAGCTTTAGAACAAGGCATAGTTTTCCCTGCAGGCTCCTTGGGCGGGGGACCCATCTCCAGCCGTATGGCCATTTTTGTGCTGGCGCGGCGCCAAGTGGGAAAGGGTGGTTGTGAGGCTGAAGGCAGCAGGAAACCCCGCAGCCCCCAGGTCTGTGAGGCTACACAAGCGGTTCCCAAAGAGCTTTAGAACAAGGCATAGTTTTCCCTGCTGGCTCTTTGGGCGGGGGGACCCATCTCCAGCCATATGGCCATTTCTGTGCCTGGCGCGGCGCCAAGTGGGAAAGGGTGGTTTTGAGGCTGAAGGCAGCAGGAAAGCCCGCAGCCCCCAGGTCTGTGAGGCTACGCAAGCGGTTCCCAAAGAGCTTTAGAACAAGGCATAGTTTTCCCTGCTGGCTCTTTGAGCCGGGGACCCATCTCCAGCCACAGGCCTTTTCTGTGCCTGGCCCGGCGCCCAAAGGGAAATGGTGGTGTCGAGGCTGAAGGCAGCAGGAAAGCCCGCAGCCCCCAGGTCTTTGGGACAACGCAAGCGGTTCCCAAAGAGCTTTAGAACAAGGCATAGTTTTCCCTGCTGGCTCTTTGGGCGGGGGACCCATCTCCAGCCGTATGGCCATTTTTGTGCCTGGCACAGCGCCAAGTGGGAAAGGGTGATGTTGAGGCTGAAGGCAGCAGGAAAGCCCGCAGCCCCCAGGTCTGTGGGGTTACGCAAGCGGTTCCCAAAGAGCTTTAGAACAAGGCATAGTTTTCCCTGCTGGCTCTTTGGGTGGGTGACCCATCTCCAGACATAGGCCTTTTTTGTGCCTGGCCCGGCGCCCAGAGGGAAAGAGTGGTTTTGAGGCTGAAGGCAGCAGGAAAGCCCACAGCCCCCAGGTCTGTGGGACAACGCAAGCGGTTCCCAAAGAGCTTTAGAACAAGGCATAGTTTTCCCTGCTGGCTCTTTGGGCGGGGGACCCATCTCCAGCCGTATGGCCATTTTTGTGCCTGGCACGGCGCCAAGTGGGAAAGGGTGGTGTCGCGGCTGAAGGCAGCAGCAAAGCCTGCAGCCCCCAGGTCTGTGGGGCTACGCAAGTGGTTCCCAAAGACCTTTAGAACAAGGCATAGTTTTCCCTGCTGGCTCTTTGGGCGGGGGACCCATCTCCAGCCGTATGGCCATTTTTGTGCCTGGCGCAGCGCCAAGTGGGAAAGGGTGATGTTGAGGCTGAAGGCAGCAGGAAAGCCCGCAGCCCCCAGATCTGTGGGGTTACGCAAGGGGTTCCAAAAGAGCTTTAGAACAAGGCATAGTTTTCCCTGCTGGCTCTTTGGGTGGGTGACCCATCTCCAGACATAGGCCTTTTTTGTGCCTGGCCCGGCGCCCAGAGGGAAAGAGTGGTTTTGAGGCTGAAGGCAGCAGGAAAGCCCACAGCCCCCAGGTCTGTGGGACAACGCAAGCGGTTCCCAAAGAGCTTTAGAACAAGGCATAGTTTTCCCCGCTGGCTCTTTAGGCGGGGGACCCATCTCCAGCCGTATGGCCATTTTTGTGCCTGGCACGGCGCCAAGTGGGAAAGGGTGGTGTCGCGGCTGAAGGCAGCAGCAAAGCCTGCAGCCCGCAGGTCTGTGGGGCTACGCAAGCGGTTCCCAAAGACCTTTAGAACAAGGCATAGTTTTCCCTGCTGGCTCTTTGGGCGGGAGACCCATCTCTAGCCATAGGCCATTTTTGGGCCTGGCACGGCGCCAAGTGGGAAAGGGTGGTGTCGCGGCTGAAGGCAGCAGCAAAGCCTGCAGCCCACAGGTCTGTGGGGCTACGCAAGCGGTTCCCAAAGAGGTTTAGAACAAGGCATAGTTTTCCCTGCTGGCTCTTTGGGCGGGGGACCCATCTCTAGCCATAGGCCATTTTTGTGCCTGGCGCAGGCACCAAGTGGGAAAGGGTGGTTTTGAGGCTGAAGGCAGCAGGAAAGCCGGCAGGCCACAGGTCTGTGGGGCTACGCAAGCGGTTCCCAAAGAGCTTTAGAACAAGGCATAGTTTTCCCTGCTGGCTCTTTGGGCGGGGGACCCATCTCCAGCCGTATGGCCATTTTTGTGCCTGGCGCGGTGCCTAGTGGGAAAGGGTGGTGTTGAGGCTGAAGGCAGCAGGAAAGCCCGCAGCCCCCAGGTCTGTGGGGCTACGCAAGCGGTTCCCAAAGAGCTTTACAACAAGGCATAGTTTTCCCTGCTGGCTCCTTGGGCAGGGGACCCATCTCTAGCCTTAGGCCATTATTGTGCTTGGCGCGGCGCCAAGTGGGATAGTGTGGTTTTGAGGCTGGAAGGCAGCAGGAAAGTCTGCAGCCCCCAGGTCTGTTCGGCTACACAAGCGGTTCCCAAAGAGCTTTAGAACAAGGCATAGTTTTCCCTGCTGGCTCCTTGGGTGGGGGACCCATCTCCAGCCGTATGGCCATTTTTGTGCCTGGCGCGGCGCCAAGTGGGAAAGGGTGGTTGTGAGGCTGAAGGCAGCAGGAAACCCCGCAGCCCCCAGGTCTGTGAGGCTACACAAGCGGTTCCCAAAGAGCTTTAGAACAAGGCATAGTTTTCCCTGCTGGCTCTTTGAGCCGGGGACCCATCTCCAGCCACAGGCCTTTTCTGTGCCTGGCCCGGCGCCCAAAGGGAAATGGTGGTGTCGAGGCTGAAGGCAGCAGGAAAGCCCGCAGCCCCCAGGTCTGTGTGGCTACACAAGCGGTTCCCAGAGAGCTTTAGAACAAGGCATAGTTTTCCCTGCTGGCTCTTTGGGCAGGCGACCCATCTCCAGCCGTATGGCCATTTTTGTGCCTGGCGCAGCGCCGAGTGGGAAAGGGTGGTGTTGAGGCTGAAGGCAGCAGGAAAGCCCGCAGCCCCCAGGTCTGTGAGGTTACGCAAGCGGTTCCCAAAGAGCTTTAGAACAAGGCATAGTTTTACCTGCTGGCTCCTTGGGCGGGGGACCCATCTCCAGCCGTATGGCCATTTTTGTGCCTGGCGCAGCGCCAAGTGGGAAAGGGTAGTGTTGAGGCTGAAGGCAGCAGGAAAGCCCGCAGCCCCCAGATCTGTGGGGTTACGCAAGCGGTTCCCAAAGAGCTTTAGAACAAGGCATAGTTTTCCCTGCTGGCTCTTTGGGCGGGGGACCCATCTCCAGCCGTATGGCCATTTTTGTGCCTGGCACAGCGCCAAGTGGGAAAGGGTGATGTTGAGGCTGAAGGCAGCAGGAAAGCCCGCAGCCCCCAGGTCTGTGGGGTTACGCAAGCGGTTCCCAAAGAGCTTTAGAACAAGGCATAGTTTTCCCTGCTGGCTCTTTGGGTGGGTGACCCATCTCCAGACATAGGCCTTTTTTGTGCCTGGCCCGGCGCCCAGAGGGAAAGAGTGGTTTTGAGGCTGAAGGCAGCAGGAAAGCCCACAGCCCCCAGGTCTGTGGGACAACGCAAGCGGTTCCCAAAGAGCTTTAGAACAAGGCATAGTTTTCCCTGCTGGCTCTTTGGGCGGGGGACCCATCTCCAGCCGTATGGCCATTTTTGTGCCTGGCACGGCGCCAAGTGGGAAAGGGTGGTGTCGCGGCTGAAGGCAGCAGCAAAGCCTGCAGCCCGCAGGTCTGTGGGGCGACGCAAGCGGTTCCCAAAGAGCTTTAGAACAAGGCATAGTTTTCCCTGCTGGCTCTTTGGGCGGGGGACCCATCTCTAGCCATAGGCCATTTTTGTGCCTGGCGCGGCGCCAAGTGGGAAAGGGTGGTTTTGAGGCTGAAGGCAGCAGGAAAGCCCGCAGCCCCCAGGTCTGTGGGGCTACGCAAGCGGTTCCCAAAGAGTTTTAGAAAAAGGTATAGTTTTCCTGCTGGCTCTTTGGGCAGGGGACCCATCTCCAGCCGTATGGCCATTTTTCTGCCTGGAGCGGCCCCAAGTGGGAAAAGGTGGCTTTGAGGCTGAAGGCAGCAGGAAAGCCCGCAGCCCGCAGGACTGTGGGGCTACGCAAGCGGTTCCCAAAGAGCTTTAGAACAAGGCATAGTTTTCCCTGCTGGCTCCTTTGGCGGAGGAGCCATCTCCAGCCATGTGGCCATTTTTGTGCCTGGCGTGGCGCCAAGTGGGAAAGGGTAGTGTTGAGGCTGAAGGCAGCAGGAAGGCCGCAGCCCCCAGGTCTGTGGGGCAACGCAAGCGGTTCCCAAAGAGCTTTAGAACAAGGCATAGTTTTACCTGCTGGCTCCTTGGGCGGGGGACCCATGTCCAGCCATATGGCCATTTTTGTGCCTGGCGCAGCGCCAAGCAGGAAAGGGTGGTGTTGAGGCTGAAGGCAGCAGGAAAGCCCGCAGCCCCCAGATCTGTGGGGTTACGCAAGCGGTTCCCAAAGAGCTTTAGAACAAGGCATAGTTTTCCCTGCTGGCTCTTTGGGCGGGTGACCCATCTCCAGACACAGGCCATTTTTGTGCCTGGCGCGGCCCCAAGTGGGAAAGGGTGGCTTTGAGGCTGAAGGCAGCAGGAAAGCCCGCAGCCCCCAGGTCTGTGAGGCTACGCAAGCGGTTCCCAAAGAGCTTTAGAACAAGGTATAGTTTTACCTGCTGGCTCCTTGGGCGGGGGACCCATCTCCAGCCATATGGCCATTTTTGTGCCTGGCACGGCGCCAAGTGGGAAAGGGTGGTTTTGAGGCTGAAGGCAGCAGGAAAGCCTGCAGGCCACAGGTCTGTGGGGCTACGCAAGTGGTTCCCAAAGACCTTTAGAACAAGGCATAGTTTTCCCTGCTGGCTCTTTGGGCGGGGGACCCATCTCCAGCCGTATGGGCATTTTTGTGCCTGGCACAGCGCCAAGTGGGAAAGGGTGATGTTGAGGCTGAAGGCAGCAGGAAAGCCCGCAGCCCCCAGATCTGTGGGGTTACGCAAGCGGTTCCCAAAGAGCTTTAGAACAAGGCATAGTTTTCCCTGCTGGCTCTTTGGGTGGGTGACCCATCTCCAGACATAGGCCATTTTTGTGCCTGGCACGGCGCCAAGTGGGAAAGGGTGGTGTCGCGGCTGAAGGCAGCAGGAAAGCCCGCAGCCCCCAGGTCTGTGAGGCTACGCAAGCGGTTCCCAAAGAGCTTTAGAACAAGGCATAGTTTTCCCTGCTGGCTCTTTGGGCGGGGGACCCATCTCTAGCCATAGGCCATTTTTGTGCCTGGCGTGGCACCAAGTGGGAAAGGGTGGTTTTGAGGCTGAAGGCAGCAGGAAAGCCGGCAGGCCACAGGTCTGTGGGGCTACGCAAGCGGTTCCCAAAGAGCTTTAGAACAAGGCATAGTTTTCCCTGCTGGCTCTTTGGGCGGGGGACCCATCTCCAGCCATATGGCCATTTTTCTGCCTGGCGAGGCAAAAATTGGGAAAGGGTGGCTTTGAGGCTGAAGGCAGCAGGAAAGCCCGCAGCCCCCAGGTCTGTGGGGCTACGCAAGCGGTTCCCAAAGACCTTTAGAACAAGGCATAGTTTTCCCTGCTGGCTCGTTGGGCGGGGGACCCATCTCCAGCTATATGGCCATTTTTGTGCCTGGCGCAGCGCCGAGTGGGAAAGGGTGGAGTTGAGGCTGAAGGCAGCAGGAAAGCCCGCAGCCCCCAGATCTGTGGGGTTACGCAAGCGGTTCCAAAAGAGCTTTAGAACAAGGCATAGTTTTCCCTGGTGGCTCTTTGGGCGGGGGACCCATCTCCAGCCGTATGGCCATTTTTGTGCCTGGCGCAGCGCCAATTGGGAAAGGGTGGTGTTGAGGCTGAAGGCAGCAGGAAAGCCCGCAGCCCCCAGGTCTGTGGGGCTACGCAAGCGGTTCCCAAAGAGCTTTAGAACAAGGCACAGTTTTCCCTGCTGGCTCTTTGAGTGGGTGAGCCATCTCCAGACATAGGCCTTTTTTGTGCCTGGCACGGCGCCAAGTGGGAAAGGGTGGCTTTGAGGCTGAAGGCAGCAGGAAATCCCGCTGCCCCCAGGTCTGTGGGGCTACGCAAGCGGTTCCCAAAGAGCTTTAGAACAAGGCATCGTTTTCCCTGCTGGCTCTTTGGGCCTGGGACCCATCTCCAGCCGTATGGCCATTTTTGTGCCTGGCGCAGCGCCGAGTGGGAAAGGGTGGTGTTGAGGCTGAAGGCAGCAGGAAAGCCCGCAGCCCCCAGGTCTGTGAGGTTACGCAAGCGGTTCCCAAAGAGCTTTAGAACAAGGCATAGTTTTACATGCTGGCTCCCTGGGCGGGGGACCCATCTCCAGCCGTATGGCCATTTTTGTGCCTGGCGCGGCGCCAAGTTGGAAAGGGTGGTTTTGAGGCTGAAGGCAGCAGGAAAGCCTGCAGGCCACAGGTCTGTGGGGCTACGCAAGCGGTTCCCAAAGAGCTTTAGAACAAGGCACAGTTTTCCCTGCTGGCTCTTTGGGCGGGGGACCCATCTCCAGCCGTATGGCCATTTTTGTGCCTGGCGCAGCGCCAATTGGGAAAGGGTGCTGTTGAGGCTGAAGGCAGCAGGAAAGCCAGCAGCCCCCAGGTCTGCAGGGCAACGCAAGCGGTTCCCAAAGACCTTTAGAACAAGGCATAGTTTTCCCTGCTGGCTCCTTGGGCGGAGGAGCCATCTCCAGCCATGTGGCCATTTTTGTGCCTGGCGCAGCGCCAAGTGGGAAAGGGTGCTGTTGAGGCTGAAGGCAGCAGGAAAGCCCGCAGCCCCCAGGTCTCCGGGGCAACACAGGCGGTTCCCAAAGAGCTTTAGAACAAGGCATATTTTTCCCTGCTGGCTCTTTCGGCGGGGGACCCATCTCCAGCCGTATGGACATTTTTGTGCCTGGCGCAGCGCCAATTGGGAAATGGTGGTGTTGAGGACGAAGGCAGCAGGAAAGCCCGCAGCCCCCTGGTCTGTGGGGCTACGCAAGCGGTTCCCAAAGACCTTTAGAACAAGGCATAATTTTCCCTGCTGGCTCTTTGGGGAGGGGACCCATCTCCAGCCGTATGGCCATTTTTGTGCCTGGCGCAGCGCCGAGTAGGAAAGGGTGTTTTTGAGGCTGAAGGCAGCAGGAAAGCCCGCAGCCCCCAGATCTGTGGGGTTACGCAAGCGGTTCCAAAAGAGCTTTAGAACAAGGCATAGGTTTCCCTGCTGGCTCTTTGGGCGGGGGACCCATCTCCAGCCGTATGGCCATTTTTGTGCGTGGCGCGGCGCCAAGTTCGAAAGGGTGGTATTGAGGCTGAAGGCAGTAGGAAAGCCCGCAGCCCCCAGGTAAGTGAGGCTACGCAAGCGGTTCCCAAAGAGCTTTAGAACAAGGCACAGTTTTCCCTGCTGGCTCTTTGGGCGGGGGACCCATCTCCAGCCGTATGGCCATTTTTGTGCGTGGCGCGGCGCCAACTGGGAAAGGGTGGTTTTGAGGCTGAAGGCAGCAGGAAAGCCCGCAGCCCCCAGGTCTGTGAGGCTACGCAAGCGGTTCCCAAAGAGCTTTAGAACAAGGCATAGTTTTCCTGCTGGCTCTTTGGGCGGGGGACCCATCTCCAGCCACAGGCCTTTTCTGTCCCTGGCCCGGCGCCCAAATGGAAATGGTGGTGTCGAGGCTGAAGGCAGCAGGAAATCCCGCAGCCCCCAGGTCTGTGTGGCTACACAAGCGGTTCCCAGAGAGCTTTAGAACAAGGCATAGTTTTCCCTGCTGGCTCTTTGGGCGGGGGACCCATCTGCAGCCGTATGGACATTTTTGTGCCTGGCGCAGCGCCAATTGGGAAAGGGTGGTGTTGAGGCTGAAGGCAGCAGGAAAGCCCGCAGCTCCCAGGTCTGTGGGGCTACGCAAGCGGTTCCCAAAGAGCTTTACAACAAGGCATAATTTTCCCTGCTGGCTCTTTGGGCAGGGGACCCATCTCTAGCCTTAGGACATTATTGTCCTTGGCGCGGCGCCAAGTGGGATAGTGTGGTTTTGAGGCTGGAAGGCAGCAGGAAAGTCTGCAGCCCCCAGGTCTGTTCGGCTACACAAGCGGTTCCCAAAGAGCTTTAGAACAAGGCATAGTTTTCCCTGCAGGCTCCTTGGGCGGGGGACCCATCTCCAGCCGTATGGCCATTTTTGTGCCTGGCGCGGCGCCAAGTGGGAAAGGGTGGTTGTGAGGCTGAAGGCAGCAGGAAACCCCGCAGCCCCCAGGTCTGTGAGGCTACACAAGCGGTTCCCAAAGAGCTTTAGAACAAGGCATAGTTTTCCCTGCTGGCTCTTTGGGCGGGGGACCCATCTCCAGCCATATGGCCATTTCTGTGCCTGGCGCGGCGCCAAGTGGGAAAGGGTGGTTTTGAGGCTGAAGGCAGCAGGAAAGCCCGCAGCCCCCAGGTCTGTGAGGCTACGCAAGCAGTTCCCAAAGAGCTTTAGAACAAGGCATAGTTTTCCCTGCTGGCTCTTTGAGCCGGGGACCCATCTCCAGCCACAGGCCTTTTCTGTGCCTGGCCCGGCGCCCAAAGGGAAATGGTGGTGTCGAGGCTGAAGGCAGCAGGAAAGCCAGCAGCCCCCAGGTCTGCAGGGCAACGCAAGCGGTTCCCAAAGACCTTTAGAACAAGGCATAGTTTTCCCTGCTGGCTCCTTGGGCGGAGGAGCCATCTCCAGCCATGTGGCCATTTTTGTGCCTGGCGCAGCGCCGAGTGGGAAAGGGTGGTGTTGAGGCTGAAGGCAGCAGGAAAGCCCGCAGCCCCCAGGTCTGTGAGGTTACGCAAGCGGTTCCCAAAGAGCTTTAGAACGAGGCATAGTTTTACCTGCTGGCTCCTTGGGCGGGGGACCCATCTCCAGCCGTATGGCCATTTTTGTGCCTGGCGCAGCGCCAAGTGGGAAAGGGTAGTGTTGAGGCTGAAGGCAGCAGGAAAGCCCGCAGCCCCCAGATCTGTGGGGTTAGGCAAGCGGTTCTCAAAGAGCTTTAGAACAAGGCATAGTTTTCCCTGCTGGCTCTTTGGGTAGGTGACCCATCTCCAGACATAGGCCTTTTTTGTGCCTGGCCCGGCGCCCAGAGGGAAAGAGTGGTATTGAGGCTGAAGGCAGCAGGAAAGCCCACAGCCCCCAGGTCTTTGGGACAACGCAAGCGGTTCCCAAAGAGCTTTAGAACAAGGCATAGTTTTCCCTGCTGGCTCTTTGGGCGGGGGACCCATCTCCAGCCGTATGGCCATTTTTGTGCCTGGCACAGCGCCAAGTGGGAAAGGGTGATGTTGAGGCTGAAGGCAGCAGGAAAGCCCGCAGCCCCCAGGTCTGTGGGGTTACGCAAGCGGTTCCCAAAGAGCTTTAGAACAAGGCATAGTTTTCCCTGCTGGCTCTTTGGGTGGGTGACCCATCTCCAGACATAGGCCTTTTTTGTGCCTGGCCCGGCGCCCAGAGGGAAAGAGTGGTTTTGAGGCTGAAGGCAGCAGGAAAGCCCGCAGCCCCCAGGTCTGTGGGACAACGCAAGCGGTTCCCAAAGAGCTTTAGAACAAGGCATAGT
This sequence comes from Rissa tridactyla, assembly GCF_028500815.1. Lineage (NCBI taxonomy): Eukaryota > Metazoa > Chordata > Aves > Charadriiformes > Laridae > Rissa > Rissa tridactyla. Next base: position 2,267,345 of record NC_071490.1, on the reverse strand, counting down.
TTTCCCTGCTGGCTCTTTGGGCGGGGGACCCATCTCCAGCCGTATGGCCATTTTTGTGCCTGGCACAGCGCCAAGTGGGAAAGGGTGGTGTCGCGGCTGAAGGCAGCAGCAAAGCCTGCAGCCCGCAGGTCTGTGGGGCTACGCAAGTGGTTCCCAAAGACCTTTAGAACAAGGCATAGTTTTCCCTGCTGGCTCTTTGGGCGGGGGACCCATCTCCAGCCGTATGGCCATTTTTGTGCCTGGCGCAGCGCCAAGTGGGAAAGGGTGATGTTGAGGCTGAAGGCAGCAGGAAAGCCCGCAGCCCCCAGATCTGTGGGGTTACGCAAGGGGTTCCAAAAGAGCTTTAGAACAAGGCATAGTTTTCCCTGCTGGCTCTTTGGGTGGGTGACCCATCTCCAGACATAGGCCTTTTTTGTGCCTGGCCCGGCGCCCAGAGGGAAAGAGTGGTTTTGAGGCTGAAGGCAGCAGGAAAGCCCACAGCCCCCAGGTCTGTGGGACAACGCAAGCGGTTCCCAAAGAGCTTTAGAACAAGGCATAGTTTTCCCTGCTGGCTCTTTAGGCGGGGGACCCATCTCCAGCCGTATGGCCATTTTTGTGCCTGGCACGGCGCCAAGTGGGAAAGGGTGGTGTCGCGGCTGAAGGCAGCAGCAAAGCCTGCAGCCCGCAGGTCTGTGGGGCTACGCAAGCGGTTCCCAAAGACCTTTAGAACAAGGCATAGTTTTCCCTGCTGTCTCTTTGGGCGGGAGACCCATCTCTAGCCATAGGCCATTTTTGGGCCTGGCACGGCGCCAAGTGGGAAAGGGTGGTGTCGCGGCTGAAGGCAGCAGCAAAGCCTGCAGCCCACAGGTCTGTGGGGCTACGCAAGCGGTTCCCAAAGAGGTTTAGAACAAGGCATAGTTTTCCCTGCTGGCTCTTTGGGCGGGGCACCCATCTCTAGCCATAGGCCATTTTTGTGCCTGGCGCGGCACCAAGTGGGAAAGGGTGGTTTTGAGGCTGAAGGCAGCAGGAAAGCCGGCAGGCCACAGGTCTGTGGGGCTACGCAAGCGGTTCCCAAAGAGCTTTAGAACAAGGCATAGTTTTCCCTGCTGGCTCTTCGGGCGGGGGACCCATCTCCAGCCGTATGGCCATTTTTGTGCCTGGCGCGGTGCCTAGTGGGAAAGGGTGGTGTTGAGGCTGAAGGCAGCAGGAAAGCCCGCAGCCCCCAGGTCTGTGGGGCTACGCAAGCGGTTCCCAAAGAGCTTTACAACAAGGCATAGTTTTCCCTGCTGGCTCCTTGGGCAGGGGACCCATCTCTAGCCTTAGGCCATTATTGTGCTTGGCGCGGCGCCAAGTGGGATAGTGTGGTTTTGAGGCTGGAAGGCAGCAGGAAAGTCTGCAGCCCCCAGGTCTGTTCGGCTACACAAGCGGTTCCCAAAGAGCTTTAGAACAAGGCATAGTTTTCCCTGCAGGCTCCTTGGGCGGGGGACCCATCTCCAGCCGTATGGCCATTTTTGTGCCTGGCGCAGCGCCAATTGGGAAAGGGTGCTGTTGAGGCTGAAGGCAGCAGGAAAGCCAGCAGCCCCCAGGTCTGCAGGGCAACGCAAGCGGTTCCCAAAGACCTTTAGAACAAGGCATAGTTTTCCCTGCTGGCTCCTTGGGCGGAGGAGCCATCTCCAGCCATGTGGCCATTTTTGTGCCTGGCGCAGCGCCAAGTGGGAAAGGGTGCTGTTGAGGCTGAAGGCAGCAGGAAAGCCCGCAGCCCCCAGGTCTCCGGGGCAACACAGGCGGTTCCCAAAGAGCTTTAGAACAAGGCATATTTTTCCCTGCTGGCTCTTTCGGCGGGGGACCCATCTCCAGCCGTATGGACATTTTTGTGCCTGGCGCAGCGCCAATTGGGAAATGGTGGTGTTGAGGACGAAGGCAGCAGGAAAGCCCGCAGCCCCCTGGTCTGTGGGGCTACGCAAGCGGTTCCCAAAGACCTTTAGAACAAGGCATAATTTTCCCTGCTGGCTCTTTGGGGAGGGGACCCATCTCCAGCCGTATGGCCATTTTTGTGCCTGGCGCAGCGCCGAGTAGGAAAGGGTGTTTTTGAGGCTGAAGGCAGCAGGAAAGCCCGCAGCCCCCAGATCTGTGGGGTTACGCAAGCGGTTCCAAAAGAGCTTTAGAACAAGGCATAGGTTTCCCTGCTGGCTCTTTGGGCGGGGGACCCATCTCCAGCCGTATGGCCATTTTTGTGCGTGGCGCGGCGCCAAGTTCGAAAGGGTGGTATTGAGGCTGAAGGCAGCAGGAAAGCCCGCAGCCCCCAGGTAAGTGAGGCTACGCAAGCGGTTCCCAAAGAGCTTTAGAACAAGGCACAGTTTTCCCTGCTGGCTCTTTGGGCGGGGGACCCATCTCCAGCCGTATGGCCATTTTTGTGCGTGGCGCGGCGCCAACTGGGAAAGGGTGGTTTTGAGGCTGAAGGCAGCAGGAAAGCCCGCAGCCCCCAGGTCTGTGAGGCTACGCAAGCGGTTCCCAAAGAGCTTTAGAACAAGGCATAGTTTTCCCTGCTGGCTCTTTGGGCGGGGGACCCATCTCCAGCCACAGGCCTTTTCTGTGCCTGGCCCGGCGCCCAAATGGAAATGGTGGTGTCGAGGCTGAAGGCAGCAGGAAATCCCGCAGCCCCCAGGTCTGTGTGGCTACACAAGCGGTTCCCAGAGAGCTTTAGAACAAGGCATAGTTTTCCCTGCTGGCTCTTTGGGCGGGGGACCCATCTGCAGCCGTATGGACATTTTTGTGCCTGGCGCAGCGCCAATTGGGAAAGGGTGGTGTTGAGGCTGAAGGCAGCAGGAAAGCCCGCAGCTCCCAGGTCTGTGGGGCTACGCAAGCGGTTCCCAAAGAGCTTTACAACAAGGCATAGTTTTCCCTGCTGGCTCTTTGGGCAGGGGACCCATCTCTAGCCTTAGGCCATTATTGTCCTTGGCGCGGCGCCAAGTGGGATAGTGTGGTTTTGAGGCTGGAAGGCAGCAGGAAAGTCTGCAGCCCCCAGGTCTGTTCGGCTACACAAGCGGTTCCCAAAGAGCTTTAGAACAAGGCATAGTTTTCCCTGCAGGCTCCTTGGGCGGGGGACCCATCTCCAGCCGTATGGCCATTTTTGTGCCTGGCACGGCGCCAAGTGGGAAAGGGTGGTTTTGAGGCTGAAGGCAGCAGGAAACCCCGCAGCCCCCAGGTCTGTGAGGCTACACAAGCGGTTCCCAAAGAGCTTTAGAACAAGGCATAGTTTTCCCTGCTGGCTCTTTGGGCGGGGGACCCATCTCCAGCCATATGGCCATTTCTGTGCCTGGCGCGGCGCCAAGTGGGAAAGGGTGGTTTTGAGGCTGAAGGCAGCAGGAAAGCCCGCAGCCCCCAGGTCTGTGAGGCTACGCAAGCAGTTCCCAAAGAGCTTTAGAACAAGGCATAGTTTTCCCTGCTGGCTCTTTGAGCCGGGGACCCATCTCCAGCCACAGGCCTTTTCTGTGCCTGGCCCGGCGCCCAAAGGGAAATGGTGGTGTCGAGGCTGAAGGCAGCAGGAAAGCCAGCAGCCCCCAGGTCTGCAGGGCAACGCAAGCGGTTCCCAAAGACCTTTAGAACAAGGCATAGTTTTCCCTGCTGGCTCCTTGGGCGGAGGAGCCATCTCCAGCCATGTGGCCATTTTTGTGCCTGGCGCAGCGCCGAGTGGGAAAGGGTGGTGTTGAGGCTGAAGGCAGCAGGAAAGCCCGCAGCCCCCAGGTCTGTGAGGTTACGCAAGCGGTTCCCAAAGAGCTTTAGAACAAGGCATAGTTTTACCTGCTGGCTCCTTGGGCGGGGGACCCATCTCCAGCCGTATGGCCATTTTTGTGCCTGGCGCAGCGCCAAGTGGGAAAGGGTAGTGTTGAGGCTGAAGGCAGCAGGAAAGCCCGCAGCCCCCAGATCTGTGGGGTTAGGCAAGCGGTTCTCAAAGAGCTTTAGAACAAGGCATAGTTTTCCCTGCTGGCTCTTTGGGTAGGTGACCCATCTCCAGACATAGGCCTTTTTTGTGCCTGGCCCGGCGCCCAGAGGGAAAGGGTGGTTTTGAGGCTGAAGGCAGCAGGAAAGCCCACAGCCCCCAGGTCTTTGGGACAACGCAAGCGGTTCCCAAAGAGCTTTAGAACAAGGCATAGTTTTCCCTGCTGGCTCTTTGGGCAGGGGACCCATCTCCAGCCGTATGGCCATTTTTGTGCCTGGCACAGCGCCAAGTGGGAAAGGGTGATGTTGAGGCTGAAGGCAGCAGGAAAGCCCGCAGCCCCCAGGTCTGTGGGGTTACGCAAGCGGTTCCCAAAGAGCTTTAGAACAAGGCATAGTTTTCCCTGCTGGCTCTTTGGGTGGGTGACCCATCTCCAGACATAGGCCTTTTTTGTGCCTGGCCCGGCGCCCAGAGGGAAAGAGTGGTTTTGAGGCTGAAGGCAGCAGGAAAGCCCACAGCCCCCAGGTCTGTGGGACAACGCAAGCGGTTCCCAAAGAGCTTTAGAACAAGGCATAGTTTTCCCTGCTGGCTCTTTGGGCGGGGGACCCATCTCCAGCCGTATGGCCATTATTGTGCCTGGCACAGCGCCAAGTGGGAAAGGGTGGTGTCGCGGCTGAAGGCAGCAGCAAAGCCTGCAGCCCGCAGGTCTGTGGGGCTACGCAAGTGGTTCCCAAAGACCTTTAGAACAAGGCATAGTTTTCCCTGCTGGATCTTTGGGCGGGGGACCCATCTCCAGCCGTATGGCCATTTTTGTGCCTGGCGCAGCGCCAAGTGGGAAAGGGTGATGTTGAGGCTGAAGGCAGCAGGAAAGCCCGCAGCCCCCAGATCTGTGGGGTTACGCAAGGGGTTCCAAAAGAGCTTTAGAACAAGGCATAGTTTTCCCTGCTGGCTCTTTGGGTGGGTGACCCATCTCCAGACATAGGCCTTTTTTGTGCCTGGCCCGGCGCCCAGAGGGAAAGAGTGGTTTTGAGGCTGAAGGCAGCAGGAAAGCCCACAGCCCCCAGGTCTGTGGGACAACGCAAGCGGTTCCCAAAGAGCTTTAGAACAAGGCATAGTTTTCCCTGCTGGCTCTTTAGGCGGGGGACCCATCTCCAGCCGTATGGCCATTTTTGTGCCTGGCACGGCGCCAAGTGGGAAAGGGTGGTGTCGCGGCTGAAGGCAGCAGCAAAGCCTGCAGCCCGCAGGTCTGTGGGGCTACGCAAGCGGTTCCCAAAGACCTTTAGAACAAGGCATAGTTTTCCCTGCTGGCTCTTTGGGCGGGAGACCCATCTCTAGCCATAGGCCATTTTTGGGCCTGGCACGGCGCCAAGTGGGAAAGGGTGGTGTCGCGGCTGAAGGCAGCAGCAAAGCCTGCAGCCCACAGGTCTGTGGGGCTACGCAAGCGGTTCCCAAAGAGGTTTAGAACAAGGCATAGTTTTCCCTGCTGGCTCTTTGGGCGGGGCACCCATCTCTAGCCATAGGCCATTTTTGTGCCTGGCGCGGCACCAAGTGGGAAAGGGTGGTTTTGAGGCTGAAGGCAGCAGGAAAGCCGGCAGGCCACAGGTCTGTGGGGCTACGCAAGCGGTTCCCAAAGAGCTTTAGAACAAGGCATAGTTTTCCCTGCTGGCTCTTCTGGCGGGGGACCCATCTCCAGCCGTATGGCCATTTTTGTGCCTGGCGCGGTGCCTAGTGGGAAAGGGTGGTGTTGAGGCTGAAGGCAGCAGGAAAGCCCGCAGCCCCCAGGTCTGTGGGGCTACGCAAGCGGTTCCCAAAGAGCTTTACAACAAGGCATAGTTTTCCCTGCTGGCTCCTTGGGCAGGGGACCCATCTCTAGCCTTAGGCCATTATTGTGCTTGGCGCGGCGCCAAGTGGGATAGTGTGGTTTTGAGGCTGGAAGGCAGCAGGAAAGTCTGCAGCCCCCAGGTCTGTTCGGCTACACAAGCGGTTCCCAAAGAGCTTTAGAACAAGGCATAGTTTTCCCTGCAGGCTCCTTGGGCGGGGGACCCATCTCCAGCCGTATGGCCATTTTTGTGCCTGGCGCGGCGCCAAGTGGGAAAGGGTGGTTTTGAGGCTGAAGGCAGCAGGAAACCCCGCAGCCCCCAGGTCTGTGGGGCTACGCAAGCGGTTCCCAAAGACCTTTAGAACAAGGCATAGTTTTCCCTGGTGGCTCTTTGGGCGGGGGACCCATCTCCAGCCGTATGGCCATTTTTGTGCCTGGCGCAGCGCCAATTGGGAAAGGGTGGTGTTGAGGCTGAAGGCAGCAGGAAAGCCCGCAGCCCCCAGGTCTGTGGGGCTACGCAAGCGTTTCCCAAAGAGCTTTAGAACAAGGCACAGTTTTCCCTGCTGGCTCTTTGAGTGGGTGAGCCATCTCCAGACATAGGCCTTTTTTGTGCCTGGCACGGCGCCAAGTGGGATAGGGTGGCTTTGAGGCTGAAGGCAGCAGGAAATCCCGCTGCCCCCAGGTCTGTGGGGCTACGCAAGCGGTTCCCAAAGAGCTTTAGAACAAGGCATCGTTTTCCCTGCTGGCTCCCTGGGCGGGGGACCCATCTCCAGCCGTATGGCCATTTTTGTGCCTGGCGCGGCGCCAAGTTGGAAAGGGTGGTTTTGAGGCTGAAGGCAGCAGGAAAGCCTGCAGGCCACAGGTCTGTGGGGCTACGCAAGCGGTTCCCAAAGAGCTTTAGAACAAGGCACAGTTTTCCCTGCTGGCTCTTTGGGCGGGGGACCCATCTCCAGCCGTATGGCCATTTTTGTGCCTGGCGCAGCGCCAATTGGGAAAGGGTGCTGTTGAGGCTGAAGGCAGCAGGAAAGCCAGCAGCCCCCAGGTCTGCAGGGCAACGCAAGTGGTTCCCAAAGACCTTTAGAACAAGGCATAGTTTTCCCTGCTGGCTCCTTGGGCGGAGGAGCCATCTCCAGCCATGTGGCCATTTTTGTGCCTGGCGCAGCGCCAAGTGGGAAAGGGTGCTGTTGAGGCTGAAGGCAGCAGGAAAGCCCGCAGCCCCCAGGTCTCCGGGGCAACACAGGCGGTTCCCAAAGAGCTTTAGAACAAGGCATATTTTTCCCTGCTGGCTCTTTCGGCGGGGGACCCATCTCCAGCCGTATGGACATTTTTGTGCCTGGCGCAGCGCCAATTGGGAAATGGTGGTGTTGAGGACGAAGGCAGCAGGAAAGCCCGCAGCCCCCTGGTCTGTGGGGCTACGCAAGCGGTTCCCAAAGACCTTTAGAACAAGGCATAATTTTCCCTGCTGGCTCTTTGGGGAGGGGACCCATCTCCAGCCGTATGGCCATTTTTGTGCCTGGCGCAGCGCCGAGTAGGAAAGGGTGTTTTTGAGGCTGAAGGCAGCAGGAAAGCCCGCAGCCCCCAGATCTGTGGGGTTACGCAAGCGGTTCCAAAAGAGCTTTAGAACAAGGCATAGGTTTCCCTGCTGGCTCTTTGGGCGGGGGACCCATCTCCAGCCGTATGGCCATTTTTGTGCGTGGCGCGGCGCCAAGTTCGAAAGGGTGGTATTGAGGCTGAAGGCAGCAGGAAAGCCCGCAGCCCCCAGGTAAGTGAGGCTACGCAAGCGGTTCCCAAAGAGCTTTAGAACAAGGCACAGTTTTCCCTGCTGGCTCTTTGGGCGGGGGACCCATCTCCAGCCGTATGGCCATTTTTGTGCGTGGCGCGGCGCCAACTGGGAAAGGGTGGTTTTGAGGCTGAAGGCAGCAGGAAAGCCCGCAGCCCCCAGGTCTGTGAGGCTACGCAAGCGGTTCCCAAAGAGCTTTAGAACAAGGCATAGTTTTCCCTGCTGGCTCTTTGGGCGGGGGACCCATCTCCAGCCACAGGCCTTTTCTGTGCCTGGCCCGGCGCCCAAATGGAAATGGTGGTGTCGAGGCTGAAGGCAGCAGGAAATCCCGCAGCCCCCAGGTCTGTGTGGCTACACAAGCGGTTCCCAAAGAGCTTTAGAACAAGGCATAGTTTTCCCTGCTGGCTCTTTGGGCGGGGGACCCATCTGCAGCCGTATGGACATTTTTGTGCCTGGCGCAGCGCCAATTGGGAAAGGGTGGTGTTGAGGCTGAAGGCAGCAGGAAAGCCCGCAGCTCCCAGGTCTGTGGGGCTACGCAAGCGGTTCCCAAAGAGCTTTACAACAAGGCATAGTTTTCCCTGCTGGCTCTTTGGGCAGGGGACCCATCTCTAGCCTTAGGCCATTATTGTCCTTGGCGCGGCGCCAAGTGGGATAGTGTGGTTTTGAGGCTGGAAGGCAGCAGGAAAGTCTGCAGCCCCCAGGTCTGTTCGGCTACACAAGCGGTTCCCAAAGAGCTTTAGAACAAGGCATAGTTTTCCCTGCAGGCTCCTTGGGCGGGGGACCCATCTCCAGCCGTATGGCCATTTTTGTGCCTGGCGCGGCGCCAAGTGGGAAAGGGTGGTTGTGAGCCTGAAGGCAGCAGGAAACCCCGCAGCCCCCAGGTCTGTGAGGCTACACAAGCGGTTCCCAAAGAGCTTTAGAACAAGGCATAGTTTTCCCTGCTGGCTCTTTGGGCGGGGGACCCATCTCCAGCCACAGGCCTTTTCTGTGCCTGGCCCGGCGCCCAAAGGGAAATGGTGGTGTCGAGGCTGAAGGCAGCAGGAAAGCCAGCAGCCCCCAGGTCTGCAGGGCAACGCAAGCGGTTCCCAAAGACCTTTAGAACAAGGCATAGTTTTCCCTGCTGGCTCCTTGGGCGGAGGAGCCATCTCCAGCCATGTGGCCATTTTTGTGCCTGGCGCAGCGCCGAGTGGGAAAGGGTGGTGTTGAGGCTGAAGGCAGCAGGAAAGCCCGCAGCCCCCAGGTCTGTGAGGTTACGCAAGCGGTTCCCAAAGAGCTTTAGAACAAGGCATAGTTTTACCTGCTGGCTCCTTGGGCGGGGGACCCATCTCCAGCCGTATGGCCATTTTTGTGCCTGGCGCAGCGCCAAGTGGGAAAGGGTAGTGTTGAGGCTGAAGGCAGCAGGAAAGCCCGCAGCCCCCAGATCTGTGGGGTTAGGCAAGCGGTTCTCAAAGAGCTTTAGAACAAGGCATAGTTTTCCCTGCTGGCTCTTTGGGTAGGTGACCCATCTCCAGACATAGGCCTTTTTTGTGCCTGGCCCGGCGCCCAGAGGGAAAGGGTGGTTTTGAGGCTGAAGGCAGCAGGAAAGCCCGCAGCCCCCAGGTCTCCGGGGCAACACAGGCGGTTCCCAAAGAGCTTTAGAACAAGGCATATTTTTCCCTGCTGGCTCTTTCGGCGGGGGACCCATCTCCAGCCGTATGGACATTTTTGTGCCTGGCGCAGCGCCAATTGGGAAATGGTGGTGTTGAGGACGAAGGCAGCAGGAAAGCCCGCAGCCCCCTGGTCTGTGGGGCTACGCAAGCGGTTCCCAAAGACCTTTAGAACAAGGCATAATTTTCCCTGCTGGCTCTTTGGGGAGGGGACCCATCTCCAGCCGTATGGCCATTTTTGTGCCTGGCGCAGCGCCGAGTAGGAAAGGGTGTTTTTGAGGCTGAAGGCAGCAGGAAAGCCCGCAGCCCCCAGATCTGTGGGGTTACGCAAGCGGTTCCAAAAGAGCTTTAGAACAAGGCATAGGTTTCCCTGCTGGCTCTTTGGGCGGGGGACCCATCTCCAGCCGTATGGCCATTTTTGTGCGTGGCGCGGCGCCAAGTTCGAAAGGGTGGTATTGAGGCTGAAGGCAGCAGGAAAGCCCGCAGCCCCCAGGTAAGTGAGGCTACGCAAGCGGTTCCCAAAGAGCTTTAGAACAAGGCACAGTTTTCCCTGCTGGCTCTTTGGGCGGGGGACCCATCTCCAGCCGTATGGCCATTTTTGTGCCTGGCGCAGCGCCAAGTGGGAAAGGGTGATGTTGAGGCTGAAGGCAGCAGGAAAGCCCGCAGCCCCCAGATCTGTGGGGTTACGCAAGGGGTTCCAAAAGAGCTTTAGAACAAGGCATAGTTTTCCCTGCTGGCTCTTTGGGTGGGTGACCCATCTCCAGACATAGGCCTTTTTTGTGCCTGGCCCGGCGCCCAGAGGGAAAGAGTGGTTTTGAGGCTGAAGGCAGCAGGAAAGCCCACAGCCCCCAGGTCTGTGGGACAACGCAAGCGGTTCCCAAAGAGCTTTAGAACAAGGCATAGTTTTCCCTGCTGGCTCTTTAGGCGGGGGACCCATCTCCAGCCGTATGGCCATTTTTGTGCCTGGCACGGCGCCAAGTGGGAAAGGGTGGTGTCGCGGCTGAAGGCAGCAGCAAAGCCTGCAGCCCGCAGGTCTGTGGGGCTACGCAAGCGGTTCCCAAAGACCTTTAGAACAAGGCATAGTTTTCCCTGCTGGCTCTTTGGGCGGGAGACCCATCTCTAGCCATAGGCCATTTTTGGGCCTGGCACGGCGCCAAGTGGGAAAGGGTGGTGTCGCGGCTGAAGGCAGCAGCAAAGCCTGCAGCCCACAGGTCTGTGGGGCTACGCAAGCGGTTCCCAAAGAGCTTTAGAACAAGGCATAGTTTTCCCTGCTGGCTCTTTGGGCGGGGCACCCATCTCTAGCCATAGGCCATTTTTGTGCCTGGCGCGGCACCAAGTGGGAAAGGGTGGTTTTGAGGCTGAAGGCAGCAGGAAAGCCGGCAGGCCACAGGTCTGTGGGGCTACGCAAGCGGTTCCCAAAGAGCTTTAGAACAAGGCATAGTTTTCCCTGCTGGCTCTTCGGGCGGGGGACCCATCTCCAGCCGTATGGCCATTTTTGTGCCTGGCGCGGTGCCTAGTGGGAAAGGGTGGTGTTGAGGCTGAAGGCAGCAGGAAAGCCCGCAGCCCCCAGGTCTGTGGGGCTACACAAGCGGTTCCCAAAGAGCTTTAGAACAAGGCATAGTTTTCCCTGCAGGCTCCTTGGGCGGGGGACCCATCTCCAGCCGTATGGCCATTTTTGTGCCTGGCGCGGCGCCAAGTGGGAAAGGGTGGTTTTGAGGCTGAAGGCAGCAGGAAACCCCGCAGCCCGCAGGTCTGTGGGGCTACGCAAGCGGTTCCCAAAGAGCTTTAGAACAAGGCATAGTTTTCCCTGCTGGCTCTTTGGGCGGGGGACCCATCTCCAGCCATATGGCCATTTCTGTGCCTGGCGCGGCGCCAAGTGGGAAAGGGTGGTTTTGAGGCTGAAGGCAGCAGGAAAGCCCGCAGCCCCCAGGTCTGTGAGGCTACGCAAGCGGTTCCCAAAGAGCTTTAGAACAAGGCATAGTTTTCCCTGCTGGCTCTTTGAGCCGGGGACCCATCTCCAGCCACAGGCCTTTTCTGTGCCTGGCCCGGCGCCCAAAGGGAAATGGTGGTGTCGAGGCTGAAGGCAGCAGGAAAGCCCGCAGCCCCCAGGTCTGTGTGGCTACACAAGCGGTTCCCAGAGAGCTTTAGAACAAGGCATAGTTTTCCCTGCTGGCTCTTTGGGCAGGCGACCCATCTCCAGCCGTATGGCCATTTTTGTGCCTGGCGCAGCGCCGAGTGGGAAAGGGTGGTGTTGAGGCTGAAGGCAGCAGGAAAGCCCGCAGCCCCCAGGTCTGTGAGGTTATGCAAGCGGTTCCCAAAGAGCTTTAGAACAAGGCATAGTTTTACCTGCTGGCTCCTTGGGCGGGGGACCCATCTCCAGCCGTATGGCCATTTTTGTGCCTGGCGCAGTGCCAAGTGGGAAAGGGTAGTGTTGAGGCTGAAGGCAGCAGGAAAGCCCGCAGCCCCCAGGTCTGTGGGGTTAGGCAAGCGGTTCTCAAAGAGCTTTAGAACAAGGCATAGTTTTCCCTGCTGGCTCTTTGGGTAGGTGACCCATCTCCAGACATAGGCCTTTTTTGTGCCTGGCCCGGCGCCCAGAGGGAAAGAGTGGTTTTGAGGCTGAAGGCAGCAGGAAAGCCCACAGCCCCCAGGTCTGTGGGACAACGCAAGCGGTTCCCAAAGAGCTTTAGAACAAGGCATAGTTTTCCCTGCTGGCTCTTTGGGCGGGGGACCCATCTCTAGCCATAGGCCATTTTTGTGCCTGGCGCGGCGCCAAGTGGGAAAGGGTGGTTTTGAGGCTGAAGGCAGTAGGAAAGCCCGCAGCCCCCAGGTCTGGGGGGCTACGCAAGCGGTTCCCAAAGAGTTTTAGAAAAAGGTATAGTTTTCCTGCTGGCTCTTTGGGCGGGGGACCCATCTCTAGCCATAGGCCATTTTTGTGCCTGGCGTGGCACCAAGTGGGAAAGGGTGGTTTTGAGGCTGAAGGCAGCAGGAAAGCCGGCAGGCCACAGGTCTGTGGGGCTACGCAAGCGGTTCCCAAAGAGCTTTAGAACAAGGCATAGTTTTCCCTGCTGGCTCTTTGGGCGGGGGACCCATCTCCAGCCGTAGGGCCATTTTTCTGCCTGGCGAGGCAAAAATTGGGAAAGGGTGGCTTTGAGGCTGAAGGCAGCAGGAAAGCCCGCAGCCCCCAGGTCTGTGTGGCTACACAAGCGGTTCCCAAAGAGCTTTAGAACAAGGCATAGTTTTCCCTGCTGGCTCTTTGGGCGGGGGAGCCATCTCCAGCCGTATGGCCATTTTTGTGCCTGGTGCGGTGCCTAGTGGGAAAGGGTGGCTTTGAGGCTGAAGGCAGCAGGAAAGCCCGCAGCCCCCAGGTCTGTGAGGCTACGCAAGCGGTTCCCAAAGAGCTTTAGAACAAGGCATAGTTTTCCCTGCTGGCTCTTTGGGCGGGGGACCCATCTCCAGCCATATGGCCATTTTTGTGCCTGGCACGGCGCCAAGTGGGAAAGGGTGGTTTTGATGCTGAAGGCAGCAGGAAAGCCTGCAGCCCGCAGGTCTGTGGGGCTACGCAAGCGGTTCCCAAAGACCTTTAGAACAAGGCATAATTTTCCCTGCTGGCCTTTTGGGCGGGGGACCCATCTCTAGCCATAGGCCATTTTTGTGCCTGGCGCGGCGCCAAGTGGGAAAGGGTGGTTTTGAGGCTGAAGGCAGCAGGAAAGCCCGCAGGCCCCAGGTCTGTGGGGCTACGCAAGCGGTTCCCAAAGAGTTTTAGAACAAGGCATAGTTTTCCCTGCTGGCTCTTTGGGCGGGGGACCCATCTCCAGCCATATGGCCTTTTCTGTGCCTGGCGCGGCGCCAATTGGAAAAGGGTTGCTTTGAGGCTGAAGGCAGCAGGAAAGCCCGCAGCCCCCAGGTCTGTGGGGCTACGCAAGCGGTTACAAAAGAGCTTTAGAACAAGGCATAGTTTTCCCTGCTGGCTCTTTGGGCGGGGGACCCATCTCCAGCCGTATGGCCATTTTTGTGCCTGGCACGGTGCCTAGTGGGAAAGGGTGGTGTTGAGGCTGAAGGCAGCAGGAAAGCCCGCAGCCCCCAGGTCTGTGGGGCTATGCAAGCGTTTCCCAAAGAGCTTTAGAACAAGGCATAGTTTTCCCTGCTGGCTCCTTGGGCAGGGGACCCATCTCTAGCCATAGGCCATTATTGTGCTTGGCGCGGCGCCAAGTGGGATAGTGTGGTTTTGAGGCTGGAAGGCAGCAGGAAAGTCTGCAGCCCCCAGGTCTGTTCGGCTACGCAAGCGGTTCCCAAAGAGCTTTAGAACAAGGCATAGTTTTCCCTGCAGGCTCTTTGGGCGGGGGACCCATCTCCAGCCATATGGCCATTTTTGTGCCTGGCGCGGCGCCAAGTGGGAAAGGGTGGTTGTGAGGCTGAAGGCAGCAGGAAAGCCCGCAGCCCCCAGGTCTGTGGGGCTACGCAAGCAGTTCTCAAATAGCTTTAGAACAAGGCATAGTTTTCCCTGCTGGCTCCTTGGGCGGGAGACCATTCTCCAGCCATAGGCTATTTTTGTGCCTGGCGCGGCGCCAAGTGGGAAAGGGTGGTGTCGAGGCTGAAGGCAGCAGGAAAGGCTGCAGTCCCAAGGTATGTGGGGCTACGCAAGCGGTTCTCAGAAAGCTTTAGAACAAGGCATAGTTTTCCCTGCTGGCTCTTTGAGCCGGTGACCCATCTCCAGACACAGGCCATTTTTGTGCCTGGCGCGGCCCCAAGTGGGAAAGGGTGGCTTTGAGGCTGAAGGCAGCAGGAAAGCCCGCAGCCCCCAGGTCTGTGAGGCTACACAAGCGGTTCCCAAAGAGCTTTAGAACAAGGCATAGTTTTACCTGCTGGCTCCTTGGGCGGGGGACCCATCTCCAGCCGTATGGCCATTTTTGTGCCTGGCGCGGCGCCAAGTGGGAAAGGGTGGTTGTGAGGCTGAAGGCAGCAGGAAAGCCCGCAGCCCCCAGGTCTGTGAGGCTACGCAAGGGGTTCCCAAAGAGCTTTAGAACAAGGCATAGTTTTCCCTGGTGGCTCTTTGGGCGGGGGACCCATCTCCAGCCATATGGCCATTTCTGTGCCTGGCACGGCGCCAAGTGGGAAAGGGTGGTTTTGAGGCTGAAGGCAGCAGGAAAGCCCGCAGACCCCAGGTCTGTGGGGCTATGCAAGCGGTTCCCAAAGAGCTTTAGAACAAGGCATAGTTTTCCCTGCTGGCTCTTTTGGCGTGGGACCCATCTCCAGCAATATGGCCATTTTTATGCCTGGCGCGGCGCCAAGTGTGAAAGGGTTGTTTTGAGACTGAAGGCAGCAGAAAAGCCCGCAGCCCCCAGGTCTGTGGGGCTACGCAAGCAGTTCTCAAATAGCTTTAGAACAAGGCATAGTTTTCCCTGCTGGCTCCTTGGGCGGGAGACCATTCTCCAGCCATAGGCCATTTTTGTGCCTGGCGCGGCGCCAAGTGGGAAAGGGTGGTGTCAAGGCTGAAGGCAGCAGGAAAGCCTGCAGTCCCAAGGTATGTGGGGCTACGCAAGCGGTTCTCAGAAAGCTTTAGAACAAGGCATAGTTTTCCCTGCTGGCTCTTTGGGCGGGTGACCCATCTCCAGACACAGGCCATTTTTGTGCCTGGCGCGGCCCCAAGTGGGAAAGGGTGGCTTTGAGGCTGAAGGCAGCAGGAAAGCCCGCAGCCCCCAGGTCTGTGAGGCTACGCAAGCGGTTCCCAAAGAGCTTTAGAACAAGGCATAGTTTTACCTGCTGGCTCCTTGGGCGGGGGACCCATCTCCAGCCATATGGCCATTTTTGTGCCTGGCACGGCGCCAAGTGGGAAAGGGTGGTTTTGAGGCTGAAGGCAGCAGGAAAGCCTGCAGGCCACAGGTCTGTGGGGCTACGCAAGTGGTTCCCAAAGACCTTTAGAACAAGGCATAGTTTTCCCTGCTGGCTCTTTGTGCGTGGGACCCATCTCCAGCCGTATGGCCATTTTTATGCCTGGCACAGCGCCAAGTGGGAAAGGGTGATGTTGAGGCTGAAGGCAGCAGGAAAGCCCGCAGCCCCCAGATCTGTGGGGTTACGCAAGCGGTTCCCAAAGAGCTTTAGAACAAGGCATAGTTTTCCCTGCTGGCTCTTTGGGTGGGTGACCCATCTCCAGACATAGGCCTTTTTTGTGCCTGGCCCGGCGCCCAGAGGGAAAGAGTGGTTTTGAGGCTGAAGGCAGCAGGAAAGCCCACAGCCCCCAGGTCTGTGGGACAACGCAAGCGGTTCCCAAAGAGCTTTAGAACAAGGCATAGTTTTCCCTGCTGGCTCTTTGGGCGGGGGACCCATCTCCAGCCGTATGGCCATTTTTGTGCCTGGCACGGCGCCAAGTGGGAAAGGGTGGTGTCGCGGCTGAAGGCAGCAGGAAAGCCCGCAGCCCCCAGGTCTGTGAGGCTACGCAAGCGGTTCCCAAAGAGCTTTAGAACAAGGCATAGTTTTCCCTGCTGGCTCTTTGGGCGGGGGACCCATCTCTAGCCATAGGCCATTTTTGTGCCTGGCGTGGCACCAAGTGGGAAAGGGTGGTTTTGAGGCTGAAGGCAGCAGGAAAGCCGGCAGGCCACAGGTCTGTGGGGCTACGCAAGCGGTTCCCAAAGAGCTTTAGAACAAGGCATAGTTTTCCCTGCTGGCTCTTTGGGCGGGGGAGCCATCTCCAGCCGTATGGCCATTTTTGTGCCTGGTGCGGTGCCTAGTGGGAAAGGGTGGCTTTGAGGCTGAAGGCAGCAGGAAAGCCCGCAGCCCCCAGGTCTGTGAGGCTACGCAAGCGGTTCCCTAAGAGCTTTAGAACAAGGCATAGTTTTCCCTGCTGGCTCTTTGGGCAGGGGACCCATCTCCAGCCGTACGGCCACTTTTGGGCCTGGCGCGGCGCCAAGTGGGAAAGGGTGGTTTTGAGGCTGAAGGCAGCAGGAAACCCTGCAGCCCCCAGGTCTGTGGGGCTACGCAAGCGGTTCCCAAAGACCTTTAGAACAAGGCATAATTTTCCCTGCTGGCTCTTTGGTTGGGGGACCCATCTCTAGCCATAGGCCATTTTTGTGCCTGGCGCGGCGCCAAGTGGGAAAGGGTGGTTTTGAGGCTGAAGGCAGCAGGAAAGCCCGCAGGCCCCAGGTCTGTGGGGCTACGCAAGCGGTTCCCAAAGAGTTTTAGAACAAGGCATAGTTTTCCCTGCTGGCTCTTTGGGCGGGGGACCCATCTCCAGCCATATGGCCTTTTCTGTCCTGGCGCGGCGCCAATTGGAAAAGGGTTGCTTTGAGGCTGAAGGCAGCAGGAAAGCCCGCAGCCCCCAGATCTGTGGGGCTACGCAAGCGGTTCCCAAAGAGCTTTAGAACAAGGCATAGTTTTCCCTGCAGGCTCTTTGGGCGGGGGACCCATCTCCAGCCGTATGGCCATTTTTGTGCCTGGCGCGGCGCCAAGTGGGAAAGGGTGGTTGTGAGGCTGAAGGCAGCAGGAAAGCCCGCAGCCCCCAGGTCTGTGAGGCTACGCAAGCGGTTCCCAAAGAGCTTTAGAACAAGGCATAGTTTTCCCTGGTGGCTCTTTGGGCGGGGGACCCATCTCCAGCCGTATGGCCATTTCTGTGCCTGGCGCGGTGCCAAGTGGGAAAGGGTGGTTTTGAGGCTGAAGGCAGCAGGAAAGCCCGCAGCCCCCAGGTCTGTGGGGCTATGCAAGCGGTTCCCAAAGAGCTTTAGAACAAGGCATAGTTTTCCCTGCTGGCTCCTTGGGCGGGAGACCATTCTCCAGCCATAGGCCATTTTTGTGCCTGGCGCGGCGCCAAGTGGGAAAGGGTGGTGTCGAGGCTGAAGGCAGCAGGAAAGGCTGCAGTCCCCAGGTATGTGGGGCTACGCAAGCGGTTCTCAGAAAGCTTTAGAACAAGGCATAGTTTTCCCTGCTGGCTCTTTGGGCGGGGGACCCATCTCCAGACATAGGCCTTTTTTGTGCCTGGCCCGGCGCCCAGAGGGAAAGAGTGGTTTTGAGGCTGAAGGCAGCAGGAAAGCCCACAGTCCCCAGGTCTGTGGGGCTACGCAAGCGGTTCCCAAAGAGCTTTAGAACAAGGCATAGTTTTCCCTGGTGGCTCTTTGGGCGGGGGACCCATCTCCAGCCATATGGCCTTTTCTGTGCCTGGCCCGGCGCCCAAAGGGAAATGGTGGTTTTGAGGCTGAAGGCAGCAGGAAAGCCCGCAGCCCCCAGGTCTGTGGGGCTACGCAAGCGGTTCCCAAAGAGCTTTAGAACAAGGCATAGTTTTCCCTCCTGGCTCTTTGGGCAGGGGACCCATCTCCAGCCGTATGGCCATTTTTGTGCCTGGCGCAGCGCCAAGTGGGAAAGGGTGGTGTTGAGGCTGAAGGCAGCAGGAAAGACCGCAGCCCATAGATCTCTTGGGTTACGCAAGCGGTTCCCAAAAAGCTTTAGAACAAGGCATAGTTTTCCCTGCTGGCTCTTTGGGCGGTGGACCCATCTCCAGCCATATGGCCATTTTTGTGCCTGGCACGGCGCCAAGTGGGAAAGGGTGGTTTTGAGGCTGAAGGCAGCAGGAAAGCCCGCAGCCCCCAGGTCTGTGGGGCTACGCAAGCGGTTCCCAAAGAGCTTTAGAACAAGGCATAGTTTTCCCTGCTGGCTCTTTGGGCGGGGGACCCATCTCCAGCCGTATGGCCATTTTTGTGCCTGGCACGGTGCCAAGTGGGAAAGGGTGGTGTTAAGGCTGAAGGCAGCAGGAAAGCCTGCAGCCCCCAGGTCTGTGGGGCTACGCAAGCGGTTCCCAAAGAGCTTTAGAACAAGGCATAGTTTTCCCTGCTGGCTCCTTGGGCGGGGGACCCACCTCCACCCATATGACCATTTTTGTGCCTGGCGCGGCACCAAGTGGGAAAGGGTGATGTCGAGGCTGAAGGCAGCAGGAAGGCCCGCAGCCCCCAGGTCTGTGGGGCTACGCAAGCGGTTCCCAAAGAGCTTTAGAACAAGGCATAGTTTTCCCTGCTGGCTCCTTGGGCAGGGGACCCAGCTCCAGCCGTATGGCCATTTTTGTGCCTGGCGCAGCGCCAAGTGGGAAAGGGTGGTTTTGAGGCTGAAGGCAGCAGGAAAGCCCGCAGCCCCCAGGTCTGTGGGGCTACGCAAGCGGTTCCCAAAGAGCTTTAGAACAAGGCATAGTTTTCCCTGCTGGCTCTTTGGGCGAGGGACCCATCTCCAGCCGTATGGCCATTTTTGTGCCTGGCGCAGCGCCAATTGGGAAAGGGTGGTGTCGCGGCTGAAGGCAGCAGCAAAGCCTGCAGCCCGCAGGTCTGTGGGGCTACGCAAGCGGTTCCCAAAGAGCTTTAGAACACGGCATAGTTTTCCCTGCTGGCTCTTTGGGCGGGGGACCCATCTCTAGGCATAGGCCATTTTTGTGCCTGGCGCGGCGCCAAGTGGGAAAGGGTGGTTTTGAGGCTGAAGGCAGCAGGAAAGGCCGCAGCCCCCAGGTCTGTGGGGCTACGCAAGCGGTTCCCAAAGACCTTTAGAACAAGGCATAGTTTTCCCTGCTGGCTCTTTGGGCAGGCGACCCATCTCCAGCCGTATGGCCATTTTTGTGCCTGGCGCGGCGCCAAGTGGGAAAGGGTGGCTTTGAGGCTGAAGGCAGCAGGAAAGCCCGCAGCCCCCAGGTCTGTGGGGCTACGCAAGCGGTTCCCAAAGAGCTTTAGAACAAGGCATAGTTTTCCCTGCTGGCTCCTTGGGCGGGGGACCCACCTCCACCCATATGACCATTTTTTTGCCTGGCGCGGCACCAAGTGGGAAAGGGTGGTTTCGAGGCTGAAGGCAGCAGGAAGGCCCGCAGCCCCCAGGTCTGTGGGGCTACGCAAGCGGTTCCCAAAGAGCTTTAGAACAAGGCATAGTTTTCCCTGCTGGCTCTTTGGGCGGGGGACCCATCTCCAGACAGAGGCCATTTTTGTGCCTGGTGCGGTGCCAAGTGGGAAAGGGTGGTTTTGAGGCTGAAGGCAGCAGGAAAGCCCGCAGCCCCCAGGTCTGTGGGGCTACGCAAGCGGTTCCCAAAGAGCTTTAGAACAAGGCATAGTTTTCCCTGCTGGCTCCTTGGGCGTGGGACCCATCTCCAGCCGTATGGCCATTTTTGTGCCTGGCGCGGCGCCAAGTGGGAAAGGGTGGTTTTGAGGCTGAAGGCAGCAGGAAAGCCCACAGCCCCCAGGTCTGTGAGGCTACGCAAGCGGTTCCCAAAGAGCTTTAGAACAAGGCATAGTTTTCCCTGCTGGCTCTTTGGGCGGGGGACCCATCTCCAGCCGTATGGCCATTTTTGTGCCTGGCACGGTGCCAAGTGGGAAAGGGTGGTGTCGAGGCTGAAGGCAGCAGGAACGCAAGCAGCTCCCAGGTCTGTGGGGCTACGCAAGTGGTTCCGAAAGAGTTTTAGAACAAGACATAGTTTTCCCTGCTGGCTCTTTGGGCGAGGGACCCATCTCCAGACATAGGGCTTTTTTGTGCCTGGCCCGGCGCCCAGAGGGAAAGAGTGGCTTTGCAGCTGAAGGCAGCAGGAAAGCCCACAGCCCCCAGGTCTGTGTGGCTACGCAAGCGGTTCCAAAAGACCTTTAGAACAAGGCATAGTTTTCCCTGCTGGCTCCTTGGGCGGGGGACCCATCTCCAGCCGTATGGCCATTTTTGTGCCTGGCGCAGCGCCAAGTGGGAAAGGGTGGTTTTGAGGCTGAAGGCAGCAGGAAAGCCCGCAGCCCCCAGGTCTGTGGGGCTACGCAAGCAGTTCCCAAAGAGCTTTAGAACAAGGCATAGTTTTCCCTGCTGGCTCTTTGGGCGGGGGACCCATCTCCAGCCGTATGGCCATTTTTGTGCCTGGCACGGCGCCAAGTGGGAAAGGGTGGTGTCGCGGCTGAAGGCAGCAGCAAAGCCTGCAGCCCGCAGGTCTGTGGGTCTACGCAAGCGGTTCCCAAAGAGCTTTAGAACAAGGCATAGTCTTCCCTGCTGGCTCTTTGGGCGGGGGACCCATCTCTAGCCATAGGCCATTTTTGTGCCTGGCGCGGCGCCAAGTGGGAAAGGGTGGTTTTGAGGCTGAAGGCAGCAGGAAAGGCCGCAGCCCCCAGGTCTGTGGGGCTACGCAAGCGGTTCCCAAAGAGCTTTAGAACAAGGCATAGTTTTCCCTGCTGGCTCTTTGGGCAGGCGACCCATCTCCAGCCGTATGGCCATTTTTGTGCCTGGCGCGGCGCCAAGTGGGAAAGGGTGGCTTTGAGGCTGAAGGCAGCAGGAAAGCCCGCAGCCCCCAGGTCTGTGGGGCTACGCAAGCGGTTCCCAAAGAGCTTTAGAACAAGGCAGAGTTTTCACTGCTGGCTCTTTGGGCGGGGGACCCATCTCCAGCCATATGGCCATTTTTGTGCCTGTCGCGGCGCCAAGTGGGAAAGGGTGGTGTTAAGGCTGAAGGCAGCAGGAAAGCCCGCAGCCCCCAGGTCTGTGGGGCTACGCAAGCGGTTCCCAAAGAGCTTTAGAACAAGGCATAGTTTTCCCTGCTGGCTCCTTGGGCGGGGGACCCATCTCCAGACATAGGCCATTTTTGTGCCTGGTGCGGTGCCAAGTGGGAAAGGGTGGTTTTGAGGCTGAAGGCAGCAGGAAGGCCTGCAGCCCCCAGGTCTGTGGGGCTACGCAAGCGGTTCCCAAAGAGCTTTAGAACAAGGCATAGTTTTCCCTGCTGGCTCCTTGGGTGTGGGACCCATCTCCAGCCGTATGGCCATTTTTGTGCCTGGCGCGGCGCCAAGTGGGAAAGGGTGGTTTTGAGGCTGAAGGCAGCAGGAAAGCCCGCAGCCCCCAGGTCTGTGGGGCTACGCAAGCGGTTCCCAAAGAGCTTTAGAACAAGGCATAGTTTTCCCTGCTGGCTCCTTGGGTGTGGGACCCATCTCCAGCCGTATGGCCATTTTTGTGCCTGGCGCGGCGCCAAGTGGGAAAGGGTGGTTTTGAGGCTGAAGGCAGCAGGAAAGCCCGCAGCCCCCAGGTCTGTGGGGCTACGCAAGCGGTTCCCAAAGAGCTTTAGAACAAGGCATAGTTTTCCCTGCTGGCTCTTTGGGCGGGGGACCCATCTCCAGCCGTATGGCCATTTTTGTGCCTGGCGCGGCACCAAGTGGGAAAGGGTGGTGTCGAGGCTGAAGGCAGCAGGAAGGCCCGCAGCCCCCAGGTCTGTGGGGCTACGCAAGCGGTTCCCAAAGAGCTTTAGAACAAGGCATAGTTTTCCCTGCTGGCTCTTTGGGCGGGGGACCCATCTCCAGACATAGGCCTTTTTTGTGCCTGGCCCGGCGCCCAGAGGGAAAGAGTGGTTTTGAGGCTGAAGGCAGCAGGAAAGCCCACAGCCCCCAGGTCTGTGGGGCTACGCAAGTGGTTCCCAAAGAGCTTTAGAACAAGGCATAGTTTTCCCTGCTGGCTCCTTGGGCGTGGGACCCATCTCCAGCCGTATGGCCATTTTTGTGCCTGGCGCGGCGCCAAGTGGGAAAGGGTGGTTTTGAGGCTGAAGGCAGCAGGAAAGCCCGCAGCCCCCAGGTCTGTGGGGCTACGCAAGCGGTTCCCAAAGAGCTTTAGAACAAGGCATAGTTTTCCCTGCTGGCTCTTTGGGCGGGGGACCCATCTCCAGCCATATGGCCATTTTTGTGCCTGGCACGGCGCCAAGTGGGAAAGGGTGGTGTTAAGGCTGAAGGCAGCAGGAAAGCCCGCAGCCCCCAGGTCTGTGGGGCTACGCAAGCGGTTCCCAAAGAGCTTTAGAACAAGGCATAGTTTTCCCTGCTGGCTCCTTGGGCGGGGGACCCATCTCCAGACATAGGCCATTTTTGTGCCTGGTGCGGTGCCAAGTGGGAAAGGGTGGTTTTGAGGCTGAAGGCAGCAGGAAGGCCTGCAGCCCCCAGGTCTGTGGGGCTACGCAAGCGGTTCCCAAAGAGCTTTAGAACAAGGCATAGTTTTCCCTGCTGGCTCCTTGGGTGTGGGACCCATCTCCAGCCGTATGGCCATTTTTGTGCCTGGCGCGGCGCCAAGTGGGAAAGGGTGGTTTTGAGGCTGAAGGCAGCAGGAAAGCCCGCAGCCCCCAGGTCTGTGGGGCTACGCAAGCGGTTCCCAAAGAGCTTTAGAACAAGGCATAGTTTTCCCTGCTGGCTCCTTGGGTGTGGGACCCATCTCCAGCCGTATGGCCATTTTTGTGCCTGGCGCAGCACCAAGTGGGAAAGGGTGGTGTCGAGGCTGAAGGCAGCAGGAAAGCCCGCAGCCCCCAGGTCTGTGGGGCTACGCAAGCGGTTCCCAAAGAGCTTTAGAACAAGGCATAGTTTTCCCTGCTGGCTCCTTGGGCGGGGGACCCATCTCCAGCCGTATGGCCATTTTTGTGCCTGGCGCGGCACCAAGTTGGAAAGGGTGGTGTCGAGGCTGAAGGCAGCAGGAAGGCCCGCAGCCCCCAGGTCTGTGGGGCTACGCAAGCGGTTCCCAAAGAGCTTTAGAACAAGGCATAGTTTTCCCTGCTGGCTCTTTGGGCGGGGAACCCATCTCCAGCCGTATGGCCATTTTTGTGCCTGGCACGGCGCCAAGTGGGAAAGGGTGGTGTCGCGGCTGAAGGCAGCAGCAAAGCCTGCAGCCCGCAGGTCTGTGGGTCTACGCAAGCGGTTCCCAAAGAGCTTTAGAACAAGGCATAGTTTTCCCTGCTGGCTCTTTGGGCATGGGACCCATCTCCAGCCATAGGCCATTTTTGTGCCTGGCGCGGCGCCAAGTGGGAAAGGGTGGTTTTGAGGCTGAAGGCAGCATGAAAGCCCGCAGCCCCCAGGTCTGTGGGGCTACGCAAGCGGTTCCCAAAGACCTTTAGAACAAGGCATAGTTTTCCCTGCTGGCTCTTTGGGCGGGGGACCCATCTCCAGCCGTATGGCCATTTTTGTGCCTGGCGCGGCGCCAAGTGGGAAAGGGTGGTTTTGAGGCTGAAGGCAGCAGGAAAGCCCGCAGCCCCCAGGTCTGTGGGGCTACGCAAGCGGTTCCCAAAGAGCTTTAGAACAAGGCATAGTTTTCCCTGCTGGCTCTTTGGGCGGGGGACCCATCTCCAGCCGTATGGCCATTTTTGTGCCTGGCACGGTGCCAAGTGGGAAAGGGTGGTGTTAAGGCTGAAGGCAGCAGGAAAGCCCGCAGCCCCCAGGTCTGTGGGGCTACGCAAGCGGTTCCCAAAGAGCTTTAGAACAAGGCATAGTTTTCCCTGCTGGCTCTTTCGGCGGGGACCCATCTCCAGCCGTATGGCCATTTTTGTGCCTGGCACGGCGCCAAGTGGGAAAGGGGGGTGTCGCGGCTGAAGGCTGCAGCAAAGCCTGCAGCCCGCAGGTCTGTGGGGCTACGCAAGCGGTTCCCAAAGAGCTTTAGAACAAGGCATAGTTTTCCCTGCTGGCTCTTTGGGCATGGGACCCATCTCTAGCCATAGGCCATTTTTGTGCCTGGCGCGGCGCCAAGTGGGAAAGGGTGGTTTTGAGGCTGAAGGCAGCAGGAAAGCCCGCAGCTCCCAGGTCTGTGGGGCTACGCAAGCGGTTCCCAAAGAGCTTTAGAACAAGGCATAGTTTTCCCTGCTGGCTCTTTGGGCGGGGGACCCATCTCCAGCCGTATGGCCATTTTTGTGCCTGGCGCGGCACCAAGTGGGAAAGGGTGGCTTTGAGGCTGAAGGCAGCAGGAAAGCCCACAGCCCCCAGGTCTGTGGGGCTACGCAAGCGGTTCCCAAAGAGCTTTAGAACAAGGCATAGTTTTCCCTGCTGGCTCTTTGGGCGTGGCACCCATCTCCAGCCGTATGGCCATTTTTGTGCCTGGCGCGGCGCCAAGTGGGAAATGGTGGTGTCGAGGCTGAAGGCAGCAGGAAGGCCGCAGCCCCCAGGTCTGTGGGGCTACGCAAGCGGTTCCCAAAGAGCTTTAGAACAAGGCATAGTTTTCCCTGCTGGCTCTTTGGGCGGGGGACCCATCTCCAGCCATATGGCCGTTTCTGTGCCTGGCCCGGCGCCCAAAGGGAAATGGTGGTTTTGAGGCTGAAGGCAGCAGGAAAGCCAACAGCCGCCAGGTCTGTGGGGCTATGCAAGCGGTTCCCAAAGAGCTTTAGAACAAGGCATAGTTTTCCCTGCTGGCTCTTTGGGCGGGGGACCCGTCTCCAGCCGTATGGCCATTTTTGTGCCTGGCGCAGCGCCAAGTGGGAAAGGGTGGTGTTGAGGCTGAAGGCAGCAGGAAAGATCGCAGCCCCTAGATCTGTGGGGCTACGCAAGCGGTTCCCAAAGAGCTTTAGAACAAGGCATAGTTTTCCCTGCTGGCTCCTTGGGCGGGGGACCCATCTCCAGCCATAGGCCATTTTTGTGCCTGGCGCAGTGCCAAGTGGGAAATGGTGGTTTTGAGGCTGAAGGCAGCAGGAAAGCCCGCAGCCCCCAGGTCTGTGGGGCTACGCAAGCGGTTCCCAAAGAGCTTTAGAACAAGGCATAGTTTTCCCTGCTGGCTCTTTGGGCGGGGAACTCATCTCCAGCCGTATGGCCATTTTTGTGCCTGGCACGGCGCCAAGTGGGAAAGGGTGGTGTCGAGGCTGAAGGCAGCAGGAAAGCCCGCATCCCCCAGGTCTGTGGGGCTACGCAAGCGGTTCCCAAAGAGCTTTAGAACAAGGCATAGTTTTCCCTGCTGGCTCTTTGGGCAGGGGACCCATCTCCAGCCGTATGGCCATTTTTGTGCCTGGCGCAGCGCCAAGTGGGAAAGGGTGGTGTTGAGGCTGAAGGCAGCAGGAAAGACCGCAGCCGCCAGGTCTGTTGGGTTACGCAAGCGGTTCCCAAAGAGCTTTAGAACAAGGCATAGTTTTCCCTGCTGGCTCTTTGGGCGGGGGACCCATCTCCAGCCATATGGCCATTTTTGTGCCTGGCGCAGCGCCAAGTGGGAAAGGGTGTTTTTGAGGCTGAAGGCAGCAGGAAAGCCCGCAGCCCCCAGGTCTGTGGGGCTACGCAAGCGGTTCCCAAAGAGCTTTAGAACAAGGCATAGTTTTCCCTGCTGGCTCTTTGGGCGGGGGACCCATCTCCAGCCGTATGGCCATTTTTGTGCCTGGCACGGTGCCAAGTGGGAAAGGGTGGTGTTAAGGCTGAAGGCAGCAGGAAAGCCCGCAGCCTCCAGGTCTGTGGGGCTACGCAAGCGGTTCCCAAAGAGCTTTAGAACAAGGCATAGTTTTCCCTGCTGGCTCTTTCGGCGGGGACCCATCTCCAGCCGTATGGCCATTTTTGTGCCTGGCACGGCGCCAAGTGGGAAAGGGGGGTGTCGCGGCTGAAGGCTGCAGCAAAGCCTGCAGCCCGCAGGTCTGTGGGGCTACGCAAGCGGTTCCCAAAGAGCTTTAGAACAAGGCATAGTTTTCCCTGCTGGCTCTTTGGGCATGGGACCCATCTCTAGCCATAGGCCATTTTTGTGCCTGGCGCGGCGCCAAGTGGGAAAGGGTGGTTTTGAGGCTGAAGGCAGCAGGAAAGCCCGCAGCTCCCAGGTCTGTGGGGCTACGCAAGCGGTTCCCAAAGACCTTTAGAACAAGGCATAGTTTTCCCTGCTGGCTCTTTGGGCGGGGGACCCATCTCCAGCCGTATGGCCATTTTTGTGCCTGGCGCGGCACCAAGTGGGAAAGGGTGGCTTTGAGGCTGAAGGCAGCAGGAAAGCCCACAGCCCCCAGGTCTGTGGGGCTACGCAAGCGGTTCCCAAAGAGCTTTAGAACAAGGCATAGTTTTCCCTGCTGGCTCTTTGGGCGTGGCACCCATCTCCAGCCGTATGGCCATTTTTGTGCCTGGCGCGGCGCCAAGTGGGAAATGGTGGTGTCGAGGCTGAAGGCAGCAGGAAGGCCGCAGCCCCCAGGTCTGTGGGGCTACGCAAGCGGTTCCCAAAGAGCTTTAGAACAAGGCATAGTTTTCCCTGCTGGCTCTTTGGGCGGGGGACCCATCTCCAGCCATATGGCCGTTTCTGTGCCTGGCCCGGCGCCCAAAGGGAAATGGTGGTTTTGAGGCTGAAGGCAGCAGGAAAGCCAACAGCCGCCAGGTCTGTGGGGCTATGCAAGCGGTTCCCAAAGAGCTTTAGAACAAGGCATAGTTTTCCCTGCTGGCTCTTTGGGCGGGGGACCCGTCTCCAGCCGTATGGCCATTTTTGTGCCTGGCGCAGCGCCAAGTGGGAAAGGGTGGTGTTGAGGCTGAAGGCAGCAGGAAAGATCGCAGCCCCTAGATCTGTGGGGCTACGCAAGCGGTTCCCAAAGAGCTTTAGAACAAGGCATAGTTTTCCCTGCTGGCTCCTTGGGCGGGGGACCCATCTCCCGCCATAGGCCATTTTTGTGCCTGGCGCAGTGCCAAGTGGGAAATGGTGGTTTTGAGGCTGAAGGCAGCAGGAAAGCCCGCAGCCCCCAGGTCTGTGGGGCTACGCAAGCGGTTCCCAAAGAGCTTTAGAACAAGGCATAGTTTTCCCTGCTGGCTCCTTTAGCGGGGGACCCATCTCCAGCCGTATGGCCATTTTTGTGCCTGGCGCAGCGCCAAGTGGGAAAGGGTGGTTTTGAGGCTGAAGGCAGCAGGAAAGCCCGCAGCCCCCAGGTCTGTGGGGCTACGCAAGCGGTTCCCAAAGAGCTTTAGAACAAGGCATAGTTTTCCCTGCTGGCTCTTTGGGCGTGGCACCCATCTCCAGCCATATGGCCATTTTTGTGCCTGGCGCGGCACCAAGTGGGAAAGGGTGGTGTCAAGCCTGAAGGCAGCAGCAAAGCCTGCAGCCCGCAGGTCTGTGGGGCTACGCAAGCGGTTCCCAAAGAGCTTTAGAACAAGGCATAGTTTTCCCTGCTGGCCCTTTGGGCGGGGGACCCATCTCCACCCATATGGCCATTTTTGTGCCTGGCGCGGCCCCAAGTGGGAAAGGGTGGTTTTGAGGCTGAAGGCAGCAGCAAAGCCCGCAGCCCCCAGGTATGTGGGGCTACGCAAGCGGTTCCCAAAGAGCTTTAGAACAAGGCATAGTTTTCCCTGCTGGCTCTTTGGGCGGGGGACCCATCTCCAGCATTATGGCCATTTTTGTGCCTGGCGCGGCGCCAAGTGGGAAAGGGTGGTGTCGAGGCTGAAGGCAGCAGGAAAGCCTGCAGCCCGCAGGACTGTGGGGCTACGCAATTGGTTCCCAAAGAGCTTTAGAACAAGGCATAGTTTTCCCTGCTGGCTCCTTGGGCAGGGGACCCAGCTCCAGCCATATGGCCATTTTTGTGCCTGGCGCGGTGCCAGGTGGGAAAGGGTGGCTTTGAGGATGAAGGCAGCAGGGAAGCCCGCAGCCCCCAGGTATGTGGGGTTACGCAAGCGGTTCCCAAAGAGCTTTAGAACAAGGCATAATTTTCACTGCTGGCTCCTTGGGCAGGGGACCCATCTCCAGCCGTATGGCCATTTTTGTGCCTGGCGCGGCGCCAAGTGGGAAAGGGTGGCTTTGCAGCTGAAGGCAGCAGGAAAGCCCACAGCCCGCAGGTCTGTGGGGCTACGCAAGCGGTTCCCAAAGAGCTTTAGAACAAGGCATAGTTTTCCCTCCTGGCTCTTTGGGCGGGGGACCCGTCTCCAGCCGTATGGCCATTTTTGTGCCTGGCGCAGCGCCAAGTGGGAAAGGGTGGTGTTGAGGCTGAAGGCAGCAGGAAAGATCGCAGCCCCTAGATCTGTGGGGCTACGCAAGCGGTTCCCAAAGAGCTTTAGAACAAGGCATAGTTTTCCCTGCTGGCTCCTTGGGCGGGGGACCCATCTCCCGCCATAGGCCATTTTTGTGCCTGGCGCAGTGCCAAGTGGGAAATGGTGGTTTTGAGGCTGAAGGCAGCAGGAAAGCCCGCAGCCCCCAGGTCTGTGGGGCTACGCAAGCGGTTCCCAAAGAGCTTTAGAACAAGGCATAGTTTTCCCTGCTGGCTCCTTTAGCGGGGGACCCATCTCCAGCCGTATGGCCATTTTTGTGCCTGGCGCCGCGCCAAGTGGGAAAGGGTGGTTTTGAGGCTGAAGGCAGCAGGAAAGCCCGCAGCCCCCAGGTCTGTGGGGCTACGCAAGCGGTTCCCAAAGAGCTTTAGAACAAGGCATAGTTTTCCCTGCTGGCTCTTTGGGCGTGGCACCCATCTCCAGCCATATGGCCATTTTTGTGCCTGGCGCGGCACCAAGTGGGAAAGGGTGGTGTCAAGCCTGAAGGCAGCAGCAAAGCCTGCAGCCCGCAGGTCTGTGGGGCTACGCAAGCGGTTCCCAAAGAGCTTTAGAACAAGGCATAGTTTTCCCTGCTGGCCCTTTGGGCGGGGGACCCATCTCCACCCATATGGCCATTTTTGTGCCTGGCGCGGCCCCAAGTGGGAAAGGGTGGTTTTGAGGCTGAAGGCAGCAGCAAAGCCCGCAGCCCCCAGGTATGTGGGGCTACGCAAGCGGTTCCCAAAGAGCTTTAGAACAAGGCATAGTTTTCCCTGCTGGCTCTTTCGGCGGGGGACCCATCTCCAGCATTATGGCCATTTTTGTGCCTGGCGCGGCGCCAAGTGGGAAAGGGTGGTGTCGAGGCTGAAGGCAGCAGGAAAGCCTGCAGCCCGCAGGACTGTGGGGCTACGCAATTGGTTCCCAAAGAGCTTTAGAACAAGGCATAGTTTTCCCTGCTGGCTCCTTGGGCAGGGGACCCAGCTCCAGCCGTATGGCCATTTTTGTGCCTGGCGCGGTGCCAGGTGGGAAGGGTGGCTTTGAGGATGAAGGCAGCAGGGAAGCCCGCAGCCCCCAGGTATGTGGGGTTACGCAAGCGGTTCCCAAAGAGCTTTAGAACAAGGCATAATTTTCACTGCTGGCTCCTTGGGCAGGGGACCCATCTCCAGCCGTATGGCCATTTTTGTGCCTGGCGCGGCGCCAAGTGGGAAAGGGTGGCTTTGCAGCTGAAGGCAGCAGGAAAGCCCACAGCCCCCAGGTCTGTGGGGCTACGCAAGCGGTTCCCAAAGAGCTTTAGAACAAGGCATAGTTTTCCCTGCTGGCTCCTTGGGCGGGGGACCCACCTCCACCCATATGACCATTTTTGTGCCTGGCGCAGCACCAAGTGGGAAAGGGTGGTGTCGAGGCTGAAGGCAGCTGGAAGGCCCGCAGCCCCCAGGTCTGTGGGGCTACGCAAGCGGTTCCCAAAGAGCTTTAGAACAAGGCATAGTTTTCCCTGCTGGCTCTTTGGGCGGGGGACCCATCTCCAGCCGTATGGCCATTTTTGTGCCTGGCGCGGCGCCAAGTGGGAAAGGGTGGTTTTGAGGCTGAAGGCAGCAGGAAAACCAGCAGCCCCCAGGTATGTGGGGCTACGCAAGCAGTTCCCAAAAAGCTTTAGAACAAGGCATAGTTTTCCCTGCTGGCTCTTTGGGCGGGGGACCCATCTCCAGCCGTATGGCCATTTTTGTGCCTGGCGCGGCACCAAGTGGGAAAGGGTGGCTTTGAGGCTGAAGGCAGCAGGAAAGCCCGCAGCCCGCAGGTCTGTGGGGCTACGCAAGCGGTTCCCAAAGAGCTTTAGAACAAGGCATAGTTTTCCCTGCTGGCTCCTTGGGCGGGGGACCCATCTCCAGCTATATGGCCTTTTCTATGCCTGGCCCGGCGCCCAAAGGGAAATGGTGGTTTTGAGGCTGAAGGCAGCAGGAAAGCCCGCAGCCCCCAGGTCTGTGGGGCTACGCAAGCGGTTCCCAAAGAGCTTTAGAACAAGGCATAGTTTTCCCTGCTGGCTCCTTTAGCGGGGGACCCATCTCCAGCCGTATGGCCATTTTTGTGCCTGGCGCAGCGCCAAGTGGGAAAGGGTGGTTTTGAGGCTGAAGGCAGCAGGAAAGCCCGCAGCCCCCAGGTCTGTGGGGCTACGCAAGCGGTTCCCAAAGAGCTTTAGAACAAGGCATAGTTTTCCCTGCTGGCTCTTTGGGCGTGGCACCCATCTCCACCCATATGGCCATTTTTGTGCCTGGCGCGGCGCCAAGTGGGAAAGGGTGGTTTTGAGGCTGAAGGCAGCAGCAAAGCCCGCAGTCCCCAGGTATGTGGGGCTACACAAGCGGTTCCCAAAGAGCTTTAGAACAAGGCATAGTTTTCCCTGCTGGCTCTTTGGGCGGGGGACCCATCTCCAGCCGTATGGCCATTTTTGTGCCTGGCGCGGCACCAAGTGGGAAAGGGTGGTGTCGAGGCTGAAGGCAGCAGGAAAGGCTGCAGTCCCCAGGTCTGTGGGGCTACGCAAGCGGTTCCCAAAGAGCTTTAGAACAAGGCATAGTTTTCCCTGCTGGCTCTTTGGGCGTGGCACCCATCTCCAGCCGTATGGCCATTTTTGTGCCTGGCGCGGCGCCAACTGGGAAAGGGTGGTGTCGAGGCTGAAGGCAGCAGGAAAGCCCGCAGCCCCCAGGTCTGTGAGGCTACGCAAGGGGTTCCCAAAGAGCTTTAGAACAAGGCATAGTTTTCCCTGGTGGCTCTTTGGGCGGGGGACCCATCTCCAGCCATATGGCCATTTCTGTGCCTGGCACGGCGCCAAGTGGGAAAGGGTGGTTTTGAGGCTGAAGGCAGCAGGAAAGCCCGCAGACCCCAGGTCTGTGGGGCTATGCAAGCGGTTCCCAAAGAGCTTTAGAACAAGGCATAGTTTTCCCTGCTGGCTCTTTGGGCGTGGCACCCATCTCCAGCCGTATGGCCATTTTTGTGCCTGGCGCGGCGCCAACTGGGAAAGGGTGGTTGTGAGGCTGAAGGCAGCAGGAAAGCCCGCAGCCCCCAGGTCTGTGAGGCTACGCAAGGGGTTCCCAAAGAGCTTTAGAACAAGGCATAGTTTTCCCTGGTGGCTCTTTGGGCGGGGGACCCATCTCCAGCCATATGGCCATTTCTGTGCCTGGCACGGCGCCAAGTGGGAAAGGGTGGTTTTGAGGCTGAAGGCAGCAGGAAAGCCCGCAGACCCCAGGTCTGTGGGGCTATGCAAGCGGTTCCCAAAGAGCTTTAGAACAAGGCATAGTTTTCCCTGCTGGCTCTTTTGGCGTGGGACCCATCTCCAGCAATATGGCCATTTTTATGCCTGGCGCGGCGCCAAGTGTGAAAGGGTTGTTTTGAGACTGAAGGCAGCAGAAAAGCCCGCAGCCCCCAGGTCTGTGGGGCTACGCAAGCAGTTCTCAAATAGCTTTAGAACAAGGCATAGTTTTCCCTGCTGGCTCCTTGGGCGGGAGACCATTCTCCAGCCATAGGCCATTTTTGTGCCTGGCGCGGCGCCAAGTGGGAAAGGGTGGTGTCAAGGCTGAAGGCAGCAGGAAAGCCTGCAGTCCCAAGGTATGTGGGGCTACGCAAGCGGTTCTCAGAAAGCTTTAGAACAAGGCATAGTTTTCCCTGCTGGCTCTTTGGGCGGGTGACCCATCTCCAGACACAGGCCATTTTTGTGCCTGGCGCGGCCCCAAGTGGGAAAGGGTGGCTTTGAGGCTGAAGGCAGCAGGAAAGCCCGCAGCCCCCAGGTCTGTGAGGCTACGCAAGCGGTTCCCAAAGAGCTTTAGAACAAGGCATAGTTTTACCTGCTGGCTCCTTGGGCGGGGGACCCATCTCCAGCCATATGGCCATTTTTGTGCCTGGCACGGCGCCAAGTGGGAAAGGGTGGTTTTGAGGCTGAAGGCAGCAGGAAAGCCTGCAGGCCACAGGTCTGTGGGGCTACGCAAGTGGTTCCCAAAGACCTTTAGAACAAGGCATAGTTTTCCCTGCTGGCTCTTTGTGCGTGGGACCCATCTCCAGCCGTATGGCCATTTTTATGCCTGGCACAGCGCCAAGTGGGAAAGGGTGATGTTGAGGCTGAAGGCAGCAGGAAAGCCCGCAGCCCCCAGATCTGTGGGGTTACGCAAGCGGTTCCCAAAGAGCTTTAGAACAAGGCATAGTTTTCCCTGCTGGCTCTTTGGGTGGGTGACCCATCTCCAGACATAGGCCTTTTTTGTGCCTGGCCCGGCGCCCAGAGGGAAAGAGTGGTTTTGAGGCTGAAGGCAGCAGGAAAGCCCACAGCCCCCAGGTCTGTGGGACAACGCAAGCGGTTCCCAAAGAGCTTTAGAACAAGGCATAGTTTTCCCTGCTGGCTCTTTGGGCGGGGGACCCATCTCCAGCCGTATGGCCATTTTTGTGCCTGGCACGGCGCCAAGTGGGAAAGGGTGGTGTCGCGGCTGAAGGCAGCAGGAAAGCCCGCAGCCCCCAGGTCTGTGAGGCTACGCAAGCGGTTCCCAAAGAGCTTTAGAACAAGGCATAGTTTTCCCTGCTGGCTCTTTGGGCGGGGGACCCATCTCTAGCCATAGGCCATTTTTGTGCCTGGCGTGGCACCAAGTGGGAAAGGGTGGTTTTGAGGCTGAAGGCAGCAGGAAAGCCGGCAGGCCACAGGTCTGTGGGGCTACGCAAGCGGTTCCCAAAGAGCTTTAGAACAAGGCATAGTTTTCCCTGCTGGCTCTTTGGGCGGGGGACCCATCTCCAGCCGTATGGCCATTTTTCTGCCTGGCGAGGCAAAATTTGGGAAAGGGTGGCTTTGAGGCTGAAGGCAGCAGGAAAGCCCGCAGCCCCCAGGTCTGTGTGGCTACACAAGCGGTTCCCAAAGAGCTTTAGAACAAGGCATAGTTTTCCCTGCTGGCTCTTTGGGCGGGGGAGCCATCTCCAGCCGTATGGCCATTTTTGTGCCTGGTGCGGTGCCTAGTGGGAAAGGGTGGCTTTGAGGCTGAAGGCAGCAGGAAAGCCCGCAGCCCCCAGGTCTGTGAGGCTACGCAAGCGGTTCCCTAAGAGCTTTAGAACAAGGCATAGTTTTCCCTGCTGGCTCTTTGGGCAGGGGACCCATCTCCAGCCGTACGGCCACTTTTGGGCCTGGCGCGGCGCCAAGTGGGAAAGGGTGGTTTTGAGGCTGAAGGCAGCAGGAAACCCTGCAGCCCCCAGGTCTGTGGGGCTACGCAAGCGGTTCCCAAAGACCTTTAGAACAAGGCATAATTTTCCCTGCTGGCTCTTTGGTTGGGGGACCCATCTCTAGCCATAGGCCATTTTTGTGCCTGGCGCGGCGCCAAGTGGGAAAGGGTGGTTTTGAGGCTGAAGGCAGCAGGAAAGCCCGCAGGCCCCAGGTCTGTGGGGCTACGCAAGCGGTTCCCAAAGAGTTTTAGAACAAGGCATAGTTTTCCCTGCTGGCTCTTTGGGCGGGGGACCCATCTCCAGCCATATGGCCTTTTCTGTGCCTGGCGCGGCGCCAATTGGAAAAGGGTTGCTTTGAGGCTGAAGGCAGCAGGAAAGCCCGCAGCCCCCAGATCTGTGGGGCTACGCAAGCGGTTCCCAAAGAGCTTTAGAACAAGGCATAGTTTTCCCTGCAGGCTCTTTGGGCGGGGGACCCATCTCCAGCCGTATGGCCATTTTTGTGCCTGGCGCGGCGCCAAGTGGGAAAGGGTGGTTGTGAGGCTGAAGGCAGCAGGAAAGCCCGCAGCCCCCAGGTCTGTGAGGCTACGCAAGCGGTTCCCAAAGAGCTTTAGAACAAGGCATAGTTTTCCCTGGTGGCTCTTTGGGCGGGGGACCCATCTCCAGCCGTATGGCCATTTCTGTGCCTGGCGCGGTGCCAAGTGGGAAAGGGTGGTTTTGAGGCTGAAGGCAGCAGGAAAGCCCGCAGCCCCCAGGTCTGTGGGGCTATGCAAGCGGTTCCCAAAGAGCTTTAGAACAAGGCATAGTTTTCCCTGCTGGCTCCTTGGGCGGGAGACCATTCTCCAGCCATAGGCCATTTTTGTGCCTGGCGCGGCGCCAAGTGGGAAAGGGTGGTGTCGAGGCTGAAGGCAGCAGGAAAGGCTGCAGTCCCCAGGTATGTGGGGCTACGCAAGCGGTTCTCAGAAAGCTTTAGAACAAGGCATAGTTTTCCCTGCTGGCTCTTTGGGCGGGGGACCCATCTCCAGACATAGGCCTTTTTTGTGCCTGGCCCGGCGCCCAGAGGGAAAGAGTGGTTTTGAGGCTGAAGGCAGCAGGAAAGCCCACAGTCCCCAGGTCTGTGGGGCTACGCAAGCGGTTCCCAAAGAGCTTTAGAACAAGGCATAGTTTTCCCTGGTGGCTCTTTGGGCGGGGGACCCATCTCCAGCCATATGGCCTTTTCTGTGCCTGGCCCGGCGCCCAAAGGGAAATGGTGGTTTTGAGGCTGAAGGCAGCAGGAAAGCCCGCAGCCCCCAGGTCTGTGGGGCTACGCAAGCGGTTCCCAAAGAGCTTTAGAACAAGGCATAGTTTTCCCTCCTGGCTCTTTGGGCAGGGGACCCATCTCCAGCCGTATGGCCATTTTTGTGCCTGGCGCAGCGCCAAGTGGGAAAGGGTGGTGTTGAGGCTGAAGGCAGCAGGAAAGACCGCAGCCCATAGATCTCTTGGGTTACGCAAGCGGTTCCCAAAAAGCTTTAGAACAAGGCATAGTTTTCCCTGCTGGCTCTTTGGGCGGTGGACCCATCTCCAGCCATATGGCCATTTTTGTGCCTGGCACGGCGCCAAGTGGGAAAGGGTGGTTTTGAGGCTGAAGGCAGCAGGAAAGCCCGCAGCCCCCAGGTCTGTGGGGCTACGCAAGCGGTTCCCAAAGAGCTTTAGAACAAGGCATAGTTTTCCCTGCTGGCTCTTTGGGCGGGGGACCCATCTCCAGCCGTATGGCCATTTTTGTGCCTGGCACGGTGCCAAGTGGGAAAGGGTGGTGTTAAGGCTGAAGGCAGCAGGAAAGCCTGCAGCCCCCAGGTCTGTGGGGCTACGCAAGCGGTTCCCAAAGAGCTTTAGAACAAGGCATAGTTTTCCCTGCTGGCTCCTTGGGCGGGGGACCCACCTCCACCCATATGACCATTTTTGTGCCTGGCGCGGCACCAAGTGGGAAAGGGTGATGTCGAGGCTGAAGGCAGCAGGAAGGCCCGCAGCCCCCAGGTCTGTGGGGCTACGCAAGCGGTTCCCAAAGAGCTTTAGAACAAGGCATAGTTTTCCCTGCTGGCTCCTTGGGCAGGGGACCCAGCTCCAGCCGTATGGCCATTTTTGTGCCTGGCGCAGCGCCAAGTGGGAAAGGGTGGTTTTGAGGCTGAAGGCAGCAGGAAAGCCCGCAGCCCCCAGGTCTGTGGGGCTACGCAAGCGGTTCCCAAAGAGCTTTAGAACAAGGCATAGTTTTCCCTGCTGGCTCTTTGGGCGAGGGACCCATCTCCAGCCGTATGGCCATTTTTGTGCCTGGCGCAGCGCCAATTGGGAAAGGGTGGTGTCGCGGCTGAAGGCAGCAGCAAAGCCTGCAGCCCGCAGGTCTGTGGGGCTACGCAAGCGGTTCCCAAAGAGCTTTAGAACACGGCATAGTTTTCCCTGCTGGCTCTTTGGGCGGGGGACCCATCTCTAGGCATAGGCCATTTTTGTGCCTGGCGCGGCGCCAAGTGGGAAAGGGTGGTTTTGAGGCTGAAGGCAGCAGGAAAGGCCGCAGCCCCCAGGTCTGTGGGGCTACGCAAGCGGTTCCCAAAGACCTTTAGAACAAGGCATAGTTTTCCCTGCTGGCTCTTTGGGCAGGCGACCCATCTCCAGCCGTATGGCCATTTTTGTGCCTGGCGCGGCGCCAAGTGGGAAAGGGTGGCTTTGAGGCTGAAGGCAGCAGGAAAGCCCGCAGCCCCCAGGTCTGTGGGGCTACGCAAGCGGTTCCCAAAGAGCTTTAGAACAAGGCATAGTTTTCCCTGCTGGCTCCTTGGGCGGGGGACCCACCTCCACCCATATGACCATTTTTTTGCCTGGCGCGGCACCAAGTGGGAAAGGGTGGTTTCGAGGCTGAAGGCAGCAGGAAGGCCCGCAGCCCCCAGGTCTGTGGGGCTACGCAAGCGGTTCCCAAAGAGCTTTAGAACAAGGTATAGTTTTCCCTGCTGGCTCTTTGGGCGGGGGACCCATCTCCAGACAGAGGCCATTTTTGTGCCTGGTGCGGTGCCAAGTGGGAAAGGGTGGTTTTGAGGCTGAAGGCAGCAGGAAAGCCCGCAGCCCCCAGGTCTGTGGGGCTACGCAAGCGGTTCCCAAAGAGCTTTAGAACAAGGCATAGTTTTCCCTGCTGGCTCCTTGGGCGTGGGACCCATCTCCAGCCGTATGGCCATTTTTGTGCCTGGCGCGGCGCCAAGTGGGAAAGGGTGGTTTTGAGGCTGAAGGCAGCAGGAAAGCCCGCAGCCCCCAGGTCTGTGAGGCTACGCAAGCGGTTCCCAAAGAGCTTTAGAACAAGGCATAGTTTTCCCTGCTGGCTCTTTGGGCGGGGGACCCATCTCCAGCCGTATGGCCATTTTTGTGCCTGGCACGGTGCCAAGTGGGAAAGGGTGGTGTCGAGGCTGAAGGCAGCAGGAACGCAAGCAGCTCCCAGGTCTGTGGGGCTACGCAAGTGGTTCCGAAAGAGTTTTAGAACAAGACATAGTTTTCCCTGCTGGCTCTTTGGGCGAGGGACCCATCTCCAGACATAGGGCTTTTTTGTGCCTGGCCCGGCGCCCAGAGGGAAAGAGTGGCTTTGCAGCTGAAGGCAGCAGGAAAGCCCACAGCCCCCAGGTCTGTGTGGCTACGCAAGCGGTTCCAAAAGACCTTTAGAACAAGGCATAGTTTTCCCTGCTGGCTCCTTGGGCGGGGGACCCATCTCCAGCCGTATGGCCATTTTTGTGCCTGGCGCAGCGCCAAGTGGGAAAGGGTGGTTTTGAGGCTGAAGGCAGCAGGAAAGCCCGCAGCCCCCAGGTCTGTGGGGCTACGCAAGCAGTTCCCAAAGAGCTTTAGAACAAGGCATAGTTTTCCCTGCTGGCTCTTTGGGCGGGGGACCCATCTCCAGCCGTATGGCCATTTTTGTGCCTGGCACGGCGCCAAGTGGGAAAGGGTGGTGTCGCGGCTGAAGGCAGCAGCAAAGCCTGCAGCCCGCAGGTCTGTGGGTCTACGCAAGCGGTTCCCAAAGAGCTTTAGAACAAGGCATAGTCTTCCCTGCTGGCTCTTTGGGCGGGGGACCCATCTCTAGCCATAGGCCATTTTTGTGCCTGGCGCGGCGCCAAGTGGGAAAGGGTGGTTTTGAGGCTGAAGGCAGCAGGAAAGGCCGCAGCCCCCAGGTCTGTGGGGCTACGCAAGCGGTTCCCAAAGAGCTTTAGAACAAGGCATAGTTTTCCCTGCTGGCTCTTTGGGCAGGCGACCCATCTCCAGCCGTATGGCCATTTTTGTGCCTGGCGCGGCGCCAAGTGGGAAAGGGTGGCTTTGAGGCTGAAGGCAGCAGGAAAGCCCGCAGCCCCCAGGTCTGTGGGGCTACGCAAGCGGTTCCCAAAGAGCTTTAGAACAAGGCAGAGTTTTCACTGCTGGCTCTTTGGGCGGGGGACCCATCTCCAGCCATATGGCCATTTTTGTGCCTGTCGCGGCGCCAAGTGGGAAAGGGTGGTGTTAAGGCTGAAGGCAGCAGGAAAGCCCGCAGCCCCCAGGTCTGTGGGGCTACGCAAGCGGTTCCCAAAGAGCTTTAGAACAAGGCATAGTTTTCCCTGCTGGCTCCTTGGGCGGGGGACCCATCTCCAGACATAGGCCATTTTTGTGCCTGGTGCGGTGCCAAGTGGGAAAGGGTGGTTTTGAGGCTGAAGGCAGCAGGAAGGCCTGCAGCCCCCAGGTCTGTGGGGCTACGCAAGCGGTTCCCAAAGAGCTTTAGAACAAGGCATAGTTTTCCCTGCTGGCTCCTTGGGTGTGGGACCCATCTCCAGCCGTATGGCCATTTTTGTGCCTGGCGCGGCGCCAAGTGGGAAAGGGTGGTTTTGAGGCTGAAGGCAGCAGGAAAGCCCGCAGCCCCCAGGTCTGTGGGGCTACGCAAGCGGTTCCCAAAGAGCTTTAGAACAAGGCATAGTTTTCCCTGCTGGCTCCTTGGGTGTGGGACCCATCTCCAGCCGTATGGCCATTTTTGTGCCTGGCGCGGCGCCAAGTGGGAAAGGGTGGTTTTGAGGCTGAAGGCAGCAGGAAAGCCCGCAGCCCCCAGGTCTGTGGGGCTACGCAAGCGGTTCCCAAAGAGCTTTAGAACAAGGCATAGTTTTCCCTGCTGGCTCTTTGGGCGGGGGACCCATCTCCAGCCGTATGGCCATTTTTGTGCCTGGCGCGGCACCAAGTGGGAAAGGGTGGTGTCGAGGCTGAAGGCAGCAGGAAGGCCCGCAGCCCCCAGGTCTGTGGGGCTACGCAAGCGGTTCCCAAAGAGCTTTAGAACAAGGCATAGTTTTCCCTGCTGGCTCTTTGGGCGGGGGACCCATCTCCAGACATAGGCCTTTTTTGTGCCTGGCCCGGCGCCCAGAGGGAAAGAGTGGTTTTGAGGCTGAAGGCAGCAGGAAAGCCCACAGCCCCCAGGTCTGTGGGGCTACGCAAGTGGTTCCCAAAGAGCTTTAGAACAAGGCATAGTTTTCCCTGCTGGCTCCTTGGGCGTGGGACCCATCTCCAGCCGTATGGCCATTTTTGTGCCTGGCGCGGCGCCAAGTGGGAAAGGGTGGTTTTGAGGCTGAAGGCAGCAGGAAAGCCCGCAGCCCCCAGGTCTGTGGGGCTACGCAAGCGGTTCCCAAAGAGCTTTAGAACAAGGCATAGTTTTCCCTGCTGGCTCTTTGGGCGGGGGACCCATCTCCAGCCATATGGCCATTTTTGTGCCTGGCACGGCGCCAAGTGGGAAAGGGTGGTGTTAAGGCTGAAGGCAGCAGGAAAGCCCGCAGCCCCCAGGTCTGTGGGGCTACGCAAGCGGTTCCCAAAGAGCTTTAGAACAAGGCATAGTTTTCCCTGCTGGCTCCTTGGGCGGGGGACCCATCTCCAGACATAGGCCATTTTTGTGCCTGGTGCGGTGCCAAGTGGGAAAGGGTGGTTTTGAGGCTGAAGGCAGCAGGAAGGCCTGCAGCCCCCAGGTCTGTGGGGCTACGCAAGCGGTTCCCAAAGAGCTTTAGAACAAGGCATAGTTTTCCCTGCTGGCTCCTTGGGTGTGGGACCCATCTCCAGCCGTATGGCCATTTTTGTGCCTGGCGCGGCGCCAAGTGGGAAAGGGTGGTTTTGAGGCTGAAGGCAGCAGGAAAGCCCGCAGCCCCCAGGTCTGTGGGGCTACGCAAGCGGTTCCCAAAGAGCTTTAGAACAAGGCATAGTTTTCCCTGCTGGCTCCTTGGGTGTGGGACCCATCTCCAGCCGTATGGCCATTTTTGTGCCTGGCGCAGCACCAAGTGGGAAAGGGTGGTGTCGAGGCTGAAGGCAGCAGGAAAGCCCGCAGCCCCCAGGTCTGTGGGGCTACGCAAGCGGTTCCCAAAGAGCTTTAGAACAAGGCATAGTTTTCCCTGCTGGCTCCTTGGGCGGGGGACCCATCTCCAGCCGTATGGCCATTTTTGTGCCTGGCGCGGCACCAAGTTGGAAAGGATGGTGTCGAGGCTGAAGGCAGCAGGAAGGCCCGCAGCCCCCAGGTCTGTGGGGCTACGCAAGCGGTTCCCAAAGAGCTTTAGAACAAGGCATAGTTTTCCCTGCTGGCTCTTTGGGCGGGGAACCCATCTCCAGCCGTATGGCCATTTTTGTGCCTGGCACGGCGCCAAGTGGGAAAGGGTGGTGTCGCGGCTGAAGGCAGCAGCAAAGCCTGCAGCCCGCAGGTCTGTGGGTCTACGCAAGCGGTTCCCAAAGAGCTTTAGAACAAGGCATAGTTTTCCCTGCTGGCTCTTTGGGCATGGGACCCATCTCCAGCCATAGGCCATTTTTGTGCCTGGCGCGGCGCCAAGTGGGAAAGGGTGGTTTTGAGGCTGAAGGCAGCATGAAAGCCCGCAGCCCCCAGGTCTGTGGGGCTACGCAAGCGGTTCCCAAAGACCTTTAGAACAAGGCATAGTTTTCCCTGCTGGCTCTTTGGGCGGGGGACCCATCTCCAGCCGTATGGCCATTTTTGTGCCTGGCGCGGCGCCAAGTGGGAAAGGGTGGTTTTGAGGCTGAAGGCAGCAGGAAAGCCCGCAGCCCCCAGGTCTGTGGGGCTACGCAAGCGGTTCCCAAAGAGCTTTAGAACAAGGCATAGTTTTCCCTGCTGGCTCTTTGGGCGGGGGACCCATCTCCAGCCGTATGGCCATTTTTGTGCCTGGCACGGTGCCAAGTGGGAAAGGGTGGTGTTAAGGCTGAAGGCAGCAGGAAAGCCCGCAGCCCCCAGGTCTGTGGGGCTACGCAAGCGGTTCCCAAAGAGCTTTAGAACAAGGCATAGTTTTCCCTGCTGGCTCTTTCGGCGGGGACCCATCTCCAGCCGTATGGCCATTTTTGTGCCTGGCACGGCGCCAAGTGGGAAAGGGGGGTGTCGCGGCTGAAGGCTGCAGCAAAGCCTGCAGCCCGCAGGTCTGTGGGGCTACGCAAGCGGTTCCCAAAGAGCTTTAGAACAAGGCATAGTTTTCCCTGCTGGCTCTTTGGGCATGGGACCCATCTCTAGCCATAGGCCATTTTTGTGCCTGGCGCGGCGCCAAGTGGGAAAGGGTGGTTTTGAGGCTGAAGGCAGCAGGAAAGCCCGCAGCTCCCAGGTCTGTGGGGCTACGCAAGCGGTTCCCAAAGAGCTTTAGAACAAGGCATAGTTTTCCCTGCTGGCTCTTTGGGCGGGGGACCCATCTCCAGCCGTATGGCCAT
This sequence comes from Rissa tridactyla, assembly GCF_028500815.1. NCBI lineage: Eukaryota > Metazoa > Chordata > Aves > Charadriiformes > Laridae > Rissa > Rissa tridactyla. Next base: position 2,226,682 of record NC_071490.1, on the reverse strand, counting down.
TTTTGTGCCTGGCGCGGCACCAAGTGGGAAAGGGTGGCTTTGAGGCTGAAGGCAGCAGGAAAGCCCACAGCCCCCAGGTCTGTGGGGCTACGCAAGCGGTTCCCAAAGAGCTTTAGAACAAGGCATAGTTTTCCCTGCTGGCTCTTTGGGCGTGGCACCCATCTCCAGCCGTATGGCCATTTTTGTGCCTGGCGCGGCGCCAAGTGGGAAATGGTGGTGTCGAGGCTGAAGGCAGCAGGAAGGCCGCAGCCCCCAGGTCTGTGGGGCTACGCAAGCGGTTCCCAAAGAGCTTTAGAACAAGGCATAGTTTTCCCTGCTGGCTCTTTGGGCGGGGGACCCATCTCCAGCCATATGGCCGTTTCTGTGCCTGGCCCGGCGCCCAAAGGGAAATGGTGGTTTTGAGGCTGAAGGCAGCAGGAAAGCCAACAGCCGCCAGGTCTGTGGGGCTATGCAAGCGGTTCCCAAAGAGCTTTAGAACAAGGCATAGTTTTCCCTGCTGGCTCTTTGGGCGGGGGACCCGTCTCCAGCCGTATGGCCATTTTTGTGCCTGGCGCAGCGCCAAGTGGGAAAGGGTGGTGTTGAGGCTGAAGGCAGCAGGAAAGATCGCAGCCCCTAGATCTGTGGGGCTACGCAAGCGGTTCCCAAAGAGCTTTAGAACAAGGCATAGTTTTCCCTGCTGGCTCCTTGGGCGGGGGACCCATCTCCAGCCATAGGCCATTTTTGTGCCTGGCGCAGTGCCAAGTGGGAAATGGTGGTTTTGAGGCTGAAGGCAGCAGGAAAGCCCGCAGCCCCCAGGTCTGTGGGGCTACGCAAGCGGTTCCCAAAGAGCTTTAGAACAAGGCATAGTTTTCCCTGCTGGCTCTTTGGGCGGGGAACTCATCTCCAGCCGTATGGCCATTTTTGTGCCTGGCACGGCGCCAAGTGGGAAAGGGTGGTGTCGAGGCTGAAGGCAGCAGGAAAGCCCGCATCCCCCAGGTCTGTGGGGCTACGCAAGCGGTTCCCAAAGAGCTTTAGAACAAGGCATAGTTTTCCCTGCTGGCTCTTTGGGCAGGGGACCCATCTCCAGCCGTATGGCCATTTTTGTGCCTGGCGCAGCGCCAAGTGGGAAAGGGTGGTGTTGAGGCTGAAGGCAGCAGGAAAGACCGCAGCCCCCAGGTCTGTTGGGTTACGCAAGCGGTTCCCAAAGAGCTTTAGAACAAGGCATAGTTTTCCCTGCTGGCTCTTTGGGCGGGGGACCCATCTCCAGCCATATGGCCATTTTTGTGCCTGGCGCAGCGCCAAGTGGGAAAGGGTGTTTTTGAGGCTGAAGGCAGCAGGAAAGCCCGCAGCCCCCAGGTCTGTGGGGCTACGCAAGCGGTTCCCAAAGAGCTTTAGAACAAGGCATAGTTTTCCCTGCTGGCTCTTTGGGCGGGGGACCCATCTCCAGCCGTATGGCCATTTTTGTGCCTGGCACGGTGCCAAGTGGGAAAGGGTGGTGTTAAGGCTGAAGGCAGCAGGAAAGCCCGCAGCCTCCAGGTCTGTGGGGCTACGCAAGCGGTTCCCAAAGAGCTTTAGAACAAGGCATAGTTTTCCCTGCTGGCTCTTTCGGCGGGGACCCATCTCCAGCCGTATGGCCATTTTTGTGCCTGGCACGGCGCCAAGTGGGAAAGGGGGGTGTCGCGGCTGAAGGCTGCAGCAAAGCCTGCAGCCCGCAGGTCTGTGGGGCTACGCAAGCGGTTCCCAAAGAGCTTTAGAACAAGGCATAGTTTTCCCTGCTGGCTCTTTGGGCATGGGACCCATCTCTAGCCATAGGCCATTTTTGTGCCTGGCGCGGCGCCAAGTGGGAAAGGGTGGTTTTGAGGCTGAAGGCAGCAGGAAAGCCCGCAGCTCCCAGGTCTGTGGGGCTACGCAAGCAGTTCCCAAAGACCTTTAGAACAAGGCATAGTTTTCCCTGCTGGCTCTTTGGGCGGGGGACCCATCTCCAGCCGTATGGCCATTTTTGTGCCTGGCGCGGCACCAAGTGGGAAAGGGTGGCTTTGAGGCTGAAGGCAGCAGGAAAGCCCACAGCCCCCAGGTCTGTGGGGCTACGCAAGCGGTTCCCAAAGAGCTTTAGAACAAGGCATAGTTTTCCCTGCTGGCTCTTTGGGCGTGGCACCCATCTCCAGCCGTATGGCCATTTTTGTGCCTGGCGCGGCGCCAAGTGGGAAATGGTGGTGTCGAGGCTGAAGGCAGCAGGAAGGCCGCAGCCCCCAGGTCTGTGGGGCTACGCAAGCGGTTCCCAAAGAGCTTTAGAACAAGGCATAGTTTTCCCTGCTGGCTCTTTGGGCGGGGGACCCATCTCCAGCCATATGGCCGTTTCTGTGCCTGGCCCGGCGCCCAAAGGGAAATGGTGGTTTTGAGGCTGAAGGCAGCAGGAAAGCCAACAGCCGCCAGGTCTGTGGGGCTATGCAAGCGGTTCCCAAAGAGCTTTAGAACAAGGCATAGTTTTCCCTGCTGGCTCTTTGGGCGGGGGACCCGTCTCCAGCCGTATGGCCATTTTTGTGCCTGGCGCAGCGCCAAGTGGGAAAGGGTGGTGTTGAGGCTGAAGGCAGCAGGAAAGATCGCAGCCCCTAGATCTGTGGGGCTACGCAAGCGGTTCCCAAAGAGCTTTAGAACAAGGCATAGTTTTCCCTGCTGGCTCCTTGGGCGGGGGACCCATCTCCCGCCATAGGCCATTTTTGTGCCTGGCGCAGTGCCAAGTGGGAAATGGTGGTTTTGAGGCTGAAGGCAGCAGGAAAGCCCGCAGCCCCCAGGTCTGTGGGGCTACGCAAGCGGTTCCCAAAGAGCTTTAGAACAAGGCATAGTTTTCCCTGCTGGCTCCTTTAGCGGGGGACCCATCTCCAGCCGTATGGCCATTTTTGTGCCTGGCGCAGCGCCAAGTGGGAAAGGGTGGTTTTGAGGCTGAAGGCAGCAGGAAAGCCCGCAGCCCCCAGGTCTGTGGGGCTACGCAAGCGGTTCCCAAAGAGCTTTAGAACAAGGCATAGTTTTCCCTGCTGGCTCTTTGGGCGTGGCACCCATCTCCAGCCATATGGCCATTTTTGTGCCTGGCGCGGCACCAAGTGGGAAAGGGTGGTGTCAAGCCTGAAGGCAGCAGCAAAGCCTGCAGCCCGCAGGTCTGTGGGGCTACGCAAGCGGTTCCCAAAGAGCTTTAGAACAAGGCATAGTTTTCCCTGCTGGCCCTTTGGGCGGGGGACCCATCTCCACCCATATGGCCATTTTTGTGCCTGGCGCGGCCCCAAGTGGGAAAGGGTGGTTTTGAGGCTGAAGGCAGCAGCAAAGCCCGCAGCCCCCAGGTATGTGGGGCTACGCAAGCGGTTCCCAAAGAGCTTTAGAACAAGGCATAGTTTTCCCTGCTGGCTCTTTGGGCGGGGGACCCATCTCCAGCATTATGGCCATTTTTGTGCCTGGCGCGGCGCCAAGTGGGAAAGGGTGGTGTCGAGGCTGAAGGCAGCAGGAAAGCCTGCAGCCCGCAGGACTGTGGGGCTACGCAATTGGTTCCCAAAGAGCTTTAGAACAAGGCATAGTTTTCCCTGCTGGCTCCTTGGGCAGGGGACCCAGCTCCAGCCATATGGCCATTTTTGTGCCTGGCGCGGTGCCAGGTGGGAAAGGGTGGCTTTGAGGATGAAGGCAGCAGGGAAGCCCGCAGCCCCCAGGTATGTGGGGTTACGCAAGCGGTTCCCAAAGAGCTTTAGAACAAGGCATAATTTTCACTGCTGGCTCCTTGGGCAGGGGACCCATCTCCAGCCGTATGGCCATTTTTGTGCCTGGCGCGGCGCCAAGTGGGAAAGGGTGGCTTTGCAGCTGAAGGCAGCAGGAAAGCCCACAGCCCGCAGGTCTGTGGGGCTACGCAAGCGGTTCCCAAAGAGCTTTAGAACAAGGCATAGTTTTCCCTCCTGGCTCTTTGGGCGGGGGACCCGTCTCCAGCCGTATGGCCATTTTTGTGCCTGGCGCAGCGCCAAGTGGGAAAGGGTGGTGTTGAGGCTGAAGGCAGCAGGAAAGATCGCAGCCCCTAGATCTGTGGGGCTACGCAAGCGGTTCCCAAAGAGCTTTAGAACAAGGCATAGTTTTCCCTGCTGGCTCCTTGGGCGGGGGACCCATCTCCCGCCATAGGCCATTTTTGTGCCTGGCGCAGTGCCAAGTGGGAAATGGTGGTTTTGAGGCTGAAGGCAGCAGGAAAGCCCGCAGCCCCCAGGTCTGTGGGGCTACGCAAGCGGTTCCCAAAGAGCTTTAGAACAAGGCATAGTTTTCCCTGCTGGCTCCTTTAGCGGGGGACCCATCTCCAGCCGTATGGCCATTTTTGTGCCTGGCGCCGCGCCAAGTGGGAAAGGGTGGTTTTGAGGCTGAAGGCAGCAGGAAAGCCCGCAGCCCCCAGGTCTGTGGGGCTACGCAAGCGGTTCCCAAAGAGCTTTAGAACAAGGCATAGTTTTCCCTGCTGGCTCTTTGGGCGTGGCACCCATCTCCAGCCATATGGCCATTTTTGTGCCTGGCGCGGCACCAAGTGGGAAAGGGTGGTGTCAAGCCTGAAGGCAGCAGCAAAGCCTGCAGCCCGCAGGTCTGTGGGGCTACGCAAGCGGTTCCCAAAGAGCTTTAGAACAAGGCATAGTTTTCCCTGCTGGCCCTTTGGGCGGGGGACCCATCTCCACCCATATGGCCATTTTTGTGCCTGGCGCGGCCCCAAGTGGGAAAGGGTGGTTTTGAGGCTGAAGGCAGCAGCAAAGCCCGCAGCCCCCAGGTATGTGGGGCTACGCAAGCGGTTCCCAAAGAGCTTTAGAACAAGGCATAGTTTTCCCTGCTGGCTCTTTCGGCGGGGGACCCATCTCCAGCATTATGGCCATTTTTGTGCCTGGCGCGGCGCCAAGTGGGAAAGGGTGGTGTCGAGGCTGAAGGCAGCAGGAAAGCCTGCAGCCCGCAGGACTGTGGGGCTACGCAATTGGTTCCCAAAGAGCTTTAGAACAAGGCATAGTTTTCCCTGCTGGCTCCTTGGGCAGGGGACCCAGCTCCAGCCGTATGGCCATTTTTGTGCCTGGCGCGGTGCCAGGTGGGAAGGGTGGCTTTGAGGATGAAGGCAGCAGGGAAGCCCGCAGCCCCCAGGTATGTGGGGTTACGCAAGCGGTTCCCAAAGAGCTTTAGAACAAGGCATAATTTTCACTGCTGGCTCCTTGGGCAGGGGACCCATCTCCAGCCGTATGGCCATTTTTGTGCCTGGCGCGGCGCCAAGTGGGAAAGGGTGGCTTTGCAGCTGAAGGCAGCAGGAAAGCCCACAGCCCCCAGGTCTGTGGGGCTACGCAAGCGGTTCCCAAAGAGCTTTAGAACAAGGCATAGTTTTCCCTGCTGGCTCCTTGGGCGGGGGACCCACCTCCACCCATATGACCATTTTTGTGCCTGGCGCAGCACCAAGTGGGAAAGGGTGGTGTCGAGGCTGAAGGCAGCTGGAAGGCCCGCAGCCCCCAGGTCTGTGGGGCTACGCAAGCGGTTCCCAAAGAGCTTTAGAACAAGGCATAGTTTTCCCTGCTGGCTCTTTGGGCGGGGGACCCATCTCCAGCCGTATGGCCATTTTTGTGCCTGGCGCGGCGCCAAGTGGGAAAGGGTGGTTTTGAGGCTGAAGGCAGCAGGAAAACCAGCAGCCCCCAGGTATGTGGGGCTACGCAAGCAGTTCCCAAAAAGCTTTAGAACAAGGCATAGTTTTCCCTGCTGGCTCTTTGGGCGGGGGACCCATCTCCAGCCGTATGGCCATTTTTGTGCCTGGCGCGGCACCAAGTGGGAAAGGGTGGCTTTGAGGCTGAAGGCAGCAGGAAAGCCCGCAGCCCGCAGGTCTGTGGGGCTACGCAAGCGGTTCCCAAAGAGCTTTAGAACAAGGCATAGTTTTCCCTGCTGGCTCCTTGGGCGGGGGACCCATCTCCAGCTATATGGCCTTTTCTATGCCTGGCCCGGCGCCCAAAGGGAAATGGTGGTTTTGAGGCTGAAGGCAGCAGGAAAGCCCGCAGCCCCCAGGTCTGTGGGGCTACGCAAGCGGTTCCCAAAGAGCTTTAGAACAAGGCATAGTTTTCCCTGCTGGCTCCTTTAGCGGGGGACCCATCTCCAGCCGTATGGCCATTTTTGTGCCTGGCGCAGCGCCAAGTGGGAAAGGGTGGTTTTGAGGCTGAAGGCAGCAGGAAAGCCCGCAGCCCCCAGGTCTGTGGGGCTACGCAAGCGGTTCCCAAAGAGCTTTAGAACAAGGCATAGTTTTCCCTGCTGGCTCTTTGGGCGTGGCACCCATCTCCACCCATATGGCCATTTTTGTGCCTGGCGCGGCGCCAAGTGGGAAAGGGTGGTTTTGAGGCTGAAGGCAGCAGCAAAGCCCGCAGTCCCCAGGTATGTGGGGCTACACAAGCGGTTCCCAAAGAGCTTTAGAACAAGGCATAGTTTTCCCTGCTGGCTCTTTGGGCGGGGGACCCATCTCCAGCCGTATGGCCATTTTTGTGCCTGGCGCGGCACCAAGTGGGAAAGGGTGGTGTCGAGGCTGAAGGCAGCAGGAAAGGCTGCAGTCCCCAGGTCTGTGGGGCTACGCAAGCGGTTCCCAAAGAGCTTTAGAACAAGGCATAGTTTTCCCTGCTGGCTCTTTGGGCGTGGCACCCATCTCCAGCCGTATGGCCATTTTTGTGCCTGGCGCGGCGCCAACTGGGAAAGGGTGGTGTCGAGGCTGAAGGCAGCAGGAACGCCCGCAGCCCCCAGGTCTGTGGGGCTACGCAAGCGGTTCCCAAAGAGCTTTAGAACAAGGCATAGTTTTCCCTGCTGGCTCTTTGGGCGTAGCACCCATGCCCAGCCATAGGCCTTTTTTGTGATGTCCCGGTGCCCAGAGGGACAGGGTGGTTTTGAGGCTGAAGGCAACAGGAAAACCAGCAGCCCCCAGGTCTGTGGGGCTACGCAAGCGGTTCCCAAAGAGCTTTAGAACAAGGAATAGTTTTCCCTGCTGGCTCTTTGGGCGGGGGACCCATCTCCAGCCATATGGCCTTTTCTATGCCTAGCCCGGCGCCCAAAGGGAGATGGTGGTTTTGAGGCTGAAGGCAGCAGGAAAGCCCGCAGCCCCCAGGTCTGTGGGGCTACGCAAGCGGTTCCCAAAGAGCTTTAGAACAAGGCATAGTTTTCCCTAATGGCTCCTTGGGCGGGGGACCCATCTCCAGCCATAGGCCATTTTTGTGCCTGGCGCAGCGCCAAGTGGGAAACGGTGGTGTTGAGGCTGAAGGCAGCAGGAAGGCCGCAGCCCCCAGGTCTGTGGGGCTACGCAAGCGGTTCCCAAAGAGCTTTAGAACAAGGCATAGTTTTCCCTGCTGGCTCCTTGGGCGGGGGACCCATCTCCAGCTATATGGCCTTTTCTATGCCTGGCCCGGCGCCCAAAGGGAACTGGTGGTTTTGAGGCTGAAGGCAGCAGGAAAGCCGGCAGCCCGCAGGTCTGTGGGGCTACGCAAGCGGTTCCCAAAGAGCTTTAGAACAAGGCATAGTTTTCCCTGCTGGCTCCTTGGGCGGGGGACCCATCTCCAGCCATAGGCCATTTTTGTGCCTGGCGCAGCGCCAAGTGGGAAAGGGTGGTGTCGAGGCTGAAGGCAGCAGGAAGGCCCGCAGCCCCCAGGTCTGTGGGGCTACGCAAGCAGTTCCCAAAGAGCTTTAGAACAAGGCATAGTTTTCCCTGCTGGCTCTTTGGGCGGGGGACCCATCTCCAGCCATATGGCCATTTTTGTGTCTGTCCCGGCGCCAAGTGGGAAAGGGTGGTTTTGAGGCTGAAGGCAGCAGGAAAACCAGCAGCCCCCAGGTCTGTGGGGCTACGCAAGCAGTTCCCAAAGAGCTTTAGAACAAGGCATAGTTTTCCCTGCTGGCTCTTTGGGCGGGGGACCCATCTCCAGCCGTATGGCCATTTTTGTGCCTGGCGCGGCGCCAAGTGGGAAAGGGTGGTGTTGAGGCTGAAGGCAGCAGGAAAGCCCGCAGCCCCCAGGTCTGTGGGGCTACGCAAGCGGTTCCCAAAGAGCTTTAGAACAAGGCATAGTTTTCCCTGCTGGCTCCTTGGGCGGGGGACACATCTCCAGCTATATGGCCTTTTCAATGCCTGGCCCGGCGCCCAAAGGGAAATGGTGGTTTTGAGGCTGAAGGCAGCAGGAAAGCCCGCAGCCCCCAGGTCTGTGGGGCTACGCAAGCGGTTCCCAAAGAGCTTTAGAACAAGGCATAGTTTTCCCTGCTGGCTCTTTGGGCGGGGGACCCATCTCCAGCCATATGGCCATTTTTGTGCCTGGCGCGGCGCCAAGTGGGAAAGGGTGGTTTTGAGGCTGAAGGCAGCAGGAAGGCCCGCAGCCCGCAGGTCTGTGGGGCTACGCAAGCGGTTCCCAAAGAGCTTTAGAACAAGGCATAATTTTCACTGCTGGCTCCTTGGGCACGGGACCCATCTCCAGCCGTATGGCCATTTTTGTGCCTGGCGCGACACCAAGTGGGAAAGGGTGGTTTTGAGGCTGAAGGCAGCAGGAAAACCAGCAGCCCCCAGGTATGTGGGGCTACGCAAGCAGTTCCCAAAGAGCTTTAGAACAAGGCATAGTTTTCCCTGCTGGCTCTTTGGGCGGGGGACCCATCTCCAGCCGTATGGCCATTTTTGTGCCTGGCGCGGCACCAAGTGGGAAAGGGTGGCTTTGAGGCTGAAGGCAGCAGGAAAGCCCGCAGCCCGCAGGTCTGTGGGGCTACGCAAGCGGTTCCCAAAGAGCTTTAGAACAAGGCATAGTTTTCCCTGCTGGCTCCTTGGGCGGCGGACCCATCTCCAGCCATAGGCCATTTTTGTGTCTGTCCCGGCGCCCAGAGGGTGGTTTTGAGGCTGAAGGCAGCAGGAAAGCCCGCAGCCCGCAGGTCTGTGGGGCTACGCAAGCGGTTCCCAAAGAGCCTTAGAACAAGGCATAGTTTTCCCTGCTGGCTCTTTGGGCGGGGGACCCATCTCCAGCCGTATGGCCATTATTGTGCCTGGCGCGGCGCCAAATGTGAAAGGGTGGTGTCGAGGCTGAAGGCAGCAGGAAGGCCGCAGCCCCCAGGTCTGTGGGGCTACGCAAGCGGTTCCCAAAGAGCTTTAGAACAAGGCATAGTTTTCCCTGCTGGCTCTTTGGGCGGGGGACCCGTCTCCAGCCGTATGGCCATTTTTGTGACTGGCGCAGCGCCAAGTGGGAAATGGTGGTCTTGAGGCTGAAGGCAGCAGGAAAGACCGCAGCCCCTAGATCTGTGGGGCTACGCAAGCGGTTCCCAAAGAGCTTTAGAACAAGGCACAGTTTTCCCTGATGGCTCCTTGGGCGGGGGACCCATCTCCAGCCATATGGCCATTTTTGTGCCTGGCGCGGCGCCAAGTGGGAAAGGGTGGTTTTGAGGCTGAAGGCAGCAGGAAAGCCTGCAGCCCGCAGGACTGTGGGGCTACGCAAGCGGTTCCCAAAGAGCTTTAGAACAAGGCATAGTTTTCCCTGCTGGCTCCTTGGGCAGGGGACCCAGCTCCAGCCGTATGGCCATTTTTGTGCCTGGCGCGGTGCTAAGTGGGAAAGGGTGGCTTTGAGGCTGAAGGCAGCAGGAAAGCCCGCAGCCCCCAGGTCTGTGGGGCAACGCAAGCGGTTCCCAAAGAGCTTTAGAACAAGGCATAGTTTTCCCTGCTGGCTCTTTGGGCGTGGCACACATATCCAGCCGTATGGCCATTTTTGTGCCTGGCGCGGCGCCAAGTGGGAAAGGGTGGTGTCGAGGCTGAAGGCAGCAGGAACGCCCGCAGCTCCCAGGTCTGTGGGGCTACGCAAGCGGTTCCCAAAGAGCTTTAGAACAAGGCATAGTTTTCCCTGCTGGCTCTTTGGGCGTGGCACCCATCCCCAGCCATAGGCCTTTTTTGTGCCTGTCCCGGTGCCCAGAGGGACAGGGTGGTTTTGAGGCTGAAGGCAGCAGGAAAACCAGCAGCCCCCAGGTCTGTGGGGTTACGCAAGCAGTTCCCAAAGAGCTTTAGAACAAGGCATAATTTTCCCTGCTGGCTCTTTGGGCGGGGGACCCATCTCCAGCCGTATGGCCATTTTTGTGCCTGGCGCGGCCCCAAGTGGGAAAGGGCGGTGTCGAGGCTGAAGGCAGCAGGAAAGCCCGCAGCCCCCAGGTCTGTGGGGCTATGCAAGCGGTTCCCAAAGAGCTTTAGAACAAGGCATAGTTTTCCCTGCTGGCTCCTTGGGCGGGGCACCCATCTCCAGCTATATGGCCTTTTCTATGCCTGGCCCGGCGTCCAAAGGGAAATGGTGGTTTTGAGGCTGAAGGCAGCAGGAAGGCCCGCAGCCCGCAGGTCTGTGGGGCTACGCAAGCGGTTCCCAAAGAGCTTTAGAACAAGGCATAATTTTCACTGCTGGCTCCTTGGGCACGGGACCCATCTCCAGCCGTATGGCCATTTTTGTGCCTGGCGCGACACCAAGTGGGAAAGGGTGGTTTTGAGGCTGAAGGCAGCAGGAAAACCAGCAGCCCCCAGGTATGTGGGGCTACGCAAGCAGTTCCCAAAGAGCTTTAGAACAAGGCATAGTTTTCCCTGCTGGCTCTTTGGGCGGGGGACCCATCTCCAGCCGTATGGCCATTTTTGTGCCTGGCGCGGCACCAAGTGGGAAAGGGTGGCTTTGAGGCTGAAGGCAGCAGGAAAGTCCGCAGCCCCCAGGTCTGTGGGGCTACGCAAGCGGTTCCCAAAGAGCTTTAGAACAAGGAATAGTTTTCCCTGCTGGCTCCTTGGGCGGCGGACCCATCTCCAGCTATATGGCCTTTTCAATGCCTGGCCCGGCGCCCAAAGGGAAATGGTGGTTTTGAGGCTGAAGGCAGCAGGAAAGCCCGCAGCCCGCAGGTCTGTGGGGCTACGCAAGCGGTTCCCAAAGAGCTTTAGAACAAGGCATAGTTTTCCCTGCTGACTCCTTTAGCGGGGGACCCATCTCCAGCCATAGGCCATTTTTGTGTCTGTCCCGGCGCCCAGAGGGTGGTTTTGAGGCTGAAGGCAGCAGGAAAGCCCGCAGCCCGCAGGTCTGTGGGGCTACGCAAGCGGTTCCCAAAGAGCCTTAGAACAAGGCATAGTTTTCCCTGCTGGCTCTTTGGGCGGGGGACCCATCTCCAGCCGTATGGCCATTATTGTGCCTGGCGCGGCGCCAAATGTGAAAGGGTGGTGTCGAGGCTGAAGGCAGCAGGAAGGCCGCAGCCCCCAGGTCTGTGGGGCTACGCAAGCGGTTCCCAAAGAGCTTTAGAACAAGGCATAGTTTTCCCTGCTGGCTCTTTGGGCGGGGGACCCGTCTCCAGCCGTATGGCCATTTTTGTGACTGGCGCAGCGCCAAGTGGAAAATGGTGGTGTTGAGGCTGAAGGCAGCAGGAAAGACCGCAGCCCCTAGATCTGTGGGGCTACGCAAGCGGTTCCCAAAGAGCTTTAGAACAAGGCACAGTTTTCCCTGATGGCTCCTTGGGCGGGGGACCCATCTCCAGCCATATGGCCATTTTTGTGCCTGGCGCGGCGCCAAGTGGGAAAGGGTGGTTTTGAGGCTGAAGGCAGCAGGAAAGCCTGCAGCCCGCAGGACTGTGGGGCTACGCAAGCGGTTCCCAAAGAGCTTTAGAACAAGGCATAGTTTTCCCTGCTGGCTCCTTGGGCAGGGGACCCAGCTCCAGCCGTATGGCCATTTTTGTGCCTGGCGCGGTGCTAAGTGGGAAAGGGTGGCTTTGAGGCTGAAGGCAGCAGGAAAGCCCGCAGCCCCCAGGTCTGTGGGGCAACGCAAGCGGTTCCCAAAGAGCTTTAGAACAAGGCATAGTTTTCCCTGCTGGCTCTTTGGGCGTGGCACACATATCCAGCCGTATGGCCATTTTTGTGCCTGGCGCGGCGCCAAGTGGGAAAGGGTGGTGTCGAGGCTGAAGGCAGCAGGAACGCCCGCAGCTCCCAGGTCTGTGGGGCTACGCAAGCGGTTCCCAAAGAGCTTTAGAACAAGGCATAGTTTTCCCTGCTGGCTCTTTGGGCGTGGCACCCATCCCCAGCCATAGGCCTTTTTTGTGCCTGTCCCGGTGCCCAGAGGGACAGGGTGGTTTTGAGGCTGAAGGCAGCAGGAAAACCAGCAGCCCCCAGGTCTGTGGGGTTACGCAAGCAGTTCCCAAAGAGCTTTAGAACAAGGCATAATTTTCCCTGCTGGCTCTTTGGGCGGGGGACCCATCTCCAGCCGTATGGCCATTTTTGTGCCTGGCGCGGCCCCAAGTGGGAAAGGGCGGTGTCGAGGCTGAAGGCAGCAGGAAAGCCCGCAGCCCCCAGGTCTGTGGGGCTACGCAAGCGGTTCCCAAAGAGCTTTAGAACAAGGCATAGTTTTCCCTGCTGGCTCTTTTGGGCGGGGGACCCATCTCCAGCCATATGGCCATTTTTGTGCCTGGCGCGGCGCCAAGTGGGAAAGGGTGGTGTCGAGGCTGAAGGCAGCAGGAAGGCCGCAGCCCCCAGGTCTGTGGGGCTACGCAAGCGGTTCCCAAAGAGCTTTAGAACAAGGCATGGTTTTCCCTGCTGGCTCTTTGGGCGGGGGACCCATCTCCAGCCATATGGCCTTTTCTATGCCTGGCCCGGCGCCCAAAGGGAAATGGTGGTTTTGAGGCTGAAGGCAGCAGGAAAGCCCGCAGCCCGCAGGTCTGTGGGGCTACGCAAGCGGTTCCCAAAGAGCTTTAGAACAAGGCATAGTTTTCCCTGCTGGCTCCTTGGGCGGGGGACCCATCTCCAGCCATGTGGCCATTATTGTGCCTGGCGCAGCGCCAAGTGGGAAACGGTGGTGTTGAGGCTGAAGGCAGCAGGAAAGCCCGCAGCCCCCAGGTCTGTGGGGCTACGCAAGCGGTTCCCAAAGAGCTTTAGAACAAGGTATAGTTTTCCCTGCTGGCTCCTTGGGCAGGGGACCCAGCTCCAGCCGTATGGCCATTTTTGTGCCTGGCGCGGTGCCAGGTGGGCAAGGGTGGCTTTGAGGCTGAAGGCAGCAGGAAAGCCCGCAGCCCCCAGGTCTGTGGGGCTACGCAAGCGGTTCCCAAAGAGCTTTAGAACAAGGAATAGTTTTCCCTGCTGGCTCTTTGGGCGGGGGACCCATCTCCAGCCGTATGGCCATTTTTGCCTGGCGCGGCCCCAAGTGGGAAAGGGTGGTGTCGAGGCTGAAGGCAGCAGGAAGACCGCAGCCCCCAGGTCTGTGGGGCTACGCAAGCGGTTCCCAAAGAGCATTAGAACAAGGCATAGTTTTCCCTGCTGGCTCTTTGGGCGGGGGACCCATCTCCAGCCATATGGCCTTTTCTATGCCTGGCCCGGCGCCCAAAGGTAAATGGTGGTTTTGAGGCTGAAGGCAGCAGGAAAGCCCGCAGCCCGCAGGTCTGTGGGGCTACGCAAGCGGTTCCCAAAGAGCTTTAGAACAAGGCATAGTTTTCCCTGCTGGCTCCTTGGGCGGGGGACCCATTTCCAGCCATAGGCCATTTTTGTGCCTGGCGCAGCGCCAAGTGGGAAACGGTGGTGTTGAGGCTGAAGGCAGCAGGAAAGCCCGCAGCCCCCAGGTCTGTGGGGCTACGCAAGCGGTTCCCAAAGAGCTTTAGAACAAGGTATAGTTTTCCCTGCTGGCTCTACGGGCAGGGGACCCATCTCCAGCCATATGGCCATTTTTGTGCCTGGCGCGGCGCCAAGTGGGAAAGGGTGGCTTTGAGGCTGAAGGCAGCAGGAAGGCCCGCAGCCCCCAGGTCTGTGGGGCTACGCAAGCGCGTTCCCAAAGAGCTTTAGAACAAGGCATAGTTTTCCCTGCTGGCTCTTTGGGCGGGGGACCCATCTCCAGCCGTATGGCCATTTTTGTGCCTGGCGCGGCGCCAAGTGGGAAAGGGTGGTTTTGAGGCTGAAGGCAGCAGGAAAACCAGCAGCCCCCAGGTCTGTGGGGCTACGCAAGCAGTTCCCAAAGAGCTTTAGAACAAGGCATAGTTTTCCCTGCTGGCTCCTTGGGCGGGGGACCCATCTCCACCCATATGGCCATTTTTGTGCCTGGCGCGGCGCCAAGTGGGAAAGGGTGGCTTTGAGGCTGAAGGCAGCAGGAAAGCCCGCAGCCCGCAGGTCTGTGGGGCTACGCAAGCGGTTCCCAAAGAGCTTTAGAACAAGGCATAGTTTTCCCTGCTGGCTCCTTGGGCGGGGGACCCATCTCCACCCATATGACCATTTTTGTGCCTGGCGCAGCACCAAGTGGGAAAGGGTGGTGTCGAGGCTGAAGGCAGCAGGAAGGCCCGCAGCCCCCAGGTCTGTGGGGCTACGCAAGCGGTTCCCAAAGAGCTTTAGAACAAGGCATAGTTTTCCCTGCTGGCTCTTTGGGCGGGGGACCCATCTCCAGCCATATGGCCATTTTTGTGCCTGGCGCGGCGCCAAGTGGGAAAGGGTGGTTTTGAGGCTGAAGGCAGCAGGAAAACCAGCAGCCCCCAGGTCTGTGGGGCTACGCAAGCAGTTCCCAAAGAGCTTTAGAACAAGGCATAGTTTTCCCTGCTGTCTCTTTGTGCAGGGGACCCATCTCCAGCCATAGGCCTTTTTTGTGCCTGTCCCGGCGCCCAGAGGGAAAGGGTGGTTTTGAGGCTGAAGGCAGCAGGAAAACCAGCAGCCCCCAGGTCTGTGGGGCTACGCAAGCAGTTCCCAAAGAGCTTTAGAACAAGGCATTATTTTCCCTGCTGGCTCCTTGGGCGGGGGACCCATCTCCACCCATATGGCCATTTTTGTGCCTGGCGCGGCGCCAAGTGGGAAAGGGTGGTGTCAAGGCTGAAGGCAGCAGGAAAGCCTGCAGCCCGCAGGTCTGTGGGGCTACGCAAGCGGTTCCCAAAGAGCTTTAGAACAAGGCATAGTTTTCCCTGATGGCTTTTTGGGCGTGGCACCCATCTCCAGCCGTATGGCCATTTTTGTGCCTGGCGCGGCCCCAAGTGGGAAAGGGTGGCTTTGAGGCTGAAGGCAGCAGGAAAGCCCGCAGCCCCCAGGTCTGTGGGGCTACGCAAGCGGTTCCCAAAGAGCTTTAGAACAAGGCAGAGTTTTCCCTGCTGGCTCTTTGGGCGGGGGACCCATCTCCAGCCGTATGGCCATTTTTGTGCCTGGCGCGGCCCCAAGTGGGAAAGGGTGGTGTCGAGGCTGAAGGCAGCAGGAAGGCCGCAGCCCCCAGGTCTGTGGGGCTACGCAAGCGGTTCCCAAAGAGCATTAGAACAAGGCATAGTTTTCCCTGCTGGCTCTTTGGGCGGGGGACCCATCTCCAGCCATATGGCCTTTTCTATGCCTGGCCCGGCGCCCAAAGGTAAATGGTGGTTTTGAGGCTGAAGGCAGCAGGAAAGCCCGCAGCCCCCAGGTCTGTGGGGCTACGCAAGCGGTTCCCAAAGAGCTTTAGAACAAGGCATAGTTTTCCCTGCTGGCTCCTTGGCGGGGGACCCACCTCCACCCATATGACCATTTTTGTGCCTGGCGCAGCACCAAGTGGGAAAGGGTGGTGTCGAGGCTGAAGGCAGCAGGAAAGCCTGCAGCCCCCAGGTCTGTGGGGCTACGCAAGCGGTTCCCAAAGAGCTTTAGAACAAGGCATAGTTTTCCCTGCTGGCTCTTTGGGCGGGGGACCCATCTCCAGCCGTATGGCCATTTTTGTGCCTGGCGCGGCACCAAGTGGGAAAGGGTGGCTTTGAGGCTGAAGGCAGCAGGAAAGCCCGCAGCCCGCAGGTCTGTGGGGCTACGCAAGCGGTTCCCAAAGAGCTTTAGAACAAGGCATAGTTTTCCCTGCTGGCTCTTTTGGGCGGGGGACCCATCTCCAGCCGTATGGCCATTTTTGTGCCTGGCCCGGCGCCCAAAGGGAAATGGTGGTTTTGAGGCTGAAGGCAGCAGGAAAGCCCGCAGCCCACAGGTCTGTGGGGCTACGCAAGCGGTTCCCAAAGAGCTTTAGAACAAGGCATAGTTTTCCCTGCTGGCTCTTTGGGCGGGGTCCCATCTCCAGCCATGTGGCCATTATTGTGCCTGGCGCGGCGCCAAGTGGGAAAGGGTGGTTTTGAGGCTGAAGGCAGCAGGAAAGCCCGCAGCCCCCAGGTCTGTGGGGCTACGCAAGCGGTTCCCAAAGAGCTTTACAACAAGGCATAGTTTTCCCTGCTGGCTTTTTGGGCGGGGGACCCAGCTCCAGCCGTATGGCCATTTTTGTGCCTGGCACGGCGCCAAGTGGGAAAGGGTGGTTTTGAGGCTGAAGGCAGCAGGAAAGCCCGCAGCCCGCAGGACTGTGGGGCTACGCAAGCGGTTCCCAAAGAGCTTTAGAACAAGGCATAGTTTTCCCTGCTGGCTCCTTGGGCGGGGGACCCATCTCCAGCCGTATGGCCATTTTTGTGCCTGGTGCGGTACCAATTCGGAAAGGGTGGTTTTGAGGCTGAAGGCAGCAGGAAAGCCCGCAGCCCGCAGGTCTGTGGGGCTACGCAAGCGGTTCCCAAAGAGCTTTAGAACAAGGCATAGTTTTCCCTGCTGGCTCTTTGGGCGGGGTCCCATCTCCAGCTGTATGGCCATTTTTGTGCCTGGCGTGGCGCCAAGTGGGAAAGGGTGGTTTTGAGGCTGAAGGCAGCAGGAAAGCCCGCAGCCCCTAGGTCTGTGGGGCTACGCAAGCGGTTCCCAAAGAGCTTTAGAACAAGGCATAGTTTTCCCTGCTGGCTCTTTGGGCGGGGGACCCATCTCCAGCCATATGGCCATTTTTGTGCCTGGCGCGGCCCCAAGTGGGAAAGGGTGGTGTCGAGGCTGAAGGCAGCAGCAAAGCCCGCAGCCCAGAGGTCTGTGGGGCTACGCAAGCGGTTCCCAAAGAGCTTTAGAACAAGGCATAATTTTCACTGCTGGCTCCTTGGGCAGGGGACCCATCTCCAGCCGTATGGCCATTTTTGTGCCTGGCGCGGCGCCAAGTGGGAAAGGGTGGCTTTGCAGCTGAAGGAAGCAGGAAAGCCCACAGCCCCCAGGTCTGTGGGGCTACGCAAGCGGTTCCCAAAGAGCTTTAGAACAAGGCATAGTTTTCCCTGCTGGCTCCTTGGGCGGGGGACCCACCTCCACCCATATGACCATTTTTGTGCCTGGCGCAGCACCAAGTGGGAAAGGGTGTTGTCGAGGCTGAAGGCAGCAGCAAAGCCTGCAGCCCCCAGGTCTGTTGGGCTACGCAAGCGGTTCCCAAAGAGCTTTAGAACAAGGCATAGTTTTCCCTGCTGGCTCTTTGGGCGGGGGACCCATCTCCAGCCGTATGGCCATTTTTGTGCCTGGCGCGGCACCAAGTGGGAAAGGGTGGCTTTGAGGCTGAAGGCAGCAGGAAAGCCCGCAGCCCGCAGGTCTGTGGGGCTACGCAAGCGGTTCCCAAAGAGCTTTAGAACAAGGCATAGTTTTCCCTGCTGGCTCTTTTGGGCGGGGGACCCATCTCCAGCCGTATGGCCATTTTTGTGCCTGGCCCGGCGCCCAAAGGGAACTGGTGGTTTTGAGGCTGAAGGCAGCAGGAAAGCCCGCAGCCCACAGGTCTGTGGGGCTACGCAAGCGGTTCCCAAAGAGCTTTAGAACAAGGCATAGTTTTCCCTGCTGGCTCTTTGGGCGGGGTCCCATCTCCAGCCATGTGGCCATTATTGTGCCTGGCGCGGCGCCAAGTGGGAAAGGGTGGTTTTGAGGCTGAAGGCAGCAGGAAAGCCCGCAGCCCCCACGTCTGTGGGGCTACGCAAGCGGTTCCCAAAGAGCTTTACAACAAGGCATAGTTTTCCCTGCTGGCTTTTTTTGGGCGGGGGACCCAGCTCCAGCCGTATGGCCATTTTTGTGCCTGGCACGGCGCCAAGTGGGAAAGGGTGGTTTTGAGGCTGAAGGCAGCAGGAAAGCCCGCAGCCCGCAGGACTGTGGGGCTACGCAAGCGGTTCCCAAAGAGCTTTAGAACAAGGCATAGTTTTCCCTGCTGGCTCCTTGGGCGGGGGACCCATCTCCAGCCGTATGGCCATTTTTGTGCCTGGTGCGGTACCAATTCGGAAAGGGTGGTTTTGAGGCTGAAGGCAGCAGGAAAGCCCGCAGCCCGCAGGTCTGTGGGGCTACGCAAGCGGTTCCCAAAGAGCTTTAGAACAAGGCATAGTTTTCCCTGCTGGCTCTTTGGGCGGGGTCCCATCTCCAGCTGTATGGCCATTTTTGTGCCTGGCGTGGCGCCAAGTGGGAAAGGGTGGTTTTGAGGCTGAAGGCAGCAGGAAAGCCCGCAGCCCCTAGGTCTGTGGGGCTACGCAAGCGGTTCCCAAAGAGCTTTAGAACAAGGCATAGTTTTCCCTGCTGGCTCTTTGGGCGGGGGACCCATCTCCAGCCATATGGCCATTTTTGTGCCTGGCGCGGCCCCAAGTGGGAAAGGGTGGTGTCGAGGCTGAAGGCAGCAGCAAAGCCCGCAGCCCAGAGGTCTGTGGGGCTACGCAAGCGGTTCCCAAAGAGCTTTAGAACAAGGCATAATTTTCACTGCTGGCTCCTTGGGCAGGGGACCCATCTCCAGCCGTATGGCCATTTTTGTGCCTGGCGCGGCGCCAAGTGGGAAAGGGTGGCTTTGCAGCTGAAGGAAGCAGGAAAGCCCACAGCCCCCAGGTCTGTGGGGCTACGCAAGCGGTTCCCAAAGAGCTTTAGAACAAGGCATAGTTTTCCCTGCTGGCTCCTTGGGCGGGGGACCCACCTCCACCCATATGACCATTTTTGTGCCTGGCGCAGCACCAAGTGGGAAAGGGTGTTGTCGAGGCTGAAGGCAGCAGCAAAGCCTGCAGCCCCCAGGTCTGTTGGGCTACGCAAGCGGTTCCCAAAGAGCTTTAGAACAAGGCATAGTTTTCCCTGCTGGCTCTTTGGGCGGGGGACCCATCTCCAGCCGTATGGCCATTTTTGTGCCTGGCGCGGCACCAAGTGGGAAAGGGTGGCTTTGAGGCTGAAGGCAGCAGGAAAGCCCGCAGCCCGCAGGTCTGTGGGGCTACGCAAGCGGTTCCCAAAGAGCTTTAGAACAAGGCATAGTTTTCCCTGCTGGCTCTTTTGGGCGGGGGACCCATCTCCAGCCGTATGGCCATTTTTGTGCCTGGCCCGGCGCCCAAAGGGAACTGGTGGTTTTGAGGCTGAAGGCAGCAGGAAAGCCCGCAGCCCACAGGTCTGTGGGGCTACGCAAGCGGTTCCCAAAGAGCTTTAGAACAAGGCATAGTTTTCCCTGCTGGCTCTTTGGGCGGGGTCCCATCTCCAGCCATGTGGCCATTATTGTGCCTGGCGCGGCGCCAAGTGGGAAAGGGTGGTTTTGAGGCTGAAGGCAGCAGGAAAGCCCGCAGCCCCCACGTCTGTGGGGCTACGCAAGCGGTTCCCAAAGAGCTTTACAACAAGGCATAGTTTTCCCTGCTGGCTTTTTTTGGGCGGGGGACCCAGCTCCAGCCGTATGGCCATTTTTGTGCCTGGCACGGCGCCAAGTGGGAAAGGGTGGTTTTGAGGCTGAAGGCAGCAGGAAAGCCCGCAGCCCGCAGGACTGTGGGGCTACGCAAGCGGTTCCCAAAGAGCTTTAGAACAAGGCATAGTTTTCCCTGCTGGCTCCTTGGGCGGGGGACCCATCTCCAGCCATATGGCCATTTTTGTGCCTGGTGCGGTACCAATTCGGAAAGGGTGGTTTTGAGGCTGAAGGCAGCAGGAAAGCCCGCAGCCCACAGGTCTGTGGGGCTACGCAAGCGGTTCCCAAAGAGCTTTAGAACAAGGCATAGTTTTCCCTGCTGGCTCTTTTGGGCGGGGGACCCATCTCCAGCCGTATGGCCATTTTTGTGCCTGGCCCGGCGCCCAAAGGGAACTGGTGGTTTTGAGGCTGAAGGCAGCAGGAAAGCCTGCAGCCCGCAGGTCTGTGGGGCTACGTAAGCAGTTCCCAAAGAGCTTTAGAACAAGGCATAGTTTTCCCTGCTGGCTCTTTGGGCGGGGGACCCATCTGCAGCCATATGGCCATTTCTGTGCCTGGCGCAGCGCCAAGTGGGAAAGGGTGGTTTTGAGGCTGAAGGCAGCAGGAAAGCCTGCAGCCCGCAGGTCTTTGGGGCTACGCAAGCGGTTCCCAAAGAGCTTTAGAACAAGGCATAGTTTTCCCTGCTGGCTCTTTGGGCGGGGGACCCATCTCCACCCATATGCCTTTTTTGTGCCTGGCGCGACGCCAAGTGGGAAAGGGTGGTTTTGAGGCTGAAGGCAGCAGGAAAGCCCGCAGCCCCCAGGTCTGTGGGGCTACGCAAGCAGTTCCCAAAGAGCTTTAGAACACGGCAGAGCTTTCCCTACTTGTTCTTTGGGCGTGGGACCCATCTCCAGCCGTATGGCCATTTTTCTGCCTACCGCAGCGCCCAGAGGGAACGGGTGGTTTTGAGGCTGAAGGCAGCAGGAAAGCCCGCAGCCCCCAGGTCTGTGGGACAACACAAGCGGTTCCCAAAGAGCTTTAGAACAAGGCACAGTTTTCCCTGCTGGCTCTTTCGGCGGGGGACCCATCTCCAGCCGTATGGCCATTTTTGTGCCTGGAGCGGCGCCAAGTGGGAAAGGGTGGTGTCGAGGCTGAAGGCAGCAGGAAGGCCCGCAGCCCCCAGGTCTGTGGCGCTACGGAAGCGGTTCCCAAAGAGCTTTAGAACAAGGCATAGTTTTCCCTGCTGGCTCTTTGGGCGGGGGACCCATCTCCAGCCGTATGGCCGTTATTGTGCCTGGCGCGGCGCCAAGTGGGAAAGGGTGGTGTCGAGGCTGAAGGCAGCAGGAAGGCCCGCAGCTCCCAGGTCTCTGGGGCTACGGAAGCGGTTCCCAAAGAGCTTTAGAACAAGGTATAGTTTTCCCTGATGGCTCTTTGGGCGTGGCACCCATCTCCAGCCATAGGCCTTTTTTGTGCCTGGCCCGGCGCCCAGAGGGAAATGGTGGTGTCGAGGCTGAAGGCAGCAGGAAAGCCGCAGCCCCCAGGTCTGTGCGGCTACGCAAGCGGTTCCCAAAGAGCTTTAGAACAAGGCATAGTTTTCCCTGCTGGCTCTTTGGGCATGGGGCCCATCTCCAGCCGTATGGCCATTTTTGTGCCTAGCGTGGCGCCAAGTGGGAAAGGGTGGTGTCGAGGCTGAAGGCAGCAGGAAAGCCTGCAGCACCCAGGTCTGTGGGGCTACGCAAGTGGTTCCCAAAGAGCTTTAGAACAAGGCATAATTTTCCCTGCTGGCTCTTTGGGCGGGGGACCCATCTCCAGCCATATGGCCATTTTTGTGCCTGGCGCGGCGCCAAGTGGGAAAGGGTGGTTTTGAGGCTGAAGGCAGCAGGAAAGCCCGCAGCCCCCAGGTCTGTGGGGCTACGCAAGCGGTTCCCAAAGAGCTTTAGAACAAGGCAGAGTTTTCCCTACTTGTTCTTTGGGCGTGGGACCCATCTCCAGCCGTATGGCCATTTTTCTGCCTACCGCAGCGCCCAGAAGGAAGGGGTGGTTTTGAGGCTGAAGGCAGCAGGAAGGCCTGCCGCTCCCAGGTCTGTACGTCTACGGAAGCGGTTCCCAAAGAGCTTTAGAACAAGGCATAGTTTTCCCTACTGGTTCTTTGGGCAGGGGACCCATCTCCAGCCGTATGGCCGTTATTGTGCCTGGCGCAGCGCCGAGTGGGAAAGGGTGGTGTCGAGGCTGAAGGCGGCAGGAAGGCCCGCAGCTCCCAGGTCTCTGGGGCTACAGAAGCGGTTCCCAAAGAGCTTTAGAACAAGGCATAGTTTTCCCTGATGGCTCTTTGGGCGTGGCACCCATCTCCAGCCATAGGCCTTTTTTGTGCCTGGCCCGGCGCCCAGAGGGAAATGGTGGTGTCGAGGCTGAAGGCAGCAGGAAAGCCGCAGCCCCCAGGTCTGTGCGGCTACGCAAGCGGTTCCCAAAGAGCTTTAGAACAAGGCATAGTCTTCCCTGCTGGCTCTTTGGGCGGGGGACCCATCTCCAGCCGTGTGGCCGTTATTGGGCCTGGGGCGACGCCAAGTGGGAAAGGGTGGCTTTTGAGGCTGAAGGCAGCAGGAAGGCCCGCAGCTCCCAGGTCTCTGGGGCTACGCAAGCGGTTCCCAAAGAGCTTTAGAACAAGGCATAGTTTTCCCTGCTGGCTCTTTGGGCGGGGGACCAATCTCCAGCCGTATGGCCATTTTTGTGCCTGGCGCGGCGCCAAGTGGGAAAGGGTGCTGTCGAGGCTGAAGGCAGCAGGAAAGCCCGCTTGCCCCAGGTCTGTGGGGCTACGCAAGCGGTTCCCAAAGAGCTTTAGAACAAGGCATAGTTTTCCCTGCTGGCTCCTTGGGCGGGGGACCAAACTCCAGCCGTATGGCCATTTTTGTGCCTGGCGCGGCGCCGAGAGGGAAATGGTGGTTTTCGAGGCTGAAGGCAGCAGGAAAGCCCGCAGCCCCCAGGTCTGTGGGACAATGCAAGCGGTTCCCAAAGAGCTTTAGAACAAGGCATAGTTTTCCCTTCTGGCTCTTTGGGCGTGGCACCCATCTCCAGCCATATGGCCATTTTTGTGCCTGGCGCGGCGCCAAGTGGGAAAGGGTGGCTTTGAGGCTGAAGGCAGCAGGAAAGCCCGCAGCCCCCAGGTCTGTGGGGCTACACAAGCGGTTCCCAAAGAGCTTTAGAACAAGGCATAGTTTTCCCTGCTGGCTCTTTGGGCGTGGGACCTATCTCCACCAATATGGCCATTTTTGCGCCTGGCCCGGTGCCGAGAGGGAAATGGTGGTTTTCGAGGCTGAAGGCAGCAGGAAAGCCCGCAGCCCCCAGGTCTGTGGGACAATGCAAGTGGTTCCCAAAGAGCTTTAGAACAAGGCATAGTTTTCCCTTCTGGCTCTTTGGGCGTGGCACCCATCTCCAGCCATATGGCCATTTTTGTGCCTGGCGCGGCGCCAAGTGGGAAAGGGTGGCTTTGAGGCTGAAGGCAGCAGGAAAGCCTGCAGCACCCAGGTCTGTGGGGCTACGCAAGCGGTTCCCAAAGAGCTTTAGAACAAGGCATAGTTTTCCCTGCTGGCTCTTTGGGCGGGGGACCCATCTCCAGCTGTATGGCCTTTTTTGTGCCTTGTGCGGCGCCAAGTGGGAAAGGGTGGTGTCGAGGCTGAAGGCAGCAAGAAAGCCCAAAGCCCCCAGGTCTGTGGGGCTACGCAAGCGGTTCCCAAAGAGTTTTAGAACAAGGCATAGTTTTCCCTGCTATGTCCTTGGGCAGGGGACCCATCTCCAGCCGTATGGCCATTATTGTGCTTGGCGCGGCGCCAAGTGGGAAAGGGTGGTGTTGAGGCTGAAGGCGCCACGAAAGCCTGCCGCCCGGGGTTTTCTTAATGACTTTTTTAATGATGTCTCCACAGTGTGAAGTTTTGCAGGATTTGAAAAAGTAATAGACACAGTGAAATTGAATCTATTGGAAACTTCCATACCTTTCCCTCCCTCTAAGTCTCTGCTGTCCTGTAGTGTCCACTGCCTGCAGCTGCTGTTGCAGGAGCAGACAGAGTGGTATCAGATTTAGAAAAAAGGGACATCATTAAGAGGATTCACTCGCCTTATTTTTCACCGGTGTGGCCAGTAAAGAAACCAAAAAGGCTATAGCTGTTCACAGTAGATTACCAAAAGTTGGATGCCAACACTGCAGCCCTGACTGCTGCTCTTCCGACTATCGCGGAAATTGTGACAATGATACAAGGATTTGCCCATCCTTGGAGGGTTGCCTTAGATGTTAAAGACATATTTTTTTATGATTCCCCTCCTTGAGCAGGACAAAGCGCAGTTTGCATTCGCATGGAAAGGAGTCCAATATACCTTTAACCGCTTTCCGCAAGGATACAAACATTCCCCCACTATTGCCCATAATGCTTTAGCTAAAGTGCTATCAGAGATTCCTGTTTCACAGGGATGTACAGTATACCAATATATTATTGACGACATCTTAATAGCGGAGAGAACAAAGAAAGTGTACAAGACATGATGGAAAACATCCGAAAAACATTATCAGATTTGGGATTGGAAATTCCCGACTCAAAGTGTCAGGGACCAGCACAGGAAGTTAAATTCCTGGGGGGTCTGGTGGATTAAAGGAGCTGCTTCTGTCCCTCAGGATACCCTGGAAAAAATAGAACATGGACAGAATCCTTCCAGCACGAAGGAGTTACAGCAAGTCCTGGGACATTAAGTTATTGGCGTAAACACGTCCCTGGCTTTTCCATCATTGCTCGCCCCCTTCATAGCTTGCCAAAAAAGGGTAAATCCTGGGTGTGGACTGAACAACACACTAATGCTCTGCAATTACTAATAAAGGAGCTAAGGTTATTCCAACAGCTTGGTCCTATACAGCCAACTGACCCTGTCCATGTAGAATGGGGGTTCAGTGAACATGGTTCCCGTTGTAATTTATGGCAGAAGGGACCAGCAGGACCGGAGAGACCATTAGAATTTTGCTCCCACTCCTTCAATGATACTGAGAGCAAATATTCAGACCTGGAGAAGGGTATACTGTCCCTGGTGCGAGCGTTGCAACGAGCAGAGCAGATAAGAAGAGAACAGAGTGTGATCTTTCCTGGGACCTTTTCGCCTCCCAGATGTGGTCCTTAAAGGGACACCACCACCAGCTGGCATTGCCCAGAGACCTACAGTTCGAAAATGGTATGCTTATTTAGAAGGCATTAATGAAATCAAGCCAGTCTCTGAAGGCAGTGTTAAAGTATCCAAGGCTACTTCACAAGGATACCAAAGGATATAGATGGTGCCCTATTGTTCCAATCCCCACCAAATAGACCATCTCCGATCCAAGAAGCACCTCCTTTGAGGGACAGCAGTGATCTTACAGGAGTGTGGTTTACTGGTGCGTCATCTCACTGTGAAAAAAATAAGTGGAAATATAAGGCCGTAGCACCGGAAGTAACAACGGGAGAAAGAGCAATTGAAACAGGGGAGGGTAGGGGAACAAGTAGGGGACCTCAGAGCTGTCCTACTAGCTGCACAACATGGAGCCACCTCCTTTTACGCTGACTCATATGCTGTTTTTAAAGGAGCCACTGAATGGCTAGGACACTGGGCAGCCAACGATTGGCAGGTGAATAGAGTCCCAATCTGGGAGACAGATAGCTGGAAGCAACTGTTGGAAATAGGAGGACAGAGAACATTGCACATTGGTTGGGTAAAAGGCCACGATCGTTCAAACTCGATCACTGCTCAGTTCAACCAACAGGTAGATGGCCTCACGCGGCTACAACAAATTGACATTGTAGATAATGGTCGGGCATGGGAACGCTTACTTGAATCGTTACATGTTAAACGTGGCCGCACAGGCCGTCCTGACCTGTATCGGGAAGGTGGGTGGCTTGTGTCAGTTAAGCTGTGCGAACAAATAGTAACTGCCTGGTCACAATGTCGCCTACGACTCAGCAAAGATCATCCGAGTAAGGCGCTTCCCTTACACATGTGGGACAAGAAAGCGTTGTGGCATTCATGGCAGATTGATTATATTGGGCCCTTGAGATCATCAGGTGGGAAAAGATATGTCCTGGTAGGAGTGGAGATTATCTCCAGCCTCAGTATGGCCAGCAGTTTCAAACCAGCTACCAGGGACAACACAGTGAAAGGCCTAAAAGGGTGGCTCAACACACTTCCCCTTCCCGAGGAAATCCAGAGTGATAACGTTTCACACTTTACCGCTTCGGTGGTACAAGATTGGGCCAAAGAAGAAGGGATTCGATGGGTATTTCGTACTCCCTATTATCCCCAGGCTAATGGCATTGTTGAACGCACCAATAGATTGGTTAAGCGTTTTGCAAAAAGTCATGAACCTGGTTGGCATTTGCGATTGGATGATGCCATCTATCAACTAAATAACAGATGGAGTGGAGACGGCTGTCCTAAAATGAAAGCTTTCTGTGTACCTGCCAATATTATCTCTCCAAAGGCTGCCAATGAACTGGGAAAATACCCCGGAAGATTTCACCCTGGACTACCTGTGCTAGTGAAAATGCCTCAAAATGGGACGGTGCCAATGGTGCTAGCTACTCCCAAAAATCCCTATGCATGGGAAGCCAAGGATTGTTCAGGGAAGATACACCGGATCAGCACCCGGTGGACCGCACCTTCTTTTTAACCCCGTCGGTCGAATAAGACCGAGCAGATTTTCTTTTCCTTTATGTCTTACAGGAACCTTGGATGAGCTGTACAGACGGATTGGCCTACGCTACCTTTGAATGTCTCCAGGGAATCCTGACATCGATCCTGGCAATAATACTACTTTTATGATGTATGGCTACCTGGAGGCCCAAATTCTAAAATGACGAATTGGCAGATGGAATTGATGCTATTCAGTTTTACCTTTTTATTCCCTGTTGTTTGTAGTCAAAGAGACCCAGAGTGGCCATGGTCTCAAGCCTTTGTCGTCTGTAATACAAGACTACAGGGAGACCTCATGCTAACGCACCCTTTCCCAATCTAGACAAGCACAGTCTCTGGGGTTTCATCGGGATGTGTCTCAAAGTGACAAACATTCTGGTTGGTGTCAAGACAAAGGTCTTGTGCTTTGAGAGTATTACTCTCACAAATGAATCCTTGTTGGTCTCGTGAAACGCATGCGTCAACATCAGCAGTTTGCCATTTAGTCTCATTTTGTCGTGCCCAACCTCTGTGCTGTGTTGGATAGAGTAGAGCTCCTTGGTGATTCAACCCCAGTGCGATGATTGGGTATATGGTGTATACTGAGGCATTGCGTATCGTTAAGACAAAAGCTGTGGCTTTGCTCTCAGTGGGATCGTAGGTGAAATTAACCAGATACCACCAGGATTGAAATTTTCTCTCAATCTCAATTGCACAATCCCATATTACTTTTCGAATTTCGGTGGGCAAGGTGCCTTCTTCACCTTCCCTTATGATTTATGAGTTTTTGCAAAACGCTTAACCAATCCGTTGGTGCATTCAACAATGCCATTAGCCTGAGGATAATAGGGAGTATGAAATACCCATCGAATCCCTTCTTCTTTGGCCCAATCTTGTACCACCGAAGCGGTAAAGTGTGAACCGTTATCACTTTGGATTTCCTTGGGAAGGGGAAGTGTGCTGAACCACCCTTTTAGGCCTTTCACTGTGTTGTCCCCAGCAGCTGATTTGAAGCCGGTGGCCATACTGAGGCTGGAGATAATCTCCACTCCGACTAGGACATATCTTTTCCCACCTGATGATCTCAAGGGCCCAATATAATCAAGCTGCTATGAATGCCACAACGCTTTCTTGTCCCGCATGTGTAAGGGAAGCGCCTTACTCAGATGATCTTTGCTGAGTCGTAGGCGACATTGTGACCAGGCAGTTACTACTTGTTCGCACAGCTTAACCGACACAGGCCACCCCCGGGGCTAGACCTTCCTGATACAGATCAGTACAGCCTGTATGGCCAGGCTTAATATGTAACCATTCGAGTAAGCGTTCCCATTCCCGACCATCATCTACAATGTCAATTTGTTGTAGCTGCGTGAGGCCATCTACCTGTTGATTGAACTGAGCAGTGATCGAGTTTGAACGATCGTGGCCTTTTACCCAAGCAATGTGCAATGTTCTCTGTCCTCCTATTTCCAACAGTTGCTTCCAGCTATCTGTCTCCCAGATTGGGACTCTATTCACCTGCCAATCATTGGCTGCCCAGTGTCCTAGCCATTCAGTGGCTCCTTTAAAAACAGCATATGAGTCAGTGTAAATGTAAGTAGCCCCATGTTGTGCAGCTAGTAGGACGGCTCTGAGTTCCCCTACTTGTGCCCTACCTTCTCCTGTTTCAATTGCTCTTTCCCCCGTTGCTACTTCCAGTGCTACGGCCTTGTATTTCCACTTGCTGTTCTCACGGTGAGATGACGCACCAGTAAACCACACTCCTGTAAGATCACTGCCTTCTTTCAGAGGAGGTGCTCCTTGGATTGGAGATGGTCTGTTTGGTGGGGATTGGAACAATAGGGCACCATCTATATCCTTCTGGAGCATGGATACTTTGATACTACCTTCAGAGATTGGCATGATATCATTAATGCCTTCTAAATAAGCATACCACTTTCGAACTGTGGGTTTCTGGGCAATGCCGGCTGGCGGTGCTGTCCCTTTACGGACCACATCTAGGAGTCGAAAAGGGCCTCGAACAATCACGCTCTGTTCTCTCCTTATCTGCTCTGCTCGTTGCAACGCTCGCACCAGGGACAGTAAACCCTTCTCCAGGTCTGAATATCTGCTCTCAGTATCATTAAAGGCGTGAGAGCTAAATTCTAATGGTCTCTCCGGTCCTGCTGGTCCCTTTTGCCATAAATTACAACGGGAACCATGTTCACTGAACCCCCATTCTACACGGACAGGGTCAGTTGGATGTATGGGGCCAAGTTGTTGGAATAACCTTAGCTCTTTTATTAGCAATTCTAGTGCATTAGTATGTTGTTCAGTCCACTCCCAGGATTTACCTTTTTTGAGCAAACAATAAAGGGGGCGAGCAATGATGGAAAAGCCAGGGATGTGTTTACGCCAATAACTTAAAGTTCCTAGGACTTGCTGTAACTCCTTCGTGCTGGAAGGATTCTGGCCATGTTCTATTTTTTCAGGGTATCCTGAGGGACGGAAGCAGCTCCCTTAATCCACCAGACCCCCCAGGAATTTAACTTCCTGTGCTGGTCCCTGACACTTTGAGTCGGGAATTTCCAATCCCAAATCTGATAATGTTTTTCGGATGTTTTGCATCATGTCTTGTACACTTTCTTGGCTCTCTCCCCTATTAAGATGTCGTCAATATATTGGTATACCGTACATCCCTGTGAAACAGGAATCTCTGATAGCACTTTAGCTAAAGCATTATGGGCAATAGTGGGGGAATGTTTGTATCCTTGCGGAAAGCGGTTAAAGGTATATTGGACTCCTTTCCACGTGAATGCAAACTGCGCTTTGTCCTGCTCAAGGAGGAGAATCATAAAAAAAATATGTCTTTAACATCCACGGCAACCCTCCAAGGATGGGCACCTCCTTGTATCATTGCCACAATTTCCGCGATATTAGGAACCGCAGCGGTCAGGGGTGCAGTGTTGGCGTTTAATTTTCCGTAATCTACTGTGAAACGCCGTTGCCTTTTTGGTTTCTTTACTGGCCACACCGGTGAATTATAAGGCGAGTGAATCCTCTTAATGATGTTTCTTTTTTCTAAATCTGATACCACCCCATCTGCTTCTGCAAGTGCAGCTGCAGGCAGTGGGTACTGTCGGACGTTGGTAATTTTAGAAGGAGGTAAAAGTATAGATGTTTCTAATAGCCCCAATTTAACTGTGTCTAATCCTTTTTTGCGTCCTGCAAAACTCCACACAGTTCCATCTCCATCTGGGAGTTTCCACATTCGCCCACGCAGTACGTCAAATCCTAGGAGGTTAGTACGCGAGGCACCCACTAACGCTTCTGCCCTAGTCATTCGCTGCTCTCCCGGCAACCAGAGGTTAATTTTTGCAGTGGGGCATGTTTTTACCACACCATCAATTCCTGTGAAGTTGACTCTGCGTCGGGTGGGATTTATACCTAGAAGTTGTGCTGTTTCGTTAGTGATTGCAGACATTTGGGCTCCGGTATCAATAATAAAATTGACCAATATCTTCCGGGGGTCCAACAGGAATGACAATAACGGGTTCGGAGTCTTTATGAGAGCGCCATTGGATTGCTAGTACCTGCCGGACAGGGTGGCTCACTGCCCTCCCCGGGGATAGGAGTGTTTTGGCCGGGACTCTGTCAAATCAATCAAGTTACGTTCAGGTGCAGAAGGCACAATTTTCTCACGGCTTGGGGATTCTCTGGTTAGTCTTTTCTCCCCAGCCGCATTATTCTTTCTAGTTAGAGATTGGACTAGCGTACGGAGATCTCCCGTAGGGTCACCGTGCAAGAATTGTCGGGGCACCCCTAATTGTAGGGCTTTACGCCACAACTCATTCCGGTCCTTATCAGGCTTAAACCTTCCCTCTGATTTAGGGTTTTGAGTGTGAGTTTGGACTTGGCGAACCTTTCGCGAGTGTTCGGAGGATTTCTCACTAGTTTGGCTGGCCCAGCCCATTCGGCGCCCATATTGATCTATTTCCTGCACATTCCAGGTGGGCATGTAGTGACGACGGCCCCGCCCATGAGCACCCCGAGCATCCCGTATACGATCTTGAGTGCGAACAAGGAACGGTTTCAGGCAATCGGGAAGACCACGGATGAGAGGGGCTAATCGATCCGGGTCGATAGGGGCTGACATTGGGGATTTCCGAAATTCCTCTCTGTCATACATGGCTTGCAGACAAGCTGCTTTCCGTACAGCCGCAAAGAGATCAGAGTAGCCTGTAGCTCTAATCTCTAACGGCTCCCCCCTCTCTCGCGGATCCATACCCCCTGCCCAATAGGCTGCTCGAGCGGTTAGGGAATAATTATGATCCCCAGGCATAGTGGTTAAAAACACTCCTGGTCCCCAAGAGTCTCCTGCTTCTTCCTCACTCAGCATAATTCTGTGCCCCCCTTCAGAAGAAACTCGCCACACGTACTCAACAGCTGACTCTTCTGGTCGCCTCGAATATTTCTCCCTTATTTTTGTTAACTCGGTTGGTGTCCATGGAACGGTACGCACAGTGGTGTGAATTTCATCACCATCATCAACTGCAGTTTCAGTTTTAACCAGAGGACGTAAAGGAAAAACTTGGGATTTCAAAGTAAAAGTCCTTTCCTCCTCATCTTCTTCGTCATCCTCACTATTAGACAAAAAATCTCCGGTCTGGGTTCCGGAATTTGGATAACACAGTAACTTACGAATCTGCTGGACCTGGGTCGAGGGCTGCATTTTATCTAAGAGCCCGGTCACCCTTTCAATAACATTTTAAGTTGGCGATTTTTCACTCCCAAGTTGAGCATTCCGGTTTCCTAAACATTCATTCTCACTCACAAGCTTACCGAATTGAGTTCTTAATCTTTCTCCTGTCTCCTTTTGCAAGGCTAATGATGACTTCAGCACCTCATTCTCCGAATTCAGGGTTGCATATTCTACAGCTGAAATCAGATTAGGAGCAGGGGTTTCTCTAGCTTCTTGTTGTGCACAAGATAAACAGGCGCCTAACACAGCACAAATCACACCCTTGCCTTTCCCCGCTCTGAGCTTCTGTGAAACCCGACGCTCTTCAATACGTTTCACCACTTTCTCTTCATCCTTCCAAAATTTTTGGGCCCACTCCTTCCCAGCCTGGGAAGGGGCACAATCATATTTTTGCAGCAGTTTATCCATGGCAATCCTGCCGACTACGCCAAATTCTGTTGCGTGAAACGGGGCCAAGCGGTTTTGGCAGAAGATAAACCCCCTTGCGTTCTAACACTCCTCACCGAGGTGGGAGGCCAGGTGCGGCTGGGTTTCAATTCTGAGTGATGCCCAATTCAGCACTATCAGCCCAATCGCGTTTAATATGTGTTAAACTATTACGATTTGGAGACACTAATAGTGGGCTGCACCTTCAGTCTAGTCGTGCTCCTGAACCAGCACGGCCTCTCTCAAGTTTTGGTCGCGTTCAGTGAGAAAGCGAAACGACTAGCTACTGAAACAGTGCGGTTTATTTAAACAACAGATATACAGGTTCTTTAGGATTGCCGGTGATAAATACACTGTCTGCAAAGCACGTGCAAATAAAGACATTGTTAAATATACAAACGCGCGACAAAATTATAAACGATACAGCCTGGCTATAAATGTAGGGTAGAGATTCTCTAGAGAAATTTCTAGAGTCCCCGAGAAAGCACTCGGTGTAATCAAAGTCTTACCCAAAGGCGTCCTTATGGGGGGAAGAAAGGCTCAGCCCGTCGACTGATCCCAGAAAACAGTGGTGGGATTCTTCGCGATGGTGTCTTCCCTGACATCCCCTCTCTCTTGGGCTATTTTTATATTATTTTTTTATCTTCAAAGTGGAGTTTGAGTGACTTTAGTCATATGTACCTTTATTATGATTAATGTACTCAAGGAGGAGTGTTCACACCTCGGGGGCGGACAGCCTCCGGGATGGAGGTGTGTTTTGGTACATTGTGGTGAGCAAAGTTCGCACAAAAGGACAGCATTTCATCAACATTTGACGAAATGTTGGCTCGGGTAGCGTGTAGGCCGCTTATCAGTTCCGTAGTACCATCTCGTCCCCATATCTGCTATTCGTCACAAGGGAAGGCCACGGAACAAGCGCGTTCCGTTCCATCCCTCGTGTAGTTTCGCAAACAACCTTGTACAGGGAATCACAGCTGTTGCATTCTTCGTGTGCTAGCTGCGGCTGTATTCTACCTCAGAAGCCTCTTGATTTTATGACTTTCCTTAATGTGTGAACAATGCTGTATTTTTGTATTCTTGGCCAATTTAGTAATTATTCCACAAGAACACACATTGGTTGCCGATTTATCAACGGGTCTAATCACCACAGGCCAACTGTAATTAAAACCATCTATGTAGACTCTACCAAAGCGGACAAATACAACACTGATTGTTACAAAATTATGGAGCCAAATTCAGATTGCTGGCACAATTTCACTTTCATCAAACCTACAGTAGTGTACTGTATTTGGGGCTACAAGGGCACAGAATTGTTATTTGCATTTATGATTGACTCAAATACACCTGAACTTGCTGAAATGAATCCAGAACCTACACCCCACAAACTCTCAAAGGCTCTCTCTTCTAAGAGAAAAAAAACCACCTCTCTCTTTTCTAAGCCCTCCATTAGACTAACTCCTTACATTTTCAACATTGGCCCTTACGTTATTAAACACACACAGGTCAACAACAGATACTGTTTAATCCCACATATACCCTCAAACGAGCAGAATTGTCAATGCAGATTAAAATCTCTGCGATCAAACCCACCTGCTTACCGTTCCTGAGTACATCTTATGCAGAATGGTCAGCATGGTTACGCAAACGAACTCTTGCCACTTCACACGGACGGAAGAGGGATGCGACTGGTATCATAGGAACAGGCCTGGGAGTCTTGAATAGTATAGATGCTGAGATACTTGCCAACAAACTAGTCACAACCGCTACTGATCTGGACAAATTAAGACATCCCCTACGGTCCTCTCTATTAGCATTGGGAAACCACCAACGGCTTTTATCGAATATATTGCCTCAATGGGAAGAAACGGGTGAAAAAGACCATCAGCTGATCACAGATGCACTTGGTACAACCCAAACCAATGTTTCCTTGGCTCTTAGTTGTATCCAAGCCCAATTGTGGATGCAATCTATGACAGCCGCAATCATAAGGGAAGGTGAAGAAGGCACCTTGCCCACCGAAATTCGAAAAGTAATATGGGATAACGCAATTGAATTTGAGAAAAGATTTCAGTCCAGGTGGTATCTGGTTAATTTCACCTACGATCCCACTGAGAGCAAAGCCACAGCTTTTGTCTTAACGATACGCAATGCCTCAGTATACACC
Organism: Rissa tridactyla; assembly: GCF_028500815.1. Lineage (NCBI taxonomy): Eukaryota > Metazoa > Chordata > Aves > Charadriiformes > Laridae > Rissa > Rissa tridactyla. The sequence goes on along the minus strand of NC_071490.1, from coordinate 2,193,297 downwards.
ATATACCCAATCATCGCACTGGGGTTGAATCACCAAGGAGCTCTACTCTATCCAACACAGCACAGAGGTTGGGCACGACAAAATGAGACTAAATGGCAAACTGCTGATGTTGACGCATGCGTTTCACGAGACCAACAAGGATTCATTTGTGAGAGTAATACTCTCAAAGCACAAGACCTTTGTCTTGACACCAACCAGAATGTTTGTCACTTTGAGACGCATCCCGATGAAACCCCAGAGACTGTGCTTGTCTAGATTGGGAAAGGGTGCGTTAGCATGAGGTCTCCCTGTAGTCTTGTATTCAGAGATGACATAGTAATCACTCAAATCTTTGTGTTTGAACTTTACTAACACAAAGTTACGGGATGCGACTTCAATTATTAAGCTCCTGTTACGTCTTTTCAATTGCTACAACCTAATTATACGTTGATTCGAGATTGTTGCCTACCCCTATCGGAATGAATCTCTCCCTGGTGAAGAAGCTGCTAAAACACAATGAATTGAAGCGACTCTTGAAAGAGGCCCAAGGAAATGGACAGACAACTTTGATTACCGTCCCTCACAGGTTGAAGAAATACACCAAGCGTTGGAAAGAGTGAAGAGAGGCGGAGGACATAGATGGGGAGATACTCTTTTTGGATGGTCACGAACAGTTACAGGACTTTATAACAAGATGCTTCACTCTGTTGTTGTTTTACTAATACTCACTGTATTGTGCTTTGCTTAGACAATTGTTTTGCATGTTAGATTTTGGATTATGATGAAAAGTTTAAATCGCTTGATCACTCCGCGAGAAGGATTTCCACTTGATATCCCTCACCACAAGAACACATGTGATCTTTCTTATCAGTGTTGAGTACGTCGACCTTGACTGACTGTAGACAAAGTTTTCCCTGCTTGCTCTTTGGGCGGGGGACCCATCTCCAGACATAGGCATTTTTTGTGCCTGGCACGGCGGCAAGTGGGAAAGGGTGGCTTTGAGCCTGAAGGCAGCAGGAAAGCCCACAGCCCCCAGGTCTGTGGGGCTACGCAAGCGGTTCCCAAAGAGCTTTAGAACAAGGCACAGTTTTCCCTGCTGGCTCTTTGGGCGGGGGACCCATCTCCAGCCACAGGCCTTTTCTGTGCCTGGCCCGGCGCCCAAAGGGAAATGGTGGTGTCGAGGCTGAAGGCAGCAGGAAATCCCGCAGCCACCAGGTCTGTGTGGCTACACAAGCGGTTCCCAGAGAGCTTTAGAACAAGGCATAGTTTTCCCTGCTGGCTCTTTGGGCGTGGCACCCATCTCCAGCCGTACGGCCATTTTTACTCCTGGCGCGGTGCCTAGTGGGAAAGGGTGCTGTTGAGGCTGAAGGCAGCAGGAAAGCCCGCAGCCCCCAGGTCTGCGGGGCAACGCAGGCGGTTCCCAAAGAGCTTTAGAACAACGCATAGTTTTCCCTTCTGGCTCTTTGGGCGGGGGACCCATCTCCAGCCGTATGGCCATTTTTGTGCCTTGTGCGGTGCCTAGTGGGAAAGGGTGGTTTTGAGGCTGAAGGCAGCAGGAAAGCCCGCAGCCCCCAGGTCTGTGGGGCTACGCAAGCAGTTCCCAAAGAGCTTTAGAACAAGGCATAGTTTTCCCTGCTGGCTCCTTGGGCGGGGGACCCATCTCCAGCCGTATGGCCATTTTTATGCCTGGCGCAGCGCCAAGTGGGAAAGGGTGGTGTCGAGGCTGAAGGCAGCAGGAAGGTCCACAGCTACCAGGTCTGTGGGGCTACGCAAGCGGTTCCCAAAGAGCTTTAGAACAAGGCATAGTTTTCCCTGCTGGCTCTTTGGGCGGGGGACCCATCTCCAGCCGTATGGCCATTTTTGTGCCTGGCGCGGCGCCAATTGGGAAAGGGTGGCTTTGAGGCTGAAGGCAGCCGGAAAGCCCGCAGGCCACAGGTCTCTGGGGCTACGCAAGCGGTTCCCAAAGAGCTTTAGAACAAGGCATAGTTTTCCCTGCTGGCTCTTTGGGCGTGGGACCCATCTGCAGCCGTATGGCCATTTTTGTGCCTGGCGCGGCGCCAAGTGGGAAAGGGTTGTGTCGAGGCTGAAGGCAGCAGGAAGGCCGCAGCCCCCAGGTCTGTGGGGCTACGCAAGCGGTTCCCAAAGAGCTTTAGAACAAGGCATAGTTTTCCCTGCTGGATCTTTGGGCGGGGGACCCATCTCCAGCCATATGGCCATTTTTGTGCCTGGCCCGGCGCCCAAAGGGAAATGGTGGTTTTGAGGCTGAAGGCAGCAGGAAAGCCCGCAGCCCCCAGGTCTGTGGTGTTACGCAAGCGGTTCCCAAAGAGCTTTAGAACAAGGCATAGTTTTCCCTGCTGGCTCTTTGGGCGGGGGACCCATCTCCAGCCGTATGGCCATTTTTGTGCCTGGCGCAGCGCCAAGTGGGAAAGGGTGGTTTTGAGGCTGAAGGCAGCAGGAAAGCCCGCAGCCCCCAGGTCTGTGGGGCTACGCAAGCGGTTCCCAAAGAGCTTTAGAACAAGGCATAGTTTTCCCTGCTGGCTCTTTGGGCGGGGGACCCATCTCCAGCCGTATGGCCATTTTTGTGCCTGGCACGGAGCCAAGTGGGAAAGGGTGGTTTTGAGGCTGAAGGCAGCAGGAAAGCCCGCAGCCCCCAGGTCTGTGGGGCTACGCAAGCGGTTCCCAAAGAGCTTTAGAACAAGGCATAGTTTTCCCTGCTGGCTCTTTGGGCGGGGGACCCATCTCTAGCCATAGGCCATTTTTGTGCCTGGCGCGGCGCCAAGTGGGAAAGGGTGGTTTTGAGGCTGAAGGCAGCAGGAAAGCCCCCAGGCCACAGGTCTGTGGGGCTACGCAAGCGGTTCCCAAAGACCTTTAGAACAAGGCATAGTTTTCCCTGCTGGCTCTTTGGGCCTGGGACCCATCTCCAGCCGTATGGCCATTTTTGTGCCTGGCGCGGCGCCCAGAGGGAAAGGGTGGTGTCGAGGCTGAAGGCAGCAGGAAGGCCGCAGCCCCCAGGTCTGTGGGGCTACGCAAGCGGTTCCCAAAGAGCTTTAGAACAAGGCATAGTTTTCCCTGCTGGCTCTTTGGGCGGGGCACCCATCTCTATCCATAGGCCATTTTTGTGCCTGGCGCGGCGCCAAGTGGGAAAGGGTGGTGTCGAGGCTGAAGGCAGCACGAAAGTCCGCAGCCCCAGGTCTGTGGGGCTACGCAAGCGGTTCCCAAAGAGCTTTAGAACAAGGCACAGTTTTCCCTGCTGGCTCTTTGGGCGGGGGACCCATCTCCAGCCATAGGCCTTTTTAGTGCCTGGCGCGGCGCCAAGTGGGAAAGGGTGGTTTTGAGGCTGAAGGCAGCAGGAAAGCCCGCAGCCCCCAGGTCTGTGGGGCTATGCAAGCAGTTCCCAAAGAGCTTTAGAACAAGGCATAGTTTTCCCTGCTGGCTCTTTGGACGGGGGACCCACCTCCACCCATATGGCCATTTTTGTGCCTGGCGCGGCACCAAGTGGGAAAGGGTGGTGTCGAGGCTGAAGGCAGCAGGAAAGCCTGCAGCCCCCTGGTCTGTGGGGCTACGCAAGCGGTTCCCAAAGAGCTTTAGAACAAGGCAGAGTTTTCCCTGCTGGCTCTTTGGGCGGGGGACCCATCTCCAGCCATATGGCCATTTTTGTGCCTGGCGCGGCGCCAAGTGGGAAAGGGTGGTTTTGAGGCTGAAGGCAGCAGGAAAGCCTGCAGCCCCCAGGTCTGTGGGGCTACGCAAGCGGTTCCCAAAGAGCTTTAGAACAAGGCATAGTTTTCCCTGCTGGCTCCTTGGGCAGGGGACCCATCTCTAGCCGTATGGACATTTTTGTGCCTGTCGCGGCGCCAAGTGGGAAAGGGTGGTGTCAAGGCTGAAGGCAGCAGGAAAGCCCACAGCCCCCAGGTCTGTGAGGCTACGCAAGCGGTTCACAAAGAGCTTTAGAACAAGGCATAGTTTTTCCTGCTGGCTCTTTGGGCCGGGGACCCATCTCCAGCCATAGGCCTTTTTTGTGTCTGTCCCGGCGCCCAGAGGGAAATGGTGTTGTCGAGGCTGAAGGCAGCAGGAAGGCCCGCAGCTCCCAGGTCTGTGGGGCTACGCAAGCGGTTCCCAAAGACCTTTAGAACAAGGCATAGTTTTCCCTGCTGGCTCTTTGGGCGGGGGACCCGTCTACAGCCGTATGGCCATTATTGTGCTTGGCGCGGCGCCCAGATGGAAAGGGTGATGTCGAGGCTGAAGGCAACAGGAAAGGCCGCAGCCCCCAGGTCTGTGGGGCTACGCAAGCGGTTCCCAAAGACCTTTAGAACAAGGCATATTTTTCCCTGCTGGCTCTTTGGGCGTGGCACACTTCTCCAGCCGTATAGCCATTCTTGGGCCTGGCGCGGCGCCAAGTGGGAAAGGGTGGTGTCGAGGCTGAAGGCAGCAGGAAAGCCCGCAGCCTCCAGATCTGTGGGGCTACGCAAGCGGTTCCCAAAGAGCTTTAGAACAAGGCATAGTTTTCCCTGCTGGCTCTTTGGGCGTGGCACACTTCTCCAGCCGTATGGCCATTGTTGGGCCTGGCGCGGCACAAATTGGGAAAGGGTGGTGTCGAGGCTGAAGGCAGCAGGAAAGCCTGCAGCCCCCAGGTCTGTGGGACAACGCAAGCGCTTCGCAAAGAGATTTAGATCAAGGCATAATTTTCCCTGCTGGCTCTTTGGGCAGGGGACCCATGTCCAGCCGTATGGACATTTTTGTGCCTGGCGCGGCGCCAAGTGGGAAAGGGTGGTGTCGAGGCTGAAGGCAGCAGGAAAGCCCTCAGCCCCCAGGTCTGTGGGGCTACGCAAGCGGTTCCCAAAGAGCTTTAGAACAAGGCATAGTTTTCCCTGCTGGCTCTTTGGGCGTGGCACACTTCTCCAGCCGTATGGCCATTATTGTGCCTGGCGCTGCGCCAAGTGGGAAAGGGTGGTTTTGAGGCTGAAGGCAGCAGGAAAGCCCGCAGCCCCCAGGTCTGTGGGGCTACGCAAGCGGTTCCCAAAGAGCTTTAGAACAAGGCATAGTTTTCCCTGCTGGCTCTTTGGGCGGGAGACCCATCTCCAGCCGTATGGCCATTTTTGTGCCTGGCGCGGCGCCAAGTGGGAAAGGGTGTTGTCGAGGCTGAAGGCAGCAGGAAGGCCCGCAGCTCCCAGGTCTGTGGGGCCAAGCAAGCGGTTCCCAAAGAGCTTTAGAACAAGGCATAGTTTTCCCTGCTGGCTCTTTGGGCGGGGGACCCGTCTCCAGCCGTATGGCCATTTTTGTGCCTGGCGCGGCGACAAGTGGGAAAGGGTGATTTTGAGGCTGAAGGCAGCAGCAAAGCCCGCAGCCCCCAGGTCTGTGGGGCTATGCAAGCGGTTCCCAAAGAGCTTTAGAACAAGGCATAGTTTTCCCTGCTGGCTCTTTGGGCGGGGGACCCATCTCCAGCCGTATGGCCATTTTTGTGCCTGGCGCGGCGACAAGTGGGAAAGGGTGGTGTCGAGGCTGAAGGCAGCAGGAAGGCCCGCAGCTCCCAGGTCTGTGGGGCTACGCAAGCGGTTCCCAAAGAGCTTTAGAACAAGGCATAGTTTTCCCTGCTGGCTCTTTGGGCGGGACATCCATCTCCAGCCGTATGGCCATTTTTGTGCCTGGCGCGGCGCCAAGTGGGAAAGGGTGGTGTCGAGGCTGAAGGCAGCAGGAAAGCCCGCAGCCCCCAGGTCTGTGGGGCTACGCAAGCGGTTCCCAAAGAGCTTTAGAACAAGGCATAGTTTTCCCTGCTAGCTCTTTGGGCGTGGCACACTTCTCCAGCTGTATGGCCATTCTTGTGCCTGGCGCGGCGCCAAGTGGGAAAGGGTGGTTTTGAGGCTGAAGGCAGCAGGAAAGCCTGCAGCCCCCAGGTCTGTGGGGCTACGCAAGCGGTTCCCAAAGAGCTTTAGAACAAGGCACAGTTTTCCCTGTTGGCTCTTTGGGTGGGGGTCCCATCTCCAGCCATATGGCAATTTTTGTGCCTGGCGCGGCGCCAAGTGGGAAAGGGTGGTGTCGATGCTGAAGGCAGCAGGAAGGTCCGCAGCTCCCACGTCTGTGGGGCTACGCAAGCGGTTCTCAAAGAGCTTTAGAACAAGGCATAATTTTCCCTGCTGGCTCTTTGGGCGGGAGACCCATCTCCAGCCGTATGGCCATTTTTGTGCCTGGCGCGGCGCCAAGTGGGAAAGGGTGTTGTCGAGGCTGAAGGCAGCAGGAAGGCCCGCAGCTCCCAGGTCTGTGGGGCCAAGCAAGCGGTTCCCAAAGAGCTTTAGAACAAGGCATAGTTTTCCCTGCTGGCTCTTTGGGCGGGGGACCCGTCTCCAGCCGTATGGCCATTTTTGTGCCTGGCGCGGCGACAAGTGGGAAAGGGTGATTTTGAGGCTGAAGGCAGCAGCAAAGCCCGCAGCCCCCAGGTCTGTGGGGCTATGCAAGCGGTTCCCAAAGAGCTTTAGAACAAGGCATAGTTTTCCCTGCTGGCTCTTTGGGCGGGGGACCCATCTCCAGCCGTATGGCCATTTTTGTGCCTGGCGCGGCGACAAGTGGGAAAGGGTGGTGTCGAGGCTGAAGGCAGCAGGAAGGCCCGCAGCTCCCAGGTCTGTGGGGCTACGCAAGCGGTTCCCAAAGAGCTTTAGAACAAGGCATAGTTTTCCCTGCTGGATCTTTGGGCGGGACATCCATCTCCAGCCGTATGGCCATTTTTGTGCCTGGCGCGGCGCCAAGTGGGAAAGGGTGGTGTCGAGGCTGAAGGCAGCAGGAAAGCCCGCAGCCCCCAGGTCTGTGGGGCTACGCAAGCGGTTCCCAAAGAGCTTTAGAACAAGGCATAGTTTTCCCTGCTAGCTCTTTGGGCGTGGCACACTTCTCCAGCTGTATGGCCATTCTTGTGCCTGGCGCGGCGCCAAGTGGGAAAGGGTGGTTTTGAGGCTGAAGGCAGCAGGAAAGCCTGCAGCCCCCAGGTCTGTGGGGCTACGCAAGCGGTTCCCAAAGAGCTTTAGAACAAGGCACAGTTTTCCCTGTTGGCTCTTTGGGTGGGGGTCCCATCTCCAGCCATATGGCAATTTTTGTGCCTGGCGCGGCGCCAAGTGGGAAAGGGTGGTGTCGAGGCTGAAGGCAGCAGGAAGGTCCGCAGCTCCCACGTCTGTGGGGCTACGCAAGCGGTTCTCAAAGAGCTTTAGAACAAGGCATAATTTTCCCTGCTGGCTCTTTGGGCGGGGGACCCATCTCCAGCCATATGGCCATTTTTGTGCCTGGCGCTGCGCCAAGTGGGAAAGGGTGGTTTTGAGGCTGAACGCAGCATGAAGGCCCGCAGGCCCAGGTCTGTGGGGCTACGCAAGCGGTTCCCAAAGAGCTTTAGAACAAGCATAGTTTTTCCTACTGGCTCTTTGGGCCGGGGACCCATCTCCAGCCATAGGGCTTTTTTGTGTCTGTCCCGGCGCCCAGGGGGAAAGGGTGGTTTTGAGGCTGAAGGCAGCAGGAAAGCCTGCAGCCCGCAGGTCTGTGGGGCTACGCAAGCGGTTCCCAAAGAGCTTTAGAACAAGGCATAGTTTTCCCTGCTGGCTCTTTGGGCGGGGCACCCATCTCCAGCCGTATGGCCACTTTTGGGCCTGGCGCGGCGCCAAGTGGGAAAGGGTGGTGTCGAGGCTGAAGGCAGCAGGAAGGCCCGCAGCCCCCAGGTCTGTGGCGCTACGGAAGCGGTTCCCAAAGAGCTTTAGAACAAGGCATAGTTTTCCCTGCTGGCTCTTTGGGCGGGGGACCCATCTCCAGCCGTATGGCCGTTATTGTGCCTGGCGCGGCGCCAAGTGGGAAAGGGTGGTGTCGAGGCTGAAGGCAGCAGGAAGGCCCGCAGCTCCCAGGTCTCTGGGGCTACGCAAGCGGTTCCCAAAGAGCTTTAGAACAAGGTATAGTTTTCCCTGATGGCTCTTTGGGCGTGGCACCCATCTCCAGCCATAGGCCTTTTTTGTGCCTGGCCCGGCGCCCAGAGGGAAATGGTGGTGTCGAGGCTGAAGGCAGCAGGAAAGCCGCAGCCCCCAGGTCTGTGCGGCTACGCAAGCGGTTCCCAAAGAGCTTTAGAACAAGGCATAGTTTTCCCTGCTGGCTCTTTGGGCATGGGGCCCATCTCCAGCCGTATGGCCATTTTTGTGCCTAGCGTGGCGCCAAGTGGGAAAGGGTGGTGTCGAGGCTGAAGGCAGCAGGAAAGCCTGCAGCACCCAGGTCTGTGGGGCTACGCAAGTGGTTCCCAAAGAGCTTTAGAACAAGGCATAATTTTCCCTGCTGGCTCTTTGGGCGGGGGACCCATCTCCAGCCATATGGCCATTTTTGTGCCTGGCGCGGCGCCAAGTGGGAAAGGGTGGTTTTGAGGCTGAAGGCAGCAGGAAAGCCCGCAGCCCCCAGGTCTGTGGGGCTACGCAAGCGGTTCCCAAAGAGCTTTAGAACAAGGCAGAGTTTTCCCTACTTGTTCTTTGGGCGTGGGACCCATCTCCAGCCGTATGGCCATTTTTCTGCCTACCGCAGCGCCCAGAGGGAAAGGGTGGTTTTGAGGCTGAAGGCAGCAGGAAGGCCTGCCGCTCCCAGGTCTGTACGTCTACGGAAGCGGTTCCCAAAGAGCTTTAGAACAAGGCATAGTTTTCCCTGCTGGTTCTTTGGGCAGGGGACCCATCTCCAGCCGTATGGCCGTTATTGTGCCTGGCGCAGCGCCGAGTGGGAAAGGGTGGTGTCGAGGCTGAAGGCGGCAGGAAGGCCCGCAGCTCCCAGGTCTCTGGGGCTACAGAAGCGGTTCCCAAAGAGCTTTAGAACAAGGCATAGTTTTCCCTGATGGCTCTTTGGGCGTGGCACCCATCTCCAGCCATAGGCCTTTTTTGTGCCTGGCCCGGCGCCCAGAGGGAAATGGTGGTGTCGAGGCTGAAGGCAGCAGGAAAGCCGCAGCCCCCAGGTCTGTGCGGCTACGCAAGCGGTTCCCAAAGAGCTTTAGAACAAGGCATAGTCTTCCCTGCTGGCTCTTTGGGCGGGGGACCCATCTCCAGCCGTGTGGCCGTTATTGTGCCTGGCGCGGCGCCGAGTGGGAAAGGGTGGTGTCGAGGCTGAAGGCAGCAGGAAGGCCCGCAGCTCCCAGGTCTCTGGGGCTACAGAAGCGGTTCCCAAAGAGCTTTAGAACAAGGCATAGTTTTCCCTGCTGGCTCTTTGGGCGGGGGACCCATCTCCAGCCGTGTGGCCGTTATTGGGCCTGGGGCGACGCCAAGTGGGAAAGGGTGGCTTTTGAGGCTGAAGGCAGCAGGAAGGCCCGCAGCTCCCAGGTCTCTGGGGCTACGCAAGCGGTTCCCAAAGAGCTTTAGAACAAGGCATAGTTTTCCCTGCTGGCTCTTTGGGCGGGGGACCAATCTCCAGCCGTATGGCCATTTTTGTGCCTGGCGCGGCGCCAAGTGGGAAAGGGTGGTTTTGAGGCTGAAGACAGCAGCAAATCCCGCGGCCCCCAGGTCTGTGGGGCTACGCAAGCGGTTCCCAAAGAGCTTTAGACCAAGGCATAGTTTTCCCTGCGGGCTCCTTGGGCAGGGGACCCATCTCCACCAATATGGCCATTTTTGCGCCTGGCCCGGTGCCGAGAGGGAAATGGTGGTTTTCGAGGCTGAAGGCAGCAGGAAAGCCCGCAGCCCCCAGGTCTGTGGGACAATGCAAGCGGTTCCCAAAGAGCTTTAGAACAAGGCATAGTTTTCCCTTCTGGCTCTTTGGGCGTGGCACCCATCTCCAGCCATATGGCCATTTTTGTGCCTGGCGCGGCGCCAAGTGGGAAAGGGTGGCTTTGAGGCTGAAGGCAGCAGGAAAGCCCGCAGCCCCCAGGTCTGTGGGGCTACACAAGCGGTTCCCAAAGAGCTTTAGAACAAGGCATAGTTTTCCCTGCTGGCTCTTTGGGCGTGGGACCTATCTCCACCAATATGGCCATTTTTGCGCCTGGCCCGGTGCCGAGAGGGAAATGGTGGTTTTCGAGGCTGAAGGCAGCAGGAAAGCCCGCAGCCCCCAGGTCTGTGGGACAATGCAAGTGGTTCCCAAAGAGCTTTAGAACAAGGCATAGTTTTCCCTTCTGGCTCTTTGGGCGTGGCACCCATCTCCAGCCATATGGCCATTTTTGTGCCTGGCGCGGCGCCAAGTGGGAAAGGGTGGCTTTGAGGCTGAAGGCAGCAGGAAAGCCCGCAGCCCCCAGGTCTGTGGGGCTACGCAAGCGGTTCCCAAAGAGCTTTAGAACAAGGCATAGTTTTCCCTGCTGGCTCTTTGGGCGGGGGACCCATCTCCAGCTGTATGGCCTTTTTTGTGCCTGGTGCGGCGCCAAGTGGGAAAGGGTGGTGTCGAGGCTGAAGGCAGCAAGAAAGCCCAAAGCCCCCAGGTCTGTGGGGCTACGCAAGCGGTTCCCAAAGAGTTTTAGAACAAGGCATAGTTTTCCCTGCTATCTCCTTGGGCAGGGGACCCATCTCCAGCCGTATGGCCATTATTGTGCTTGGCGCGGCGCCAAGTGGGAAAGGGTGGTGTTGAGGCTGAAGGCGCCACGAAAGCCTGCCGCCCGGGGTTTTCTTAATGACTTTTTTAATGATGTCTCCACAGTGTGAAGTTTTGCAGGATTTGAAAAAGTAATAGACACAGTGAAATTGAATCTATTGGAAACTTCCATACCTTTCCCTCCCTCTAAGTCTCTGCTGTCCTGTAGTGTCCACTGCCTGCAGCTGCTGTTGCAGGAGCAGACAGAGTGGTATCAGATTTAGAAAAAAGGGACATCATTAAGAGGATTCACTCGCCTTATTTTTCACCGGTGTGGCCAGTAAAGAAACCAAAAAGGCTATAGCTGTTCACAGTAGATTACCAAAAGTTGGATGCCAACACTGCAGCCCTGACTGCTGCTCTTCCGACTATCGCGGAAATTGTGACAATGATACAAGGATTTGCCCATCCTTGGAGGGTTGCCTTAGATGTTAAAGACATATTTTTTTATGATTCCCCTCCTTGAGCAGGACAAAGCGCAGTTTGCATTCGCATGGAAAGGAGTCCAATATACCTTTAACCGCTTTCCGCAAGGATACAAACATTCCCCCACTATTGCCCATAATGCTTTAGCTAAAGTGCTATCAGAGATTCCTGTTTCACAGGGATGTACAGTATACCAATATATTATTGACGACATCTTAATAGCGGAGAGAACAAAGAAAGTGTACAAGACATGATGGAAAACATCCGAAAAACATTATCAGATTTGGGATTGGAAATTCCCGACTCAAAGTGTCAGGGACCAGCACAGGAAGTTAAATTCCTGGGGGGTCTGGTGGATTAAAGGAGCTGCTTCTGTCCCTCAGGATACCCTGGAAAAAATAGAACATGGACAGAATCCTTCCAGCACGAAGGAGTTACAGCAAGTCCTGGGACATTAAGTTATTGGCGTAAACACGTCCCTGGCTTTTCCATCATTGCTCGCCCCCTTCATAGCTTGCCAAAAAAGGGTAAATCCTGGGTGTGGACTGAACAACACACTAATGCTCTGCAATTACTAATAAAGGAGCTAAGGTTATTCCAACAGCTTGGTCCTATACAGCCAACTGACCCTGTCCATGTAGAATGGGGGTTCAGTGAACATGGTTCCCGTTGTAATTTATGGCAGAAGGGACCAGCAGGACCGGAGAGACCATTAGAATTTTGCTCCCACTCCTTCAATGATACTGAGAGCAAATATTCAGACCTGGAGAAGGGTATACTGTCCCTGGTGCGAGCGTTGCAACGAGCAGAGCAGATAAGAAGAGAACAGAGTGTGATCTTTCCTGGGACCTTTTCGCCTCCCAGATGTGGTCCTTAAAGGGACACCACCACCAGCTGGCATTGCCCAGAGACCTACAGTTCGAAAATGGTATGCTTATTTAGAAGGCATTAATGAAATCAAGCCAGTCTCTGAAGGCAGTGTTAAAGTATCCAAGGCTACTTCACAAGGATACCAAAGGATATAGATGGTGCCCTATTGTTCCAATCCCCACCAAATAGACCATCTCCGATCCAAGAAGCACCTCCTTTGAGGGACAGCAGTGATCTTACAGGAGTGTGGTTTACTGGTGCGTCATCTCACTGTGAAAAAAATAAGTGGAAATATAAGGCCGTAGCACCGGAAGTAGCAACGGGGGAAAGAGCAATTGAAACAGGAGAAGGTAGGGCACAAGTAGGGGACCTCAGAGCTGTCCTACTAGCTGCACAACATGGAGCCACCTCCTTTTACGCTGACTCATATGCTGTTTTTAAAGGAGCCACTGAATGGCTAGGACACTGGGCAGCCAACGATTGGCAGGTGAATAGAGTCCCAATCTGGGAGACAGATAGCTGGAAGCAACTGTTGGAAATAGGAGGACAGAGAACATTGCACATTGGTTGGGTAAAAGGCCACGATCGTTCAAACTCGATCACTGCTCAGTTCAACCAACAGGTAGATGGCCTCACGCGGCTACAACAAATTGACATTGTAGATAATGGTCGGGCATGGGAACGCTTACTTGAATCGTTACATGTTAAACGTGGCCGCACAGGCCGTCCTGACCTGTATCGGGAAGGTGGGTGGCTTGTGTCAGTTAAGCTGTGCGAACAAATAGTAACTGCCTGGTCACAATGTCGCCTACGACTCAGCAAAGATCATCCGAGTAAGGCGCTTCCCTTACACATGTGGGACAAGAAAGCGTTGTGGCATTCATGGCAGATTGATTATATTGGGCCCTTGAGATCATCAGGTGGGAAAAGATATGTCCTGGTAGGAGTGGAGATTATCTCCAGCCTCAGTATGGCCAGCAGTTTCAAACCAGCTACCAGGGACAACACAGTGAAAGGCCTAAAAGGGTGGCTCAGCACACTTCCCCTTCCCGAGGAAATCCAGAGTGATAACGTTTCACACTTTACCGCTTCGGTGGTACAAGATTGGGCCAAAGAAGAAGGGATTCGATGGGTATTTCGTACTCCCTATTATCCCCAGGCTAATGGCATTGTTGAACGCACCAATAGATTGGTTAAGCGTTTTGCAAAAAGTCATGAACCTGGTTGGCATTTGCGATTGGATGATGCCATCTATCAACTAAATAACAGATGGAGTGGAGACGGCTGTCCTAAAATGAAAGCTTTCTGTGTACCTGCCAATATTATCTCTCCAAAGGCTGCCAATGAACTGGGAAAATACCCCGGAAGATTTCACCCTGGACTACCTGTGCTAGTGAAAATGCCTCAAAATGGGACGGTGCCAATGGTGCTAGCTACTCCCAAAAATCCCTATGCATGGGAAGCCAAGGATTGTTCAGGGAAGATACACCGGATCAGCACCCGGTGGACCGCACCTTCTTTTTAACCCCGTCGGTCGAATAAGACCGAGCAGATTTTCTTTTCCTTTATGTCTTACAGGAACCTTGGATGAGCTGTACAGACGGATTGGCCTACGCTACCTTTGAATGTCTCCAGGGAATCCTGACATCGATCCTGGCAATAATACTACTTTTATGATGTATGGCTACCTGGAGGCCCAAATTCTAAAATGACGAATTGGCAGATGGAATTGATGCTATTCAGTTTTACCTTTTTATTCCCTGTTGTTTGTAGTCAAAGAGACCCAGAGTGGCCATGGTCTCAAGCCTTTGTCGTCTGTAATACAAGACTACAGGGAGACCTCATGCTAACGCACCCTTTCCCAATCTAGACAAGCACAGTCTCTGGGGTTTCATCGGGATGTGTCTCAAAGTGACAAACATTCTGGTTGGTGTCAAGACAAAGGTCTTGTGCTTTGAGAGTATTACTCTCACAAATGAATCCTTGTTGGTCTCGTGAAACGCATGCGTCAACATCAGCAGTTTGCCATTTAGTCTCATTTTGTCGTGCCCAACCTCTGTGCTGTGTTGGATAGAGTAGAGCTCCTTGGTGATTCAACCCCAGTGCGATGATTGGGTATATGGTGTATACTGAGGCATTGCGTATCGTTAAGACAAAAGCTGTGGCTTTGCTCTCAGTGGGATCGTAGGTGAAATTAACCAGATACCACCAGGATTGAAATTTTCTCTCAATCTCAATTGCACAATCCCATATTACTTTTCGAATTTCGGTGGGCAAGGTGCCTTCTTCACCTTCCCTTATGATTTATGAGTTTTTGCAAAACGCTTAACCAATCCGTTGGTGCATTCAACAATGCCATTAGCCTGAGGATAATAGGGAGTATGAAATACCCATCGAATCCCTTCTTCTTTGGCCCAATCTTGTACCACCGAAGCGGTAAAGTGTGAACCGTTATCACTTTGGATTTCCTTGGGAAGGGGAAGTGTGCTGAACCACCCTTTTAGGCCTTTCACTGTGTTGTCCCCAGCAGCTGATTTGAAGCCGGTGGCCATACTGAGGCTGGAGATAATCTCCACTCCGACTAGGACATATCTTTTCCCACCTGATGATCTCAAGGGCCCAATATAATCAAGCTGCTATGAATGCCACAACGCTTTCTTGTCCCGCATGTGTAAGGGAAGCGCCTTACTCAGATGATCTTTGCTGAGTCGTAGGCGACATTGTGACCAGGCAGTTACTACTTGTTCGCACAGCTTAACCGACACAGGCCACCCCCGGGGCTAGACCTTCCTGATACAGATCAGTACAGCCTGTATGGCCAGGCTTAATATGTAACCATTCGAGTAAGCGTTCCCATTCCCGACCATCATCTACAATGTCAATTTGTTGTAGCTGCGTGAGGCCATCTACCTGTTGATTGAACTGAGCAGTGATCGAGTTTGAACGATCGTGGCCTTTTACCCAAGCAATGTGCAATGTTCTCTGTCCTCCTATTTCCAACAGTTGCTTCCAGCTATCTGTCTCCCAGATTGGGACTCTATTCACCTGCCAATCATTGGCTGCCCAGTGTCCTAGCCATTCAGTGGCTCCTTTAAAAACAGCATATGAGTCAGTGTAAATGTAAGTAGCCCCATGTTGTGCAGCTAGTAGGACGGCTCTGAGTTCCCCTACTTGTGCCCTACCTTCTCCTGTTTCAATTGCTCTTTCCCCCGTTGCTACTTCCAGTGCTACGGCCTTGTATTTCCACTTGCTGTTCTCACGGTGAGATGACGCACCAGTAAACCACACTCCTGTAAGATCACTGCCTTCTTTCAGAGGAGGTGCTCCTTGGATTGGAGATGGTCTGTTTGGTGGGGATTGGAACAATAGGGCACCATCTATATCCTTCTGGAGCATGGATACTTTGATACTACCTTCAGAGATTGGCATGATATCATTAATGCCTTCTAAATAAGCATACCACTTTCGAACTGTGGGTTTCTGGGCAATGCCGGCTGGCGGTGCTGTCCCTTTACGGACCACATCTAGGAGTCGAAAAGGGCCTCGAACAATCACGCTCTGTTCTCTCCTTATCTGCTCTGCTCGTTGCAACGCTCGCACCAGGGACAGTAAACCCTTCTCCAGGTCTGAATATCTGCTCTCAGTATCATTAAAGGCGTGAGAGCTAAATTCTAATGGTCTCTCCGGTCCTGCTGGTCCCTTTTGCCATAAATTACAACGGGAACCATGTTCACTGAACCCCCATTCTACACGGACAGGGTCAGTTGGATGTATGGGGCCAAGTTGTTGGAATAACCTTAGCTCTTTTATTAGCAATTCTAGTGCATTAGTATGTTGTTCAGTCCACTCCCAGGATTTACCTTTTTTGAGCAAACAATAAAGGGGGCGAGCAATGATGGAAAAGCCAGGGATGTGTTTACGCCAATAACTTAAAGTTCCTAGGACTTGCTGTAACTCCTTCGTGCTGGAAGGATTCTGGCCATGTTCTATTTTTTCAGGGTATCCTGAGGGACGGAAGCAGCTCCCTTAATCCACCAGACCCCCCAGGAATTTAACTTCCTGTGCTGGTCCCTGACACTTTGAGTCGGGAATTTCCAATCCCAAATCTGATAATGTTTTTCGGATGTTTTGCATCATGTCTTGTACACTTTCTTGGCTCTCTCCCCTATTAAGATGTCGTCAATATATTGGTATACCGTACATCCCTGTGAAACAGGAATCTCTGATAGCACTTTAGCTAAAGCATTATGGGCAATAGTGGGGGAATGTTTGTATCCTTGCGGAAAGCGGTTAAAGGTATATTGGACTCCTTTCCACGTGAATGCAAACTGCGCTTTGTCCTGCTCAAGGAGGAGAATCATAAAAAAAATATGTCTTTAACATCCACGGCAACCCTCCAAGGATGGGCACCTCCTTGTATCATTGCCACAATTTCCGCGATATTAGGAACCGCAGCGGTCAGGGGTGCAGTGTTGGCGTTTAATTTTCCGTAATCTACTGTGAAACGCCGTTGCCTTTTTGGTTTCTTTACTGGCCACACCGGTGAATTATAAGGCGAGTGAATCCTCTTAATGATGTTTCTTTTTTCTAAATCTGATACCACCCCATCTGCTTCTGCAAGTGCAGCTGCAGGCAGTGGGTACTGTCGGACGTTGGTAATTTTAGAAGGAGGTAAAAGTATAGATGTTTCTAATAGCCCCAATTTAACTGTGTCTAATCCTTTTTTGCGTCCTGCAAAACTCCACACAGTTCCATCTCCATCTGGGAGTTTCCACATTCGCCCACGCAGTACGTCAAATCCTAGGAGGTTAGTACGCGAGGCACCCACTAACGCTTCTGCCCTAGTCATTCGCTGCTCTCCCGGCAACCAGAGGTTAATTTTTGCAGTGGGGCATGTTTTTACCACACCATCAATTCCTGTGAAGTTGACTCTGCGTCGGGTGGGATTTATACCTAGAAGTTGTGCTGTTTCGTTAGTGATTGCAGACATTTGGGCTCCGGTATCAATAATAAAATTGACCAATATCTTCCGGGGGTCCAACAGGAATGACAATAACGGGTTCGGAGTCTTTATGAGAGCGCCATTGGATTGCTAGTACCTGCCGGACAGGGTGGCTCACTGCCCTCCCCGGGGATAGGAGTGTTTTGACCGGGACTCTGTCAAATCAATCAAGTTACGTTCAGGTGCAGAAGGCACAATTTTCTCACGGCTTGGGGATTCTCTGGTTAGTCTTTTCTCCCCAGCCGCATTATTCTTTCTAGTTAGAGATTGGACTAGCGTACGGAGATCTCCCGTAGGGTCACCGTGCAAGAATTGTCGGGGCACCCCTAATTGTAGGGCTTTACGCCACAACTCATTCCGGTCCTTATCAGGCTTAAACCTTCCCTCTGATTTAGGGTTTTGAGTGTGAGTTTGGACTTGGCGAACCTTTCGCGAGTGTTCGGAGGATTTCTCACTAGTTTGGCTGGCCCAGCCCATTCGGCGCCCATATTGATCTATTTCCTGCACATTCCAGGTGGGCATGTAGTGACGACGGCCCCGCCCATGAGCACCCCGAGCATCCCGTATACGATCTTGAGTGCGAACAAGGAACGGTTTCAGGCAATCGGGAAGACCACGGATGAGAGGGGCTAATCGATCCGGGTCGATAGGGGCTGACATTGGGGATTTCCGAAATTCCTCTCTGTCATACATGGCTTGCAGACAAGCTGCTTTCCGTACAGCCGCAAAGAGATCAGAGTAGCCTGTAGCTCTAATCTCTAACGGCTCCCCCCTCTCTCGCGGATCCATACCCCCTGCCCAATAGGCTGCTCGAGCGGTTAGGGAATAATTATGATCCCCAGGCATAGTGGTTAAAAACACTCCTGGTCCCCAAGAGTCTCCTGCTTCTTCCTCACTCAGCATAATTCTGTGCCCCCCTTCAGAAGAAACTCGCCACACGTACTCAACAGCTGACTCTTCTGGTCGCCTCGAATATTTCTCCCTTATTTTTGTTAACTCGGTTGGTGTCCATGGAACGGTACGCACAGTGGTGTGAATTTCATCACCATCATCAACTGCAGTTTCAGTTTTAACCAGAGGACGTAAAGGAAAAACTTGGGATTTCAAAGTAAAAGTCCTTTCCTCCTCATCTTCTTCGTCATCCTCACTATTAGACAAAAAATCTCCGGTCTGGGTTCCGGAATTTGGATAACACAGTAACTTACGAATCTGCTGGACCTGGGTCGAGGGCTGCATTTTATCTAAGAGCCCGGTCACCCTTTCAATAACATTTTAAGTTGGCGATTTTTCACTCCCAAGTTGAGCATTCCGGTTTCCTAAACATTCATTCTCACTCACAAGCTTACCGAATTGAGTTCTTAATCTTTCTCCTGTCTCCTTTTGCAAGGCTAATGATGACTTCAGCACCTCATTCTCCGAATTCAGGGTTGCATATTCTACAGCTGAAATCAGATTAGGAGCAGGGGTTTCTCTAGCTTCTTGTTGTGCACAAGATAAACAGGCGCCTAACACAGCACAAATCACACCCTTGCCTTTCCCCGCTCTGAGCTTCTGTGAAACCCGACGCTCTTCAATACGTTTCACCACTTTCTCTTCATCCTTCCAAAATTTTTGGGCCCACTCCTTCCCAGCCTGGGAAGGGGCACAATCATATTTTTGCAGCAGTTTATCCATGGCAATCCTGCCGACTACGCCAAATTCTGTTGCGTGAAACGGGGCCAAGCGGTTTTGGCAGAAGATAAACCCCCTTGCGTTCTAACACTCCTCACCGAGGTGGGAGGCCAGGTGCGGCTGGGTTTCAATTCTGAGTGATGCCCAATTCAGCACTATCAGCCCAATCGCGTTTAATATGTGTTAAACTATTACGATTTGGAGACACTAATAGTGGGCTGCACCTTCAGTCTAGTCGTGCTCCTGAACCAGCACGGCCTCTCTCAAGTTTTGGTCGCGTTCAGTGAGAAAGCGAAACGACTAGCTACTGAAACAGTGCGGTTTATTTAAACAACAGATATACAGGTTCTTTAGGATTGCCGGTGATAAATACACTGTCTGCAAAGCACGTGCAAATAAAGACATTGTTAAATATACAAACGCGCGACAAAATTATAAACGATACAGCCTGGCTATAAATGTAGGGTAGAGATTCTCTAGAGAAATTTCTAGAGTCCCCGAGAAAGCACTCGGTGTAATCAAAGTCTTACCCAAAGGCGTCCTTATGGGGGGAAGAAAGGCTCAGCCCGTCGACTGATCCCAGAAAACAGTGGTGGGATTCTTCGCGATGGTGTCTTCCCTGACATCCCCTCTCTCTTGGGCTATTTTTATATTATTTTTTTATCTTCAAAGTGGAGTTTGAGTGACTTTAGTCATATGTACCTTTATTATGATTAATGTACTCAAGGAGGAGTGTTCACACCTCGGGGGCGGACAGCCTCCGGGATGGAGGTGTGTTTTGGTACATTGTGGTGAGCAAAGTTCGCACAAAAGGACAGCATTTCATCAACATTTGACGAAATGTTGGCTCGGGTAGCGTGTAGGCCGCTTATCAGTTCCGTAGTACCATCTCGTCCCCATATCTGCTATTCGTCACAAGGGAAGGCCACGGAACAAGCGCGTTCCGTTCCATCCCTCGTGTAGTTTCGCAAACAACCTTGTACAGGGAATCACAGCTGTTGCATTCTTCGTGTGCTAGCTGCGGCTGTATTCTACCTCAGAAGCCTCTTGATTTTATGACTTTCCTTAATGTGTGAACAATGCTGTATTTTTGTATTCTTGGCCAATTTAGTAATTATTCCACAAGAACACACATTGGTTGCCGATTTATCAACGGGTCTAATCACCACAGGCCAACTGTAATTAAAACCATCTATGTAGACTCTACCAAAGCGGACAAATACAACACTGATTGTTACAAAATTATGGAGCCAAATTCAGATTGCTGGCACAATTTCACTTTCATCAAACCTACAGTAGTGTACTGTATTTGGGGCTACAAGGGCACAGAATTGTTATTTGCATTTATGATTGACTCAAATACACCTGAACTTGCTGAAATGAATCCAGAACCTACACCCCACAAACTCTCAAAGGCTCTCTCTTCTAAGAGAAAAAAAAACACCTCTCTCTTTTCTAAGCCCTCCATTAGACTAACTCCTTACATTTTCAACATTGGCCCTTACGTTATTAAACACACACAGGTCAACAACAGATACTGTTTAATCCCACATATACCCTCAAACGAGCAGAATTGTCAATGCAGATTAAAATCTCTGCGATCAAACCCACCTGCTTACCGTTCCTGAGTACATCTTATGCAGAATGGTCAGCATGGTTACGCAAACGAACTCTTGCCACTTCACACGGACGGAAGAGGGATGCGACTGGTATCATAGGAACAGGCCTGGGAGTCTTGAATAGTATAGATGCTGAGATACTTGCCAACAAACTAGTCACAACCGCTACTGATCTGGACAAATTAAGACATCCCCTACGGTCCTCTCTATTAGCATTGGGAAACCACCAACGGCTTTTATCGAATATATTGCCTCAATGGGAAGAAACGGGTGAAAAAGACCATCAGCTGATCACAGATGCACTTGGTACAACCCAAACCAATGTTTCCTTGGCTCTTAGTTGTATCCAAGCCCAATTGTGGATGCAATCTATGACAGCCGCAATCATAAGGGAAGGTGAAGAAGGCACCTTGCCCACCGAAATTCGAAAAGTAATATGGGATAACGCAATTGAATTTGAGAAAAGATTTCAGTCCAGGTGGTATCTGGTTAATTTCACCTACGATCCCACTGAGAGCAAAGCCACAGCTTTTGTCTTAACGATACGCAATGCCTCAGTATACACCATATACCCAATCATCGCACTGGGGTTGAATCACCAAGGAGCTCTACTCTATCCAACACAGCACAGAGGTTGGGCACGACAAAATGAGACTAAATGGCAAACTGCTGATGTTGACGCATGCGTTTCACGAGACCAACAAGGATTCATTTGTGAGAGTAATACTCTCAAAGCACAAGACCTTTGTCTTGACACCAACCAGAATGTTTGTCACTTTGAGACGCATCCCGATGAAACCCCAGAGACTGTGCTTGTCTAGATTGGGAAAGGGTGCGTTAGCATGAGGTCTCCCTGTAGTCTTGTATTCAGAGATGACATAGTAATCACTCAAATCTTTGTGTTTGAACTTTACTAACACAAAGTTACGGGATGCGACTTCAATTATTAAGCTCCTGTTACGTCTTTTCAATTGCTACAACCTAATTATACGTTGATTCGAGATTGTTGCCTACCCCTATCGGAATGAATCTCTCCCTGGTGAAGAAGCTGCTAAAACACAATGAATTGAAGCGACTCTTGAAAGAGGCCCAAGGAAATGGACAGACAACTTTGATTACCGTCCCTCACAGGTTGAAGAAATACACCAAGCGTTGGAAAGAGTGAAGAGAGGCAGAGGACATAGATGGGGAGATACTCTTTTTGGATGGTCACGAACAGTTACAGGACTTTATAACAAGATGCTTCACTCTGTTGTTGTTTTACTAATACTCACTGTATTGTGCTTTGCTTAGACAATTGTTTTGCATGTTAGATTTTGGATTATGATGAAAAGTTTAAATCGCTTGATCACTCCGCGAGAAGGATTTCCACTTGATATCCCTCACCACAAGAACACATGTGATCTTTCTTATCAGTGTTGAGTACGTCGACCTTGACTGACTGTAGACAAAGTTTTCCCTGCTTGCTCTTTGGGCGGGGGACCCATCTCCAGACATAGGCATTTTTTGTGCCTGGCACGGCGGCAAGTGGGAAAGGGTGGCTTTGAGGCTGAAGGCAGCAGGAAAGCCCACAGCCCCCAGGTCTGTGGGGCTACGCAAGCGGTTCCCAAAGAGCTTTAGAACAAGGCACAGTTTTCCCTGCTGGCTCTTTGGGCGGGGGACCCATCTCCAGCCACAGGCCTTTTCTGTGCCTGGCCCGGCGCCCAAAGGGAAATGGTGGTGTCGAGGCTGAAGGCAGCAGGAAATCCCGCAGCCACCAGGTCTGTGTGGCTACACAAGCGGTTCCCAGAGAGCTTTAGAACAAGGCATAGTTTTCCCTGCTGGCTCTTTGGGCGTGGCACCCATCTCCAGCCGTACGGCCATTTTTACTCCTGGCGCGGTGCCTAGTGGGAAAGGGTGCTGTTGAGGCTGAAGGCAGCAGGAAAGCCCGCAGCCCCCAGGTCTGCGGGGCAACGCAGGCGGTTCCCAAAGAGCTTTAGAACAACGCATAGTTTTCCCTTCTGGCTCTTTGGGCGGGGGACCCATCTCCAGCCGTATGGCCATTTTTGTGCCTTGTGCGGTGCCTAGTGGGAAAGGGTGGTTTTGAGGCTGAAGGCAGCAGGAAAGCCCGCAGCCCCCAGGTCTGTGGGGCTACGCAAGCAGTTCCCAAAGAGCTTTAGAACAAGGCATAGTTTTCCCTGCTGGCTCCTTGGGCGGGGGACCCATCTCCAGCCGTATGGCCATTTTTATGCCTGGCGCAGCGCCAAGTGGGAAAGGGTGGTGTCGAGGCTGAAGGCAGCAGGAAGGTCCACAGCTACCAGGTCTGTGGGGCTACGCAAGCGGTTCCCAAAGAGCTTTAGAACAAGGCATAGTTTTCCCTGCTGGCTCTTTGGGCGGGGGACCCATCTCCAGCCGTATGGCCATTTTTGAGCCTGGCGCGGCGCCAATTGGGAAAGGGTGGCTTTGAGGCTGAAGGCAGCCGGAAAGCCCGCAGGCCACAGGTCTGTGGGGCTACGCAAGCGGTTCCCAAAGAGCTTTAGAACAAGGCATAGTTTTCCCTGCTGGCTCTTTGGGCGTGGGACCCATCTGCAGCCGTATGGCCATTTTTGTGCCTGGCGCGGCGCCAAGTGGGAAAGGGTTGTGTCGAGGCTGAAGGCAGCAGGAAGGCCGCAGCCCCCAGGTCTGTGGGGCTACGCAAGCGGTTCCCAAAGAGCTTTAGAACAAGGCATAGTTTTCCCTGCTGGATCTTTGGGCGGGGGACCCATCTCCAGCCATATGGCCATTTTTGTGCCTGGCCCGGCGCCCAAAGGGAAATGGTGGTTTTGAGGCTGAAGGCAGCAGGAAAGCCCGCAGCCCCCAGGTCTGTGGTGTTACGCAAGCGGTTCCCAAAGAGCTTTAGAACAAGGCATAGTTTTCCCTGCTGGCTCTTTGGGCGGGGGACCCATCTCCAGCCGTATGGCCATTTTTGTGCCTGGCGCAGCGCCAAGTGGGAAAGGGTGGTTTTGAGGCTGAAGGCAGCAGGAAAGCCCGCAGCCCCCAGGTCTGTGGGGCTACGCAAGCGGTTCCCAAAGAGCTTTAGAACAAGGCATAGTTTTCCCTGCTGGCTCTTTGGGCGGGGGACCCATCTCCAGCCGTATGGCCATTTTTGTGCCTGGCACGGAGCCAAGTGGGAAAGGGTGGTGTCGCGGCTGAAGGCAGCAGGAAAGCCCTCAGCCCCCAGGTCTGTGGGGCTACGCAAGCGGTTCCCAAAGAGCTTTAGAACAAGGCATAGTTTTCCCTGCTGGCTCTTTGGGCGGGGGACCCATCTCTAGCCATAGGCCATTTTTGTGCCTGGCGCGGCGCCAAGTGGGAAAGGGTGGTTTTGAGGCTGAAGGCAGCAGGAAAGCCCACAGGCCACAGGTCTGTGGGGCTACGCAAGCGGTTCCCAAAGAGCTTTAGAACAAGGCACAGTTTTCCCTGCTGGCTCTTTGGGCGGGGGACCCATCTCCAGCCACAGGCCTTTTCTGTGCCTGGCCCGGCGCCCAAAGGGAAATGGTGGTGTCGAGGCTGAAGGCAGCAGGAAATCCCGCAGCCACCAGGTCTGTGTGGCTACACAAGCGGTTCCCAGAGAGCTTTAGAACAAGGCATAGTTTTCCCTGCTGGCTCTTTGGGCGTGGCACCCATCTCCAGCCGTACGGCCATTTTTACTCCTGGCGCGGTGCCTAGTGGGAAAGGGTGGCTTTGAGGCTGAAGGCAGCCGGAAAGCCCGCAGGCCACAGGTCTGTGGGGCTACGCAAGCGGTTCCCAAAGAGCTTTAGAACAAGGCATAGTTTTCCCTGCTGGCTCTTTGGGCGTGGGACCCATCTGCAGCCGTATGGCCATTTTTGTGCCTGGCGCGGCGCCAAGTGGGAAAGGGTTGTGTCGAGGCTGAAGGCAGCAGGAAGGCCGCAGCCCCCAGGTCTGTGGGGCTACGCAAGCGGTTCCCAAAGAGCTTTAGAACAAGGCATAGTTTTCCCTGCTGGATCTTTGGGCGGGGGACCCATCTCCAGCCATATGGCCATTTTTGTGCCTGGCCCGGCGCCCAAAGGGAAATGGTGGTTTTGAGGCTGAAGGCAGCAGGAAAGCCCGCAGCCCCCAGGTCTGTGGTGTTACGCAAGCGGTTCCCAAAGAGCTTTAGAACAAGGCATAGTTTTCCCTGCTGGCTCTTTGGGCGGGGGACCCATCTCCAGCCGTATGGCCATTTTTGTGCCTGGCGCAGCGCCAAGTGGGAAAGGGTGGTTTTGAGGCTGAAGGCAGCAGGAAAGCCCGCAGCCCCCAGGTCTGTGGGGCTACGCAATTGGTTCCCAAAGAGCTTTAGAACAAGGCATAGTTTTCCCTGCTGGCTCTTTGGGCGGGGGACCCATCTCCAGCCGTATGGCCATTTTTGTGCCTGGCACGGAGCCAAGTGGGAAAGGGTGGTGTCGCGGCTGAAGGCAGCAGGAAAGCCCTCAGCCCCCAGGTCTGTGGGGCTACGCAAGCGGTTCCCAAAGAGCTTTAGAACAAGGCATAGTTTTCCC
Organism: Rissa tridactyla; assembly: GCF_028500815.1. NCBI lineage: Eukaryota > Metazoa > Chordata > Aves > Charadriiformes > Laridae > Rissa > Rissa tridactyla. The sequence continues at coordinate 2,168,683 of NC_071490.1, read as the reverse complement.
TGCTGGCTCTTTGGGCGGGGGACCCATCTCTAGCCATAGGCCATTTTTGTGCCTGGCGCGGCGCCAAGTGGGAAAGGGTGGTTTTGAGGCTGAAGGCAGCAGGAAAGCCCACAGGCCACAGGTCTGTGGGGCTACGCAAGCGGTTCCCAAAGACCTTTAGAACAAGGCATAGTTTTCCCTGCTGGCTCTTTGGGCCTGGGACCCATCTCCAGCCGTATGGCCATTTTTGTGCCTGGCGCGGCGCCCAGAGGGAAAGGGTGGTGTCGAGGCTGAAGGCAGCAGGAAGGCCGCAGCCCCCAGGTCTGTGGGGCTACGCAAGCGGTTCCCAAAGAGCTTTAGAACAAGGCATAGTTTTCCCTGCTGGCTCTTTGGGCGGGGCACCCATCTCTATCCATAGGCCATTTTTGTGCCTGGCGCGGCGCCAAGTGGGAAAGGGTGGTGTCGAGGCTGAAGGCAGCACGAAAGTCCGCAGCCCCAGGTCTGTGGGGCTACGCAAGCGGTTCCCAAAGAGCTTTAGAACAAGGCACAGTTTTCCCTGCTGGCTCTTTGGGCGGGGGACCCATCTCCAGCCATAGGCCTTTTTAGTGCCTGGCGCGGCGCCAAGTGGGAAAGGGTGGTTTTGAGGCTGAAGGGAGCAGGAAAGCCCGCAGCCCCCAGGTCTGTGGGGCTATGCAAGCAGTTCCCAAAGAGCTTTAGAACAAGGCATAGTTTTCCCTGCTGGCTCTTTGGACGGGGGACCCACCTCCACCCATATGGCCATTTTTGTGCCTGGCGCGGCGCCAAGTGGGAAAGGGTGGTTTTGAGGCTGAAGGCAGCAGGAAAGCCTGCAGCCCGCAGGTCTGTGGGGCTACGCAAGCGGTTGCCAAAGAGCTTTAGAACAAGGCAGAGTTTTCCCTGCTGGCTCTTTGGGCGGGGGACCCATCTCTAGCCGTATGGACATTTTTGTGCCTGGCGCGGCGCCAAGTGGGAAAGGGTGGTGTCAAGGCTGAAGGCAGCAGGAAAGCCCACAGCCCCCAGGTCTGTGAGGCTACGCAAGCGGTTCACAAAGAGCTTTAGAACAAGGCATAGTTTTTCCTGCTGGCTCTTTGGGCCGGGGACCCATCTCCAGCCATAGGCCTTTTTTGTGTCTGTCCCGGCGCCCAGAGGGAAATGGTGTTGTCGAGGCTGAAGGCAGCAGGAAGGCCCGCAGCTCCCAGGTCTGTGGGGCTACGCAAGCGGTTCCCAAAGAGCTTTAGAACAAGGCATAGTTTTCCCTGCTGGCTCTTTGGGCGGGGGACCCGTCTACAGCCGTATGGCCATTATTGTGCTTGGCGCGGCGCCCAGATGGAAAGGGTGATGTCGAGGCTGAAGGCAACAGGAAAGGCCGCAGCCCCCAGGTCTGTGGGGCTACGCAAGCGGTTCCCAAAGACCTTTAGAACAAGGCATATTTTTCCCTGCTGGCTCTTTGGGCGTGGCACACATCTCCAGCCGTATGGTCATTTTTGGGCCTGGCGCGGCACGAAGTGGGAAAGGGTGGTGTCGAGGCTGAAAGCAGCAGGAAGGCCCGCAGCCCCCAGGTCTGTGGGGCTACGCAAGCGGTTCCCAAAGAGCTTTAGAACAAGGCATAGTTTTCCCTGATGGCACTTTGGGCGTGGGACCCATCTCTAGCCATAGGCCCTTTTTGTGCCTGGCCCGGCACCAAGTGGAAAAGGGTGGTGTCGAGGCTGAAGGCAGCAGGAAAGCCCGCAGCCCCCAGGTCTGTGAGGCTACGCAAGCGGTTCCCAAAGAGGTTTAGAACAAGGCATAGTTTTACCTGCTGGCTCCTTGGGCAGGGGACCCATCTCCAGCCGTATGGCCATTTTTGTGCCTGGCGCGGCTCCCAGAGGGAAAGGGTGGTGTTGAGGCTGAAGGCAGCAGGAAAGCCCACAGCCCCCAGGTCTGTGGGACAACGTAAGCGGTTCCCAAAGAGCTTTAGAACAAGGCATAATTTTCCCTGCTGGCTCTTTGGGCGTGGCACACTTCTCCAGCCGTATAGCCATTCTTGGGCCTGGCGCGGCGCCAAGTGGGAAAGGGTGGTGTCGAGGCTGAAGGCAGCAGGAAAGCCCGCAGCCTCCAGATCTGTGGGGCTACGCAAGCGGTTCCCAAAGAGCTTTAGAACAAGGCATAGTTTTCCCTGCTGGCTCTTTGGGCGTGGCACACTTCTCCAGCCGTATGGCCATTGTTGGGCCTGGCGCGGCACAAATTGGGAAAGGGTGGTGTCGAGGCTGAAGGCAGCAGGAAAGCCTGCAGTCCCCAGGTCTGTGGGACAACGCAAGCGCTTCGCAAAGAGATTTAGATCAAGGCATAATTTTCCCTGCTGGCTCTTTGGGCAGGGGACCCATGTCCAGCCGTATGGACATTTTTGTGCCTGGCGCGGCGCCAAGTGGGAAAGGGTGGTGTCGAGGCTGAAGGCAGCAGGAAAGCCCTCAGCCCCCAGGTCTGTGGGGCTACGCAAGCGGTTCCCAAAGAGCATTAGAACAAGGCATAGTTTTCCCTGCTGGCTCTTTGGGCGTGGCACACTTCTCCAGCCGTATGGCCATTATTGTGCCTGGCGCTGCGCCAAGTGGGAAAGGGTGGTTTTGAGGCTGAAGGCAGCAGGAAAGCCCGCAGCCCCCAGGTCTGTGGGGCTACGCAAGCGGTTCCCAAAGAGCTTTAGAACAAGGCATAGTTTTCCCTGCCGGCTCTTTGGGCGGGAGACCCATCTCCAGCCGTATGGCCATTTTTGTGCCTGGCGCGGCGCCAAGTGGGAAAGGGTGTTGTCGAGGCTGAAGGCAGCAGGAAGGCCCGCAGCTCCCAGGTCTGTGGGGCCAAGCAAGCGGTTCCCAAAGAGCTTTAGAACAAGGCATAGTTTTCCCTCCTGGCTCTTTGGGTGGGGGACCCGTCTCCAGCCGTATGGCCATTTTTGTGCCTGGCGCGGCGACAAGTGGGAAAGGGTGATTTTGAGGCTGAAGGCAGCAGCAAAGCCCGCAGCCCCCAGGTCTGTGGGGCTATGCAAGCGGTTCCCAAAGAGCTTTAGAACAAGGCATAGTTTTCCCTGCTGGCTCTTTGGGCGGGGGACCCATCTCCAGCCGTATGGCCATTTTTGTGCCTGGCGCGGCGACAAGTGGGAAAGGGTGGTGTCGAGGCTGAAGGCAGCAGGAAGGCCCGCAGCCCCCAGGTCTGTGGGGCTACGCAAGCGGTTCCCAAAGAGCTTTAGAACAAGGCATAGTTTTCCCTGCTGGATCTTTGGGCGGGACATCCATCTCCAGCCGTATGGCCATTTTTGTGCCTGGCGCGGCGCCAAGTGGGAAAGGGTGGTGTCGAGGCTGAAGGCAGCAGGAAAGCCCGCAGCCCCCAGGTCTGTGGGGCTACGCAAGCGGTTCCCAAAGAGCTTTAGAACAAGGCATAGTTTTCCCTGCTAGCTCTTTGGGCGTGGCACACTTCTCCAGCTGTATGGCCATTCTTGTGCCTGGCGCGGCGCCAAGTGGGAAAGGGTGGTTTTGAGGCTGAAGGCAGCAGGAAAGCCTGCAGCCCCCAGGTCTGTGGGGCTACGCAAGCGGTTCCCAAAGAGCTTTAGAACAAGGCACAGTTTTCCCTGTTGGCTCTTTGGGTGGGGGTCCCATCTCCAGCCATATGGCAATTTTTGTGCCTGGCGCGGCGCCAAGTGGGAAAGGGTGGTGTCGAGGCTGAAGGCAGCAGGAAGGTCCGCAGCTCCCACGTCTGTGGGGCTACGCAAGCGGTTCTCAAAGAGCTTTAGAACAAGGCATAATTTTCCCTGCTGGCTCTTTGGGCGGGGGACCCATCTCCAGCCATATGGCCATTTTTGTGCCTGGCGCTGCGCCAAGTGGGAAAGGGTGGTTTTGAGGCTGAACGCAGCATGAAGGCCCGCAGGCCCAGGTCTGTGGGGCTACGCAAGAGGTTCCCAAAGAGCTTTAGAACAAGGCATAGTTTTCCCTGCTGGCTCTTTGGGCGGGGCACCCATCTCCAGCCGTATGGCCACTTTTGGGCCTGGCGCGGCGCCAAGTGGGAAAGGGTGTTGTCGAGGCTGAAGGCAGCAGGAAAGCCCGCAGCCCGCAGGTCTGTGGGGCTACGCAAGCGGTTCCCAAAGAGCTTTAGAACAAGCATAGTTTTTCCTACTGGCTCTTTGGGCCGGGGACCCATCTCCAGCCATAGGCCTTTTTTGTGTCTGTCCCGGCGCCCAGAGGGAAAGAGTGGTTTTGAGGCTGAAGGCAGCAGGAAAGCCCGCAGCCCCCAGGTCTGTGGGACAATACAAGCGGTTCCCAAAGAGCTTTAGAACAAGGCATAGTTTTCCCTGCTGTGTCCTTGGGCGGGGGACCCATCTCCAGCCGTATGGCCATTTTTGGGCCTGGCGCGGCGCCAAGTGGGAAAGGGTGTTGTCGAGGCTGAAGGCAGCAGGAAAGCCCGCAGCCCCCAGGTCTGTGGGGCTACGCAAGAGGTTCCCAAAGAGCCTTAGAACAAGGCATAGTTTTCCCTGCTGGCTCTTTGGGCGGGGGACCCATCTCCAGCCGTTTGGCCATTTTTGAGCCTGGTGCGGCACCAAGTGGGAAAGAGTGGTTTTGAGGCTGAAGGCAGCAGCAAAGCCTGCAGCCCCCAGGTCTGTGGGGCTACGCAAGCGGTTCCCAAAGAGCTTTAGAACAAGGCATAGTTTTCCCTGCTGGCTCTTTGGGCGTGGCACACATATCCAGCCGTATGGCCATTTTTGTGCCTGGCGCGGCGCCAAGTGGGAAAGGGTGGTGTCGAGGCTGAAGGCAGCAGGAAGGCCCGCAGCTCCCAGGTCTGTGGGGCTACGCAAGCGGTTCCCAAAGAGTTTTAGAACAAGGCATAGTTTTCCCTGCTGGCTCCTTGGGCCGGGGACCCATCTCCAGCCATAGGCCTTTTTTGTGTCTGTCCCGGCGCCCAGGGGCAAAGGGTGGTTTTGAGGCTGAAGGCAGCAGGAAGGCCCGCAGCCCGCAGGTCTGTGGGGCTACGCAAGCGGTTCCCAAAGAGCTTTAGAACAAGGCATAGTTTTCCCTGCTGGCTCTTTGGGCCTGGGACCCATCTCCAGCCGTATGGCCATTTTTGTGCCTGGCGCAGCGCCAAGTGGGAAAGGGTGGTGTTCAGGCTGAAGGCAGCAGGAAAGCCCGCAGGCCACAGGTCTGTGGGGCTACGCAAGCGGTTCCCAAAGAGCTTTATAACAAGGCATAGTTTACCCTGCTGGATCTTTGGGAGGGGCACCCATCTCTATCCATAGGCCATTTTTGTGCCTGGCGCGGCGCCAAGTGGGAAAGGGTGGTGTCGAGGCTGAAGGCAGCACGAAAGTCCGCAGCCCCAGGTCTGTGGGGCTACGCAAGCGGTTCCCAAAGAGCTTTAGAACAAGGCACAGTTTTCCCTGCTGGCTCTTTGGGCGGGGGACCCATCTCCAGCCATAGGCCTTTTTAGTGCCTGGCGCGGCGCCAAGTGGGAAAGGGTGGTTTTGAGGCTGAAGGCAGCAGGAAAGCCCGCAGCCCCCAGGTCTGTGGGGCTACGCAAGCGGTTCCCAAAGAGCTTTAGAACAAGGCATAGTTTTCCCTGCTGGCTCTTTGGGCGGGGGACCCGTCTACAGCCGTATGGCCATTATTGTGCTTGGCGCGGCGCCCAGATGGAAAGGGTGATGTCGAGGCTGAAGGCAACAGGAAAGGCCGCAGCCCCCAGGTCTGTGGGGCTACGCAAGCGGTTCCCAAAGACCTTTAGAACAAGGCATATTTTTCCCTGCTGGCTCTTTGGGCGTGGCACACATCTCCAGCCGTATGGTCATTTTTGGGCCTGGCGCGGCACGAAGTGGGAAAGGGTGGTGTCGAGGCTGAAAGCAGCAGGAAGGCCCGCAGCCCCCAGGTCTGTGGGGCTACGCAAGCGGTTCCCAAAGAGCTTTAGAACAAGGCATAGTTTTCCCTGATGGCTCTTTGGGCGTGGGACCCATCTCTAGCCAAAGGCCCTTTTTGTGCCTGGCCCGGCACCAAGTGGAAAAGGGTGGTGTCGAGGCTGAAGGCAGCAGGAAAGCCCGCAGCCCCCAGGTCTGTGAGGCTACGCAAGCGGTTCCCAAAGAGGTTTAGAACAAGGCATAGTTTTACCTGCTGGCTCCTTGGGCCGGGGACCCATCTCCAGCCGTATGGCCATTTTTGTGCCTGGCGCGGCGCCCAGAGGGAAAGGGTGGTGTCGAGGCTGAAGGCAGCAGGAAAGCCCACAGCCCCCAGGTCTGTGGGACAACGTAAGCGGTTCCCAAAGAGCTTTAGAACAAGGCATAATTTTCCCTGCTGGCTCTTTGGGCGTGGCACACTTCTCCAGCCGTATGGCCATTCTTGGGCCTGGCGCGGCGCCAAGTGGGAAAGGGTGGTGTCGAGGCTGAAGGCAGCAGGAAAGCCCGCAGCCTCCAGATCTGTGGGGCTACGCAAGCGGTTCCCAAAGAGCTTTAGAACAAGGCATAGTTTTCCCTGCTGGCTCTTTGGGCGTGGCACACTTCTCCAGCCGTATGGCCATTGTTGGGCCTGGCGCGGCACCAATTGGGAAAGGGTGGTGTCGAGGCTGAAGGCAGCAGGAAAGCCTGCAGCCCCCAGGTCTGTGGGACAACGCAAGCGCTTCGCAAAGAGATTTAGATCAAGGCATAATTTTCCCTGCTGGCTCTTTGGGCAGGGGACCCATGTCCAGCCGTATGGACATTTTTGTGCCTGGCGCGGCGCCAAGTGGGAAAGGGTGGTGTCGAGGCTCAAGGAAGCAGGAAAGCCCGCAGCCCCCAGGTCTGTGGGGCTACGCAAGCGGTTCCCAAAGAGCTTTAGAACAAGGCATAGTTTTCCCTGCTGGCTCTTTGGGCGTGGCACACTTCTCCAGCCGTATGGCCATTATAGTGCCTGGCGCTGCGCCAAGTGGGAAAGGGTGGTTTTGAGGCTGAAGGCAGCAGGAAAGCCCGCAGCCCCCAGGTCTGTGGGGCTACGCAAGCGGTTCCCAAAGAGCTTTAGAACAAGGCATAGTTTTCCCTGCTGGCTCTTTGGGCGGGAGACCCATCTCCAGACGTATGGCCATTCTTGTGCCTGGCGCGGCGCCAAGTGGGAAAGGGTGTTGTCGAGGCTGAAGGCAGCAGGAAGGCCCGCAGCTCCCAGGTCTGTGGGGCCAAGCAAGCGGTTCCCAAAGAGCTTTAGAACAAGGCATAGTTTTCCCTGCTGGCTCTTTGGGCGGGGGACCCGTCTCCAGCAGTATGGCCATTTTTGTGCCTGGCGCGGCGACAAGTGGGAAAGGGTGATTTTGAGGCTGAAGGCAGCAGCAAAGCCCGCAGCCCCCAGGTTTGTGGGGCTACGCAAGCGGTTCCCAAAGAGCTTTAGAACAAGGCATAGTTTTCCCTGCTGGCTCTTTGGGCGGGGGACCCATCTCCAGCCGTATGGCCATTTTTGTGCCTGGCGCGGCGCCAAGTGGGAAAGGGTGGTTTTGAGGCTGAAGGCAGCAGGAAGGCCCGCAGCTCCCAGGTCTGTGGGGCTACGCAAGCGGTTCCCAAAGAGCTTTAGAACAAGGCATAGTTTTCCCTGCTGGCTCTTTGGGCGGGGGACCCGTCTACAGCCGTATGGCCATTATTGTGCCTGGCACGGCGCCAAGTGGGAAAGGGTGGTGTCGAGGCTGAAGGCAGCAGGAAAGCCCGCAGCCCCCAGGTCTGTGGGGCTACGCAAGCGGTTCCCAAAGAGCTTTAGAACAAGGCATAGTTTTCCCTGCTAGCTCTTTGGGCGTGGCACACTTCTCCAGCTGTATGGCCATTCTTGTGCCTGGCGCGGCGCCAAGTGGGAAAGGGTGGTTTTGAGGCTGAAGGCAGCAGGAAAGCCTGCAGCCCCCAGGTCTGTGGGGCTACGCAAGCGGTTCCCAAAGAGCTTTAGAACAAGGCACAGTTTTCCCTGTTGGCTCTTTGGGTGGGGGTCCCATCTCCAGCCATATGGCAATTTTTGTGCCTGGCGCGGCGCCAAGTGGGAAAGGGTGGTGTCGAGGCTGAAGGCAGCAGGAAGGTCCGCAGCTCCCACGTCTGTGGGGCTACGCAAGCGGTTCCCAAAGAGCTTTAGAACAAGGCATAATTTTCCCTGCTGGCTCTTTGGGCGGGGGACCCATCTCCAGCCATATGGCCATTTTTGTGCCTGGCGCTGCGCCAAGTGGGAAAGGGTGGTTTTGAGGCTGAAGGCAGCAGGAAAGCCCGAAGCCCCCAGGTCTGTGGGGCTACGCAAGCGGTTCCCAAAGAGCTTTAGAACAAGGCATAGTTTTCCCTGCTGGCTCTTTGGGCGGGGGACCCATCTCCAGCTGTATGGCCATTTCTTTGCCTGGCGTGGCGCCAAGTGGGAAAGGGTGGTTTTGAGGCTGAAGGCAGCAGGAAGGCCCGCAGCCCCAAGGTCTGTGGGGCTACGCAAGCGGTTCCCAAAGAGCTTTAGAACAAGGCATAGTTTTCCCTGCTGGCTCTTTGGACGGGAGACCCATCTCCAGCCGTATGGCCATTTTTGTGCCTGGCGCGGCGCCAAGTGGGAAAGGGTGTTGTCGAGGCTGAAGGCAGCAGGAAGGCCCGCAGCTCCCAGGTCTGTGGGGCTACGCAAGCGGTTCCCAAAGAGCTTTAGAACAAGGCATAGTTTTCCCTGCTGGCTCTTTGGGCGGGGGACCCGTCTACAGCCGTAAGGCCATTTTTGTGCCTGGCGCGGCGCCAAGTGGGAAAGGGTGGTTTTGAGGCTGAAGGCAGCAGGAAAGCCCGCAGCCCCCAGGTCTGTGGGGCTACGCAAGCGGTTCCCAAAGAGCTTTAGAACAAGGCATAGTTTTCCCTGCTGGCTCTTTGGGCGGGGGACCCATCTCCAGCCGTCTGGCCATTTTTGTGCCTGGCGCAGCGCCAAGTGGGAAAGGGTGGTGTCGAGGCTGAAGGCAGCAGGAAGGTCCGCAGCTCCCACGTCTGCGGGGCTACGCAAGCGGTTCCCAAAGAGCTTTAGAACAAGGCATAGTTTTCCCTGCTGGCTCTTTGGGCGGGGGACCCATCTCCAGCCATATGACCATTTTTGTGCCTGGCGCTGCGCCAAGTGGGAAAGGGTGGTTTTGAGGCTGAAGGCAGCAGGAAAGCCCGCAGCCCCCAGGTCTGTGGGGCTATGCAAGCGGTTCCCAAAGAGCTTTAGAACAAGGCATAGTTTTCCCTGCTGGCTCTTTGGGCATGGGACCCATCTCCAGCCGTGTCGCCATTTTTGTGCCTGGCGCGGCGCCAAGTGGGAAAGGGTGTTGTCTAGGCTGAAGGCAGCAGGAAAGCCCGCAGCCCCCAGGTCTGTGGGGCTACGCAAGCGGTTCCCAAAGAGCTTTAGAACAAGGCATAGTTTTCCCTGCTGGCTCTTTGGGCGGGGCACCCATCTCCAGCCGTATGGCCATTTTTGAGCTTGGCGCGGCGCCAAGTGGGAAAGGGTTTTGTCGAGGCTGAAGGCAGAAGGAAAGCCCGCAGGCCCCAGGTCCGTGGGGCTACGCAAGCGGTTCCCAAAGAGCTTTAGAACAAGGCATAATTTTCCCTGCTGGCTCTTTGGGTGGGGGACCCATCTCCAGCCGTATGGCCATTTTTGTGCCTGGCGCGGTACAAAGTGGGAAAGGGTGGTGTCGAGGCTGAAGGCAGCAGGAAAGCCCGCAGCCCCCAGGTCTGTGGGGCTACGCAAGCGGTTCCCAAAGAGCTTTAGAACAAGGCATAGTTTTCCCTGCTGGCTCTTTGGGCCGTTGACCCATCTCCAGCCATAGGCCATTTTTGTGCCTGGCGCGGTGCCAAGTGGGAAAGGGTGGTGTTTAGGCTGAAGGCAGCAGGAAAGCCCACAGCCCCCAGGTCTGTGGGACAACATAAGCGGTTCCCAAAGAGCTTTAGAACAAGGCATAGTTTTCCCTGCTGGCTCTTTGGTCGTGGCACACTTCTCCAGCCGTATGGCCATTCTTGGGCCTGGCGCGGCACCAAGTGGGAAAAGGTGGTGTCGAGGCTCAAGGCAGCAGGAAAGCCCGCAGCCCCCAGGTCTGTGGGGCTACGCAAGCGGTTCCCAAAGAGCTTTAGAACAAGGCATAGTTTTCCCTGCTGGCTCTTTGGGCATGGGACCCATCTCCAGCCGTATGGCCATTTTTGTGCCTGGCGCGGCGCCAAGTGGGAAAGGGTGGTTTTGAGGCTGAAGGCAGCAGGAAAGCCCGCAGCCCCCAGGTCTGTGGGGCTACGCAAGCGGTTCCCAAAGAGTTTTAGAACAAGGCATAGTTTTCCCTGCTGTGTCCTTGGGCGGGGGACCCATCTCCAGCCGTAAGGCCATTTTTGTGCCTGGCGCGGTGCCAAGTGGTAAAGGGTGGCTTTGAGGCTGAAGGCAGCAGGAAAGCCCGCAGCTCCCAGGTCTGTGGGGCTATGCAAGCAGTTCCGAAAGAGCTTTAGAACAAGGCATAATTTTCCCTGCTGGCTCTTTGGGTGGGGGACCCATCTCCAGCCGTATGGCCATTTTTGTGCCTGGCGCGGTACAAAGTGGGAAAGGGTGGTGTCGAGGCTGAAGGCAGCAGGAAAGCCCGCAGCCCCCAGGTCTGTGGGACAACATAAGCGGTTCCCAAAGAGCTTTAGAACAAGGCATAGTTTTCCCTGCTAGCTCTTTGGTCGTGGCACACTTCTCCAGCCGTATGGCCATTTTCTGGGCCTGGCGCGGCACCAAGTGGGAAAAGGTGGTGTCGAGGCTCAAGGAAGCAGGAAAGCCCGCAGCCCCCAGGTCTGTGGGGCTACGCAAGCGGTTCCCAAAGAGCTTTAGAACAAGGCATAGTTTTCCCTGCTGGCTCTTTGGGCGTGGGACCCATCTCTAGCCATAGGCCTTTTTTGTGCCTGGCCCAGCGCCAAGTGGGAAAGGGTGGTTTTGAGGCTGAAGGCAGCAGGAAAGCCCACAGCCCCCAGGTCTGTGGGGCTACGCAAGCGGTTCCCAAAGAGCTTTAGAACAAGGCATAGTTTTCCCTGCTGGCTCTTTGGGTGGGGGACCCATCTGCAGCCGTATGGCCATTTTTGTGCCTGGCGTGGCGCCAAGTGGGAAAGGGTGGTTTTGAGGCTGAAGGCAGCAGGAAAGCCTGCAGCCCCCAGGTCTGTGGGGCTATGCAAGCGGTTCCCAAAGAGCTTTAGAACAAGGCATAGTTTTCCCTGCTGGCTCCTTGGGCGGGGGACCCATCTCCAGCCGTATGGCCATTCTTGTGCCTGGCGCGGCGCCAAGTGGGAAAGGTTGGATTTGAGGCTGAAGGCAGCAGGAAAGCCCGCAGCCCCCAGGTCTGTGGGACAACGCAAGCGGTTCCCAAAGAGCTTTAGAACAAGGCATAGTTTTCCCTGCTGGCTCTTTGGGCATGGGACCCATCTCCAGCCGTATGGCCATTTTTGTGCCTGGCGCGGCGCCAAGTGGGAAAGGGTGTTGTCTAGGCTGAAGGCAGCAGGAAAGCCCGCAGCCCCCAGGTCTGTGGGGCTACGCAAGCGGTTCCCAAAGAGCTTTAGAACAAGGCATAGTTTTCCCTGCTGGCTCTTTGGGCCGTTGACCCATCTCCAGCCATAGGCCATTTTTGTGCCTGGCGCGGTGCCAAGTGGGAAAGGGTGGTGTTGAGGCTGAAGGCAGCAGGAAAGCCCACAGCCCCCAGGTCTGTGGGACAACATAAGCGGTTCCCAAAGAGCTTTAGAACAAGGCATAGTTTTCCCTGCTGGCTCTTTGGTCGTGGCACACTTCTCCAGCCGTATGGACATTCTTGGGCCTGGCGCGGCACCAAGTGGGAAAAGGTGGTGTCGAGGCTCAAGGCAGCAGGAAAGCCCGCAGCCCCCAGGTCTGTGGGGCTACGCAAGCGGTTCGCAAAGAGATTTAGAACAAGGCATAATTTTCCCTGCTGGCTCCTTGGGTAGGGGACCCATCTCCAGCGGTATGGCCATTTTTCTGCCTGGCGCGGCGCCAATTGGGAAAGGGTGGTGTCGAGGCTGAAGGCAGCAGGAAAGCCCGCAGCCCCCAGGTCTGTGGGGCTACGCAAGCGGTTCCCAAAGAGCTTTAGAACAAGGCATAGTTTTCCCTGCTGGCTCTTTGGGCATGGGACCCATCTCCAGCCGTATGGCCATTTTTGTGCCTGGCGCGGCGCCAAGTGGGAAAGGGTGGTTTTGAGGCTGAAGGCAGCAGGAAAGCCCGCAGCCCCGAGGTCTGTGGGGCTACGCAAGCGGTTCCCAAAGAGCTTTAGAACAAGGCATAGTTTTCCCTGCTGGATCTTTGGGCGGGACATCCATCTCCAGCCGTATGGCCATTTTTGTGCCTGGCGCGGCGCCAAGTGGGAAAGGGTGGTGTCGAGGCTGAAGGCAGAAGGAAAGCCCGCAGCCCCGAGGTCTGTGGGGCTACGCAAGCGGTTCCCAAAGAGCTTTAGAACAAGGCACAGTTTTCCCTGCTGGCTCTTTGGGCGTGGTACACTTCTCCAGCTGTATGGCCATTCTTGTGCCTGGCGCGGCGCCAAGTGGGAAAGGGTGGTTTTGAGGCTGAAGGCAGCAGGAAAGCCTGCAGCCCCCAGGTCTGTGGGGCTACGCAAGCGGTTCCCAAAGAGCTTTAGAACAAGGCACAGTTTTCCCTGTTGGCTCTTTGGGTGGGGGTCCCATCTCCAGCCATATGGCCATTTTTGTGCCTGGCGCGGCGCCAAGTGGGAAAGGGTGGTGTCGAGGCTGAACGCAGCATGAAGGCCCGCAGGCCCAGGTCTGTGGGGCTACGCAAGCGGTTCCCAAAGAGCTTTAGAACAAGGCATAGTTTTCCCTGCTGGCTCCTTGGGCGGGGGACCCATCTCCAGCTGTATGGCCATTTTTGTGCCTGGCGTGGCGCCAAGTGGGAAAGGGTGGTTTTGAGGCTGAAGGCAGCAGGAAGGCCCGCAGCCCCAAGGTCTGTGGGGCTACGCAAGCGGTTCCCAAAGAGCTTTAGAACAAGGCATAGTTTTCCCTGCTGGCTCTTTGGGCGGGAGACCCATCTCCAGCCATGTGGCCATTTTTGTGCCTGGCGCGGCGCCAAGTGGGAAAGGGTGTTGTCGAGGCTGAAGGCAGCAGGAAGGCCCGCAGCCCCCAGGTCTGTGGGGCCAAGCAAGCGGTTCCCAAAGAGCTTTAGAACAAGGCATAGTTTTCCCTGCTGGCTCTTTGGGCGGGGGACCCGTCTCCAGCCGTATGGCCATTTTTGTGCCTGGCGCGGCGCCAAGTGGGAAAGGGTGATTTTGAGGCTGAAGGCAGCAGGAAAGCCCGCAGCCCCCAGGTCTGTGGGGCTACGCAAGCGGTTCCCAAAGAGCTTTAGAACAAGGCATAGTTTTCCCTGCTGGCTCTTTGGGCGGGGGACCCATCTCCAGCCGTATGGCCATTTTTGTGCCTGGCGCGGCGCCAAGTGGGAAAGGGTGGTGTCGAGGCTGAAGGCAGCAGGAAAGCCCGCAGCCCCGAGGTCTGTGGGGCTACGCAAGCGGTTCCCAAAGAGCTTTAGAACAAGGCAGAGTTTTCCCTGCTGGCTCTTTGGGCGTGGCACACTTCTCCAGCTGTATGGCCATTCTTGTGCCTGGCGCGGCGCCAAGTGGGAAAGGGTGGTTTTGAGGCTGAAGGCAGCAGGAAAGCCTGCAGCCCCCAGGTCTGTGGGGCTACGCAAGCGGTTCCCAAAGAGCTTTAGAACAAGGCACAGTTTTCCCTGCTGGCTCTTTGGGCGGGGGTCCCATCTCCAGCCATATGGCAATTTTTGTGCCTGGCGCGGCGCCAAGTGGGAAAGGGTGGTGTCGAGGCTGAAGGCAGCAGGAAGGTCCGCAGCTCCCACGTCTGCGGGGCTACGCAAGCGGTTCCCAAAGAGTTTTAGAACAAGGCATAGTTTTCCCTGCTGTGTCCTTGGGCGGGGGACCCATCTCCAGCCGTAAGGCCATTTTTGTGCCTGGCGCGGTGCCAAGTGGTAAAGGGTGGCTTTGAGGCTGAAGGCAGCAGGAAAGCCCGCAGCTCCCAGGTCTGTGGGGCTATGCAAGCAGTTCCGAAAGAGCTTTAGAACAAGGCATAATTTTCCCTGCTGGCTCTTTGGGTGGGGGACCCATCTCCAGCCGTATGGCCATTTTTGTGCCTGGCGCGGTACAAAGTGGGAAAGGGTGGTGTCGAGGCTGAAGGCAGCAGGAAAGCCCGCAGCCCCCAGGTCTGTGGGACAACATAAGCGGTTCCCAAAGAGCTTTAGAACAAGGCATAGTTTTCCCTGCTAGCTCTTTGGTCGTGGCACACTTCTCCAGCCGTATGGCCATTTTCTGGGCCTGGCGCGGCACCAAGTGGGAAAAGGTGGTGTCGAGGCTCAAGGAAGCAGGAAAGCCCGCAGCCCCCAGGTCTGTGGGGCTACGCAAGCGGTTCCCAAAGAGCTTTAGAACAAGGCATAGTTTTCCCTGCTGGCTCTTTGGGCGTGGGACCCATCTCTAGCCATAGGCCTTTTTTGTGCCTGGCCCAGCGCCAAGTGGGAAAGGGTGGTTTTGAGGCTGAAGGCAGCAGGAAAGCCCACAGCCCCCAGGTCTGTGGGGCTACGCAAGCGGTTCCCAAAGAGCTTTAGAACAAGGCATAGTTTTCCCTGCTGGCTCTTTGGGTGGGGGACCCATCTCCAGCCGTATGGCCATTTTTGTGCCTGGCGTGGCGCCAAGTGGGAAAGGGTGGTTTTGAGGCTGAAGGCAGCAGGAAAGCCTGCAGCCCCCAGGTCTGTGGGGCTATGCAAGCGGTTCCCAAAGAGCTTTAGAACAAGGCATAGTTTTCCCTGCTGGCTCCTTGGGCGGGGGACCCATCTCCAGCCGTATGGCCATTTTTGTGCCTGGCGCGGCGCCAAGTGGGAAAGGTTGGATTTGAGGCTGAAGGCAGCAGGAAAGCCCGCAGCCCCCAGGTCTGTGGGACAACGCAAGCGGTTCCCAAAGAGCTTTAGAACAAGGCATAGTTTTCCCTGCTGGCTCTTTGGGCATGGGACCCATCTCCAGCCGTATGGCCATTTTTGTGCCTGGCGCGGCGCCAAGTGGGAAAGGGTGTTGTCTAGGCTGAAGGCAGCAGGAAAGCCCGCAGCCCCCAGGTCTGTGGGGCTACGCAAGCGGTTCCCAAAGAGCTTTAGAACAAGGCATAGTTTTCCCTGCTGGCTCTTTGGGCCGTTGACCCATCTCCAGCCATAGGCCATTTTTGTGCCTGGCGCGGTGCCAAGTGGGAAAGGGTGGTGTTGAGGCTGAAGGCAGCAGGAAAGCCCACAGCCCCCAGGTCTGTGGGACAACATAAGCGTTTCCCAAAGAGCTTTAGAACAAGGCATAGTTTTCCCTGCTGGCTCTTTGGTCGTGGCACACTTCTCCAGCCGTATGGACATTCTTGGGCCTGGCGCGGCACCAAGTGGGAAAAGGTGGTGTCGAGGCTCAAGGCAGCAGGAAAGCCCGCAGCCCCCAGGTCTGTGGGGCTACGCAAGCGGTTCGCAAAGAGATTTAGAACAAGGCATAATTTTCCCTGCTGGCTCCTTGGGTAGGGGACCCATCTCCAGCGGTATGGCCATTTTTGTGCCTGGCGCGGCGCCAATTGGGAAAGGGTGGTGTCGAGGCTGAAGGCAGCAGGAAAGCCCGCAGCCCCCAGGTCTGTGGGGCTACGGAAGCGGTTCCCAAAGAGCTTTAGAACAAGGCATAGTTTTCCCTGCTGGCTCTTTGGGCATGGGACCCATCTCCAGCCGTATGGCCATTTTTGTGCCTGGCGCGGCGCCAAGTGGGAAAGGGTGGTTTTGAGGCTGAAGGCAGCAGGAAAGCCCGCAGCCCCCAGGTCTGTGGGGCTACGCAAGCGGTTCCCAAAGAGCTTTAGAACAAGGCATAGTTTTCCCTGCTGGATCTTTGGGCGGGACATCCATCTCCAGCCGTATGGCCATTTTTGTGCCTGGCGCGGCGCCAAGTGGGAAAGGGTGGTGTCGAGGCTGAAGGCAGAAGGAAAGCCCGCAGCCCCGAGGTCTGTGGGGCTACGCAAGCGGTTCCCAAAGAGCTTTAGAACAAGGCACAGTTTTCCCTGCTGGCTCTTTGGGCGTGGTACACTTCTCCAGCTGTATGGCCATTCTTGTGCCTGGCGCGGCGCCAAGTGGGAAAGGGTGGTTTTGAGGCTGAAGGCAGCAGGAAAGCCTGCAGCCCCCAGGTCTGTGGGGCTACGCAAGCGGTTCCCAAAGAGCTTTAGAACAAGGCACAGTTTTCCCTGTTGGCTCTTTGGGTGGGGGTCCCATCTCCAGCCATATGGCCATTTTTGTGCCTGGCGCGGCGCCAAGTGGGAAAGGGTGGTGTCGAGGCTGAACGCAGCATGAAGGCCCGCAGGCCCAGGTCTGTGGGGCTACGCAAGCGGTTCCCAAAGAGCTTTAGAACAAGGCATAGTTTTCCCTGCTGGCTCCTTGGGCGGGGGACCCATCTCCAGCTGTATGGCCATTTTTGTGCCTGGCGTGGCGCCAAGTGGGAAAGGGTGGTTTTGAGGCTGAAGGCAGCAGGAAGGCCCGCAGCCCCAAGGTCTGTGGGGCTACGCAAGCGGTTCCCAAAGAGCTTTAGAACAAGGCATAGTTTTCCCTGCTGGCTCTTTGGGCGGGAGACCCATCTCCAGCCATGTGGCCATTTTTGTGCCTGGCGCGGCGCCAAGTGGGAAAGGGTGTTGTCGAGGCTGAAGGCAGCAGGAAGGCCCGCAGCTCCCAGGTCTGTGGGGCCAAGCAAGCGGTTCCCAAAGAGCTTTAGAACAAGGCATAGTTTTCCCTGCTGGCTCTTTGGGCGGGGGACCCGTCTCCAGCCGTATGGCCATTTTTGTGCCTGGCGCGGCGCCAAGTGGGAAAGGGTGATTTTGAGGCTGAAGGCAGCAGGAAAGCCCGCAGCCCCCAGGTCTGTGGGGCTACGCAAGCGGTTCCCAAAGAGCTTTAGAACAAGGCATAGTTTTCCCTGCTGGCTCTTTGGGCGGGGGACCCATCTCCAGCCGTATGGCCATTTTTGTGCCTGGCGCGGCGCCAAGTGGGAAAGGGTGGTGTCGAGGCTGAAGGCAGCAGGAAAGCCCGCAGCCCCGAGGTCTGTGGGGCTACGCAAGCGGTTCCCAAAGAGCTTTAGAACAAGGCAGAGTTTTCCCTGCTGGCTCTTTGGGCGTGGCACACTTCTCCAGCTGTATGGCCATTCTTGTGCCTGGCGCGGCGCCAAGTGGGAAAGGGTGGTTTTGAGGCTGAAGGCAGCAGGAAAGCCTGCAGCCCCCAGGTCTGTGGGGCTACGCAAGCGGTTCCCAAAGAGCTTTAGAACAAGGCACAGTTTTCCCTGCTGGCTCTTTGGGCGGGGGTCCCATCTCCAGCCATATGGCAATTTTTGTGCCTGGCGCGGCGCCAAGTGGGAAAGGGTGGTGTCGAGGCTGAAGGCAGCAGGAAGGTCCGCAGCTCCCACGTCTGCGGGGCTATGCAAGCGGTTCCCAAAGAGCTTTAGAACAAGGCATAATTTTCCCTGCTGGCTCTTTGGGCGGGGGACCCATCTCCAGCCATATGACCATTTTTGTGCCTGGCGCTGCGCCAAGTGGTAAAGGGTGGTGTCGAGGCTGAAGGCAGCAGGAAAGCCCGCAGCCCCCAGGTCTGTGGGGCTACGCAAGCGGTTCCCAAAGAGCTTTAGAACAAGGCATAGTTTTCCCTGCTGGCTCTTTGGGCGGGGGACCCATCTCTAGCCATAGGCCTTTTTTGGGCCTGGCGCGGCGCCAAGTGGGAAAGGGTGGTGTCGAGGCTGAACGCAGCATGAAGGCCCGCAGCCCCCAGGTCTGTGGGGCTACGCAAGCGGTTCCCAAAGAGCTTTAGAACAAGGCATAATTTTCCCTGCTGGCTCTTTGGGCGGGGGACCCATCTCCAGCCATATGACCATTTTTGTGCCTGGCGCTGCGCCAAGTGGGAAAGGGTGGTTTTGAGGCTGAAGGCAGCAGGAAAGCCCGCAGCCCCCAGGTCTGTGGGGCTATGCAAGCGGTTCCCAAAGATCTTTAGAACAAGGCACAGTTTTCCCTGCTGGCTCTTTGGGCGGGGGTCCCATCTCCAGCCATATGGCAATTTTTGTGCCTGGCGCGGCGCCAAGTGGGAAAGGGTGGTGTCGAGGCTGAAGGCAGCAGGAAGGTCCGCAGCTCCCACGTCTGCGGGGCTATGCAAGCGGTTCCCAAAGAGCTTTAGAACAAGGCATAATTTTCCCTGCTGGCTCTTTGGGCGGGGGACCCATCTCCAGCCATATGACCATTTTTGTGCCTGGCGCTGCGCCAAGTGGTAAAGGGTGGTGTCGAGGCTGAAGGCAGCAGGAAAGCCCGCAGCCCCCAGGTCTGTGGGGCTACGCAAGCGGTTCCCAAAGAGCTTTAGAACAAGGCATAGTTTTCCCTGCTGGCTCTTTGGGCGGGGGACCCATCTCTAGCCATAGGCCTTTTTTGTGCCTGGCCCGGCGCCAAGTGGGAAAGGGTGGTTTTGAGGCTGAAGGCAGCAGGAAAGCCCGCAGCCCCCAGGTCTGTGGGGTTACGCAAGCGGTTCCCAAAGAGCTTTAGAACAAGGCATAGTTTTCCCTGCTGGCTCTTTGGGCGGGGGACCCATCTCCAGCTGTATGGCCATTTTTGTGCCTGGCGTGGCGCCAAGTGGGAAAGGGTGGTTTTGAGGCTGAAGGCAGCAGGAAGGCCCGCAGCCGCAAGGTCTGTGGGGCTACGCAAGTGGTTCCCAAAGACCTTTAGAACAAGGCATAGTTTTCCCTGCTGGCTCTTTGGGCGGGAGACCCATCTCCAGCCGTATGGCCATTTTTGTGCCTGGCGCGGCGCCAAGTGGGAAAGGGTGTTGTCGAGCCTGAAGGCAGCAGGAAGGCCCGCAGCTCCCAGGTCTGTGGGGCCAAGCAAGCGGTTCCCAAAGAGCTTTAGAACAAGGCATAGTTTTCCCTGCTGGCTCTTTGGGCGGGGGACCCGTCTACAGCCGTATGGCCATTTTTGTGCCTGGCGCGGCGCCAAGTGGGAAAGGGTGATTTTAAGGCTGAAGGCAGCAGCAAAGCCCGCAGCCCCCAGGTCTGTGGGGCAACGCAAGCGGTTCCCAAAGAGCTTTAGAACAAGGCATAGTTTTCCCTGCTGGCTCTTTGGGCGGGGGACCCATCTCCAGCCGTATGGCCATTTTTGTGCCTGGCGCGGCGCCAAGTGGGAAAGGGTGGTGTCGAGGCTGAAGGCAGCAGGAAGGTCCGCAGCTCCCACGTCTGCGGGGCTACGCAAGCGGTTCCCAAAGAGCTTTAGAACAAGGCATAATTTTCCCTGCTGGCTCTTTGGGCGGGGGACCCATCTCCAGCCATATGACCATTTTTGTGCCTGGCGCTGCGCCAAGTGGGAAAGGGTGGTTTTGAGGCTGAAGGCAGCAGGAAAGCCCGCAGCCCCCAGGTCTGTGGGGCTATGCAAGCGGTTCCCAAAGAGCTTTAGAACAAGGCATAGTTTTCCCTGCTGGCTCTTCGGGCGTGGCACCCATCTCCAGCCGTACAGCCATTTTTGTGCCTGGCGCGGCGCCAAGTGGTAAAGGGTGGTGTCGAGGCTGAAGGCAGCAGGAAAGCCCGCAGCCCCCAGGTCTGTGGGGCTATGCAAGCGGTTCCCAAAGAGCTTTAGAACAAGGCATAGTTTTCCCTGCTGGCTCTTTGGGCGTGGCACACTTCTCCAGCCGTATGGCCATTCTTGGGCCTGGCGCGGCGCCAAGTGGGAAAGGGTGGTGTCGAGGCTGAAGGCAGCAGGAAAGCCCGCAGCCTCCAGATCTGTGGGGCTACGCAAGCGGTTCCCAAAGAGCTTTAGAACAAGGCATAGTTTTCCCTGCTGGCTCTTTGGGCGTGGCACACTTCTCCAGCCGTATGGCCATTGTTGGGCCTGGCGCGGCACCAATTGGGAAAGGGTGGTGTCGAGGCTGAAGGCAGCAGGAAAGCCTGCAGCCCCCAGGTCTGTGGGACAACGCAAGCGCTTCGCAAAGAGATTTAGATCAAGGCATAATTTTCCCTGCTGGCTCTTTGGGCAGGGGACCCATGTCCAGCCGTATGGACATTTTTGTGCCTGGCGCGGCGCCAAGTGGGAAAGGGTGGTGTCGAGGCTGAAGGCAGCAGGAAAGCCCTCAGCCCCCAGGTCTGTGGGGCTACGCAAGCGGTTCCCAAAGAGCTTTAGAACAAGGCATAGTTTTCCCTGCTGGCTCTTTGGGCGTGGCACCCATCTCCAGCCATATGGCCATTATTGTGCCTGGCGCTGCGCCAAGTGGGAAAGGGTGGTTTTGAGGCTGAAGGCAGCAGGAAAGCCCGCAGCCCCCAGGTCTGTGGGGCTACGCAAGCGGTTCCCAAAGAGCTTTAGAACAAGGCATAGTTTTCCCTGCTGGCTCTTTGGGCGGGAGACCCATCTCCAGCCGTATGGCCATTTTTGTGCCTGGCGCGGCGCCAAGTGGGAAAGGGTGTTGTCGAGGCTGAAGGCAGCAGGAAGGCCCGCAGCTCCCAGGTCTGTGGGGCCAAGCAAGCGGTTCCCAAAGAGCTTTAGAACAAGGCATAGTTTTCCCTGCTGGCTCTTTGGGCGGGGGACCCGTCTCCAGCCGTATGGCCATTTTTGTGCCTGGCGCGGCGACAAGTGGGAAAGGGTGATTTTGAGGCTAAAGGCAGCAGCAAAGCCCGCAGCCCCCAGGTCTGTGGGGCTATGCAAGCGGTTCCCAAAGAGCTTTAGAACAAGGCATAGTTTTCCCTGCTGGCTCTTTGGGCGGGGGACCCATCTCCAGCCGTATGGCCATTTTTGTGCCTGGCGCGGCGCCAAGTGGGAAAGGGTGGTGTCGAGGCTGAAGGCAGCAGGAAAGCCCGCAGCCCCCAGGTCTGTGGGGCTACGCAAGCGGTTCCCAAAGAGCTTTAGAACAAGGCATAGTTTTCCCTGCTAGCTCTTTGGGCGTGGCACACTTCTCCAGCTGTATGGCCATTCTTGTGCCTGGCGCGGCGCCAATTGGGAAAGGGTGGTTTTGAGGCTGAAGGCAGCAGGAAAGCCTGCAGCCCCCAGGTCTGTGGGGCTACGCAAGCGGTTCCCAAAGAGCTTTAGAACAAGGCACAGTTTTCCCTGTTGGCTCTTTGGGTGGGGGTCCCATCTCCAGCCATATGGCAATTTTTGTGCCTGGCGCGGCGCCAAGTGGGAAAGGGTGGTGTCGAGGCTGAAGGCAGCAGGAAGGTCCGCAGCTCCCACGTCTGTGGGGCTACGCAAGCGGTTCCCAAAGAGCTTTAGAACAAGGCATAATTTTCCCTGCTGGCTCTTTGGGCGGGGGACCCATCTCCAGCCATATGGCCATTTTTGTGCCTGGCGCTGCGCCAAGTGGGAAAGGGTGGTTTTCAGGCTGAACGCAGCATGAAGGCCCGCAGGCCCAGGTCTGTGGGGCTACGCAAGCGGTTCCCAAAGAGCTTTAGAACAAGGCATAGTTTTCCCTGCTGGCTCTTTGGGCGGGGGACCCATCTCCAGCCGTATGGCCATTTTTGTGCCTGGCGCGGCGCCAAGTGGGAAAGGGTGGTGTCGAGGCTGAAGGCAGCAGGAAAGCCCGAAGCCCCCAGGTCTGTGGGGCTACACAAGCGGTTCCCAAAGAGCTTTAGAACAAGGCAGAGTTTTCCCTGCTGGCTCTTTGGGCGTGGCACACTTCTCCAGCCGTATGACCATTTTTGTGCCTGGCGCTGCGCCAAGTGGTAAAGGGTGGTGTCGAGGCTGAAGGCAGCAGGAAAGCCTGCAGCCCCCAGGTCTGTGGGGCTACGCAATCGGTTCCCAAAGAGCTTTAGAACAAGGCACAGTTTTCCCTGCTGGCTCTTTGGGCGGGGGTCCCATCTCTAGCCATAGGCCTTTTTTGTGCCTGGCCCGGCGCCAAGTGGGAAAGGGTGGTTTTGAGGCTGAAGGCAGCAGGAAGGTCCGCAGCTCCCACGTCTCTGGGGCTACCCAAGCGGTTCCCAAAGAGCTTTAGAACAAGGTATAGTTTTCCCTGCTGGCTCTTTGGGCGGGGGACCCATCTCCAGCTGTATGGCCATTTTTGTGCCTGGCGTGGCGCCAAGTGGGAAAGGGTGGTTTTGAGGCTGAAGGCAGCAGGAAGGCCCGCAGCCCCAAGGTCTGTGGGGCTACGCAAGCGGTTCCCAAAGAGCTTTAGAACAAGGCATAGTTTTCCCTGCTGGCTCTTTGGGCGGGAGACCCATCTCCAGCCGTATGGCCATTTTTGTGCCTGGCGCGGCGCCAAGTGGGAAAGGGTGTTGTCGAGGCTGAAGGCAGCAGGAAGGCCCGCAGCTCCCACGTCTGTGGGGCTACGCATGCGGTTCCCAAAGAGCTTTAGAACAAGGCATAATTTTCCCTGCTGGCTCTTTGGGCGGGGGACCCATCTCCAGCCATATGGCCATTTTTGTGCCTGGCGCTGCGCCAAGTGGGAAAGGGTGGTTTTGAGGCTGAACGCAGCATGAAGGCCCGCAGGCCCAGGTCTGTGGGGCTACGCAAGTGGTTCCCAAAGAGCTTTAGAACAAGGCATAGTTTTCCCTGCTGGCTCCTTGGGCGGGGGACCCATCTCCAGCTGTATGGCCATTTTTGTGCCTGGCGTGGCGCCAAGTGGGAAAGGGTGGTTTTGAGGCTGAAGGCAGCAGGAAGGCCCGCAGCCCCAAGGTCTGTGGGGCTACGCAAGCTGTTCCCAAAGAGCTTTAGAACAAGGCATAGTTTTCCCTGCTGGCTCTTTGGGCGGGGGACCCATCTCCAGCCGTATGGCCATTTTTGTGCCTGGCGCGGCGCCAAGTGGGAAAGGGTGGTGTCGAGGCTGAAGGCAGCAGGAAAGCCCGCAGCCCCGAGGTCTGTGGGGCTACGCAAGCGGTTCCCAAAGAGCTTTAGAACAAGGCAGAGTTTTCCCTGCTGGCTCTTTGGGCGTGGCACACTTCTCCAGCTGTATGGCCATTCTTGTGCCTGGCGCGGCGCCAAGTGGGAAAGGGTGGTTTTGAGGCTGAAGGCAGCAGGAAAGCCTGCAGCCCCCAGGTCTGTGGGGCTACGCAAGCGGTTCCCAAAGAGCTTTAGAACAAGGCACAGTTTTCCCTGCAGGCTCTTTGGGCGGGGGTCCCATCTCCAGCCATATGGCAATTTTTGTGCCTCGCGCGGCGCCAAGTGGGAAAGGGTGGTGTCGAGGCTGAAGGCAGCAGGAAGGTCCGCAGCTCCCACGTCTGCGGGGCTACGCAAGCGGTTCCCAAAGAGCTTTAGAACAAGGCATAATTTTCCCTGCTGGCTCTTTGGGCGGGGGACCCATCTCCAGCCATATGACCATTTTTGTGCCTGGCGCTGCGCCAAGTGGTAAAGGGTGGTGTCGAGGCTGAAGGCAGCAGGAAAGCCCGCAGCCCCCAGGTCTGTGGGGCTACGCAAGCGGTTCCCAAAGAGCATTAGAACAAGGCATAGTTTTCCCTGCTGGCTCTTTGGGCGGGGGACCCATCTCTAGCCATAGGCCTTTTTTGTGCCTGGCCCGGCGCCAAGTGGGAAAGGGTGGTTTTGAGGCTGAAGGCAGCAGGAAAGCCCGAAGCCCCCAGGTCTGTGGGGCTACGCAAGCGGTTCCCAAAGAGCTTTAGAACAAGGCATAGTTTTCCCTGCTGGCTCTTTGGGCGGGGGACCCATCTCCAGCTGTATGGCCATTTTTGTGCCTGGCGTGGCGCCAAGTGGGAAAGGGTGGTTTTGAGGCTGAAGGCAGCAGGAAGGCCCGCAGCCCCAAGGTCTGTGGGGCTACGCAAGCGGTTCCCAAAGAGCTTTAGAACAAGGCATAGTTTTCCCTGCTGGCTCTTTGGGCGGGAGACCCATCTCCAGCCGTATGGCCATTTTTGTGCCTGGCGCGGCGCCAAGTGGGAAAGGGTGTTGTCGAGGCTGAAGGCAGCAGGAAGGCCCGCAGCCCCCAGGTCTGTGGGGCTACGCAAGCGGTTCCCAAAGAGCTTTAGAACAAGGCATAGTTTTCCCTGCTGGCTCTTTGGGCGGGGGACCCGTCTACAGCCGTATGGCCATTTTTGTGCCTGGCGCGGCGCCAAGTGGGAAAGGGTGATTTTGAGGCTGAAGGCAGCAGCAAAGCCCGCAGCCCCCAGGTCT
The DNA here is from genome assembly GCF_028500815.1 of Rissa tridactyla. Lineage (NCBI taxonomy): Eukaryota > Metazoa > Chordata > Aves > Charadriiformes > Laridae > Rissa > Rissa tridactyla. Next base: position 2,144,643 of record NC_071490.1, on the reverse strand, counting down.
GTGGGGCTACGCAAGCGGTTCCCAAAGAGCTTTAGAACAAGGCATAGTTTTCCCTGCTGGCTCTTTGGGCAGGGGACCCATCTCCAGCCGTATGGCCATTTTTGTGCCTGGCGCGGCGCCAAGTGGGAAAGGGTGGTGTCGAGGCTGAAGGCAGCAGGAAAGCCCGCAGCCCCGAGGTCTGTGGGGCTACGCAAGCGGTTCCCAAAGAGCTTTAGAACAAGGCAGAGTTTTCCCTGCTGGCTCTTTGGGCGTGGCACACTTCTCCAGCTGTATGGCCATTCTTGTGCCTGGCGCGGCACCAAGTGGGAAAGGGTGGTTTTGAGGCTGAAGGCAGCAGGAAGGCCTGCAGCCCCCAGGTCTGTGGGGCTACGCAAGCGGTTCCCAAAGAGCTTTAGAACAAGGCACAGTTTTCCCTGCTGGCTCTTTGGGCGGGGGTCCCATCTCCAGCCATATGGCAATTTTTGTGCCTGGCGCGGCGCCAAGTGGGAAAGGGTGGTGTCGAGGCTGAAGGCAGCAGGAAGGTCCGCAGCTCCCACGTCTGCGGGGCTACGCAAGCGGTTCCCAAAGAGCTTTAGAACAAGGCATAATTTTCCCTGCTGGCTCTTTGGGCGGGGGACCCATCTCCAGCCATATGACCATTTTTGTGCCTGGCGCTGCGCCAAGTGGTAAAGGGTGGTGTCGAGGCTGAAGGCAGCAGGAAAGCCCGCAGCCCCCAGGTCTGTGGGGCTACGCAATCGGTTCCCAAAGAGCATTAGAACAAGGCATAGTTTTCCCTGCTGGCTCTTTGGGCGGGGGACCCATCTCTAGCCATAGGCCTTTTTTGTGCCTGGCCCGGCGCCAAGTGGGAAAGGGTGGTGTCGAGGCTGAAGGCAGCAGGAAAGCCCGAAGCCCCCAGGTCTGTGGGGCTACGCAAGCGGTTCCCAAAGAGCTTTAGAACAAGGCATAGTTTTCCCTGCTGGCTCTTTGGGCGGGGGACCCATCTCCAGCTGTATGGCCATTTTTGTGCCTGGCGTGGCGCCAAGTGGGAAAGGGTGGTTTTGAGGCTGAAGGCAGCAGGAAGGCCCGCAGCGCCAAGGTCTGTGGGGCTACGCAAGCGGTTCCCAAAGAGCTTTAGAACAAGGCATAGTTTTCCCTGATGGCTCTTTGGGCGGGAGACCCATCTCCAGCCGTATGGCCATTTTTGTGCGTGGCGCGGCGCCAAGTGGGAAAGGGTGTTGTCGAGGCTGAAGGCAGCAGGAAGGCCCGCAGCTCCCAGGTCTGTGGGGCTACGCAAGCGGTTCCCAAAGAGCTTTAGAACAAGGCATAGTTTTCCCTGCTGGCTCTTTGGGCGGGGGACCCGTCTACAGCCGTATGGCCATTTTTGTGCCTGGCGCGGCGCCAAGTGGGAAAGGGTGATTTTGAGGCTGAAGGCAGCAGCAAAGCCCGCAGCCCCCAGGTCTGTGGGGCTACGCAAGCGGTTCCCAAAGAGCTTTAGAACAAGGCATAGTTTTCCCTGCTGGCTCTTTGGGCGGGGGACCCATCTCCAGCCATATGGCCATTTTTGTGCCTGGCGCGGCGCCAAGTGGGAAAGGGTGGTGTCGAGGCTGAACGCAGCAGGAAAGCCCACAGACCCAAGGTCTGTGGGGCTACGCAAGCGGTTCCCAAAGAGCTTTAGAACAAGGCATAATTTTCCCTGCTGGCTTTTTGGGCGGGGGACCCATCTCCATCCATATGACCATTTTTGTGCCTGGCGCTGCGCCAAGTGGGAAAGGGTGGTTTTGAGGCTGAAGGCAGCAGGAAAGCCCGCAGCCCCAAGGTCTGTGGGGCTATGCAAGCGGTTCCCAAAGAGCTTTAGAACAAGGCATAGTTTTCCCTGCTGGCTCTTCGGGCGTGGCAACCATCTCCAGCCGTACAGCCATTTTTGTGCCTGGCGCGGCGCCAAGTTGTAAAGGGTGGTGTCGAGGCTGAAGGCAGCAGGAAAGCCCGCAGCCCCCAGGTCTGTGGGGCTACGCAAGCGGTTCCCAAAGAGCTTTAGAACAAGGCATAGTTTTCCCTGCTGGCTCTTTGGGCGGGGGACCCATCTCTAGCCATAGGCCTTTTTTGTGCCTGGCCCGGCGCCAAGTGGGAAAGGGTGGTTTTGAGGCTGAAGGCAGCAGGAAAGCCCACAGCCCCCAGGTCTGTGGGGCTACGCAAGCGGTTCCCAAAGAGCTTTAGAACATGGCATAGTTTTCCCTGCTGGCTCTTTGGGTGGGGGACCCATCTCCAGCCGTATGGCCATTTTTGTGCCTGGCGCGGCGTCAAGTGGGAAAGGGTGGTTTTGAGGCTGAAGGCAGCAGGAAAGCCTGCAGCCCCCAGGTCTGTGGGGCTATGCAAGCGTTTCCCAAAGAGCTTTAGAACAAGGCATAGTTTTCCCTGCTGGCTCCTTGGGCGGGGGACCCATCTCCAGCCGTATGGCCATTCTTGTGCCTGGCGCGGCGCCAATTGGGAAAGGTTGGATTTGAGGCTGAAGGCAGCAGGAAAGCCCGCAGCCCCCAGGTCTGCGGGACAACGCAAGCGGTTCCCAAAGAGCTTTAGAACAAGGCATAGTTTTCCCTGCTGGCTCTTTGGGCATGGGACCCATCTCCAGCCGTATGGCCATTTTTGTGCCTGGCGCGGCGCCAAGTGGGAAAGGGTGTTGTCTAGGCTGAAGGCAGCAGGAAAGCCCGCAGCCCCCAGGTCTGTGGGGCTACGCAAGCGGTTCCCAAAGAGCTTTAGAACAAGGCATAGTTTTCCCTGCTGGCTCTTTGGGCGGGGCACCCATCTCCAGCCGTATGGCCATTTTTGAGCTTGGCGCGGCGCCAAGTGGGAAAGGGTTTTGTCGAGGCTGAAGGCAGAAGGAAAGCCCGCAGGCCCCAGGTCTGTGGGGCTACGCAAGCGGTTCCGAAAGAGCTTTAGAACAAGGCATAATTTTCCCTGCTGGCTCTTTGGGTGGGGGACCCATCTCCAGCCGTATGGCCATTTTTGTGCCTGGCGCGGTACAAAGTGGGAAAGGGTGGTGTCGAGGCTGAAGGCAGCAGGAAAGCCCGCAGCCCCCAGGTCTGTGGGGCTACGCAAGCGGTTCCCAAAGAGCTTTAGAACAAGGCATAGTTTTCCCTGCTGGCTCTTTGGGCCGTTGACCCATCTCCACACATAGGCCATTTTTGTGCCTGGCGCGGTGCCAAGTGGGAAAGGGTGGTGTTGAGGCTGAAGGCAGCAGGAAAGCCCACAGCCCCCAGGTCTGTGGGACAACATAAGCGGTTCCCAAAGAGCTTTAGAACAAGGCATAGTTTTCCCTGCTGGCTCTTTGGTCGTGGCACACTTCTCCAGCCGTATGGCCATTCTTGGGCCTGGCGCGGCACCAAGTGGGAAAAGGTGGTGTCGAGGCTCAAGGCAGCAGGAAAGCCCGCAGCCCCCAGGTCTGTGGGGCTACGCAAGCGGTTCGCAAAGAGATTTAGAACAAGGCATAATTTTCCCTGCTGGCTCCTTGGGTAGGGGACCCATCTCCAGCGGTATGGCCATTTTTGTGCCTGGCGCGGCGCCAATTGGGAAAGGGTGGTGTCGAGGCTGAAGGCAGCAGGAAAGCCCGCAGCCCCCAGGTCTGTGGGGCTACGCAAGCGGTTCCCAAAGAGTTTTAGAACAAGGCATAGTTTTCCCTGCTGGATCTTTGGGCGGGACACCCATCTCCAGCCGTATGGCCATTTTTGTGCCTGGCGCGGCGCCAAGTGGGAAAGGGTGGTGTCGAGGCTGAAGGCAGCAGGAAAGCCCGCAGCCCCCAGGTCTGTGGGGCTACGCAAGCGGTTCCCAAAGAGCTTTAGAAAGGCATAGTTTTCCCTGCTGTGTCCTTGGGCGGGGGACCCATCTCCAGCCGTAAGGCCATTTTTGTGCCTGGCGCGGCGCCAAGTGGTAAAGGGTGACTTTGAGGCTGAAGGCAGCAGGAAAGCCCGCAGCTCCCAGGTCTGTGGGGCTACGCAAGCGGTTCCCAAAGAGCTTTAGAACAAGGCATAATTTTCCCTGCTGGCTCTTTGGGTGGGGGACCCATCTCCAGCCGTATGGCCATTTTTGTGCCTGGCGCGGTACAAAGTGGGAAAGGGTGGTGTCGAGGCTGAAGGCAGCAGGAAAGCCCGCAGCCCCCAGGTCTGTGGGACAACATAAGCGGTTCCCAAAGAGCTTTAGAACAAGGCATAGTTTTCCCTGCTAGCTCTTTGGTCGTGGCACACTTCTCCAGCCGTATGGCCATTTTCTGGGCCTGGCGCGGCACCAAGTGGGAAAAGGTGGTGTCGAGGCTCAAGGAAGCAGGAAAGCCCGCAGCCCCCAGGTCTGTGGGGCTACGCAAGCGGTTCCCAAAGAGCTTTAGACCAAGGCATATTTTTCCCTGCTGGCTCTTTGGGCGTGGCACACATCTCCAGCCGTATGGTCATTTTTGTGCCTGGCGTGGCGCCAAGTGGGAAAGGGTAGTGTCGAGGCTGAACGCAGCAGGAAGGCCTGCAGCCCCCAGATCTGTGGGGCTACGCAAGCGGTTCCCAAAGAGCTTTAGAACAAGGCATAGTTTTCCCTGCTGGCTCTTTGGGCACGGGACCCATCTCTGGCCATATGGCCATTTTTGTGCCTGGCGCGGCGCCCAGAGGGAAAGGGTGGTTTTGAGGCTGAAGGCAGCAGGAAAGCCTGCAGCCCCCAGGTCTGTGGGACAACGCAAGCGGTTCGCAAAGAGATTTAGATCAAGGCATAGTTTTCCCTGCTGGCTCTTTGGGCAGGGGACCCATGTCCAGCCGTATGGACATTTTTGTGCCTGGCACGGCGCCAAGTGGGAAAGGGTGGTGTCGAGGCTGAAGGCAGCAGGAAAGCCCGCAGCCCCCAGGTCTGTGGGGCTACGCAAGCGGTTCCCAAAGAGCTTTAGAACAAGGCATAGTTTTCCCTGCTGGCTCTTTGGGCGGGGGACCCATCTCCAGCTGTATGGCCATTTTTGTGCCTGGCGTGGCGCCAAGTGGGAAAGGGTGGTTTTGAGGCTGAAGGCAGCAGGAAGGCCCGCAGCCCCAAGGTCTGTGGGGCTACGCAAGCGGTTCCCAAAGAGCTTTAGAACAAGGCATAGTTTTCCCTGCTGGCTCTTTGGGCGGGAGACCCATCTCCAGACGTATGGCCATTCTTGTGCCTGGCGTGGCGCCAAGTGGGAAAGGGTGGTTTTGAGGCTGAAGGCAGCAGGAAGGCCCGCAGCTCCCAGGTCTGTGGGGCTACGCAAGCGGTTCCCAAAGAGCTTTAGAACAAGGCATGGTTTTCCCTGCTGGCTCTTTGGGCGGGGGACCCGTCTACAGCCGTAAGGCCATTTTTGTGCCTGGCGCGGCGCCAAGTGGGAAAGGGTGATTTTGAGGCTGAAGGCAGCAGCAAAGCCCGCAGCCCCCAGGTCTGTGGGGCTACGCAAGCGGTTCCCAAAGAGCTTTAGAACAAGGCATAGTTGTCCCTGCTGGCTCTTTGGGCGGGGGACCCATCTCCAGCCGTATGGCCATTTTTGTGCCTGGCGCGGCACCAAGTGGGAAAGGGTGGTGTCGAGGCTGAAGGCAGCAGGAAAGCCTGCAGCCCCCAGGTCTGTGGGGCTACGCAAGCGGTTCCCAAAGAGCTTTAGAACAAGGCATAGTTTTCCCTGCTGGCTCTTTGGGCGGGGGACCCGTCTACAGCCGTATGGCCATTCTTGTGCCTGGCGCGGCGCCAAGTGGGAAAGGCTGATTTTGAGGCTGAAGGCAGCAGCAAAGCCCGCAGCCCCCAGGTCTGTGGGGCTACGCAAGCGGTTCCCAAAGAGCTTTAGAACAAGGCATAGTTGTCCCTGCTGGCTCTTTGGGCGGGGGACCCATCTCCAGCCGTATGGCCATTTTTGTGCCTGGCGCGGCACCAAGTGGGAAAGGGTGGTTTTGAGGCTGAAGGCAGCAGGAAAGCCTGCAGCCCCCAGGTCTGTGGGGCTACGCAAGCGGTTCCCAAAGACCTTTAGAACAAGGCATAGTTTTCCCTGCTGGCTCTTTGGGCGTGGCACACTTCTCCAGCTGTATGGCCATTCTTGTGCCTGGCGCGGCGCCAAGTGGGAAAGGGTGGTTTTGAGGCTGAAGGCAGCAGGAAAGCCTGCAGCCCCCAGGTCTGTGGGGCTACGCAAGCGGTTGCCAAAGAGCTTTAGAACAAGGCATAGTTTTCCCTGCTGGCTCTTTGGGCGGGGGACCCGTCTACAGCCGTATGGCCATTTTTGTGCCTGGCGCGGCGCCAAGTGGGAAAGGCTGATTTTGAGGCTGAAGGCAGCAGCAAAGCCCGCAGCCCCCAGGTCTGTGGGGCTACGCAAGCGGTTCCCAAAGAGCTTTAGAACAAGGCATAGTTGTCCCTGCTGGCTCTTTGGGCGGGGGACCCATCTCCAGCCGTATGGCCATTTTTGTGCCTGGCGCGGCACCAAGTGGGAAAGGGTGGTTTTGAGGCTGAAGGCAGCAGGAAAGCCTGCAGCCCCCAGGTCTGTGGGGCTACGCAAGCGGTTCCCAAAGACCTTTAGAACAAGGCATAGTTTTCCCTGCTGGCTCTTTGGGCGTGGCACACTTCTCCAGCTGTATGGCCATTCTTGTGCCTGGCGCGGCGCCAAGTGGGAAAGGGTGGTTTTGAGGCTGAAGGCAGCAGGAAAGCCTGCAGCCCCCAGGTCTGTGGGGCTACGCAAGCGGTTCCCAAAGACCTTTAGAACAAGGCATAGTTGTCCCTGCTGGCTCTTTGGGCGGGGGACCCATCTCCAGCCGTATGGCCATTTTTGTGCCTGGCGCGGCACCAAGTGGTAAAGGGTGGTGTCGAGGCTGAAGGCAGCAGGAAAGCCCGCAGCCCCCAGGTCTGTGGGGCTACGCAAGAGGTTCCCAAAGAGCATTAGAACAAGGCATAGTTTTCCCTGCTGGCTCTTTGGGCGGGGGACCCATCTCTAGCCGTAGGCCTTTTTTGTGCCTGGCCCGGCGCCAAGTGGGAAAGGGTGGTGTCGAGGCTGAAGGCAGCAGGAAAGCCCGAAGCCCCCAGGTCTGTGGGGCTACGCAAGCGGTTCCCAAAGAGCTTTAGAACAAGGCATAGTTTTCCCCGCTGGCTCTTTGGGCGGGGGACCCATCTCCAGCTGTATGGCCATTTTTGTGCCTGGCGTGGCGCCAAGTGGGAAAGGGTGGTTTTGAGGCTGAAGGCAGCAGGAAGGCCCGCAGCGCCAAGGTCTGTGGGGCTACGCAAGCGGTTCCCAAAGAGCTTTAGAACAAGGCATAATTTTCCCTGATGGCTCTTTGGGCGGGAGACCCATCTCCAGCCGTATGGCCATTTTTGTGCCTGGCGCGGCGCCAAGTGGGAAAGGGTGTTGTCGAGGCTGAAGGCAGCAGGAAGGCCCGCAGCTCCCAGGTCTGTGGGGCCAAGCAAGCGGTTCCCAAAGAGCTTTAGAACAAGGCATAGTTTTCCCTGCTGGCTCTTTGGGCGGGGGACCCGTCTACAGCCGTATGGCCATTTTTGTGCCTGGCGCGGCGCCAAGTGGGAAAGGGTGATTTTGAGGCTGAAGGCAGCAGCAAAGCCCGCAGCCCCCAGGTCTGTGGGGCTACGCAAGCGGTTCCCAAAGAGCTTTAGAACAAGGCATAGTTTTCCCTGCTGGCTCTTTGGGCGGGGGACCCATCTCCAGCCATATGGCCATTTTTGTGCCTGGCGCGGCGCCAAGTGGGAAAGGGTGGTGTCGAGGCTGAACGCAGCAGGAAAGCCCACAGACCCAAGGTCTGTGGGGCTACGCAAGCGGTTCCCAAAGAGCTTTAGAACAAGGCATAATTTTCCCTGCTGGCTTTTTGGGCGGGGGACCCATCTCCATCCATATGACCATTTTTGTGCCTGGCGCTGCGCCAAGTGGGAAAGGGTGGTTTTGAGGCTGAAGGCAGCAGGAAAGCCCGCAGCCCCAAGGTCTGTGGGACTATGCAAGCGGTTCCCAAAGAGCTTTAGAACAAGGCATAGTTTTCCCTGCTGGCTCTTCGGGCGTGGCACACATCTCCAGCCGTACAGCCATTTTTGTGCCTGGCGCGGCGCCAAGTTGTTAAGGGTGGTGTCGAGGCTGAAGGCAGCAGGAAAGCCCGCAGCCCCCAGGTCTGTGGGGCTACGCAAGCGGTTCCCAAAGAGCTTTAGAACAAGGCATAGTTTTCCCTGCTGGCTCTTTGGGCGGGGGACCCATCTCTAGCCATAGGCCTTTTTTGTGCCTGGCCCGGCGCCAAGTGGGAAAGGGTGGTTTTGAGGCTGAAGGCAGCAGGAAAGCCCACAGCCCCCAGGTCTGTGGGGCTACGCAAGCGGTTCCCAAAGAGCTTTAGAACATGGCATAGTTTTCCCTGCTGGCTCTTTGGGTGGGGGACCCATCTCCAGCCGTATGGCCATTTTTGTGCCTGGCGCGGCGTCAAGTGGGAAAGGGTGGTTTTGAGGCTGAAGGCAGCAGGAAAGCCTGCAGCCCCCAGGTCTGTGGGGCTATGCAAGCGTTTCCCAAAGAGCTTTAGAACAAGGCATAGTTTTCCCTGCTGGCTCCTTGGGCGGGGGACCCATCTCCAGCCGTATGGCCATTCTTGTGCCTGGCGCGGCGCCAATTGGGAAAGGTTGGATTTGAGGCTGAAGGCAGCAGGGAAGCCCGCAGCCCCCAGGTCTGCGGGACAACGCAAGCGGTTCCCAAAGAGCTTTAGAACAAGGCATAGTTTTCCCTGCTGGCTCTTTGGGCATGGGACCCATCTCCAGCCGTATGGCCATTTTTGTGCCTGGCGCGGCGCCAAGTGGGAAAGGGTGTTGTCTAGGCTGAAGGCAGCAGGAAAGCCCGCAGCCCCCAGGTCTGTGGGGCTACGCAAGCGGTTCCCAAAGAGCTTTAGAACAAGGCATAGTTTTCCCTGCTGGCTCTTTGGGCGGGGCACCCATCTCCAGCCGTATGGCCATTTTTGAGCTTGGCGCGGCGCCAAGTGGGAAAGGGTTTTGTCGAGGCTGAAGGCAGAAGGAAAGCCCGCAGGCCCCAGGTCCGTGGGGCTACGCAAGCGGTTCCGAAAGAGCTTTAGAACAAGGCATAATTTTCCCTGCTGGCTCTTTGGGTGGGGGACCCATCTCCAGCCGTATGGCCATTTTTGTGCCTGGCGCGGTACAAAGTGGGAAAGGGTGGTGTCGAGGCTGAAGGCAGCAGGAAAGCCCGCAGCCCCCAGGTCTGTGGGGCTACGCAAGCGGTTCCCAAAGAGCTTTAGAACAAGGCATAGTTTTCCCTGCTGGCTCTTTGGGCCGTTGACCCATCTCCACACATAGGCCATTTTTGTGCCTGGCGCGGTGCCAAGTGGGAAAGGGTGGTGTTGAGGCTGAAGGCAGCAGGAAAGCCCACAGCCCCCAGGTCTGTGGGACAACATAAGCGGTTCCCAAAGAGCTTTAGAACAAGGCATAGTTTTCCCTGCTGGCTCTTTGGGCGTGGCACACTTCTCCAGCCGTATGGCCATTCTTGGGCCTGGCGCGGCACCAAGTGGGAAAAGGTGGTGTCGAGGCTCAAGGCAGCAGGAAAGCCCGCAGCCCCCAGGTCTGTGGGGCTACGCAAGCGGTTCGCAAAGAGATTTAGAACAAGGCATAATTTTCCCTGCTGGCTCCTTGGGTAGGGGACCCATCTCCAGCGGTATGGCCATTTTTGTGCCTGGCGCGGCGCCAATTGGGAAAGGGTGGTGTCGAGGCTGAAGGCAGCAGGAAAGCCCGCAGCCCCCAGGTCTGTGGGGCTACGCAAGCGGTTCCCAAAGAGCTTTAGAACAAGGCATAGTTTTCCCTGCTGGCTCTTCGGGCGTGGCACACATCTCCAGCCGTACAGCCATTTTTGTGCCTGGCGCGGCGCCAAGTTGTAAAGGGTGGTGTCGAGGCTGAAGGCAGCAGGAAAGCCCGCAGCCCCCAGGTCTGTGGGGCTACGCAAGCGGTTCCCAAAGAGCTTTAGAACAAGGCATAGTTTTCCCTGCTGGCTCTTTGGGCGGGGGACCCATCTCTAGCCATAGGCCTTTTTTGTGCCTGGCCCGGCGCCAAGTGGGAAAGGGTGGTTTTGAGGCTGAAGGCAGCAGGAAAGCCCACAGCCCCCAGGTCTGTGGGGCTACGCAAGCGGTTCCCAAAGAGCTTTAGAACATGGCATAGTTTTCCCTGCTGGCTCTTTGGGTGGGGGACCCATCTCCAGCCGTATGGCCATTTTTGTGCCTGGCGCGGCGTCAAGTGGGAAAGGGTGGTTTTGAGGCTGAAGGCAGCAGGAAAGCCTGCAGCCCCCAGGTCTGTGGGGCTATGCAAGCGTTTCCCAAAGAGCTTTAGAACAAGGCATAGTTTTCCCTGCTGGCTCCTTGGGCGGGGGACCCATCTCCAGCCGTATGGCCATTCTTGTGCCTGGCGCGGCGCCAATTGGGAAAGGTTGGATTTGAGGCTGAAGGCAGCAGGGAAGCCCGCAGCCCCCAGGTCTGCGGGACAACGCAAGCGGTTCCCAAAGAGCTTTAGAACAAGGCATAGTTTTCCCTGCTGGCTCTTTGGGCATGGGACCCATCTCCAGCCGTATGGCCATTTTTGTGCCTGGCGCGGCGCCAAGTGGGAAAGGGTGTTGTCTAGGCTGAAGGCAGCAGGAAAGCCCGCAGCCCCCAGGTCTGTGGGGCTACGCAAGCGGTTCCCAAAGAGCTTTAGAACAAGGCATAGTTTTCCCTGCTGGCTCTTTGGGCGGGGCACCCATCTCCAGCCGTATGGCCATTTTTGAGCTTGGCGCGGCGCCAAGTGGGAAAGGGTTTTGTCGAGGCTGAAGGCAGAAGGAAAGCCCGCAGGCCCCAGGTCCGTGGGGCTACGCAAGCGGTTCCGAAAGAGCTTTAGAACAAGGCATAATTTTCCCTGCTGGCTCTTTGGGTGGGGGACCCATCTCCAGCCGTATGGCCATTTTTGTGCCTGGCGCGGTACAAAGTGGGAAAGGGTGGTGTCGAGGCTGAAGGCAGCAGGAAAGCCCGCAGCCCCCAGGTCTGTGGGGCTACGCAAGCGGTTCCCAAAGAGCTTTAGAACAAGGCATAGTTTTCCCTGCTGGCTCTTTGGGCCGTTGACCCATCTCCACACATAGGCCATTTTTGTGCCTGGCGCGGTGCCAAGTGGGAAAGGGTGGTGTTGAGGCTGAAGGCAGCAGGAAAGCCCACAGCCCCCAGGTCTGTGGGACAACATAAGCGGTTCCCAAAGAGCTTTAGAACAAGGCATAGTTTTCCCTGCTGGCTCTTTGGGCGTGGCACACTTCTCCAGCCGTATGGCCATTCTTGGGCCTGGCGCGGCACCAAGTGGGAAAAGGTGGTGTCGAGGCTCAAGGCAGCAGGAAAGCCCGCAGCCCCCAGGTCTGTGGGGCTACGCAAGCGGTTCGCAAAGAGATTTAGAACAAGGCATAATTTTCCCTGCTGGCTCCTTGGGTAGGGGACCCATCTCCAGCGGTATGGCCATTTTTGTGCCTGGCGCGGCGCCAATTGGGAAAGGGTGGTGTCGAGGCTGAAGGCAGCAGGAAAGCCCGCAGCCCCCAGGTCTGTGGGGCTACGCAAGCGGTTCCCAAAGAGTTTTAGAACAAGGCATAGTTTTCCCTGCTGGATCTTTGGGCGGGACACCCATCTCCAGCCGTATGGCCATTTTTGTGCCTGGCGCGGCGCCAAGTGGGAAAGGGTGGTGTCGAGGCTGAAGGCAGCAGGAAAGCCCGCAGCCCCCAGGTCTGTGGGGCTACGCAAGCGGTTCCCAAAGAGCTTTAGAACAAGGCATAGTTTTCCCTGCTGTGTCCTTGGGCGGGGGACCCATCTCCAGCCGTAAGGCCATTTTTGTGCCTGGCGCGGCGCCAAGTGGTAAAGGGTGACTTTGAGGCTGAAGGCAGCAGGAAAGCCCGCAGCTCCCAGGTCTGTGGGGCTACGCAAGCGGTTCCCAAAGAGCTTTAGAACAAGGCATAATTTTCCCTGCTGGCTCTTTGGGTGGGGGACCCATCTCCAGCCGTATGGCCATTTTTGTGCCTGGCGCGGTACAAAGTGGGAAAGGGTGGTGTCGAGGCTGAAGGCAGCAGGAAAGCCCGCAGCCCCCAGGTCTGTGGGACAACATAAGCGGTTCCCAAAGAGCTTTAGAACAAGGCATAGTTTTCCCTGCTAGCTCTTTGGTCGTGGCACACTTCTCCAGCCGTATGGCCATTTTCTGGGCCTGGCGCGGCACCAAGTGGGAAAAGGTGGTGTCGAGGCTCAAGGAAGCAGGAAAGCCCGCAGCCCCCAGGTCTGTGGGGCTACGCAAGCGGTTCCCAAAGAGCTTTAGACCAAGGCATATTTTTCCCTGCTGGCTCTTTGGGCGTGGCACACATCTCCAGCCGTATGGTCATTTTTGTGCCTGGCGTGGCGCCAAGTGGGAAAGGGTAGTGTCGAGGCTGAACGCAGCAGGAAGGCCTGCAGCCCCCAGATCTGTGGGGCTACGCAAGCGGTTCCCAAAGAGCTTTAGAACAAGGCATAGTTTTCCCTGCTGGCTCTTTGGGCACGGGACCCATCTCTGGCCATATGGCCATTTTTGTGCCTGGCGCGGCGCCCAGAGGGAAAGGGTGGTTTTGAGGCTGAAGGCAGCAGGAAAGCCTGCAGCCCCCAGGTCTGTGGGACAACGCAAGCGGTTCGCAAAGAGATTTAGATCAAGGCATAGTTTTCCCTGCTGGCTCTTTGGGCAGGGGACCCATGTCCAGCCGTATGGACATTTTTGTGCCTGGCACGGCGCCAAGTGGGAAAGGGTGGTGTCGAGGCTGAAGGCAGCAGGAAAGCCCGCAGCCCCCAGGTCTGTGGGGCTACGCAAGCGGTTCCCAAAGAGCTTTAGAACAAGGCATAGTTTTCCCTGCTGGCTCTTTGGGCGGGGGACCCATCTCCAGCTGTATGGCCATTTTTGTGCCTGGCGTGGCGCCAAGTGGGAAAGGGTGGTTTTGAGGCTGAAGGCAGCAGGAAGGCCCGCAGCCCCAAGGTCTGTGGGGCTACGCAAGCGGTTCCCAAAGAGCTTTAGAACAAGGCATGGTTTTCCCTGCTGGCTCTTTGGGCGGGGGACCCGTCTACAGCCGTAAGGCCATTTTTGTGCCTGGCGCGGCGCCAAGTGGGAAAGGGTGATTTTGAGGCTGAAGGCAGCAGCAAAGCCCGCAGCCCCCAGGTCTGTGGGGCTACGCAAGCGGTTCCCAAAGAGCTTTAGAACAAGGCATAGTTGTCCCTGCTGGCTCTTTGGGCGGGGGACCCATCTCCAGCCGTATGGCCATTTTTGTGCCTGGCGCGGCACCAAGTGGGAAAGGGTGGTTTTGAGGCTGAAGGCAGCAGGAAAGCCTGCAGCCCCCAGGTCTGTGGGGCTACGCAAGCGGTTCCCAAAGAGCTTTAGAACAAGGCATAGTTTTCCCTGCTGGCTCTTTGGGCGGGGGACCCGTCTACAGCCGTATGGCCATTCTTGTGCCTGGCGCGGCGCCAAGTGGGAAAGGCTGATTTTGAGGCTGAAGGCAGCAGCAAAGCCCGCAGCCCCCAGGTCTGTGGGGCTACGCAAGCGGTTCCCAAAGAGCTTTAGAACAAGGCATAGTTGTCCCTGCTGGCTCTTTGGGCGGGGGACCCATCTCCAGCCGTATGGCCATTTTTGTGCCTGGCGCGGCACCAAGTGGGAAAGGGTGGTTTTGAGGCTGAAGGCAGCAGGAAAGCCTGCAGCCCCCAGGTCTGTGGGGCTACGCAAGCGGTTCCCAAAGACCTTTAGAACAAGGCATAGTTTTCCCTGCTGGCTCTTTGGGCGTGGCACACTTCTCCAGCTGTATGGCCATTCTTGTGCCTGGCGCGGCGCCAAGTGGGAAAGGGTGGTTTTGAGGCTGAAGGCAGCAGGAAAGCCTGCAGCCCCCAGGTCTGTGGGGCTACGCAAGCGGTTGCCAAAGAGCTTTAGAACAAGGCATAGTTTTCCCTGCTGGCTCTTTGGGCGGGGGACCCGTCTACAGCCGTATGGCCATTTTTGTGCCTGGCGCGGCGCCAAGTGGGAAAGGCTGATTTTGAGGCTGAAGGCAGCAGCAAAGCCCGCAGCCCCCAGGTCTGTGGGGCTACGCAAGCGGTTCCCAAAGAGCTTTAGAACAAGGCATAGTTGTCCCTGCTGGCTCTTTGGGCGGGGGACCCATCTCCAGCCGTATGGCCATTTTTGTGCCTGGCGCGGCACCAAGTGGGAAAGGGTGGTTTTGAGGCTGAAGGCAGCAGGAAAGCCTGCAGCCCCCAGGTCTGTGGGGCTACGCAAGCGGTTCCCAAAGACCTTTAGAACAAGGCATAGTTTTCCCTGCTGGCTCTTTGGGCGTGGCACACTTCTCCAGCTGTATGGCCATTCTTGTGCCTGGCGCGGCGCCAAGTGGGAAAGGGTGGTTTTGAGGCTGAAGGCAGCAGGAAAGCCTGCAGCCCCCAGGTCTGTGGGGCTACGCAAGCGGTTCCCAAAGAGCTTTAGAACAAGGCATAGTTTTCCCTGCTGGCTCTTTGGGCGGGGGACCCGTCTACAGCCGTATGGCCATTTTTGTGCCTGGCGCGGCGCCAAGTGGGAAAGGCTGATTTTGAGGCTGAAGGCAGCAGCAAAGCCCGCAGCCCCCAGGTCTGTGGGGCTACGCAAGCGGTTCCCAAAGAGCTTTAGAACAAGGCATAGTTGTCCCTGCTGGCTCTTTGGGCGGGGGACCCATCTCCAGCCATATGGCCATTTTTGTGCCTGGCGCGGCACCAAGTGGGAAAGGGTGGTTTTGAGGCTGAAGGCAGCAGGAAAGCCTGCAGCCCCCAGGTCTGTGGGGCTACGCAAGCGGTTCCCAAAGAGGTTTAGAACAAGGCATATTTTTCCCTGCTGGCTCTTTGGGCGGGGGTCCCATCTCCAGCCATATGGCAATTTTTGTGCCTGGCGCGGCGCCAAGTGGGAAAGTGTGGTGTCGAGGCTGAAGGCAGCAGGAAGGTCCGCAGCTCCCAGGTCTGTGGGGCTACGCAAGCGGTTCCCAAAGAGCTTTAGAACAAGGCATAGTTTTCCCTGCTGGCTCTTTGGGCGTGGGACCCATCTCTAGCCATAGGCCTTTTTTGTGCCTGGCGTGGCGCCAAGTGGGAAAGGGTGGTTTTGAGGCTGAAGGCAGCAGGAAAGCCCACAGCCCCCAGGTCTGTGGGACAACGTAAGCGATTCCCAAAGAGCTTTAGAAAAAGGCATAGTTTTCCCTGCTGGCTCTTTGGGCGGGGGACCCATCTCCAGCCGTATGGCCATTCTTGTGCCTGGCGCGGCGCCAAGTGGGAAAGGGTGTTGTCTAGGCTGAAGGCAGCAGCAAAGCCCGCAGCCCCCAGGTCTGTGGGACAACGCAAGCGGTTCCCAAAGAGCTTTAGAACAAGGCATAGTTTTCCCTGCTGGCTCTTTGGGCATCGGACCCATCTCCAGCCGTATGGCCATTTTTGTGCCTGGCGCGGCGCCAAGTGGGAAAGGGTGTTGTCTAGGCTGAAGGCAGCAGGAAAGCCCGCAGCCCCCAGGTCTGTGGGGCTACGCAAGCGGTTCCCAAAGAGTTTTAGAACAAGGCATAGTTTTCCCTGCTGGCTCTTTGGGCGGGACACCCATCTCCAGCCGTATGGCCATTTTTGTGCCTGGCGCGGCGCCAAGTGGGAAAGGGTGGTGTCGAGGCTGAACGCAGCAGGAAAGCCCGCAGCCCCAAGGTCTGTGGGGCTACGCAAGCGGTTCCCAAAGAGCTTTAGAACAAGGCATAGTTTTCCCTGCTGTGTCCTTGGGCGGGGGACCCATCACCAGCCGTATGGCCATTTTTGTGCCTGGCGCGGCACCAAGTGGGAAAGGGTGGCTTTTGAGGCTGAAGGCAGCAGGAAGGTCCGCAGCCCCCAGGTCTGTGGGGCTACGCAAGCGGTTCCCAAAGAGCTTTCGAACAAGGCATAATTTTCCCTGCTGGCTCTTTGGGCGGGGGACCCATCTCCAGCCATATGACCATTTTTGTGCCTGGCGCTGCGTCAAGTGGGAAAGGGTGGTTTTGAGGCTGAAGGCAGCAGGAAAGCCCGCAGCCCCCAGGTCTGTGGGGCTATGCAAGCGGTTCCCAAAGAGCTTTAGAAAAAGGCATAGTTTTCCCTGCTGGCTCTTTGGGCCTGGGACCCATCTCCAGCCGTATGGCCATTTTTGTGCCTGGCGCGGCGTCAAGTGGGAAAGGGTGGTGTTGAGGCTGAAGGCAGCAGCAAAGCCCGCAGCCCCCAGGTCTGTGGGACAACGCAAGCGGTTCCCAAAGAGCTTTAGAACAAGGCATAGTTTTCCCTGCTGGCTCTTTGGGCATGGGACCCATCTCCAGCCGTATGGCCATTTTTGTGCCTGGCGCGGCGCCAAGTGGGAAAGGGTGGTTTTGAGGCTGAAGGCAGCAGGAAAGCCCGCAGCCCCCAGGTCTGTGGGGCTACGCAAGCGATTCCCAAAGAGTTTTAGAACAAGGCATAGTTTTCCCTGCTGGATCTCTGGGCGGGACACCCATCTCCAGCCGTATGGCCATTTTTGTGCCTGGCGCGGCGCCAAGTGGGAAAGGGTGGTGTCGAGGCTGAACGCAGCAGGAAAGCCTGCAGCCCCCAGGTCTGTGGGGCTACGCAAGCGGTTCCCAAAGAGCTTTAGAACAAGGCATAGTTTTCCCTGCTGTGTCCTTGGGCGGGGGACCCATCTCCAGCCGTAAGGCCATTTTTGTGCCTGGCGCGGCGCCAAGTGGGAAAGGGTGATTTTGAGGCTGAAGGCAGCAGGAAAGCCCGCAGCCCCCAGGTCTGTGGGGCTACGCAAGCGGTTCCCAAAGAGCTTTAGAACAAGGCATAGTTGTCCCTGCTGGCTCTTTGGGCGGGGGACCCATCTCCAGCCGTATGGCCATTTTTGTGCCTGGCGCGGCACCAAGTGGGAAAGGGTGGTTTTGAGGCTGAAGGCAGCAGGAAAGCCTGCAGCCCCCAGGTCTGTGGGGCTACGCAAGCGGTTCCCAAAGAGCTTTAGAACAAGGCATAGTTTTCCCTGCTGGCTCTTTGGGCGTGGCACACTTCTCCAGCTGTATGGCCATTCTTGTGCCTGGCGCGGCGCCAAGTGGGAAAGGGTGGTGTCGAGGCTGAAGGCAGCAGGAAAGCCCGCAGCCCCCAGGTCTGTGGGGCTACGCAAGCGGTTCCCAAAGAGCTTTAGAAGAAGGCATAGTTTTCCCTGCTGGCTCTTTGGGCGGGGGTCCCATCTCTGGCCATATGGCCATTTTTGTGCCTGGCGCGGCGCCCAGAGGGAAAGGGTGGTTTTGAGGCTGAAGGCAGCAGGAAAGCCTGCAGTCCCCAGGTCTGTGGGACAACGCAAGCGGTTCGCAAAGAGATTTAGATCAAGGCATAGTTTTCCCTGCTGGCTCTTTGGGCAGGGGACCCATGTCCAGCCGTATGGACATTTTTGTGCCTGGCGCGGCGCCAAGTGGGAAAGGGTGGTGTCGAGGCTGAAGGCAGCAGGAAAGCCCGCAGCCCCCAGGTCTGTGGGGCTACGCAAGCGGTTCCCAAAGAGCTTTAGAAGAAGGCATAGTTTTCCCTGCTGGCTCTTTGGGCGTGGCACACTTCTCCAGCCGTATGGCCATTCTTGGGCATGGCGCGGCACCAATTGGGAAAGGGTGGTGTCGAGGCTGAAGGCAGCAGGAAAGCCTGCAACCCCCAGGTCTGTGGGGCTACGCAAGCGGTTCTCAAAGAGTTTTAGAACAAGGCATAGTTTTCCCTGCTGGCTCTTTAGGCGGGGGACCCATCTCCAGCTGTATGGCCATTTTTGTGCCTGGCGTGGCGCCAAGTGGGAAAGGGTGGTTTTGAGGCTGAAGGCAGCAGGAAAGCCTGCAGCCCCCAGGTCTGTGGGGCTACGCAAGCGGTTCCCAAAGAGCTTTAGAACAAGGCATATTTTTCCCTGCTGGCTCTTTGGGCGGGGGTCCCATCTCCAGCCATATGGCAATTTTTGTGCCTGGCGCGGCGCCAAGTGGGAAAGGGTGGTGTCGAGGCTGAAGGCAGCAGGAAGGTCCGCAGCTCCCAGGTCTGTGGTGTTACGCAAGCGGTTCCCAAAGAGCTTTAGAACAAGGCATAGTTTTCCCTGCTGGCTCTTTGGGCGTGGGACCCATCTCTAGCCACAGGCCTTTTTTGTGCCTGGCGTGGCGCCAAGTGGGAAAGGGTGGTTTTGAGGCTGAAGGCAGCAGGAAAGCCCGCAGCCCCCAGGTCTGTGGGACAACGTAAGTGGTTCCCAAAGAGCTTTAGAAAAAGGCATAGTTTTCCCTGCTGGCTCTTTGGGCGGGGGACCCATCTCCAGCCGTATGGCCATTCTTGTGCCTGGCGCGGCGCCAAGTGGGAAAGGGTGTTGTCTAGGCTGAAGGCAGCAGCAAAGCCCGCAGCCCCCAGGTCTGTGGGACAACGCAAGCGGTTCCCAAAGAGCTTTAGAACAAGGCATAATTTTCCCTGCTGGCTCTTTGGGCATGGGACCCATCTCCAGCCGTATGGCCATTTTTGTGCCTGGCGCGGCGCCAAGCGGGAAAGGGTGTTGTCTAGGCTGAAGGCAGCAGGAAAGCCCGCAGCCCCCAGGTCTGTGGGGCTACGCAAGCGGTTCCCAAATAGTTTTAGAACAAGGCATAGTTTTCCCTGCTGGATCTTTGGGCGGGACACCCATCTCCAGCCGTATGGCCATTTTTGTGCCTGGCGCGGCGCCAAGTGGGAAAGGGTGGTGTCGAGGCTGAACGCAGCAGGAAAGCCCGCAGCCCCAAGGTCTGTGGGGCTACGCAAGCGGTTCCCAAAGAGCTTTAGAACAAGGCATAGTTTTCCCTGCTGTGTCCTTGGGCGGGGGACCCATTTCCAGCCGTAAGGCCATTTTTGTGCCTGGCGCGGCGCCAAGTGGGAAAGGGTGACTTTGAGGCTGAAGGCAGCAGGAAAGCCCGCAGCTCCCAGGTCTGTGGGGCTCTGCAAGCGGTTCCCAAAGAGCTTTAGAACAAGGCATATTTTTCCCTGCTGGCTCTTTGGGCGGGGGTCCCATCTCCAGCCATATGGCTATTTTTGTGCCTGGCGCGGCGCCAAGTGGGAAAGGGTGGCTTTTGAGGCTGAAGGCAGCAGGAAGGTCCGCAGCCCCCAGGTCTGTGGGGCTACGCAAGCGGTTCCCAAAGAGCTTTAGAACAAGGCATAATTTTCCCTTCTGGCTCTTTGGGCGGGGGACCCATCTCCAGCCATATGACCATTTTTGTGCCTGGCGCTGCGCCAAGTGGGAAAGGGTGGTTTTGAGGCTGAAGGCAGCAGGAAAGCCCGCAGCCCCCAGGTCTGTGGGGCTATGCAAGCGGTTCCCAAAGAGCTTTAGAACAAAGCATAGTTTTCCCTGCTGGCTCTTTGGGCGTGGCACCCATCTCCAGCCGTACAGCCATTTTTGTGCCTGGCGCGGCGCCAAGTGGTAAAGGGTGGTGTCGAGGCTGAAGGCAGCAGGAATGCCCGCAGCCCCCAGGTCTGTGGGGCTACGCAAGCGGTTCCCAAAGAGCTTTAGAACAAGGCATAGTTTTCCCTGCTGGCTCTTTGGGCGGGGGACCCGTCTACAGCCGTATGGCCATTTTTGTGCCTGGCGCGGCGCCAAGTGGGAAAGGGTGATTTTGAGGCTGAAGGCAGCAGCAAAGCCCGCAGCCCCCAGGTCTCTGGGGCTACGCAAGCGGTTCCCAAAGAGCTTTAGAACAAGGCATAGTTTTCCCTGCTGGCTCTTTGGGCGTGGCACACTTCTCCAGCCGTATGGCCATTCTTGGGCATGGCGCGGCACCAATTGGAAAGGGTGGTGTCGAGGCTGAAGGCAGCAGGAAAGCCTGCAACCCCCAGGTCTGTGGGGCTACGCAAGCGGTTCCCAAAGAGCTTTAGAACAAGGCATAGTTTTCCCTGCTGGCTCTTTGGGCGGGAGACCCATCTCCAGCCATATGGCCATTTTTGTGCCTGGCGCGGCGCCAAGTGGGAAAGGGTGGTTTTGAGGCTGAAGGCAGCAGGAAAGCCCCCGGCCCCCAGGTCTGTGGGACAACGTAAGCGGTTCCCAAAGAGCTTTAGAAAAAGGCATAGTTTTCCCTGCTGGCTCTTTGGGCCTGGGACCCATCTCCAGCCGTATGGCCATTTTTGTGCCTAGCGCGGCGCCAAGTGGGAAAGGGTGACTTTGAGGCTGAAGGCAGCAGGAAAGCCCGCAGCTCCCAGGTCTGTGGGGCTATGCAAGCGGTTCCCAAAGAGCTTTAGAACAAGGCATAGTTTTCCCTGCTGGCTCTTTGGGCGGGGGACCCGTCTACAGCCGTATGGCCATTTTTGTGCCTGGCGCGGTACAAAGTGGTAAAGGGTGGTTTTGAGGCTGAAGGCAGCAGGAAAGCCCGCAGCCCCCAGGTCTGTGGGGCTACGCAAGCGGTTCCCAAAGAGTTTTAGAAGAAGGCATAGTTTTCCCTGCTGGCTCTTTGGGCACGGGACCCATCTCTGGCCATATGGCCATTTTTGTGCCTGGCGCGGCGCCCAGAGGGAAAGGGTGGTTTTGAGGCTGAAGGCAGCAGGAAAGCCTGCAGTCCCCAGGTCTGTGGGACAACGCAAGCGGTTCGCAAAGAGATTTAGATCAAGGCATAGTTTTCCCTGCTGGCTCTTTGGGCACGGGACCCATGTCCAGCCGTATGGACATTTTTGTGCCTGGCGCGGCGCCAAGTGGGAAAGGGTGGTGTCGAGGCTGAAGGCAGCAGGAAAGCCCGCAGCCCCCAGGTCTGTGGGGCTACGCAAGCGGTTCTGAAAGAGTTTTAGAACAAGGCATAGTTTTCCCTGCTGGCTCTTTGGGCGGGGGACCCATCTCCAGCTGTATGGCCATTTTTGTGCCTGGCGTGGCGCCAAGTGGGAAAGGGTGGTTTTGAGGCTGAAGGCAGCAGGAAGGCCCGCAGCCCCAAGGTCTGTGGGGCTACGCGAGCGGTTCCCAAAGAGCTTTAGAACAAGGCATAGTTTTCCCTGCTGGCTCTTTGGGCGGGAGACCCATCTCCAGCCGTATGGCCATTTTTGTGCCTGGCGCGGCGCCAAGTGGGAAAGGGTGGTTTTGAGGCTGAAGGCAGCAGGAAGGCCCGCAGCTCCCAGGTCTGTGGGGCTACGCAAGCGGTTCCCAAAGAGCTTTAGAACAAGGCATAGTTTTCCCTGCTGGCTCTTTGGGCGGGGGACCCGTCTACAGCCGTATGGCCATTTTTGTGCCTGGCGCGGCGCCAAGTGGGAAAGGGTGATTTTGAGGCTGAAGGCAGCAGGAAAGCCTGCAGCCCCCAGGTCTGTGGGGCTACGCAAGCGGTTCCCAAAGAGCTTTAGAACAAGGCATAGTTTTCCCTGCTGGCTCTTTGGGCGGGGGACCCATCTCCAGCCGTTTGGCCATTTTTGTGCCTGGCGCGGCACCAAGTGGGAAAGGGTGGTTTTGAGGCTGAAGGCAGCAGGAAAGCCTGCAGCCCCCAGGTCTGTGGGGCTACGCAAGCGGTTCCCAAAGACCTTTAGAACAAGGCATATTTTTCCCTGCTGGCTCTTTGGGCGTGGCACACTTCTCCAGCCGTATGGCCATTTTTGTGCCTGGCGCGGCGCCAAGTGGGAAAGGGTGGTTTTGAGGCTGAAGGCAGCAGGAAAGCCTGCAGCCCCCAGGTCTGTGGGGCTACGCAAGCGGTTCCCAAAGAGCTTTAGAACAAGGCATAGTTTTCCCTGCTGGCTCTTTGGGCGGGGGTCCCATCGCCAGCCATATGGCAATTTTTGTGCCTGGCGCGGCGCCAAGTGGGAAAGGGTGGTGTCGAGGCTTAAGGCAGCAGCAAAGCCCGCAGCCCCCAGGTCTGTGGGACAACGCAAGCGGTTCCCAAAGAGCTTTAGAACAAGGCATAGTTTTCCCTGCTGGCTCTTTGGGCATGGGACCCATCTCCAGCCGTATGGCCATTTTTGTGCCTGGCGCGGCGCCAAGTGGGAAAGGGTGGTGTCGAGGCTGAACGCAGCAGGAAAGTCCGCAGCCCCAAGGTCTGTGGGGCTACGCAAGCGGTTCCCAAAGAGCTTTAGAACAAGGCATAGTTTTCCCTGCTGTGTCCTTGGGCGGGGGACCCATCTCCAGCCGTAAGGCCATTTTTGTGCCTGGCGCGGCGCCAAGTGGGAAAGGGTGACTTTGAGGCTGAAGGCAGCAGGAAAGCCCGCAGCTCCCAGGTCTGTGGGGCTCTGCAAGCGGTTTCCAAAGAGCTTTAGAACAAGGCATATTTTTCCCTGCTGGCTCTTTGGACGGGGGTCCCATCTCCAGCCATATGGCTATTTTTGTGCCTGGCGCGGTACAAAGTGGGAAAGGGTGGCTTTTGAGGCTGAAGGCAGCAGGAAGGTCCGCAGCCCCCAGGTCTGTGGGGCTACGCAAGCGGTTCCCAAAGAGCTTTCGAACAAGGCATAATTTTCCGTGCTGGCTCTTTGGGCGGGGGACCCATCTCCAGCCATATGACCATTTTTGTGCCTGGCGCTGCGCCAAGTGGGAAAGGGTGGTTTTGAGGCTGAAGGCAGCAGGAAAGC
Source organism: Rissa tridactyla (assembly GCF_028500815.1). Lineage (NCBI taxonomy): Eukaryota > Metazoa > Chordata > Aves > Charadriiformes > Laridae > Rissa > Rissa tridactyla. Next base: position 2,122,168 of record NC_071490.1, on the reverse strand, counting down.
CCGCAGCCCCCAGGTCTGTGGGGCTATGCAAGCGGTTCCCAAAGAGCTTTAGAACAAGGCATAGTTTTCCCTGCTGGCTCTTTGGGCGTGGCACCCATCTCCAGCCGTACAGCCATTTTTGTGCCTGGCGCGGCGCCAAGTGGTAAAGGGTGGTGTCGAGGCTGAAGGCAGCAGGAAAGCCTGCAACCCCCAGGTCTGTGGGGCTACGCAAGCGGTTCTCAAAGAGTTTTAGAACAAGGCATAATTTTCCCTGCTGGCTCTTTAGGCGGGGGACCCATCTCCAGCTGTATGGCCATTTTTGTGCCTGGCGTGGCGCCAAGTGGGAAAGGGTGGTTTTGAGGCTGAAGGCAGCAGGAAGGCCCGCAGCCCCAAGGTCTGTGGGGCTACGCGAGCGGTTCCCAAGGAGCTTTAGGAAAAGGCATAGTTTTCCCTGCTGGCTCTTTGGGCGGGGGACCCATCTCCAGCCGTATGGCCATTTTTGTGCCTGGCGCGGCGCCAAGTGGGAAAGGGTGGTTTTGAGGCTGAAGGCAGCAGGAAGGCCCGCAGCTCCCAGGTCTGTGGGGCCAAGCAAGCGGTTCCCAAAGAGCTTTAGAACAAGGCATAGTTTTCCCTGCTGGCTCTTTGGGCGGGGGACCCGTCTACAGCCGTATGGCCATTTTTGTGCCTGGCGCGGCGCCAAGTGGGAAAGGGTGATTTTGAGGCTGAAGGCAGCAGCAAAGCCCGCAGCCCCCAGGTCTGTGGGGCTACGCAAGCAGTTCCCAAAGAGCTTTAGAACAAGGCATAGTTTTCCCTGCTGGCTCTTTGGGCGGGGGACCCATCTCCAGCCGTATGGCCATTTTTGTGCCTGGCGCGGCACCAAGTGGGAAAGGGTGGTTTTGAGGCTGAAGGCAGCAGGAAAGCCTGCAGCCCCCAGGTCTGTGGGGCTACGCAAGCGGTTCCCAAAGACCTTTAGAACAAGGCATATTTTTCCCTGCTGGCTCTTTGGGCGTGGCACACTTCTCCAGCTGTATGGCCATTCTTGTGCCTGGCGCGGCGCCAAGTGGGAAAGGGTGGTTTTGAGGCTGAAGGCAGCAGGAAAGCCTGCAGCCCCCAGGTCTGTGGGGCTACGCAAGCGGTTCCCAAAGAGCTTTAGAACAAGGCATATTTTTCCCTGCTGGCTCTTTGGGCGGGGGTCCCATCTCCAGCCATATGGCAATTTTTGTGCCTGGCGCGGCGCCAAGTGGGAAAGGGTGGTGTCGAGGCTGAAGGCAGCAGGAAGGTCCGCAGCTCCCAGGTCTGTGGGGCTACGCAAGCGGTTCCCAAAGAGCTTTAGAACAAGGCATAGTTTTCCCTGCTGTGTCCTTGGGCGGGGGACCCATCTCCAGCCGTAAGGCCATTTTTGTGCCTGGCGCGGCGCCAAGTGGGAAAGGGTGACTTTGAGGCTGAAGGCAGCAGGAAAGCCCGCAGCTCTCAGGTCTGTGGGGCTCTGCAAGCGGTTTCCAAAGAGCTTTAGAACAAGGCATATTTTTCCCTGCTGGCTCTTTGGACGGGGGTCCCATCTCCAGCCATATGGCTATTTTTGTGCCTGGCGCGGTACAAAGTGGGAAAGGGTGGCTTTTGAGGCTGAAGGCAGCAGGAAGGTCCGCAGCCCCCAGGTCTGTGGGGCTACGCAAGCGGTTCCCAAAGAGCTTTCGAACAAGGCATAATTTTCCGTGCTGGCTCTTTGGGCGGGGGACCCATCTCCAGCCATATGACCATTTTTGTGCCTGGCGCTGCGCCAAGTGGGAAAGGGTGGTTTTGAGGCTGAAGGCAGCAGGAAAGCCCGCAGCCCCCAGGTCTGTGGGGCTATGCAAGCGGTTCCCAAAGAGCTTTAGAACAAGGCATAGTTTTCCCTGCTGGCTCTTTGGGCGTGGCACCCATCTCCAGCCGTACAGCCATTTTTGTGCCTGGCGCGGCGCCAAGTGGTAAAGGGTGGTGTCGAGGCTGAAGGCAGCAGGAAAGCCTGCAACCCCCAGGTCTGTGGGGCTACGCAAGCGGTTCTCAAAGAGTTTTAGAACAAGGCATAATTTTCCCTGCTGGCTCTTTAGGCGGGGGACCCATCTCCAGCTGTATGGCCATTTTTGTGCCTGGCGTGGCGCCAAGTGGGAAAGGGTGGTTTTGAGGCTGAAGGCAGCAGGAAGGCCCGCAGCCCCAAGGTCTGTGGGGCTACGCGAGCGGTTCCCAAGGAGCTTTAGGAAAAGGCATAGTTTTCCCTGCTGGCTCTTTGGGCGGGGGACCCATCTCCAGCTGTATGGCCATTCTTGTGCCTGGCGCGGCGCCAAGTGGGAAAGGGTGGTTTTGAGGCTGAAGGCAGCAGGAAAGCCTGCAGCCCCCAGGTCTGTGGGGCTACGCAAGCGGTTCCCAAAGAGCTTTAGAACAAGGCATATTTTTCCCTGCTGGCTCTTTGGGCGGGGGTCCCATCTCCAGCCATATGGCAATTTTTGTGCCTGGCGCGGCGCCAAGTGGGAAAGGGTGGTGTCGAGGCTGAAGGCAGCAGGAAGGTCCGCAGCTCCCAGGTCTGTGGGGCTACGCAAGCGGTTCCCAAAGAGCTTTAGAACAAGGCATAGTTTTCCCTGCTGTGTCCTTGGGCGGGGGACCCATCTCCAGCCGTAAGGCCATTTTTGTGCCTGGCGCGGCGCCAAGTGGGAAAGGGTGACTTTGAGGCTGAAGGCAGCAGGAAAGCCCGCAGCTCTCAGGTCTGTGGGGCTCTGCAAGCGGTTCCCAAAGAGCTTTAGAACAAGGCATAGTTTTCCCTGCTGGCTCTTTGGGCGGGGGACCCGTCTCCAGCCGTATGGCCATTTTTGTGCCTGGCGCGGCACCAAGTGGGAAAGGGTGGTTTTGAGGCTGAAGGCAGCAGGAAAGCCTGCAGCCCCCAGGTCTGTGGGGCTACGCAAGCGGTTCCCAAAGACCTTTAGAACAAGGCATATTTTTCCCTGCTGGCTCTTTGGGCGTGGCACACTTCTCCAGCTGTATGGCCATTCTTGTGCCTGGCGCGGCGCCAAGTGGGAAAGGGTGGTTTTGAGGCTGAAGGCAGCAGGAAAGCCTGCAGACCCAGGTCTGTGGGGCTACGCAAGCGGTTCCCAAAGAGCTTTAGAACAAGGCATATTTTTCCCTGCTGGCTCTTTGGGCGGGGGTCCCATCTCCAGCCATATGGCAATTTTTGTGCCTGGCGCGGCGCCAAGCGGGAAAGGGTGTTGTCTAGGCTGAAGGCAGCAGGAAAGCCCGCAGCCCCCAGGTCTGTGGGGCTACGCAAGCGGTTCCCAAAGAGCTTTAGAACAAGGCATAATTTTCCCTTCTGGCTCTTTGGGCGGGGGACCCATCTCCAGCCATATGACCATTTTTGTGCCTGGCGCTGCGCCAAGTGGGAAAGGGTGGTTTTGAGGCTGAAGGCAGCAGGAAAGCCCGCAGCCCCCAGGTCTGTGGGGCTATGCAAGCGGTTCCCAAAGAGCTTTAGAACAAAGCATAGTTTTCCCTTGCTGGCTCTTTGGGCGTGGCACCCATCTCCAGCCGTATGGCCATTTTTGTGCCTGGCGCGGCGCCAAGTGGTAAAGGGTGGTGTCGAGGCTGAAGGCAGCAGGAATGCCCGCAGCCCCCAGGTCTGTGGGGCTACGCAAGCGGTTCCCAAAGAGCTTTAGAACAAGGCATAGTTTTCCCTGCTGGCTCTTTGGGCGGGGGACCCGTCTACAGCCGTATGGCCATTTTTGTGCCTGGCGCGGCGCCAAGTGGGAAAGGGTGATTTTGAGGCTGAAGGCAGCAGGAAAGCCCGCAGCCCCCAGGTCTGTGGGGCTACGCAAGCGGTTCCCAAAGAGCTTTAGAACAAGGCATAGTTTTCCCTGCTGGCTCTTTGGGCGTGGCACACTTCTCCAGCCGTATGGCCATTCTTGGGCATGGCGCGGCACCAATTGGGAAAGGGTGGTATCGAGGCTGAAGGCAGCAGGAAAGCCTGCAACCCCCAGGTCTGTGGGGCTACGCAAGCGGTTCCCAAAGAGCTTTAGAACAAGGCATAGTTTTCCCTGCTGGCTCTTTGGGCGGGAGACCCATCTCCAGCCATATGGCCATTTTTGTGCCTGGCGCGGCGCCAAGTGGGAAAGGGTGGTTTTGAGGCTGAAGGCAGCAGGAAAGCCCCCGGCCCCCAGGTCTGTGGGACAACGTAAGCGGTTCCCAAAGAGCTTTAGAAAAAGTCATAGTTTTCCCTGCTGGCTCTTTGGGCCTGGGACCCATCTCCAGCCGTATGGCCATTTTTGTGCCTAGCGCGGCGCCAAGTGGGAAAGGGTGACTTTGAGGCTGAAGGCAGCAGGAAAGCCCGCAGCTCCCAGGTCTGTGGGGCTATGCAAGCGGTTCCCAAAGAGCTGTAGAACAAGGCATAGTTTTCCCTGCTGGCTCTTTGGGCGGGGGACCCATCTCCAGCCGTATGGCCATTTTTGTGCCTGGCGCGGTACAAAGTGGTAAAGGGTGGTGTCGAGGCTGAAGGCAGCAGGAAAGCCCGCAGCCCCCAGGTCTGTGGGGCTACGCAAGCGGTTCCCAAAGAGCTTTAGAACAAGGCATAGTTTTCCCTGCTGGCTCTTTGGGCACGGGACCCATCTCTGGCCATATGGCCATTTTTGTGCCTGGCGCGGCGCCCAGAGGGAAAGGGTGGTTTTGAGGCTGAAGGCAGCAGGAAAGCCTGCAGTCCCCAGGTCTGTGGGACAACGCAAGCGGTTCGCAAAGAGATTTAGATCAAGGCATAGTTTTCCCTGCTGGCTCTTTGGGCAGGGGACCCATGTCCAGCCGTATGGACATTTTTGTGCCTGGCGCGGCGCCAAGTGGGAAAGGGTGGTGTCGAGGCTGAAGGCAGCAGGAAAGCCCGCAGCCCCCAGGTCTGTGGGGCTACGCAAGCGGTTCTGAAAGAGTTTTAGAACAAGGCATAGTTTTCCCTGCTGGCTCTTTGGGCGGGGGACCCATCTCCAGCTGTATGGCCATTTTTGTGCCTGGCGTGGCGCCAAGTGGGAAAGGGTGGTTTTGAGGCTGAAGGCAGCAGGAAGGCCCGCAGCCCCAAGGTCTGTGGGGCTACGCGAGCGGTTCCCAAAGAGCTTTAGAACAAGGCATAGTTTTCCCTGCTGGCTCTTTGGGCGGGGGACCCATCTCCAGCCGTATTGCCATTTTTGTGCCTGGCGCGGCGCCAAGTGGGAAAGGGTGGTTTTGAGGCTGAAGGCAGCAGGAAGGCCCGCAGCTCCCAGGTCTGTGGGGCTACGCAAGCGGTTCCCAAAGAGCTTTAGAACAAGGCATAGTTTTCCCTGCTGGCTCTTTGGGCGGGGGACCCGTCTACAGCCGTATGGCCATTTTTGTGCCTGGCGCGGCGCCAAGTGGGAAAGGGTGATTTTGAGGCTGAAGGCAGCAGGAAAGCCTGCAGCCCCCAGGTCTGTGGGGCTACGCAAGCGGTTCCCAAAGAGCTTTAGAACAAGGCATAGTTTTCCCTGCTGGCTCTTTGGGCAGGGGACCCATCTCCAGCCGTTTGGCCATTTTTGTGCCTGGCGCGGCACCAAGTGGGAAAGGGTGGTTTTGAGGCTGAAGGCAGCAGGAAAGCCTGCAGCCCCCAGGTCTGTGGGGCTACGCAAGCGGTTCCCAAAGACCTTTAGAACAAGGCATATTTTTCCCTGCTGGCTCTTTGGGCGTGGCACACTTCTCCAGCTGTATGGCCATTCTTGTGCCTGGCGCGGCGCCAAGTGGGAAAGGGTGGTTTTGAGGCTGAAGGCAGCAGGAAAGCCTGCAGCCCCCAGGTCTGTGGGGCTACGCAAGCGGTTCCCAAAGACCTTTAGAACAAGGCATAGTTTTCCCTGCTGGCTCTTTGGGCGGGGGTCCCATCGCCAGCCATATGGCAATTTTTGTGCCTGGCGCGGCGCCAAGTGGGAAAGGGTGGTGTCGAGGCTTAAGGCAGCAGCAAAGCCCGCAGCCCCCAGGTCTGTGGGACAACGCAAGCGGTTCCCAAAGAGCTTTAGAACAAGGCATAGTTTTCCCTGCTGGCTCTTTGGGCATGGGACCCATCTCCAGCCGTATGGCCATTTTTGTGCCTGGCGCGGCGCCAAGTGGGAAAGGGTGGTGTCGAGGCTGAACGCAGCAGGAAAGCCCGCAGCCCCAAGGTCTGTGGGGCTACGCAAGCGGTTCCCAAAGAGCTTTAGAACAAGGCATAGTTTTCCCTGCTGTGTCCTTGGGCGGGGGACCCATCTCCAGCCGTAAGGCCATTTTTGTGCCTGGCGCGGCGCCAAGTGGGAAAGGGTGACTTTGAGGCTGAAGGCAGCAGGAAAGCCCGCAGCTCCCAGGTCTGTGGGGCTCTGCAAGCGGTTCCCAAAGAGCTTTAGAACAAGGCATATTTTTCCCTGCTGGCTCTTTGGACGGGGGTCCCATCTCCAGCCATATGGCTATTTTTGTGCCTGGCGCGGTACAAAGTGGGAAAGGGTGGCTTTTGAGGCTGAAGGCAGCAGGAAGGTCCGCAGCCCCCAGGTCTGTGGGGCTACGCAAGCGGTTCCCAAAGAGCTTTCGAACAAGGCATAATTTTCCCTGCTGGCTCTTTGGGCGGGGGACCCATCTCCAGCCATATGACCATTTTTGTGCCTGGCGCTGCGCCAAGTGGGAAAGGGTGGTTTTGAGGCTGAAGGCAGCAGGAAAGCCCGCAGCCCCCAGGTCTGTGGGGCTATGCAAGCGGTTCCCAAAGAGCTTTAGAACAAGGCATAGTTTTCCCTGCTGGCTCTTTGGGCGTGGCACCCATCTCCAGCCGTACAGCCATTTTTGTGCCTGGCGCGGCGCCAAGTGGTAAAGGGTGGTGTCAAGGCTGAAGGCAGCAGGAAAGCCCGCAGCCCCCAGGTCTGTGGGGCTACGCAAGCGGTTCCCAAAGAGCTTTAGAACAAGGCATAGTTTTCCCTGCTGGCTCTTTGGGCGTGGGACCCATCTCTAGCCATAGGCCTTTTTTGTGCCTGGCGTGGCGCCAAGTGGGAAAGGGTGGTTTTGAGGCTGAAGGCAGCAGGAAAGCCCCCGGCCCCCAGGTCTGTGGGACAACGTAAGCGGTTCCCAAAGAGCTTTAGAAAAAGGCATAGTTTTCCCTGCTGGCTCTTTGGGCCTGGGACCCATCTCCAGCCGTATGGCCATTTTTGTGCCTAGCGCGGCGCCAAGTGGGAAAGGGTGACTTTGAGGCTGAAGGCAGCAGGAAAGCCCGCAGCTCCCAGGTCTGTGGGGCTATGCAAGCGGTTCCCAAAGAGCTTTAGAACAAGGCATAGTTTTCCCTGCTGGCTCTTTGGGCCTGGGACCCATCTCCAGCCGTATGGCCATTTTTGTGCCTGGCGCGGTACGAAGTGGGAAAGGGTGGTGTCGAGGCTGAAGGCAGCAGGAAAGCCCGCAGCCCCCAGGTCTGTGGGGCTACGCAAGCGGTTCCCAAAGAGCTTTAGAAGAAGGCATAGTTTTCCCTGCTGGCTCTTTGGGCACGGGACCCATCTCTGGCCATATGGCCATTTTTGTGCCTGGCGCGGCGCCCAGAGGGAAAGGGTGGTTTTGAGGCTGAAGGCAGCAGGAAAGCCTGCAGTCCCCAGGTCTGTGGGACAACGCAAGCGGTTCGCAAAGAGATTTAGATCAAGGCATAGTTTTCCCTGCTGGCTCTTTGGGCAGGGGACCCATGTCCAGCCGTATGGACATTTTTGTGCCTGGCGCGGCACCAAGTGGGAAAGGGTGGTGTCGAGGCTGAAGGCAGCAGGAAAGCCCGCAGCCCCCAGGTCTGTGGGGCTACGCAAGCGGTTCCCAAAGAGCTTTAGAACAAGGCATAGTTTTCCCTGCTGGCTCTTTGGGCGTGGCACACTTCTCCAGCCGTATGGCCATTCTTGGGCATGGCGCGGCACCAATTGGGAAAGGGTGGTGTCGAGGCTGAAGGCAGCAGGAAAGCCTGCAACCCCCAGGTCTGTGGGGCTACGCAAGCGGTTCTCAAAGAGTTTTAGAACAAGGCATAGTTTTCCCTGCTGGCTCTTTGGGCGGGGGACCCATCTCCAGCTGTATGGCCATTTTTGTGCCTGGCGTGGCGCCAAGTGGGAAAGGGTGGTTTTGAGGCTGAAGGCAGCAGGAAGGCCCGCAGCCCCAAGGTCTGTGGGGCTACGCGAGCGGTTCCCAAAGAGCTTTAGAACAAGGCATAGTTTTCCCTGCTGGCTCTTTGGGCGGGGGACCCATCTCCAGCCGTATTGCCATTTTTGTGCCTGGCGCGGCGCCAAGTGGGAAAGGGTGGTTTTGAGGCTGAAGGCAGCAGGAAGGCCCGCAGCTCCCAGGTCTGTGGGGCTACGCAAGCGGTTCCCAAAGAGCTTTAGAACAAGGCATAGTTTTCCCTGCTGGCTCTTTGGGCGGGGGACCCGTCTACAGCCGTATGGCCATTTTTGTGCCTGGCGCGGCGCCAAGTGGGAAAGGGTGATTTTGAGGCTGAAGGCAGCAGGAAAGCCTGCAGCCCCCAGGTCTGTGGGGCTACGCAAGCGGTTCCCAAAGAGCTTTAGAACAAGGCATAGTTTTCCCTGCTGGCTCTTTGGGCAGGGGACCCATCTCCAGCCGTTTGGCCATTTTTGTGCCTGGCGCGGCACCAAGTGGGAAAGGGTGGTTTTGAGGCTGAAGGCAGCAGGAAAGCCTGCAGCCCCCAGGTCTGTGGGGCTACGCAAGCGGTTCCCAAAGACCTTTAGAACAAGGCATATTTTTCCCTGCTGGCTCTTTGGGCGTGGCACACTTCTCCAGCTGTATGGCCATTCTTGTGCCTGGCGCGGCGCCAAGTGGGAAAGGGTGGTTTTGAGGCTGAAGGCAGCAGGAAAGCCTGCAGCCCCCAGGTCTGTGGGGCTACGCAAGCGGTTCCCAAAGACCTTTAGAACAAGGCATAGTTTTCCCTGCTGGCTCTTTGGGCGGGGGTCCCATCGCCAGCCATATGGCAATTTTTGTGCCTGGCGCGGCGCCAAGTGGGAAAGGGTGGTGTCGAGGCTTAAGGCAGCAGCAAAGCCCGCAGCCCCCAGGTCTGTGGGACAACGCAAGCGGTTCCCAAAGAGCTTTAGAACAAGGCATAGTTTTCCCTGCTGGCTCTTTGGGCATGGGACCCATCTCCAGCCGTATGGCCATTTTTGTGCCTGGCGCGGCGCCAAGTGGGAAAGGGTGGTGTCGAGGCTGAACGCAGCAGGAAAGCCCGCAGCCCCAAGGTCTGTGGGGCTACGCAAGCGGTTCCCAAAGAGCTTTAGAACAAGGCATAGTTTTCCCTGCTGTGTCCTTGGGCGGGGGACCCATCTCCAGCCGTAAGGCCATTTTTGTGCCTGGCGCGGCGCCAAGTGGGAAAGGGTGACTTTGAGGCTGAAGGCAGCAGGAAAGCCCGCAGCTCCCAGGTCTGTGGGGCTCTGCAAGCGGTTCCCAAAGAGCTTTAGAACAAGGCATATTTTTCCCTGCTGGCTCTTTGGACGGGGGTCCCATCTCCAGCCATATGGCTATTTTTGTGCCTGGCGCGGTACAAAGTGGGAAAGGGTGGCTTTTGAGGCTGAAGGCAGCAGGAAGGTCCGCAGCCCCCAGGTCTGTGGGGCTACGCAAGCGGTTCCCAAAGAGCTTTCGAACAAGGCATAATTTTCCCTGCTGGCTCTTTGGGCGGGGGACCCATCTCCAGCCATATGACCATTTTTGTGCCTGGCGCTGCACCAAGTGGGAAAGGGTGGTTTTGAGGCTGAAGGCAGCAGGAAAGCCCGCAGCCCCCAGGTCTGTGGGGCTATGCAAGCGGTTCCCAAAGAGCTTTAGAACAAGGCATAGTTTTCCCTGCTGGCTCTTTGGGCGTGGCACCCATCTCCAGCCGTACAGCCATTTTTGTGCCTGGCGCGGCGCCAAGTGGTAAAGGGTGGTGTCGAGGCTGAAGGCAGCAGGAAAGCCCGCAGCCCCCAGGTCTGTGGGGCTACGCAAGCGGTTCCCAAAGAGCTTTAGAACAAGGCATAGTTTTCCCTGCTGGCTCTTTGGGCGTGGGACCCATCTCTAGCCATAGGCCTTTTTTGTGCCTGGCGTGGCGCCAAGTGGGAAAGGGTGGTTTTGAGGCTGAAGGCAGCAGGAAAGCCCCCGGCCCCCAGGTCTGTGGGACAACGTAAGCGGTTCCCAAAGAGCTTTAGAAAAAGGCATAGTTTTCCCTGCTGGCTCTTTGGGCCTGGGACCCATCTCCAGCCGTATGGCCATTTTTGTGCCTAGCGCGGCGCCAAGTGGGAAAGGGTGACTTTGAGGCTGAAGGCAGCAGGAAAGCCCGCAGCTCCCAGGTCTGTGGGGCTATGCAAGCGGTTCCCAAAGAGCTTTAGAACAAGGCATAGTTTTCCCTGCTGGCTCTTTGGGCGGGGGACCCATCTCCAGCCGTATGGCCATTTTTGTGCCTGGCGCGGTACGAAGTGGGAAAGGGTGGTGTCGAGGCTGAAGGCAGCAGGAAAGCCCGCAGCCCCCAGGTCTGTGGGGCTACGCAAGCGGTTCCCAAAGAGCTTTAGAAGAAGGCATAGTTTTCCCTGCTGGCTCTTTGGGCACGGGACCCATCTCTGGCCATATGGCCATTTTTGTGCCTGGCGCGGCGCCCAGAGGGAAAGGGTGGTTTTGAGGCTGAAGGCAGCAGGAAAGCCTGCAGTCCCCAGGTCTGTGGGACAACGCAAGCGGTTCGCAAAGAGATTTAGATCAAGGCATAGTTTTCCCTGCTGGCTCTTTGGGCAGGGGACCCATGTCCAGCCGTATGGACATTTTTGTGCCTGGCGCGGCACCAAGTGGGAAAGGGTGGTGTCGAGGCTGAAGGCAGCAGGAAAGCCCGCAGCCCCCAGGTCTGTGGGGCTACGCAAGCGGTTCCCAAAGAGCTTTAGAACAAGGCATAGTTTTCCCTGATGGCTCTTTGGGCGTGGCACACTTCTCCAGCCGTATGGCCATTCTTGGGCATGGCGCGGCACCAATTGGGAAAGGGTGGTGTCGAGGCTGAAGGCAGCAGGAAAGCCTGCAACCCCCAGGTCTGTGGGGCTACGCAAGCGGTTCTCAAAGAGTTTTAGAACAAGGCATAGTTTTCCCTGCTGGCTCTTTGGGCGGGGGACCCATCTCCAGCTGTATGGCCATTTTTGTGCCTGGCGTGGCGCCAAGTGGGAAAGGGTGGTTTTGAGGCTGAAGGCAGCAGGAAGGCCCGCAGCCCCAAGGTCTGTGGGGCTACGCGAGCGGTTCCCAAAGAGCTTTAGAACAAGGCATAGTTTTCCCTGCTGGCTCTTTGGGCGGGGGACCCATCTCCAGCCGTATTGCCATTTTTGTGCCTGGCGCGGCGCCAAGTGGGAAAGGGTGGTTTTGAGGCTGAAGGCAGCAGGAAGGCCCGCAGCTCCCAGGTCTGTGGGGCTACGCAAGCGGTTCCCAAAGAGCTTTAGAACAAGGCATAGTTTTCCCTGCTGGCTCTTTGGGCGGGGGACCCGTCTACAGCCGTATGGCCATTTTTGTGCCTGGCGCGGCGCCAAGTGGGAAAGGGTGATTTTGAGGCTGAAGGCAGCAGGAAAGCCTGCAGCCCCCAGGTCTGTGGGGCTACGCAAGCGGTTCCCAAAGAGCTTTAGAACAAGGCATAGTTTTCCCTGCTGGCTCTTTGGGCAGGGGACCCATCTCCAGCCGTTTGGCCATTTTTGTGCCTGGCGCGGCACCAAGTGGGAAAGGGTGGTTTTGAGGCTGAAGGCAGCAGGAAAGCCTGCAGCCCCCAGGTCTGTGGGGCTACGCAAGCGGTTCCCAAAGACCTTTAGAACAAGGCATATTTTTCCCTGCTGGCTCTTTGGGCGTGGCACACTTCTCCAGCTGTATGGCCATTCTTGTGCCTGGCGCGGCGCCAAGTGGGAAAGGGTGGTTTTGAGGCTGAAGGCAGCAGGAAAGCCTGCAGCCCCCAGGTCTGTGGGGCTACGCAAGCGGTTCCCAAAGACCTTTAGAACAAGGCATAGTTTTCCCTGCTGGCTCTTTGGGCGGGGGTCCCATCGCCAGCCATATGGCAATTTTTGTGCCTGGCGCGGCGCCAAGTGGGAAAGGGTGGTGTCGAGGCTTAAGGCAGCAGCAAAGCCCGCAGCCCCCAGGTCTGTGGGACAACGCAAGCGGTTCCCAAAGAGCTTTAGAACAAGGCATAGTTTTCCCTGCTGGCTCTTTGGGCATGGGACCCATCTCCAGCCGTATGGCCATTTTTGTGCCTGGCGCGGCGCCAAGTGGGAAAGGGTGGTGTCGAGGCTGAACGCAGCAGGAAAGCCCGCAGCCCCAAGGTCTGTGGGGCTACGCAAGCGGTTCCCAAAGAGCTTTAGAACAAGGCATAGTTTTCCCTGCTGTGTCCTTGGGCGGGGGACCCATCTCCAGCCGTAAGGCCATTTTTGTGCCTGGCGCGGCGCCAAGTGGGAAAGGGTGACTTTGAGGCTGAAGGCAGCAGGAAAGCCCGCAGCTCCCAGGTCTGTGGGGCTCTGCAAGCGGTTCCCAAAGAGCTTTAGAACAAGGCATATTTTTCCCTGCTGGCTCTTTGGACGGGGGTCCCATCTCCAGCCATATGGCTATTTTTGTGCCTGGCGCGGTACAAAGTGGGAAAGGGTGGCTTTTGAGGCTGAAGGCAGCAGGAAGGTCCGCAGCCCCCAGGTCTGTGGGGCTACGCAAGCGGTTCCCAAAGAGCTTTCGAACAAGGCATAATTTTCCCTGCTGGCTCTTTGGGCGGGGGACCCATCTCCAGCCATATGACCATTTTTGTGCCTGGCGCTGCGCCAAGTGGGAAAGGGTGGTTTTGAGGCTGAAGGCAGCAGGAAAGCCCGCAGCCCCCAGGTCTGTGGGGCTATGCAAGCGGTTCCCAAAGAGCTTTAGAACAAGGCATAGTTTTCCCTGCTGGCTCTTTGGGCGTGGCACCCATCTCCAGCCGTACAGCCATTTTTGTGCCTGGCGCGGCGCCAAGTGGTAAAGGGTGGTGTCAAGGCTGAAGGCAGCAGGAAAGCCCGCAGCCCCCAGGTCTGTGGGGCTACGCAAGCGGTTCCCAAAGAGCTTTAGAACAAGGCATAGTTTTCCCTGCTGGCTCTTTGGGCGTGGGACCCATCTCTAGCCATAGGCCTTTTTTGTGCCTGGCGTGGCGCCAAGTGGGAAAGGGTGGTTTTGAGGCTGAAGGCAGCAGGAAAGCCCCCGGCCCCCAGGTCTGTGGGACAACGTAAGCGGTTCCCAAAGAGCTTTAGAAAAAGGCATAGTTTTCCCTGCTGGCTCTTTGGGCCTGGGACCCATCTCCAGCCGTATGGCCATTTTTGTGCCTAGCGCGGCGCCAAGTGGGAAAGGGTGACTTTGAGGCTGAAGGCAGCAGGAAAGCCCGCAGCTCCCAGGTCTGTGGGGCTATGCAAGCGGTTCCCAAAGAGCTTTAGAACAAGGCATAGTTTTCCCTGCTGGCTCTTTGGGCCTGGGACCCATCTCCAGCCGTATGGCCATTTTTGTGCCTGGCGCGGTACGAAGTGGGAAAGGGTGGTGTCGAGGCTGAAGGCAGCAGGAAAGCCCGCAGCCCCCAGGTCTGTGGGGCTACGCAAGCGGTTCCCAAAGAGCTTTAGAAGAAGGCATAGTTTTCCCTGCTGGCTCTTTGGGCACGGGACCCATCTCTGGCCATATGGCCATTTTTGTGCCTGGCGCGGCGCCCAGAGGGAAAGGGTGGTTTTGAGGCTGAAGGCAGCAGGAAAGCCTGCAGTCCCCAGGTCTGTGGGACAACGCAAGCGGTTCGCAAAGAGATTTAGATCAAGGCATAGTTTTCCCTGCTGGCTCTTTGGGCAGGGGACCCATGTCCAGCCGTATGGACATTTTTGTGCCTGGCGCGGCACCAAGTGGGAAAGGGTGGTGTCGAGGCTGAAGGCAGCAGGAAAGCCCGCAGCCCCCAGGTCTGTGGGGCTACGCAAGCGGTTCCCAAAGAGCTTTAGAACAAGGCATAGTTTTCCCTGCTGGCTCTTTGGGCGTGGCACACTTCTCCAGCCGTATGGCCATTCTTGGGCATGGCGCGGCACCAATTGGGAAAGGGTGGTGTCGAGGCTGAAGGCAGCAGGAAAGCCTGCAACCCCCAGGTCTGTGGGGCTACGCAAGCGGTTCTCAAAGAGTTTTAGAACAAGGCATAGTTTTCCCTGCTGGCTCTTTGGGCGGGGGACCCATCTCCAGCTGTATGGCCATTTTTGTGCCTGGCGTGGCGCCAAGTGGGAAAGGGTGGTTTTGAGGCTGAAGGCAGCAGGAAGGCCCGCAGCCCCAAGGTCTGTGGGGCTACGCGAGCGGTTCCCAAAGAGCTTTAGAACAAGGCATAGTTTTCCCTGCTGGCTCTTTGGGCGGGGGACCCATCTCCAGCCGTATTGCCATTTTTGTGCCTGGCGCGGCGCCAAGTGGGAAAGGGTGGTTTTGAGGCTGAAGGCAGCAGGAAGGCCCGCAGCTCCCAGGTCTGTGGGGCTACGCAAGCGGTTCCCAAAGAGCTTTAGAACAAGGCATAGTTTTCCCTGCTGGCTCTTTGGGCGGGGGACCCGTCTACAGCCGTATGGCCATTTTTGTGCCTGGCGCGGCGCCAAGTGGGAAAGGGTGATTTTGAGGCTGAAGGCAGCAGGAAAGCCTGCAGCCCCCAGGTCTGTGGGGCTACGCAAGCGGTTCCCAAAGAGCTTTAGAACAAGGCATAGTTTTCCCTGCTGGCTCTTTGGGCAGGGGACCCATCTCCAGCCGTTTGGCCATTTTTGTGCCTGGCGCGGCACCAAGTGGGAAAGGGTGGTTTTGAGGCTGAAGGCAGCAGGAAAGCCTGCAGCCCCCAGGTCTGTGGGGCTACGCAAGCGGTTCCCAAAGACCTTTAGAACAAGGCATATTTTTCCCTGCTGGCTCTTTGGGCGTGGCACACTTCTCCAGCTGTATGGCCATTCTTGTGCCTGGCGCGGCGCCAAGTGGGAAAGGGTGGTTTTGAGGCTGAAGGCAGCAGGAAAGCCTGCAGCCCCCAGGTCTGTGGGGCTACGCAAGCGGTTCCCAAAGACCTTTAGAACAAGGCATAGTTTTCCCTGCTGGCTCTTTGGGCGGGGGTCCCATCGCCAGCCATATGGCAATTTTTGTGCCTGGCGCGGCGCCAAGTGGGAAAGGGTGGTGTCGAGGCTTAAGGCAGCAGCAAAGCCCGCAGCCCCCAGGTCTGTGGGACAACGCAAGCGGTTCCCAAAGAGCTTTAGAACAAGGCATAGTTTTCCCTGCTGGCTCTTTGGGCATGGGACCCATCTCCAGCCGTATGGCCATTTTTGTGCCTGGCGC
This sequence comes from Rissa tridactyla, assembly GCF_028500815.1. Lineage (NCBI taxonomy): Eukaryota > Metazoa > Chordata > Aves > Charadriiformes > Laridae > Rissa > Rissa tridactyla. The sequence goes on along the minus strand of NC_071490.1, from coordinate 2,106,916 downwards.
GGCGCCAAGTGGGAAAGGGTGGTGTCGAGGCTGAACGCAGCAGGAAAGCCCGCAGCCCCAAGGTCTGTGGGGCTACGCAAGCGGTTCCCAAAGAGCTTTAGAACAAGGCATAGTTTTCCCTGCTGTGTCCTTGGGCGGGGGACCCATCTCCAGCCGTAAGGCCATTTTTGTGCCTGGCGCGGCGCCAAGTGGGAAAGGGTGACTTTGAGGCTGAAGGCAGCAGGAAAGCCCGCAGCTCCCAGGTCTGTGGGGCTCTGCAAGCGGTTCCCAAAGAGCTTTAGAACAAGGCATATTTTTCCCTGCTGGCTCTTTGGACGGGGGTCCCATCTCCAGCCATATGGCTATTTTTGTGCCTGGCGCGGTACAAAGTGGGAAAGGGTGGCTTTTGAGGCTGAAGGCAGCAGGAAGGTCCGCAGCCCCCAGGTCTGTGGGGCTACGCAAGCGGTTCCCAAAGAGCTTTCGAACAAGGCATAATTTTCCCCTGCTGGCTCTTTGGGCGGGGGACCCATCTCCAGCCATATGACCATTTTTGTGCCTGGCGCTGCACCAAGTGGGAAAGGGTGGTTTTGAGGCTGAAGGCAGCAGGAAAGCCCGCAGCCCCCAGGTCTGTGGGGCTATGCAAGCGGTTCCCAAAGAGCTTTAGAACAAGGCATAGTTTTCCCTGCTGGCTCTTTGGGCGTGGCACCCATCTCCAGCCGTACAGCCATTTTTGTGCCTGGCGCGGCGCCAAGTGGTAAAGGGTGGTGTCGAGGCTGAAGGCAGCAGGAAAGCCCGCAGCCCCCAGGTCTGTGGGGCTACGCAAGCGGTTCCCAAAGAGCTTTAGAACAAGGCATAGTTTTCCCTGCTGGCTCTTTGGGCGTGGGACCCATCTCTAGCCATAGGCCTTTTTTGTGCCTGGCGTGGCGCCAAGTGGGAAAGGGTGGTTTTGAGGCTGAAGGCAGCAGGAAAGCCCCCGGCCCCCAGGTCTGTGGGACAACGTAAGCGGTTCCCAAAGAGCTTTAGAAAAAGGCATAGTTTTCCCTGCTGGCTCTTTGGGCCTGGGACCCATCTCCAGCCGTATGGCATTTTTGTGCCTAGCGCGGCGCCAAGTGGGAAAGGGTGACTTTGAGGCTGAAGGCAGCAGGAAAGCCCGCAGCTCCCAGGTCTGTGGGGCTATGCAAGCGGTTCCCAAAGAGCTTTAGAACAAGGCATAGTTTTCCCTGCTGGCTCTTTGGGCGGGGGACCCATCTCCAGCCGTATGGCCATTTTTGTGCCTGGCGCGGTACGAAGTGGGAAAGGGTGGTGTCGAGGCTGAAGGCAGCAGGAAAGCCCGCAGCCCCCAGGTCTGTGGGGCTACGCAAGCGGTTCCCAAAGAGCTTTAGAAGAAGGCATAGTTTTCCCTGCTGGCTCTTTGGGCACGGGACCCATCTCTGGCCATATGGCCATTTTTGTGCCTGGCGCGGCGCCCAGAGGGAAAGGGTGGTTTTGAGGCTGAAGGCAGCAGGAAAGCCTGCAGTCCCCAGGTCTGTGGGACAACGCAAGCGGTTCGCAAAGAGATTTAGATCAAGGCATAGTTTTCCCTGCTGGCTCTTTGGGCAGGGGACCCATGTCCAGCCGTATGGACATTTTTGTGCCTGGCGCGGCACCAAGTGGGAAAGGGTGGTGTCGAGGCTGAAGGCAGCAGGAAAGCCCGCAGCCCCCAGGTCTGTGGGGCTACGCAAGCGGTTCCCAAAGAGCTTTAGAACAAGGCATAGTTTTCCCTGATGGCTCTTTGGGCGTGGCACACTTCTCCAGCCGTATGGCCATTCTTGGGCATGGCGCGGCACCAATTGGGAAAGGGTGGTGTCGAGGCTGAAGGCAGCAGGAAAGCCTGCAACCCCCAGGTCTGTGGGGCTACGCAAGCGGTTCTCAAAGAGTTTTAGAACAAGGCATAGTTTTCCCTGCTGGCTCTTTGGGCGGGGGACCCATCTCCAGCTGTATGGCCATTTTTGTGCCTGGCGTGGCGCCAAGTGGGAAAGGGTGGTTTTGAGGCTGAAGGCAGCAGGAAGGCCCGCAGCTCCAAGATCTGTGGGGCTACGAAAGCGGTTCCCAAAGACCTTTAGAACAAGGCACAGTTTTCCCTGCTGGCTCTTTGGGCGGGGGACCCATCTGCAGCCGTATGGCCATTTTTGGGCCTGGCGTGGCGCCCAGAAGGAAAGGGTGGTTTTGAGGCTGAAGGCAGCATGAAGGCCCGCAGCCCCAAGGTCTGTGGGGTTACGCAAGCGGTTCCCAAAGAGCTTTAGAACAAGGCATAGTTTTCCCTGCTGGCTCTTTGGGCGAGGGACCCATCTCCAGCCGTATGGCCATTTTTGTGCCTAGCGCGGCACCAAGTGGGAAAGGGTGACTTTGAGGCTGAAGGCAGCAGGAAAGCCCGCAGCTCCCAGGTCTGTGGGGCTATGCAAGCGGTTCCCAAAGAGCTTTAGAACAAGGCATAGTTTTCCCTGCTGGCTCTTTGGGTGGGGGACCCGTCTACAGCCGTATGGCCATTTTTGTGCCTGGCGCGGCGCCAAGTGGGAAAGGGTGATTTTGAGGCTGAAGGCAGCAGGAAAGCCCGCAGCCCCCAGGTCTGTGGGGCTACGCAAGCGGTTCCCAAAGAGCTTTAGAACAAGGCATAGTTTTCCCTGCTGGCTCTTTGGGCATGGCACACTTCTCCAGCCGTATGGCCATTCTTGGGCATGGCGCGGCACCAATTGGGAAAGGGTGGTGTCGAGGCTGAAGGATGAGGAAAGCCTGCAACCCCCAGGTCTGTGGGGCTACGCAAGCGGTTCCCAAAGACCTTTAGAACAAGGCATAGTTTTCCCTGCTGGCTCTTTGGGCGGGGGACCCATCTCCAGCCATAGGCCATTTTTGTGCCTGGCGCGGTGCCAAGTGGGAAAGGTTGGTGTTGAGGCTGAAGGCAGCAGGAAAGCCCACAGCCCCCAGGTCTGTGGGACAACATAAGCGGTTCCCAAAGAGCTTTAGAACAAGGCATAGTTTTCCCTGCTGGCTCTTTGGGCGTGGCACACTTCTCCAGCTGTATGGCCATTCCTGGGCCTGGCGCGGCACCAAGTGGGAAAAGGTGGTGTCGAGGCTCAAGGCAGCAGCAAAGCCCGCAGCCCCCAGGTCTGTGGGGCTACGCAAGCGGTTCGCAAAGAGATTTAGATCAAGGCATAATTTTCCCTGCTGGCTCCTTGGGTAGGGGACCCATATCCAGCGGTATGGCCATTTTTGTGCCTGGCGCGGCGCCAAGTGGGAAAGGGTGTTTTTGAGGCTGAAGGCAGCAGGAAAGCCCGCAGCCCCCAGGTCTGTGGGGCTACGCAAGCGGTTCCCAAAGAGCTTTAGAACAAGGCATAGTTTTCCCTGCTGGCTCTTTGGGCGTGGCACACTTCTCCAGCTGTATGGCCATTCTTGGGCCTGGCGTGGCACCAATTGGGAAAGGGTGGTGTCGAGGCTGAAGGCAGCAGGAAAGCCCGCAGCCCCCAGGTCTGTGGGGCTACGCAAGCGGTTCCCAAAGAGCTTTAGAACAAGGCATAGTTTTCCCTGCTGGCTCTTTGGGCGGGGGACCGATCTCCAGCCGTATGGCCATTTTTGTGCCTGGCGTGGCGCCCAGAAGGAAAGGGTGGTTTTGAGGCTGAAGGCAGCAGGAAGGCCCGCAGCCCCAAGGTCTGTGGGGCTACGAAAGCGGTTCCCAAAGACCTTTAGAACAAGGCACAGTTTTCCCTGCTGGCTCTTTGGGCGGGGGACCCATCTGCAGCCGTATGGCCATTTTTGGGCCTGGCGTGGCGCCCAGAAGGAAAGGGTGGTTTTGAGGCTGAAGGCAGCATGAAGGCCCGCAGCCCCAAGGTCTGTGGGTTACGCAAGCGGTTCCCAAAGAGCTTTAGAACAAGGCATAGTTTTCCCTGCTGGCTCTTTGGGCGAGGGACCCATCTCCAGCCGTATGGCCATTATTGTGCTTGGCGCGGCACCCAGATGGAAAGGGTGATGTCGAGGCTGAAGGCAACTGGAAAGGCCGCAGCCCCCAGGTCTGTGGGGCTACGCAAGCGGTTCCCAAAGAGCTTTAGAACAAGGCATAGTTTTCACTGCTGGCTCTTTGGGCGTGGCACACATCTCCAGCCGTATGGTCATTTTTGCGCCTGGCGCGGCACCAAGTGGGAAAGGGTGGTGTCGAGGCTGAACGCAGCAGGAAGGCCCGCAGCCCCCAGGTCTGTGGGGCTACGCAAGCGGTTCCCAAAGAGCTTTACAACAAGGCATAGTTTTACCTGCTGGCTCTTTGGGCGGGGGACCCATGTCCAGCCGTATGGCCATTTTTGTGCCTGGCGCGGCGCCAAGTGGGAAAGGGTGGTGTCGAGGCTGAAGGCAGCAGGAAAGCCCGCAGCCCCCAGGTCTGTGGGGCTACGCAAGCGGTTCCCAAAGAGCTTTAGAACAAGGCATAGTTTTCCCTGCTGGCTCTTTGGGCGTGGGACCCATCTCTAGCCATAGGCCTTTTTTGTGCCTGGCGTGGCGCCAAGTGGGAAAGGGTGGTTTTGAGGCTGAAGGCAGCAGGAAAGCCCCCGGCCCCCAGGTCTGTGGGGCTATGCAAGCGGTTCCCAAAGAGCTTTAGAACAAGGCATAGTTTTCCCTGCTGGCTCTTTGGGCGGGGGACCCATCTCCAGCCGTATGGCCATTTTTGTGCCTGGCGCGGTACAAAGTGGGAAAGGGTGGTGTCGAGGCTGAAGGCAGCAGGAAAGCCCGCAGCCCCCAGGTCTGTGGGGCTACGCAAGCGGTTCCCAAAGAGCTTTAGAAGAAGGCATAGTTTTCCCTGCTGGCTCTTTGGGCACGGGACCCATCTCTGGCCATATGGCCATTTTTGTGCCTGGCGCGGCGCCCAGAGGGAAAGGGTGGTTTTGAGGCTGAAGGCAGCAGGAAAGCCTGCAGTCCCCAGGTCTGTGGGACAACGCAAGCGGTTCGCAAAGAGATTTAGATCAAGGCATAGTTTTCCCTGCTGGCTCTTTGGGCAGGGGACCCATGTCCAGCCGTATGGATATTTTTGTGCCTGGCGCGGCACCAAGTGGGAAAGGGTGGTGTCGAGGCTGAAGGCAGCAGGAAAGCCCGCAGCCCCCAGGTCTGTGGGGCTACGCAAGCGGTTCCCAAAGAGCTTTAGAACAAGGCATAGTTTTCCCTGCTGGCTCTTTGGGCGTGGCACACTTCTCCAGCCGTATGGCCATTCTTGGGCATGGCGCGGCACCAATTGGGAAAGGGTGGTGTCGAGGCTGAAGGCAGCAGGAAAGCCTGCAACCCCCAGGTCTGTGGGGCTACGCAAGCGGTTCTCAAAGAGTTTTAGAACAAGGCATAGTTTTCCCTGCTGGCTCTTTGGGCGGGGGACCCATCTCCAGCTGTATGGCCATTTTTGTGCCTGGCGTGGCGCCAAGTGGGAAAGGGTGGTTTTGAGGCTGAAGGCAGCAGGAAGGCCCGCAGCTCCAAGGTCTGTGGGGCTACGCAAGCGGTTCCCAAAGAGCTTTAGAACAAGGCATAGTTTTCCCTGCTGGCTCTTTGGGCGGGAGACCCATCTCCAGCCGTATGGCCATTTTTGTGCCTGGCGCGGCGCCAAGTGGGAAAGGGTGGTTTTGAGGCTGAAGGCAGCAGGAAGGCCCGCAGCTCCCAGGTCTGTGGGGCTACGCAAGCGGTTCCCAAAGAGCTTTAGAACAAGGCATAGTTTTCCCTGCTGGCTCTTTGGGCGGGGGACCCGTCTACAGCCGTATGGCCATTTTTGTGCCTGGCGCGGCGCCAAGTGGGAAAGGGTGATTTTGAGGCTGAAGGCAGCAGCAAAGCCCGCAGCCCCCAGGTCTGTGGGGCTACGCAAGCGGTTCCCAAAGAGCTTTAGAACAAGGCATAGTTTTCCCTGCTGGCTCTTTGGGCGTGGCACACTTCTCCAGCTGTATGGCCATTTTTGTGCCTGGCGCGGCGCCAAGTGGGAAAGGGTGGTGTCGAGGCTGAAGGCAGCAGGAAAGCCTTCAGCCCCCAGGTCTGTGGGGCTACGCAAGCGGTTCCCAAAGAGGTTTAGAACAAGGCATATTTTTCCCTGCTGGCTCTTTGGGCGGGGGTCCCAACTCCAGCCATATGGCAATTTTTGTGCCTGGCGCGGCGCCAAGTGGGAAAGGGTGGTGTCGAGGCTGAAGGCAGCAGGAAGGTCCGCAGCTCCCAGGTCTGTGGGGCTACGCAAGCGGTTCCCAAAGAGCTTTAGAACAAGGCATAGTTTTCCCTGCTGGCTCTTTGGGCGTGGGACCCATCTCTAGCCATAGGCCTTTTTTGTGCCTGGCGTGGCGCCAAGTGGGAAAGGGTGGTTTTGAGGCTGAAGGCAGCAGGAAAGCCCACAGCCCCCAGGTCTGTGGGACAACGTAAGCGGTTCCCAAAGAGCTTTAGAAAAAGGCATAGTTTTCCCTGCTGGCTCTTTGGGCGGGGGACCCATCTCCAGCCGTATGGCCATTCTTGTGCCTGGCGCGGCGCCAAGTGGGAAAGGGTGTTGTCTAGGCTGAAGGCAGCAGCAAAGTCCGCAGCCCCCAGGTCTGTGGGACAACGCAAGCGGTTCCCAAAGAGCTTTAGAACAAGGCATAGTTTTCCCTGCTGGCTCTTTGGGCATGGGACCCATCTCCAGCCGTATGGCCATTTTTGTGCCTGGCGCGGCGCCAAGTGGGAAAGGGTGTTGTCTAGGCTGAAGGCAGCAGGAAAGCCCGCAGCCCCCAGGTCTGTGGGGCTACGCAAGCGGTTCCCAAAGAGTTTTAGAACAAGGCATAGTTTTCCCTGCTGGATCTTTGGGCGGGACACCCATCTCCAGCCGTATGGCCATTTTTGTGCATGGCGCGGCGCCAAGTGGGAAAGGGTGGTGTCGAGGCTGAACGCAGCAGGAAAGCCCGCAGCCCCAAGGTCTGTGGGGCTACGCAAGCGGTTCCCAAAGAGCTTTAGAACAAGGCATAGTTTTCCCTGCTGGCTCTTTGGGTGGGGGACCCGTCTACAGCCGTATGGCCATTTTTGTGCCTGGCGCGGCGCCAAGTGGGAAAGGGTGATTTTGAGGCTGAAGGCAGCAGCAAAGCCCGCAGCCCCCAGGTCTGTGGGGCTACGCAAGCGGTTCCCAAAGAGCTTTAGAACAAGGCATAGTTTTCCCTGCTGGCTCCTTGGGCATGGCACACTTCTCCAGCCGTATGGCCATTCTTGGGCATGGCGCGGCGCCAATTGGGAAAGGGTGGTGTCGAGGCTGAAGGATGAGGAAAGCCTGCAACCCCCAGGTCTGTGGGGCTACGCAAGCGGTTCCCAAAGACCTTTAGAACAAGGCATAGTTTTCCCTGCTGGCTCTTTGGGCGGGGGACCCATCTCCAGCCATAGGCCATTTTTGTGCCTGGCGCGGTGCCAAGTGGGAAAGGGTGGTGTTGAGGCTGAAGGCAGCAGGAAAGCCCACAGCCCCCAGGTCTGTGGGACAACATAAGCGGTTCCCAAAGAGCTTTAGAACAAGGCATAGTTTTCCCTGCTGGCTCTTTGGGCGTGGCACACTTCTCCAGCCGTATGGCCATTCCTGGGCCTGGCGCGGCACCAAGTGGGAAAAGGTGGTGTCGAGGCTCAAGGCAGCAGCAAAGCCCGCAGCCCCCAGGTCTGTGGGGCTACGCAAGCGGTTCGCAAAGAGATTTAGATCAAGGCATAATTTTCCCTGCTGGCTCCTTGGGTAGGGGACCCATATCCAGCGGTATGGCCATTTTTGTGCCTGGCGCGGCGCCAAGTGGGAAAGGGTGTTTTTGAGGCTGAAGGCAGCAGGAAAGCCCGCAGCCCCCAGGTCTGTGGGGCTACGCAAGCGGTTCCCAAAGAGCTTTACAACAAGGCATAGTTTTACCTGCTGGCTCTTTGGGCGTGGCACACTTCTCCAGCTGTATGGCCATTCTTGGGCCTGGCGTGGCACCAATTGGGAAAGGGTGGTGTCGAGGCTGAAGGCAGCAGGAAAGCCCGCAGCCCCCAGGTCTGTGGGGCTACGCAAGCGGTTCCCAAAGAGCTTTAGAACAAGGCATAGTTTTCCCTGCTGGCTCTTTGGGCGGGGGACCGATCTCCAGCCGTATGGCCATTTTTGTGCCTGGCGTGGCGCCCAGAAGGAAAGGGTGGTTTTGAGGCTGAAGGCAGCAGGAAGGCCCGCAGCCCCAAGGTCTGTGGGGCTACGAAAGCGGTTCCCAAAGACCTTTAGAACAAGGCACAGTTTTCCCTGCTGGCTCTTTGGGCGGGGGACCCATCTGCAGCCGTATGGCCATTTTTGGGCCTGGCGTGGCGCCCAGAAGGAAAGGGTGGTTTTGAGGCTGAAGGCAGCATGAAGGCCCGCAGCCCCAAGGTCTGTGGGGTTACGCAAGCGGTTCCCAAAGAGCTTTAGAACAAGGCATAGTTTTCCCTGCTGGCTCTTTGGGCGAGGGACCCATCTCCAGCCGTATGGCCATTATTGTGCTTGGCGCGGCACCCAGATGGAAAGGGTGATGTCGAGGCTGAAGGCAACAGGAAAGGCCGCAGCCCCCAGGTCTGTGGGGCTACGCAAGCGGTTCCCAAAGAGCTTTAGAACAAGGCATAGTTTTCACTGCTGGCTCTTTGGGCGTGGCACACATCTCCAGCCGTATGGTCATTTTTGCGCCTGGCGCGGCACCAAGTGGGAAAGGGTGGTGTCGAGGCTGAACGCAGCAGGAAGGCCCGCAGCCCCCAGGTCTGTGGGGCTACGCAAGCGGTTCCCAAAGAGCTTTACAACAAGGCATAGTTTTACCTGCTGGCTCTTTGGGCGGGGGACCCATGTCCAGCCGTATGGCCATTTTTGTGCCTGGCGCGGCGCCAAGTGGGAAAGGGTGGTGTCGAGGCTGAAGGCAGCAGGAAAGCCCGCAGCCCCCAGGTCTGTGGGGCTACGCAAGCGGTTCCCAAAGAGCTTTAGAACAAGGCATAGTTTTCCCTGCTGGCTCTTTGGGCGTTGCACACTTCTCCAGCTGTATGGCCATTCTTGTGCCTGGCGCGGCGCCAAGTGGGAAAGGGTGGTGTCGAGGCTGAAGGCAGCAGGAAAGCCCACAGCCCCCAGGTCTGTGGGGCTACGCAAGCGGTTCCCAAAGAGTTTTAGAACAAGGCACAGTTTTCCCTGCTGGCTCTTTGGGCGGGGGTCCCATCTCCAGCCATATGGCAATTTTTGTGCCTGGCGCGGCGTAAAGTGGGAAAGGGTGGTGTCGAGGCTGAAGGCAGCAGGAAAGCCCGCAGCCCCCAGGTCTGTGGGGCTACGCAAGCGGTTCCCAAAGAGCTTTAGAACAAGGCATAGTTTTCCCTGCTGGCTCTTTGGGCGTGGGACCCATCTCTGGCCATATGGCCTTTTTTGTGCCTGGCCCGGCGCCAATTGGGAAAGGGTGGTTTTGAGGCTGAAGGCAGCAGGAAAGCCCGCAGCCCCCAGGTCTGTGGGGCTACGAAAGCGGTTCCCAAAGAGCTTTAGAACAAGGCATAGTTTTCCCTGCTGGCTCTTTGGGCGGGGGACCCATCTCCAGCCATATGGCCATTTTTGTGCCTGGCGCGGCGCCAAGTGGGAAAGGGTGGTGTCGAGGCTGAAGGCAGCAGGAAAGCCCACAGCCCCCAGGTCTTTGGGACAACGTAAGCGGTGCCCAAAGAGCTTTAGAAAAAGGCATAGTTTTCCCTGCTGGCTCTTTGGGCATGGGACCCATCTCCAGCCGTATGGCCATTTTTGTGCCTGGCGCGGCGCCAAGTGGGAAAGGGTGGTGTCGAGGCTGAAGGCAGCAGGAAAGCCCGCAGCCCCCAGGTCTGTGGGGCTACGCAAGCGGTTCCCAAAGAGCTTTAGAACAAGGCATAGTTTTCCCTGCTGGCTCTTTGGGCGGGGGACCCATCTCCAGCCATGTGGCCATTATTGTGCTTGGCGCGGCGCCAAGTGGGAAAGGGTGGTTTTGAGGCTGAAGACAGCAGGAAGGCCCGCAGCTCCCACGTCTGTGGGGCTACGCAAGCGGTTCCCAAAGAGCTTTAGAACAAGGCATAGTTTTCCCTGCTGGCTCTTTGGGCGGGGGACAGATCTCCAGCCGTACGGCCATTATTGTGCTTGGCGTGGCGCCAAGTGGGAAAGGGTGTTTTTGAGGCTGAAGGCAGCAGCAAAGCCCGCAGCCCCCAGGTCTGTGGGGCTACAAAGCAGTTCCCAAAGAGCTTTAGAACAAGGCATAGTTTTCCCTGCTGGCTCTTTGGGCGGGGGACACATCTCCAGCCGTAAGGCCATTTTTGTGCCTGGCGCGGCGCCAAGTGGGAAAGGGTGGTGTCGAGGCTGAAGGCAGCGGGAAAGCCTGCAGCCCCCAGGTCTGTGGGGCTACGCAAGCGGTTCCCAAAGAGTTTAGAACAAGGCATAGTTTTCCCTGCTGGCTCTTTGGGCGGGGGACCCATCTCCAGCCGTATGGCCATTATTGTGCCTGGCGCAGCGCCAAGTGGGAAAGGGTGGTTTTGAGGCTGAAGGCAGCAGGAAAGCCCGCAGCCCCCAGGTCTGTGGGGCTACGCAAGCGGTTCCCAAAGAGCTTTAGAACAAGGCATAGTTTTCCCTGCTGGCTCCTTGGGCGTGGCACACATCTCCAGCCATATGGCCATTTTTGTGCCTGGCGCGGCGCCAAGTGGGAAAGGGTGGTGTCGAGGCTGAAGGCAGCAGGAAAGCCCGCAGCCCCCAGGTCTGTGGGGCAACGCAAGCGGTTCCCAAAGACCTTTAGAACAAGGCATAGTTTTCCCTGCTGGCTCCTTGGGCGGGGACCCATCTCCAGCCGTATGGCCATTATTGTGCTTGGCGCGGCACCCAGATGGAAAGGGTTATGTCGAGGCTGAAGGCAGCAGGAAAGCCCGCAGCCCCCAGGTCTGTGGGGCTACGCAAGCGGTTCCCAAAGAGCTTTAGAACAAGGCATAGTTTTCCCTGCTGGCTCTTTGTGTGGGGGACCCATCTCCAGGCATAGGCCATTTTTGTGCCTGGCGTGGCACCAAGTGTGAAAGGGTGGTGTCGAGGCTGAAGGATGGAGGAAGGCCCGCAGCTCCCAGGTCTGTGGGGCTACGCAAGCGGTTCCCAAAGAGCTTTAGAACAAGGCATAGTTTTCCCTGCTGGCTCTTTGGGCGTGGGACCCATCTCTAGCCATAGGTCTTTTTTGTGCCTGGTCCGGCGCCACGTGGGAAAGGGTGGTTTTGAGGCTGAAGGCAGCAGGAAAGCCCACAGCCCCCAGGTCTGTGGGACAACGTAAGCGGTGCCCAAAGAGCTTTAGAAAAAGGCATAGTTTTCCCTGCTGGCTCTTTGGGCGGGGGACCCATCTCCAGCCGTATGGCCATTCTTGGGCCTGGCGCGGCGCCAAGTGGGAAAGGGTGGTGTCGAGGCTGAAGGCAGCAGGAAAGCCCGCAGCCCCCAGGTCTGTGGGGCTACGCAAGCGGTTCCCAAAGAGCTTTAGAACAAGGCATAGTTTTCCCTGCTGGCTCTTTGGGCGGGGGACCCATCTCCAGCCATGTGGCCATTATTGTGCTTGGCGCGGCGCCAAGTGGGAAAGGGTGGTTTTGAGGCTGAAGACAGCAGGAAGGCCCGCAGCTCCCACGTCTGTGGGGCTACGCAAGCGGTTCCCAAAGAGCTTTAGAACAAGGCATAGTTTTCCCTGCTGGCTCTTTGGGCGGGGGACAGATCTCCAGCCGTACGGCCATTATTGTGCTTGGCGTGGCGCCAAGTGGGAAAGGGTGTTTTTGAGGCTGAAGGCAGCAGCAAAGCCCGCAGCCCCCAGGTCTGTGGGGCTACAAAGCAGTTCCCAAAGAGCTTTAGAACAAGGCATAGTTTTCCCTGCTGGCTCTTTGGGCGGGGGACACATCTCCAGCCGTAAGGCCATTTTTGTGCCTGGCGCGGCGCCAAGTGGGAAAGGGTGGTGTCGAGGCTGAAGGCAGCGGGAAAGCCTGCAGCCCCCAGGTCTGTGGGGCTACGCAAGCGGTTCCCAAAGAGTTTAGAACAAGGCATAGTTTTCCCTGCTGGCTCTTTGGGCGGGGGACCCATCTCCAGCCGTATGGCCATTATTGTGCCTGGCGCGGCGCCAAGTGGGAAAGGGTGTTTTTGAGGCTGAAGGCAGCAGCAAAGCCCTCAGCCCCCAGGTCTGTGGGGCTACGCAAGCGGTTCCCAAAGAGCTTTAGAACAAGGCATAGTTTTCCCTGCTGGCTCCTTGGGCGTGGCACACATCTCCAGCCATATGGCCATTTTTGTGCCTGGCGCGGCGCCAAGTGGGAAAGGGTGGTGTCGAGGCTGAAGGCAGCAGGAAAGCCCGCAGCCCCCAGGTCTGTGGGGCAACGCAAGCGGTTCCCAAAGACCTTTAGAACAAGGCATAGTTTTCCCTGCTGGCTCCTTGGGCGGGGACCCATCTCCAGCCGTATGGCCATTATTGTGCTTGGCGCGGCACCCAGATGGAAAGGGTTATGTCGAGGCTGAAGGCAGCAGGAAAGCCCGCAGCCCCCAGGTCTGTGGGGCTACGCAAGCGGTTCCCAAAGAGCTTTAGAACAAGGCATAGTTTTCCCTGCTGGCTCTTTGTGTGGGGGACCCATCTCCAGGCATAGGCCATTTTTGTGCCTGGCGTGGCACCAAGTGTGAAAGGGTGGTGTCGAGGCTGAAGGATGGAGGAAGGCCCGCAGCTCCCAGGTCTGTGGGGCTACGCAAGCGGTTCCCAAAGAGCTTTAGAACAAGGCATAGTTTTCCCTGCTGGCTCTTTGGGCGTGGGACCCATCTCTAGCCATAGGTCTTTTTTGTGCCTGGTCCGGCGCCACGTGGGAAAGGGTGGTTTTGAGGCTGAAGGCAGCGGGAAAGCCCACAGCCCCCAGGTCTGTGGGACAACGTAAGCGGTGCCCAAAGAGCTTTAGAAAAAGGCATAGTTTTCCCTGCTGGCTCTTTGGGCGGGGGACCCATCTCCAGCCGTATGGCCATTTTTGTGCCTGGCGCGGCGCCAAGTGGGAAAGGGTGGTGTCGAGGCTGAAGGCAGCAGGAAAGCCCGCAGACCCCAGGTCTGTGGGGCTACGCAAGCGGTTCCCAAAGAGCTTTAGAACAAGGCATAGTTTTCCCTGCTGGCTCTTTGGGCATGGGACCCATCTCCAGCCGTATGGCCATTTTTGTGCCTGGCGCGGCGCCAAGTGGGAAAGGGTGGTGTCGAGGCTGAAGGCAGCAGGAAAGCCCGCAGCCCCCAGGTCTGTGGGGCTACGCAAGCGGTTCCCAAAGAGCTTTAGAACAAGGCATAGTTTTCCCTGCTGGCTCTTTGGGCGGGGGACCCATCTCCAGCCATGTGGCCATTATTGTGCTTGGCGCGGCGCCAAGTGGGAAAGGGTGGTGTCGAGGCTGAAGGCAGCAGGAAAGCCCGCAGCCCCCAGGTCTGTGGGGCTACGCAAGCGGTTCCCAAAGAGCTTTAGAACAAGGCATAGTTTTCCCTGCTGGATCTTTGGGCGGGACACCCATCTCCAGCCGTATGGCCATTTTTGTGCCTGGCGTGGCGCCCAGAAGGAAAGGGTGGTTTTGAGGCTGAAGGCAGCAGGAAGGCCCGCAGCCCCAAGGTCTGTGGGGCTACGAAAGCGGTTCCCAAAGAGCTTTAGAACAAGGCATATTTTTCCCTGCTGGCTCTTTGGGCGAGGGACCCATCTGCAGCCGTATGGCCATTTTTGGGCCTGGCGTGGCGCCCAGAAGGAAAGGGTGGTTTTGAGGCTGAAGGCAGCAGGAAGGCCCGCAGCCCCAAGGTCTGTGGGGCTACGCAAGCGGTTCCCAAAGACCTTTAGAACAAGGCATAGTTTTCCCTGCTGGCTCTTTGGGCACGGGACTCATCTCTGGCCATATGGCCATTTTCGTGCCTGTCGCGGCGCCAAGTGGATAAGGGTGGTTTTGAGGCTGAAGGCAGCAGGAAAGCCCACAGCCCCCAGGTCTGTGGGGCTATGCAAGCGGTTCCCAAAGAGCTTTAGAACAAGGCATAGTTTTCCCTGCTGGCTCTTTGGGCATGGCACCCATCTCCAGCCGTATGGCCATTTTTGTGCCTGGCGCGGCGCCAAGTGGGAAAGGGTGGTGTCGAGGCTGAAGGCAGCAGGAAAGCCCGCAGCCCCCAGGTCTGTGGGGCTACGCAAGCGGTTCCCAAAGAGCTTTAGAACAAGGCATATTTTTCCCTGCTGGCTCTTTGGGCGTGGGACCCATCTCCAGCCGTATGGCCATTATTGTGCTTGGCGCGGCACCCAGATGGAAAGGGTGATGTCGAGGCTGAAGGCAACAGGAAAGGCCGCAGCCCCCAGGTCTGTGGGGCTACGCAAGCGGTTCCCAAAGAGCTTTAGAACAAGGCATAGTTTTCCCTGCTGGCTCTTTGGGCGTGGCACACATCTCCAGCCGTATGGTCATTTTTGCGCCTGGCGCGGCACCAAGTGGGAAAGGGTGGTGTCGAGGCTGAACGCAGCAGGAAGGCCCGCAGCCCCCAGGTCTGTGGGGCTACGCAAGCGGTTCCCAAAGAGCTTTACAACAAGGCATAGTTTTACATGCTGGCTCTTTGGGCGGGGGACCCATGTCCAGCCGTATGGCCATTTTTGTGCCTGGCGCGGCGCCAAGTGGGAAAGGGTGGTGTCGAGGCTGAAGGCAGCAGGAAAGCCCGCAGCCCCCAGGTCTGTGGGGCTACGCAAGCGGTTCCCAAAGAGCTTTAGAACAAGGCATAGTTTTCCCTGCTGGCTCTTTGGGCGTTGCACACTTCTCCAGCTGTATGGCCATTCTTGTGCCTGGCGCGGCGCCAAGTGGGAAAGGGTGGTTTTGAGGCTGAAGGCAGCAGGAAAGCCCACAGCCCCCAGGTCTGTGGGGCTACGCAAGCGGTTCCCAAAGAGTTTTAGAACAAGGCACAGTTTTCCCTGCTGGCTCTTTGGGCGGGGGTCCCATCTCCAGCCATATGGCAATTTTTGTGCCTGGCGCGGCGCCAAGTGGGAAAGGGTGGTGTCGAGGCTGAAGGCAGCAGCAAAGCCCGCAGCCCCCAGGTCTGTGGGGCTATGCAAGCGGTTCCCAAAGACCTTTAGAACAAGGCATAGTTTTCCCTGCTGGCTCTTTGAGCGGGGGACCCATCTCCAGCCGTACAGCCATTTTTGTGCCTGGCGCAGCGCCAAGTGGTAAAGGGTGGTGTCGAGGCTGAAGACAGCAGGAAAGCCCGCAGCCCCCAGGTCTGTGGGGCTACGCAAGCGGTTCCCAAAGAGCTTTAGAACAAGGCATAGTTTTCCCTGCTGGCTCTTTGGGCGTGGGACCCATCTCTGGCCATATGGCCTTTTTTGTGCCTGGCCCGGCGCCAAGTGGGAAAGGGTGGTGTCGAGGCTGAAGGCAGCAGCAAAGCCCGCAGCCCCCAGGTCTGTGGGGCAACGCAAGCGGTTCCCAAAGACCTTTAGAACAAGGCATAGTTTTCCCTGCTGGCTCTTTGGGCAGGGGACCCATGTCCAGCCGTATGGATATTTTTGTGCCTGGCGCGGCACCAAGTGGGAAAGGGTGGTGTCGAGGCTGAAGGCAGCAGGAAAGCCCGCAGCCCCCAGGTCTGTGGGGCTACGCAAGCGGTTCCCAAAGAGCTTTAGAACAAGGCATAGTTTTCCCTGCTGGCTCTTTGGGCGTGGCACACTTCTCCAGCCGTATGGCCATTCTTGGGCATGGCGCGGCACCAATTGGGAAAGGGTGGTGTCGAGGCTGAAGGCAGCAGGAAAGCCTGCAACCCCCAGGTCTGTGGGGCTACGCAAGCGGTTCTCAAAGAGTTTTAGAACAAGGCATAGTTTTCCCTGCTGGCTCTTTGGGCGGGGGACCCATCTCCAGCTGTATGGCCATTTTTGTGCCTGGCGTGGCGCCAAGTGGGAAAGGGTGGTGTCGAGGCTGAAGGCAGCAGGAAGGCCCGCAGCTCCAAGGTCTGTGGGGCTACGCAAGCGGTTCCCAAAGAGCTTTAGAACAAGGCATAGTTTTCCCTGCTGGCTCTTTGGGCGGGAGACCCATCTCCAGCCGTATGGCCATTCTTGTGCCTGGCGCGGCGCCAAGTGGGAAAGGGTGGTTTTGAGGCTGAAGGCAGCAGGAAGGCCCGCAGCTCCCAGGTCTGTGGGGCTACGCAAGCGGTTCCCAAAGAGTTTTAGAACAAGGCATAGTTTTCCCTGCTGGCTCTTTGGGCGGGGGACCCGTCTACAGCCGTATGGCCATTTTTGTGCCTGGCGCGGCGCCAAGTGGGAAAGGGTGATTTTGAGGCTGAAGGCAGCAGCAAAGCCCGCAGCCCCCAGGTCTGTGGGGCTACGCAAGCGGTTCCCAAAGAGCTTTAGAACAAGGCATAGTTTTCCCTGCTGGCTCTTTGGGCGTGGCACACTTCTCCAGCTGTATGGCCATTTTTGTGCCTGGCGCGGCGCCAAGTGGGAAAGGGTGGTGTCGAGGCTGAAGGCAGCAGGAAAGCCTTCAGCCCCCAGGTCTGTGGGGCTACGCAAGCGGTTCCCAAAGAGGTTTAGAACAAGGCATATTTTTCCCTGCTGGCTCTTTGGGCGGGGGTCCCAACTCCAGCCATATGGCAATTTTTGTGCCTGGCGCGGCGCCAAGTGGGAAAGGGTGGTGTCGAGGCTGAAGGCAGCAGGAAGGTCCGCAGCTCCCAGGTCTGTGGGGCTACGCAAGCGGTTCCCAAAGAGCTTTAGAACAAGGCATAGTTTTCCCTGCTGGCTCTTTGGGCGTGGGACCCATCTCTAGCCATAGGCCTTTTTTGTGCCTGGCGTGGCGCCAAGTGGGAAAGGGTGGTTTTGAGGCTGAAGGCAGCAGGAAAGCCCACAGCCCCCAGGTCTGTGGGACAACGTAAGCGGTTCCCAAAGAGCTTTAGAAAAAGGCATAGTTTTCCCTGCTGGCTCTTTGGGCGGGGGACCCATCTCCAGCCGTATGGCCATTCTTGTGCCTGGCGCGGCGCCAAGTGGGAAAGGGTGTTGTCTAGGCTGAAGGCAGCAGCAAAGTCCGCAGCCCCCAGGTCTGTGGGACAACGCAAGCGGTTCCCAAAGAGCTTTAGAACAAGGCATAGTTTTCCCTGCTGGCTCTTTGGGCATGGGACCCATCTCCAGCCGTATGGCCATTTTTGTGCCTGGCGCGGCGCCAAGTGGGAAAGGGTGTTGTCTAGGCTGAAGGCAGCAGGAAAGCCCGCAGCCCCCAGGTCTGTGGGGCTACGCAAGCGGTTCCCAAAGAGTTTTAGAACAAGGCATAGTTTTCCCTGCTGGATCTTTGGGCGGGACACCCATCTCCAGCCGTATGGCCATTTTTGTGCATGGCGCGGCGCCAAGTGGGAAAGGGTGGTGTCGAGGCTGAACGCAGCAGGAAAGCCCGCAGCCCCAAGGTCTGTGGGGCTACGCAAGCGGTTCCCAAAGAGCTTTAGAACAAGGCATAGTTTTCCCTGCTGGCTCTTTGGGTGGGGGACCCGTCTACAGCCGTATGGCCATTTTTGTGCCTGGCGCGGCGCCAAGTGGGAAAGGGTGATTTTGAGGCTGAAGGCAGCAGCAAAGCCCGCAGCCCCCAGGTCTGTGGGGCTACGCAAGCGGTTCCCAAAGAGCTTTAGAACAAGGCATAGTTTTCCCTGCTGGCTCCTTGGGCATGGCACACTTCTCCAGCCGTATGGCCATTCTTGGGCATGGCGCGGCGCCAATTGGGAAAGGGTGGTGTCGAGGCTGAAGGATGAGGAAAGCCTGCAACCCCCAGGTCTGTGGGGCTACGCAAGCGGTTCCCAAAGACCTTTAGAACAAGGCATAGTTTTCCCTGCTGGCTCTTTGGGCGGGGGACCCATCTCCAGCCATAGGCCATTTTTGTGCCTGGCGCGGTGCCAAGTGGGAAAGGGTGGTGTTGAGGCTGAAGGCAGCAGGAAAGCCCACAGCCCCCAGGTCTGTGGGACAACATAAGCGGTTCCCAAAGAGCTTTAGAACAAGGCATAGTTTTCCCTGCTGGCTCTTTGGGCGTGGCACACTTCTCCAGCCGTATGGCCATTCCTGGGCCTGGCGCGGCACCAAGTGGGAAAAGGTGGTGTCGAGGCTCAAGGCAGCAGCAAAGCCCGCAGCCCCCAGGTCTGTGGGGCTACGCAAGCGGTTCGCAAAGAGATTTAGATCAAGGCATAATTTTCCCTGCTGGCTCCTTGGGTAGGGGACCCATATCCAGCGGTATGGCCATTTTTGTGCCTGGCGCGGCGCCAAGTGGGAAAGGGTGTTTTTGAGGCTGAAGGCAGCAGGAAAGCCCGCAGCCCCCAGGTCTGTGGGGCTACGCAAGCGGTTCCCAAAGAGCTTTACAACAAGGCATAGTTTTACCTGCTGGCTCTTTGGGCGTGGCACACTTCTCCAGCTGTATGGCCATTCTTGGGCCTGGCGTGGCACCAATTGGGAAAGGGTGGTGTCGAGGCTGAAGGCAGCAGGAAAGCCCGCAGCCCCCAGGTCTGTGGGGCTACGCAAGCGGTTCCCAAAGAGCTTTAGAACAAGGCATAGTTTTCCCTGCTGGCTCTTTGGGCGGGGGACCGATCTCCAGCCGTATGGCCATTTTTGTGCCTGGCGTGGCGCCCAGAAGGAAAGGGTGGTTTTGAGGCTGAAGGCAGCAGGAAGGCCCGCAGCCCCAAGGTCTGTGGGGCTACGAAAGCGGTTCCCAAAGACCTTTAGAACAAGGCACAGTTTTCCCTGCTGGCTCTTTGGGCGGGGGACCCATCTGCAGCCGTATGGCCATTTTTGGGCCTGGCGTGGCGCCCAGAAGGAAAGGGTGGTTTTGAGGCTGAAGGCAGCATGAAGGCCCGCAGCCCCAAGGTCTGTGGGGTTACGCAAGCGGTTCCCAAAGAGCTTTAGAACAAGGCATAGTTTTCCCTGCTGGCTCTTTGGGCGAGGGACCCATCTCCAGCCGTATGGCCATTATTGTGCTTGGCGCGGCACCCAGATGGAAAGGGTAATGTCGAGGCTGAAGGCAACAGGAAAGGCCGCAGCCCCCAGGTCTGTGGGGCTACGCAAGCGGTTCCCAAAGAGCTTTAGAACAAGGCATAGTTTTCCCTGCTGGCTCTTTGGGCGTGGCACACATCTCCAGCCGTATGGTCATTTTTGCGCCTGGCGCGGCACCAAGTGGGAAAGGGTGGTGTCGAGGCTGAACGCAGCAGGAAGGCCCGCAGCCCCCAGGTCTGTGGGGCTACGCAAGCGGTTCCCAAAGAGCTTTACAACAAGGCATAGTTTTACCTGCTGGCTCTTTGGGCGGGGGGACCCATGTCCAGCCGTATGGCCATTTTTGTGCCTGGCGCGGCGCCAAGTGGGAAAGGGTGGTGTCGAGGCTGAAGGCAGCAGGAAAGCCCGCAGCCCCCAGGTCTGTGGGGCTACGCAAGCGGTTCCCAAAGAGCTTTAGAACAAGGCATAGTTTTCCCTGCTGGCTCTTTGGGCGTTGCACACTTCTCCAGCTGTATGGCCATTCTTGTGCCTGGCGCGGCGCCAAGTGGGAAAGGGTGGTGTCGAGGCTGAAGGCAGCAGGAAAGCCCACAGCCCCCAGGTCTGTGGGGCTACGCAAGCGGTTCCCAAAGAGTTTTAGAACAAGGCACAGTTTTCCCTGCTGGCTCTTTGGGCGGGGGTCCCATCTCCAGCCATATGGCAATTTTTGTGCCTGGCGCGGCGTAAAGTGGGAAAGGGTGGTGTCGAGGCTGAAGGCAGCAGGAAAGCCCGCAGCCCCCAGGTCTGTGGGGCTACGCAAGCGGTTCCCAAAGAGCTTTAGAACAAGGCATAGTTTTCCCTGCTGGCTCTTTGGGCGTGGGACCCATCTCTGGCCATATGGCCTTTTTTGTGCCTGGCCCGGCGCCAATTGGGAAAGGGTGGTTTTGAGGCTGAAGGCAGCAGGAAAGCCCGCAGCCCCCAGGTCTGTGGGGCTACGAAAGCGGTTCCCAAAGAGCTTTAGAACAAGGCATAGTTTTCCCTGCTGGCTCTTTGGGCGGGGGACCCATCTCCAGCCATATGGCCATTTTTGTGCCTGGCGCGGCGCCAAGTGGGAAAGGGTGGTGTCGAGGCTGAAGGCAGCAGGAAAGCCCACAGCCCCCAGGTCTTTGGGACAACGTAAGCGGTGCCCAAAGAGCTTTAGAAAAAGGCATAGTTTTCCCTGCTGGCTCTTTGGGCATGGGACCCATCTCCAGCCGTATGGCCATTTTTGTGCCTGGCGCGGCGCCAAGTGGGAAAGGGTGGTGTCGAGGCTGAAGGCAGCAGGAAAGCCCGCAGCCCCCAGGTCTGTGGGGCTACGCAAGCGGTTCCCAAAGAGCTTTAGAACAAGGCATAGTTTTCCCTGCTGGCTCTTTGGGCGGGGGACCCATCTCCAGCCATGTGGCCATTATTGTGCTTGGCGCGGCGCCAAGTGGGAAAGGGTGGTTTTGAGGCTGAAGACAGCAGGAAGGCCCGCAGCTCCCACGTCTGTGGGGCTACGCAAGCGGTTCCCAAAGAGCTTTAGAACAAGGCATAGTTTTCCCTGCTGGCTCTTTGGGCGGGGGACAGATCTCCAGCCGTACGGCCATTATTGTGCTTGGCGTGGCGCCAAGTGGGAAAGGGTGTTTTTGAGGCTGAAGGCAGCAGCAAAGCCCGCAGCCCCCAGGTCTGTGGGGCTACAAAGCAGTTCCCAAAGAGCTTTAGAACAAGGCATAGTTTTCCCTGCTGGCTCTTTGGGCGGGGGACACATCTCCAGCCGTAAGGCCATTTTTGTGCCTGGCGCGGCGCCAAGTGGGAAAGGGTGGTGTCGAGGCTGAAGGCAGCGGGAAAGCCTGCAGCCCCCAGGTCTGTGGGGCTACGCAAGCGGTTCCCAAAGAGTTTAGAACAAGGCATAGTTTTCCCTGCTGGCTCTTTGGGCGGGGGACCCATCTCCAGCCGTATGGCCATTATTGTGCCTGGCGCGGCGCCAAGTGGGAAAGGGTGTTTTTGAGGCTGAAGGCAGCAGCAAAGCCCGCAGCCCCCAGGTCTGTGGGGCTACGCAAGCGGTTCCCAAAGAGCTTTAGAACAAGGCATAGTTTTCCCTGCTGGCTCCTTGGGCGTGGCACACATCTCCAGCCATATGGCCATTTTTGTGCCTGGCGCGGCGCCAAGTGGGAAAGGGTGGTGTCGAGGCTGAAGGCAGCAGGAAAGCCCGCAGCCCCCAGGTCTGTGGGGCAACGCAAGCGGTTCCCAAAGACCTTTAGAACAAGGCATAGTTTTCCCTGCTGGCTCCTTGGGCGGGGACCCATCTCCAGCCGTATGGCCATTATTGTGCTTGGCGCGGCACCCAGATGGAAAGGGTTATGTCGAGGCTGAAGGCAGCAGGAAAGCCCGCAGCCCCCAGGTCTGTGGGGCTACGCAAGCGGTTCCCAAAGAGCTTTAGAACAAGGCATAGTTTTCCCTGCTGGCTCTTTGTGTGGGGGACCCATCTCCAGGCATAGGCCATTTTTGTGCCTGGCGTGGCACCAAGTGTGAAAGGGTGGTGTCGAGGCTGAAGGATGGAGGAAGGCCCGCAGCTCCCAGGTCTGTGGGGCTACGCAAGCGGTTCCCAAAGAGCTTTAGAACAAGGCATAGTTTTCCCTGCTGGCTCTTTGGGCGTGGGACCCATCTCTAGCCATAGGTCTTTTTTGTGCCTGGTCCGGCGCCACGTGGGAAAGGGTGGTTTTGAGGCTGAAGGCAGCGGGAAAGCCCACAGCCCCCAGGTCTGTGGGACAACGTAAGCGGTGCCCAAAGAGCTTTAGAAAAAGGCATAGTTTTCCCTGCTGGCTCTTTGGGCGGGGGACCCATCTCCAGCCGTATGGCCATTTTTGTGCCTGGCGCGGCGCCAAGTGGGAAAGGGTGGTGTCGAGGCTGAAGGCAGCAGGAAAGCCCGCAGACCCCAGGTCTGTGGGGCTACGCAAGCGGTTCCCAAAGAGCTTTAGAACAAGGCATAGTTTTCCCTGCTGGCTCTTTGGGCGGGGGACCCATCTCCAGCCATGTGGCCATTATTGTGCTTGGCGCGGCGCCAAGTGGGAAAGGGTGGTGTCGAGGCTGAAGGCAGCAGGAAAGCCCGCAGCCCCCAGGTCTGTGGGGCTACGCAAGCGGTTCCCAAAGAGCTTTAGAACAAGGCATAGTTTTCCCTGCTGGATCTTTGGGCGGGACACCCATCTCCAGCCGTATGGCCATTTTTGTGCCTGGCGTGGCGCCCAGAAGGAAAGGGTGGTTTTGAGGCTGAAGGCAGCAGGAAGGCCCGCAGCCCCAAGGTCTGTGGGGCTACGAAAGCGGTTCCCAAAGAGCTTTAGAACAAGGCATATTTTTCCCTGCTGGCTCTTTGGGCGAGGGACCCATCTGCAGCCGTATGGCCATTTTTGGGCCTGGCGTGGCGCCCAGAAGGAAAGGGTGGTTTTGAGGCTGAAGGCAGCAGGAAGGCCCGCAGCCCCAAGGTCTGTGGGGCTACGCAAGCGGTTCCCAAAGACCTTTAGAACAAGGCATAGTTTTCCCTGCTGGCTCTTTGGGCACGGGACTCATCTCTGGCCATATGGCCATTTTCGTGCCTGTCGCGGCGCCAAGTGGATAAGGGTGGTTTTGAGGCTGAAGGCAGCAGGAAAGCCCACAGCCCCCAGGTCTGTGGGGCTATGCAAGCGGTTCCCAAAGAGCTTTAGAACAAGGCATAGTTTTCCCTGCTGGCTCTTTGGGCATGGCACCCATCTCCAGCCGTATGGCCATTTTTGTGCCTGGCGCGGCGCCAAGTGGGAAAGGGTGGTGTCGAGGCTGAAGGCAGCAGGAAAGCCCGCAGCCCCCAGGTCTGTGGGGCTACGCAAGCGGTTCCCAAAGAGCTTTAGAACAAGGCATATTTTTCCCTGCTGGCTCTTTGGGCGTGGGACCCATCTCCAGCCGTATGGCCATTATTGTGCTTGGCGCGGCACCCAGATGGAAAGGGTGATGTCGAGGCTGAAGGCAACAGGAAAGGCCGCAGCCCCCAGGTCTGTGGGGCTACGCAAGCGGTTCCCAAAGAGCTTTAGAACAAGGCATAGTTTTCCCTGCTGGCTCTTTGGGCGTGGCACACATCTCCAGCCGTATGGTCATTTTTGCGCCTGGCGCGGCACCAAGTGGGAAAGGGTGGTGTCGAGGCTGAACGCAGCAGGAAGGCCCGCAGCCCCCAGGTCTGTGGGGCTACGCAAGCGGTTCCCAAAGAGCTTTACAACAAGGCATAGTTTTACATGCTGGCTCTTTGGGCGGGGGACCCATGTCCAGCCGTATGGCCATTTTTGTGCCTGGCGCGGCGCCAAGTGGGAAAGGGTGGTGTCGAGGCTGAAGGCAGCAGGAAAGCCCGCAGCCCCCAGGTCTGTGGGGCTACGCAAGCGGTTCCCAAAGAGCTTTAGAACAAGGCATAGTTTTCCCTGCTGGCTCTTTGGGCGTTGCACACTTCTCCAGCTGTATGGCCATTCTTGTGCCTGGCGCGGCGCCAAGTGGGAAAGGGTGGTTTTGAGGCTGAAGGCAGCAGGAAAGCCCACAGCCCCCAGGTCTGTGGGGCTACGCAAGCGGTTCCCAAAGAGTTTTAGAACAAGGCACAGTTTTCCCTGCTGGCTCTTTGGGCGGGGGTCCCATCTCCAGCCATATGGCAATTTTTGTGCCTGGCGCGGCGCCAAGTGGGAAAGGGTGGTGTCGAGGCTGAAGGCAGCAGCAAAGCCCGCAGCCCCCAGGTCTGTGGGGCTATGCAAGCGGTTCCCAAAGACCTTTAGAACAAGGCATAGTTTTCCCTGCTGGCTCTTTGAGCGGGGGACCCATCTCCAGCCGTACAGCCATTTTTGTGCCTGGCGCAGCGCCAAGTGGTAAAGGGTGGTGTCGAGGCTGAAGACAGCAGGAAAGCCCGCAGCCCCCAGGTCTGTGGGGCTACGCAAGCGGTTCCCAAAGAGCTTTAGAACAAGGCATAGTTTTCCCTGCTGGCTCTTTGGGCGTGGGACCCATCTCTGGCCATATGGCCTTTTTTGTGCCTGGCCCGGCGCCAAGTGGGAAAGGGTGGTGTCGAGGCTGAAGGCAGCAGCAAAGCCCGCAGCCCCCAGGTCTGTGGGGCAACGCAAGCGGTTCCCAAAGACCTTTAGAACAAGGCATAGTTTTCCCTGCTGGCTCTTTGGGCATGGGACCCATCTCCAGCCGTATGGCCATTTTTGTGCCTGGCGCGGCGTCAAGTGGGAAAGGGTGGTTTTGAGGCTGAAGGCAGCAGGAAGGCCCGCAGCTCCCAGGTCTGTGGGGCTGCGCAAGCGGTTCCCAAAGAGCTTTAGAACAAGGCATAGTTTTCCCTGCTGGCTCCTTGGGCGGGGACCCATCTCCAGCCGTATGGCCATTATTGTGCTTGGCGCGGCACCCAGATGGAAAGGGTGATGTCGAGGCTGAAGGCAGCAGGAAAGCCCGCAGCCCCCAGGTCTGTGGGGCTTCGCAAGCGGTTCCCAAAGAGCTTTAAAACAAGGCATAGTTTTCCCTGCTGGCTCTTTGGGCGTGGGACCCATCTCTAGCCATAGGCCTTTTTTGTGCCTGGTCCGGCGCCACGTGGGAAAGGGTGGTTTTGAGGCTGAAGGCAGCAGGAAAGCCCACAGCCCCCAGGTCTTTGGGACAACGTAAGCGGTGCCCAAAGAGCTTTAGAAAAAGGCATAGTTTTCCCTGCTGGCTCTTTGGGCATGGGACCCATCTCCAGCCGTATGGCCATTTTTGTGCCTGGCGCGGCGCCAAGTGGGAAAGGGTGGTGTCGAGGCTGAAGGCAGCAGGAAAGCCCGCAGCCCCCAGGTCTGTGGGGCTACGCAAGCGGTTCCCAAAGAGCTTTAGAACAAGGCATAGTTTTCCCTGCTGGCTCTTTGGGCGGGGGACCCATCTCCAGCCATGTGGCCATTGTTGTGCTTGGCGCGGCGCCAAGTGGGAAAGGGTGGTTTTGAGGCTGAAGACAGCAGGAAGGCCCGCAGCTCCCACGTCTGTGGGGCTACGCAAGCGGTTCCCAAAGAGCTTTAGAACAAGGCATAGTTTTCCCTGCTGGCTCTTTGGGCGGGGGACAGATCTCCAGCCGTACGGCCATTATTGTGCTTGGCGTGGCGCCAAGTGGGAAAGGGTGTTTTTGAGGCTGAAGGCAGCAGCAAAGCCCGCAGCCCCCAGGTCTGTGGGGCTACAAAGCAGTTCCCAAAGAGCTTTAGAACAAGGCATATTTTTCACTGCTGGCTCTTTGGGCGTGGCACACATCTCCAGCCGTATGGTCATTTTTGGGCCTGGCGAGGCGCCAAGTGGGAAAGGGTGGTGTCGAGGCTGAAGGCAGCAGGAAAGCCTGCAACCCCCAGGTCTGTGGGGCTACGCAAGCGCTTCCCAAAGAGCTTTAGAACAAGGCATAGTTTTCCCTGCTGGCTCCTTGGGCGGGCGACCCATCTCCAGCGGTATGGCCATTTTTGTGCCTGGCCCGGCGACAAGTGGGAAAGGGTGGTGTCGAGGCTGAAGGCAGCGGGAAAGCCTGCAGCCCCCAGGTCTGTGGGGCTACGCAAGCGGTTCCCAAAGAGTTTAGAACAAGGCATAGTTTTCCCTGCTGGCTCTTTGGGCGGGGGACCCAGCTCCAGCCGTATGGCCATTATTGTGCCTGGCGCGGCGCCAAGTGGGAAAGGGTGGTTTTGAGGCTGAAGGCAGCAGGAAAGCCCGCAGCCCCCAGGTCTGTGGGGCTACGCAAGCGGTTCCCAAAGAGCTTTAGAACAAGGCATAGTTTTCCCTGCTGGCTCCTTGGGCGTGGCACACATCTCCAGCCATATGGCCATTTTTGTGCCTGGCGCGGCGCCAAGTGGGAAAGGGTGGTGTCGAGGCTGAAGGCAGCAGGAAAGCCCGCAGCCCCCAGGTCTGTGGGGCAACGCAAGCGGTTCCCAAAGACCTTTAGAACAAGGCATAGTTTTCCCTGCTGGCTCCTTGGGCGGGGGACCCATCTCCAGCCGTATGGCCATTATTGTGCTTGGCGCGGCACCCAGATGGAAAGGGTTATGTCGAGGCTGAAGGCAGCAGGAAAGCCCGCAGCCCCCAGGTCTGTGGGGCTACGCAAGCGGTTCCCAAAGAGCTTTAGAACAAGGCATAGTTTTCCCTGCTGGCTCTTTGTGTGGGGGACCCATCTCCAGGCATAGGCCATTTTTGTGCCTGGCGTGGCACCAAGTGTGAAAGGGTGGTGTCGAGGCTGAAGGATGGAGGAAGGCCCGCAGCTCCCAGGTCTGTGGGGCTACGCAAGCGGTTCCCAAAGAGCTTTAGAACAAGGCATAGTTTTCCCTGCTGGCTCTTTGGGCGTGGGACCCATCTCTAGCCATAGGTCTTTTTTGTGCCTGGTCCGGCGCCACGTGGGAAAGGGTGGTTTTGAGGCTGAAGGCAGCAGGAAAGCCCACAGCCGCCAGGTCTGTGGGACAACGTAAGCGGTGCCCAAAGAGCTTTAGAAAAAGGCATAGTTTTCCCTGCTGGCTCTTTGGGCGGGGGACCCATCTCCAGCCGTGTGGCCATTTTTGTGCCTGGCGCGGCGCCAAGTGGGAAAGGGTGGTGTCGAGACTGAAGGCAGCAGGAAAGCCCGCAGCCCCCAGGTCTGTGGGGCTACGCAAGCGGTTCCCAAAGAGCTTTAGAACAAGGCATAGTTTTCCCTGCTGGCTCTTTGGGCGGGGGACCCATCTCCAGCCATGTGGCCATTATTGTGCTTGGCGCGGCGCCAAGTGGTAAAGGGTGGCTTTGAGGCTGAAGCCAGCAGCAAAGCCTGCAGACCCCAGGTCTGTGGGGCTACGCAAGCGGTTCCCAAAGAGCTTTAGAACAAGGCATAGTTTTCACTGCTGGCTCTTTGGTCGTGGCACACATCTCCAGCCGTATGGTCATTTTTGGGCCTGGCGATGCGCCAAGCGGGAAAGGGTGGTGTTGAGGCTGAAGGCAGCAGGAAAGCCTGCAACCCCCAGGTCTGTGGGGCTACGCAAGCGGTTCCGAAAGAGCTTTAGAACAAGGCATAGTTTTCCCTGCTGGCTCCTTGGGCGGGCGACCCATCTCCAGCGGTATGGCCATTTTTGTGCCTGGCGCGGCGACAAGTGGGAAAGGGTGGTGTCGAGGCTGAAGGCAGCAGGAAAGCCTGCAGCCCCCAGGTCTGTGGGGCTACGCAAGCGGTTCCCAAAGAGCTTTAGAAGAAGGCATAGTTTTCCCTGCTGGCTCCTTGGGCGTGGCAGACATCTCCAGCCGTATGGCCATTTTTGTGCCTGGCGCGGCGCCAAGTGGGAAAGGGTGGTGTCGAGGCTGAAGGCAGCAGGAAAGCCCGCAGCCCCCAGGTCTGTGGGGCTACGCAAGCGGTTCCCAAAGGGCCTTAGAACAAGGCATATTTTTCCCTGCTGGCTCTTTGGGTCGGGGACCCATCTCCAGCCACAGGCCTTTTTTGTGTCTGTCCCGGCGCCCAGAGGGAAAGGGTGGTTTTGAGGCTGATAGCAGCAGGAAAGCCTGCAGCCCCCAGGTCTGTGGGGCTACGCAAGCGGTTCCCAAAGAGCTTTAGAACAAGGCATAGTTTTCCCTGCTGGCTCTTTGGGCGGGGGACCCATCTCCAGCCGTATGGCCATTTTTGTGCCTGGCGCGGCGCCAAGTGGGAAAGGGTGGTGTCGAGGCTGAAGGCAGCAGGAAAGCCCGCAGCCCCCAGGTCTGTGGGGCTACGCAAGCGGTTCCCAAAGGGCCTTAGAACAAGGCATATTTTTCCCTGCTGGCTCTTTGGGCGGGGCACCCATCTCCAGCCGTATGGCCATTTTTGTGCCTGGCGCGGCGCCAAGTGGGAAAGGGTGGTTTTGAGGCTGAAGGCAGCAGGAAAGCCTGCAGCCCCCAGGTCTGTGGGGCTACGCAAGTGGTTCCCAAAGAGCTTTAGAACAAGGCATAGTTTTCCCTGCTGGCTCTTTGGGCGTGGCACCCATCTCCAGCCGTACGGCCATTTTTACTCCTGGCGCGGCGCCAAGTGTGAAAGGGTGGTGTCGAGGCTGAAGGCAGCAGGAAGGCCCGCAGCCCCCAGGTCTGTGGGGCTACGCAAGCGGTTCCCAAAGAGCTTTAGAACAAGGCATAGTTTTCCCTGCTGGCTCTTTGGGCGGGAGACCCATCTCCAGCCATATAGCCATTTTTGTGCCTGGCGCGGCGCCATGTTCTAAAGGGTGGCTTTGAGGCTGAAGGCAGCAGCAAAGCCTGCAGTCCGCAGGTCTGTGGGGCTACGCAAGCGGTTCCCAAAGAGTTTTAGAACAAGGCATAGTTTTCCCTGCTGCCTCCTTGGGCGTGGGACACATGTCCAGCCGTATGGCCATTTTTGTGCCTGGCGCGGCGTCATGTTCTAAAGGGTGGCTTTGAGGCTGAAGGCAGCAGGAAAGCCCGCAGCCCCCAGGTCTATGGGTCTACGCAAGCGGTTCCCAAAGAGCTTTAGAACAAGGCATAGTTTTCCCTGCTGGCTCTTTGGGCGGGGGACCCATCTCCAGCCATATGGCCATTTTTGTGCCTGGCACGGCGCCAAGTGGGAAAGGGTGGTTTTGAGGCTGAAGGCAGCGGGAAAGCCCGCAGCCCCCAGGTCTGTGGGGCTATGCAAGCGGTTCCCTAACAGATTTAAAACAAGGCATAGTTTTCCCTGCTGGCTCTTTGGGCGGGGGACCCATCTCCAGCTATAGGCCTTTTTTGTGCCTGGCGCGGCGCCAAGTGGGAAAGGGTGGTGTCGAGGCTGAAGGCAGCAGCAAAGCCCGCAGCCCCCAGGTCTGTGGGGCTACGTAAGCAGTTCCCAAAGAGCTTTAGAACAAGGCATAGTTTTCCCTGCTGGCTCTTTCGGCGGGGGACCCATCTCCACCCATATGGCCATTTTTGTGCCTGGCGCGGCACCAAGTGGGAAAGGGTGGTTTTGAGGCTGAAGGCAGCAGGAAAGCCTGCAGCCCGCAGGTCTGTGGGGCTACGTAAGCAGTTCCCAAAGAGCTTTAGAACAAGGCATAGTTTTCCCTGCTGGCTCTTTGGGCGGGGGACCCATCTCCAGCCGTATGGCCATTTCTGTGCCTGGCGCGGCGCCAAGTGGGAAAGGGTGGTTTTGAGGCTGAAGGCAGCAGGAAAGCCTGCAGCCCGCAGGTCTGTGGGGCTACGCAAGTGGTTCCCAAAGAGCTTTAGAACAAGGCATAATTTTCCCTGCTGGCTTCTTGGGCAGGGGACCCATCTGCACCCATATGGCCCTTTATGTGCCTGGTGCGGCGCCAAGTGGGAAAGGGTGGTTTTGAGGCTGAAGGCAGCAGGAAAGCCCGCAGCCCCCAGGTCTGTGGGACAATGCAAGCGGTTCCCAAAGAGCTTTAGAACAAGGCATAGTTTTCCCTGCTGGCTCTTTGGGCTTGGCACCCATCTCCAGCCGTATGGCCATTTTTACTCCTGGCGCGGCGCCAAGTGGGAAAGGGTGGTGTCGAGGCTGAAGGCAGCAGGAAATCCCGCAGCCCACAGGTCTATGGGGCTACGCAAGCGGTTCCCAAAGAGCTTTAGAACAAGGCATAGTTTTCCCTGCTGGCTCTTTGGGCGGGGGACCCATCTCCAGCCATAGGCCTTTTTTGTGCCTGGCGCGGCGCCAAGTGGGAAAGGGTGGTATCGAGGCTGAAGGCAGCAGGAAAGCCCACAGCCCCCAGGTCTGTGGGACTACGCAAGCGGTTCCCAAAGACCTTTAGAACAAGGCATAGTTTTCCCTGCTGGCTCTTTTGGCGGGAGACCCATCTCCACCCATATGGCCATTTTTGTGCCTGGCGCGGCGTCAAGTGGGAAATGGTGTTTTTGAGGCTGAAGGTAGCAGGAAAGCCTGCAGCCCCCAGGTCTGTGGGGCTACGCAAGCGGTTCCCAAAGAGCATTAGAACAAGGCATAATGTTCCCTGCTGGCTCTTTGGGCGGGGGCCAATCTCCAGCCATATGGCCATTTTTGTGCCTGGCGTGGCGCCCAGAGGGAAAGGGTGGTTTTGAGGCTGAAGGCAGCAGGAAAGCCCGCAGCCCGCAGGTCTGTGGGACTACGCAAGCGGTTCCCAAAGAGCTTTAGAACAAGGCATAGTTTTCCCTGCTGGCTCTTTGGGCGGGGGACCCATCTCCAGCCGTATGGCCATTTTTGTGCCTGGCGCGGCGCCCAGAGGGAAAGTGTGGTTTTGAGGCTGAAGGCAGCAGCAAAGGCTGCAGCCCACAGGTCTGTGGGGCTATGCAAGCGGTTCCCAAAGAGCTTTAGAACAAGGCATAGTGTTCCGCGCTGGCTCTTTGGGCGGGGGACCGATCTCCAGCCGTATGGCCATTTTTGTGCCTGGCGCGGCGCCAAGTGGGAAAGGGTGGTTTTGAGGCTGAAGGCGCCACGAAAGCCCGCAGCCCCCAGGTCTATGGGGCTATGCAAGCGGTTCCCAAAGAGCTTTAGAACAACGAAAGCCTGCCGCCCGGTGTTTTCTTAATGACTTTTTTTAATGGTGTCTCCACAGTGTGAAGTTTTGCAGGATTTGAAAAAGTAATAGACACAGTGAAATTGAGTCTATTGGAAACTTCCATACCTTTCCCTCCCTTTAAATCTCTGCTGTCCTGTAGTGTCCACTGCCTGCAGCTGCTGTTGCAGGAGCAGACAGAGTGGTATCAGATTTAGAAAAAAGGGACATCATTAAGAGGATTCACTCGCCTTATTTTTCACCGGTGTGGCCAGTAAAGAAACCAAAAAGGCAATAGCGTTTCACAGTAGATTACCAAAAGTTGGATGCCAACACTGCATCCCTGTCTGCTGCGGTTCCGACTATCGCGGAAATTGTGACAATGATACAAGGAGGTGCCCATCCTTGGAGGGTTGCCTTAGATGTTAAAGACATATTTTTTTTATGATTCCCCCTCCTTGAGCAGGACAAAGCGCAGTTTGCATTCACATGGAAGGGAGTCCAATATACCTTTAACCGCTTTCCGCAAGGATACAAACATTCGCCCACTATTGCCCATAATGCTTTAGCTAAAGTGCTATCAGAGATTTCTGTTTCACAGGGATGTACAGTATACCAATATATTATTGACGACATCTTAATAGGGGAGAGAACCAAGAAAGTGTACAAGACATGATGCAAAACATCCGAAAAACATTATCAGATTTGGGATTGGAAATTCCCGACTCAAAGTGTCAGGGACCAGCACAGGAAGTTAAATTCCTGGGGGGTCTGGTGGATTAAGGGAGCTGCTTCTGTCCCTCAGGATACCCTGGAAAAAATAGAACATGGCCAGAATCCATCCAGCGTGAAGGAGTTACAGCAAGTCCTGGGACTTTAAGTTATTGGCGTAAACACGTCCCTGGCTTTTCCATCATTGCTCGCCCCCTTCATAGCTTGCCAAAAAAGGGTAAATCCTGGGTGTGGACTGAAGAACACACTAATGCTCTGCAATTACTAATAAAGGAGCTAAGGTTATTCCAACAGCTTGGTCCTACGCATCCAACTGACCCTGTCCATGTAGAATGGGGGTTCAGTGAACATGGTTCCCGTTGTAATTTATGGCAGAAGGGACCAGCAGGACCGGAGAGACCATTAGAATTTTGCTCCCACTCCTTCAATGATACTGAGAGCAGATATTCAGACCTGGAGAAGGGTTTACTGTCCCTGGTGCGAGCGTTGCAACGAGCAGAGCAGATAAGAAGAGAACAGAGTGTGATCTTTCCTGGGACCTTTTCGCCTCCTAGATGTGGTCCATAAAGGGACACCACCACCAGCTGGCATTGCCCAGAGGCCTACAGTTCGAAAGTGGTATGCTTATTTAGAAGGCATTATTGAAATCAAGCCAGTCTCTGAAGGCAGTGTTAAAGTATCCAAGGCTACTTCACAAGGATACCAAAGGATATAGATGGTGCCCTATTGTTCCAATCCCCACCAAATAGACCATTTCCGATCCAAGAAGCTCCTCCTTTGAAGGAAGGCAGTGATCTTACAGGAGTGTGGATTACTGGTGTGTCATCTCACCGTGAAAACCATAAGTGGAAATATAAGGCCGTAGCACCGGAAGTAACAACGGAAGAAAGAGCGATTGAAACAGGGGAGGGTAGTGCACAAGTAGGGGAACTCAGAGCTGTCCTACTAGCTGCACAACATGGAGCCACCTCCTTTTACGCTGACTCATATGCTGTTTTTAAAGGAGCCACTGAATGGCTAGGACACTGGGCAGCCAACGATTGGCAGGTGAATAGAGTCCCAATCTGGGAGACAGATAGCTGGAAGCAACTGTTGGAAATAGGAGGACAGAGACCATTGCACATTGCTTGGGTAAAAGGCCACGATCGTTCAAACTCGATCACTGCTCAGTTCAACCAACAGGTAGATGGCCTCACGCGGCTACAACAAATTGACATTGTAGATGACGGTCGGGAATGGGAACGCTTACTCGAATGGTTACATATTAAGCCTGGCCATACAGGCCGTACTGACCTGTATCGGGAAGGTGGGTGGCTTGTGTCGGTTAAGCTGTGCGAACAAATAGTAACTGCCTAGTCACAATGTCGCCTACGACTCAGCAAAGATCATCCGAGTAAGGCGCTTCCCTTACACATGCGGGACAAGAAAGCATTGTGGCATTCATGGCAGATTGATTATATTGGGCCCTTGAGATCAACAGGTGGGAAAAGATATGTCCTGGTAGGAGTGGAGATTATCTCCAGCCTCAGTATGGCCACCGGCTTCAAATCAGCTACCAGGGACAACACAGTGAAAGGCCTAAAAGGGTGGCTCAGCACACTTCCCCTTCCCGAGGAAATCCAAAGTGATAACGGTTCACACTTTACCTGGCGCGGCACCAAGTGGGAAAGGGTGGTTTTGAGGCTGAAGGCAGCAGGAAAGCCTGCAGCCCGCAGGTCTGTGGGGCTACGTAAGCAGTTCTCAAAGAGCTTTAGAACAAGGCATAGTTTTCCCTGCTGGCTCCTTGGGCGGGGGACCATTCTCCAGCCGTATGGCCATTTTTGTGCCTGACGCGGTGCCCAGTTGGAAAGGGTTGTTTTGAGACTGAAGGCAGCAGAAAAGCCCGCAGCACCCAGGTATGTGGGGCTACACAAGCGGTTCCCAAAGAGTTTTAGAACAAGGCATAGTTTTCCCTGCTGCCTCCTTGGGCAGGGGACCCATCTCCAGCCATATGGCCATTTTTGTGCCTGGCGCGGCGCCCAGAGGGAAAGGGTGGTGTCGAGCCTGAAGGCAGCAGGAAAGCCCGCAGCCCCCAGTTCTGTGGGGCTACGCAAGCGGTTCACAAAGAGCTTTAGAACAAGGCATAGTTTTCCCTGCTGGCTCTTTGGGCGGGGGACCCATCTCCAGCCATATGGCCATTTCTGTGCCTGGCGCGGCATCAAGTGGGAAAGCGTGGTGTCGAGGCTGAAGGCAGCAGGAAAGCCCACAGCCCTCAGGTCTGTGGGGCTACGCAAGCGGTTCCCAAAGACCTTTAGAACAAGGCATAGTTTTCCCTGCTGGCTCTTTGGGCGGGGGACCCATCTCCAGCCGTATGGCCATTTTTGTGCCTGGCGTGGCGCCAAGTGGGAAAGGGTGGTTTTGAGGCTGAAGGCAGCAGGAAAGCCCGCAGCCCCCAGGTCTGTGGGGCTACGCAAGCGGTTCCCAAAGAGCTTTAGAACAAGGCATAGTTTTCCGTGCTGCCTCCTTGGGCGGGGGACCCATCTCTAGCCATAGGCCATTTTTCTGCCTGGGGCGACGCCCAGAGGGAAAGGGTGGTGTTGAGGCTGAAGGCAGCAGGAAAGCCCGCAGCCCCCAGGTCTGTGGGGCTACGCAAGCGGTTCCCAAATAGCCTTAGAACAAGGCATAGTTTTCCCTGCTGGCTCTTTGGGCGGGGGACCCATCTCCAGCCATATGGCCATTATTGTGCTTGGCGCGGCGCCAAGTGGGAAAGGGTGGTGTCGAGGCTGAAGGCAGCAGGAAGGTCCGCAGCCCCCAGGTCTGTGGGGCTACGCAAGCGGTACCCAAAGAGCTTTAGAACAAGGCATAGTTTTCCCTGCTGGATCTTTGGGCGGGACACCCATCTCCAGCCGTATGGCCATTTTTGTGCCTGGCGCGGCGCCAAGTGGGAAAGGGTGGTGTCGAGGCTAAACGCAGCAGGAAAGCCCGCAGCCCCAAGGTCTGTGGGGCTACGCAAGCGGTTCCCAAAGAGCTTTAGAACAAGGCATAGTTTTCCCTGCTGGCTCCTTGGGCGGGACACCCATCTCCAGCCGTAAGGCCATTTTTGTGCCTGGCGCGGCGCCAAGTGGGAAAGGGTGACTTTGAGGCTGAAGGCAGCAGGAAAGCCTGCAGCCCGCAGGTCTGTGGGGCTATGCAAGCGGTTCCCAAAGAGCTTTAGAACAAGGCATAGTTTTCCCTGCTGGCTCTTTGGGCGGGGGACCCATCTCCAGCCGTATGGCCATTTTTGTGCCTGGCGCGGTACAAAGTGGGAAAGGGTGGTGTCGAGGCTGAAGGCAGCAGCAAAGCCCGCAGCCCCCAGGTCTGTGGGGCTACGCAAGCGGTTCCCAAAGAGCTTTAGAACAAGGCATAGTTTTCCCTGATGGCTCTTTGGGAGTGGGACCCATCTCTAGCCATACGCCTTTTTTGTGCCTGGCCCGGCGCTCAGAGGAAAAGGGTGGTGTCGAGGCTGAAGGCAGCAGGAAAGCCTGCAACCCCCAGGTCTGTGGGGCTACGCAAGCGTTTCCCAAAGACCTTTAGAACAAGGCATATTTTTCCCTGCTGGCTCTTTGGGCGGGGGACCCATCTCCAGCCATAGGCCATTTTTGTGCCTGGCGCGGTGCCAAGTGGGAAAGGGTGGTGTTGAGGCTGAAGGCAGCAGGAAAGCCCACAGCCCCCAGGTCTGTGGGACAACATAAGCGGTTCCCAAAGAGCTTTAGAACAAGGCATAGTTTTCCCTGCTGGCTCTTTGGGCGTGGCACACTTCTCCAGCCGTATGGCCATTCCTGGGCCTGGCGCGGCACCAAGTGGGAAAAGGTGGTGTCGAGGCTCAAGGCAGCAGGAAAGCCCGCAGCCCCCAGGTCTGTGGGGCTACGCAAGCGGTTCCCAAAGAGCTTTAGAACAAGGCATAGTTTTCCCTGATGGCTCTTTGGGAGTGGGACCCATCTCTAGCCATAGGCCTTTTTTGTGCCTGGCCCGGCGCTCAGAGGAAAAGGGTGGTGTCGAGGCTGAAGGCAGCAGGAAAGCCTGCAACCCCCAGGTCTGTGGGGCTACGCAAGCGGTTCCCAAAGAGCTTTAGATCAAGGCATAGTTTTCCCTGCTGGCTCTTTGGGCGTGGCACACTTCTCCAGCTGTATGGCCATTCTTGGGCCTGGCGCGGCACCAATTGGGAAAGGGTGGTGTCGAGGCTGAAGGCAGCAGGAAAGCCCGCAGCCCCCAGGTCTGTGGGGCTACGCAAGCGGTTCCCAAAGAGCTTTAGAACAAGGCATAGTTTTCCGTGCTGCCTCCTTGGGCGGGGGACCCATCTCTAGCCATAGGCCATTTTTCTGCCTGGCGCGACGCCCAGAGGGAAAGGGTGGTGTTGAGGCTGAAGGCAGCAGGAAAGCCCGCAGCCCCCAGGTCTGTGGGGCTACGCAAGCGGTTCCCAAATAGCCTTAGAACAAGGGATATTTTTCCCTGCTGGATCTTTGGGCGGGACACCCATCTCCAGCCGTATGGCCATTTTTGTGCCTGGTGCGGTGCCTAGTGGGAAAGGGTTGTTTTGAGACTGAAGGCAGCAGGAAAGCCCGCAGCCCCCAGGTCTGTGGGGCTACGCAAGCGGTTCCCAAAGAGCTTTAGAACAAGGCATAGTTTTCCCTGCTGGCTCTTTGGGCGGGGGACCCATCTCCAGCCGTATGGCCATTTTTGGGCCTGGCGCGGCACCAAGTGGGAAAGGGTGGTGTCGAGGCTGAAGGCAGCAGGAAGGTCCGCAGCCCCCAGGTCTGTGTGGCTACGCAAGCGGTTCCCAAAGAGTTTTAGAACAAGGCATAGTTTTCCCTGCTGGATCTTTGGGCGGGACACCCATCTCCAGCCGTATGGCCATTTTTGTGCCTGGCGCGGCGCCAAGTGGGAAAGGGTGGTGTCGAGGCTAAACGCAGCAGGAAAGCCCGCAGCCCCCAGGTCTGTGGGACAACATAAGCGGTTCCCAAAGAGCTTTAAAACAAGGCATAGTTTTCCCTGCTGGCTCTTTGGGCGTGGCACACTTCTCCAGCTGTATGGCCATTCTTGGGCCTGGCGCGGCACCAATTGGGAAAGGGTGGTGTCGAGGCTGAAGGCAGCAGGAAAGCCCGCAGCCCCCAGGTCTGTGGGGCTACGCAAGCGGTTCCCAAAGAGCTTTAGAACAAGGCATAGTTTTCCCTGCTGGCTCTTTGGGCGGGGGACCGATCTCCAGCCGTATGGCCATTTTTATGCCTGGCGTGGCGCCCAGAAGGAAAGGGTGCTTTTGAGGCTGAAGGCAGCAGGAAGGCCCGCAGCCCCAAGGTCTGTGGGGCTACGCAAGCGGTTCCCAAAGAGCTTTAGAACAAGGCATAGTTTTCCCTGCTGGCTCTTTGGGCGGGGGACCCATCTGCAGCCGTATGGCCATTTTTGGGCCTGGCGCGGCACCAAGTGGGAAAGGGTGGTTTTGAGGCTGAACGCAGCATGAAGGCCCGCAGCCCCCAGGTCTGTGGGGCTATGCAAGCGGTTCCCAAAGAGCTTTAGAACAAGGGATAGTTTTCCCTGCTGGCTCTTTGGGCGTGGGACCGATCTCTAGCCATGTGGCCATTATTGTGCTTGGCCTGGCGCCAAGTGGGAAAGGGTGGTTTTGAGGCTGAAGGCAGCAGGAAGGCCCGCAGCTCCCAGGACTGTGGGGCTATGCAAGCGGTTCCCAAAGAGCTTTAGAACAAGGCATAGTTTTCCCTGCTGGCTCTTTGGGCGTGGCACCCATCTCCAGCCGTATGGCCATTTTTGTGCCTGGCGCGGCGCCAAGAGGGAAAGGGTGGTTTTGAGGCTGAAGGCAGCAGGAAAGCCCGCAGCCCCCAGGTCTGTGGGGCTACGCAAGCGGTTCCCAAAGAGCTTTAGAACAAGGCATAGTTTTCCCTGCTGGCTCTTTTGGCGTGGGACCCATCTCCAGCCATATGGCCATTTTTGTGCCTGGCGCGGCGCCAAGTGGGAAAGGGTGGTTTTGAGACTGAAGGCAGCAGAAAAACCCGCAGCCCCCACGTCTGTGGGGCTACGCAAGCAGTTCCCAAAGAGCTTTAGAACAAGGCATAGTTTTCCCTGCTGGCTCCTTGGGCGGGGGACCATTCTCCAGCCGTATGGCCATTTTTGTGCCTGGCGCGGTGCCCAGTTGGAAAGGGTTGTTTTGAGACTGAAGGCAGCAGAAAAGCCCGCAGCACCCAGGTATGTGGGGCTACGCAAGCAGTTCCCAAAGAGCTTTAGAACAAGGCATATTTTTCCCTGCTGGCTCTTTGGGCGGGGGACCCATCTCTAGAAATAGGCCATTTTTGTGCCTAGCGCGGCGCCAAGTGTGAAAGGGTGTTTTTGAGGCTGAAGGCAGCAGGAAAGCCCGCAGCCCCCAGATCTGTGGGGCTACGCAAGCAGTTCCCAAAGAGCTTTAGAACAAGGCATAGTTTTCCCTGCTGCCTCCTTGGGCAGGGGACCCATCTCCAGCCGTATGGCCATTTTTGTGCCTGGCGCGGCGCCCAGAGGGAAAGGGTGGTGTCGAGCCTGAAGGCAGCAGGAAAGCCCGCAGCCCCCAGTTCTGTGGGGCTACGCAAGCGGTTCACAAAGAGCTTTAGAACAAGGCATAGTTTTCCCTGCTGGCTCTTTGGGCGGGGGACCCATCTCCAGCCATATGGCCATTTCTGTGCCTGGCGCGGCATCAAGTGGGAAAGCGTGGTGTCGAGGCTGAAGGCAGCAGGAAAGCCCACAGCCCTCAGGTCTGTGGGGCTACGCAAGCGGTTCCCAAAGACCTTTAGAACAAGGCATAGTTTTCCCTGCTGGCTCTTTGGGCGGGGGACCCATCTCCAGCCGTATGGCCATTTTTGTGCCTGGCGTGGCGCCAAGTGGGAAAGGGTGGTTTTGAGGCTGAAGGCAGCAGGAAAGCCCGCAGCCCCCAGGTCTGTGGGGCTACGCAAGCGGTTCCCAAAGAGCTTTAGAACAAGGCATAGTTTTCCGTGCTGCCTCCTTGGGCGGGGGACCCATCTCTAGCCATAGGCCATTTTTCTGCCTGGGGCGACGCCCAGAGGGAAAGGGTGGTGTTGAGGCTGAAGGCAGCAGGAAAGCCCGCAGCCCCCAGGTCTGTGGGGCTACGCAAGCGGTTCCCAAATAGCCTTAGAACAAGGCATAGTTTTCCCTGCTGGCTCTTTGGGCGGGGGACCCATCTCCAGCCATATGGCCATTATTGTGCTTGGCGCGGCGCCAAGTGGGAAAGGGTGGTGTCGAGGCTGAAGGCAGCAGGAAGGTCCGCAGCCCCCAGGTCTGTGGGGCTACGCAAGCGGTTCCCAAAGAGCTTTAGAACAAGGCATAGTTTTCCCTGCTGGATCTTTGGGCGGGACACCCATCTCCAGCCGTATGGCCATTTTTGTGCCTGGCGCGGCGCCAAGTGGGAAAGGGTGGTGTCGAGGCTAAACGCAGCAGGAAAGCCCGCAGCCCCAAGGTCTGTGGGGCTACGCAAGCGGTTCCCAAAGAGCTTTAGAACAAGGCATAGTTTTCCCTGCTGGCTCCTTGGGCGGGACACCCATCTCCAGCCGTAAGGCCATTTTTGTGCCTGGCGCGGCGCCAAGTGGGAAAGGGTGACTTTGAGGCTGAAGGCAGCAGGAAAGCCTGCAGCCCGCAGGTCTGTGGGGCTATGCAAGCGGTTCCCAAAGAGCTTTAGAACAAGGCATAGTTTTCCCTGCTGGCTCTTTGGGCGGGGGACCCATCTCCAGCCGTATGGCCATTTTTGTGCCTGGCGCGGTACAAAGTGGGAAAGGGTGGTGTCGAGGCTGAAGGCAGCAGCAAAGCCCGCAGCCCCCAGGTCTGTGGGGCTACGCAAGCGGTTCCCAAAGAGCTTTAGAACAAGGCATAGTTTTCCCTGATGGCTCTTTGGGAGTGGGACCCATCTCTAGCCATACGCCTTTTTTGTGCCTGGCCCGGCGCTCAGAGGAAAAGGGTGGTGTCGAGGCTGAAGGCAGCAGGAAAGCCTGCAACCCCCAGGTCTGTGGGGCTACGCAAGCGTTTCCCAAAGACCTTTAGAACAAGGCATATTTTTCCCTGCTGGCTCTTTGGGCGGGGGACCCATCTCCAGCCATAGGCCATTTTTGTGCCTGGCGCGGTGCCAAGTGGGAAAGGGTGGTGTTGAGGCTGAAGGCAGCAGGAAAGCCCACAGCCCCCAGGTCTGTGGGACAACATAAGCGGTTCCCAAAGAGCTTTAGAACAAGGCATAGTTTTCCCTGCTGGCTCTTTGGGCGTGGCACACTTCTCCAGCCGTATGGCCATTCCTGGGCCTGGCGCGGCACCAAGTGGGAAAAGGTGGTGTCGAGGCTCAAGGCAGCAGGAAAGCCCGCAGCCCCCAGGTCTGTGGGGCTACGCAAGCGGTTCCCAAAGAGCTTTAGAACAAGGCATAGTTTTCCCTGATGGCTCTTTGGGAGTGGGACCCATCTCTAGCCATAGGCCTTTTTTGTGCCTGGCCCGGCGCTCAGAGGAAAAGGGTGGTGTCGAGGCTGAAGGCAGCAGGAAAGCCTGCAACCCCCAGGTCTGTGGGGCTACGCAAGCGGTTCCCAAAGAGCTTTAGATCAAGGCATAGTTTTCCCTGCTGGCTCTTTGGGCGTGGCACACTTCTCCAGCTGTATGGCCATTCTTGGGCCTGGCGCGGCACCAATTGGGAAAGGGTGGTGTCGAGGCTGAAGGCAGCAGGAAAGCCCGCAGCCCCCAGGTCTGTGGGGCTACGCAAGCGGTTCCCAAAGAGCTTTAGAACAAGGCATAGTTTTCCGTGCTGCCTCCTTGGGCGGGGGACCCATCTCTAGCCATAGGCCATTTTTCTGCCTGGCGCGACGCCCAGAGGGAAAGGGTGGTGTTGAGGCTGAAGGCAGCAGGAAAGCCCGCAGCCCCCAGGTCTGTGGGGCTACGCAAGCGGTTCCCAAATAGCCTTAGAACAAGGGATATTTTTCCCTGCTGGATCTTTGGGCGGGACACCCATCTCCAGCCGTATGGCCATTTTTGTGCCTGGTGCGGTGCCTAGTGGGAAAGGGTTGTTTTGAGACTGAAGGCAGCAGGAAAGCCCGCAGCCCCCAGGTCTGTGGGGCTACGCAAGCGGTTCCCAAAGAGCTTTAGAACAAGGCATAGTTTTCCCTGCTGGCTCTTTGGGCGAGGGACCCATCTCCAGCCGTATGGCCATTTTGTGCCTGGCGCGGCGCCCAGAGGGAAAGGGTGGTGTTGAGCCTGAAGGCAGCAGGAAAGTCCGCAGCCCCAAGGTCTGTGGGGCTACGCAAGCGGTTCCCAAAGAGCTTTAGAACAAGGCATAGTTTTCCCTGATGGCTCTTTGGGCGGGGGACCCATCTCCAGCCGTATGGCCATTTTTGGGCCTGGCGCGGCACCAAGTGGGAAAGGGTGGTGTCGAGGCTGAAGGCAGCAGGAAGGTCCGCAGCCCCCAGGTCTGTGTGGCTACGCAAGCGGTTCCCAAAGAGTTTTAGAACAAGGCATAGTTTTCCCTGCTGGATCTTTGGGCGGGACACCCATCTCCAGCCGTATGGCCATTTTTGTGCCTGGCGCGGCGCCAAGTGGGAAAGGGTGGTGTCGAGGCTAAACGCAGCAGGAAAGCCCGCAGCCCCCAGGTCTGTGGGACAACATAAGCGGTTCCCAAAGAGCTTTAAAACAAGGCATAGTTTTCCCTGCTGGCTCTTTGGGCGTGGCACACTTCTCCAGCTGTATGGCCATTCTTGGGCCTGGCGCGGCACCAATTGGGAAAGGGTGGTGTCGAGGCTGAAGGCAGCAGGAAAGCCCGCAGCCCCCAGGTCTGTGGGGCTACGCAAGCGGTTCCCAAAGAGCTTTAGAACAAGGCATAGTTTTCCCTGCTGGCTCTTTGGGCGGGGGACCGATCTCCAGCCGTATGGCCATTTTTATGCCTGGCGTGGCGCCCAGAAGGAAAGGGTGCTTTTGAGGCTGAAGGCAGCAGGAAGGCCCGCAGCCCCAAGGTCTGTGGGGCTACGCAAGCGGTTCCCAAAGAGCTTTAGAACAAGGCATAGTTTTCCCTGCTGGCTCTTTGGGCGGGGGACCCATCTGCAGCCGTATGGCCATTTTTGGGCCTGGCGCGGCACCAAGTGGGAAAGGGTGGTTTTGAGGCTGAACGCAGCATGAAGGCCCGCAGCCCCCAGGTCTGTGGGGCTATGCAAGCGGTTCCCAAAGAGCTTTAGAACAAGGGATAGTTTTCCCTGCTGGCTCTTTGGGCGTGGGACCGATCTCTAGCCATGTGGCCATTATTGTGCTTGGCCTGGCGCCAAGTGGGAAAGGGTGGTTTTGAGGCTGAAGGCAGCAGGAAGGCCCGCAGCTCCCAGGACTGTGGGGCTATGCAAGCGGTTCCCAAAGAGCTTTAGAACAAGGCATAGTTTTCCCTGCTGGCTCTTTGGGCGTGGCACCCATCTCCAGCCGTATGGCCATTTTTGTGCCTGGCGCGGCGCCAAGAGGGAAAGGGTGGTTTTGAGGCTGAAGGCAGCAGGAAAGCCCGCAGCCCCCAGGTCTGTGGGGCTACGCAAGCGGTTCCCAAAGAGCTTTAGAACAAGGCATAGTTTTCCCTGCTGGCTCTTTTGGCGTGGGACCCATCTCCAGCCATATGGCCATTTTTGTGCCTGGCGCGGCGCCAAGTGGGAAAGGGTGGTTTTGAGACTGAAGGCAGCAGAAAAACCCGCAGCCCCCACGTCTGTGGGGCTACGCAAGCAGTTCCCAAAGAGCTTTAGAACAAGGCATAGTTTTCCCTGCTGGCTCCTTGGGCGGGGGACCATTCTCCAGCCGTATGGCCATTTTTGTGCCTGGCGCGGTGCCCAGTTGGAAAGGGTTGTTTTGAGACTGAAGGCAGCAGAAAAGCCCGCAGCACCCAGGTATGTGGGGCTACGCAAGCAGTTCCCAAAGAGCTTTAGAACAAGGCATATTTTTCCCTGCTGGCTCTTTGGGCGGGGGACCCATCTCTAGAAATAGGCCATTTTTGTGCCTAGCGCGGCGCCAAGTGTGAAAGGGTGTTTTTGAGGCTGAAGGCAGCAGGAAAGCCCGCAGCCCCCAGATCTGTGGGGCTACGCAAGCAGTTCCCAAAGAGCTTTAGAACAAGGCATAGTTTTCCCTGCTGCCTCCTTGGGCAGGGGACCCATCTCCAGCCGTATGGCCATTTTTGTGCCTGGCGCGGCGCCCAGAGGGAAAGGGTGGTGTTGAGCCTGAAGGCAGCAGGAAAGCCCGCAGCCCCCAGTTCTGTGGGGCTACGCAAGCGGTTCACAAAGAGCTTTAGAACAAGGCATAGTTTTCCCTGCTGGCTCTTTGGGCGGGGGACCCATCTCCAGCCATATGGCCATTTCTGTGCCTGGCGCGGCATCAAGTGGGAAAGCGTGGTGTCGAGGCTGAAGGCAGCAGGAAAGCCCGCAGCCCTCAGGTCTGTGGGGCTACGCAAGCGGTTCCCAAAGACCTTTAGAACAAGGCATAGTTTTCCCTGCTGGCACTTTGGGCGGGGGACCCATCTCCAGCCGTATGGCCATTTTTGTGCCTGGCGCGGCGCCAAGTGGGAAAGGGTGGTTTTGAGGCTGAAGGCAGCAGGAAAGCCCGCAGCCCCCAGGTCTTTGGGGCTACGCAAGCGGTTCCCAAAGAGCTTTAGAACAAGGCATAGTTTTCCGTGCTGCCTCCTTGGGCGGGGGACCCATCTCTAGCCATAGGCCATTTTTCTGCCTGGCGC
Organism: Rissa tridactyla; assembly: GCF_028500815.1. Lineage (NCBI taxonomy): Eukaryota > Metazoa > Chordata > Aves > Charadriiformes > Laridae > Rissa > Rissa tridactyla. The sequence goes on along the minus strand of NC_071490.1, from coordinate 2,064,157 downwards.
GGCGCCCAGAGGGAAAGGGTGGTGTTGAGCCTGAAGGCAGCAGGAAAGTCCGCAGCCCCAAGGTCTGTGGGGCTACGCAAGCGGTTCCCAAAGAGCTTTAGAACAAGGCATAGTTTTCCCTGCTGGCTCTTTGGGCGGGGCACCCATCTCCAGCCGTATGGCTATTTTTGTGCCTGGCGCGGCGCCAAGTGGGAAAGGGTGCTTTTGAGGGTGAAGGCAGCAGGAAAGCCCGCAGCCCCCAGGTCTGTGGGGCTACGCAAGCGGTTCCCAAAGAGCTTTAGAACAAGGCATAATTTTTTCCTGCTGGCTCTTTGGGCGGGGGACCCATCTCTAGAAATAGGCCATTTGTGTGCCTAGCGCGGCGCCAAGTATGAAAGGGTGTTTTGGAGGCTGAAGGCAGCAGGAAAGCCCGCAGCCCCCAGATCTGTGGGGCTACGCAAGCGGTTCCCAAAGAGCTTTAGAACAAGGCATAGTTTTCCCGGCTGCCTCCTTGGGCAGGGGACCCATCTCCAGCTGTATGGCCATTTTTGTGCCTGGCGCGGCACCAAGTGGGAAAGGGTGTTTTTGAGCCTGAAGGCAGCAGGAAAGTCCGCAGCCCCAAGGTCTGTGGGGCTACGCAAGCGGTTCCCAAAGAGCTTTAGAACAAGGCATAGTTTTCCCTGATGGCTCTTTGGGCGGGGGACCCATCTCCAGCCATATGGCCATTTCTGTGCCTGGCGCGGCGCCAAGTGGGAAAGGGTGGTGTCGAGGCTGAAGGCAGCAGGAAGGTCCGCAGCCCCCAGGTCTGTGGGGCCAAGCAAGCGGTTCCCAAAGAGCTTTAGAACAAGGCATAGTTTTCCCTGCTGGCTTATTGGGCGTGGGACCCATCTCTAGCCATAGGCCTTTTTTGTGCCTGGGGCAGGGCCAAGTGGGAAAGGGTGGTTTTGAGGCTGAAGGCAGCAGGAAAGCCCACAGCCCCCAGGTCTGTGGGACAACGTAAGCGGTTCCCAAAGAGCTTTAGAACAAGGCATAGTTTTCCCTGCTGGCTCTTTGGGCGGGGGACCCATCTCCAGCCGTATGGCCATTCTTGTGCCTGGCGCGGCGCCAAGTGGGAAAGGGTGACTTTGAGGCTGAAGGCAGCAGGAAAGCCTGCAGCCCGCAGGTCTGTGGGGCTATGCAAGCGGTTCCCAAAGAGCTTTAGAACAAGGCATAGTTTTCCCTGCTGGCTCTTTGGGCGGGGGACCCATCTCCAGCCGTATGGCCATTTTTGTGCCTGGCGCGGTACAAAGTGGGAAAGGGTGGTGTCGAGGCTGAAGGCAGCAGCAAAGCCCGCAGCCCCCAGGTCTGTGTGGCTACGCAAGCGGTTCCCAAAGAGCTTTACAACAAGGCATAGTTTTCCCTGATGGCTCTATGGGCGTGGGACCCATCTCTAGCCATAGGCCTTTTTTGTGCCTGGCCCGGCGCTCAGAGGAAAAGGGTGGTGTCGAGGCTGAAGGCAGCAGGAAAGCCTGCAACCCCCAGGTCTGTGGGGCTACGCAAGCGTTTCCCAAAGACCTTTAGAACAAGGCATATTTTTCCCTGCTGGCTCTTTGGGCGGGGGACCCATCTCCAGCCATAGGCCATTTTTGTGCCTGGCGCGGTGCCAAGTGGGAAAGGGTGGTGTTGAGGCTGAAGGCAGCAGGAAAGCCTGCAGCCCCCAGGTCTGTGGGACAACATAAGCGGTTCCAAAAGAGCTTTAGAACAAGGCATAGTTTTCCCTGCTGGCTCTTTGGGCGTGGCACACTTCTCCAGCCGTATGGCCATTCCTGGGCCTGGCGCGGCACCAAGTGGGAAAAGGTGGTGTCGAGGCTCAAGGCAGCAGGAAAGCCCGCAGCCCCCAGGTCTGTGGGGCTACGCAAGCGGTTCCCAAAGAGCTTTAGAACAAGGCATAGTTTTCCCTGATGGCTCTTTGGGAGTGGGACCCATCTCTAGCCATAGGCCTTTTTTGTGCCTGGCCCGGCGCTCAGAGGAAAAGGGTGGTGTCGAGGCTGAAGGCAGCAGGAAAGCCTGCAACCCCCAGGTCTGTGGGGCTACGCAAGCGGTTCCCAAAGAGCTTTAGATCAAGGCATAATTTTCCCTGCTGGCTCCTTGGGTAGGGGACCCATCTCCAGCGGTATGGCCATTTTTGTGCCTGGCGCGGCGCCAAGTGGGAAAGGGTGTTTTTGAGGCTGAAGGCAGCAGGAAAGCCCGCAGCCCCCAGGTCTGTGGGGCTACGCAAGCGGTTCCCAAAGAGCTTTAGAACAAGGCATAATTTTCCCTGCTGGCTCTTTGGGCGTGGCACACTTCTCCAGCCGTATGGCCATTCCTGGGCCTGGCGCGGCACCAAGTGGGAAAAGGTGGTGTCGAGGCTCAAGGCAGCAGGAAAGCCCGCAGCCCCCAGGTCTGTGGGGCTACGCAAGCGGTTCCCAAAGAGCTTTAGAACAAGGCATATTTTTCCCTGATGGCTCTTTGGGAGTGGGACCCATCTCTAGCCATAGGCCTTTTTTGTGCCTGGCCCTGCGCTCAGAGGAAAAGGGTGGTGTCGAGGCTGAAGGCAGCAGGAAAGTCTGCAACCCCCAGGTCTGTGGGGCTACGCAAGCGGTTCCCAAAGAGCTTTAGAACAAGGCATAATTTTCCCTGCTGGCTCCTTGGGTAGGGGACCCATCTCCAGCGGTATGGCCATTTTTGTGCCTGGCGCGGCACCAAGTGGGAAAGGGTGTTTTTGAGGCTGAAGGCAGCAGGAAAGCCCGCAGCCCCCAGGTCTGTGGGGCTACGCAAGCGGTTCCCAAAGAGCTTTAGAACAAGGCATAGTTTTCCCTGCTGGCTCTTTGGGCGTGGCACACTTCTCCAGCTGTATGGCCATTCTTGGGCCTGGCGCGGCACCAATTGGGAAAGGGTGGTGTGGAGGCTGAAGGCAGCAGGAAAGCCCGCAGCCCCCAGGTCTGTGGGGCTACGCAAGCGGTTCCCAAAGAGCTTTAGAACAAGGCATAGTTTTCCCTGCTGGCTCTTTGGGCGGGGGACCGATCTCCAGCCGTATGGCCATTTTTGTGCCTGGCGTGGCGCCCAGAAGGAAAGGGTGCTTTTGAGGCTGAAGGCAGCAGGAAGGCCCGCAGCCCCAAGGTCTGTGGGGCTACGCAAGCGGTTCCCAAAGAGCTTTAGAACAAGGCATAGTTTTCCCTGCTGGCTCTTTGGGCGGGGGACCCATCTGCAGCCGTATGGCCATTTTTGGGCCTGGCGCGGCACCAAGTGGGAAAGGGTGGTGTCGAGGCTGAAGGCAGCAGGAAGGCCCGCAGCCCCAAGGTCTGTGGGGCTACGCAAGCGGTTCCCAAAGACCTTTAGAACAAGGCATAGTTTTCCCTGCTGGCTCTTTGGGCGTGGGACCGATCTCTAGCCATGTGGCCATTATTGTGCTTGGCGCGGCGCCAAGTGGGAAAGGGTGGTTTTGAGGCTGAAGGCAGCAGGAAGGCCCGCAGCTCCCAGGTCTGTGGGGCTATGCAAGCGGTTCCCAAAGAGCTTTAGAACAAGGCATAGTTTTCCCTGCTGGCTCTTTGGGCGTGGCACCCATCTCCAGCTGTATGGCCATTTTTGTGCCTGGCGCGGCGCCAAGAGGGAAAGGGTGGTTTTGAGGCTGAAGGCAGCAGGAAAGCCCGCAGCCCCCAGGTCTGTGGGGCTACGCAAGCGGTTCCCAAAGACCTTTAGAACAAGGCATAGTTTTCCCTGCTGGCTCTTTGGGCGTGGGACCCATCTCCAGCCATATGGCCATTTTTGTGCCTGGCGCGGCGCCAAGTGGGAAAGGGTGGTTTTGAGACTGAAGGCAGCAGAAAAGCCCGCAGCCCCCACGTCTGTGGGGCTACGCAAGCAGTTCTCAAATAGCTTTAGAACAAGGCATAGTTTTCCCTGCTGGCTCCTTGGGCGGGGGACCATTCTCCAGCCGTATGGCCATTTTTGTGCCTGTCGCGGTGCCCAGTTGGAAAGGGTTGTTTTGAGACTGAAGGCAGCAGAAAAGCCCACAGCAACCAGGTATGTGGGGCTACACAAGCGGTTCCCAAAGAGCTTTAGAACAAGGCATAGTTTTCCCTGCTGGCTCTTTGGGCGTGGCACACTTCTCCAGCTGTATGGCCATTCTTGGGCCTGGCGCGGCACCAATTGGGAAAGGGTGGTGTGGAGGCTGAAGGCAGCAGGAAAGCCCGCAGCCCCCAGGTCTGTGGGGCTACGCAAGCGGTTCCCAAAGAGCTTTAGAACAAGGCATAGTTTTCCCTGCTGGCTCTTTGGGCGGGGGACCGATCTCCAGCCGTATGGCCATTTTTGTGCCTGGCGTGGCGCCCAGAAGGAAAGGGTGCTTTTGAGGCTGAAGGCAGCAGGAAGGCCCGCAGCCCCAAGGTCTGTGGGGCTACGCAAGCGGTTCCCAAAGAGCTTTAGAACAAGGCATAGTTTTCCCTGCTGGCTCTTTGTGTGGGGGACCCATCTGCAGCCGTATGGCCATTTTTGGGCCTGGCGCGGCACCAAGTGGGAAAGGGTGGTGTCGAGGCTGAAGGCAGCAGGAAGGCCCGCAGCCCCAAGGTCTGTGGGGCTACGCAAGCGGTTCCCAAAGACCTTTAGAACAAGGCATAGTTTTCCCTGCTGGCTCTTTGGGCGTGGGACCGATCTCTAGCCATGTGGCCATTATTGTGCTTGGCGCGGCGCCAAGTGGGAAAGGGTGGTTTTGAGGCTGAAGGCAGCAGGAAGGCCCGCAGCTCCCAGGTCTGTGGGGCTATGCAAGCGGTTCCCAAAGAGCTTTAGAACAAGGCATAGTTTTCCCTGCTGGCTCTTTGGGCGTGGCACCCATCTCCAGCTGTATGGCCATTTTTGTGCCTGGCGCGGCGCCAAGAGGGAAAGGGTGGTTTTGAGGCTGAAGGCAGCAGGAAAGCCCGCAGCCCCCAGGTCTGTGGGGCTACGCAAGCGGTTCCCAAAGACCTTTAGAACAAGGCATAGTTTTCCCTGCTGGCTCTTTGGGCGTGGGACCCATCTCCAGCCATATGGCCATTTTTGTGCCTGGCGCGGCGCCAAGTGGGAAAGGGTGGTTTTGAGACTGAAGGCAGCAGAAAAGCCCGCAGCCCCCACGTCTGTGGGGCTACGCAAGCAGTTCTCAAATAGCTTTAGAACAAGGCATAGTTTTCCCTGCTGGCTCCTTGGGCGGGGGACCATTCTCCAGCCGTATGGCCATTTTTGTGCCTGTCGCGGTGCCCAGTTGGAAAGGGTTGTTTTGAGACTGAAGGCAGCAGAAAAGCCCACAGCAACCAGGTATGTGGGGCTACACAAGCGGTTCCCAAAGAGTTTTAGAACAAGGCATAGTTTTCCCTGCTGGCTCTTTGGGCGGGGGACCCATCTCCAGCCGTATGGCCATTTTTGTGTCTGGCCCGGCGCCAAGTGTGAAAGGGTGTTTTTGAGGCTGAAGGCAGCAGGAAAACCCGCAGCCCCCAGGTCTGTGGGGCTACGCAAGCAGTTCCCAAAGAGCTTTAGAACAAGGCATATTTTTCCCTGCTGGCTCTTTGGGCGGGGGACCCATCTCTAGAAATAGGCCATTTTTGTGCCTAGCGCGGCGCCAAGTGTGAAAGGGTGTTTTTGAGGCTGAAGGCAGCAGGAAAGCCCGCAGCCCCCAGATCTGTGGGGCTACGCAAGCGGTTCCCAAAGAGCTTTAGAACAAGGCATAGTTTTCCCTGCTGGCTCTTTGGGCGGGGGACCCATCTCCAGCCATATGGCCATTTCTGTGCCTGGCGCGGCATCAAGTGGGAAAGCGTGGTGTCGAGGCTGAAGGCAGCAGGAAAGCCCGCAGCCCTCAGGTCTGTGGGGCTACGCAAGCGGTTCCCAAAGACCTTTAGAACAAGGCACAGTTTTCCCTGCTGGCTCTTTGGGCGGGGGACCCATCTCCAGCCGTATGGCCATTTTTGTGCCTGGCGCGGCGCCAAGTGGGAAAGGGTGTTTTTGAGGCTGAAGGCAGCAGGAAAGCCCGCAGCCCCCAGGTCTGTGGGGCTACGCAAGCGGTTCCCAAAGAGCTTTAGAACAAGGCATAGTTTTCCCTGCTGGCTCTTTGGGCGTGGCACACTTCTCCAGCTGTATGGCCATTCTTGGGCCTGGCGCGGCACCAATTGGGAAAGGGTGGTGTGGAGGCTGAAGGCAGCAGGAAAGCCCGCAGCCCCCAGGTCTGTGGGGCTACGCAAGCGGTTCCCAAAGAGCTTTAGAACAAGGCATAGTTTTCCCTGCTGGCTCTTTGGGCGGGGGACCGATCTCCAGCCGTATGGCCATTTTTGTGCCTGGCGTGGCGCCCAGAAGGAAAGGGTGCTTTTGAGGCTGAAGGCAGCAGGAAGGCCCGCAGCCCCAAGGTCTGTGGGGCTACGCAAGCGGTTCCCAAAGAGCTTTAGAACAAGGCATAGTTTTCCCTGCTGGCTCTTTGGGCGGGGGACCCATCTGCAGCCGTATGGCCATTTTTGGGCCTGGCGCGGCACCAAGTGGGAAAGGGTGGTGTCGAGGCTGAACGCAGCATGATGGCCCGCAGCCCCCAGGTCTGTGGGGCTACGCAAGCGGTTCCCAAAGACCTTTAGAACAAGGCATAGTTTTCCCTGCTGGCTCTTTGGGCGTGGCACCCATCTCCAGCCGTATGGCCATTTTTGTGCCTGGCGCGGCGCCAAGAGGGAAAGGGTGGTTTTGAGGCTGAAGGCAGCAGGAAAGCCCGCAGCCCCCAGGTCTGTGGGGCTACGCAAGCGGTTCCCAAAGAGCTTTAGAACAAGGCATAGTTTTCCCTGCTGGCTCTTTTGGCGTGGGACCCATCTCCAGCCATATGGCCATTTTTGTGCCTGGCGCGGCGCCAAGTGGGAAAGGGTGGTTTTGAGACTGAAGGCAGCAGAAAAGCCCGCAGCCCCCACGTCTGTGGGGCTACGCAAGCAGTTCTCAAATAGCTTTAGAACAAGGCATAGTTTTCCCTGCTGGCTCCTTGGGCGGGGGACCATTCTCCAGCCGTATGGCCATTTTTGTGCCTGTCGCGGTGCCCAGTTGGAAAGGGTTGTTTTGAGACTGAAGGCAGCAGAAAAGCCCGCAGCACCCAGGTATGTGGGGCTACACAAGCGGTTCCCAAAGAGTTTTAGAACAAGGCATAGTTTTCCCTGCTGGCTCTTTGGGCGGGGGACCCATCTCCAGCCGTATGGCCATTTTTGTGTCTGGCCCGGCGCCAGGTGTGAAAGGGTGTTTTTGAGGCTGAAGGCAGCAGGAAAACCCGCAGCCCCCAGGTCTGTGGGGCTACGCAAGCAGTTCCCAAAGAGCTTTAGAACAAGGCATATTTTTCCCTGCTGGCTCTTTGGGCGGGGGACCCATCTCTAGAAATAGGCCATTTTTGTGCCTAGCGCGGCGCCAAGTGTGAAAGGGTGTTTTTGAGGCTGAAGGCAGCAGGAAAGCCCGCAGCCCCCAGGTCTGTGGGGCTACGCAAGCGGTTCCCAAATAGCCTTAGAACAAGGGATATTTTTCCCTGCTGGCTCTTTGGGCGGGGGACCCATCTCCAGCCGTATGGCCATTTTTGTGCCTGGCGCGGCGCCAAGTGGGAAAGGGTGGTTTTGAGGCTGAAGGCAGCAGGAAAGCCCGCAGCCCCCAGGTCTGTGGGGCTACGCAAGCGGTTCTCAAAGAGTTTTAGAACAAGGCATAGTTTTCCCTGCTGGCTCTTTGGGCGGGGCACCCATCTCCAGCCGTATGGCCATTTTTGTGCCTGGCGCGGCGCCAAGTGGGAAAGGGTGGTGTCGAGGCTGAAGGCAGCAGGAAAGCCCGCAGCCCCCAGGTCTGTGGGGCTACGCAAGCAGTTCCCAAAGAGCTTTAGAACAAGGCATATTTTTCCCTGCTGGCTCCTTGGGCGGAGTACCCATTTCCAGCCTTATGGCCATTTTTGTGCCTGGCGCACTGACCAGTGGGAAAGGGTGCTTTTGAGGCTGAAGGCAGCAGGAAAGCCCGCAGCCCCCAGGTCTGTGGGGCTACGCAAGCGGTTCCCAAAGAGCTTTAGAACAAGGCATAGTTTTTTCCTGCTGGCTCTTTGGGCGGGGGACCCATCTCTAGAAATAGGCCATTTGTGTGCCTAGCGCGGCGCCAAGTATGAAAGGGTGTTTTGGAGGCTGAAGGCAGCAGGAAAGCCCGCAGCCCCCAGATCTGTGGGGCTACGCAAGCGGTTCCCAAAGAGCTTTAGAACAAGGCATAGTTTTCCCGGCTGCCTCCTTGGGCAGGGGACCCATCTCAAGCTGTATGGCCATTTTTGTGCCTGGCGCGGCACCAAGTGGGAAAGGGTGTTTTTGAGGCTGAAGGCAGCAGGAAAGCCCGCAGCCCCCAGGTCTGTGGGGCTACGCAAGCGGTTCCCAAAGAGCTTTAGAACAAGGCATAGTTTTTTCCTGCTGGCTCTTTGGGCGGGGGACCCATCTCTAGAAATAGGCCATTTGTGTGCCTAGCGCGGCGCCAAGTATGAAAGGGTGTTTTGGAGGCTGAAGGCAGCAGGAAAGCCCGCAGCCCCCAGATCTGTGGGGCTACGCAAGCGGTTCCCAAAGAGCTTTAGAACAAGGCATAGTTTTCCCGGCTGCCTCCTTGGGCAGGGGACCCATCTCAAGCTGTATGGCCCTTTTTGTGCCTGGCGCGGCACCAAGTGGGAAAGGGTGTTTTTGAGGCTGAAGGCAGCAGGAAAGCCCGCAGGCCCCAGGTCTGTGGGGCTACGCAAGCGGTTCCCAAAGAGCTTTAGAACAAGGCACAGTTTTCCCTGCTGGCTCTTTGGGCGTGGGACCCATCTCCAGCCATAGGCCTTTTTTGTGCCTGGCGCGGCGCCCAGAGGGAAAGTGTGGTGTCGAGGCTGAAGGCAGCAGGAAAGCCCGCAGCCCCCAGGTTTGTGGGGCTACGCAAGAGTTTCCAAAAGAGCTTTAGAACAAGGCATATTTTTCCCTGCTGGCTCCTTAGGCGTGGGACCCATCTCCAGCCATATGGCCATTTTTGTGCCTGGCGCGGCGCCAAGTGGGAAAGGGTGGTTTCGAGGCTGAAGGCAGCAGGAAAGCCTGCAGCCCCCAGGTCTGTGGGGCCACGCAAGCGGTTCCCAAAGAGCTTTAGAACAAGGCATAATTTTCCCTGCTGGCTCCTTGGGCGGGGGACCCATTTCCATCCTTATGGCCATTTTTGTGCCTGGCGCACTGCCCAGTGGGAAAGGGTGCTTTTGAGGCTGAAGGCAGCATGAAAGCCCGCAGCCCCCAGGTCTGCGGGGCTACGCAAGCGGTTCCAAAGAGCTTTAGAACAAGGCATAGTTTTCCCTGCTGGCTCTTTGGGCGGGGGACCCATCTCCAGCCATAGGCCTTTTTTGTGCCTGGCGCGGCGCCCAGAGGGAAAGGGTGGTGTCGAGGCTGAAGGCAGCAGGAAAGCCCGCAGCCCCCAGGTCTGTGGGGCTACCCAAGCGGTTCCCAAAGAGCTTTAGAACAAGGCATAGTTTTCCCTGATGGCTCTTTGGGCGTGGGACCCATCTCCAGCCACAGGCCTTTTCTGTGCCTGGCCCGGCTCCCAAAGGGAAATGGTGGTGTCGAGGCTGAAGGCAGCAGGAAAGCCCGCAGCCCCCAGGTCTGTGGGGCTACACAAGCGGTTCCCAAAGAGCTTTAGAACAAGGCATAGTTTTTCCTGCTGGCTCTTTGGGCCTGGGACCCATCTCCAGCCGTATGGCCATTTTTGTGCCTGGCGCGGCACCCAGACGGAAAGGGTGGTTTTGAGGCTGAAGGCAGCAGGAAAGCCCGCAGCCCCCAGGTCTGTGGGGCTACGCAAGCAGTTCCCAAAGACCTTTAGAACAAGGCATAGTTTTCCCTGCTGGCTCTTTGGGCGGGGGACCCATCTCCAGCCGTATGGTCATTTTTGTGCCTGGCGTGGCGCCAAGTGATAAAGGGCGGTTTTGAGGCTGAAGGCAGCATCAAAGCCTGCAGCCCCCAGGTCTGTGGGGCTACGCAAGCGGTTCCCAAAGAGCTTTACAACAAGGCATAGTTTTCCCTGCTGGCTCCTTGGGCAGGGGACCCATCTCCAGCCGTATGGCCATTATTGTGCTTGGCGCGGCGCCTACAGGGAAAGGGTGGTGTCGAGCCTGAAGGTAACAGGAAAGCCCGCAGCCCCCAGGTCTGTGGGGCTGCGCAAGCGGTTCCCAAAGAGCTTTAGAACAAGGCATAGTTTTCCCTGCTGGCTCCTTGGGCAGGGGACCCATCTCCAGCCGTATGGCCATTTTTGTGCCTGTCGCGGCGCCAAGTGGGAAAGGGTGGTTTTGAGGCTGAAGGCACCAGGAAAGCCTGCAGCCCCCAGATCTGTTGGGCTACGCAAGCGGTTCCCAAAGAGCTTTAGAACAAGGCATAGTTTTCCCTGCAGTCTCTTTGGGCAGGGGACCCATCTCCAGCCACAGGCCTATTCTGTGCCTGGCCCGGCTCCCTAAGGGAAATGGTGGTGTCGAGGCTGAAGGCAGCAGGAAAGCCCGCAGCCCCCAGGTCTGTGGGCCTACACAAGCGGTTCCCAAAGAGCTTTAGAACAAGGCATAGTTTTCCCTGCTGGCTCCTTGGGCGGGGGACCCATCTCCAGCCATATGGCCATTATTGTGCCTGGCGCGGCGCCAAGTGTGAAAGGGTGGTTTTGAGGCTGAAGGCAGCATGAAAGCCCGCAGCCTCCAGGTATGTGGGGCTACGCAAGCGGTTCTCAAAGAGCTTTAGAACAAGGCATAGTTTTCCCTGCTGGCTCTTTGGGCGGGGGACCCATCTCCAGCCGTACGGCCATTTTTGTGCCTGGCGCGGCGCCAAGTGGGAAAGGGTGGTTTTGAGGCTGAAGGCAGCAGGAAAGCCCGCAGCCCCCAGATCTGTGGGGCTACGCAAGCGGTTCCCAAAGAGCTTTAGAACAAGGCATAGTTTTCCCTGCTGCCTCCTTGGGCAGGGGACCCATCTCCAGCCGTATGGCCATTTTTGTGCCTGGCGCGGCGCCCAGAGGGAAAGGGTGGTGTTGAGCCTGAAGGCAGCAGGAAAGCCCGCAGCGCCCAGTTCTGTGGGGCTACGCAAGCGGTTCACAAAGAGCTTTAGAACAAGGCATAGTTTTCCCTGCTGGCTCTTTGGGCGGGGGACCCATCTCCAGCCATATGGCCATTTCTGTGCCTGGCGCGGCATCAAGTGGGAAAGCGTGGTGTCGAGGCTGAAGGCAGCAGGAAAGCCCGCAGCCCCCAGGTCTGTGGGGCTACGCAAGCGGTTCCCAAAGACCTTTAGAACAAGGCATAGTTTTCCCTGCTGGCTCCTTGGGCAGGGTACCCATCTCCAGCCGTATGGCCATTTTTGTGCCTGGCGCGGCGCCAAGTGGGAAAGGGTGGTTTTGAGGCTGAAGGCAGCAGGAAAGCCGGCAGCCCCCAGGTCTGTGGGGCTACGCAAGCGGTTCCCAAAGAGCTTTAGAAGAAGGCATAGTTTTCCCTGCTGGCTCTTTGGGCGTGGCACACATCTCCAGCCATATGGCCATTTTTGTTCCTGGCGCGGCACCAATTGGGAAAGGGTGGTGTCGAGGCTGAAGGCAGCAGGAAAGCCTGCAGCCCACAGGTCTGTGGGGCTACGGAAGCAGTTCCCAAAGAGCTTTAGAACAAGGCATAGTTTTCCCTGCTGGCTCCTTGGGCGGGGGACCCATCTCCAGCCGTACGGCAATTTTTGTGCCTGGCGCGGCACCAAGTGGGAAAGGGTGGTGTCGAGGGTGAAGGCAGCAGGAAAGCCCGCAGCCCCCAGGTCTGTGGGGCTACGCAAGCAGTTCCCAAAGAGCTTTAGAACAAGGCATAGTTTTCCCTGCTGGCTCCTTGGGCGGGGGACCCATCTCCAGCCGTACGGCAATTTTTGTGCCTGGCGCGGCACCAAGTGGGAAAGGGTGGTGTCGAGGGTGAAGGCAGCAGGAAAGCCCGCAGCCCCCAGGTCTGTGGGGCTACGCAAGCGGTTCCCAAAGAGCTTTACAACAAGGCATAGTTTTCCCTGCTGGCTCCTTGGGCGGGGGACCATTCTCCAGCCGTATGGCCATTTTTGTGCCTGGCGCGGCGCCAAGTGGGAAAGGGTTGTTTTGAGACTGAAGGCAGCAGAAAAGCCCGCAGCACCCAGGTATGTGGGGCTACGCAAGCGGTTCTCAAAGAGTTTTAGAACAAGGCATAGTTTTCCCTGCTGGCTCTTTGGGCGGGGCACCCATCTCCAGCCGTATGGCCATTTTTGTGCCTGGCGCGGCGCCAAGTGGGAAAGGGTGGTGTCGAGGCTGAAGGCAGCAGGAAAGCCCGCAGCCCCCAGGTCTGTGGGGCTACGCAAGCAGTTCCCAAAGAGCTTTAGAACAAGGCATATTTTTCCCTGCTTGCTCCTTGGGCGGAGTACCCATTTCCAGCCTTATGGCCATTTTTCTGCCTGGAGCACTGACCAGTGGGAAAGGGTGTTTTTGAGGCTGAAGGCAGCAGGAAAGCCCGCAGGCCCCAGGTCTGTGGGGCTACGCAAGCGGTTCCCAAAGAGCTTTAGAACAAGGCACAGTTTTCCCTGCTGGCTCTTTGGGCGTGGGACCCATCTCCAGCCATAGGCCTTTTTTGTGCCTGGCGCGGCGCCCAGAGGGAAAGTGTGGTGTCGAGCCTGAAGGCAGCAGGAAAGCCCGCAGCCCCCAGTTCTGTGGGGCTACGCAAGCGGTTCCCAAAGACCTTTAGAACAAGGCACAGTTTTCCCTGCTGGCTCTTTGGGCGTGGGACCCATCTCCAGCCATAGGCCTTTTTTGTGCCTGGCGCGGCGCCCAGAGGGAAAGTGTGGTGTCGAGGCTGAAGGCAGCAGGAAAGCCCGCAGCCCCCAGGTTTGTGGGGCTACGCAAGAGTTTCCAAAAGAGCTTTAGAACAAGGCATATGTTTCCCTGCTGGCTCCTTAGGCGTGGGACCCATCTCCAGCCATATGGCCATTTTTCTGCCTGGCGCGGCGCCAAGTGGGAAAGGGTGGTGTCGAGGCTGAAGGCAGCAGGAAAGCCTGCAGCCCCCAGGTCTGTGGGGCCACGCAAGCGGTTCCCAAAGACCTTTAGAACAAGGCATAGTTTTCCCTGCTGGCTCTTTGGGCGTGGGACCGATCTCTAGCCATGTGGCCATTATTGTGCTTGGCGCGGCGCCAAGTGGGAAAGGGTGGTTTTGAGGCTGAAGGCAGCAGGAAGGCCCGCAGCTCCCAGGTCTGTGGGGCTATGCAAGCGGTTCCCAAAGAGCTTTAGAACAAGGCATAGTTTTCCCTGCTGGCTCTTTGGGCGTGGGACCCATCTCCAGCCGTATGGCCATTTTTGTGCCTGGCGCGGTGCCCAGTGGGAAAGGGTGGTGTCGAGGCTGAAGGCAGCAGGAAAGCCCGCAGCCCCCAGGTCTGTGGGGCTACGCAAGCGGTTCCCAAAGAGCTTTAGAACAAGGCATAGTTTTCCCTGATGGCTCTTTGGGCGTGGGACCCATCTCCAGCCGTATGGCCATTTTTGTGCCTGGCGCGGTGCCCAGTGGGAAAGGGTGGTTTTGAGGCTGAAGGCAGCATGAAAGCCCGCAGCCTCCAGGTCTGTGGGGCTACGCAAGCGGTTCCCAAAGAGCTTTAGAACAAGGCATAGTTTTCCCTGCTGGCTCTTTGGGCGGGGGACCCATCTCCAGCCACAGGCCTTTTCTATGCCTGGCCCGGCTCCCAATAGGGAAATGGTGGTGTCGAGGCTGAAGGCAGCAGGAAAGCCCGCAGCCCCCAGGTCTGTGGGGCTACGCAAGCGGTTCCCAAAGAGCTTTAGAACAAGGCATATTTTTCCCTGATGGCTCTTTGGGAGTGGGACCCATCTCTAGCCATAGGCCTTTTTTGTGCCTGGCCCGGCGCTCAGAGGAAAAGGGTGGTGTCGAGGCTGAAGGCAGCAGGAAAGCCTGCAACCCCCAGGTCTGTGGGGCTACGCAAGCGGTTCCCAAAGAGCTTTAGATCAAGGCATAATTTTCCCTGCTGGCTCCTTGGGTAGGGGACCCATCTCCAGCGGTATGGCCATTTTTGTGCCTGGCGCGGCGCCAAGTGGGAAAGGGTGTTTTTGAGGCTGAAGGCAGCAGGAAAGCCCGCAGCCCCCAGGTCTGTGGGGCTACGCAAGCGGTTCCCAAAGAGCTTTAGAACAAGGCATAGTTTTCCCTGCTGGCTCTTTGGGCGGGGGACCCATCTGCAGCCGTATGGCCATTTTTGGGCCTGGCGCGGCACCAAGTGGGAAAGGGTGGTGTCGAGGCTGAAGGCAGCAGGAAGGCCCGCAGCCCCCAGGTCTGTGGGGCTACGCAAGCGGTTCCCAAAGACCTTTAGAACAAGGCATAGTTTTCCCTGCTGGCTCTTTGGGCGTGGGACCGATCTCTAGCCATGTGGCCATTATTGTGCTTGGCGCGGCGCCAAGTGGGAAAGGGTGGTTTTGAGGCTGAAGGCAGCAGGAAGGCCCGCAGCTCCCAGGTCTGTGGGGCTACGCAAGCGGTTCCCAAAGAGCTTTAGAACAAGGCATAGTTTTCCCTGCTGGCTCTTTGGGCGTGGCACCCATCTCCAGCTGTATGGCCATTTTTGTGCCTGGCGCGGCGCCAAGAGGGAAAGGGTGGTTTTGAGGCTGAAGGCAGCAGGAAAGCCCGCAGCCCCCAGGTCTGTGGGGCTACGCAAGCGGTTCCCAAAGAGCTTTAGAACAAGGCATAGTTTTCCCTGCTGGCTCTTTGGGCGTGGGACCCATCTCCAGCCATATGGCCATTTTTGTGCCTGTCGCGGTGCCCAGTTGGAAAGGGTTGTTTTGAGACTGAAGGCAGCAGAAAAGCCCACAGCAACCAGGTATGTGGGGCTACACAAGCGGTTCCCAAAGAGTTTTAGAACAAGGCATAGTTTTCCCTGCTGGCTCTTTGGGCGGGGGACCCATCTCCAGCCGTATGGCCATTTTTGTGTCTGGCCCGGCGCCAAGTGTGAAAGGGTGTTTTTGAGGCTGAAGGCAGCAGGAAAACCCGCAGCCCCCAGGTCTGTGGGGCTACGCAAGCAGTTCCCAAAGAGCTTTAGAACAAGGCATATTTTTCCCTGCTGGCTCTTTGGGCGGGGGACCCATCTCTAGAAATAGGCCATTTTTGTGCCTAGCGCGGCGCCAAGTGTGAAAGGGTGTTTTTGAGGCTGAAGGCAGCAGGAAAGCCCGCAGCCCCCAGATCTGTGGGGCTACGCAAGCGGTTCCCAAAGAGCTTTAGAACAAGGCATAGTTTTCCCTGCTGGCTCTTTGGGCGGGGGACCCATCTCCAGCCATATGGCCATTTCTGTGCCTGGCGCGGCATCAAGTGGGAAAGCGTGGTGTCGAGGCTGAAGGCAGCAGGAAAGCCCGCAGCCCTCAGGTCTGTGGGGCTACGCAAGCGGTTCCCAAAGACCTTTAGAACAAGGCACAGTTTTCCCTGCTGGCTCTTTGGGCGGGGGACCCATCTCCAGCCGTATGGCCATTTTTGTGCCTGGCGCGGCGCCAAGTGGGAAAGGGTGTTTTTGAGGCTGAAGGCAGCAGGAAAGCCCGCAGCCCCCAGGTCTGTGGGGCTACGCAAGCGGTTCCCAAAGAGCTTTAGAACAAGGCATAGTTTTCCCTGCTGGCTCTTTGGGCGTGGCACACTTCTCCAGCTGTTTGGCCATTCTTGGGCCTGGCGCGGCACCAATTGGGAAAGGGTGGTGTGGAGGCTGAAGGCAGCAGGAAAGCCCGCAGCCCCCAGGTCTGTGGGGCTACGCAAGCGGTTCCCAAAGAGCTTTAGAACAAGGCATAGTTTTCCCTGCTGGCTCTTTGGGCGGGGGACCGATCTCCAGCCGTATGGCCATTTTTGTGCCTGGCGTGGCGCCCAGAAGGAAAGGGTGCTTTTGAGGCTGAAGGCAGCAGGAAGGCCCGCAGCCCCAAGGTCTGTGGGGCTACGCAAGCGGTTCCCAAAGAGCTTTAGAACAAGGCATAGTTTTCCCTGCTGGCTCTTTGGGCGGGGGACCCATCTGCAGCCGTATGGCCATTTTTGGGCCTGGCGCGGCACCAAGTGGGAAAGGGTGGTGTCGAGGCTGAACGCAGCATGAAGGCCCGCAGCCCCCAGGTCTGTGGGGCTACGCAAGCGGTTCCCAAAGACCTTTAGAACAAGGCATAGTTTTCCCTGCTGGCTCCTTGGGCGTGGGACCGATCTATAGCCATGTGGCCATTATTGTGCTTGGCGCGGCGCCAAGTGGGAAAGGGTGGTTTTGAGGCTGAAGGCAGCAGGAAGGCCCGCAGCTCCCAGGTCTGTGGGGCTATGCAAGCGGTTCCCAAAGAGCTTTAGAACAAGGCATAGTTTTCCCTGCTGGCTCTTTGGGCGTGGCACCCATCTCCAGCCGTATGGCCATCTTTGTGCCTGGCGCGGCGCCAAGAGGGAAAGGGTGGTTTTGAGGCTGAAGGCAGCAGGAAAGCCCGCAGCCCCCAGATCTGTGGGGCTACGCAAGCGGTTCCCAAAGAGCTTTAGAACAAGGCATAGTTTTCCCTGCTGGCTCTTTTGGCGTGGGACCCATCTCCAGCCATATGGCCATTTTTGTGCCTGGCGCGGCGCCAAGTGGGAAAGGGTGGTTTTGAGACTGAAGGCAGCAGAAAAGCCCGCAGCCCCCACGTCTGTGGGGCTACGCAAGCAGTTCTCAAATAGCTTTAGAACAAGGCATAGTTTTCCCTGCTGGCTCCTTGGGCGGGGGACCATTCTCCAGCCGTATGGCCATTTTTGTGCCTGTCGCGGTGCCCAGTTGGAAAGGGTTGTTTTGAGACTGAAGGCAGCAGAAAAGCCCGCAGCACCCAGGTATGTGGGGCTACACAAGCGGTTCCCAAAGAGTTTTAGAACAAGGCATAGTTTTCCCTGCTGGCTCTTTGGGCGGGGGACCCATCTCTAGAAATAGGCCATTTTTGTGCCTAGCGCGGCGCCAAGTGTGAAAGGGTGTTTTTGAGGCTGAAGGCAGCAGGAAAGCCCGCAGCCCCCAGATCTGTGGGGCTACGCAAGCGGTTCCCAAAGAGCTTTAGAACAAGGCATAGTTTTCCCTGCTGGCTCTTTGGGCGGGGGACCCATCTCCAGCCATATGGCCATTTCTGTGCCTGGCGCGGCATCAAGTGGGAAAGCGTGGTGTCGAGGCTGAAGGCAGCAGGAAAGCCCGCAGCCCTCAGGTCTGTGGGGCTACGCAAGCGGTTCCCAAAGACCTTTAGAACAAGGCACAGTTTTCCCTGCTGGCTCTTTGGGCGGGGGACCCATCTCCAGCCGTATGGCCATTTTTGTGCCTGGCGCGGCGCCAAGTGGGAAAGGGTGGTTTTGAGGCTGAAGGCAGCAGGAAAGCCCGCAGCCCCCAGGTCTGTGGGGCTACACAAGCGGTTCCCAAAGAGCTTTAGAACAAGGCATAGTTTTCCGTGCTGCCTCCTTGGGCGGGGGACCCATCTCTAGCCATAGGCCATTTTTCTGCCTGGCGCGACGCCCAGAGGGAAAGGGTGGTGTTGAGGCTGAAGGCAGCAGGAAAGCCCGCAGCCCCCAGGTCTGTGGGGCTACGCAAGCGGTTCCCAAATAGCCTTAGAACAAGGGATATTTTTCCCTGCTGGCTCTTTGGGCGGGGGACCCATCTCCAGCCGTATGGCCATTTTTGTGCCTGGTGCGGTGCCTAGTGGGAAAGGGTTGTTTTGAGACTGAAGGCAGCAGGAAAGCCGGCAGCCCCCAGGTCTGTGGGGCTACGCAAGCGGTTCCCAAAGAGCTTTAGAACAAGGCATAGTTTTCCCTGCTGCCTCCTTGGGCAGGGGACCCATCTCCAGCCGTATGGCCATTTTTGTGCCTGGCGCGGCGCCCAGAGGGAAAGGGTGGTGTTGAGCCTGAAGGCAGCAGGAAAGTCCGCAGCCCCAAGGTCTGTGGGGCTACGCAAGCGGTTCCCAAAGAGCTTTAGAACAAGGCATAGTTTTCCCCGCTGGCTCTTTGGGCGGGGGACCCATCTCCAGCCATATGGCCATTTCTGTGCCTGGCGCGGCATCAAGTGGGAAAGCGTGGTGTCGAGGCTGAAGGCAGCAGGAAAGCCCGCAGCCCTCAGGTCTGTGGGGCTACGCAAGCGGTTCCCAAAGACCTTTAGAACAAGGCATAGTTTTCCCTGCTGGCTCTTTGGGCGGGGGACCCATCTCCAGCCGTATGGCCATTTTTGTGCCTGGCGTGGCGCCAAGTGGGAAAGGGTGGTTTTGAGGCTGAAGGCAGCAGGAAAGCCCGCAGCCCCCAGGTCTGTGGGGCTACGCAAGCGTTTCCCAAAGAGCTTTAGAACAAGGCATAGTTTTCCGTGCTGCCTCCTTGGGCGGGGGACCCATCTCTAGTCATAGGCCATTTTTCTGCCTGGCGCGACGCCCAGAGGGAAAGGGTGGTGTTGAGGCTGAAGGCAGCAGGAAAGCCCGCAGCCCCCAGGTCTGTGGGGCTACGCAAGCGGTTCCCAAATAGCCTTAGAACAAGGGATATTTTTCCCTGCTGGCTCTTTGGGCGGGGGACCCATCTCCAGCCGTATGGCCATTTTTGTGCCTGGCGTGGCGCCAAGTGGGAAAGGGTGGTTTTGAGGCTGAAGGCAGCAGGAAAGCCCGCAGCCCCCAGGTCTGTGGGGCTACGCAAGCGGTTCCCAAAGAGCTTTAGAACAAGGCATAGTTTTCCCTGCTGGCTCTTTTGGCGTGGGACCCATCTCCAGCCATATGGCCATTTTTGTGCATGGCGCGGCGCCAAGTGGGAAAGGGTGGTTTTGAGACTGAAGGCAGCAGAAAAGCCCGCAGCCCCCAGGTCTGTGGGGCTACGCAAGCAGTTCTCAAAGAGCTTTAGAACAAGGCATAGTTTTCCCTGCTGGCTCCTTGGGCGGGGGACCATTCTCCAGCCGTATGGCCATTTTTGTGCCTGGCGCGGCGCCAAGTGGGAAAGGGTTGTTTTGAGACTGAAGGCAGCAGAAAAGCCCGCAGCCCCCAGGTCTGTGGGGCTACGCAAGCGGTTCTCAAAGAGTTTTAGAACAAGGCATAGTTTTCCCTGCTGGCTCTTTGGGCGGGGCACCCATCTCCAGCCGTATGGCCATTTTTGTGCCTGGCGCGGCGCCAAGTGGGAAAGGGTGGTGTCGAGGCTGAAGGCAGCAGGAAAGCCCGCAGCCCCCAGGTCTGTGGGGCTACGCAAGCAGTTCCCAAAGAGCTTTAGAACAAGGCATATTTTTCCCTGCTGGCTCCTTGGGCGGAGTACCCATTTCCAGCCTTATGGCCATTTTTGTGCCTGGCGCACTGACCAGTGGGAAAGGGTGCTTCTGAGGCTGAAGGCAGCAGGAAAGCCCGCAGCCCCCAGGTCTGTGGGGCTACGCAAGCGGTTCCCAAAGAGCTTTAGAACAAGGCATAGTTTTTTCCTGCTGGCTCTTTGGGCGGGGGACCCGTCTCTAGAAATAGGCCATTTGTGTGCCTAGCGCGGCGCCAAGTATGAAAGGGTGTTTTGGAGGCTGAAGGCAGCAGGAAAGCCCGCAGCCCCCAGATCTGTGGGGCTACGCAAGCGGTTCCCAAAGAGCTTTAGAACAAGGCATAGTTTTCCCGGCTGCCTCCTTGGGCAGGGGACCCATCTCAAGCTGTATGGCCATTTTTGTGCCTGGCGCGGCACCAAGTGGGAAAGGGTGTTTTTGAGGCTGAAGGCAGCAGGAAAGCCCGCAGCCCCCAGGTCTGTGGGGCTACGCAAGCGGTTCCCAAAGAGCTTTAGAACAAGGCATAGTTTTTTCCTGCTGGCTCTTTGGGCGGGGGACCCATCTCTAGAAATAGGCCATTTGTGTGCCTAGCGCGGCGCCAAGTATGAAAGGGTGTTTTGGAGGCTGAAGGCAGCAGGAAAGCCCGCAGCCCCCAGATCTGTGGGGCTACGCAAGCGGTTCCCAAAGAGCTTTAGAACAAGGCATAGTTTTCCCGGCTGCCTCCTTGGGCAGGGGACCCATCTCAAGCTGTATGGCCATTTTTGTGCCTGGCGCGGCACCAAGTGGGAAAGGGTGTTTTTGAGGCTGAAGGCAGCAGGAAAGCCCGCAGGCCCCAGGTCTGTGGGGCTACGCAAGCGGTTCCCAAAGAGCTTTAGAACAAGGCACAGTTTTCCCTGCTGGCTCTTTGGGCGTGGGACCCATCTCCAGCCATAGGCCTTTTTTGTGCCTGGCGCGGCGCCCAGAGGGAAAGTGTGGTGTCGAGCCTGAAGGCAGCAGGAAAGCCCGCAGCCCCCAGTTCTGTGGGGCTACGCAAGCGGTTCCCAAAGACCTTTAGAACAAGGCACAGTTTTCCCTGCTGGCTCTTTGGGCGTGGGACCCATCTCCAGCCATAGGCCTTTTTTGTGCCTGGCGCGGCGCCCAAAGGGAAAGTGTGGTGTCGAGGCTGAAGGCAGCATGAAAGCCCGCAGCCCCCAGGTCTGCGGGGCTACGCAAGCGGTTCCAAAGAGCTTTAGAACAAGGCATAGTTTTCCCTGCTGGCTCTTTGGGCGGGGGACCCATCTCCAGCCATAGGCCTTTTTTGTGCCTGGCGCGGCGCCCAGAGGGAAAGGGTGGTGTCGAGGCTGAAGGCAGCAGGAAAGCCCGCAGCCCCCAGGTCTGTGGGGCTACCCAAGCGGTTCCCAAAGAGCTTTAGAACAAGGCATAGTTTTCCCTGATGGCTCTTTGGGCGTGGGACCCATCTCCAGCCACAGGCCTTTTCTGTGCCTGGCCCGGCTCCCAAAGGGAAATGGTGGTGTCGAGGCTGAAGGCAGCAGGAAAGCCCGCAGCCCCCAGGTCTGTGGGGCTACACAAGCGGTTCCCAAAGAGCTTTAGAACAAGGCATAGTTTTTCCTGCTGGCTCTTTGGGCCTGGGACCCATCTCCAGCCGTATGGCCATTTTTGTGCCTGGCGCGGCACCCAGACGGAAAGGGTGGTTTTGAGGCTGAAGGCAGCAGGAAAGCCCGCAGCCCCCAGGTCTGTGGGGCTACGCAAGCAGTTCCCAAAGACCTTTAGAACAAGGCATAGTTTTCCCTGCTGCCTCTTTGGGCGGGGGACCCATCTCCAGCCGTATGGTCATTTTTGTGCCTGGCGTGGCGCCAAGTGATAAAGGGCGGTTTTGAGGCTGAAGGCAGCATCAAAGCCCGCAGCCCCCAGGTCTGTGGGGCTACGCAAGCGGTTCCCAAAGAGCTTTAGAACAAGGCATAGTTTTCCCTGCTGGCTCCTTGGGCAGGGGACCCATCTCCAGCCGTATGGCCATTATTGTGCTTGGCGCGGCGCCTACAGGGAAAGGGTGGTGTCGAGGCTGAAGGTAACAGGAAAGCCCGCAGCCCCCAGGTCTGTGGGGCTGCGCAAGCGGTTCCCAAAGAGCTTTAGAACAAGGCATAGTTTTCCCTGCTGGCTCCTTGGGCAGGGGACCCATCTCCAGCCGTATGGCCATTTTTGTGCCTGTCGCGGCGCCAAGTGGGAAAGGGTGGTTTTGAGGCTGAAGGCACCAGGAAAGCCTGCAGCCCCCAGATCTGTTGGGCTACGCAAGCGGTTCCCAAAGAGCTTTAGAACAAGGCATAGTTTTCCCTGCTGTCTCTTTGGGCAGGGGACCCATCTCCAGCCACAGGCCTATTCTGTGCCTGGCCCGGCTCCCTAAGGGAAATGGTGGTGTCGAGGCTGAAGGCAGCAGGAAAGCCCGCAGCCCCCAGGTCTGTGGGCCTACACAAGCGGTTCCCAAAGAGCTTTAGAACAAGGCATAGTTTTCCCTGCTGGCTCCTTGGGCGGGGGACCCATCTCCAGCCATATGGCCATTATTGTGCCTGGCGCGGCGCCAAGTGTGAAAGGGTGGTTTTGAGGCTGAAGGCAGCATGAAAGCCCGCAGCCTCCAGGTATGTGGGGCTACGCAAGCGGTTCTCAAAGAGCTTTAGAACAAGGCATAGTTTTCCCTGCTGGCTCTTTGGGCATGGGACCCATCTCCAGCCGTACGGCCATTTTTGTGCCTGGCGCGGCGCCAAGTGGGAGAGGGTGGTTTTGAGGCTGAAGGCAGCAGGAAAGCCCGCAGCCCCCAGATCTGTGGGGCTACGCAAGCGGTTCCCAAAGAGCTTTAGAACAAGGCATAGTTTTCCCTGCTGGCTCCTTGGGCAGGGGACCCATCTCCAGCCGTATGGCCATTTTTGTGCCTGGCGCGGCGCCCAGAGGGAAAGGGTGGTGTTGAGCCTGAAGGCAGCAGGAAAGCCCGCAGCGCCCAGTTCTGTGGGGCTACGCAAGCGGTTCACAAAGAGCTTTAGAACAAGGCATAGTTTTCCCTGCTGGCTCTTTGGGCGGGGGACCCATCTCCAACCATATGGCCATTTCTGTGCCTGGCGCGGCATCAAGTGGGAAAGCGTGTTGTCGAGGCTGAAGGCAGCAGGAAAGCCCGCAGCCCCCAGGTCTGTGGGGCTACGCAAGCGGTTCCCAAAGAGCTTTAGAACAAGGCATAGTTTTCCCTGCTGGCTCCTTGGGCAGGGTACCCATCTCCAGCCGTATGGCCATTTTTGTGCCTGGCGCGGCGCCAAGTGGGAAAGGGTGGTTTTGAGGCTGAAGGCAGCAGGAAAGCCGGCAGCCCCCAGGTCTGTGGGGCTACGCAAGCGGTTCCCAAAGAGCTTTAGAAGAAGGCATAGTTTTCCCTGCTGGCTCTTTGGGCGTGGCACACATCTCCAGCCATATGGCCATTTTTGTTCCTGGCGCGGCACCAATTGGGAAAGGGTGGTGTCGAGGCTGAAGGCAGCAGGAAAGCCTGCAGCCCACAGGTCTGTGGGGCTACGGAAGCAGTTCCCAAAGAGCTTTAGAACAAGGCATAGTTTTCCCTGCTGGCTCCTTGGGCGGGGGACCCATCTCCAGCTGTACGGCAATTTTTGTGCCTGGCGCGGCACCAAGTGGGAAAGGGTGGTGTCGAGGGTGAAGGCAGCAGGAAAGCCCGCAGCCCCCAGGTCTGTGGGGCTACGCAAGCAGTTCCCAAAGAGCTTTAGAACAAGGCATAGTTTTCCCTGCTGGCTCTTTGGGCGGGGGACCCATCTCCAGCCGTACGGCAATTTTTGTGCCTGGCGCGGCACCAAGTGGGAAAGGGTGGTGTCGAGGGTGAAGGCAGCAGGAAAGCCCGCAGCCCCCAGGTCTGTGGGGCTACGCAAGCGGTTCCCAAAGAGCTTTAGAACAAGGCATAGTTTTCCCTGCTGGCTCCTTGGGCGGGGGACCCATCTCCAGCCGTATGGCCATTTTTGTGCCTGGCGCGGCGCCAAGTGGGAAAGGGTTGTTTTGAGACTGAAGGCAGCAGAAAAGCCCGCAGCACCCAGGTATGTGGGGCTACGCAAGCGGTTCTCAAAGAGTTTTAGAACAAGGCATAGTTTTCCCTGCTGGCTCTTTGGGCGGGGCACCCATCTCCAGCCGTATGGCCATTTTTGTGCCTGGCGCGGCGCCAAGTGGGAAAGGGTGGTGTCGAGGCTGAAGGCAGCAGGAAAGCCCGCAGCCCCCAGGTCTGTGGGGCTACGCAAGCAGTTCCCAAAGAGCTTTAGAACAAGGCATATTTTTCCCTGCTTGCTCCTTGGGCGGAGTACCCATTTCCAGCCTTATGGCCATTTTTGTGCCTGGCGCACTGACCAGTGGGAAAGGGTGCTTTTGAGGCTGAAGGCAGCAGGAAAGCCCGCAGCCCCCAGGTCTGTGGGGCTGCGCAAGCGGTTCCCAAAGAGCTTTAGAACAAGGCATAGTTTTTTCCTGCTGGCTCTTTGGGCGGGGGACCCATCTCTAGAAATAGGCCATTTGTGTGCCTAGCGCGGCGCCAAGTATGAAAGGGTGTTTTGGAGGCTGAAGGCAGCAGGAAAGCCCGCAGCCCCCAGGTCTGTGGGGCTACGCAAGCGGTTCCCAAAGAGCTTTAGAACAAGGCATAGTTTTCCCGGCTGCCTCCTTGGGCAGGGGACCCATCTCAAGCTGTATGGCCATTTTTGTGCCTGGCGCGGCACCAAGTGGGAAAGGGTGTTTTTGAGGCTGAAGGCAGCAGGAAAGCCCGCAGGCCCCAGGTCTGTGGGGCTACGCAAGCGGTTCCCAAAGAGCTTTAGAACAAGGCACAGTTTTCCCTGCTGGCTCTTTGGGCGTGGGACCCATCTCCAGCCATAGGCCTTTTTTGTGCCTGGCGCGGCGCCCAGAGGGAAAGTGTGGTGTCGAGCCTGAAGGCAGCAGGAAAGCGCGCAGCCCCCAGTTCTGTGGGGCTACGCAAGCGGTTCCCAAAGACCTTTAGAACAAGGCACAGTTTTCCCTGCTGGCTCTTTGGGCGTGGGACCCATCTCCAGCCATAGGCCTTTTTTGTGCCTGGCGCGGCGCCCAGAGGGAAAGTGTGGTGTCGAGGCTGAAGGCAGCAGGAAAGCCCGCAGCCCCCAGGTTTGTGGGGCTACGCAAGAGTTTCCCAAAGAGCTTTAGAACAAGGCATATTTTTCCCTGCTGGCTCTTTAGGCGTGGGACCCATCTCCAGCCATATGGCCATTTTTCTGCCTGGCGCGGCGCCAAGTGGGAAAGGGTGGTGTCGAGGCTGAAGGCAGCAGGAAAGCCTGCAGCCCCCAGGTCTGTGGGGCCACGCAAGCGGTTCCCAAAGAGCTTTAGAACAAGGCATAATTTTCCCTGCTGGCTCCTTGGGCGGGGGACCCATTTCCATCCTTATGGCCATTTTTGTGCCTGGCGCACTGCCCAGTGGGAAAGGGTGCTTTTGAGGCTGAAGGCAGCATGAAAGCCCGCAGCCCCCAGGTCTGCGGGGCTACGCAAGCAGTTCCCAAAGAGCTTTAGAACAAGGCATAGTTTTCCCTGCTGGCTCTTTGGGCGTGGGACCCATCTCCAGCCGTATGGCCATTTTTGTGCCTGGCGCGGTGCCCAGTGGGAAAGGGTGGTGTCGAGGCTGAAGGCAGCAGGAAAGCCCGCAGCCCCCAGGTCTGTGGGGCTACGCAAGCGGTTCCCAAAGAGCTTTAGAACAAGGCATAGTTTTCCCTGCTGGCTCTTTGGGCGGGGGACCCATCTCCAGCCACAGGCCTTTTCTATGCCTGGCCCGGCTCCCAATAAGGAAATGGTGGTGTCGAGGCTGAAGGCAGCAGGAAAGCCCGCAGTCCCCAGGTCTGTGGGGCTACACAAGCGGTTCCCAAAGAGCTTTAGAACAAGGCATAGTTTTTCCTGCTGGCTCTTTGGGCCTGGGACCCATCTCCAGCCGTATGGCCATTTTTGTGCCTGGCGCGGCACCCAGAGGGAAAGGGTGGTTTTGAGGCTGAAGGCAGCAGGAAAGCCCGCAGCCCCCAGGTCTGTGGGGCTACGCAAGCAGTTCCCAAAGACCTTTAGAACAAGGCATAGTTTTCCCTGCTGCCTCTTTGGGCGGGGGACCCATCTCCAGCCGTATGGTCATTTTTGTGCCTGGCGTGGCGCCAAGTGATAAAGGGCGGTTTTGAGGCTGAAGGCAGCATCAAAGCCTGCAGCCCCAAGGTCTGTGGGGCTACGCAAGCGGTTCCCAAAGAGCTTTACAACAAGGCATAGTTTTCCCTGCTGGCTCCTTGGGCAGGGGACCCATCTCCAGCCGTATGGCCATTATTGTGCTTGGCGCGGCGCCTACAGGGAAAGGGTGGTGTCGAGGCTGAAGGTAACAGGAAAGCCCGCAGCCCCCAGGTCTGTGGGGCTACGCAAGCGGTTCCCAAAGAGCTTTAGAACAAGGCATAGTTTTCCCTGCTGGCTCCTTGGGCAGGGGACCCATCTCCAGCCGTATGGCCATTTTTGTGCCTGTCGCGGCGCCAAGTGGGAAAGGGTGGTTTTGAGGCTGAAGGCACCAGGAAAGCCTGCAGCCCCCAGATCTGTTGGGCTATGCAAGCGGTTCCCAAAGAGCTTTAGAACAAGGCATAGTTTTCCCTGCTGTCTCTTTGGGCAGGGGACCCATCTCCAGCCACAGGCCTATTCTGTGCCTGGCCCGGCTCCCTAAGGGAAATGGTGGTGTCGAGGCTGAAGGCAGCAGGAAAGCCCGCAGCCCCCAGGTCTGTGGGGCTACACAAGCGGTTCCCAAAGAGCTTTAGAACAAGGCATAGTTTTCCCTGCTGGCTCCTTGGGCGGGGGACCCATCTCCAGCCATATGGCCATTATTGTGCCTGGCGCGGCGCCAAGTGTGAAAGGGTGGTTTGGAGGCTGAAGGCAGCATGAAAGCCCGCAGCCTCCAGGTATGTGGGGCTACGCAAGCGGTTCTCAAAGAGCTTTAGAACAAGGCATAGTTTTCCCTGCTGGCTCTTTGGGCGGGGGACCCATCTCCAGCCGTACGGCCATTTTTGTGCCTGGCGCGGCGCCAAGTGGGAAAGGGTGGTTTTGAGGCTGAAGGCAGCAGGAAAGCCCGCAGCCCCCAGATCTGTGGGGCTACGCAAGCGGTTCCCAAAGAGCTTTAGAACAAGGCATAGTTTTCCCTGCTGCCTCCTTGGGCAGGGGACCCATCTCCAGCCGTATGGCCATTTTTGTGCCTGGCGCGGCGCCCAGAGGGAAAGGGTGGTGTTGAGCCTGAAGGCAGCAGGAAAGCCCGCAGCGCCCAGTTCTGTGGGGCTACGCAAGCGGTTCACAAAGAGCTTTAGAACAAGGCATAGTTTTCCCTGCTGGCTCTTTGGGCGGGGGACCCATCTCCAGCCATATGGCCATTTCTGTGCCTGGCGCGGCATCAAGTGGGAAAGCGTGGTGTCGAGGCTGAAGGCAGCAGGAAAGCCCGCAGCCCCCAGGTCTGTGGGGCTACGCAAGCGGTTCCCAAAGACCTTTAGAACAAGGCATAGTTTTCCCTGCTGGCTCCTTGGGCAGGGTACCCATCTCCAGCCGTATGGCCATTTTTGTGCCTGGCGCGGCGCCAAGTGGGAAAGGGTGGTTTTGAGGCTGAAGGCAGCAGGAAAGCCGGCAGCCCCCAGGTCTGTGGGGCTACGCAAGCGGTTCCCAAAGAGCTTTAGAAGAAGGCATAGTTTTCCCTGCTGGCTCTTTGGGCGTGGCACACATCTCCAGCCATATGGCCATTTTTGTTCCTGGCGCGGCACCAATTGGGAAAGGGTGGTGTCGAGGCTGAAGGCAGCAGGAAAGCCTGCAGCCCACAGGTCTGTGGGGCTACGGAAGCAGTTCCCAAAGAGCTTTAGAACAAGGCATAGTTTTCCCTGCTGGCTCCTTGGGCGGGGGACCCATCTCCAGCCGTACGGCAATTTTTGTGCCTGGCGCGGCACCAAGTGGGAAAGGGTGGTGTCGAGGGTGAAGGCAGCAGGAAAGCCCGCAGCCCCCAGGTCTGTGGGGCTACGCAAGCGGTTCCCAAAGAGCTTTAGAACAAGGCATAGTTTTCCCTGCTGGCTCTTTGGGCGGGGGACCCATCTCCAGCCATATGGCCATTATTGTGCTTGGCGCGGCGCTCAGAGGGAAAGGGTGGTTTTGAGGCTGAAGGCAGCAGGAAAGCCCGCAGCCCCCAGTTCTGTGGGGCTACGCAAGCGGTTCCCAAAGACCTTTAGAACAAGGCACAGTTTTCCCTGCTGGCTCTTTGGGCGTGGGACCCATCTCCAGCCATAGGCCTTTTTTGTGCCTGGCGCGGCGCCCAGAGGGAAAGTGTGGTGTGGAGGCTGAAGGCAGCAGGAAAGCCCGCAGCCCCCAGGTCTGTGGGGTTACGCAAGCGGTTCCAAAAGAGCTTTAGAACAAGGCATAGTTTTCCCTGCTGGCTCCTTAGGCGTGGGACCCATCTCCAGCCATATGGCCATTTTTGTGCCTGGCGCGGCGCCAAGTGGGAAAGGGTGGTGTCGAGGCTGAAGGCAGCAGGAAGGCCGCAGCCTCCAGGTCTGTGGGGCTACGCAAGCGGTTCCCAAAGAGCTTTAGAAGAAGGCATAGTTTTCCCTGCTGGCTCTTTGGGCGGGGGACCCATCTCCAGCCGTATGGCCATTTTTGTGCCTGGCGCGGCGCCAAGTGGGAAAGGGTGGTGTTGAGGCTGAAGGCAGCAGGAAAGCCCGCAGCCCCCAGGTCTGTGGGGCTACGCAAGCGGTTCCCAAAGAGCTTTAGAACAAGGCATAGTTTTCCCTGCTGGCTCTTTTGGCGTGGGACCCATCTCCAGCCATATGGCCATTTTTGTGCCTGGCGCGGCGCCAAGTGGGAAAGGGTGGTTTTGAGACTGAAGGCAGCAGAAAAGCCCGCAGCCCCCAGGTCTGTGGGGCTACGCAAGCAGTTCTCAAATAGCTTTAGAACAAGGCATAGTTTTCCCTGCTGGCTCCTTGGGCGGGGGACCATTCTCCAGCCGTATGGCCATTTTTGTGCCTGGCGCGGTGCCCAGTAGGAAAGGGTTGTTTTGAGACTGAAGGCAGCAGAAAAGCCCGCAGCACCCAGGTATGTGGGGCTACGCAAGCGGTTCTCAAAGAGTTTTAGAACAAGGCATAGTTTTCCCTGCTGGCTCTTTGGGCGGGGCACCCATCTCCAGCCGTATGGCCATTTTTGTGCCTGGCGCGGCGCCAAGTGGGAAAGGATGGTGTCGAGGCTGAAGGCAGCAGGAAAGCCCGCAGCCCCCACGTCTGTGGGGCTACGCAAGCGGTTCCCAAAGAGCTTTAGAACAAGGCATATTTTTCCCTGCTGGCTCCTTGGGCGGGGTACCAATTTCCAGTCTTATGGCCATTTTTGTGCCTGGCGCACTGACCAGTGGGAAAGGGTGCTTTTGAGGCTGAAGGCAGCAGGAAAGCCCGCAGCCCCCAGATCTGTGGGGCTACGCAAGCGGTTCCCAAAGAGCTTTAGAACAAGGCATAGTTTTCCCTGCTGCCTCCTTGGGCAGGGGACCCATCTCCAGCCGTATGGCTATTTTTGTGCCTGGTGCGGCGCCCAGAGGGAAAGGGTGGTGTTGAGCCTGAAGGCAGCAGGAAAGCCCGCAGCCCCCAGTTCTGTGGGGCTACGCAAGCGGTTCCCAAAGAGCTTTAGAAGAAGGCATAGTTTTCCCTGCTGGTTCCTTGGGCGGGGGACCCATCTCCAGCCGTACGGCAATTTTTGTGCCTGGCGCGGCACCAAGTGGGAAAGGGTGGTTTTGAGGCTGAAGGCAGCAGGAAAGCCCGCAGCCCCCAGGTCTGTGGGGCTACGCAAGCGGTTCCCAAAGAGCTTTAGAACAAGGCATAATTTTCCATGCTGGCTCTTTGGGCGTGGCACCCATCTCCAGCCGTACGGCCATTTTTGTGCCTAGCGTGGCGCCAAGTGGGAAAGGGTTTTTTTGAGGCTGAAGGCAGCAGGAAAGCCCGCAGCCCCCAGGTCTGTGGGGCTACGCAAGCGGTTCCCAAAGACCTTTAGAACAAGGCACAGTTTTCCCTGCTGGCTCTTTGGGCATGGGACCCATCTCCAGCCATAGGCCTTTTTTGTGCCTGGCGCGGCGCCCAGAGGGAAAGTGTGGTGTCGAGGCTGAAGGCAGCAGGAAAGCCCGCAGCCTCCAGGTTTGTGGGGCTACGCAAGAGTTTCCAAAAGAGCTTTAGAACAAGGCATATTTTTCCCTGCTGGCTCTTTGGGCGGGGGACCCATCTCCAGCCATATGGCCATTTTTGTGCCTGGCGCGGCGCCAAGTGGGAAAGGGTGGTGTCGAGGCTGAAGGCAGCAGGAAAGCCTGCAGCCCCCAGGTCTGTGGGGCCACGCAAGCGGTTCCCAAAGAGCTTTAGAACAAGGCATAGTTTTCCCTGCTGGCTCCTTGGGCGGGGGACCCATTTCCATCCTTATGGCCATTTTTGTGCCTGGCGCACTGCTCAGTGGGAAAGGGTGCTTTTGAGGCTGAAGGCAGCATGAAAGCCCGCAGCCCCCAGGTCTGTGGGGCTATGCAAGCGATTCCCAAAGAGCTTTAGAACAAGGCATAGTTTTCCCTGCTGGCTCTTTGGGCGGGGGACCCATCTCCAGCCATAGGCCTTTTTTGTGCCTGGCGCGGCGCCCAGTGGGAAAGGGTTGTGTCGAGGCTGAAGGCAGCAGGAATGCCCGCAGCCCCCAGGTCTGTGGGGCTACGCAAGCGGTTCCCAAAGAGCTTTAGAACAAGGCATAGTTTTCCCTGCTGGCTCTTTGGGCGTGGGACCCATCTCCAGCCGTATGGCCATTTTTGTGCCTGGCGCGGTGCCCAGTGGGAAAGGGTGGTTTTGAGGCTGAAGGCAGCATGAAAGCCCGCAGCCTCCAGGTCTGTGGGGCTACGCAAGCGGTTCCCAAAGAGCTTTAGAACAAGGCATAGTTTTCCCTGCTGGCTCCTTGGGCGGGGGACCCATCTCCAGCCACAGGCCTTTTCTGTGCCTGGCCCGGCTCCCAAAGGGAAATGGTGGTGTCGAGGCTGAAGGCAGCAGGAAAGCCCGCAGCCCCCAGGTCTGTGGGTCTACACAAGCGGTTCCCAAAGAGCTTTAGAACAAGGCATAGTTTTCCCTGCTGGCTCTTTGGGCATGGGACCCATCTCCAGCCGTATGGCCATTTTTGTGCCTGGCGCAGCGCCAAGTGGGAAAGGGTGGTGTTGAGGCTGAAGGCAGCAGGAAAGCCCGCAGCCCCCAGGTCTCTGGGGCTACGAAAGCGGTTCCCAAACAGCTTTAGAACAAGGCATAGTTTTCCCTGCTGGCTCTTTGGGCGGGGGACCCATCTCCAGCCTTATGGCCATTTCTGTTCCTGGCGTGGCGCCAAGTGGGAAAGGGTGGTTTTGAGGCTGAAGGCAGCAGGAAAGCCCGCAGCCCCCAGGTCTGTGGGGGTACGCAAGCGGTTCCCAAGGAGCTTTAGAACAAGGCATAGTTTTCCCTGCTGGCTCTTTGGGCGGGGGACCCATCTCCAGCCGTATGGCCATTATTGTGCTTGGCGCGGCGCCTACAGGGAAAGGATGGTGTCGAGGCTGAAGGCAACAGGAAAGCCCGCAGCCCCCAGGTCTGTGGGGCTACGCAAGCGGTTCCCAAAGAGCTTTAGAACAAGGCATAGTTTTCCCTGCTGCCTCCTTGGGCAGGGGACCCATCTCCAGCCGTATGGCCATTTTTGTGCCTGGCGCGGCGCCAAGTGGGAAAGGGTGGTTTTGAGGCTGAAGGCAGCAGGAAGGCCCGCAGCCCCAAGGTCTGTGGGGCTACGCAAGCGGTTCCCAAAGAGCTTTAGAACAAGGCATAGTTTTCCCTGCTGGCTCCTTGGGCAGGGGACCCATCTCTAGCCGTATGGCCATTTTTGTGCTTGGCGCGGCGCCAAGTGGGAAAGGGTGTTTTTGAGGCTGAAGGCAGCAGGAAAGCCTGCAGCCCCCACGTCTGTGGGGCTACGCAAGCGGTTCCCAAAGAGCTTTAGAACAAGGCATAGTTTTCCCTGCTGTCTCTTTGGGCAGGGGATCCATCTCCAGCCACAGGCCTCTTCTGTGCCTGGCCCGGCTCCCTAAGGGAAATGGTGGTGTCGAGGCTGAAGGCAGCAGGAAAGCCCGCAGCCCCCAGGTCTGTGGGGCTACACAAGCGGTTCCCAAAGAGCTTTAGAACAAGGCATAGTTTTCCTTGCTGGCTCCTTGGGCGGGGGACCCATCTCCAGCCACAGGCCATTTTTGTGCCTGGCGCGGCGCCAAGTGGGAAAGGGTGGTGTCGAGGCTGAAGGCAGCAGGAAAGCCCGCAGCCCCCAGGTCTGTGGGGCTACGCAAGCGGTTCCCAAAGACCTTTAGAACAAGGCATAGTTTTCCCTGCTGGCTCTTTGGGCATGGGACCCATCTCCAGCCGTATGGCCATTTTTGTGCCTGGCGCAGCGCCAAGTGGGAAAGGGTGGTGTTGAGGCTGAAGGCAGCAGGAAAGCCCGCAGCCCCCAGGTCTGTGGCGGTACGCAAGCGGTTCCCAAAGAGCTTTAGAACAAGGCATAGTTTTCCCTGCTGCCTCCTTGGGCAGGGGACCCATCTCCAGCCGTATGGCCATTTTTGTGCCTTGCGCGGCGCCAATTGGGAAAGGGTGGCTTTGAGGCTCAAGGCAGCAGAAAAGCCTGCAGCCCGCAGGTCTGTGGGGCTACGCAAGCGGTTCCCAAAGAGCTTTAGAACAAGGCATAGTTTTCCCTGCTGCCTCCTTGGGCAGGGGACACATCTCCAGCCGTATGGCCATTTTTGTGCCTGGCGCGGCGCCCAGAGGGAAAGGGTGGTGTCGAGCCTGAAGGCAGCAGGAAAGCCCGCAGCCCCCAGGTCTGTGGGGCTACGCAAGCGGTTCCCAAAGAGCTTTAGAACAAGGCACAGTTTTCACTGCTGGCTCTTTGGGCGGGGGACCCATCTCCAGCCATAGGCATTTTTTG
This sequence comes from Rissa tridactyla, assembly GCF_028500815.1. Classification (NCBI taxonomy): domain Eukaryota; kingdom Metazoa; phylum Chordata; class Aves; order Charadriiformes; family Laridae; genus Rissa; species Rissa tridactyla. The sequence goes on along the minus strand of NC_071490.1, from coordinate 2,031,983 downwards.
TGCCTGGCGCGGCACCCAGAGGGAAAGGGTGGTTTTGAGGCTGAAGGCAGCAGGAAAGCCCGCAGCCCCCAGGTCTGTGGGGCTACGCAAGCAGTTCCCAAAGACCATTAGAACAAGGCATAGTTTTCCCTGCTGCCTCCTTGGGCGGGGGACCCATCTCCAGCCGTATGGCCATTTCTGTTCCTGGCGTGGCGCCAAGTGGGAAAGGGTGGTTTTGAGGCTGAAGGCAGCAGGAAAGCCCGCAGCCCCCAGGTCTGTGGGGGTACGCAAGCGGTTCCCAAAGAGCTTTAGAACAAGGCATAGTTTTCCCTGCTGGCTCTTTGGGCGGGGGACCCATCTGCAGCCGTATGGCCATTTTTGGGCCTGGCGCGGCACCAAGTGGGAAAGGGTGGTGTCGAGGCTGAACGCAGCATGAAGGCCCGCAGCCCCCAGGTCTGTGGGGCTACGCAAGCGGTTCCCAAAGACCTTTAGAACAAGGCATAGTTTTCCCTGCTGGCTCTTTGGGCGTGGGACCGATCTCTAGCCATGTGGCCATTATTGTGCTTGGCGCGGCGCCAAGTGGGAAAGGGTGGTTTTGAGGCTGAAGGCAGCAGGAAGGCCCGCAGCTCCCAGGTCTGTGGGGCTATGCAAGCGGTTCCCAAAGAGCTTTAGAACAAGGCATAGTTTTCCCTGCTGGCTCTTTGGGCGTGGCACCCATCTCCAGCCGTATGGCCATTTTTGTGCCTGGCGCGGCGCCAAGAGGGAAAGGGTGGTTTTGAGGCTGAAGGCAGCAGGAAAGCCCGCAGCCCCCAGGTCTGTGGGGCTACGCAAGCGGTTCCCAAAGAGCTTTAGAACAAGGCATAGTTTTCCCTGCTGGCTCTTTTGGCGTGGGACCCATCTCCAGCCATATGGCCATTTTTGTGCCTGGCGCGGCGCCAAGTGGGAAAGGGTGGTTTTGAGACTGAAGGCAGCAGAAAAGCCCGCAGCCCCCACGTCTGTGGGGCTACGCAAGCAGTTCTCAAATAGCTTTAGAACAAGGCATAGTTTTCCCTGCTGGCTCCTTGGGCGGGGGACCATTCTCCAGCCGTATGGCCATTTTTGTGCCTGGCGCGGTGCCCAGTTGGAAAGGGTGTTTTTGAGGCTGAAGGCAGCAGGAAAACCCGCAGCCCCCAGGTCTGTGGGGCTACGCAAGCAGTTCCCAAAGAGCTTTAGAACAAGGCATATTTTTCCCTGCTGGCTCTTTGGGCGGGGGACCCATCTCTAGAAATAGGCCATTTTTGTGCCTAGCGCGGCGCCAAGTGTGAAAGGGTGTTTTTGAGGCTGAAGGCAGCAGGAAAGCCCGCAGCCCCCAGATCTGTGGGGCTACGCAAGCGGTTCCCAAAGAGCTTTAGAACAAGGCATAGTTTTCCCTGCTGGCTCTTTGGGCGGGGGACCCATCTCCAGCCATATGGCCATTTCTGTGCCTGGCGCGGCATCAAGTGGGAAAGCGTGGTGTCGAGGCTGAAGGCAGCAGGAAAGCCCGCAGCCCTCAGGTCTGTGGGGCTACGCAAGCGGTTCCCAAAGACCTTTAGAACAAGGCACAGTTTTCCCTGCTGGCTCTTTGGGCGGGGGACCCATCTCCAGCCGTATGGCCATTTTTGTGCCTGGCGCGGCGCCAAGTGGGAAAGGGTGGTGTCGAGGCTGAAGGCAGCAGGAAAGCCCGCAGCCCCCAGGTCTGTGGGGCTACGCAAGCGGTTCCCAAATAGCCTTAGAACAAGGGATATTTTTCCCTGCTGGCTCTTTGGGCGGGGGACCCATCTCCAGCCGTATGGCCATTTTTGTGCCTGGCGCGGCGCCAAGTGGGAAAGGGTGGTTTTGAGGCTGAAGGCAGCAGGAAAGCCCGCAGCCCCCAGGTCTGTGGGGCTACGCAAGCGGTTCCCAAAGACCTTTAGAACAAGGCATAGTTTTCCCTGCTGGCTCTTTTGGCGTGGGACCCATCTCCAGCCATATGGCCATTTTTGTGCCTGGCGCGGCGCCAAGTGGGAAAGGGTGGTTTTGAGACTGAAGGCAGCAGAAAAGCCCGCAGCCCCCAGGTCTGTGGGGCTACGCAAGCAGTTCTCAAAGAGCTTTAGAACAAGGCATAGTTTTCCCTGCTGGCTCCTTGGGCGGGGGACCATTCTCCAGCCGTATGGCCATTTTTGTGCCTGGCGCGGCGCCAAGTGGGAAAGGGTTGTTTTGAGACTGAAGGCAGCAGAAAAGCCCGCAGCCCCCAGGTCTGTGGGGCTACGCAAGCGGTTCTCAAAGAGTTTTAGAACAAGGCATAGTTTTCCCTGCTGGCTCTTTGGGCGGGGCACCCATCTCCAGCCGTATGGCCATTTTTGTGCCTGGCGCGGCGCCAAGTGGGAAAGGGTGGTGTCGAGGCTGAAGGCAGCAGGAAAGCCCGCAGCCCCCAGGTCTGTGGGGCTACGGAAGCAGTTCCCAAAGAGCTTTAGAACAAGGCATATTTTTCCCTGCTGGCTCCTTGGGCGGAGTACCCATTTCCAGCCTTATGGCCATTTTTGTGCCTGGCGCACTGACCAGTGGGAAAGGGTGCTTTTGAGGCTGAAGGCAGCAGGAAAGCCCGCAGCCCCCAGATCTGTGGGGCTACGCAAGCGGTTCCCAAAGAGCTTTAGAACAAGGCATAGTTTTTTCCTGCTGGCTCTTTGGGCGGGGGACCCATCTCTAGAAATAGGCCATTTGTGTGCCTAGCGCGGCGCCAAGTATGAAAGGGTGTTTTGGAGGCTGAAGGCAGCAGGAAAGCCCGCAGCCCCCAGATCTGTGGGGCTACGCAAGCGGTTCCCAAAGAGCTTTAGAACAAGGCATAGTTTTCCCTGCTGGCTCTTTGGGCGGGGGACCCATCTCCAGCCGTACGGCCATTTTTGTGCCTGGCGCGGCGCCAAGTGGGAAAGGGTGGTTTTGAGGCTGAAGGCAGCAGGAAAGCCCGCAGCCCCCAGATCTGTGGGGCTACGCAAGCGGTTCCCAAAGAGCTTTAGAACAAGGCATAGTTTTCCCTGCTGCCTCCTTGGGCAGGGGACCCATCTCCAGCCGTATGGCCATTTTTGTGCCTGGCGCGGCGCCCAGAGGGAAAGGGTGGTGTTGAGCCTGAAGGCAGCAGGAAAGCCCGCAGCGCCCAGTTCTGTGGGGCTACGCAAGCGGTTCACAAAGAGCTTTAGAACAAGGCATAGTTTTCCCTGCTGGCTCTTTGGGCGGGGGACCCATCTCCAGCCATATGGCCATTTCTGTGCCTGGCGCGGCATCAAGTGGGAAAGCGTGGTGTCGAGGCTGAAGGCAGCAGGAAAGCCCGCAGCCCCCAGGTCTGTGGGGCTACGCAAGCGGTTCCCAAAGACCTTTAGAACAAGGCATAGTTTTCCCTGCTGGCTCCTTGGGCAGGGTACCCATCTCCAGCCGTATGGCCATTTTTGTGCCTGGCGCGGCGCCAAGTGGGAAAGGGTGGTTTTGAGGCTGAAGGCAGCAGGAAAGCCGGCAGCCCCCAGGTCTGTGGGGCTACGCAAGCGGTTCCCAAAGAGCTTTAGAAGAAGGCATAGTTTTCCCTGCTGGCTCTTTGGGCGTGGCACACATCTCCAGCCATATGGCCATTTTTGTTCCTGGCGCGGCACCAATTGGGAAAGGGTGGTGTCGAGGCTGAAGGCAGCAGGAAAGCCTGCAGCCCACAGGTCTGTGGGGCTACGGAAGCAGTTCCCAAAGAGCTTTAGAACAAGGCATAGTTTTCCCTGCTGGCTCCTTGGGCGGGGGACCCATCTCCAGCCGTACGGCAATTTTTGTGCCTGGCGCGGCACCAAGTGGGAAAGGGTGGTGTCGAGGGTGAAGGCAGCAGGAAAGCCCGCAGCCCCCAGGTCTGTGGGGCTACGCAAGCGGTTCCCAAAGAGCTTTAGAACAAGGCATAGTTTTCCCTGCTGGCTCTTTGGGCGGGGGACCCATCTCCAGCCATATGGCCATTATTGTGCTTGGCGCGGCGCTCAGAGGGAAAGGGTGGTTTTGAGGCTGAAGGCAGCAGGAAAGCCCGCAGCCCCCAGTTCTGTGGGGCTACGCAAGCGGTTCCCAAAGACCTTTAGAACAAGGCACAGTTTTCCCTGCTGGCTCTTTGGGCGTGGGACCCATCTCCAGCCATAGGCCTTTTTTGTGCCTGGCGCGGCGCCCAGAGGGAAAGTGTGGTGTGGAGGCTGAAGGCAGCAGGAAAGCCCGCAGCCCCCAGGTCTGTGGGGTTACGCAAGCGGTTCCAAAAGAGCTTTAGAACAAGGCATAGTTTTCCCTGCTGGCTCCTTAGGCGTGGGACCCATCTCCAGCCATATGGCCATTTTTGTGCCTGGCGCGGCGCCAAGTGGGAAAGGGTGGTGTCGAGGCTGAAGGCAGCAGGAAGGCCGCAGCCTCCAGGTCTGTGGGGCTACGCAAGCGGTTCCCAAAGAGCTTTAGAAGAAGGCATAGTTTTCCCTGCTGGCTCTTTGGGCGGGGGACCCATCTCCAGCCGTATGGCCATTTTTGTGCCTGGCGCGGCGCCAAGTGGGAAAGGGTGGTGTTGAGGCTGAAGGCAGCAGGAAAGCCCGCAGCCCCCAGGTCTGTGGGGCTACGCAAGCGGTTCCCAAAGACCTTTAGAACAAGGCATAGTTTTCCCTGCTGGCTCTTTTGGCGTGGGACCCATCTCCAGCCATATGGCCATTTTTGTGCCTGGCGCGGCGCCAAGTGGGAAAGGGTGGTTTTGAGACTGAAGGCAGCAGAAAAGCCCGCAGCCCCCAGGTCTGTGGGGCTACGCAAGCAGTTCTCAAATAGCTTTAGAACAAGGCATAGTTTTCCCTGCTGGCTCCTTGGGCGGGGGACCATTCTCCAGCCGTATGGCCATTTTTGTGCCTGGCGCGGTGCCCAGTAGGAAAGGGTTGTTTTGAGACTGAAGGCAGCAGAAAAGCCCGCAGCACCCAGGTATGTGGGGCTACGCAAGCGGTTCTCAAAGAGTTTTAGAACAAGGCATAGTTTTCCCTGCTGGCTCTTTGGGCGGGGCACCCATCTCCAGCCGTATGGCCATTTTTGTGCCTGGCGCGGCGCCAAGTGGGAAAGGATGGTGTCGAGGCTGAAGGCAGCAGGAAAGCCCGCAGCCCCCACGTCTGTGGGGCTACGCAAGCGGTTCCCAAAGAGCTTTAGAACAAGGCATATTTTTCCCTGCTGGCTCCTTGGGCGGGGTACCAATTTCCAGTCTTATGGCCATTTTTGTGCCTGGCGCACTGACCAGTGGGAAAGGGTGCTTTTGAGGCTGAAGGCAGCAGGAAAGCCCGCAGCCCCCAGATCTGTGGGGCTACGCAAGCGGTTCCCAAAGAGCTTTAGAACAAGGCATAGTTTTCCCTGCTGCCTCCTTGGGCAGGGGACCCATCTCCAGCCGTATGGCTATTTTTGTGCCTGGTGCGGCGCCCAGAGGGAAAGGGTGGTGTTGAGCCTGAAGGCAGCAGGAAAGCCCGCAGCCCCCAGTTCTGTGGGGCTACGCAAGCGGTTCCCAAAGAGCTTTAGAAGAAGGCATAGTTTTCCCTGCTGGTTCCTTGGGCGGGGGACCCATCTCCAGCCGTACGGCAATTTTTGTGCCTGGCGCGGCACCAAGTGGGAAAGGGTGGTTTTGAGGCTGAAGGCAGCAGGAAAGCCCGCAGCCCCCAGGTCTGTGGGGCTACGCAAGCGGTTCCCAAATAGTTTTAGAACAAGGCATAATTTTCCATGCTGGCTCTTTGGGCGTGGCACCCATCTCCAGCCGTACGGCCATTTTTGTGCCTAGCGTGGCGCCAAGTGGGAAAGGGTTTTTTTGAGGCTGAAGGCAGCAGGAAAGCCCGCAGCCCCCAGGTCTGTGGGGCTACGCAAGCGGTTCCCAAAGACCTTTAGAACAAGGCACAGTTTTCCCTGCTGGCTCTTTGGGCATGGGACCCATCTCCAGCCATAGGCCTTTTTTGTGCCTGGCGCGGCGCCCAGAGGGAAAGTGTGGTGTCGAGGCTGAAGGCAGCAGGAAAGCCCGCAGCCTCCAGGTTTGTGGGGCTACGCAAGAGTTTCCAAAAGAGCTTTAGAACAAGGCATATTTTTCCCTGCTGGCTCTTTGGGCGGGGGACCCATCTCCAGCCATATGGCCATTTTTGTGCCTGGCGCGGCGCCAAGTGGGAAAGGGTGGTGTCGAGGCTGAAGGCAGCAGGAAAGCCTGCAGCCCCCAGGTCTGTGGGGCCACGCAAGCGGTTCCCAAAGAGCTTTAGAACAAGGCATAGTTTTCCCTGCTGGCTCCTTGGGCGGGGGACCCATTTCCATCCTTATGGCCATTTTTGTGCCTGGCGCACTGCTCAGTGGGAAAGGGTGCTTTTGAGGCTGAAGGCAGCATGAAAGCCCGCAGCCCCCAGGTCTGTGGGGCTATGCAAGCGATTCCCAAAGAGCTTTAGAACAAGGCATAGTTTTCCCTGCTGGCTCTTTGGGCGGGGGACCCATCTCCAGCCATAGGCCTTTTTTGTGCCTGGCGCGGCGCCCAGTGGGAAAGGGTTGTGTCGAGGCTGAAGGCAGCAGGAATGCCCGCAGCCCCCAGGTCTGTGGGGCTACGCAAGCGGTTCCCAAAGAGCTTTAGAACAAGGCATAGTTTTCCCTGCTGGCTCTTTGGGCGTGGGACCCATCTCCAGCCGTATGGCCATTTTTGTGCCTGGCGCGGTGCCCAGTGGGAAAGGGTGGTTTTGAGGCTGAAGGCAGCATGAAAGCCCGCAGCCTCCAGGTCTGTGGGGCTACGCAAGCGGTTCCCAAAGAGCTTTAGAACAAGGCATAGTTTTCCCTGCTGGCTCCTTGGGCGGGGGACCCATCTCCAGCCACAGGCCTTTTCTGTGCCTGGCCCGGCTCCCAAAGGGAAATGGTGGTGTCGAGGCTGAAGGCAGCAGGAAAGCCCGCAGCCCCCAGGTCTGTGGGGCTACACAAGCGGTTCCCAAAGAGCTTTAGAACAAGGCATAGTTTTCCCTGCTGGCTCTTTGGGCATGGGACCCATCTCCAGCCGTATGGCCATTTTTGTGCCTGGCGCAGCGCCAAGTGGGAAAGGGTGGTGTTGAGGCTGAAGGCAGCAGGAAAGCCCGCAGCCCCCAGGTCTCTGGGGCTACGAAAGCGGTTCCCAAACAGCTTTAGAACAAGGCATAGTTTTCCCTGCTGGCTCTTTGGGCGGGGGACCCATCTCCAGCCTTATGGCCATTTCTGTTCCTGGCGTGGCGCCAAGTGGGAAAGGGTGGTTTTGAGGCTGAAGGCAGCAGGAAAGCCCGCAGCCCCCAGGTCTGTGGGGGTACGCAAGCGGTTCCCAAGGAGCTTTAGAACAAGGCATAGTTTTCCCTGCTGGCTCTTTGGGCGGGGGACCCATCTCCAGCCGTATGGCCATTATTGTGCTTGGCGCGGCGCCTACAGGGAAAGGATGGTGTCGAGGCTGAAGGCAACAGGAAAGCCCGCAGCCCCCAGGTCTGTGGGGCTACGCAAGCGGTTCCCAAAGAGCTTTAGAACAAGGCATAGTTTTCCCTGCTGCCTCCTTGGGCAGGGGACCCATCTCCAGCCGTATGGCCATTTTTGTGCCTGGCGCGGCGCCAAGTGGGAAAGGGTGGTTTTGAGGCTGAAGGCAGCAGGAAGGCCCGCAGCCCCAAGGTCTGTGGGGCTACGCAAGCGGTTCCCAAAGAGCTTTAGAACAAGGCATAGTTTTCCCTGCTGGCTCCTTGGGCAGGGGACCCATCTCTAGCCGTATGGCCATTTTTGTGCTTGGCGCGGCGCCAAGTGGGAAAGGGTGTTTTTGAGGCTGAAGGCAGCAGGAAAGCCTGCAGCCCCCACGTCTGTGGGGCTACGCAAGCGGTTCCCAAAGAGCTTTAGAACAAGGCATAGTTTTCCCTGCTGTCTCTTTGGGCAGGGGATCCATCTCCAGCCACAGGCCTCTTCTGTGCCTGGCCCGGCTCCCTAAGGGAAATGGTGGTGTCGAGGCTGAAGGCAGCAGGAAAGCCCGCAGCCCCCAGGTCTGTGGGGCTACACAAGCGGTTCCCAAAGAGCTTTAGAACAAGGCATAGTTTTCCTTGCTGGCTCCTTGGGCGGGGGACCCATCTCCAGCCACAGGCCATTTTTGTGCCTGGCGCGGCGCCAAGTGGGAAAGGGTGGTGTCGAGGCTGAAGGCAGCAGGAAAGCCCGCAGCCCCCAGGTCTGTGGGGCTACGAAAGCGGTTCCCAAAGACCTTTAGAACAAGGCATAGTTTTCCCTGCTGGCTCTTTGGGCATGGGACCCATCTCCAGCCGTATGGCCATTTTTGTGCCTGGCGCAGCGCCAAGTGGGAAAGGGTGGTGTTGAGGCTGAAGGCAGCAGGAAAGCCCGCAGCCCCCAGGTCTGTGGCGGTACGCAAGCGGTTCCCAAAGAGCTTTAGAACAAGGCATAGTTTTCCCTGCTGCCTCCTTGGGCAGGGGACCCATCTCCAGCCGTATGGCCATTTTTGTGCCTGGCGCGGCGCCAATTGGGAAAGGGTGGCTTTGAGGCTCAAGGCAGCAGAAAAGCCTGCAGCCCGCAGGTCTGTGGGGCTACGCAAGCGGTTCCCACAGAGCTTTAGAACAAGGCATAGTTTTCCCTGCTGCCTCCTTGGGCAGGGGACACATCTCCAGCCGTATGGCCATTTTTGTGCCTGGCGCGGCGCCCAGAGGGAAAGGGTGGTGTCGAGCCTGAAGGCAGCAGGAAAGCCCGCAGCCCCCAGGTCTGTGGGGCTACGCAAGCGGTTCCCAAAGAGCTTTAGAACAAGGCACAGTTTTCACTGCTGGCTCTTTGGGCGGGGGACCCATCTCCAGCCATAGGCATTTTTTGTGCCTGGCGCGGCACCCAGAGGGAAAGGGTGGTTTTGAGGCTGAAGGCAGCAGGAAAGCCCGCAGCCCCCAGGTCTGTGGGGCTACGCAAGCAGTTCCCAAAGACCATTAGAACAAGGCATAGTTTTCCCTGCTGCCTCCTTGGGCGGGGGACCCATCTCCAGCCGTATGGCCATTTCTGTTCCTGGCGTGGCGCCAAGTGGGAAAGGGTGGTTTTGAGGCTGAAGGCAGCAGGAAAGCCCGCAGCCCCCAGGTCTGTGGGGGTACGCAAGCGGTTCCCAAAGAGCTTTAGAACAAGGCATAGTTTTCCCTGCTGGCTCTTTGGGCGGGGGACCCATCTGCAGCCGTATGGCCATTTTTGGGCCTGGCGCGGCACCAAGTGGGAAAGGGTGGTGTCGAGGCTGAACGCAGCATGAAGGCCCGCAGCCCCCAGGTCTGTGGGGCTACGCAAGCGGTTCCCAAAGACCTTTAGAACAAGGCATAGTTTTCCCTGCTGGCTCTTTGGGCGTGGGACCGATCTCTAGCCATGTGGCCATTATTGTGCTTGGCGCGGCGCCAAGTGGGAAAGGGTGGTTTTGAGGCTGAAGGCAGCAGGAAGGCCCGCAGCTCCCAGGTCTGTGGGGCTATGCAAGCGGTTCCCAAAGAGCTTTAGAACAAGGCATAGTTTTCCCTGCTGGCTCTTTGGGCGTGGCACCCATCTCCAGCCGTATGGCCATTTTTGTGCCTGGCGCGGCGCCAAGAGGGAAAGGGTGGTTTTGAGGCTGAAGGCAGCAGGAAAGCCCGCAGCCCCCAGGTCTGTGGGGCTACGCAAGCGGTTCCCAAAGAGCTTTAGAACAAGGCATAGTTTTCCCTGCTGGCTCTTTTGGCGTGGGACCCATCTCCAGCCATATGGCCATTTTTGTGCCTGGCGCGGCGCCAAGTGGGAAAGGGTGGTTTTGAGACTGAAGGCAGCAGAAAAGCCCGCAGCCCCCACGTCTGTGGGGCTACGCAAGCAGTTCTCAAATAGCTTTAGAACAAGGCATAGTTTTCCCTGCTGGCTCCTTGGGCGGGGGACCATTCTCCAGCCGTATGGCCATTTTTGTGCCTGGCGCGGTGCCCAGTTGGAAAGGGTTGTTTTGAGACTGAAGGCAGCAGAAAAGCCCGCAGCACCCAGGTATGTGGGGCTACACAAGCGGTTCCCAAAGAGTTTTAGAACAAGGCATAGTTTTCCCTGCTGGCTCTTTGGGCGGGGGACCCATCTCCAGCCGTATGGCCATTTTTGTGTCTGGCCCGGCGCCAAGTGTGAAAGGGTGTTTTTGAGGCTGAAGGCAGCAGGAAAACCCGCAGCCCCCAGGTCTGTGGGGCTACGCAAGCAGTTCCCAAAGAGCTTTAGAACAAGGCATATTTTTCCCTGCTGGCTCTTTGGGCGGGGGACCCATCTCTAGAAATAGGCCATTTTTGTGCCTAGCGCGGCGCCAAGTGTGAAAGGGTGTTTTTGAGGCTGAAGGCAGCAGGAAAGCCCGCAGCCCCCAGATCTGTGGGGCTACGCAAGCGGTTCCCAAAGAGCTTTAGAACAAGGCATAGTTTTCCCTGCTGGCTCTTTGGGCGGGGGACCCATCTCCAGCCATATGGCCATTTCTGTGCCTGGCGCGGCATCAAGTGGGAAAGCGTGGTGTCGAGGCTGAAGGCAGCAGGAAAGCCCGCAGCCCTCAGGTCTGTGGGGCTACGCAAGCGGTTCCCAAAGACCTTTAGAACAAGGCACAGTTTTCCCTGCTGGCTCTTTGGGCGGGGGACCCATCTCCAGCCGTATGGCCATTTTTGTGCCTGGCGCGGCGCCAAGTGGGAAAGGGTGGTTTTGAGGCTGAAGGCAGCAGGAAAGCCCGCAGCCCCCAGGTCTGTGGGGCTACGCAAGCGGTTCCCAAAGAGCTTTAGAACAAGGCATAGTTTTCCGTGCTGCCTCCTTGGGCGGGGGAACCATCTCTAGCCATAGGCCATTTTTCTGCCTGGCGCGACGCCCAGAGGGAAAGGGTGGTGTTGAGACTGAAGGCAGCAGGAAAGCCGGCAGCCCCCAGGTCTGTGGGGCTACGCAAGCGGTTCCCAAAGAGCTTTAGAACAAGGCATAGTTTTCCCTGCTGCCTCCTTGGGCAGGGGACCCATCTCCAGCCGTATGGCCATTTTTGTGCCTGGCGCGGCGCCCAGAGGGAAAGGGTGGTGTTGAGCCTGAAGGCAGCAGGAAAGTCCGCAGCCCCAAGGTCTGTGGGGCTACGCAAGCGGTTCCCAAAGAGCTTTAGAACAAGGCATATTTTTCCCCGCTGGCTCTTTGGGCGGGGGACCCATCTCCAGCCATATGGCCATTTCTGTGCCTGGCGCGGCATCAAGTGGGAAAGCGTGGTGTCGAGGCTGAAGGCAGCAGGAAACCCCGCAGCCCTCAGGTCTGTGGGGCTACGCAAGCGGTTCCCAAAGACCTTTAGAACAAGGCATAGTTTTCCCTGCTGGCTCTTTGGGCGGGGGACCCATCTCCAGCCGTATGGCCATTTTTGTGCCTGGCGTGGCGCCAAGTGGGAAAGGGTGGTTTTGAGGCTGAAGGCAGCAGGAAAGCACGCAGCCCCCAGGTCTGTGAGGCTACGCAAGCGGTTCCCAAAGAGCTTTAGAACAAGGCATAGTTTTCCGTGCTGCCTCCTTGGGCGGGGGACCCATCTCTAGCCATAGGCCATTTTTCTGCCTGGCGCGACGCCCAGAGGGAAAGGGTGGTGTTGAGGCTGAAGGCAGCAGGAAAGCCCGCAGCCCCCAGGTCTGTGGGGCTACGCAAGCGGTTCCCAAATAGCCTTAGAACAAGGGATATTTTTCCCTGCTGGCTCTTTGGGCGGGGGACCCATCTCCAGCCGTATGGCCATTTTTGTGCCTGGCGCGGCGCCAAGTGGGAAAGGGTGGTTTTGAGGCTGAAGGCAGCAGGAAAGCCCGCAGCCCCCAGGTCTGTGGGGCTACGCAAGCGGTTCCCAAAGACCTTTAGAACAAGGCATAGTTTTCCCTGCTGGCTCTTTTGGCGTGGGACCCATCTCCAGCCATATGGCCATTTTTGTGCCTGGCGCGGCGCCAAGTGGGAAAGGGTGGTTTTGAGACTGAAGGCAGCAGAAAAGCCCGCAGCCCCCAGGTCTGTGGGGCTACGCAAGCAGTTCTCAAAGAGCTTTAGAACAAGGCATAGTTTTCCCTGCTGGCTCCTTGGGCGGGGGACCATTCTCCAGCCGTATGGCCATTTTTGTGCCTGGCGCGGCGCCAAGTGGGAAAGGGTTGTTTTGAGACTGAAGGCAGCAGAAAAGCCCGCAGCCCCCAGGTCTGTGGGGCTACGCAAGCGGTTCTCAAAGAGTTTTAGAACAAGGCATAGTTTTCCCTGCTGGCTCTTTGGGCGGGGCACCCATCTCCAGCCGTATGGCCATTTTTGTGCCTGGCGCAGCGCCAAGTGGGAAAGGGTGGTGTCGAGGCTGAAGGCAGCAGGAAAGCCCGCAGCCCCCAGGTCTGTGGGGCTACGGAAGCAGTTCCCAAAGAGCTTTAGAACAAGGCATATTTTTCCCTGCTGGCTCCTTGGGCGGAGTACCCATTTCCAGCCTTATGGCCATTTTTGTGCCTGGCGCACTGACCAGTGGGAAAGGGTGCTTTTGAGGCTGAAGGCAGCAGGAAAGCCCGCAGCCCCCAGGTCTGTGGGGCTACGCAAGCGGTTCCCAAAGAGCTTTAGAACAAGGCATAGTTTTTTCCTGCTGGCTCTTTGGGCGGGGGACCCATCTCTAGAAATAGGCCATTTGTGTGCCTAGCGCGGCGCCAAGTATGAAAGGGTGTTTTGGAGGCTGAAGGCAGCAGGAAAGCCCGCAGCCCCCAGATCTGTGGGGCTACGCAAGCGGTTCCCAAAGAGCTTTAGAACAAGGCATAGTTTTCCCGGCTGCCTCCTTGGGCAGGGGACCCATCTCAAGCTGTATGGCCATTTTTGTGCCTGGCGCGGCACCAAGTGGGAAAGGGTGTTTTTGAGGCTGAAGGCAGCAGGAAAGCCCGCAGCCCCCAGGTCTGTGGGGCTACGCAAGCGGTTCCCAAAGAGCTTTAGAACAAGGCATAGTTTTTTCCTGCTGGCTCTTTGGGCGGGGGACCCATCTCTAGAAATAGGCCATTTGTGTGCCTAGCGCGGCGCCCAGAGGGAAAGTGTGGTGTCGAGGCTGAAGGCAGCAGGAAAGCCGGCAGCCCCCAGGTCTGTGGGGCTACGCAAGAGTTTCCAAAAGAGCTTTAGAACAAGGCATATTTTTCCCTGCTGGCTCCTTAGGCGTGGGACCCATCTCCAGCCATATGGCCATTTTTCTGCTTGGCGCGGCGCCAAGTGGGAAAGGGTGGTGTCGAGGCTGAAGGCAGCAGGAAAGCCCGCAGCCCCCAGGTCTGTGGGGCCACGCAAGCGGTTCCCAAAGAGCTTTAGAACAAGGCATAATTTTCCCTGCTGGCTCCTTGGGCGGGGGACCCATTTCCATCCTTATGGCCATTTTTGTGCCTGGCGCACTGCCCAGTGGGAAAGGGTGCTTTTGAGGCTGAAGGCAGCAGGAAAGCCCGCAGCCCCCAGGTCTGCGGGGCTACGCAAGTGGTTCCCAAAGAGCTTTAGAACAAGGCATAGTTTTCCCTGCTGGCTCTTTGGGCGGGGGACCCATCTCCAGCCGTATGGCCATTATTGTGCTTGGCGCGGCGCCTACAGGGAAAGGGTGGTGTCGAGGCTGAAGGTAACAGGAAAGCCCGCAGCCCCCAGGTCTGTGGGGCTGCGCAAGCGGTTCCCAAAGAGCTTTAGAACAAGGCATAGTTTTCCCTGCTGGCTCCTTGGGCAGGGGAGCCATCTCCAGCCGTATGGCCATTTTTGTGCCTGTCGCGGCGCCAAGTGGGAAAGGGTGCTTTTGAGGCTGAAGGCACCAGGAAAGCCTGCAGCCCCCAGATCTGTTGGGCTACGCAAGCGGTTCCCAAAGAGCTTTAGAACAAGGCATAGTTTTCCCTGCTGTCTCTTTGGGCAGGGGACCCATCTCCAGCCACAGGCCTATTCTGTGCCTGGCCCGGCTCCCTAAGGGAAATGGTGGTGTCGAGGCTGAAGGCAGCAGGAAAGCCCGCAGCCCCCAGGTCTGTGGGGCTACACAAGCGGTTCCCAAAGAGCTTTAGAACAAGGCATAGTTTTCCCTGCTGGCTCCTTGGGCGGGGGACCCATCTCCAGCCATATGGCCATTATTGTGCCTGGCGCGGCGCCAAGTGTGAAAGGGTGGTTTTGAGGCTGAAGGCAGCATGAAAGCGCGCAGCCTCCAGGTATGTGGGGCTACGCAAGCGGTTCTCAAAGAGCTTTAGAACAAGGCATAGTTTTCCCTGCTGGCTCTTTGGGCGGGGGACCCATCTCCAGCCGTACGGCCATTTTTGTGCCTGGCGCGGCGCCAAGTGGGAAAGGGTGGTTTTGAGGCTGAAGGCAGCAGGAAAGCCCGCAGCCCCCAGATCTGTGGGGTTACGCAAGCGGTTCCCAAAGAGCTTTAGAACAAGGCATAGTTTTCCCTGCTGCCTCCTTGGGCAGGGGACCCATCTCCAGCCGTATGGCCATTTTTGTGCCTGGCGCGGCGCCCAGAGGGAAAGGGTGGTGTTGAGCCTGAAGGCAGCAGGAAAGCCCGCAGCGCCCAGTTCTGTGGGGCTACGCAAGCGGTTCCCAAAGAGCTTTAGAACAAGGCATAGTTTTCCCTGCTGCCTCCTTGGGCAGGGGACCCATCTCCAGCCGTATGGCCATTTCTGTGCCTGGCGCGGCATCAAGTGGGAAAGCGTGGTGTCGAGGCTGAAGGCAGCAGGAAAGCCCGCAGCCCCCAGGTCTGTGGGGCTACGCAAGCGGTTCCCAAAGACCTTTAGAACAAGGCATAGTTTTCCCTGCTGGCTCCTTGGGCGGGGGACCCATCTCCAGCCGTATGGCCATTTTTGTGCCTGGCGCGGCGCCAAGTGGGAAAGGGTGGTTTTGAGGCTGAAGGCAGCAGGAAAGCCGGCAGCCCCCAGGTCTGTGGGGCTACGCAAGCGGTTCCCAAAGAGCTTTAGAAGAAGGCATAGTTTTCCCTGCTGGCTCTTTGGGCGTGGCACACATCTCCAGCCATATGGCCATTTTTGTTCCTGGCGCGGCACCAATTGGGAAAGGGTGGTGTCGAGGCTGAAGGCAGCAGGAAAGCCTGCAGCCCACAGGTCTGTGGGGCTACGGAAGCAGTTCCCAAAGAGCTTTAGAACAAGGCATAGTTTTCCCTGCTGGCTCCTTGGGCGGGGGACCCATCTCCAGCCGTACGGCAATTTTTGTGCCTGGCGCGGCACCAAGTGGGAAAGGGTGGTGTCGAGGCTGAAGGCAGCAGGAAAGCCCGCAGCCCCCAGGTTTGTGGGGCTACGCAAGAGTTTCCAAAAGAGCTTTAGAACAAGGCATATTTTTCCCTGCTGGCTCCTTAGGCGTGGGACCCATCTCCAGCCATATGGCCATTTTTCTGCCTGGCGCGGCGCCAAGTGGGAAAGGGTGGTGTCGAGGCTGAAGGCAGCAGGAAAGCCTGCAGCCCCCAGGTCTGTGGGGCCACGCAAGCGGTTCCCAAAGAGCTTTAGAACAAGGCATAATTTTCCCTGCTGGCTCCTTGGGCGGGGGACCCATTTCCATCCTTATGGCCATTTTTGTGCCTGGCGCACTGCCCAGTGGGAAAGGGTGCTTTTGAGGCTGAAGGCAGCATGAAAGCCCGCAGCCCCCAGGTCTGCGGGGCTACGCAAGCGGTTCCCAAAGAGCTTTAGAACAAGGCATAGTTTTCCCTGCTGGCTCTTTGGGCGGGGGACCCATCTCCAGCCATAGGCCTTTTTTGTGCCTGGCGCGGCGCCCAGAGGGAAAGGGTGGTGTCGAGGCTGAAGGCAGCAGGAAAGCCCGCAGCCCCCAGGTCTGTGGGGCTACGCAAGCGGTTCCCAAAGAGCTTTAGAACAAGGCATAGTTTTCCCTGATGGCTCTTTGGGCGTGGGACCCATCTCCAGCCGTATGGCCATTTTTGTGCCTGGCGCGGTGCCCAGTGGGAAAGGGTGGTTTTGAGGCTGAAGGCAGCATGAAAGCCCGCAGCCTCCAGGTCTGTGGGGCTACGCAAGCGGTTCCCAAAGAGCTTTAGAACAAGGCATAGTTTTCCCTGCTGGCTCTTTGGGCGGGGGACCCATCTCCAGCCACAGGCCTTTTCTATGCCTGGCCCGGCTCCCAAAGGGAAATGGTGGTGTCGAGGCTGAAGGCAGCAGGAAAGCCGGCAGCCCCCAGGTCTGTGGGGCTACACAAGCGGTTCCCAAAGAGCTTTAGAACAAGGCATAGTTTTTCCTGCTGGCTCTTTGGGCCTGGGACCCATCTCCAGCCGTATGGCCATTTTTGTGCCTGGCGCGGCACCCAGAGGGAAAGGGTGGTTTTGAGGCTGAAGGCAGCAGGAAAGCCCGCAGCCCCCAGGTCTGTGGGGCTACGCAAGCAGTTCCCAAAGACCTTTAGAACAAGGCATAGTTTTCCCTGCTGCCTCTTTGGGCGGGGGACCCATCTCCAGCCGTATGGTCATTTTTGTGCCTGGCGTGGCGCCAAGTGATAAAGGGCGGTTTTGAGGCTGAAGGCAGCATCAAAGCCTGCAGCCCCAAGGTCTGTGGGGCTACGCAAGCGGTTCCCAAAGAGCTTTACAACAAGGCATAGTTTTCCCTCCTGGCTCCTTGGGCAGGGGACCCATCTCCAGCCGTATGGCCATTATTGTGCTTGGCGCGGCGCCTACAGGGAAAGGGTGGTGTCGAGGCTGAAGGTAACAGGAAAGCCCGCAGCCCCCAGGTCTGTGGGGCTGCGCAAGCGGTTCCCAAAGAGCTTTAGAACAAGGCATAGTTTTCCCTGCTGGCTCCTTGGGCAGGGGACCCATCTCCAGCCGTATGGCCATTTTTGTGCCTGTCGCGGCGCCAAGTGGGAAAGGGTGGTTTTGAGGCTGAAGGCACCAGGAAAGCCTGCAGCCCCCAGATCTGTTGGGCTACGCAAGCGGTTCCCAAAGAGCTTTAGAACAAGGCATAGTTTTCCCTGCTGTCTCTTTGGGCAGGGGACCCATCTCCAGCCACAGTCCTATTCTGTGCCTGGCCCGGCTCCCTAAGGGAAATGGTGGTGTCGAGGCTGAAGGCAGCAGGAAAGCCCGCAGCCCCCAGGTCTGTGGGGCTACACAAGCGGTTCCCAAAGAGCTTTAGAACAAGGCATAGTTTTCCCTGCTGGCTCCTTGGGCAGGGGACCCATCTCCAGCCATATGGCCATTATTGTGCCTGGCGCGGCGCCAAGTGTGAAAGGGTGGTTTGGAGGCTGAAGGCAGCATGAAAGCCCGCAGCCTCCAGGTATGTGGGGCTACGCAAGCGGTTCTCAAAGAGCTTTAGAACAAGGCATAGTTTTCCCTGCTGGCTCTTTGGGCGGGGGACCCATCTCCAGCCGTACGGCCATTTTTGTGCCTGGCGTGGCGCCAAGTGGGAAAGGGTGGTTTTGAGGCTGAAGGCAGCAGGAAAGCCCGCAGCCCCCAGATCTGTGGGGCTACGCAAGCGGTTCCCAAAGAGCTTTAGAACAAGGCATAGTTTTCCCTGCTGCCTCCTTGGGCAGGGGACCCATCTCCAGCCGTATGGCCATTTTTGTGCCTGGCGCGGCGCCCAGAGGGAAAGGGTGGTGTTGAGCCTGAAGGCAGCAGGAAAGCCCGCAGCGCCCAGTTCTGTGGGGCTACGCAAGCGGTTCCCAAAGAGCTTTAGAACAAGGCATAGTTTTCCCTGCTGGCTCTTTGGGCGGGGGACCCATCTCCAGCCATAGGGCCATTTCTGTGCCTGGCGCGGCATCAAGTGGGAAAGCGTGGTGTCGAGGCTGAAGGCAGCAGGAAAGCCCGCAGCCCCCAGGTCTGTGGGGCTACGCAAGCGGTTCCCAAAGACCTTTAGAACAAGGCATAGTTTTCCCTGCTGGCTCCTTGGGCAGGGTACCCATCTCCAGCCGTATGGCCATTTTTGTGCCTGGCGCGGCGCCAAGTGGGAAAGGGTGGTTTTGAGGCTGAAGGCAGCAGGAAAGCCGGCAGCCCCCAGGTCTGTGGGGCTACGCAAGCGGTTCCCAAAGAGCTTTAGAAGAAGGCATAGTTTTCCCTGCTGGCTCTTTGGGCGTGGCACACATCTCCAGCCATATGGCCATTTTTGTTCCTGGCGCGGCACCAATTGGGAAAGGGTGGTGTCGAGGCTGAAGGCAGCAGGAAAGCCTGCAGCCCACAGGTCTGTGGGGCTACGGAAGCAGTTCCCAAAGAGCTTTAGAACAAGGCATAGTTTTCCCTGCTGGCTCCTTGGGCGGGGGACCCATCTCCAGCCGTGTGGCCATTTTTTTGCCTGGCGCGGCGCCAAGTGGGAAAGGGTGGTGTTGAGGCTGAAGGCAGCAGGAAAGCCCGCAGCCCCCAGGTCTGTGGGGCTACGCAAGCGGTTCCCAAAGAGCTTTAGAACAAGGCATAGTTTTCCCTGCTGGCTCTTTTGGCGTGGGACCCGTCTCCAGCCATATGGCCATTTTTGTGCCTGGCGCGGCGCCAAGTGGGAAAGGGTGGTTTTGAGGCTGAAGGCAGCAGAAAAGCCCGCAGCCCCCAGGTCTGTGGGGCTACGCAAGCAGTTCTCAAATACCTTTAGAACAAGGCATAGTTTTCCCTGCTGGCTCCTTGGGCGGGGGACCATTTTCCAGCCGTATGGCCATTTTTGTGCCTGGCGCACTGACCAGTGGGAAAGGGTGCTTTTGAGGCTGAAGGCAGCAGGAAAGCCCGCAGCCCCCAGATCTGTGGGGCTACGCAAGCGGTTCCCAAAGAGCTTTAGAACAAGGCATAGTTTTCCCTGCTGCCTCCTTGGGCAGGGGACCCATCTCCAGCCGTATGGCCATTTCTGTGCCTGGCGCGGCATCAAGTGGGAAAGCGTGGTGTCGAGGCTGAAGGCAGCAGGAAAGCCCGCAGCCCTCAGGTCTGTGGGGCTACGCAAGCGGTTCCCAAAGACCTTTAGAACAAGGCATAGTTTTCCCTGCTGGCTCTTTGGGCGTGGCACCCATCTCCAGCCGTATGGCCATTTTTGTGCCTGGCGCGGCGCCAAGTGGGAAAGGGTGGTTTTGAGGCTGAAGGCAGCAGCAAAGCCCACAGCCCCCAGGTCTGTGGGACAACGTAAGCGGTTCCCAAAGAGCTTTAGAACAAGGCATATTTTTCCCTGCTGGCTCCTTGGGCGGGGTACCAATTTCCAGTCTTATGGCCATTTTTGTGCCTGGCGCACTGACCAGTGGGAAAGGGTGCTTTTGAGGCTGAAGGCAGCAGGAAAGCCCGCAGCCCCCAGATCTGTGGGGCTACGCAAGCGGTTCCCAAAGAGCTTTAGAACAAGGCATAGTTTTCCCTGCTGCCTCCTTGGGCAGGGGACCCATCTCCAGCCGTATGGCTATTTTTGTGCCTGGTGCGGCGCCCAGAGGGAAAGGGTGGTGTTGAGCCTGAAGGCAGCAGGAAAGCCCGCAGCCCCCAGTTCTGTGGGGCTACGCAAGCGGTTCCCAAAGAGCTTTAGAAGAAGGCATAGTTTTCCCTGCTGGTTCCTTGGGCGGGGGACCCATCTCCAGCCGTACGGCAATTTTTGTGCCTGGCGCGGCACCAAGTGGGAAAGGGTGGTTTTGAGGCTGAAGGCAGCAGGAAAGCCCGCAGCCCCCAGGTCTGTGGGGCTACGCAAGCGGTTCCCAAAGAGCTTTAGAACAAGGCATAATTTTCCATGCTGGCTCTTTGGGCGTGGCACCCATCTCCAGCCGTACGGCCATTTTTGTGCCTAGCGTGGCGCCAAGTGGGAAAGGGTTTTTTTGAGGCTGAAGGCAGCAGGAAAGCCCGCAGCCCCCAGGTCTGTGGGGCTACGCAAGCGGTTCCCAAAGACCTTTAGAACAAGGCACAGTTTTCCCTGCTGGCTCTTTGGGCATGGGACCCATCTCCAGCCATAGGCCTTTTTTGTGCCTGGCGCGGCGCCCAGAGGGAAAGTGTGGTGTCGAGGCTGAAGGCAGCAGGAAAGCCCGCAGCCTCCAGGTTTGTGGGGCTACGCAAGAGTTTCCAAAAGAGCTTTAGAACAAGGCATATTTTTCCCTGCTGGCTCTTTGGGCGGGGGACCCATCTCCAGCCATATGGCCATTTTTGTGCCTGGCGCGGCGCCAAGTGGGAAAGGGTGGTGTCGAGGCTGAAGGCAGCAGGAAAGCCTGCAGCCCCCAGGTCTGTGGGGCCACGCAAGCGGTTCCCAAAGAGCTTTAGAACAAGGCATAGTTTTCCCTGCTGGCTCCTTGGGCGGGGGACCCATTTCCATCCTTATGGCCATTTTTGTGCCTGGCGCACTGCTCAGTGGGAAAGGGTGCTTTTGAGGCTGAAGGCAGCATGAAAGCCCGCAGCCCCCAGGTCTGTGGGGCTATGCAAGCGATTCCCAAAGAGCTTTAGAACAAGGCATAGTTTTCCCTGCTGGCTCTTTGGGCGGGGGACCCATCTCCAGCCATAGGCCTTTTTTGTGCCTGGCGCGGCGCCCAGTGGGAAAGGGTTGTGTCGAGGCTGAAGGCAGCAGGAATGCCCGCAGCCCCCAGGTCTGTGGGGCTACGCAAGCGGTTCCCAAAGAGCTTTAGAACAAGGCATAGTTTTCCCTGCTGGCTCTTTGGGCGTGGGACCCATCTCCAGCCGTATGGCCATTTTTGTGCCTGGCGCGGTGCCCAGTGGGAAAGGGTGGTTTTGAGGCTGAAGGCAGCATGAAAGCCCGCAGCCTCCAGGTCTGTGGGGCTACGCAAGCGGTTCCCAAAGAGCTTTAGAACAAGGCATAGTTTTCCCTGCTGGCTCCTTGGGCGGGGGACCCATCTCCAGCCACAGGCCTTTTCTGTGCCTGGCCCGGCTCCCAAAGGGAAATGGTGGTGTCGAGGCTGAAGGCAGCAGGAAAGCCCGCAGCCCCCAGGTCTGTGGGTCTACACAAGCGGTTCCCAAAGAGCTTTAGAACAAGGCATAGTTTTCCCTGCTGGCTCTTTGGGCATGGGACCCATCTCCAGCCGTATGGCCATTTTTGTGCCTGGCGCAGCGCCAAGTGGGAAAGGGTGGTGTTGAGGCTGAAGGCAGCAGGAAAGCCCGCAGCCCCCAGGTCTCTGGGGCTACGAAAGCGGTTCCCAAACAGCTTTAGAACAAGGCATAGTTTTCCCTGCTGGCTCTTTGGGCGGGGGACCCATCTCCAGCCTTATGGCCATTTCTGTTCCTGGCGTGGCGCCAAGTGGGAAAGGGTGGTTTTGAGGCTGAAGGCAGCAGGAAAGCCCGCAGCCCCCAGGTCTGTGGGGGTACGCAAGCGGTTCCCAAGGAGCTTTAGAACAAGGCATAGTTTTCCCTGCTGGCTCTTTGGGCGGGGGACCCATCTCCAGCCGTATGGCCATTATTGTGCTTGGCGCGGCGCCTACAGGGAAAGGATGGTGTCGAGGCTGAAGGCAACAGGAAAGCCCGCAGCCCCCAGGTCTGTGGGGCTACGCAAGCGGTTCCCAAAGAGCTTTAGAACAAGGCATAGTTTTCCCTGCTGCCTCCTTGGGCAGGGGACCCATCTCCAGCCGTATGGCCATTTTTGTGCCTGGCGCGGCGCCAAGTGGGAAAGGGTGGTTTTGAGGCTGAAGGCAGCAGGAAGGCCCGCAGCCCCAAGGTCTGTGGGGCTACGCAAGCGGTTCCCAAAGAGCTTTAGAACAAGGCATAGTTTTCCCTGCTGGCTCCTTGGGCAGGGGACCCATCTCTAGCCGTATGGCCATTTTTGTGCTTGGCGCGGCGCCAAGTGGGAAAGGGTGTTTTTGAGGCTGAAGGCAGCAGGAAAGCCTGCAGCCCCCACGTCTGTGGGGCTACGCAAGCGGTTCCCAAAGAGCTTTAGAACAAGGCATAGTTTTCCCTGCTGTCTCTTTGGGCAGGGGATCCATCTCCAGCCACAGGCCTCTTCTGTGCCTGGCCCGGCTCCCTAAGGGAAATGGTGGTGTCGAGGCTGAAGGCAGCAGGAAAGCCCGCAGCCCCCAGGTCTGTGGGGCTACACAAGCGGTTCCCAAAGAGCTTTAGAACAAGGCATAGTTTTCCTTGCTGGCTCCTTGGGCGGGGGACCCATCTCCAGCCACAGGCCATTTTTGTGCCTGGCGCGGCGCCAAGTGGGAAAGGGTGGTGTCGAGGCTGAAGGCAGCAGGAAAGCCCGCAGCCCCCAGGTCTGTGGGGCTACGCAAGCGGTTCCCAAAGACCTTTAGAACAAGGCATAGTTTTCCCTGCTGGCTCTTTGGGCATGGGACCCATCTCCAGCCGTATGGCCATTTTTGTGCCTGGCGCAGCGCCAAGTGGGAAAGGGTGGTGTTGAGGCTGAAGGCAGCAGGAAAGCCCGCAGCCCCCAGGTCTGTGGCGGTACGCAAGCGGTTCCCAAAGAGCTTTAGAACAAGGCATAGTTTTCCCTGCTGCCTCCTTGGGCAGGGGACCCATCTCCAGCCGTATGGCCATTTTTGTGCCTTGCGCGGCGCCAATTGGGAAAGGGTGGCTTTGAGGCTCAAGGCAGCAGAAAAGCCTGCAGCCCGCAGGTCTGTGGGGCTACGCAAGCGGTTCCCAAAGAGCTTTAGAACAAGGCATAGTTTTCCCTGCTGCCTCCTTGGGCAGGGGACACATCTCCAGCCGTATGGCCATTTTTGTGCCTGGCGCGGCGCCCAGAGGGAAAGGGTGGTGTCGAGCCTGAAGGCAGCAGGAAAGCCCGCAGCCCCCAGGTCTGTGGGGCTACGCAAGCGGTTCCCAAAGAGCTTTAGAACAAGGCACAGTTTTCACTGCTGGCTCTTTGGGCGGGGGACCCATCTCCAGCCATAGGCATTTTTTGTGCCTGGCGCGGCACCCAGAGGGAAAGGGTGGTTTTGAGGCTGAAGGCAGCAGGAAAGCCCGCAGCCCCCAGGTCTGTGGGGCTACGCAAGCAGTTCCCAAAGACCATTAGAACAAGGCATAGTTTTCCCTGCTGCCTCCTTGGGCGGGGGACCCATCTCCAGCCGTATGGCCATTTCTGTTCCTGGCGTGGCGCCAAGTGGGAAAGGGTGGTTTTGAGGCTGAAGGCAGCAGGAAAGCCCGCAGCCCCCAGGTCTGTGGGGGTACGCAAGCGGTTCCCAAAGAGCTTTAGAACAAGGCATAGTTTTCCCTGCTGGCTCTTTGGGCGGGGGACCCATCTGCAGCCGTATGGCCATTTTTGGGCCTGGCGCGGCACCAAGTGGGAAAGGGTGGTGTCGAGGCTGAACGCAGCATGAAGGCCCGCAGCCCCCAGGTCTGTGGGGCTACGCAAGCGGTTCCCAAAGACCTTTAGAACAAGGCATAGTTTTCCCTGCTGGCTCTTTGGGCGTGGGACCGATCTCTAGCCATGTGGCCATTATTGTGCTTGGCGCGGCGCCAAGTGGGAAAGGGTGGTTTTGAGGCTGAAGGCAGCAGGAAGGCCCGCAGCTCCCAGGTCTGTGGGGCTATGCAAGCGGTTCCCAAAGAGCTTTAGAACAAGGCATAGTTTTCCCTGCTGGCTCTTTGGGCGTGGCACCCATCTCCAGCCGTATGGCCATTTTTGTGCCTGGCGCGGCGCCAAGAGGGAAAGGGTGGTTTTGAGGCTGAAGGCAGCAGGAAAGCCCGCAGCCCCCAGGTCTGTGGGGCTACGCAAGCGGTTCCCAAAGAGCTTTAGAACAAGGCATAGTTTTCCCTGCTGGCTCTTTTGGCGTGGGACCCATCTCCAGCCATATGGCCATTTTTGTGCCTGGCGCGGCGCCAAGTGGGAAAGGGTGGTTTTGAGACTGAAGGCAGCAGAAAAGCCCGCAGCCCCCACGTCTGTGGGGCTACGCAAGCAGTTCTCAAATAGCTTTAGAACAAGGCATAGTTTTCCCTGCTGGCTCCTTGGGCGGGGGACCATTCTCCAGCCGTATGGCCATTTTTGTGCCTGGCGCGGTGCCCAGTTGGAAAGGGTGTTTTTGAGGCTGAAGGCAGCAGGAAAACCCGCAGCCCCCAGGTCTGTGGGGCTACGCAAGCAGTTCCCAAAGAGCTTTAGAACAAGGCATATTTTTCCCTGCTGGCTCTTTGGGCGGGGGACCCATCTCTAGAAATAGGCCATTTTTGTGCCTAGCGCGGCGCCAAGTGTGAAAGGGTGTTTTTGAGGCTGAAGGCAGCAGGAAAGCCCGCAGCCCCCAGATCTGTGGGGCTACGCAAGCGGTTCCCAAAGAGCTTTAGAACAAGGCATAGTTTTCCCTGCTGGCTCTTTGGGCGGGGGACCCATCTCCAGCCATATGGCCATTTCTGTGCCTGGCGCGGCATCAAGTGGGAAAGCGTGGTGTCGAGGCTGAAGGCAGCAGGAAAGCCCGCAGCCCTCAGGTCTGTGGGGCTACGCAAGCGGTTCCCAAAGACCTTTAGAACAAGGCACAGTTTTCCCTGCTGGCTCTTTGGGCGGGGGACCCATCTCCAGCCGTATGGCCATTTTTGTGCCTGGCGCGGCGCCAAGTGGGAAAGGGTGGTGTCGAGGCTGAAGGCAGCAGGAAAGCCCGCAGCCCCCAGGTCTGTGGGGCTACGCAAGCGGTTCCCAAATAGCCTTAGAACAAGGGATATTTTTCCCTGCTGGCTCTTTGGGCGGGGGACCCATCTCCAGCCGTATGGCCATTTTTGTGCCTGGCGCGGCGCCAAGTGGGAAAGGGTGGTTTTGAGGCTGAAGGCAGCAGGAAAGCCCGCAGCCCCCAGGTCTGTGGGGCTACGCAAGCGGTTCCCAAAGACCTTTAGAACAAGGCATAGTTTTCCCTGCTGGCTCTTTTGGCGTGGGACCCATCTCCAGCCATATGGCCATTTTTGTGCCTGGCGCGGCGCCAAGTGGGAAAGGGTGGTTTTGAGACTGAAGGCAGCAGAAAAGCCCGCAGCCCCCAGGTCTGTGGGGCTACGCAAGCAGTTCTCAAAGAGCTTTAGAACAAGGCATAGTTTTCCCTGCTGGCTCCTTGGGCGGGGGACCATTCTCCAGCCGTATGGCCATTTTTGTGCCTGGCGCGGCGCCAAGTGGGAAAGGGTTGTTTTGAGACTGAAGGCAGCAGAAAAGCCCGCAGCCCCCAGGTCTGTGGGGCTACGCAAGCGGTTCTCAAAGAGTTTTAGAACAAGGCATAGTTTTCCCTGCTGGCTCTTTGGGCGGGGCACCCATCTCCAGCCGTATGGCCATTTTTGTGCCTGGCGCGGCGCCAAGTGGGAAAGGGTGGTGTCGAGGCTGAAGGCAGCAGGAAAGCCCGCAGCCCCCAGGTCTGTGGGGCTACGGAAGCAGTTCCCAAAGAGCTTTAGAACAAGGCATATTTTTCCCTGCTGGCTCCTTGGGCGGAGTACCCATTTCCAGCCTTATGGCCATTTTTGTGCCTGGCGCACTGACCAGTGGGAAAGGGTGCTTTTGAGGCTGAAGGCAGCAGGAAAGCCCGCAGCCCCCAGATCTGTGGGGCTACGCAAGCGGTTCCCAAAGAGCTTTAGAACAAGGCATAGTTTTTTCCTGCTGGCTCTTTGGGCGGGGGACCCATCTCTAGAAATAGGCCATTTGTGTGCCTAGCGCGGCGCCAAGTATGAAAGGGTGTTTTGGAGGCTGAAGGCAGCAGGAAAGCCCGCAGCCCCCAGATCTGTGGGGCTACGCAAGCGGTTCCCAAAGAGCTTTAGAACAAGGCATAGTTTTCCCTGCTGGCTCTTTGGGCGGGGGACCCATCTCCAGCCGTACGGCCATTTTTGTGCCTGGCGCGGCGCCAAGTGGGAAAGGGTGGTTTTGAGGCTGAAGGCAGCAGGAAAGCCCGCAGCCCCCAGATCTGTGGGGCTACGCAAGCGGTTCCCAAAGAGCTTTAGAACAAGGCATAGTTTTCCCTGCTGCCTCCTTGGGCAGGGGACCCATCTCCAGCCGTATGGCCATTTTTGTGCCTGGCGCGGCGCCCAGAGGGAAAGGGTGGTGTTGAGCCTGAAGGCAGCAGGAAAGCCCGCAGCGCCCAGTTCTGTGGGGCTACGCAAGCGGTTCACAAAGAGCTTTAGAACAAGGCATAGTTTTCCCTGCTGGCTCTTTGGGCGGGGGACCCATCTCCAGCCATATGGCCATTTCTGTGCCTGGCGCGGCATCAAGTGGGAAAGCGTGGTGTCGAGGCTGAAGGCAGCAGGAAAGCCCGCAGCCCCCAGGTCTGTGGGGCTACGCAAGCGGTTCCCAAAGACCTTTAGAACAAGGCATAGTTTTCCCTGCTGGCTCCTTGGGCAGGGTACCCATCTCCAGCCGTATGGCCATTTTTGTGCCTGGCGCGGCGCCAAGTGGGAAAGGGTGGTTTTGAGGCTGAAGGCAGCAGGAAAGCCGGCAGCCCCCAGGTCTGTGGGGCTACGCAAGCGGTTCCCAAAGAGCTTTAGAAGAAGGCATAGTTTTCCCTGCTGGCTCTTTGGGCGTGGCACACATCTCCAGCCATATGGCCATTTTTGTTCCTGGCGCGGCACCAATTGGGAAAGGGTGGTGTCGAGGCTGAAGGCAGCAGGAAAGCCTGCAGCCCACAGGTCTGTGGGGCTACGGAAGCAGTTCCCAAAGAGCTTTAGAACAAGGCATAGTTTTCCCTGCTGGCTCCTTGGGCGGGGGACCCATCTCCAGCCGTACGGCAATTTTTGTGCCTGGCGCGGCACCAAGTGGGAAAGGGTGGTGTCGAGGGTGAAGGCAGCAGGAAAGCCCGCAGCCCCCAGGTCTGTGGGGCTACGCAAGCGGTTCCCAAAGAGCTTTAGAACAAGGCATAGTTTTCCCTGCTGGCTCTTTGGGCGGGGGACCCATCTCCAGCCATATGGCCATTATTGTGCTTGGCGCGGCGCTCAGAGGGAAAGGGTGGTTTTGAGGCTGAAGGCAGCAGGAAAGCCCGCAGCCCCCAGTTCTGTGGGGCTACGCAAGCGGTTCCCAAAGACCTTTAGAACAAGGCACAGTTTTCCCTGCTGGCTCTTTGGGCGTGGGACCCATCTCCAGCCATAGGCCTTTTTTGTGCCTGGCGCGGCGCCCAGAGGGAAAGTGTGGTGTGGAGGCTGAAGGCAGCAGGAAAGCCCGCAGCCCCCAGGTCTGTGGGGTTACGCAAGCGGTTCCAAAAGAGCTTTAGAACAAGGCATAGTTTTCCCTGCTGGCTCCTTAGGCGTGGGACCCATCTCCAGCCATATGGCCATTTTTGTGCCTGGCGCGGCGCCAAGTGGGAAAGGGTGGTGTCGAGGCTGAAGGCAGCAGGAAGGCCGCAGCCTCCAGGTCTGTGGGGCTACGCAAGCGGTTCCCAAAGAGCTTTAGAAGAAGGCATAGTTTTCCCTGCTGGCTCTTTGGGCGGGGGACCCATCTCCAGCCGTATGGCCATTTTTGTGCCTGGCGCGGCGCCAAGTGGGAAAGGGTGGTGTTGAGGCTGAAGGCAGCAGGAAAGCCCGCAGCCCCCAGGTCTGTGGGGCTACGCAAGCGGTTCCCAAAGACCTTTAGAACAAGGCATAGTTTTCCCTGCTGGCTCTTTTGGCGTGGGACCCATCTCCAGCCATATGGCCATTTTTGTGCCTGGCGCGGCGCCAAGTGGGAAAGGGTGGTTTTGAGACTGAAGGCAGCAGAAAAGCCCGCAGCCCCCAGGTCTGTGGGGCTACGCAAGCAGTTCTCAAATAGCTTTAGAACAAGGCATAGTTTTCCCTGCTGGCTCCTTGGGCGGGGGACCATTCTCCAGCCGTATGGCCATTTTTGTGCCTGGCGCGGTGCCCAGTAGGAAAGGGTTGTTTTGAGACTGAAGGCAGCAGAAAAGCCCGCAGCACCCAGGTATGTGGGGCTACGCAAGCGGTTCTCAAAGAGTTTTAGAACAAGGCATAGTTTTCCCTGCTGGCTCTTTGGGCGGGGCACCCATCTCCAGCCGTATGGCCATTTTTGTGCCTGGCGCGGCGCCAAGTGGGAAAGGATGGTGTCGAGGCTGAAGGCAGCAGGAAAGCCCGCAGCCCCCACGTCTGTGGGGCTACGCAAGCGGTTCCCAAAGAGCTTTAGAACAAGGCATATTTTTCCCTGCTGGCTCCTTGGGCGGGGTACCAATTTCCAGTCTTATGGCCATTTTTGTGCCTGGCGCACTGACCAGTGGGAAAGGGTGCTTTTGAGGCTGAAGGCAGCAGGAAAGCCCGCAGCCCCCAGATCTGTGGGGCTACGCAAGCGGTTCCCAAAGAGCTTTAGAACAAGGCATAGTTTTCCCTGCTGCCTCCTTGGGCAGGGGACCCATCTCCAGCCGTATGGCTATTTTTGTGCCTGGTGCGGCGCCCAGAGGGAAAGGGTGGTGTTGAGCCTGAAGGCAGCAGGAAAGCCCGCAGCCCCCAGTTCTGTGGGGCTACGCAAGCGGTTCCCAAAGAGCTTTAGAAGAAGGCATAGTTTTCCCTGCTGGTTCCTTGGGCGGGGGACCCATCTCCAGCCGTACGGCAATTTTTGTGCCTGGCGCGGCACCAAGTGGGAAAGGGTGGTTTTGAGGCTGAAGGCAGCAGGAAAGCCCGCAGCCCCCAGGTCTGTGGGGCTACGCAAGCGGTTCCCAAATAGTTTTAGAACAAGGCATAATTTTCCATGCTGGCTCTTTGGGCGTGGCACCCATCTCCAGCCGTACGGCCATTTTTGTGCCTAGCGTGGCGCCAAGTGGGAAAGGGTTTTTTTGAGGCTGAAGGCAGCAGGAAAGCCCGCAGCCCCCAGGTCTGTGGGGCTACGCAAGCGGTTCCCAAAGACCTTTAGAACAAGGCACAGTTTTCCCTGCTGGCTCTTTGGGCATGGGACCCATCTCCAGCCATAGGCCTTTTTTGTGCCTGGCGCGGCGCCCAGAGGGAAAGTGTGGTGTCGAGGCTGAAGGCAGCAGGAAAGCCCGCAGCCTCCAGGTTTGTGGGGCTACGCAAGAGTTTCCAAAAGAGCTTTAGAACAAGGCATATTTTTCCCTGCTGGCTCTTTGGGCGGGGGACCCATCTCCAGCCATATGGCCATTTTTGTGCCTGGCGCGGCGCCAAGTGGGAAAGGGTGGTGTCGAGGCTGAAGGCAGCAGGAAAGCCTGCAGCCCCCAGGTCTGTGGGGCCACGCAAGCGGTTCCCAAAGAGCTTTAGAACAAGGCATAGTTTTCCCTGCTGGCTCCTTGGGCGGGGGACCCATTTCCATCCTTATGGCCATTTTTGTGCCTGGCGCACTGCTCAGTGGGAAAGGGTGCTTTTGAGGCTGAAGGCAGCATGAAAGCCCGCAGCCCCCAGGTCTGTGGGGCTATGCAAGCGATTCCCAAAGAGCTTTAGAACAAGGCATAGTTTTCCCTGCTGGCTCTTTGGGCGGGGGACCCATCTCCAGCCATAGGCCTTTTTTGTGCCTGGCGCGGCGCCCAGTGGGAAAGGGTTGTGTCGAGGCTGAAGGCAGCAGGAATGCCCGCAGCCCCCAGGTCTGTGGGGCTACGCAAGCGGTTCCCAAAGAGCTTTAGAACAAGGCATAGTTTTCCCTGCTGGCTCTTTGGGCGTGGGACCCATCTCCAGCCGTATGGCCATTTTTGTGCCTGGCGCGGTGCCCAGTGGGAAAGGGTGGTTTTGAGGCTGAAGGCAGCATGAAAGCCCGCAGCCTCCAGGTCTGTGGGGCTACGCAAGCGGTTCCCAAAGAGCTTTAGAACAAGGCATAGTTTTCCCTGCTGGCTCCTTGGGCGGGGGACCCATCTCCAGCCACAGGCCTTTTCTGTGCCTGGCCCGGCTCCCAAAGGGAAATGGTGGTGTCGAGGCTGAAGGCAGCAGGAAAGCCCGCAGCCCCCAGGTCTGTGGGGCTACACAAGCGGTTCCCAAAGAGCTTTAGAACAAGGCATAGTTTTCCCTGCTGGCTCTTTGGGCATGGGACCCATCTCCAGCCGTATGGCCATTTTTGTGCCTGGCGCAGCGCCAAGTGGGAAAGGGTGGTGTTGAGGCTGAAGGCAGCAGGAAAGCCCGCAGCCCCCAGGTCTCTGGGGCTACGAAAGCGGTTCCCAAACAGCTTTAGAACAAGGCATAGTTTTCCCTGCTGGCTCTTTGGGCGGGGGACCCATCTCCAGCCTTATGGCCATTTCTGTTCCTGGCGTGGCGCCAAGTGGGAAAGGGTGGTTTTGAGGCTGAAGGCAGCAGGAAAGCCCGCAGCCCCCAGGTCTGTGGGGGTACGCAAGCGGTTCCCAAGGAGCTTTAGAACAAGGCATAGTTTTCCCTGCTGGCTCTTTGGGCGGGGGACCCATCTCCAGCCGTATGGCCATTATTGTGCTTGGCGCGGCGCCTACAGGGAAAGGATGGTGTCGAGGCTGAAGGCAACAGGAAAGCCCGCAGCCCCCAGGTCTGTGGGGCTACGCAAGCGGTTCCCAAAGAGCTTTAGAACAAGGCATAGTTTTCCCTGCTGCCTCCTTGGGCAGGGGACCCATCTCCAGCCGTATGGCCATTTTTGTGCCTGGCGCGGCGCCAAGTGGGAAAGGGTGGTTTTGAGGCTGAAGGCAGCAGGAAGGCCCGCAGCCCCAAGGTCTGTGGGGCTACGCAAGCGGTTCCCAAAGAGCTTTAGAACAAGGCATAGTTTTCCCTGCTGGCTCCTTGGGCAGGGGACCCATCTCTAGCCGTATGGCCATTTTTGTGCTTGGCGCGGCGCCAAGTGGGAAAGGGTGTTTTTGAGGCTGAAGGCAGCAGGAAAGCCTGCAGCCCCCACGTCTGTGGGGCTACGCAAGCGGTTCCCAAAGAGCTTTAGAACAAGGCATAGTTTTCCCTGCTGTCTCTTTGGGCAGGGGATCCATCTCCAGCCACAGGCCTCTTCTGTGCCTGGCCCGGCTCCCTAAGGGAAATGGTGGTGTCGAGGCTGAAGGCAGCAGGAAAGCCCGCAGCCCCCAGGTCTGTGGGGCTACACAAGCGGTTCCCAAAGAGCTTTAGAACAAGGCATAGTTTTCCTTGCTGGCTCCTTGGGCGGGGGACCCATCTCCAGCCACAGGCCATTTTTGTGCCTGGCGCGGCGCCAAGTGGGAAAGGGTGGTGTCGAGGCTGAAGGCAGCAGGAAAGCCCGCAGCCCCCAGGTCTGTGGGGCTACGAAAGCGGTTCCCAAAGACCTTTAGAACAAGGCATAGTTTTCCCTGCTGGCTCTTTGGGCATGGGACCCATCTCCAGCCGTATGGCCATTTTTGTGCCTGGCGCAGCGCCAAGTGGGAAAGGGTGGTGTTGAGGCTGAAGGCAGCAGGAAAGCCCGCAGCCCCCAGGTCTGTGGCGGTACGCAAGCGGTTCCCAAAGAGCTTTAGAACAAGGCATAGTTTTCCCTGCTGCCTCCTTGGGCAGGGGACCCATCTCCAGCCGTATGGCCATTTTTGTGCCTGGCGCGGCGCCAATTGGGAAAGGGTGGCTTTGAGGCTCAAGGCAGCAGAAAAGCCTGCAGCCCGCAGGTCTGTGGGGCTACGCAAGCGGTTCCCACAGAGCTTTAGAACAAGGCATAGTTTTCCCTGCTGCCTCCTTGGGCAGGGGACACATCTCCAGCCGTATGGCCATTTTTGTGCCTGGCGCGGCGCCCAGAGGGAAAGGGTGGTGTCGAGCCTGAAGGCAGCAGGAAAGCCCGCAGCCCCCAGGTCTGTGGGGCTACGCAAGCGGTTCCCAAAGAGCTTTAGAACAAGGCACAGTTTTCACTGCTGGCTCTTTGGGCGGGGGACCCATCTCCAGCCATAGGCATTTTTTGTGCCTGGCGCGGCACCCAGAGGGAAAGGGTGGTTTTGAGGCTGAAGGCAGCAGGAAAGCCCGCAGCCCCCAGGTCTGTGGGGCTACGCAAGCAGTTCCCAAAGACCATTAGAACAAGGCATAGTTTTCCCTGCTGCCTCCTTGGGCGGGGGACCCATCTCCAGCCGTATGGCCATTTCTGTTCCTGGCGTGGCGCCAAGTGGGAAAGGGTGGTTTTGAGGCTGAAGGCAGCAGGAAAGCCCGCAGCCCCCAGGTCTGTGGGGGTACGCAAGCGGTTCCCAAAGAGCTTTAGAACAAGGCATAGTTTTCCCTGCTGGCTCTTTGGGCGGGGGACCCATCTGCAGCCGTATGGCCATTTTTGGGCCTGGCGCGGCACCAAGTGGGAAAGGGTGGTGTCGAGGCTGAACGCAGCATGAAGGCCCGCAGCCCCCAGGTCTGTGGGGCTACGCAAGCGGTTCCCAAAGACCTTTAGAACAAGGCATAGTTTTCCCTGCTGGCTCTTTGGGCGTGGGACCGATCTCTAGCCATGTGGCCATTATTGTGCTTGGCGCGGCGCCAAGTGGGAAAGGGTGGTTTTGAGGCTGAAGGCAGCAGGAAGGCCCGCAGCTCCCAGGTCTGTGGGGCTATGCAAGCGGTTCCCAAAGAGCTTTAGAACAAGGCATAGTTTTCCCTGCTGGCTCTTTGGGCGTGGCACCCATCTCCAGCCGTATGGCCATTTTTGTGCCTGGCGCGGCGCCAAGAGGGAAAGGGTGGTTTTGAGGCTGAAGGCAGCAGGAAAGCCCGCAGCCCCCAGGTCTGTGGGGCTACGCAAGCGGTTCCCAAAGAGCTTTAGAACAAGGCATAGTTTTCCCTGCTGGCTCTTTTGGCGTGGGACCCATCTCCAGCCATATGGCCATTTTTGTGCCTGGCGCGGCGCCAAGTGGGAAAGGGTGGTTTTGAGACTGAAGGCAGCAGAAAAGCCCGCAGCCCCCACGTCTGTGGGGCTACGCAAGCAGTTCTCAAATAGCTTTAGAACAAGGCATAGTTTTCCCTGCTGGCTCCTTGGGCGGGGGACCATTCTCCAGCCGTATGGCCATTTTTGTGCCTGGCGCGGTGCCCAGTTGGAAAGGGTTGTTTTGAGACTGAAGGCAGCAGAAAAGCCCGCAGCACCCAGGTATGTGGGGCTACACAAGCGGTTCCCAAAGAGTTTTAGAACAAGGCATAGTTTTCCCTGCTGGCTCTTTGGGCGGGGGACCCATCTCCAGCCGTATGGCCATTTTTGTGTCTGGCCCGGCGCCAAGTGTGAAAGGGTGTTTTTGAGGCTGAAGGCAGCAGGAAAACCCGCAGCCCCCAGGTCTGTGGGGCTACGCAAGCAGTTCCCAAAGAGCTTTAGAACAAGGCATATTTTTCCCTGCTGGCTCTTTGGGCGGGGGACCCATCTCTAGAAATAGGCCATTTTTGTGCCTAGCGCGGCGCCAAGTGTGAAAGGGTGTTTTTGAGGCTGAAGGCAGCAGGAAAGCCCGCAGCCCCCAGATCTGTGGGGCTACGCAAGCGGTTCCCAAAGAGCTTTAGAACAAGGCATAGTTTTCCCTGCTGGCTCTTTGGGCGGGGGACCCATCTCCAGCCATATGGCCATTTCTGTGCCTGGCGCGGCATCAAGTGGGAAAGCGTGGTGTCGAGGCTGAAGGCAGCAGGAAAGCCCGCAGCCCTCAGGTCTGTGGGGCTACGCAAGCGGTTCCCAAAGACCTTTAGAACAAGGCACAGTTTTCCCTGCTGGCTCTTTGGGCGGGGGACCCATCTCCAGCCGTATGGCCATTTTTGTGCCTGGCGCGGCGCCAAGTGGGAAAGGGTGGTTTTGAGGCTGAAGGCAGCAGGAAAGCCCGCAGCCCCCAGGTCTGTGGGGCTACGCAAGCGGTTCCCAAAGAGCTTTAGAACAAGGCATAGTTTTCCGTGCTGCCTCCTTGGGCGGGGGAACCATCTCTAGCCATAGGCCATTTTTCTGCCTGGCGCGACGCCCAGAGGGAAAGGGTGGTGTTGAGACTGAAGGCAGCAGGAAAGCCGGCAGCCCCCAGGTCTGTGGGGCTACGCAAGCGGTTCCCAAAGAGCTTTAGAACAAGGCATAGTTTTCCCTGCTGCCTCCTTGGGCAGGGGACCCATCTCCAGCCGTATGGCCATTTTTGTGCCTGGCGCGGCGCCCAGAGGGAAAGGGTGGTGTTGAGCCTGAAGGCAGCAGGAAAGTCCGCAGCCCCAAGGTCTGTGGGGCTACGCAAGCGGTTCCCAAAGAGCTTTAGAACAAGGCATATTTTTCCCCGCTGGCTCTTTGGGCGGGGGACCCATCTCCAGCCATATGGCCATTTCTGTGCCTGGCGCGGCATCAAGTGGGAAAGCGTGGTGTCGAGGCTGAAGGCAGCAGGAAACCCCGCAGCCCTCAGGTCTGTGGGGCTACGCAAGCGGTTCCCAAAGACCTTTAGAACAAGGCATAGTTTTCCCTGCTGGCTCTTTGGGCGGGGGACCCATCTCCAGCCGTATGGCCATTTTTGTGCCTGGCGTGGCGCCAAGTGGGAAAGGGTGGTTTTGAGGCTGAAGGCAGCAGGAAAGCACGCAGCCCCCAGGTCTGTGAGGCTACGCAAGCGGTTCCCAAAGAGCTTTAGAACAAGGCATAGTTTTCCGTGCTGCCTCCTTGGGCGGGGGACCCATCTCTAGCCATAGGCCATTTTTCTGCCTGGCGCGACGCCCAGAGGGAAAGGGTGGTGTTGAGGCTGAAGGCAGCAGGAAAGCCCGCAGCCCCCAGGTCTGTGGGGCTACGCAAGCGGTTCCCAAATAGCCTTAGAACAAGGGATATTTTTCCCTGCTGGCTCTTTGGGCGGGGGACCCATCTCCAGCCGTATGGCCATTTTTGTGCCTGGCGCGGCGCCAAGTGGGAAAGGGTGGTTTTGAGGCTGAAGGCAGCAGGAAAGCCCGCAGCCCCCAGGTCTGTGGGGCTACGCAAGCGGTTCCCAAAGACCTTTAGAACAAGGCATAGTTTTCCCTGCTGGCTCTTTTGGCGTGGGACCCATCTCCAGCCATATGGCCATTTTTGTGCCTGGCGCGGCGCCAAGTGGGAAAGGGTGGTTTTGAGACTGAAGGCAGCAGAAAAGCCCGCAGCCCCCAGGTCTGTGGGGCTACGCAAGCAGTTCTCAAAGAGCTTTAGAACAAGGCATAGTTTTCCCTGCTGGCTCCTTGGGCGGGGGACCATTCTCCAGCCGTATGGCCATTTTTGTGCCTGGCGCGGCGCCAAGTGGGAAAGGGTTGTTTTGAGACTGAAGGCAGCAGAAAAGCCCGCAGCCCCCAGGTCTGTGGGGCTACGCAAGCGGTTCTCAAAGAGTTTTAGAACAAGGCATAGTTTTCCCTGCTGGCTCTTTGGGCGGGGCACCCATCTCCAGCCGTATGGCCATTTTTGTGCCTGGCGCAGCGCCAAGTGGGAAAGGGTGGTGTCGAGGCTGAAGGCAGCAGGAAAGCCCGCAGCCCCCAGGTCTGTGGGGCTACGGAAGCAGTTCCCAAAGAGCTTTAGAACAAGGCATATTTTTCCCTGCTGGCTCCTTGGGCGGAGTACCCATTTCCAGCCTTATGGCCATTTTTGTGCCTGGCGCACTGACCAGTGGGAAAGGGTGCTTTTGAGGCTGAAGGCAGCAGGAAAGCCCGCAGCCCCCAGGTCTGTGGGGCTACGCAAGCGGTTCCCAAAGAGCTTTAGAACAAGGCATAGTTTTTTCCTGCTGGCTCTTTGGGCGGGGGACCCATCTCTAGAAATAGGCCATTTGTGTGCCTAGCGCGGCGCCAAGTATGAAAGGGTGTTTTGGAGGCTGAAGGCAGCAGGAAAGCCCGCAGCCCCCAGATCTGTGGGGCTACGCAAGCGGTTCCCAAAGAGCTTTAGAACAAGGCATAGTTTTCCCGGCTGCCTCCTTGGGCAGGGGACCCATCTCAAGCTGTATGGCCATTTTTGTGCCTGGCGCGGCACCAAGTGGGAAAGGGTGTTTTTGAGGCTGAAGGCAGCAGGAAAGCCCGCAGCCCCCAGGTCTGTGGGGCTACGCAAGCGGTTCCCAAAGAGCTTTAGAACAAGGCATAGTTTTTTCCTGCTGGCTCTTTGGGCGGGGGACCCATCTCTAGAAATAGGCCATTTGTGTGCCTAGCGCGGCGCCCAGAGGGAAAGTGTGGTGTCGAGGCTGAAGGCAGCAGGAAAGCCGGCAGCCCCCAGGTCTGTGGGGCTACGCAAGAGTTTCCAAAAGAGCTTTAGAACAAGGCATATTTTTCCCTGCTGGCTCCTTAGGCGTGGGACCCATCTCCAGCCATATGGCCATTTTTCTGCTTGGCGCGGCGCCAAGTGGGAAAGGGTGGTGTCGAGGCTGAAGGCAGCAGGAAAGCCCGCAGCCCCCAGGTCTGTGGGGCCACGCAAGCGGTTCCCAAAGAGCTTTAGAACAAGGCATAATTTTCCCTGCTGGCTCCTTGGGCGGGGGACCCATTTCCATCCTTATGGCCATTTTTGTGCCTGGCGCACTGCCCAGTGGGAAAGGGTGCTTTTGAGGCTGAAGGCAGCAGGAAAGCCCGCAGCCCCCAGGTCTGCGGGGCTACGCAAGTGGTTCCCAAAGAGCTTTAGAACAAGGCATAGTTTTCCCTGCTGGCTCTTTGGGCGGGGGACCCATCTCCAGCCGTATGGCCATTATTGTGCTTGGCGCGGCGCCTACAGGGAAAGGGTGGTGTCGAGGCTGAAGGTAACAGGAAAGCCCGCAGCCCCCAGGTCTGTGGGGCTGCGCAAGCGGTTCCCAAAGAGCTTTAGAACAAGGCATAGTTTTCCCTGCTGGCTCCTTGGGCAGGGGAGCCATCTCCAGCCGTATGGCCATTTTTGTGCCTGTCGCGGCGCCAAGTGGGAAAGGGTGCTTTTGAGGCTGAAGGCACCAGGAAAGCCTGCAGCCCCCAGATCTGTTGGGCTACGCAAGCGGTTCCCAAAGAGCTTTAGAACAAGGCATAGTTTTCCCTGCTGTCTCTTTGGGCAGGGGACCCATCTCCAGCCACAGGCCTATTCTGTGCCTGGCCCGGCTCCCTAAGGGAAATGGTGGTGTCGAGGCTGAAGGCAGCAGGAAAGCCCGCAGCCCCCAGGTCTGTGGGGCTACACAAGCGGTTCCCAAAGAGCTTTAGAACAAGGCATAGTTTTCCCTGCTGGCTCCTTGGGCGGGGGACCCATCTCCAGCCATATGGCCATTATTGTGCCTGGCGCGGCGCCAAGTGTGAAAGGGTGGTTTTGAGGCTGAAGGCAGCATGAAAGCGCGCAGCCTCCAGGTATGTGGGGCTACGCAAGCGGTTCTCAAAGAGCTTTAGAACAAGGCATAGTTTTCCCTGCTGGCTCTTTGGGCGGGGGACCCATCTCCAGCCGTACGGCCATTTTTGTGCCTGGCGCGGCGCCAAGTGGGAAAGGGTGGTTTTGAGGCTGAAGGCAGCAGGAAAGCCCGCAGCCCCCAGATCTGTGGGGTTACGCAAGCGGTTCCCAAAGAGCTTTAGAACAAGGCATAGTTTTCCCTGCTGCCTCCTTGGGCAGGGGACCCATCTCCAGCCGTATGGCCATTTTTGTGCCTGGCGCGGCGCCCAGAGGGAAAGGGTGGTGTTGAGCCTGAAGGCAGCAGGAAAGCCCGCAGCGCCCAGTTCTGTGGGGCTACGCAAGCGGTTCCCAAAGAGCTTTAGAACAAGGCATAGTTTTCCCTGCTGCCTCCTTGGGCAGGGGACCCATCTCCAGCCGTATGGCCATTTCTGTGCCTGGCGCGGCATCAAGTGGGAAAGCGTGGTGTCGAGGCTGAAGGCAGCAGGAAAGCCCGCAGCCCCCAGGTCTGTGGGGCTACGCAAGCGGTTCCCAAAGACCTTTAGAACAAGGCATAGTTTTCCCTGCTGGCTCCTTGGGCGGGGGACCCATCTCCAGCCGTATGGCCATTTTTGTGCCTGGCGCGGCGCCAAGTGGGAAAGGGTGGTTTTGAGGCTGAAGGCAGCAGGAAAGCCGGCAGCCCCCAGGTCTGTGGGGCTACGCAAGCGGTTCCCAAAGAGCTTTAGAAGAAGGCATAGTTTTCCCTGCTGGCTCTTTGGGCGTGGCACACATCTCCAGCCATATGGCCATTTTTGTTCCTGGCGCGGCACCAATTGGGAAAGGGTGGTGTCGAGGCTGAAGGCAGCAGGAAAGCCTGCAGCCCACAGGTCTGTGGGGCTACGGAAGCAGTTCCCAAAGAGCTTTAGAACAAGGCATAGTTTTCCCTGCTGGCTCCTTGGGCGGGGGACCCATCTCCAGCCGTACGGCAATTTTTGTGCCTGGCGCGGCACCAAGTGGGAAAGGGTGGTGTCGAGGCTGAAGGCAGCAGGAAAGCCCGCAGCCCCCAGGTTTGTGGGGCTACGCAAGAGTTTCCAAAAGAGCTTTAGAACAAGGCATATTTTTCCCTGCTGGCTCCTTAGGCGTGGGACCCATCTCCAGCCATATGGCCATTTTTCTGCCTGGCGCGGCGCCAAGTGGGAAAGGGTGGTGTCGAGGCTGAAGGCAGCAGGAAAGCCTGCAGCCCCCAGGTCTGTGGGGCCACGCAAGCGGTTCCCAAAGAGCTTTAGAACAAGGCATAATTTTCCCTGCTGGCTCCTTGGGCGGGGGACCCATTTCCATCCTTATGGCCATTTTTGTGCCTGGCGCACTGCCCAGTGGGAAAGGGTGCTTTTGAGGCTGAAGGCAGCATGAAAGCCCGCAGCCCCCAGGTCTGCGGGGCTACGCAAGCGGTTCCCAAAGAGCTTTAGAACAAGGCATAGTTTTCCCTGCTGGCTCTTTGGGCGGGGGACCCATCTCCAGCCATAGGCCTTTTTTGTGCCTGGCGCGGCGCCCAGAGGGAAAGGGTGGTGTCGAGGCTGAAGGCAGCAGGAAAGCCCGCAGCCCCCAGGTCTGTGGGGCTACGCAAGCGGTTCCCAAAGAGCTTTAGAACAAGGCATAGTTTTCCCTGATGGCTCTTTGGGCGTGGGACCCATCTCCAGCCGTATGGCCATTTTTGTGCCTGGCGCGGTGCCCAGTGGGAAAGGGTGGTTTTGAGGCTGAAGGCAGCATGAAAGCCCGCAGCCTCCAGGTCTGTGGGGCTACGCAAGCGGTTCCCAAAGAGCTTTAGAACAAGGCATAGTTTTCCCTGCTGGCTCTTTGGGCGGGGGACCCATCTCCAGCCACAGGCCTTTTCTATGCCTGGCCCGGCTCCCAAAGGGAAATGGTGGTGTCGAGGCTGAAGGCAGCAGGAAAGCCGGCAGCCCCCAGGTCTGTGGGGCTACACAAGCGGTTCCCAAAGAGCTTTAGAACAAGGCATAGTTTTTCCTGCTGGCTCTTTGGGCCTGGGACCCATCTCCAGCCGTATGGCCATTTTTGTGCCTGGCGCGGCACCCAGAGGGAAAGGGTGGTTTTGAGGCTGAAGGCAGCAGGAAAGCCCGCAGCCCCCAGGTCTGTGGGGCTACGCAAGCAGTTCCCAAAGACCTTTAGAACAAGGCATAGTTTTCCCTGCTGCCTCTTTGGGCGGGGGACCCATCTCCAGCCGTATGGTCATTTTTGTGCCTGGCGTGGCGCCAAGTGATAAAGGGCGGTTTTGAGGCTGAAGGCAGCATCAAAGCCTGCAGCCCCAAGGTCTGTGGGGCTACGCAAGCGGTTCCCAAAGAGCTTTACAACAAGGCATAGTTTTCCCTCCTGGCTCCTTGGGCAGGGGACCCATCTCCAGCCGTATGGCCATTATTGTGCTTGGCGCGGCGCCTACAGGGAAAGGGTGGTGTCGAGGCTGAAGGTAACAGGAAAGCCCGCAGCCCCCAGGTCTGTGGGGCTGCGCAAGCGGTTCCCAAAGAGCTTTAGAACAAGGCATAGTTTTCCCTGCTGGCTCCTTGGGCAGGGGACCCATCTCCAGCCGTATGGCCATTTTTGTGCCTGTCGCGGCGCCAAGTGGGAAAGGGTGGTTTTGAGGCTGAAGGCACCAGGAAAGCCTGCAGCCCCCAGATCTGTTGGGCTACGCAAGCGGTTCCCAAAGAGCTTTAGAACAAGGCATAGTTTTCCCTGCTGTCTCTTTGGGCAGGGGACCCATCTCCAGCCACAGTCCTATTCTGTGCCTGGCCCGGCTCCCTAAGGGAAATGGTGGTGTCGAGGCTGAAGGCAGCAGGAAAGCCCGCAGCCCCCAGGTCTGTGGGGCTACACAAGCGGTTCCCAAAGAGCTTTAGAACAAGGCATAGTTTTCCCTGCTGGCTCCTTGGGCAGGGGACCCATCTCCAGCCATATGGCCATTATTGTGCCTGGCGCGGCGCCAAGTGTGAAAGGGTGGTTTGGAGGCTGAAGGCAGCATGAAAGCCCGCAGCCTCCAGGTATGTGGGGCTACGCAAGCGGTTCTCAAAGAGCTTTAGAACAAGGCATAGTTTTCCCTGCTGGCTCTTTGGGCGGGGGACCCATCTCCAGCCGTACGGCCATTTTTGTGCCTGGCGTGGCGCCAAGTGGGAAAGGGTGGTTTTGAGGCTGAAGGCAGCAGGAAAGCCCGCAGCCCCCAGATCTGTGGGGCTACGCAAGCGGTTCCCAAAGAGCTTTAGAACAAGGCATAGTTTTCCCTGCTGCCTCCTTGGGCAGGGGACCCATCTCCAGCCGTATGGCCATTTTTGTGCCTGGCGCGGCGCCCAGAGGGAAAGGGTGGTGTTGAGCCTGAAGGCAGCAGGAAAGCCCGCAGCGCCCAGTTCTGTGGGGCTACGCAAGCGGTTCCCAAAGAGCTTTAGAACAAGGCATAGTTTTCCCTGCTGGCTCTTTGGGCGGGGGACCCATCTCCAGCCATAGGGCCATTTCTGTGCCTGGCGCGGCATCAAGTGGGAAAGCGTGGTGTCGAGGCTGAAGGCAGCAGGAAAGCCCGCAGCCCCCAGGTCTGTGGGGCTACGCAAGCGGTTCCCAAAGACCTTTAGAACAAGGCATAGTTTTCCCTGCTGGCTCCTTGGGCAGGGTACCCATCTCCAGCCGTATGGCCATTTTTGTGCCTGGCGCGGCGCCAAGTGGGAAAGGGTGGTTTTGAGGCTGAAGGCAGCAGGAAAGCCGGCAGCCCCCAGGTCTGTGGGGCTACGCAAGCGGTTCCCAAAGAGCTTTAGAAGAAGGCATAGTTTTCCCTGCTGGCTCTTTGGGCGTGGCACACATCTCCAGCCATATGGCCATTTTTGTTCCTGGCGCGGCACCAATTGGGAAAGGGTGGTGTCGAGGCTGAAGGCAGCAGGAAAGCCTGCAGCCCACAGGTCTGTGGGGCTACGGAAGCAGTTCCCAAAGAGCTTTAGAACAAGGCATAGTTTTCCCTGCTGGCTCCTTGGGCGGGGGACCCATCTCCAGCCGTGTGGCCATTTTTTTGCCTGGCGCGGCGCCAAGTGGGAAAGGGTGGTGTTGAGGCTGAAGGCAGCAGGAAAGCCCGCAGCCCCCAGGTCTGTGGGGCTACGCAAGCGGTTCCCAAAGAGCTTTAGAACAAGGCATAGTTTTCCCTGCTGGCTCTTTTGGCGTGGGACCCGTCTCCAGCCATATGGCCATTTTTGTGCCTGGCGCGGCGCCAAGTGGGAAAGGGTGGTTTTGAGGCTGAAGGCAGCAGAAAAGCCCGCAGCCCCCAGGTCTGTGGGGCTACGCAAGCAGTTCTCAAATACCTTTAGAACAAGGCATAGTTTTCCCTGCTGGCTCCTTGGGCGGGGGACCATTTTCCAGCCGTATGGCCATTTTTGTGCCTGGCGCACTGACCAGTGGGAAAGGGTGCTTTTGAGGCTGAAGGCAGCAGGAAAGCCCGCAGCCCCCAGATCTGTGGGGCTACGCAAGCGGTTCCCAAAGAGCTTTAGAACAAGGCATAGTTTTCCCTGCTGCCTCCTTGGGCAGGGGACCCATCTCCAGCCGTATGGCCATTTCTGTGCCTGGCGCGGCATCAAGTGGGAAAGCGTGGTGTCGAGGCTGAAGGCAGCAGGAAAGCCCGCAGCCCTCAGGTCTGTGGGGCTACGCAAGCGGTTCCCAAAGACCTTTAGAACAAGGCATAGTTTTCCCTGCTGGCTCTTTGGGCGTGGCACCCATCTCCAGCCGTATGGCCATTTTTGTGCCTGGCGCGGCGCCAAGTGGGAAAGGGTGGTTTTGAGGCTGAAGGCAGCAGCAAAGCCCACAGCCCCCAGGTCTGTGGGACAACGTAAGCGGTTCCCAAAGAGCTTTAGAACAAGGCATAGTTTTCCCTGCTGGCTCCTTGGGCAGGGGACCCATCTCCAGCCGTATGGCCATTTTTGTGCCTGGCGCGGCACCAATTGGGAAAGGGTGGTGTCGAGGCTGAAGGCAGCAGGAAAGCCTGCAGCCCGCAGGTCTGTGGGGCTACGCAAGCGGTTCCCAAAGAGCTTTAGAAGAAGGCATAGTTTTCCCTGCTGGTTCCTTGGGCGGGGGACCCATCTCCAGCCGTACGGCAATTTTTGTGCCTGGCGCGGCACCAAGTGGGAAAGGGTGGTGTCGAGGGTGAAGGCAGCAGGAAAGCCCGCAGCCCCCAGGTCTGTGGGGCTACGCAAGCGGTTCCCAAAGAGCTTTAGAACAAGGCATAATTTTCCATGCTGGCTCTTTGGGCGTGGCACCCATCTCCAGCCGTACGGCCATTTTTGTGCCTAGCGCGGCGCCAAGTGGGAAAGGGTTTTTTTGAGGCTGAAGGCAGCAGGAAAGCCCGCAGCCCCCAGGTCTGTGGGGCTACGCAAGCGGTTCCCAAAGACCTTTAGAACAAGGCACAGTTTTCCCTGCTGGCTCTTTGGGCATGGGAC
The DNA here is from genome assembly GCF_028500815.1 of Rissa tridactyla. Taxonomy (NCBI): domain Eukaryota; kingdom Metazoa; phylum Chordata; class Aves; order Charadriiformes; family Laridae; genus Rissa; species Rissa tridactyla. The sequence goes on along the minus strand of NC_071490.1, from coordinate 1,989,748 downwards.
CCATCTCCAGCCATAGGCCTTTTTTGTGCCTGGCGCGGCGCCCAGAGGGAAAGTGTGGTGTCGAGGCTGAAGGCAGCAGCAAAGCCCGCAGCCTCCAGGTTTGTGGGGCTACGCAAGAGTTTCCAAAAGAGTTTTAGAACAAGGCATATTTTTCCCTGCTGGCTCCTTAGGCGTGGGACCCATCTCCAGCCATATGGCCATTTTTGTGCCTGGCGCGGCGCCAAGTGGGAAAGGGTGGTGTCGAGGCTGAAGGCAGCAGGAAAGCCTGCAGCCCCCAGGTCTGTGGGGCCACGCAAGCGGTTCCCAAAGAGCTTTAGAACAAGGCATAGTTTTCCCTGCTGGCTCCTTGGGCGGGGGACCCATTTCCATCCTTATGGCCATTTTTGTGCCTGGCGCACTGCCCAGTGGGAAAGGGTGCTTTTGAGGCTGAAGGCAGCATGAAAGCCCGCAGCCCCCAGGTCTGTGGGGCTACGCAAGCGATTCCCAAAGAGCTTTAGAACAAGGCATAGTTTTCCCTGCTGGCTCTTTGGGCGGGGGACCCATCTCCAGCCATAGGCCTTTTTTGTGCCTGGCGCGGCGCCCAGTGGGAAAGGGTTGTGTCGAGGCTGAAGGCAGCAGAAAGCCCGCAGCCCCCAGGTCTGTGGGGCTACGCAAGCGGTTCCCAAAGAGCTTTAGAACAAGGCATAGTTTTCCCTGCTGGCTCTTTGGGCGTGGGACCCATCTCCAGCCGTATGGCCATTTTTGTGCCTGGCGCGGTGCCCAGTGGGAAAGGGTGGTTTTGAGGCTGAAGGCAGCATGAAAGCCCGCAGCCTCCAGGTCTGTGGGGCTACGCAAGCGGTTCCCAAAGAGCTTTAGAACAAGGCATAGTTTTCCCTGCTGGCTCCTTGGGCGGGGGACCCATCTCCAGCCACAGGCCTTTTCTGGGCCTGGCCCGGCTCCCAAAGGGAAATGGTGGTGTCGAGGCTGAAGGCAGCAGGAAAGCCCGCAGCCCCCAGGTCTGTGGGGGTACGCAAGCGGTTCCCAAAGAGCTTTAGAACAAGGCATAGTTTTCCCTGCTGGCTCTTTGGGCGGGGGACCCATCTCCAGCCGTATGGCCATTATTGTGCTTGGCGCGGCGCCTACAGGGAAAGGGTGGTGTCGAGGCTGAAGGCAACAGGAAAGCCCGCAGCCCCCAGGTCTGTGGGGCTACGCAAGCGGTTCCCAAAGAGCTTTAGAACAAGGCATAGTTTTCCCTGCTGCCTCCTTGGGCAGGGGACCCATCTCCAGCCGTATGGCCATTTTTGTGCCTGGCGCGGCGCCAAGTGGGAAAGGGTGGTTTTGAGGCTGAAGGCAGCAGGAAGGCCCGCAGCCCCAAGGTCTGTGGGGCTACGCAAGCGGTTCCCAAAGAGCTTTAGAACAAGGCATAGTTTTCCCTGCTGGCTCCTTGGGCAGGGGACCCATCTCTAGCCGTATGGCCATTTTTGTGCTTGGCGCGGCGCCAAGTGGGAAAGGGTGTTTTTGAGGCTGAAGGCAGCAGGAAAGCCTGCAGCCCCCACGTCTGTGGGGCTACGCAAGCGGTTCCCAAAGAGCTTTAGAACAAGGCATAGTTTTCCCTGCTGTCTCTTTGGGCAGGGGACCCATCTCCAGCCACAGGCCTCTTCTGTGCCTGGCCCGGCTCCCTAAGGGAAATGGTGGTGTCGAGGCTGAAGGCAGCAGGAAAGCCCGCAGCCCCCAGGTCTGTGGGGCTACACAAGCGGTTCCCAAAGAGCTTTAGAACAAGGCATAGTTTTCCTTGCTGGCTCCTTGGGCGGGGGACCCATCTCCAGCCACAGGCCATTTTTGTGCCTGGCGCGGCGCCAAGTGGGAAAGGGTGGTGTCGAGGCTGAAGGCAGCAGGAAAGCCCGCAGCCCCCAGGTCTGTGGGGCTACGCAAGCGGTTCCCAAAGACCTTTAGAACAAGGCATAGTTTTCCCTGCTGGCTCTTTGGGCATGGGACCCATCTCCAGCCGTATGGCCATTTTTGTGCCTGGCGCAGCGCCAAGTGGGAAAGGGTGGTGTTGAGGCTGAAGGCAGCAGGAAAGCCCGCAGCCCCCAGGTCTGTGGGGGTACGCAAGCGGTTCCCAAAGAGCTTTAGAACAAGGCATAGTTTTCCCTGCTGCCTCCTTGGGCAGGGGACCCATCTCCAGCCGTATGGCCATTTTTGTGCCTGGCGCGGCGCCAATTGGGAAAGGGTGGCTTTGAGGCTCAAGGCAGCAGAAAAGCCTGCAGCCCGCAGGTCTGTGGGGCTACGCAAGCGGTTCCCAAAGAGCTTTAGAACAAGGCATAGTTTTCCCTGCTGCCTCCTTGGGCAGGGGACACATCTCCAGCCGTATGGCCATTTTTGTGCCTGGCGCGGCGCCCAGAGGGAAAGGGTGGTGTCGAGCCTGAAGGCAGCAGGAAAGCCCGCAGCCCCCAGGTCTGTGGGGCTACGCAAGCGGTTCCCAAAGAGCTTTAGAACAAGGCACAGTTTTCACTGCTGGCTCTTTGGGCGGGGGACCCATCTCCAGCCATAGGCATTTTTTGTGCCTGGCGCGGCACCCAGAGGGAAAGGGTGGTTTTGAGGCTGAAGGCAGCAGGAAAGCCCGCAGCCCCCAGGTCTGTGGGGCTACGCAAGCAGTTCCCAAAGACCATTAGAACAAGGCATAGTTTTCCCTGCTGCCTCCTTGGGCGGGGGACCCATCTCCAGCCGTATGGCCATTTCTGTTCCTGGCGTGGCGCCAAGTGGGAAAGGGTGGTTTTGAGGCTGAAGGCAGCAGGAAAGCCCGCAGCCCCCAGGTCTGTGGGGGTACGCAAGCGGTTCCCAAAGAGCTTTAGAACAAGGCATAGTTTTCCCTGCTGGCTCTTTGGGCGGGGGACCCATCTCCAGCCGTATGGCCATTATTGTGCTTGGCGCGGCGCCTACAGGGAAAGGGTGGTGTCGAGGCTGAAGGCAACAGGAAAGCCCGCAGCCCCCAGGTCTGTGGGGCTACGCAAGCGGTTCCCAAAGAGCTTTAGAACAAGGCATAGTTTTCCCTGCTGGCTCTTTGGGCGGGGGACCCATCTCCAGCCATAGGCCTTTTTTGTGCCTGGCGCGGCGCCCAGTGGGAAAGGGTTGTGTCGAGGCTGAAGGCAGCAGAAAGCCCGCAGCCCCCAGGTCTGTGGGGCTACGCAAGCGGTTCCCAAAGAGCTTTAGAACAAGGCATAGTTTTCCCTGCTGGCTCTTTGGGCGTGGGACCCATCTCCAGCCGTATGGCCATTTTTGTGCCTGGCGCGGTGCCCAGTGGGAAAGGGTGGTTTTGAGGCTGAAGGCAGCATGAAAGCCCGCAGCCTCCAGGTCTGTGGGGCTACGCAAGCGGTTCCCAAAGAGCTTTAGAACAAGGCATAGTTTTCCCTGCTGGCTCCTTGGGCGGGGGACCCATCTCCAGCCACAGGCCTTTTCTGGGCCTGGCCCGGCTCCCAAAGGGAAATGGTGGTGTCGAGGCTGAAGGCAGCAGGAAAGCCCGCAGCCCCCAGGTCTGTGGGGGTACGCAAGCGGTTCCCAAAGAGCTTTAGAACAAGGCATAGTTTTCCCTGCTGGCTCTTTGGGCGGGGGACCCATCTCCAGCCGTATGGCCATTATTGTGCTTGGCGCGGCGCCTACAGGGAAAGGGTGGTGTCGAGGCTGAAGGCAACAGGAAAGCCCGCAGCCCCCAGGTCTGTGGGGCTACGCAAGCGGTTCCCAAAGAGCTTTAGAACAAGGCATAGTTTTCCCTGCTGCCTCCTTGGGCAGGGGACCCATCTCCAGCCGTATGGCCATTTTTGTGCCTGGCGCGGCGCCAAGTGGGAAAGGGTGGTTTTGAGGCTGAAGGCAGCAGGAAGGCCCGCAGCCCCAAGGTCTGTGGGGCTACGCAAGCGGTTCCCAAAGAGCTTTAGAACAAGGCATAGTTTTCCCTGCTGGCTCCTTGGGCAGGGGACCCATCTCTAGCCGTATGGCCATTTTTGTGCTTGGCGCGGCGCCAAGTGGGAAAGGGTGTTTTTGAGGCTGAAGGCAGCAGGAAAGCCTGCAGCCCCCACGTCTGTGGGGCTACGCAAGCGGTTCCCAAAGAGCTTTAGAACAAGGCATAGTTTTCCCTGCTGTCTCTTTGGGCAGGGGACCCATCTCCAGCCACAGGCCTCTTCTGTGCCTGGCCCGGCTCCCTAAGGGAAATGGTGGTGTCGAGGCTGAAGGCAGCAGGAAAGCCCGCAGCCCCCAGGTCTGTGGGGCTACACAAGCGGTTCCCAAAGAGCTTTAGAACAAGGCATAGTTTTCCTTGCTGGCTCCTTGGGCGGGGGACCCATCTCCAGCCACAGGCCATTTTTGTGCCTGGCGCGGCGCCAAGTGGGAAAGGGTGGTGTCGAGGCTGAAGGCAGCAGGAAAGCCCGCAGCCCCCAGGTCTGTGGGGCTACGCAAGCGGTTCCCAAAGACCTTTAGAACAAGGCATAGTTTTCCCTGCTGGCTCTTTGGGCATGGGACCCATCTCCAGCCGTATGGCCATTTTTGTGCCTGGCGCAGCGCCAAGTGGGAAAGGGTGGTGTTGAGGCTGAAGGCAGCAGGAAAGCCCGCAGCCCCCAGGTCTGTGGGGGTACGCAAGCGGTTCCCAAAGAGCTTTAGAACAAGGCATAGTTTTCCCTGCTGCCTCCTTGGGCAGGGGACCCATCTCCAGCCGTATGGCCATTTTTGTGCCTGGCGCGGCGCCAATTGGGAAAGGGTGGCTTTGAGGCTCAAGGCAGCAGAAAAGCCTGCAGCCCGCAGGTCTGTGGGGCTACGCAAGCGGTTCCCAAAGAGCTTTAGAACAAGGCATAGTTTTCCCTGCTGCCTCCTTGGGCAGGGGACACATCTCCAGCCGTATGGCCATTTTTGTGCCTGGCGCGGCGCCCAGAGGGAAAGGGTGGTGTCGAGCCTGAAGGCAGCAGGAAAGCCCGCAGCCCCCAGGTCTGTGGGGCTACGCAAGCGGTTCCCAAAGAGCTTTAGAACAAGGCACAGTTTTCACTGCTGGCTCTTTGGGCGGGGGACCCATCTCCAGCCATAGGCATTTTTTGTGCCTGGCGCGGCACCCAGAGGGAAAGGGTGGTTTTGAGGCTGAAGGCAGCAGGAAAGCCCGCAGCCCCCAGGTCTGTGGGGCTACGCAAGCAGTTCCCAAAGACCATTAGAACAAGGCATAGTTTTCCCTGCTGCCTCCTTGGGCGGGGGACCCATCTCCAGCCGTATGGCCATTTCTGTTCCTGGCGTGGCGCCAAGTGGGAAAGGGTGGTTTTGAGGCTGAAGGCAGCAGGAAAGCCCGCAGCCCCCAGGTCTGTGGGGGTACGCAAGCGGTTCCCAAAGAGCTTTAGAACAAGGCATAGTTTTCCCTGCTGGCTCTTTGGGCGGGGGACCCATCTCCAGCCGTATGGCCATTATTGTGCTTGGCGCGGCGCCTACAGGGAAAGGGTGGTGTCGAGGCTGAAGGCAACAGGAAAGCCCGCAGCCCCCAGGTCTGTGGGGCTACGCAAGCGGTTCCCAAAGAGCTTTAGAACAAGGCATAGTTTTCCCTGCTGGCTCTTTGGGCGGGGGACCCATCTCCAGCCGTATGGCCATTTTTGTGCCTGGCGCGGCGCCAAGTGGGAAAGGGTGTTTTTGAGGCTGAAGGCAGCAGGAAAGCCTGCAGCCCCCAGGTCTGTGGGGCTACGCAAGCGGTTCCCAAAGAGCTTTAGAACAAGGCATAGTTTTCCCTGCTGTCTCTTTGGGCAGGGGACCCATCTCCAGCCACAGGCCTATTCTGTGCCTGGCCCGGCTCCCTAAGGGAAATGGTGGTGTCGAGGCTGAAGGCAGCAGGAAAGCCCGCAGCCCCCAGGTCTGTGGGGCTACACAAGCGGTTCCCAAAGAGCTTTAGAACAAGGCATAGTTTTCCTTGCTGGCTCCTTGGGCGGGGGACCCATCTCCAGCCATAGGCCATTTTTGTGCCTGGCGCGGCGCCAAGTGGGAAAGGGTGGTGTCGAGGCTGAAGGCAGCAGGAAAGCCCGCAGCCCCCAGGTCTGTGGGGCTACGCAAGCGGTTCCCAAAGAGCTTTAGAACAAGGCATAGTTTTCCCTGCTGGCTCTTTGGGCGGGGGACCCATCTCCAGACGTATGGCCATTTTTGTGCCTGGCGCAGCGCCAAGTGGGAAAGGGTGGCTTTGAGGCTGAAGGCAGCAGCAAAGCCTGCATCCCCCAGGTCTGTGGGGCTTCGCAAGCGGTTCCCAAAGAGCTTTAGAACAACGCATAGTTTTCCCTGCTGCCTCTTTGGGCGGGGGACCCATCTCCAGCCGTATGGCCATTTTTGTGCCTGGCGTGGCGCCAAGTGGGAAAGGGTGGTTTTGAGGCTGAAGGCAGCAGGAAAGCCCGCAGCCCCCAGGTCTGTGGGGCTACGCAAGCGGTTCCCAAAGAGCTTTAGAACAAGGCATAGTTTTCCCTGCTGGCTCCTTGGGTAGGGGACCCATCTCCAGCCGTATGGCCATTATTGTGCTTGGCGCGGCGCCTACAGGGAAAGGGTGGTTTTGAGGCTGAAGGCAGCAGGAAAGCCCGCAGCCCCCAAGTCTGTGGGGCTACGCAAGCGGTTCCCAAAGAGCTTTAGAACAAGGCATAGTTTTCCCTGCTGGCTCCTTGGGCGGGGGACCCATCTCCAGCCACAGGCCTTTTCTGTGCCTGGCCCGGCTCCCAAAGGGAAATGGTGGTGTCGAGGCTGAAGGCAGCAGGAAAGCCCGCAGCCCCCAGGTCTGTGGGGCTACACAAGCGGTTCCCAAAGAGCTTTAGAACAAGGCATAGTTTTCCCCGCTGGCTCTTTGGGCATGGGACCCATCTCCAGCCATATGGCCATTATTGTGCTTGGCGCGGCGCCTACAGGGAAAGGGTGGTTTTGAGGCTGAAGGCAGCAGGAAAGCCCGCAGCCCCCAGGTCTGTGGGGCTACACAAGCGGTTCCCAAAGAGCTTTAGAACAAGGCATAGTTTTCCCTGCTGGCTCCTTGGGCAGGGGACCCATCTCCAGCCGTATGGCCATTATTGTGCTTGGCGCGGCGCCTACAGGGAAAGGGTGGTGTCGAGGCTGAAGGCAACAGGAAAGCCCGCAGCCCCCAGGTCTGTGGGGCTACGCAAACGGTTCCCAAAGAGCTTTAGAACAAGGCATAGTTTTCCCTGCTGCCTCCTTGGGCAGGGGACCCATCTCCAGTCGTATGGCCATTTTTGTGCCTGGCGCGGCGCCAAGTGGGAAAGGGTGGTTTTGAGGCTGAAGGCAGCAGGAAAGCCCGCAGGCCCCAGATCTGTTGGGCTACGCAAGCGGTTCTCAAAGAGCTTTAGAACAAGGCATAGTTTTCCCTGCTGGCTCCTTGGGCAGGGGACCCATCTCTAGCCGTATGGCCATTTTTGTGCTTGGCGCGGCGCCAAGTGGGAAAGGGTGGTGTCGAGGCTGAAGGCAGCAGGAAAGCCTGCAGCCCGCAGGTCTGTGGGGCTACGCAAGCGGTTCCCAAAGAGCTTTAGAAGAAGGCATAGTTTTCCCTGCTGGTTCCTTGGGCGGGGGACCCATCTCCAGCCGTACGGCAATTTTTGTGCCTGGCGCGGCACCAAGTGGGAAAGGGTGGTGTCGAGGGTGAAGGCAGCAGGAAAGCCCGCAGCCCCCAGGTCTGTGGGGCTACGCAAGCGGTTCCCAAAGAGCTTTAGAACAAGGCATAATTTTCCATGCTGGCTCTTTGGGCGTGGCACCCATCTCCAGCCGTACGGCCATTTTTGTGCCTAGCGCGGCGCCAAGTGGGAAAGGGTTTTTTTGAGGCTGAAGGCAGCAGGAAAGCCCGCAGGCCCCAGATCTGTTGGGCTACGCAAGCGGTTCTCAAAGAGCTTTAGAACAAGGCATAGTTTTCCCTGCTGGCTCCTTGGGCAGGGGACCCATCTCTAGCCGTATGGCCATTTTTGTGCTTGGCGCGGCGCCAAGTGGGAAAGGGTGGTGTCGAGGCTGAAGGCAGCAGGAAAGCCTGCAGCCCGCAGGTCTGTGGGGCTACGCAAGCGGTTCCCAAAGAGCTTTAGAAGAAGGCATAGTTTTCCCTGCTGGTTCCTTGGGCGGGGGACCCATCTCCAGCCGTACGGCAATTTTTGTGCCTGGCCCGGCACCAAGTGGGAAAGGGTGGTGTCGAGGCTGAAGGCAGCAGGAAAGCCCGCAGCCCCCAGGTCTGTGGGGCTACGCAAGCGGTTCCCAAAGAGCTTTAGAACAAGGCATAATTTTCCATGCTGGCTCTTTGGGCGTGGCACCCATCTCCAGCCGTACGGCCATTTTTGTGCCTAGCGCGGCGCCAAGTGGGAAAGGGTTTTTTTGAGGCTGAAGGCAGCAGGAAAGCCCGCAGCCCCCAGGTCTGTGGGGCTACGCAAGCGGTTCCCAAAGACCTTTAGAACAAGGCACAGTTTTCCCTGCTGGCTCTTTGGGCATGGGACCCATCTCCAGCCATAGGCCTTTTTTGTGCCTGGCGCGGCGCCCAGAGGGAAAGTGTGGTGTCGAGGCTGAAGGCAGCAGCAAAGCCCGCAGCCTCCAGGTTTGTGGGGCTACGCAAGAGTTTCCAAAAGAGCTTTAGAACAAGGCATATTTTTCCCTGCTGGCTCCTTAGGCGTGGGACCCATCTCCAGCCATATGGCCATTTTTGTGCCTGGCGCGGCGCCAAGTGGGAAAGGGTGGTGTCGAGGCTGAAGGCAGCAGGAAAGCCTGCAGCCCCCAGGTCTGTGGGGCCACGCAAGCGGTTCCCAAAGAGCTTTAGAACAAGGCATAGTTTTCCCTGCTGGCTCCTTGGGCGGGGGACCCATTTCCATCCTTATGGCCATTTTTGTGCCTGGCGCACTGCCCAGTGGGAAAGGGTGCTTTTGAGGCTGAAGGCAGCATGAAAGCCCGCAGCCCCCAGGTCTGTGGGGCTACGCAAGCGATTCCCAAAGAGCTTTAGAACAAGGCATAGTTTTCCCTGCTGGCTCTTTGGGCGGGGGACCCATCTCCAGCCATAGGCCTTTTTTGTGCCTGGCGCGGCGCCCAGTGGGAAAGGGTTGTGTCGAGGCTGAAGGCAGCAGAAAGCCCGCAGCCCCCAGGTCTGTGGGGCTACGCAAGCGGTTCCCAAAGAGCTTTAGAACAAGGCATAGTTTTCCCTGCTGGCTCTTTGGGCGTGGGACCCATCTCCAGCCGTATGGCCATTTTTGTGCCTGGCGCGGTGCCCAGTGGGAAAGGGTGGTTTTGAGGCTGAAGGCAGCATGAAAGTCCGCAGCCTCCAGGTCTGTGGGGCTACGCAAGCGGTTCCCAAAGAGCTTTAGAACAAGGCATAGTTTTCCCTGCTGGCTCCTTGGGCGGGGGACCCATCTCCAGCCACAGGCCTTTTCTGGGCCTGGCCCGGCTCCCAAAGGGAAATGGTGGTGTCGAGGCTGAAGGCAGCAGGAAAGCCCGCAGCCCCCAGGTCTGTGGGGGTACGCAAGCGGTTCCCAAAGAGCTTTAGAACAAGGCATAGTTTTCCCTGCTGGCTCTTTGGGCGGGGGACCCATCTCCAGCCGTATGGCCATTATTGTGCTTGGCGCGGCGCCTACAGGGAAAGGGTGGTGTCGAGGCTGAAGGCAACAGGAAAGCCCGCAGCCCCCAGGTCTGTGGGGCTACGCAAGCGGTTCCCAAAGAGCTTTAGAACAAGGCATAGTTTTCCCTGCTGCCTCCTTGGGCAGGGGACCCATCTCCAGCCGTATGGCCATTTTTGTGCCTGGCGCGGCGCCAAGTGGGAAAGGGTGGTTTTGAGGCTGAAGGCAGCAGGAAGGCCCGCAGCCCCAAGGTCTGTGGGGCTACGCAAGCGGTTCCCAAAGAGCTTTAGAACAAGGCATAGTTTTCCCTGCTGGCTCCTTGGGCAGGGGACCCATCTCTAGCCGTATGGCCATTTTTGTGCTTGGCGCGGCGCCAAGTGGGAAAGGGTGTTTTTGAGGCTGAAGGCAGCAGGAAAGCCTGCAGCCCCCACGTCTGTGGGGCTACGCAAGCGGTTCCCAAAGAGCTTTAGAACAAGGCATAGTTTTCCCTGCTGTCTCTTTGGGCAGGGGACCCATCTCCAGCCACAGGCCTCTTCTGTGCCTGGCCCGGCTCCCTAAGGGAAATGGTGGTGTCGAGGCTGAAGGCAGCAGGAAAGCCCGCAGCCCCCAGGTCTGTGGGGCTACACAAGCGGTTCCCAAAGAGCTTTAGAACAAGGCATAGTTTTCCTTGCTGGCTCCTTGGGCGGGGGACCCATCTCCAGCCACAGGCCATTTTTGTGCCTGGCGCGGCGCCAAGTGGGAAAGGGTGGTGTCGAGGCTGAAGGCAGCAGGAAAGCCCGCAGCCCCCAGGTCTGTGGGGCTACGCAAGCGGTTCCCAAAGACCTTTAGAACAAGGCATAGTTTTCCCTGCTGGCTCTTTGGGCATGGGACCCATCTCCAGCCGTATGGCCATTTTTGTGCCTGGCGCAGCGCCAAGTGGGAAAGGGTGGTGTTGAGGCTGAAGGCAGCAGGAAAGCCCGCAGCCCCCAGGTCTGTGGGGGTACGCAAGCGGTTCCCAAAGAGCTTTAGAACAAGGCATAGTTTTCCCTGCTGCCTCCTTGGGCAGGGGACCCATCTCCAGCCGTATGGCCATTTTTGTGCCTGGCGCGGCGCCAATTGGGAAAGGGTGGCTTTGAGGCTCAAGGCAGCAGAAAAGCCTGCAGCCCGCAGGTCTGTGGGGCTACGCAAGCGGTTCCCAAAGAGCTTTAGAACAAGGCATAGTTTTCCCTGCTGCCTCCTTGGGCAGGGGACACATCTCCAGCCGTATGGCCATTTTTGTGCCTGGCGCGGCGCCCAGAGGGAAAGGGTGGTGTCGAGCCTGAAGGCAGCAGGAAAGCCCGCAGCCCCCAGGTCTGTGGGGCTACGCAAGCGGTTCCCAAAGAGCTTTAGAACAAGGCACAGTTTTCACTGCTGGCTCTTTGGGCGGGGGACCCATCTCCAGCCATAGGCATTTTTTGTGCCTGGCGCGGCACCCAGAGGGAAAGGGTGGTTTTGAGGCTGAAGGCAGCAGGAAAGCCCGCAGCCCCCAGGTCTGTGGGGCTACGCAAGCAGTTCCCAAAGACCATTAGAACAAGGCATAGTTTTCCCTGCTGCCTCCTTGGGCGGGGGACCCATCTCCAGCCGTATGGCCATTTCTGTTCCTGGCGTGGCGCCAAGTGGGAAAGGGTGGTTTTGAGGCTGAAGGCAGCAGGAAAGCCCGCAGCCCCCAGGTCTGTGGGGGTACGCAAGCGGTTCCCAAAGAGCTTTAGAACAAGGCATAGTTTTCCCTGCTGGCTCTTTGGGCGGGGGACCCATCTCCAGCCGTATGGCCATTATTGTGCTTGGCGCGGCGCCTACAGGGAAAGGGTGGTGTCGAGGCTGAAGGCAACAGGAAAGCCCGCAGCCCCCAGGTCTGTGGGGCTACGCAAGCGGTTCCCAAAGAGCTTTAGAACAAGGCATAGTTTTCCCTGCTGGCTCTTTGGGCGGGGGACCCATCTCCAGCCGTATGGCCATTTTTGTGCCTGGCGCGGCGCCAAGTGGGAAAGGGTGGTGTCGAGGCTGAAGGCAGCAGGAAAGCCCGCAGCCCCCAGGTCTGTGGGGCTACGCAAGCGGTTCCCAAAGAGCTTTAGAACAAGGCATAGTTTTCCCTGCTGGCTCTTTGGGCGGGGGACCCATCTCCAGACGTATGGCCATTTTTGTGCCTGGCGCAGCGCCAAGTGGGAAAGGGTGGCTTTGAGGCTGAAGGCAGCAGCAAAGCCTGCATCCCCCAGGTCTGTGGGGCTTCGCAAGCGGTTCCCAAAGAGCTTTAGAACAACGCATAGTTTTCCCTGCTGCCTCTTTGGGCGGGGGACCCATCTCCAGCCGTATGGCCATTTTTGTGCCTGGCGTGGCGCCAAGTGGGAAAGGGTGGTTTTGAGGCTGAAGGCAGCAGGAAAGCCCGCAGCCCCCAGGTCTGTGGGGCTACGCAAGCGGTTCCCAAAGAGCTTTAGAACAAGGCATAGTTTTCCCTGCTGGCTCCTTGGGCAGGGGACCCATCTCCAGCCGTATGGCCATTATTGTGCTTGGCGCGGCGCCTACAGGGAAAGGGTGGTTTTGAGGCTGAAGGCAGCAGGAAAGCCCGCAGCCCCCAAGTCTGTGGGGCTACGCAAGCGGTTCCCAAAGAGCTTTAGAACAAGGCATAGTTTTCCCTGCTGGCTCCTTGGGCGGGGGACCCATCTCCAGCCACAGGCCTTTTCTGTGCCTGGCCCGGCTCCCAAAGGGAAATGGTGGTGTCGAGGCTGAAGGCAGCAGGAAAGCCCGCAGCCCCCAGGTCTGTGGGGCTACACAAGCGGTTCCCAAAGAGCTTTAGAACAAGGCATAGTTTTCCCCGCTGGCTCTTTGGGCATGGGACCCATCTCCAGCCGTATGGCCATTATTGTGCTTGGCGCGGCGCCTACAGGGAAAGGGTGGTTTTGAGGCTGAAGGCAGCAGGAAAGCCCGCAGCCCCCAGGTCTGTGGGGCTACACAAGCGGTTCCCAAAGAGATTTAGAACAAGGCATAGTTTTCCCTGCTGGCTCCTTGGGCAGGGGACCCATCTCCAGACGTATGGCCATTATTGTGCTTGGCGCGGCGCCTACAGGGAAAGGGTGGTGTCGAGGCTGAAGGCAGCAGGAAAGCCCGCAGCCCCCAAGTCTGTGGGGCTACGCAAGCGGTTCCCAAAGAGCTTTAGAACAAGGCATAGTTTTCCCTGCTGGCTCCTTGGGCAGGGGACCCATCTCCAGCCATGTGGCCATTATTGTGCTTGGCGCGGCGCGTACAGGGAAAGGGTGGTTTTGAGGCTGAAGGCAGCAGGAAAGCCCGCAGCCCCCAGGTCTGTGGGGCTACGCAGGCGGTTCCCAAAGAGCTTTAGAACAAGGCATAGTTTACCCTGCTGGCTCCTTGGGCGGGGGACCCATCTCCAGCCGTATGGCCATTATTGTGCTTGGCGCGGCGCCTACAGGGAAAGGGTGGTGTCGAGGCTGAAGGCAACAGGAAAGCCCGCAGCCCCCAGGTCTGTGGGGCTACGCAAGCGGTTCCCAAAGAGCTTTAGAACAAGGCACAGTTTTCCCTGCTGCCTCCTTGGGCAGGGGACCCATCTCCAGCCGTATGGCCATTTTTGTGCCTGGCGCGGCGCCAAGTGGGAAAGGGTGGTTTTGAGGCTGAAGGCAGCAGGGAAGCCCGCAGGCCCCAGATCTGTTGGGCTACGCAAGCGGTTCCCAAAGAGCTTTAGAACAAGGCATAGTTTTCCCTGCTGGCTCCTTGGGCAGGGGACCCATCTCTAGCAGTATGGCCATTATTGTGCTTGGCGCGGCGCCAAGTGGGAAAGGGTCGTTTTGAGGCTGAAGGCAGCAGGAAAGCCTGCAGCCCCCAGGTCTGTGGGGCTACGCAAGCGGTTCCCAAAGAGCTTTAGAACAAGGCATAGTTTTCCCTGCTGTCTCTTTGGGCAGGGGACCCATCTCCAGCCACAGGCCTATTCTGTGCCTGGCCCGGCTCCCTAAGGGAAATGGTGGTGTCGAGGCTGAAGGCAGCAGGAAAGCCTGCAGCCCCCAGGTCTGTGGGGCTACGCAAGCGGTTCCCAAAGAGCTTTAGAACAAGGCATAGTTTTCCCTGCTGGCTCTTTGGGCGGGGGACCCATCTCCAGACGTATGGCCATTTTTGTGCCTGGCGCGGCGCCAAGTGGGAAAGGGTGGCTTTGAGGCTGAAGGCAGCAGCAAAGCCTGCATCCCCCAGGTCTGTGGGGCTTCGCAAGCGGTTCCCAAAGAGCTTTAGAACAAGGCATAGTTTTCCCTGCTGCCTCTTTGGGCGGGGGACCCATCTCCAGACGTATGGCCATTTTTGTTCCTGGCGCGGTGCCCAGTGGGAAAGGGTGGTTTTGAGGCTGAAGGCAGCATGAAAGCCCGCAGCCTCCAGGTATGTGGGGCTACGCAAGCGGTTCTCAAAGAGCTTTAGAACAAGGCATAGTTTTCCCTGCTGGCTCTTTGGGCGGGGGACCCATCTCCAGCCGTACGGCCATTTTTGTGCCTGGCGCGGCGCCAAGTGGGAAAGGGTGGTGTCGAGGCTGAAGGCAGCATGAAAGCCCGCAGCCCCCAGATCTGTGGGCTACGCAAGCGGTTCCCAAAGAGCTTTAGAACAAGGCATAGTTTTCCCTGCTGGCTCTTTGGGCAGGGTACCCATGTCTAGAAATAGGCCATTTTTGTGCCTGGCGCGGCGCCAAGTGGGAAAGGGTGGTTTTGAGGCTGAAGGCAGCAGGAAAGCTCGCAGCCCCCAGGTCTGTGGGGCTACACAAGCGGTTCCCAAAGAGCTTTAGAACAAGGCATAGTTTTCCCTGCTGGCTCTTTGGGCGGGGGACCCATCTCCAGCCGTATGGCCATTTTTGTGCCTGGCGCGGTGCCCAGTGGGAAAGGGTGGTTTTGAGGCTGAAGGCAGCATGAAAGCCCGCAGCCTCCAGGTATGTGGGGCTACGCAAGCGGTTCCCAAAGAGCTTTAGAACAAGGCATAGTTTTCCCTGCTGGCTCCTTGGGCAGGGGACCCATCTCCAGCCATGTGGCCATTATTGTGCTTGGCGCGGCGCCAAGTGGGAAAGGGTCGTTTTGAGGCTGAAGGCAGCAGGAAAGTCCGCAGCCCCCAGGTCTGTGGGGCTACGCAAGCGGTTCCCAAAGAGCTTTAGAACAAGGCATAGTTTTCCCTGCTGTCTCTTTGGGCAGGGGACCCATCTCCAGCCACAGGCCTATTCTGTGCCTGGCCCGGCTCCCTAAGGGAAATGGTGGTGTCGAGGCTGAAGGCAGCAGGAAAGCCTGCAGCCCCCAGGTCTGTGGGGCTACGCAAGCGGTTCCCAAAGAGCTTTAGAACAAGGCATAGTTTTCCCTGCTGGCTCTTTGGGCGGGGGACCCATCTCCAGACGTATGGCCATTTTTGTGCCTGGCGCGGCGCCAAGTGGGAAAGGGTGGCTTTGAGGCTGAAGGCAGCAGCAAAGCCTGCATCCCCCAGGTCTGTGGGGCTTCGCAAGCGGTTCCCAAAGAGCTTTAGAACAAGGCATAGTTTTCCCTGCTGCCTCTTTGGGCGGGGGACCCATCTCCAGACGTATGGCCATTTTTGTTCCTGGCGCGGTGCCCAGTGGGAAAGGGTGGTTTTGAGGCTGAAGGCAGCATGAAAGCCCGCAGCCTCCAGGTATGTGGGGCTACGCAAGCGGTTCTCAAAGAGCTTTAGAACAAGGCATAGTTTTCCCTGCTGGCTCTTTGGGCGGGGGACCCATCTCCAGCCGTACGGCCATTTTTGTGCCTGGCGCGGCGCCAAGTGGGAAAGGGTGGTGTCGAGGCTGAAGGCAGCATGAAAGCCCGCAGCCCCCAGATCTGTGGGCTACGCAAGCGGTTCCCAAAGAGCTTTAGAACAAGGCATAGTTTTCCCTGCTGGCTCTTTGGGCAGGGTACCCATGTCTAGAAATAGGCCATTTTTGTGCCTGGCGCGGCGCCAAGTGGGAAAGGGTGGTTTTGAGGCTGAAGGCAGCAGGAAAGCTCGCAGCCCCCAGGTCTGTGGGGCTACACAAGCGGTTCCCAAAGAGCTTTAGAACAAGGCATAGTTTTCCCTGCTGCCTCTTTGGGCGGGGGACCCATCTCCAGCCGTATGGCCATTTTTGTGCCTGGCGCGGTGCCCAGTGGGAAAGGGTGGTTTTGAGGCTGAAGGCAGCATGAAAGCCCGCAGCCTCCAGGTATGTGGGGCTACGCAAGCGGTTCCCAAAGAGCTTTAGAACAAGGCATAGTTTTCCCTGCTGGCTCCTTGGGCAGGGGACCCATCTCCAGCCATGTGGCCATTATTGTGCTTGGCGCGGCGCCTACAGGGAAAGGGTGGTTTTGAGGCTGAAGGCAGCAGGAAAGCCCGCAGCCCCCAGGTCTGTGGGGCTACGCAGGCGGTTCCCAAAGAGCTTTAGAACAAGGCATACTTTTCCCTGCTGCCTCTTTGGGCGGGGGACCCATCTCCAGACGTATGGCCATTTTTGTGCCTGGCGTGGCGCCAAGTGGGAAAGGGTGGTTTTGAGGCTGAAGGCAGCAGGAAAGCCCGCAGCCCCCAAGTCTGTGGGGCTACGCAAGCGGTTCCCAAAGAGCTTTAGAACAAGGCATAGTTTTCCCTGCTGGCTCCTTGGGCAGGGGACCCATCTCCAGCCATGTGGCCATTATTGTGCTTGGCGCGGCGCGTACAGGGAAAGGGTGGTTTTGAGGCTGAAGGCAGCAGGAAAGCCCGCAGCCCCCAGGTCTGTGGGGCTACGCAGGCGGTTCCCAAAGAGCTTTAGAACAAGGCATAGTTTTCCCTGCTGGCTCCTTGGGCAGGGGACCCATCTCCAGCCGTATGGCCATTATTGTGCTTGGCGCGGCGCCTACAGGGAAAGGGTGGTGTCGAGGCTGAAGGCAACAGGAAAGCCCGCAGCCCCCAGGTCTGTGGGGCTACGCAAGCGGTTCCCAAAGAGCTTTAGAACAAGGCACAGTTTTGCCTGCTGCCTCCTTGGGCAGGGGACCCATCTCCAGCCGTATGGCCATTTTTGTGCCTGGCGCGGCGCCAAGTGGGAAAGGGTGGTTTTGAGGCTGAAGGCAGCAGGGAAGCCCGCAGGCCCCAGATCTGTTGGGCTACGCAAGCGGTTCCCAAAGAGCTTTAGAACAAGGCATAGTTTTCCCTGCTGGCTCCTTGGGCAGGGGACCCATCTCTAGCCGTATGGCCATTATTGTGCTTGGCGCGGCGCCAAGTGGGAAAGGGTCGTTTTGAGGCTGAAGGCAGCAGGAAAGCCTGCAGCCCCCAGGTCTGTGGGGCTACGCAAGCGGTTCCCAAAGAGCTTTAGAACAAGGCATAGTTTTCCCTGCTGTCTCTTTGGGCAGGGGACCCATCTCCAGCCACAGGCCTATTCTGTGCCTGGCCCAGCTCCCTAAGGGAAATGGTGGTGTCGAGGCTGAAGGCAGCAGGAAAGCCTGCAGCCCCCAGGTCTGTGGGGCTACGCAAGCGGTTCCCAAAGAGCTTTAGAACAAGGCATAGTTTTCCCTGCTGGCTCTTTGGGCGGGGGACCCATCTCCAGACGTATGGCCATTTTTGTTCCTGGCGCGGTGCCCAGTGGGAAAGGGTGGTTTTGAGGCTGAAGGCAGCATGAAAGCCCGCAGCCTCCAGGTATGTGGGGCTACGCAAGCGGTTCTCAAAGAGCTTTAGAACAAGGCATAGTTTTCCCTGCTGGCTCTTTGGGCGGGGGACCCATCTCCAGCCGTACGGCCATTTTTGTGCCTGGCGCGGCGCCAAGTGGGAAAGGGTGGTGTCGAGGCTGAAGGCAGCATGAAAGCCCGCAGCCCCCAGATCTGTGGGCTACGCAAGCGGTTCCCAAAGAGCTTTAGAACAAGGCATAGTTTTCCCTGCTGGCTCTTTGGGCAGGGTACCCATGTCTAGAAATAGGCCATTTTTGTGCCTGGCGCGGCGCCAAGTGGGAAAGGGTGGTTTTGAGGCTGAAGGCAGCAGGAAAGCTCGCAGCCCCCAGGTCTGTGGGGCTACACAAGCGGTTCCCAAAGAGCTTTAGAACAAGGCATAGTTTTCCCTGCTGCCTCTTTGGGCGGGGGACCCATCTCCAGCCGTATGGCCATTTTTGTGCCTGGCGCGGTGCCCAGTGGGAAAGGGTGGTTTTGAGGCTGAAGGCAGCATGAAAGCCCGCAGCCTCCAGGTATGTGGGGCTACGCAAGCGGTTCCCAAAGAGCTTTAGAACAAGGCATAGTTTTCCCTGCTGGCTCCTTGGGCAGGGGACCCATCTCCAGCCATGTGGCCATTATTGTGCTTGGCGCGGCGCCTACAGGGAAAGGGTGGTTTTGAGGCTGAAGGCAGCAGGAAAGCCCGCAGCCCCCAGGTCTGTGGGGCTACGCAGGCGGTTCCCAAAGAGCTTTAGAACAAGGCATAGTTTTCCCTGCTGGCTCCTTGGGCGGGGGACCCATCTCCAGCCGTATGGCCATTATTGTGCTTGGCGCGGCGCCTACAGGGAAAGGGTGGTGTCGAGGCTGAAGGCAACAGGAAAGCCCGCAGACCCCAGGTCTGTGGGGCTACGCAAGCGGTTCCCAAAGAGCTTTAGAACAAGGCATAGTTTTCCCTGCTGCCTCCTTGGGCAGGGGACCCATCTCTAGCCGTATGGCCATTATTGTGCTTGGCGCGGCGCCAAGTGGGAAAGGGTGGTTTTGAGGCTGAAGGCAGCAGGAAAGCCCCCGGCCCCCAGGTCTGTGGGGCTACGCAAGCGGTTCCCAAAGAGCTTTAGAACAAGGCATAGTTTTCCCTGCTGTCTCTTTGGGCAGGGGACCCTTCTCCAGCCACAGGCCTATTCTGTGCCTGGCCCGGCTCCCTAAGGGAAATGGTGGTGTCGAGGCTGAAGGCAGCAGGAAAGCCTGCAGCCCCCAGGTCTGTGGGGCTACGCAAGCGGTTCCCAAAGAGCTTTAGAACAAGGCATAGTTTTCCCTGCTGGCTCTTTGGGCGGGGAACCCATCTCCAGCCATAGGCCATTTTTGTGCCTGGCGCGGCGCCAAGTGCGAAAGGGTGGCTTTGAGGCTGAAGGCAGCAGGAAAGCCTGCAGCCCCCAGGTCTGTGGGGCTACACAAGCGGTTCCCAAAGAGCTTTAGAACAAGGCATAGTTTTCCCTGCTGCCTCTTTGGGCGGGGGACCCATCTCCAGCCGTATGGCCATTTTTGTGCCTGGCGCGGTGCCCAGTGGGAAAGGGTGGTTTTGAGGCTGAAGGCAGCATGAAAGCCCGCAGCCTCCAGGTATGTGGGGCTACGCAAGCGGTTCTCAAAGAGCTTTAGAACAAGGCATAGTTTTCCCTGCTGGCTCTTTGGGCGGGGGACCCATCTCCAGCCGTACGGCCATTTTTGTGCCTGGCGCGGCGCCAAGTGGGAAAGGGTGGTGTCGAGGCTGAAGGCAGCATGAAAGCCCGCAGCCCCCAGATCTGTGGGCTACGCAAGCGGTTCCCAAAGAGCTTTAGAACAAGGCATAGTTTTCCCTGCTGGCTCTTTGGGCAGGGTACCCATGTCTAGAAATAGGCCATTTTTGTGCCTGGCGCGGCGCCAAGTGGGAAAGGGTGGTTTTGAGGCTGAAGGCAGCAGGAAAGCTCGCAGCCCCCAGGTCTGTGGGGCTACACAAGCGGTTCCCAAAGAGATTTAGAACAAGGCATAGTTTTCCCTGCTGGCTCCTTGGGCAGGGGACCCATCTCCAGACGTATGGCCATTATTGTGCTTGGCGCGGCGCCTACAGGGAAAGGGTGGTGTCGAGGCTGAAGGCAGCAGGAAAGCCCGCAGCCCCCAAGTCTGTGGGGCTACGCAAGCGGTTCCCAAAGAGCTTTAGAACAAGGCATAGTTTTCCCTGCTGGCTCCTTGGGCAGGGGACCCATCTCCAGCCATGTGGCCATTATTGTGCTTGGCGCGGCGCGTACAGGGAAAGGGTGGTTTTGAGGCTGAAGGCAGCAGGAAAGCCCGCAGCCCCCAGGTCTGTGGGGCTACGCAGGCGGTTCCCAAAGAGCTTTAGAACAAGGCATAGTTTTCCCTGCTGGCTCCTTGGGCGGGGGACCCATCTCCAGCCGTATGGCCATTATTGTGCTTGGCGCGGCGCCTACAGGGAAAGGGTGGTGTCGAGGCTGAAGGCAACAGGAAAGCCCGCAGCCCCCAGGTCTGTGGGGCTACGCAAGCGGTTCCCAAAGAGCTTTAGAACAAGGCACAGTTTTCCCTGCTGCCTCCTTGGGCAGGGGACCCATCTCCAGCCGTATGGCCATTTTTGTGCCTGGCACGGCGCCAAGTGGGAAAGGGTGGTTTTGAGGCTGAAGGCAGCAGGGAAGCCCGCAGGCCCCAGATCTGTTGGGCTACGCAAGCGGTTCCCAAAGAGCTTTAGAACAAGGCATAGTTTTCCCTGCTGGCTCCTTGGGCAGGGGACCCATCTCTAGCAGTATGGCCATTATTGTGCTTGGCGCGGCGCCAAGTGGGAAAGGGTCGTTTTGAGGCTGAAGGCAGCAGGAAAGCCTGCAGCCCCCAGGTCTGTGGGGCTACGCAAGCGGTTCCCAAAGAGCTTTAGAACAAGGCATAGTTTTCCCTGCTGTCTCTTTGGGCAGGGGACCCATCTCCAGCCACAGGCCTATTCTGTGCCTGGCCCGGCTCCCTAAGGGAAATGGTGGTGTCGAGGCTGAAGGCAGCAGGAAAGCCTGCAGCCCCCAGGTCTGTGGGGCTACGCAAGCGGTTCCCAAAGAGCTTTAGAACAAGGCATAGTTTTCCCTGCTGGCTCTTTGGGCGGGGGACCCATCTCCAGACGTATGGCCATTTTTGTGCCTGGCGCGGCGCCAAGTGGGAAAGGGTGGCTTTGAGGCTGAAGGCAGCAGCAAAGCCTGCATCCCCCAGGTCTGTGGGGCTTCGCAAGCGGTTCCCAAAGAGCTTTAGAACAAGGCATAGTTTTCCCTGCTGCCTCTTTGGGCGGGGGACCCATCTCCAGACGTATGGCCATTTTTGTTCCTGGCGCGGTGCCCAGTGGGAAAGGGTGGTTTTGAGGCTGAAGGCAGCATGAAAGCCCGCAGCCTCCAGGTATGTGGGGCTACGCAAGCGGTTCTCAAAGAGCTTTAGAACAAGGCATAGTTTTCCCTGCTGGCTCTTTGGGCGGGGGACCCATCTCCAGCCGTACGGCCATTTTTGTGCCTGGCGCGGCGCCAAGTGGGAAAGGGTGGTGTCGAGGCTGAAGGCAGCATGAAAGCCCGCAGCCCCCAGATCTGTGGGCTACGCAAGCGGTTCCCAAAGAGCTTTAGAACAAGGCATAGTTTTCCCTGCTGGCTCTTTGGGCAGGGTACCCATGTCTAGAAATAGGCCATTTTTGTGCCTGGCGCGGCGCCAAGTGGGAAAGGGTGGTTTTGAGGCTGAAGGCAGCAGGAAAGCTCGCAGCCCCCAGGTCTGTGGGGCTACACAAGCGGTTCCCAAAGAGCTTTAGAACAAGGCATAGTTTTCCCTGCTGGCTCTTTGGGCGGGGGACCCATCTCCAGCCGTATGGCCATTTTTGTGCCTGGCGCGGTGCCCAGTGGAAAAGGGTGGTTTTGAGGCTGAAGGCAGCATGAAAGCCCGCAGCCTCCAGGTATGTGGGGCTACGCAAGCGGTTCCCAAAGAGCTTTAGAACAAGGCATAGTTTTCCCTGCTGGCTCCTTGGGCAGGGGACCCATCTCCAGCCATGTGGCCATTATTGTGCTTGGCGCGGCGCCAAGTGGGAAAGGGTCGTTTTGAGGCTGAAGGCAGCAGGAAAGTCCGCAGCCCCCAGGTCTGTGGGGCTACGCAAGCGGTTCCCAAAGAGCTTTAGAACAAGGCATAGTTTTCCCTGCTGTCTCTTTGGGCAGGGGACCCATCTCCAGCCACAGGCCTATTCTGTGCCTGGCCCGGCTCCCTAAGGGAAATGGTGGTGTCGAGGCTGAAGGCAGCAGGAAAGCCTGCAGCCCCCAGGTCTGTGGGGCTACGCAAGCGGTTCCCAAAGAGCTTTAGAACAAGGCATAGTTTTCCCTGCTGGCTCTTTGGGCGGGGGACCCATCTCCAGACGTATGGCCATTTTTGTGCCTGGCGCGGCGCCAAGTGGGAAAGGGTGGCTTTGAGGCTGAAGGCAGCAGCAAAGCCTGCATCCCCCAGGTCTGTGGGGCTTCGCAAGCGGTTCCCAAAGAGCTTTAGAACAAGGCATAGTTTTCCCTGCTGCCTCTTTGGGCGGGGGACCCATCTCCAGACGTATGGCCATTTTTGTTCCTGGCGCGGTGCCCAGTGGGAAAGGGTGGTTTTGAGGCTGAAGGCAGCATGAAAGCCCGCAGCCTCCAGGTATGTGGGGCTACGCAAGCGGTTCTCAAAGAGCTTTAGAACAAGGCATAGTTTTCCCTGCTGGCTCTTTGGGCGGGGGACCCATCTCCAGCCGTACGGCCATTTTTGTGCCTGGCGCGGCGCCAAGTGGGAAAGGGTGGTGTCGAGGCTGAAGGCAGCATGAAAGCCCGCAGCCCCCAGATCTGTGGGCTACGCAAGCGGTTCCCAAAGAGCTTTAGAACAAGGCATAGTTTTCCCTGCTGGCTCTTTGGGCAGGGTACCCATGTCTAGAAATAGGCCATTTTTGTGCCTGGCGCGGCGCCAAGTGGGAAAGGGTGGTTTTGAGGCTGAAGGCAGCAGGAAAGCTCGCAGCCCCCAGGTCTGTGGGGCTACACAAGCGGTTCCCAAAGAGCTTTAGAACAAGGCATAGTTTTCCCTGCTGCCTCTTTGGGCGGGGGACCCATCTCCAGCCGTATGGCCATTTTTGTGCCTGGCGCGGTGCCCAGTGGGAAAGGGTGGTTTTGAGGCTGAAGGCAGCATGAAAGCCCGCAGCCTCCAGGTATGTGGGGCTACGCAAGCGGTTCCCAAAGAGCTTTAGAACAAGGCATAGTTTTCCCTGCTGGCTCCTTGGGCAGGGGACCCATCTCCAGCCATGTGGCCATTATTGTGCTTGGCGCGGCGCCTACAGGGAAAGGGTGGTTTTGAGGCTGAAGGCAGCAGGAAAGCCCGCAGCCCCCAGGTCTGTGGGGCTACGCAGGCGGTTCCCAAAGAGCTTTAGAACAAGGCATAGTTTTCCCTGCTGGCTCCTTGGGCGGGGGACCCATCTCCAGCCGTATGGCCATTATTGTGCTTGGCGCGGCGCCTACAGGGAAAGGGTGGTGTCGAGGCTGAAGGCAACAGGAAAGCCCGCAGACCCCAGGTCTGTGGGGCTACGCAAGCGGTTCCCAAAGAGCTTTAGAACAAGGCATAGTTTTCCCTGCTGCCTCCTTGGGCAGGGGACCCATCTCTAGCCGTATGGCCATTATTGTGCTTGGCGCGGCGCCAAGTGGGAAAGGGTGGTTTTGAGGCTGAAGGCAGCAGGAAAGCCCCCGGCCCCCAGGTCTGTGGGGCTACGCAAGCGGTTCCCAAAGAGCTTTAGAACAAGGCATAGTTTTCCCTGCTGTCTCTTTGGGCAGGGGACCCTTCTCCAGCCACAGGCCTATTCTGTGCCTGGCCCGGCTCCCTAAGGGAAATGGTGGTGTCGAGGCTGAAGGCAGCAGGAAAGCCTGCAGCCCCCAGGTCTGTGGGGCTACGCAAGCGGTTCCCAAAGAGCTTTAGAACAAGGCATAGTTTTCCCTGCTGGCTCTTTGGGCGGGGAACCCATCTCCAGCCATAGGCCATTTTTGTGCCTGGCGCGGCGCCAAGTGCGAAAGGGTGGCTTTGAGGCTGAAGGCAGCAGGAAAGCCTGCAGCCCCCAGGTCTGTGGGGCTACACAAGCGGTTCCCAAAGAGCTTTAGAACAAGGCATAGTTTTCCCTGCTGCCTCTTTGGGCGGGGGACCCATCTCCAGCCGTATGGCCATTTTTGTGCCTGGCGCGGTGCCCAGTGGGAAAGGGTGGTTTTGAGGCTGAAGGCAGCATGAAAGCCCGCAGCCTCCAGGTATGTGGGGCTACGCAAGCGGTTCTCAAAGAGCTTTAGAACAAGGCATAGTTTTCCCTGCTGGCTCTTTGGGCGGGGGACCCATCTCCAGCCGTACGGCCATTTTTGTGCCTGGCGCGGCGCCAAGTGGGAAAGGGTGGTGTCGAGGCTGAAGGCAGCATGAAAGCCCGCAGCCCCCAGATCTGTGGGCTACGCAAGCGGTTCCCAAAGAGCTTTAGAACAAGGCATAGTTTTCCCTGCTGGCTCTTTGGGCAGGGTACCCATGTCTAGAAATAGGCCATTTTTGTGCCTGGCGCGGCGCCAAGTGGGAAAGGGTGGTTTTGAGGCTGAAGGCAGCAGGAAAGCTCGCAGCCCCCAGGTCTGTGGGGCTACACAAGCGGTTCCCAAAGAGCTTTAGAACAAGGCATATTTTTCCCTGCTGGCTCCTTGGGCGGGGGACCCATCTCCAGCCGTATGGCCATTTTTGTGCCTGGCGCTGCGCCAAGTGGCAAAGGGTGGTTTTGAGGCTGAAGGCAGCAGGAAAGCCCGCAGCCCCCAGGTCTGTGGGGCTGCGCAAGCGGTTCCCAAAGAGCTTTAGAACAAGGCATACTTTTCCATGCTGGCTCCTTGGGCGGGGGACCCATCTCCAGCCGTATGGCCATTATTGTGCTTGGCGCGGCGCCTACAGGGAAAGGGTGGTGTCGAGGCTGAAGGCAACAGGAAAGCCCGCAGCCCCCAGGTCTGTGGGGCTACGCAAGCGGTTCCCAAAGAGCTTTAGAACAAGGCATAGTTTTCCCTGCTGCCTCCTTGGGCAGGGGACCCATCTCCAGCCGTATGGCCATTTTTGTGCCTGGCGCGGCGCCAAGTGGGAAAGGGTGGTTTTGAGGCTGAAGGCAGCAGGGAAGCCCGCAGGCCCCAGATCTGTTGGGCTACGCAAGCGGTTCCCAAAGAGCTTTAGAACAAGGCATAGTTTTCCCTGCTGGCTCCTTGGGCAGGGGACCCATCTCTAGCCGTATGGCCATTTTTGTGCTTGGCGCGGCGCCAAGTGGGAAAGGGTCGTTTTGAGGCTGAAGGCAGCAGGAAAGCCTGCAGCCCCCAGGTCTGTGGGGCTACGCAAGCGGTTCCCAAAGAGCTTTAGAACAAGGCATAGTTTTCCCTGCTGTCTCTTTGGGCAGGGGACCCATCTCCACCACAGGCCTATTCTGTGCCTGGCCCGGCTCCCTAAGGGAAATGGTGGTGTCGAGGCTGAAGGCAGCAGGAAAGCCTGCAGCCCCCAGGTCTGTGGGGCTACGCAAGCGGTTCCCAAAGAGCTTTAGAACAAGGCATAGTTTTCCCTGCTGGCTCTTTGGGCGGGGGACCCATCTCCAGACGTATGGCCATTTTTGTGCCTGGCGCGGCGCCAAGTGGGAAAGGGTGGCTTTGAGGCTGAAGGCAGCAGGAAAGCTCGCAGCCCCCAGGTCTGTGGGGCTACACAAGCGGTTCCCAAAGAGCTTTAGAACAAGGCATAGTTTTCCCTGCTGCCTCTTTGGGCGGGGGACCCATCTCCAGCCGTATGGCCATTTTTGTGCCTGGCGCGGTGCCCAGTGGGAAAGGGTGGTTTTGAGGCTGAAGGCAGCATGAAAGCCCGCAGCCTCCAGGTATGTGGGGCTACGCAAGCGGTTCTCAAAGAGCTTTAGAACAAGGCATAGTTTTCCCTGCTGGCTCTTTGGGCGGGGGACCCATCTCCAGCCGTACGGCCATTTTTGTGCCTGGCGCGGCGCCAAGTGGGAAAGGGTGGTGTCGAGGCTGAAGGCAGCATGAAAGCCCGCAGCCCCCAGATCTGTGGGCTATGCAAGCGGTTCCCAAAGAGCTTTAGAACAAGGCATAGTTTTCCCTGCTGGCTCTTTGGGCAGGGTACCCATGTCTAGAAATAGGCCATTTTTGTGCCTGGCGCGGCGCCAAGTGGGAAAGGGTGGTTTTGAGGCTGAAGGCAGCAGGAAAGCTCGCAGCCCCCAGGTCTGTGGGGCTACACAAGCGGTTCCCAAAGAGCTTTAGAACAAGGCATATTTTTCCCTGCTGGCTCCTTGGGCGGGGGACCCATCTCCAGCCGTATGGCCATTTTTGTGCCTGGCGCTGCGCCAAGTGGCAAAGGGTGGTTTTGAGGCTGAAGGCAGCAGGAAAGCCCGCAGCCCCCAGGTCTGTGGGGCTACGCAAGCGGTTCCCAAAGAGCTTTAGAACAAGGCATAGTTTTCCATGCTGGCTCCTTGGGCGTGGGACCCATCTCCAGCCATATGGCCATTTTTGTGCCTGGCGCGGCGCCAAGTGGGAAAGGGTGGTTTTGAGGCTGAAGGCGCCACGAAAGCCTGCCGCCCGAGGTTTTCTTAATGAGTTTTCTTAATGATGTCTCCACAGTGTTAAGTTTTGCAGGATTTGAAAAAGTAATAGACACAGTGAAATTGAATCTATTGGAAACTTCCATACCTTTCCCTCCCTCTAAAATCTCTGCTGTCCTGTAGTATCCACTGCCTGCAGCTGCTGTTGCAGGAGCAGACAGAGTGGTATCAGATTTAGAAAAAAGGGACATCATTAAGAGGATTCACTCGCCTTATTTTTCACCGGTGTGGCCAGTAAAGAAACCAAAAAGGCAATAGCAGTTCACAGTAGATTACCAAAAGTTGGATGCCAACACTGCAGCCCTGACTGCTGCGGTTCCAAATATCGCGGAAATTGTGACAATGATACAAGGAGCTGCCCATCCTTGGAGGGTTGCCTTAGATGTTAAAGACATATTTTTTTATGATTCTCCTCCTTGAGCAGGACAAGGCGTAGTTTGCATTCACATGGAAAGGAGTCCAATATACCTTTAACCGCTTTCCGCAAGGATACAAACATTCCCCCACTATTGCCCATAATGCTTTGGCTAAAGTGCTAACAGAGATTCCTGTTTCACAGGGATGTACAGTATACCAATATATTATTGATGACATCTTAATAGGGGAGAGAACAAAGAAAGTGTACAAGACATGATGCAAAACATCCGAAAAACATTATCAGATTTGGGATTGGAAATTCCCGACTCAAAGTGTCAGGGACCAGCACAGGAAGTTAAATTCCTGGGGGGTCTGGTGGATTAAGGGAGCTGCTTCTGTCCCTCAGGATACCCTGGAAAAAATAGAACATGGCCAGAATCCATCCAGCGTGAAGGAGTTACAGCAAGTCCTGGGACTTTAAGTTATTGGCGTAAACACGTCCCTGGCTTTTCCATCATTGCTCGCCCCCTTCATAGCTTGCCAAAAAAGGGTAAATCCTGGGTGTGGACTGAAGAACACACTAATGCTCTGCAATTACTAATAAAGGAGCTAAGGTTATTCCAACAGCTTGGTCCTATGCATCCAACTGACCCTGTCCATGTAGAATGGGGGTTCAGTGAACATGGTTCCCGTTGTAATTTATGGCAGAAGGGACCAGCAGGACCGGAGAGACCATTAGAATTTTGCTCCCACTCCTTCAATGATACTGAGAGCAGATATTCAGACCTGGAGAAGGGTTTACTGTCCCTGGTGCGAGCGTTGCAACGAGCAGAGCAGATAAGAAGAGAACAGAGTGTGATCTTTCCTGGGACCTTTTCGCCTCCTAGATGTGGTCCATAAAGGGACACCACCACCAGCTGGCATTGCCCAGAGGCCTACAGTTCGAAAGTGGTATGCTTATTTAGAAGGCATTATTGAAATCAAGCCAGTCTCTGAAGGCAGTGTTAAAGTATCCAAGGCTACTTCACAAGGATACCAAAGGATATAGATGGTGCCCTATTGTTCCAATCCCCACCAAATAGACCATCTCCGATCCAAGAAGCTCCTCCTTTGAAGGAAGGCAGTGATCTTACAGGAGTGTGGATTACTGGTGTGTCATCTCACCGTGAAAACCATAAGTGGAAATATAAGGCCGTAGCACCGGAAGTAACAACGGAAGAAAGAGCGATTGAAACAGGGGAGGGTAGTGCACAAGTAGGGGAACTCAGAGCTGTCCTACTAGCTGCACAACATGGAGCCACCTCCTTTTACACTGACTCATATGCTGTTTTTAAAGGAGCCACTGAATGGATAGGACACTGGGCAGCCAATGATTGGCAGGTGAATAGAGTCCCAATCTGGGAGACAGATAGTTGGAAGCAACTGTTGGAAATAGGAGGACAGAGAACACTGCACATTGCTTGGGTAAAAGGCCACGATCGTTCAAACTCGATCACTGCTCAGTTCAACCAACAGGTAGATGGCCTCACGCGGCTACAACAAATTGACATTGTAGATGATGGTCGGGAATGGGACCGCTTACTTGAATCGTTACATATTAAGCCTGGCCATACAGGCCGTACTGATCTGTATCAGGAAGGACTAGCCCGGGGGTGGCCTGTGTCGGTTAAGCTGTGCGAACAAGTAGTAACTGCCTGGTCACAATGTCGCCTACGACTCAGCAAAGATCATCCGAGTAAGGCGCCTCCCTTACACATGCGGGACAAGAAAGCGTTGTGGCATTCATGGCAGATTGATTATATTGGGCCCTTGAGATCATCAGGTGGGAAAAGATATGTCCTGGTAGGAGTGGAGATTATCTCCAGCCTCAGTATGGCCAGCAGTTTCAAACCAGCTACCAGGGACAACACAGTGAAAGGCCTAAAAGGGTGGCTCAGCACACTTCCCCTTCCCGAGGAAATCCAAAGTGATAACGGTTCACACTTTACCGCTTCGGTGGTACAAGATTGGGCCAAAGAAGAAGGGATTCGATGGGTATTTCATACTCCCTATTATCCTCAGGCTAATGGCATTGTTGAATGCACCAACGGATTGGTTAAACGTTTTGCAAAAACTCATAAATCATAAGGGAAGGTGAAGAAGGCACCTTGCCCACCGAAATTCGAAAAGTAATATGGGATAATGCAATTGAGTTTGAGAGAAAATTTCAATCCTGGTGGTATCTGGTTAATTTCACCTACGATCCCACTGAGAGCAAAGCCACAGCTTTTGTCTTAACGATACGCAATGCCTCAGTATACACCATATACCCAATCATTGCACTGGGGTTGAATCACCAAGGAGCTCTACTCTATCCAACACAGCACAGAGGTTGGGCACGACAAAATGAGACTAAATGGCAAACTGCTGATGTTGACGCATGCGTTTCACGAGACCAACAAGGATACATTTGTGAGAGTAATACTCTCAAAGCACAAGACCTTTGTCTTGACACCAACCAGAATGTTTGTCACTTTGAGACACATCCCGATGAAACCCCAGAGACTGTGCTTGACTATATTGGGAAAGGGTGCGTTAGCATGAGGTCTCCCTGTAGTCTTGTATTACAGACGACAAAGGCTTGAGACCATGGCCACTCTGGGTCTCTTTGACTACAAACAACAGGGAATAAAAAGGTAAAACTGAATAGCATCAATTCCATCTGCCAATTCGTCATTTTAGAATTTGGGCCTCCAGGTAGCCATACATCATAAAAGTAGTATTATTGCCAGGATCAATGTCAGGATTCCCTGGAGACATTCAAAGGTAGCGTAGGCCAATCCGTCTGTACAGCTCATCCAAGGTTCCTGTAAGACATAAAGGAAAAGAAAATCTGCTCGGTCTTATTCGACCGACGGGGTTAAAAAGAAGGTGCGGTCCACCGGGTGCTGATCCGGTGTATCTTCCCTGAACAATCCTTGGCTTCCCATGCATAGGGATTTTTGGGAGTAGCTAGCACCATCGGCACCGTCCCATTTTGAGGCATTTTCACTAGCACAGGTAGTCCAGGGTGAAATCTTCCGGGGTATTTTCCCGGTTCATTGGCAGCCTTTGGAGAGATAATATTGGCAGGTACACAGAAAGCTTTCATTTTAGGACAGCCGTCTCCACTCCATCTGTTATTTAGTTGATAGATGGCATCATCCAATCGCAAATGCCAACCAGGTTCATGACTTTTTGCAAAACGCTTAACCAATCTATTGGTGCGTTCAACAATGCCATTAGCCTGGGGATAATAGGGAGTACGAAATACCCATCGAATCCCTTCTTCTTTGGCCCAATCTTGTACCACCGAAGCGGTAAAGTGTGAAACGTTATCACTCTGGATTTCCTCGGGAAGGGGAAGTGTGCTGAGCCACCCTTTTAGGCCTTTCACTGTGTTGTCCCTGGTAGCTGGTTTGAAACTGCTGGCCATACTGAGGCTGGAGATAATCTCCACTCCTACCAGGACATATCTTTTCCCACCTGATGATCTCAAGGGCCCAATATAATCAATCTGCCATGAATGCCACAACGCTTTCTTGTCCCGCATGTGTAAGGGAGGCGCCTTACTCGGATGATCTTTGCTGAGTCGTAGGCGACATTGTGACCAGGCAGTTACTACTTGTTCGCACAGCTTAACCGACACAAGCCACCCACCTTCCCGATACAGGTCAGGACGGCCTGTGCGGCCACGTTTAACATGTAACGATTCAAGTAAGCGTTCCCATTCCCGACCATCATCTACAATGTCAATTTGCTGTAGCCGCGTGAGGCTATCTACCTGTTGGTTGAATTGAGCAGTCATCGAGTTTGAACGATCATGGCCTTTTACCCAACCAATGTGCAGTGTTCTCTGTCCTCCTATTTCCAACAGTTGCTTCCAACTATCTGTCTCCCGGATTGGGACTCTATTCACCTGCCAATCGTTGGCTGCCCAGTGTCCTATCCATTCAGTGGCTCCTTTAAAAACAGCATATGAGTCAGTGTGAATGTAAGTAGCCCCATGTTGTGCAGCTAGTAGGACAGCTCTGAGTTCCCCTACTTGTGCCCTACCTTCTCCTGTTTCAATTGCTCTTTCCCCTGTTGCCACTTCCAGTGCTACGGCCTTATATTTCCACTTATGGTTTTCACGGTGAGATGACGCACCATTAAACCACACTCCTGTAAGATCACTGCCTTCTTTCAGAGGAGGAGCTTCTTGGATCGGAGATGGTCTATTTGGTGGGGATTGGAACAATAGGGCACCATCTATATCCTTCTGGAGCATGGATACTTTGATACTACCTTCAGAGATTGGCATGATATCATTAATGCCTTCTAAATAAGCATACCACTTTCGAACTGTGGGTTTCTGGGCAATGCCGGCTGGCGGTGCTGTCCCTTTACGGACCACATCTAGGAGTCGAAAAGGGCCCCGAACAATCACGCTCTGTTCTCTCCTTATCTGCTCTGCTCGTTGCAACGCTCGCACCAGGGACAGTAAACCCTTCTCCAGGTCTGAATATCTGCTCTCAGTATCATTAAGGCGTGAGAGCTAAATTCTAATGGTCTCTCCGGCCTTGTTGGTTTCTTTACTGGCCACACCGGTGAATTATAAGGCGAGTGAATCCTCTTAATCATGTTTCTTTTTTCTAAATCTGATACCACCCCATCTGCTTCTGCAAGTGCAGCTGCAGGCAGTGGGTACTGTCGGTCGTTGGTAATTTTAGAAGGAGGTAAAAGTATAGATGTTTCTAATAGCCCCAATTTAACTGTGTCTAATCCTTTTTTGCGTCCTGCAAAACTCCACACAGTTCCATCTCCATCTGGGAGTTTCCACATTCGCCCACGCAGTACGTCAAATCCTAGGAGGTTAGTACGCGAGGCACCCACTAACGCTTCTGCCCTAGTCATTCGCTGCTCTCCCGGCAACCAGAGGTTAATTTTTGCAGTGGGGCATGTTTTTACCGCACCATCAATTCCTGTGAAGTTGACTCTGCGTCGGGTGGGATTTATACCTAGAAGTTGTGCTGTTTCGTTAGTGATTGCAGACATTTGGGCTCCGGTATCAATAATAAAATTGACCAATATCTTCCGGGGGTCCAACAGGAATGACAATAACGGGTTCGGAGTCTTTATGAGAGCGCCATTGGATTGCTAGTACCTGCCGGACAGGGTGGCTCGCTGCCCTCCCCGGGGATAGGAGTGTTTTGGCCGGGACTCTGTCAAATCAATCAAGTTACGTTCCGGTGCAGAAGGCACAATTTTCTCACGGCTTGGGGATTCTCTGGTTAGACTTTTCTCCCCAGCCGCATTATTCTTTCTAGTTAGAGATTGGACTAGCGTACGGAGATCTCCCGTAGGATCACCGTGCAAGAATTGTCGGGGCACCCCTAATTGTAGGGCTTTACGCCACAACTCATTCCGGTCCTTATCAGGCTTAAACCTTCCCTCTGATTTAGGGTTTTGAGTGTGAGTTTGGACTTGGCGAACCTTTCGCGGGTGTTCGGAGGATTCCTCACTAGTTTGGCTGGCCCAGCCGATTCGGCGCCCATATTGATCTATTTCCTGTACATTCCAGGTGGGCATGTAGTGACGACGGCCCCGCCCATGAGCACCCCGAGCATCCCGTATACGATCTTGAGTGCGAACAAGGAACGGTTTCAGGCAATCGGGAAGACCACGGATGAGAGGGGCTAATCGATCCGGGTCGATAGGGGCTGACATTGGGGATTTCCGAAATTCCTCTCTGTCATACATGGCTTGCAGACAAGCTGCTTTCCGTACAGCCGCAAAGAGATCAGAGTAGCCTGTAGCTCTAATCTCTAACGGCTCCCCCCTCTCTCGCGGATCCATACCCCCTGCCCAATAGGCTGCTCGAGCGGTTAGGGAATAATTATGATCCCCAGGCATAGTGGTTAAAAACACTCCTGGTCCCCAAGAGTCTCCTGCTTCTTCCTCACTCAGCATAATTCTGTGCCCCCCTTCAGAAGAAACTCGCCACACGTACTCAACAGCTGACTCTTCTGGTCGCCTCGAATATTTCTCCCTTATTTTTGTTAACTCGGTTGGTGTCCATGGAACGGTACGCACAGTGGTGTGAATTTCATCACCATCATCAACTGCAGTTTCAGTTTTAACCAGAGGACGTAAAGGAAAAACTTGGGATTTCAAAGTAAAAGTCCTTTCCTCCTCATCTTCTTCGTCATCCTCACTATTAGACAAAAAATCTCCGGTCTGGGTTCCGGAATTTGGATAACACAGTAACTTACGAATCTGCTGGACCTGGGTCGAGGGCTGCATTTTATCTAAGAGCCCGGTCACCCTTTCAATAACATTTTAAGTTGGCGATTTTTCACTCCCAAGTTGAGCATTCCGGTTTCCTAAACATTCATTCTCACTCACAAGCTTACCGACTTGAGTTCTTAATCTTTCTCCTGTCTCCTTTTGCAAGGCTAATGATGACTTCAGCACCTCATTCTCCGATTTCAGGGTTGCATATTCTACAGCTGAAATCAGATTAGGAGCAGGGGTTTCTCTAGCTTCTTGTTGTGCACAAGATAAACAGGCGCCTAACACAGCACACTATCAGGCCAATCGCGTTTAATATGTGTTAAACTATTACGATTTGGAGACACTAATAGTGGGCTGCACCTTCAGTCTAGTCGTGCTCCTGAACCAGCACGGCCTCTCTCAAGTTTTGGTCGCGTTCAGTGAGAAAGCGAAACGACTAGCTACTGAAACAGTGCAGTTTATTTAAACAACAGATATACAGGTTCTTTAGGATTGCCGGTGATAAATACACTGTCTGCAAAGCACGTGCAAATAAAGACATTGTTAAATATACAAACGCGCGACAAAATTATAAACGATACAGCCTGGCTATAAATGTAGGGTAGAGATTCTCTAGAGAAATTTCTAGAGTCCCCAAGAAAGCACTCGGTGTAATCAAAGTCTTACCCAAAGGTGTCCTTATGGGGGGAAGAAAGGCTCAGCCCGTCGACTGATCCCAGAAAACAGCGGTGGGATTCTTCGCGATGGTGTCTTCCCTGACATCCCCCCTCTCTTGGGCTATTTTTATATTATTTTTTTATCTTCAAAGTGGAGTTTGAGTGACTTTAGTCATATGTACCTTTATTATGATTAATGTACTCAAGGAGGAGTGTTCACACCTCGGGGGCGGATAGCCTCCGGGATGGAGGTGTGTTTTGGTACATTGTGGTGAGCAAAGTTCGCACAAAAGGACAGCATTTCATCAACATTTGACGAAATGTTGGCTCGGGTAGCGTGTAGGCCGCTTATCAGTTCCGTAGTACCATCTCGTCCCCATATCTGCTATTCGTCACAAGGGAAGGCCACGGAACAAGCGCGTTCCGTTCCATCCCTCGTGTAGTTTCGCAAACAACCTTGTACAGGGAATCACAGCTGTTGCATTCTTCCTGTGCTAGCTGCGGCTGTATTCTACCTCAGAAGCCTCTTGATTTTATGACTTTCCTTAATGTGTGAACAATGCTGTATTTTTGTATTCTTGGCCAATTTAGTAATTATTCCACAAGAACACACATTGGTTGCCGATTTATCAACGGGTCTAATCACCACAGGCCAACTGTAATTAAAACCATCTATGTAGACTCTACCAAAGCGGACAAATACAACACTGATTGTTACAAAATTATGGAGCCAAATTCAGATTGCTGGCACAATTTCACTTTCATCAAACCTACAGTAGTGTACTGTATTTGGGGCTACAAGGGCACAGAATTGTTATTTGCATTTATGATTGACTCAAATACACCTGAACTTGCTGAAATGAATCCAGAACCTACACCCCACAAACTCTCAAAGGCTCTCTCTTCTAAGAGAAAAAAAAACACCTCTCTCTTTTCTAAGCCCTCCATTAGACTAACTCCTTACATTTTCAACATTGGCCCTTACGTTATTAAACACACACAGGTCAACAACAGGTACTCTTTAATCCCACATATACCCTCAAACGAGCAGAATTGTCAATGCAGATTAAAATCTCTGCGATCAAACCCACCTGCTTACCATTCCTGAGTACATCTTATGCAGAATGGTCAGCATGGTTACGCAAACGAACTCTTGCCACTTCACACGGACGGAAGAGGGATGCGACTGGTATCTTAGGAACAGGCCTGGGAGTCTTGAATAGTATAGATGCTGAGATACTTGCCAACAAACAGTCACAACCACTACTGATCTGGACAAATTAAGACATCCCCTACGGTCCTCTCTATTAGCATTGGGAAACCACCAACGGCTTTTATCGAATATATTGCCTCAATGGGAAGAAACGGGTGAAAAAGACCATCAGCTGATCACAGATGCACTTGGTACAACCCAAACCAATGTTTCCTTGGCTCTTAGTTGTATCCAAGCCCAATTGTGGGTGCAATCTATGACAGCCGCAATCATAAGGGAAGGTGAAGAAGGCACCTTGCCCACCGAAATTCGAAAAGTAATATGGGATAACGCAATTGAATTTGAGAAAAAATTTCAGTCCAGGTGGTATCTGGTTAATTTCACCTACGATCCCACTGAGAGCAAAGCCACAGCTTTTGTCTTAACGATACGCAATGCCTCAGTATACACCATATACCCAATCATTGCACTGGGGTTGAATCACCAAGGAGCTCTACTCTATCCAACACAGCACAGAGGTTGGGCACGACAAAATGAGACTAAATGGCAAACTGCTGATGTTGACGCATGCGTTTCACGAGACCAACAAGGATTCATTTGTGAGAGTAATACTCTCAAAGCACAAGACCTTTGTCTTGACACCAATCAGAATGTTTGTCACTTTGAGACACATCCCGATGAAACCCCAGAGACTGTGCTTGACTATATTGGGAAAGGGTGCGTTAGCATGAGGTCTCCCTGTAGTCTTGTATTCAGAGATGGCATAGTAATCACTCAAATCTTTGTGTTTGAACTTTACTAACACAAAGTTACGGGATGCGACTTCAATTATTAAGCTCCTGTTACGTCTTTTCAATTGCTACAACCTAATTATACGTTGATTAGAGATTGTTGCCTACCCCTATCGGAATGAATCTCTCCCTGGTGAAGAAGCTGATAAACACAATGAATTGAAGCAACTCTTGAAAGAGGCCCAAGAAAATAGACAGACAACTTTGATTACCGTCCATCATCAGGTTGAAGAAATACACCAAGCGTTGGAAAGAGTGAAGAGAGGCGGAGGACATAGATGGGGAGATACTCTTTTTGGATGGTCACCGACAGTTACAGGACTTTATAACAAGATGCTTCACTCTGTTGTTGTTTTACTAATACTCACTGTATTGTGCTTTGCTTAGACAATTCTTTTGCATGTTAGACTTTGGATTATGATGAAAAGTTTAAATCGCTTGATCACTCCGCGAGCAGGATTTCCACTTGATATCCCTCACCAAAAGAACACATGTGATCTTTCTTATCAATGTTGAATACGTCGACCTTGACTGACTGTAGACAAAGTTTTCCCTGCAGGCTCTTTGGGCGGGGGACCCATCTCCAGCCATACGGCCATTTTTGTGCCTGGCGCGGTGCCCAGTGGGAAAGGGTGGTTTTGAGGCTGAAGGCAGCAGGAAAGCCCGCAGCCCCCAGGTCTGTGGGGCTACGCAAGCGGTTCCCAAAGAGCTTTAGAACAAGGCATAGTTTTCCCTGCTGGCTCATTGTTGGTGCTACCAATCTCCAGCCGTATGGCCATTTTTGTGCCTGGCGCGGTGCCAAGTGGGAAAGGGTGGTTTTGAGGCTGAAGGCAGCAGGAAAGCCTGCATCTCCCAGGTCTGTGGGGCTACGCAAGTGGTTCCCAAAGACCTTTAGAACAAGGCATAGTTTTCTCTGCTGGCTCTTTGGGCGGGGGACCCATCTCCAGCCGTATGGCCATTTTTGTGCCTGGCACGGCGCAAAGTGGGAAAGGGTGGTTTTGAGTGAGAAGACAGCAGGAAAGCCTGCAGCCCCCAGGTCTGTGGGGCTACGCAAGCGGTTCCCAAAGAGCTTTAGAACAAGGCATAGTTTTCCCTGCTGGCTCTTTGGGCGGGGGACCCATCTCCAGCGATAGGCCTTTTTTGTGCCTGGCCCGGCGCTCAGACGTAAAGGGTGGTGACGAGGCTGAAGGCAGCAGGAAAGCCCGCAGCCCCCAGGTCTGTGGGGCTATGCAAGCGGTTCCCAAAGAGCTTTAGAACAAGGCATAGTTTTCCCTGCTGGCTCTTTGGGCAGGGGACCCATCTCCAGCCTTATGGCCATTTTTGTGCCTGGCGCGGCGCCAAGTGGGAAAGGGTGGTTTTGAGGCTGAAGGCAGCAGGAAAGCCTGCAGCCCCCAGGTCTGTGGGGCTACGCAAGCGGTTCCCAAAGAGCTTAAGAACAAGGCACATTTTTCCCTGCTGGTTCTTTGGGCGGGGGTCCCATCTCCAGCCATATGGCAATTTTTGTGCCTGGCCCGGCGCCAAGTGGGAAAGGGTGGTGTCGAGGCTGAAGGCAGCAGGAAAGCCCACAGCCCCCAGGTCTGTGGGGCTACGCAAGCGTTTCCCAAAGAGCTTTAGAAAAAGGCATAGTTTTCCCTGCTGGCTCTTTGGGCGGGGCACCCATCTCCAGCCATGTGGCCATTATTGTGCTTGGCGCGGCACCAAATGGGAAAGGGTGGTTTTGAGGCTGAAGGCAGCAGGAAGGCCCGCAGCTCCCAGGACTGTGGGGCTATGCAAGCGGTTCCCAAAGAGCTTTAGAACAAGGCATAGTTTTCCCTGCTGGCTCCTTGGGCGGGGGACCCATCTCCAGCCGTATGGCCATTATTGTGCTTGCTGCGGCGACAAGTGGGAAAGGGTGTTTTTGAGGCTGAAGGCAGCAGGAAAGCCTGCAGCCCCCAGGTCTGTGGGGCTACGCAAGCGGTTCCCAAAGAGCTTTAGAACAAGGCATAGTTTTCCCTGCTGGCTCTTTGGGCGGGGGACCCATCTCCAGCCGTATGGCCATTTTTGTGCCTGGCGCGGCGCCAAGTGGGAAAGGGTGGTGTCGAGGCTGAAGGCAGCAGGAAAGCCCGCAGCCGCAAGGTCTGTGGGGCTACGCAAGCGGTTCCCAAAGACCTTTAGAACAAGGCATAGTTTTCCCTGCTGGCTCCTTGGGCGGGGGACCCATCTCCAGCCGTATGGCCATTTTTGTGCCTGGCGCGGCGCTAAGTGGGAAAGTGTGGTGTCGAGGCTGAAGGCAGCAGGAAAGCCCGCAGCCCCCAGGTCTGTGGGGCTGCGCAAGCGGTTCCCAAAGACCTTTAGAACAAGGCATATTTTTCCCTGCTGGCTCTTTGGGCGTCGCATAATTCTCCAGCTGTATGGCCATTTTTGTGCCTGGCGTGGCGCCAAGTGGGAAAGGGTGGTTTTGAGGCTGAAGGCAGCAGGAAAGCCTGCAGCCCCCAGGTCTGTGGGGCTACGCAAGCGGTTCCCAAAGAGCTTAAGAAGAAGGCACAGTTTTCCCTGCTGGTTCTTTGGGCGGGGGACCCATCTCCAGCCATATGGCAATTTTTGTGCCTGGCCCGGCGCCAAGTGGGAAAGGGTGGTGTCGAGGCTGAAGGCAGCAGGAAAGCCCACAGCCCCCAGGTCTGTGGGGCTACGCAAGCGTTTCCCAAAGAGCTTTAGAAAAAGGCATAGTTTTCCCTGCTGGCTCTTTGGGCCTGGGACCCATCTCCAGCCATGTGGCCATTATTGTGCTTGGCGCGGCACCAAATGGGAAAGGGTGGTTTTGAGGCTGAAGGCAGCACGAAGGCCCGCAGCTGCCAGGTCTGTGGGGCTATGCAAGCGGTTCCCAAAGAGCTTTAGAACAAGGCATAGTTTTCCCTGCTGGCTCTTTGGGCGGGGGTCCCATCTCCAGCCGTGTGGCCATTATTGTGCTTGGTGCGGCGACAAGTGGGAAAGGGTGTTTTTGAGGCTGAAGGCAGCAGGAAAGCCTGCAGCCCCCAGGTCTGAGGGGCTACAAAGCGGTTCCCAAAGAGCTTTAGAACAAGGCATAGTTTTCCCTGCTGGCTCCTTGGGCGGGGGACCCATCTCCAGCCGTATGGCCATTTTTGTGCCTGGCGCGGCGCTAAGTGGGAAAGTGTGGTGTCGAGGCTGAAGGCAGCAGGAAAGCCCGCAGCCCCCAGGTCTGTGGGGCTGCGCAAGCGGTTCCCAAAGAGCTTTAGAACAAGGCATAGTTTTCCCTGCTGGCTCTTTGGGCATGGGACCCATCTCCAGCCGTATGGCCATTTTTGTGCCTGGCGCGGCGTCAAGTGGGAAAGGGTGGTTTTGAGGCTGAAGGCAGCAGGAAGGCCCGCAGCTCCCAGGTCTGTGGGGCTGCGCAAGCGGTTCCCAAAGAGCTTTAGAACAAGGCATAGTTTTCCCTGCTGGCTCCTTGGGCGGGGACCCATCTCCAGCCGTATAGCCATTATTGTGCTTGGCGCGGCGCCCAGATGGAAAAGGGTGTTGTCGAGGCTGAAGGCAGCAGGAAAGCCCGCAGCCCCCAGGTCTGTGGGGCTACGCAAGCGGTTCCCAAAGAGCTTTAGAACAAGGCATAGTTTTCCCTGCTGGCTCCTTGGGCGGGGGACCCATCTCCAGCCATATGGCCATTTTTGTGCCTGGCGCGGCGACAATTGGGAAAGGGTGGTGTCGAGTCTGAAGGCAGCAGGAAGGCCCGCAGCTCCCAGGTCTGTGGGGCTGCGCAAGCGGTTCCCAAAGAGCTTTAGAACAACGCATAGTTTTCCCTGCTGGCTCTTTGGGCGGGGGACCCATCTCCAGCCGTATAGCCATTATTGTGCTTGGCGCGGCGCCCAGATGGAAAGGGTGATGTCGAGGCTGAAGGCAACAGGAAAGGCCGCAGCCCCCAGGTCTGTGGGGCTACGCAAGCGGTTCCCAAAGAGCTTTAGAACAAGGCATAGTTTTCCCTGCTGGCTCTTTGGGCATGGGAACCATCTCTGGCCATATGGCCATTTTTGTGCCTGGCGTGGCGCCAAGTGGGAAAGGGTGGTTTTGAGGCTGAAGGCAGCAGGAAAGCCTGCAGCCCCCAGGTCTGTAGGGCTACGCAAGCGGTTCCCAAAGAGCTTTAGAACAAGGCACAGTTTTCCCTGCTGGCTCTTTGGGCGGGGGACCCATCTCCAGCCATATGGCAATTTTTGTGCCTGGCGCGGTGCCAAGTGGGAAAGGGTGGTTTTGAGGCTGAAGGCAGCAGGAAAGCCTGCAGCCCCCAGGTCTGTAGGGCTACGCAAGCGGTTCCCAAAGAGCTTTAGAACAAGGCACAGTTTTCCCTGCTGGCTCTTTGGGCGGGGGACCCATCTCCAGCCATATGGCAATTTTTGTGCCTGGCGCGGTGCCAAGTGGGAAATGGTGGTGTCGAGGCTGAAGGCAGCAGGAAGGCCCGCAGCTCCCACGTCTGTGGGGCTACGCAAGCAGTTCCCAAAGAGCTTTAGAACAAGGCATAATTTTCCCTGCTGGCTCTTTGGGCGGGGGACCCATCTCCAGCCAGATGACCATTTTTGTGCCTGGCGCTGCGCCAAGTGGGAAAGGGTGGTTTTGAGGCTGAAGGCAGCAGGAAAGCCCGCAGCCCCCAGGTCTGTGGGGCTATGCAAGCGGTTCCCAAAGAGCTTTAGAACAAGGCATAGTTTTCCCTGCTGGCTCTTTGGGCGTGGCACCCATCTCCAGCCGTACAGCCATTTTTGTGCCTGGCGCGGCGCCAAGTGGTAAAGGGTGGTGTCGAGGCTGAAGGCAGCAGGAAAGCCTGCAGCCCCCAGGTCTGTGGGGCTACGCAAGCGGTTCCCAAAGAGCTTTAGAACAAGGCATAGTTTTCCCTGCTGGCTCTTTGGGCGGGGGACCCATCTCTAGCCATAGGCCTTTTTTGTGCCTGGCCCGGCGCCAAGTGGGAAAGGGTGGTGTTGAGGCTGAAGGCAGCAGGAAGGCTTGCAGCCCCCAGGTCTGTGGGGCTACGCAAGCAGTTCCCAAAGAGCTTTAGAACAAGGCATAGTTTTCCCTGCTGGCTCTTTGGGCGGGGGACCCATCTCCAGCCGTATGGCCATTTTTGTGCCTGGCGCGGCGACAATTGGGAAAGGGTGGTGTCGAGTCTGAAGGCAGCAGGAAAGCCCGCAGCCCCCAGGTCTGTGGGGCTACGCAAGCCGTTCCCAAAGACCTTTAGAACAAGGCACAGTTTTCCCTGCTGGCTCTTTGGGCGGGGGACCTATCTCCAGCCATATGGCCATTTTGGTGGCTGGCGCGGCGCCAAGTGGGAAAGGGTTTTGTCGAGGTGGAAGAGAGCAGCAAAGCCTGCAGCCCCCAGGTCTGTGGGGCTATGCAAGCGGTTCCGAAAGAGCTTTAGAACAAGGCATAGTTTTCCCTGCTGGCTCTTTGGGCGGGGGACCCATCTCCAGCCATAGGCCTTTTTTGTGCCTGGCCCGGCGCTCAGACGTAAAGGGTGGTGACGAGGCTGAAGGCAGCAGGAAAGACCGCAGCCCCCAGGTCTGTGGGGCTACACAAGCGGTTCCCAAAGACCTTTAGAACAAGGCACAGTTTTCCCTGCTGGCTCTTTGGACATGGGAACCATCTCTGGCCATATGGCCATTTTTGTGTCTGGCGCGGCGCCAAGTGGGAAAGGGTGGTGTCGAGGCTGAACGCAGCATGAAGGTCCGCTGCCCCCAGGTCTGTGGGACAACGCAAGCGGTTCGCAAAGAGATTTAGATCAAGGCATAATTTTCCCTGCTGGCTCTTTGGGCGGGGGACCCATCTCCAGCCGTATGGCCATTTTTGTGCCTGGCACGGCGCAAAGTGGGAAAGGGTGGTTTTGAGGCTGAAGGCAGCAGGAAACCCTGCAGCCCGCAGGTCTGTGGGGCTACGCAAGCGGTTCCCAAAGAGCTTTAGAACAAGGCATAGTTTTCCCTGCTGGCTCTTTGGGCGGGAGACCCATCTCCAGCCGTATGCCCATTCTTGGGCCTGGCGCGGCACCAAGTGGGAAAGGGTGGTGTCGAGGCTGAAGGCAGCAGGAAAGCCCGCAGCCCCCAGGTCTGTGGGGCTACGCAAGCGGTTCCCAAAGAGCTTTAGAACAAGGCATAGTTTTCCCTGCTGGCTCTTTGGGCGGGGGACCCGTCTACAGCCATATGGCCATTTTTGTGCCTGGCGCGGCGCCAAGTGGGAAAGTGTGGTTTTGAGGCTGAAGGCAACAGGGAAGCCTGCAGTCCCCAGGTCTGTGGGGCTACGCAAGCGGTTCCCAAAGATCTTTAGAACAAGGCATAATTTTCCATTCTGGCTCCTTGGGCAGGGGAGCCATCTCCAGCCGTATGGCCATTTTTGTGCCTGGCGTGGCGCCAAGTGGGAAAGGGTGTTGTCGAGGCTGAAGGCAGCAGGAAAGCCCGCAGCCCCCAGGTCTGTGGGACAACGCAAGCGGTTCCCAAAGAGCTTTATAACAAGGCATAGTTTTCCCTGCTGGCTCTTTGGGCGGGGGACCCATCTCCAGCCATATGGCCATTTTGGTGGCTGGCGCGGCGACAATTGGGAAAGGGTGGTGTTGAGGCTGAAGGCAGCAGGAAAGCCCGCAGCCCCCAGGTCTGTGGGGCTACGCAAGCGGTTCCCAAAGAGCTTTAGAACAAGGCATAGTTTTCCCTGCTGGCTCTTTGGGCGGGGGACCCATCTCCAGCCGTATGGCCATTTTTGTGCCTGGCGCGGCGCCAAGTGGGAAAGGGTGGTGTCGAGGCTGAAGGCAGCAGCAAAGCCCACAGCCCCCAGGTCTGTGGGACAACGCAAGCGGTTCCCAAAGAGCTTTATAACAAGGCACAGTTTTCCCTGCTGGCTCTTTGGGCGGGGGACCCATCTCCAGCCATATGGCCATTTTTGGGCCTGGCGCGGCACCAAGTGGGAAAGGGTGGTGTCGAGGCTGAAGGCAGCATGAAGGCCCGCAGCCCCCAGGTCTGTGGGGCTACGCAAGCGGTTCCCAAAGAGCTTTAGAACAAGGCATAGTTTTCCCTGCTGGCTCTTTGGGCGGGAGACCCATCTCCAGCCGTATGGCCATTCTTGGGCCTGGCGCGGCACCAAGTGGGAAAGGGTGGTGTCGAGGCTGAAGGCAGCAGGAAAGCCCGCAGCCCCCAGGTCTGTGGGACAACGCAAGCGGTTCCCAAAGACCTTTAGAACTAGGCATAGTTTTCCCTGCTGCCTCCTTGGGCGTGGGACCCATCTCCAGCCGTATGGCCATTTTTGTGCCTGGCGCGGCGCCAAGTGGTAAAGGGTGGTGTTGAGGCTGAAGGCAGCAGGAAGGCTTGCAGCCCCCAGGTCTGTGGGGCTACGCAAGCAGTTCCCAAAGAGCTTTAGAACAAGGCATAGTTTTCCCTGCTGGCTCTTTGGGCGGGGGACCCATCTCCAGCCGTATGGCCATTTTTGAGCCTGGCGCAGCACATAGTGGCGAAGGGTGGTGTCGAGTCTGAAGGCAGCAGGAAAGCCCGCAGCCCCCAGGTCTGTGGGGCTATGCAAGCGGTTCCCAAAGACCTTTAGAACAAGGCACAGTTTTCCCTGCTGGCTCTTTGGGCGTGGGACCCATCTCCAGCCATATGGCCATTTTGGTGGCTGGCGCGGCGCCAGTGGGAATGGGTTTTGTCGAGGCGCAAGAGAGCAGCAAAGCCTGCAGCCCCCAGGTCTGTGGGGCTACGCAAGCGGTTCCCAAAGAGCTTTAGAACAAGGCATAGTTTTCCCTGCTGGCTCCTTGGGCGGGGGACCCATCTCCTGCCGTATGGCCATTTTTGTGCCTGGCGCGGCGCCAAGTGGGAAAAGGTGGTTTTGAGGCTGAAGGCAGCAGGAAAGCCCGCAGCCCCCAGGTCTGTGGGGCTACGCAAGCGGTTCCAAAGACCTTTAGAACAAGGCATAGTTTTCCCTGCTGGCTCTTTGGGTGGGGGACCCATCTCCAGCCGTATGGCCATTTTTGTGCCTGGCGCGGCGCCAAGTGGGAAAGGGTGATTTTGAGGCTGAAGGCAGCAGCAAAGCCCGCAGCCCCCAGGTCTGTGGGGCTACGCAAGCGGTTCCCAAAGAGCTTTAGAACAAGGCATAGTTTTCCCTGCTGGCTCTTTGGGCGGGGGACCCATCTCCAGCCGTATGGCCATTTTTGTGCCTGGCGCGGCGCCAAGTGGGAAAGGGTGGTTTTGAGGCTGAAGGCAGCAGGAAAGCCCGCAGCCCCCAGGTCTGTGGGGCTACGCAAGCGGTTCCCAAAGAGCTTTAGAACAAGGCATAGTTTTCCCTGCTGGCTCCTTGGGCGGGGACCCATCTCCAGCCGTATAGCCATTATTGTGCTTGGCGCGGCGCCCAGATGGAAAGGGTGTTGTCGAGGCTGAAGGCAGCAGGAAAGCCCGCAGCCCCCAGGTCTGTGGGGCTACGCAAGCGGTTCCCAAAGAGCTTTAGAACAAGGCATAGTTTTCCCTGCTGCCTCTTTGGGCGGGGGACCCATCTCCAGCCATGTGGCCATTATTGTGCTTGGCGCGGCGCCAAGTGGGAAAGGGTGGTTTTGAGGCTGAAGGCAGCAGGAAAGCCTGCAGTTCCCAGGTCTGTGGGGCTACGCAAGCGGTTCCCAAAGAGCTT
The DNA here is from genome assembly GCF_028500815.1 of Rissa tridactyla. NCBI lineage: Eukaryota > Metazoa > Chordata > Aves > Charadriiformes > Laridae > Rissa > Rissa tridactyla. The sequence goes on along the minus strand of NC_071490.1, from coordinate 1,946,007 downwards.
TAGAACAAGGCATAGTTTTCCCTGATGGCTCTTTGGGCGGGGGACCCATCAGTAGCCATAGACCCTTTTTGTGCCTGGCCCGGCACCAAGTGGAAAAGGGTGGTGTCGAGGCTGAAGGCAGCAGCAAAGCCCGCAGCCCCCAGGTCTGTGGGGCTACGCAAGCGGTTCCCAAAGAGCTTTAGAACAAGGCATAGTTTTCCCTGCTGGCTCTTTGGGCACGGGACCCATCTCTGGCCATATGGCCATTTTTGTGCCTGGCGCGGCGCCCAGACGGAAAGGGTGGTTTTGAGGCTGAAGGCAGCAGGAAAGCCTGCAGTGCCAGGTCTGTGGGACAACGCAAGCGGTTCGCAAAGAGATTTAGATCAAGGCAGAATTTCCCCTGCTGGCTCTTTTGGCAGGGGACCCATGTCCAGCCGTATGGACATTTTTGTGCCTGGCGCGGCACCTAGTGGGAAATGGTGGTGTCGAGGCTGAAGGCAGCAGGAAAGCCCGCAGCCCCCAGGTCTGTGGGGCTACGCAAGCGGTTCCCAAAGACCTTTAGAACAAGGCATAGTTTTCCCTGCTGGCTCTTTGGGCGTGGCACACTTCTCCAGCCGTATGGCCATTCTTGGGCCTGGTGCGGCACCAATTGGGAAAGGGTGGTGTCGAGGCTGAAGGCAGCAGGAAAGCCCGCAGCCCCCAGGTCTGTGGGGCTACGCAAGCGGTTCCCAAAGAGCTTTAGAACAAGGCATAGTTTTCCCTGCTGGCTCTTTGGGCGGGGGACCCATCTCCAGCTGTATGGCCATTTTTGTGCCTGGCGTGGCGCCAAGTGGGAAAGGGTGGTTTTGAGGCTGAAGGCAGCACGAAGGCCCGCAGCCCCCAGGTCTGTGGGGCTACGCAAGTGGTTCCCAAAGAGCTTTAGAACAAGGCATAATTTTCCCTGCTGGCTCTTTGGGCGGGGGACCCATCTCCAGCCGTATGGCCATTTTTGTGCCTGGCGCGGCGCCAAGTGGGAAAGGGTGGTTTCGAGGCTGAAGGCAGCAGGAAAGCCCGCAGCCCCCAGGTCTGTGGGGCTGCGCAAGCGGTTCCCAAAGAGCTTTAGAACAAGGCATAGTTTTCCCTGCTGGCTCTTTGGGCGGGGCACACATCTCCAGCCGTATGGCCATTTTTGTGCCTGGCGCGGCGCCAAGTGGGAAAGGGTGGTGTCGAGGCTGAAGGCAGCAGGAAAGCCCGCAGCCCCCAGGTCTGTGGGGCTACGCAAGCGGTTCCCAAAGAGCTTTAGAACAAGGCATAGTTTTCCCTGCTGGCTCTTTGGGCATGGCACATTTCTCCAGCTGTATGGCCATTCTTGTGCCTGGCGCGGCGCCAAGTGGGAAAGGGTGGTTTTGAGGCTGAAGGCAGCAGGAAAGCCCGCAGCCCCCAGGTCTGTGGGGCTACGCAAGCGGTTCCCAAAGAGATTTAGACCAAGGCACAGTTTTCCCTGCTGGCTCTTTGGGCGGGGGTCCCATCTCCAGCCATATGGCAATTTTTGTGCCTGGCGCGGCACCAAGTGGGAAAGGGTGGTGTCGAGGCTGAAGGCAGCAGGAAAGCCCGAAGCCCCCAGGTCTGTGGGGCTACGCAAGCGGTTCCCAAAGAGCTTTAGAAAAAGGCATAGTTTTCCCTGCTGGCTCTTTGGGCGGGGGACCCATCTCCAGCCATGTGGCCATTATTGTGCCTGGCGTGGCGCCAAATGGGAAAGGGTGGTTTTGAGGCTGAAGGCAGCAGGAAGGCCCGCAGCTCCCAGGTCTGTGGGGCTACGCAAGCGGTTCCCAAAGAGCTTTAGAACAAGGCATAGTTTTCCCTGCTGGCTCTTTGGGCGGGGGACCCATCTCCAGCCGTATGGCCATTTTTGTGCCTGGCGCGGCGCCAAGTGGGAAAGGGTGGTGTCGAGGCTGAAGGCAGCAGGAAAACCCACAGCCCCCAGGTCTGTGGGACTACGCAAGCGGTTCCCAAAGAGCTTTAGAACAAGGCATAGTTTTCCCTGCTGGCTCTTTGGGCGTGGCACCCATCTCCAGCCGTATGGTCATTTTTGGGCCTGGCGCGGCACCAAGTGGGAAAGGGTGGTGTCGAGGCTGAAGGCAGCAGGAAGGCCCGCAGCCCCCAGGTCTGTGGGGCTACGCAAGCGGTTCCCAAAGAGCTTTAGAACAAGGCATAGTTTTCCCTGCTGGCTCTTTGGGCATGGGAACCATCTCTGGCCATATGGCCATTTTTGTGTCTGGCGCGGCGCCAAGTGGGAAAGGGTGGTTTTGAGGCTGAAGGCAGCAGGAAAGCCTGCAGCCCCCAGGTCTGTGGGGCTACGCAAGCGGTTCCCAAAGAGCTTTAGAAGAAGGCATAGTTTTCCCTGCTGGCTCTTTGGGCAGGGGACCCATCTCCAGCCGTATGGCCATTTTTGTGCCTGGCGCGGCGCCAAGTGGGAAAGGGTGTTGTCGAGGCTGAAGGCAGCAGGAAAGCCCGCAGCCCCCAGGTTTGTGGGGCTACGCAAGCGGTTCCCAAAGAGCTTTAGAACAAGGCATAGTTTTCCCTGATGGCTCTTTGGGCGTGGGAACCATCACCAGCCATAGACCCTTATTGTGCCTGGCCCGGCGCCAAGTGGAAAAGGGTGCTGACGAGGCTGAAGGCAGCAGGAAAGCCTGCAGCCCCCAGGTCTGTGGGGCTACACAAGCGGTTCCCAAAGAGCTTTAGAACAAGGCATAGTTTTCCCTGATGGCTCTTTGGGCGGGGGACCCATCAGTAGCCATAGACCCTTTTTGTGCCTGGCCCGGCACCAAGTGGAAAAGGGTGGTGTCGAGGCTGAAGGCAGCAGCAAAGCCCGCAGCCCCCAGGTCTGTGGGGCTACGCAAGCGGTTCCCAAAGAGCTTTAGAACAAGGCATAGTTTTCCCTGCTGGCTCTTTGGGCACGGGACCCATCTCTGGCCATATGGCCATTTTTGTGCCTGGCGCGGCGCCAAATGGGAAAGGGTGGTTTTGAGGCTGAAGGCAGCAGGAAAGCCTGCAGTGCCAGGTGTGTGGGACAACGCAAGCGGTTCGCAAAGAGATTTAGATCAAGGCAGAATTTTCCCTGCTGGCTCTTTTGGCAGGGGACCCATGTCCAGCCGTATGGACATTTTTGTGCCTGGCGCGGCACCTAGTGGGAAATGGTGGTGTCGAGGCTGAAGGCAGCAGGAAAGCCCGCAGCCCCCAGGTCTGTGGGGCTACGCAAGCGGTTCCCAAAGACCTTTAGAACAAGGCATAGTTTTCCCTGCTGGCTCTTTGGGCGTGGCACACTTCTCCAGCCGTATGGCCATTCTTGGGCCTGGCGCGGCACCAATTGGGAAAGGGTGGTATCGAGGCTGAAGGCAGCAGGAAAGCCCGCAGCCCCCAGGTCTGTGGGGCTACGCAAGCGGTTCCCAAAGAGCTTTAGAACAAGGCATAGTTTTCCCTGCTGGCTCTTTGAGCGGGGGACCCATCTCCAGCTGTATGGCCATTTTTGTGCCTGGCGTGGCGCCAAGTGGGAAAGGGTGGTTTTGAGGCTGAAGGCAGCACGAAGGCCCGCAGCCCCCAGGTCTGTGGGGCTACGCAAGTGGTTCCCAAAGAGCTTTAGAACAAGGCATAATTTTCCCTGCTGGCTCTTTGGGCGGGGGACCCATCTCCAGCCATATGGCCATTTTTGTGCCTGGCGCGGCGCCAAGTGGGAAAGGGTGGTGTCGAGGCTGAAGGCAGCAGGAAAGCCCGAAGCCCCCAGGTCTGTGGGGCTACGCAAGCGGTTCCCAAAGAGCTTTAGAAAAAGGCATAGTTTTCCCTGCTGGCTCTTTTGGGTGGGGGACCCATCTCCAGCCATATGGACATTTTTGTGCCTGGCGCAGCGCCAATTGGGAAATGGTGGTGTTGAGTCTGAAGGCAGCAGGAAGGCCCGCAGCTCCCAGGTCTGTGGGGCTACGCAAGCGGTTCCCAAAGAGCTTTAGAACAAGGCATAGTTTTCCCTGCTGGCTCTTTGGGCGGGGGACCCATCTCCAGCCGTATGGCAATTTTTGTGCCTGGCGCGGCGCCAAGTGGGAAAGGGTGGTGTCGAGGCTGAAGGCAGCAGGAAAACCCACAGCCCCCAGGTCTGTGGGGCTACGCAAGCGGTTCCCAAAGAGCTTTAGAACAAGGCATAGTTTTCCCTGCTGGCTCTTTGGGCGTGGCACACATCTCCAGCCGTATGGTCATTTTTGGGCCTGGCGCGGCACCAAGTGGGAAAGGGTGGTGTCGAGGCTGAAGGCAGCAGGAAAGCCCGCAGCCCCCAGGTCTGTGGGGCTACGCAAGCGGTTCCCAAAGAGCTTTAGAACAAGGCATAGTTTTCCCTGCTGGCTCTTTGGGCATGGGAACCATCTCTGGCCATATGGCCATTTTTGTGCCTGGCGCGGCGCCAAGTGGGAAAGGGTGGTTTTGAGGCTGAAGGCAGCAGGAAAGCCTGCAGCCCCCAGGTCTGTGGGGCTACGCAAGCGGTTCCCAAAGAGCTTTAGAAGAAGGCATAGTTTTCCCTGCTGGCTCTTTGGGCGGGGGACCCATCTCCAGCCGTATGGCCATTTTTGTGCCTGGCGCGGCGCCAATTGGGAAAGGGTGGTGTCGAGGCTGAAGGCAGCAGGAAGGCCCGCAGCCCCCAGGTCTGTGGGGCTACGCAAGCGGTTCCCAAAGAGCTTTAGAACAAGGCATAGTTTTCCCTGCTGGCTCTTTGGGCATGGGAACCATCTCTGGCCATATGGCCATTTTTGTGCCTGGCGCGGCGCCAAGTGGGAAAGGGTGGTTTTGAGGCTGAAGGCAGCAGGAAAGCCCGCAGCCCCCAGGTCTGTGGGGCTACGCAAGCGGTTCCCAAAGAGCTTTAGAAGAAGGCATAGTTTTCCCTGCTGGCTCTTTGGGCGGGGGACCCATCTCCAGCCGTATGGCCATTTTTGTGCCTGGCGCGGCGCCAAGTGGGAAAGGGTGGTGTCGAGGCTGAAGGCAGCAGGAAAGCCCGCAGCCCCCAGGTCTGTGGGGCTACGCAAGCGGTTCCCAAAGACCTTTAGAACAAGGCATAGTTTTCCCTGATGGCTCTTTGGGCGTGGGAACCATCACCAGCCATAGACCCTTTTTGTGCCTGGCCCGGCACCAAGTGGGAAAGGGTGCTGACGAGGCTGAAGGCAGCAGCAAAGCCCGCAGCCCCCAGGTCTGTGGGGCTACGCAAGCGGTTCCCAAAGACCTTTAGAACAAGGCATAGTTTTCCCTGCTGGCTCCTTGGGCGGGGGACCCATCTCCAGCCGTATGGCCATTTTTGTGCCTGGCGCGGCGACAATTGGGAAAGGGTGGTGTCGAGTCTGAAGGCAGCAGGAAGGCCCGCAGCTCCCAGGTCTGTGGGGCTGCGCAAGCGGTTCCCAAAGAGCTTTAGAACAAGGCATAGTTTTCCCTGCTGGCTCCTTGGGCGGGGACCCATCTCCAGCCGTATAGCCATTATTGTGCTTGGCGCGGCGCCGAGATGGAAAGGGTGATGTCGAGGCTGAAGGCAACAGGAAAGGCCGCAGCCCCCAGGTCTGTGGGGCTACGCAAGCGGTTCCCAAAGAGCTTTAGAACAAGGCATATTTTTCCCTGCTGGCTCTTTGGGCATGGGAACCATCTCTGGCCATATGGCCATTTTTGTGTCTGGCGCGGCGCCAAGTGGGAAAGGGTGGTTTTGAGGCTGAAGGCAGCAGGAAAGCCCGCAGCCCCCAGGTCTGTGGGGCTACGCAAGCGGTTCCCAAAGAGCTTTAGAACAAGGCATAGTTTTCCCTGCTGGCTCTTTGGGCATGGGAACCATCTCTGGCCATATGGCCATTTTTGTGCCTGGCGTGGCGCCAAGTTGGAAAGGGTGGTTTTGAGGCTGAAGGCAGCAGGAAAGACTGCAGCCCCCAGGTCTGTAGGGCTACGCAAGCGGTTCCCAAAGAGCTTTAGAACAAGGCACAGTTTTCCCTGCTGGCTCTTTGGGCGGGGGACCCATCTCCAGCCATATGGCAATTTTTGTGCCTGGCGCGGCGCCAAGTGGGAAATGGTGGTGTCGAGGCTGAAGGCAGCAGGAAGGCCCGCAGCTCCCACGTCTGTGGGGCTACGCAAGCGGTTCCCAAAGAGCTTTAGAACAAGGCATAATTTTCCCTGCTGGCTCTTTGGGCGGGGGACCCATCTCCAGCCATATGACCATTTTTGTGCCTGGCGCTGCGCCAAGTGGGAAAGGGTGGTTTTGAGGCTGAAGGCAGCAGGAAAGCCCGCAGCCCCCAGGTCTGTGGGGCTATGCAAGCGGTTCCCAAAGAGCTTTAGAACAAGGCATAGTTTTCCCTGCTGGCTCTTTGGGCGTGGCACCCATCTCCAGCCGTACAGCCATTTTTGTGCCTGGCGCGGCGCCAAGTGGTAAAGGGTGGTGTCGAGGCTGAAGGCAGCAGGAAAGCCCGCAGCCCCCAGGTCTGTGGGGCTACGCAAGCGGTTCCCAAAGACCTTTAGAACAAGGCACAGTTTTCCCTGCTGGCTCTTTGGGCGGGGGACCTATCTCCAGCCATATGGCCATTTTGGTGGCTGGCGCGGCGCCAAGTGGGAAAGGGTTTTGTCGAGGTGGAAGAGAGCAGCAAAGCCTGCAGCCCCCAGGTCTGTGGGGCTATGCAAGCGGTTCCCAAAGACCTTTAGAACAAGGCATAGTTTTACCTGCTGGCTCTTTGGGCGGGGGACCCATCTCCAGCCATAGGCCTTTTTTGTGCCTGGCCCGGCGCTCAGACGTAAAGGGTGGTGACGAGGCTGAAGGCAGCAGGAAAGCCCGCAGCCCCCAGGTCTGTGGGGCTACACAAGCGGTTCCCAAAGACCTTTAGAACAAGGCACAGTTTTCCCTGCTGGCTCTTTGGGCATGGGAACCATCTCTGGCCATATGGCCATTTTTGTGTCTGGCGCGGCGCCAAGTGGGAAAGGGTGGTGTCGAGGCTGAACGCAGCATGAAGGTCCGCTGCCCCCAGGTCTGTGGGACAACGCAAGCGGTTCGCAAAGAGATTTAGATCAAGGCATAATTTTCCCTGCTGGCTCTTTGGGCGGGAGACCCATCTCCAGCCGTATGGCCATTTTTGTGCCTGATGCGGCGCCAAGTGGGAAAGGGTGTTTTTGAGGCTGAAGGCAGCAGGAAAGCCTGCAGCCCGCAGGTCTGTGGGGCTGCGCAAGCGGTTCCCAAAGAGCTTTAGAACAAGGCATAGTTTTCCCTGCTGGCTCTTTGGGCGGGGGTCCCATCTCCAGCCGTATGGCCATTTTTGTGCCTGGCGCGGCGCCAAGTGGGAAAGTGTGGTTTTGAGGCTGAAGGCAGCAGGGAAGCCTGCAGTCCCCAGGTCTGTGGGGCTACGCAAGCGGTTCCCAAAGAGCTTTAGAACAAGGCATAATTTTCCATTCTGGCTCCTTGGGCAGGGGACCCATCTCCAGCCGTATGGCCATTTTTGTGCCTGGCGTGGCGCCAAGTGGGACAGGGTGTTGTCGAGGCTGAAGGCAGCAGGAAAGCCCGCAGCCCCCAGGTCTGTGGGACAACGCAAGCGGTTCCCAAAGAGCTTTATAACAAGGCATAGTTTTCCCTGCTGGCTCTTTGGGCGGGGGACCCATCTCCAGCCATATGGCCATTTTGGTGGCTGGCGCGGCGACATTTGGGAAAGGGTGGTGTCGAGGCTGAAGGCAGCAGGAAAGCCCGCAGCCCCCAGGTCTGTGGGGCTACGCAAGCGGTTCCCAAAGACCTTTAGAACAAGGCATAGTTTTCCCTGCTGGCTCTTTGGGCGTGGCACACATCTCCAGCCGTATGGTCATTTTTGTGCCTGGCGCGGCACCAAGTGGGAAAGGGTGGTGTTGAGGCTGAACACAGCAGGAAGGCCCGCAGCCCCCAGGTCTGTGGGGCTACGCAAGCGGTTCCCAAAGAGCTTTAGAACAAGGCATAGTTTTCCCTGCTGGCTCTTTGGGCATGGGAACCATCTCTGGCCATATGGCCATTTTTGTGTCTGGCGCGGCGCCAAGTGGGAAAGGGTGGTTTTGAGGCTGAAGGCAGCAGGAAAGCCCGCAGCCCCCAGGTCTGTGAGGCTACGCAAGCGTTTCCCAAAGACCTTTAGAACAAGGCATAGTTTTCCCTGATGGCTCTTTGGGCGGGGGACCCATCAGTAGCCATAGACCCTTTTTGTGCCTGGCCCGGCACCAAGTGGAAAAGGGTGGTGTCGAGGCTGAAGGCAGCAGCAAAGCCCGCAGCCCCCAGGTCTGTGGGGCTACGCAAGCGGTTCACAAAGAGCTTTAGAACAAGGCATAGTTTTCCCTGCTGGCTCTTTGGGCACGGGACCCATCTCTGGCCATATGGCCATTTTTGTGCCTGGCGCGGCGCCCAGACGGAAAGGGTGGTTTTGAGGCTGAAGGCAGCAGGAAAGCCTGCAGTGCCAGGTGTGTGGGACAACGCAAGCGGTTCGCAAAGAGATTTAGATCAAGGCAGAATTTTCCCTGCTGGCTCTTTTGGCAGGGGACCCATGTCCAGCCGTATGGACATTTTTGTGCCTGGCGCGGCACCTAGTGGGAAATGGTGGTGTCGAGGCTGAAGGCAGCAGGAAAGCCCGCAGCCCCCAGGTCTGTGGGGCTACGCAAGCGGTTCCCAAAGACCTTTAGAACAAGGCATAGTTTTCCCTGCTGGCTCTTTGGGCGTGGCACACTTCTCCAGCCGTATGGCCATTCTTGGGCCTGGCGCGGCACCAATTGGGAAAGGGTGGTGTCGAGGCTGAAGGCAGCAGGAAAGCCCGCAGCCCCCAGGTCTGTGGGGCTACGCAAGCGGTTCCCAAAGAGCTTTAGAACAAGGCATAGTTTTCCCTGCTGGCTCTTTGGGCGGGGGACCCATCTCCAGCTGTATGGCCATTTTTGTGCCTGGTGTGGCGCCAAGTGGGAAAGGGTGGTTTTGAGGCTGAAGGCAGCACGTAGGCCCGCAGCCCCAAGGTCTGTGGGGCTACGCAAGCGGTTCCCAAAGAGCTTTAGAACAAGGCATAATTTTCCCTGCTGGCTCTTTGGGCGGGGGACCCATCTCCAGCCGTATGGCCATTTTTGTGCCTGGTGCGGCGCCAAGTGGTAAAGGGTGGTGTTGAGGCTGAAGGCAGCAGGAAGGCTTGCAGGCCCCAGGTCTGTGGGGCTACGCAAGCAGTTCCCAAAGAGCTTTAGAACAAGGCATAGTTTTCCCTGCTGGCTCTTTGGGCGGGGGACCCATCTCCAGCCGTATGGCCATTTTTGTGCCTGGCGCGGCGCCAAGTGGGAAAGGGTGGTTTTGAGGCTGAAGGCAGCAGGAAAGCCTGCAGCCCCCAGGTCTGTGGGGCTACGCAAGCGGTTCCCAAAGAGCTTTAGAACAAGGCATAGTTTTCCCTGCTGGCTCTTTGGGCGTGGCACCCATCTCCAGCCGTACAGCCATTTTTGTGCCTGGCGCGGCGCCAAGTGGTAAAGGGTGGTGTCGAGGCTGAAGGCAGCAGGAAAGCCCGCAGCCCCCAGGTCTGTGGGGCTACGCAAGCGGTTCCCAAAGAGCTTTAGAACAAGGCATAGTTTTCCCTGCTGGCTCTTTGGGCGGGGGACCCATCTCTAGCCATAGGCCTTTTTTGTGCCTGGCCCGGCGCCAAGTGGGAAAGGGTGGTGTTGAGGCTGAAGGCAGCAGGAAGGCTTGCAGCCCCCAGGTCTGTGGGGCTACGAAACAGTTCCCAAAGAGCTTTAGAACAAGGCATAGTTTTCCCTGCTGGCTCTTTGGGCGGGGGACCCATCTCCAGCCGTATGGCCATTTTTGTGCCTGGCGCGGCACCAAGTGGGAAAGGGTGGTATCGAGGCTGAAGGCAGCAGGAAAGCCCGCAGCCCCCAGGTCTGTGGGGCTACGCAAGCGGTTCCCAAAGAGCTTTAGAACAAGGCATAGTTTTCCCTGCTGGCTCTTTGGGCGGGAGACCCATCTCCAGCCGTATGGCCATTTTTGGCCTGGCCCGGCGCCAAGTGGGAAAGGGTGGTATCGAGGCTGAAGGCAGCAGGAAAGCCCGCAGCCCCCAGGTCTGTGGGACAACGCAAGCGGTTCCCAAAGAGCTTTAGAACTAGGCATAGTTTTCCCTGCTGCCTCCTTGGGCGTGGGACCCATCTCCAGCCGTATGGCCATTTTTGGGCCTGGCGCGGCGTCAAGTGGGAAAGGGTGATTTTGAGGCTGAAGGCAGCAGGAAAACCCACAGCCCCCAGGTCTGTGGGGCTACGCAAGCGGTTCCCAAAGAGCTTTAGAACAAGGCATAGTTTTCCCTGCTGGCTCCTTGGGCGGGGGACCCATCTCCAGCCATAGGCCATTTTTGTGCCTGGCGCGGCGCCAAGTGGTAAAGGGTGGTGTTGAGGCTGAAGGCAGCAGGAAGGCTTGCAGCCCCCAGGTCTGTGGGGCTACGCAAGCAGTTCCCAAAGAGCTTTAGAACAAGGCATAGTTTTCCCTGCTGGCTCTTTGGGCGGGGGACCCATCTCCAGCCGTATGGCCATTTTTGAGCCTGGCGCGGCACATAGTGGCGAAGGGTGGTGTCGAGTCTGAAGGCAGCAGGAAAGCCCGCAGCCCCCAGGTCTGTGGGGCTACGCAAGCGGTTCCCAAAGACCTTTAGAACAAGGCACAGTTTTCCCTGCTGGCTCTTTGGGCGGGGGACCCATCTCCAGCCATATGGCCATTTTGGTGGCTGGCGCGGCGCCAGTGGGAATGGGATTTGTCGAGGCGCAAGAGAGCAGCAAAGCCTGCAGCCCGCAGGTCTGTGGGGCTACGCAAGCGGTTCCCAAAGAGCTTTAGAACAAGGCATATTTTTCCCTGCTGGCTCTTTGGGCGGGTGACCCATCTCCAGCCGTATGGCCATTTTTGTGCCTGGCGCGGCGCCAAGTGGGAAAAGGTGGTGTCGAGGCTGAAGGCAGCAGGAAAGCCCGCAGCCCCCAGGTCTGTGGGGCTACGCAAGCGGTTCCAAAGACCTTTAGAACAAGGCATAGTTTTCCCTGCTGCCTCTTTGTGTGGGGGACCCATCTCCAGCCGTATGGCCATTTTTGTGCCTGGCGCGGCGCCAAGTGGGAAAGGGTGATTTTGAGGCTGAAGGCAGCAGCAAAGCCCGCAGCCCCCAGGTCTGTGGGGCTACGCAAGCGGTTCCCAAAGAGCTTTAGAACAAGGCATAGTTTTCCCTGCTGGCTCTTTGGGCGGGGGACCCATCTCCAGCCGTATGGCCATTTTTGTGCCTGGCGCGGCGCCAAGTGGGAAAGGGTGGTTTCGAGGCTGAAGGCAGCAGGAAAACCAGCAGCCCCCAGGTCTGTGGGACAACGCAAGCGGTTCCCAAAGAGCTTTAGAACAAGGCATAGTTTTCCCTGCTGGCTCTTTGGGCGGGGGACCCATCTCCAGCCATATGGCCATTTTTGTGCCTGGCGCGGCGCCAAGTGGGAAAAGGTGGTGTCGAGGCTGAAGGCAGCAGGAAAGCCCGCAGCCCCCAGGTCTGTGGGGCTACGCAAGCGGTTCCAAAGACCTTTAGAACAAGGCATAGTTTTCCCTGCTGCCTCTTTGTGTGGGGGACCCATCTCCAGCCGTATGGCCATTTTTGTGCCTGGCGTGGCGCCAAGTGGGAAAGGGTTGTGTTGAGGCTGAAGGCAGCAGGAAAGCCTGCAGCCCCCAGGTCTGTGGGGCTACGCAAGCGGTTCCCAAAGACCTTTAGAACAAGGCATAGTTTTCCCTGCTGGCTCTTTGGGCGGGGGACCCATCTCCAGCCGTATGGCCATTTCTGTGCCTGGCGCGGCGCCAAGTGGGAAAGGGTGGTTTTGAGGCTGAAGGCAGCAGCAAAGCCCGCAGCCCCCAGGTCTGTGGGGCTACGCAAGCGGTTCCCAAAGAGCTTTAGAACAAGGCATAGTTTTCCCTGCTGGCTCTTTGGGCGGGGGACCCATCTCCAGCCATGTGGCCATTTTTGTGCCTGGCGCGGCGCCAATTGGGATAGGGTGGTTTTGAGGCTGAAGGCAGCAGGAAAGCCTGCAGCCCCCAGGTCTGTGGGGCTACGCAAGCGGTTCCCAAAGAGCTTTAGAACAAGGCATAGTTTTCCCTGCTGGCTCTTTGGGCGGGGGACCCATCTCCAGGCATAGGCCATTTTTGTGCCTGGCGCGGCGCCAAGTGGGAAAGGGTGGTGTCGAGGCTGAAGGCAGCAGGAAGGCCCGCAGCTCCCACGTCTGTGGGGCTACGCAAGCGGTTCCCAAAGAGCTTTAGAACAAGGCATAATTTTCCCTGCTGGCTCTTTGGGCGGGGGACCCATCTCCAGCCATATGGTCATTTTTGTGCCTGGCGCTGCGCCAAGTGGGAAAGGGTGGTTTTGAGGCTGAAGGCAGCAGGAAAGCCCGCAGCCCCCAGGTCTGTGGGGCTACGCAAGCGGTTCCCAAAGAGCTTTAGAACAAGGCATAGTTTTCCCTGCTGGCTCTTTGGGCGTGGCACCCATCTCTAGCAATAGGCCTTTATTGTGCCTGGCCCGGCGCCAAGTGGGAAAGGGTGGTTTTGAGGCTGAAGGCAGCAGGAAAGCCCACAGCCCCCAGTTCTGTGGGACAACGTAAGCGGTTCCCAAAGAGCTTTAGAAAAAGGCATAGTTTTCCCTGCTGGCTCTTTGGGCGGGGGACCTATCTCCAGCCGTATGGCCATTTTTGTGCCTGGCGCGGCGCCAAGTGGGAAAGGGTGGTGTCGAGGCTGAAGGCAGTAGGAAAGCTCGCAGCCCCCAGGTCTGTGGGGCTACGCAAGCGGTTCCCAAAGAGCTTTAGAACAAGGCATAGTTTTCCCTGCTGGCTCTTTGGGCGGGGGACCCATCTCCAGCCGTATGGCCATTTTTGTGCCTGGCGCGGCGCCAAGTGGGAAAGGGTGGTGTCGAGGCTGAAGGCAGCAGGAAAGCCCGCAGCCCCCAGGTCTGTGGGGCTACGCAAGCGGTTCCCAAAGTGCTTTAGAACAAGGCATAGTTTTCCCTGCTGGCTCTTTGGGCAGGGGAGCCATCTCCAGCCGTATGGCCATTTTTGTGCCTGGCGCGGCGTCAAGTGGGAAAGGGTGGTTTTGAGGCTGAAGGCAGCAGGAAGGCCCGCAGCTCCCACGTCTGTGGGGCTACGCAAGCGGTTCCCAAAGAGCTTTAGAACAAGGCACAGTTTTCCCTGCTGGCTCTTTGGGGAGGGGACCCATCTCCAGCCGTATGGCCATTTTTGTGACTGGCACGGCGCCAAGATGGAAAGGGTGATGTCGAGGCTGAAGGCAGCAGGAAAGCCCGCAGCCCCCAGGTCTTTGGGGCTACGCAAGCGGTTCCCAAAGAGCTTTAGAACAAGGCATAGTTTTCCCTGCTGGCTCCTTGGGCACGGGACCCATCTCTAGCCATAGGCCTTTTTTGTGCCTGGCCCGGCACCAAGTGGGAAAGGGTGGTTTTGAGGCTGAAGGCAGCAGGAAGGCCCGCAGCTCCCAGGTCTGTGGGGCTACGCAAGCGGTTCCCAAAGAGCTTTAGAACAAGGCACAGTTTTCCCTGCTGGCTCTTTGGGCGCGGGACCCATCTCCAGCCGTATGGCCATTTTAGTGCCTGGCGTGGTCCCAAGAGGGAAAAGGTGGTTTTGAGGCTGAAGGCAGCAGGAAAGCCCGCAGCCCCCAGGTCTGTGGGACAACGTAAGCGGTTCCCAAAGAGCTTTAGAAAAAGGCATAGTTTTCCCTGCTGGCTCTTTGGGCGGGGAACCCATCTCCAGCCATAGGCCTTTTTTGTGCCTGGCGCGGAGCCAAGTGCGAAAGGATGGTGTCGAGGCTGAAGGCAGCAGGAAAGCCTGCAGCCCCCAGGTCTGTGGGGCTACGCAAGCGGTTCCCAAAGAGCTTTAGAACAAGGCATAGTTTTCCCTGCTGGCTCCTTGGGCGGGGGACCCATCTCCAGCCGTATGGCCATTTTTGTGCCTGGCGCGGCGCCAAGTGGGAAAGGGTGGTGTCGAGGCTGAAGGCAGCAGGAAGGCCGGCAGCTCCCACCTCTGTGGGGCTACGCAAGCGGTTCCCAAAGAGCTTTAGAACAAGGCATAATTTTCCCTGCTGGCTCTTTGGGCGGGGGACCCATCTCGAGAGATAAGGCCATTTTTGTACCTGGCACGGCGCCCAGAGGGAAAGGGTGGTTTTTGAGGCTGAAGGCAGCAGGAAAGCCCGCAGCCCCCAGGTCTGTGGGGCTCTGCAAGCGGTTCCCAAAGAGCTTTAGAACAAGGCATAGTTTTCCCTGCTGGCTCTTTGGGCGTGGCACCCAACTCCAGCCGTATGGCCATTTTTGAGCCTGGCGCGGCGCCAAGTGGTAAAGGGTGGTTTTGAGGCTGAAGGCAGCAGGAAAGCCCGCAGCCCCCAGTTCTGTGGGGCTACGCAAGTGGTTCCCAAAGAGCTTTAGAACAAGGCATAGTTTTCCCTGCTGGCTCTTTGGGTGTGGAACCCATCTCTAGCCATAGGCCTTTTTTGTGCCTGGCGCGGCGCCAAGTGGGAAAGGGTGGTTTTGAGGCTGAAGGCAGCAGGAAAGCCCGCAGCCCCCAGGTCTGTGGGACAACGTAAGCGGTTCCCAAAGAGCTTTAGAAAAAGGCATAGTTTTCCCTGCTGGCTCTTTGGGCGGGGGACCCAGCTCCAGCCGTATGGCCATTTTTGTGCCTGGCGCGGCGCCAAGTGGGAAAGGATGGTGTCGAGGCTGAAGGCAGCAGGAAAGCCCGCAGCCCCCGGGTCTGTGGGGCTACGCAAGCGGTTCCCAAAGAGCTTTAGAACAAGGCATAGTTTTCCCTGCTGGCTCCTTGGGCGGGGGACCCATCTCCAGCCATGTGGCCATTATTGTGCTTCGCGCGGCTCCAAGTGGGAAAGGGTGGTTTTGAGGCTGAAGGCAGCAGGAAGGCCCGCAGCTCCCACGTCTGTGGGGCTACGCAAGCGGTTCCCAAAGAGCTTTAGAACAAGGCATAGTTTTCCCTGCTGGCTCTTTGGGCGGGGGACCCATCTCCAGCCGTATGGCCATTATTGTGCTTGGCGCCGAGCCAAGTGTGAAAGGGTGTTTTTGAGGCTGAAGGCAGCAGCAAAGCCCGCAGCCCCCAGGTCTGTGGGGCTACAAAGCGGTTCCCAAAGAGCTTTAGAACAAGGCATAGTTTTCCCTGCTGGCTCTTTGGGCCTGGGACCCATCTCCAGCCGTATGGCCATTTTTGTGCCTGGCGCGGCGCAAAGTGGTAAAGGGTTGTGTCGAGGCTGAAGGCAGCAGGAAAGCCTGCAGCCCCCAGGTCTCTGGGGCTACGCAAGCGGTTCCCAAAGAGCTTTAGAACAAGGCATATTTTTCCCTGCTGGCTCTTTGGGCGTGGCACACATCTCCAGCCGTATGGTCATTTTTGGGCCTGGCGAGGCGCCAAGTGGGAAAGGGTGGTTTTGAGGCTGAAGGCAGCAGGAAAGCCTGCAGCCCCCAGGTCTGTGGGGCTACGCAAGCGGTTCCCAAAGAGCTTTAGAACAAGGCATAGTTTTCCCTGCTGGCTCTTTGGGCGGGGGACCCATCTCCAGCCATAGGCCATTTTTGTGCCTGGCGCGGCGCCAAGTGCGAAAGGATGGTGTCGAGGCTGAAGGCAGTAGGAAAGCCTGCAACCCCCAGGTCTGTGGGGCTACGCAAGTGGTTCCCAAAGAGCTTTAGAACAAGGCATAGTTTTCCCTGCTGGCTCTTTGGGCAGGGGACCCATCTCCAGCGGTATGGCCATTTTTCTGCCTGGCCCGGCGACAAGTGGGAAAGGGTGGTGTCGAGGCTGAACGCAGCAGGAAAGCCTGCAGCCCCCAGGTCTGTGGGGCTACGCAAGCGGTTCCCAAAGAGCTTTAGAACAAGGCATAGTTTTCCCTGCTGGCTATTTGGGCGCGGGACCCATCTCCAGCCGTATGGCCATTTTAGTGCCTGGCGCGGCGCCAAGTGGGAAAGGGTGGTGTCGAGGCTGAAGGCAGCAGGAAAGCCCGCAGCCCCCAGGTCTGTGGGGCTACGCAAGCGGTTCCCAAAGAGCTTTAGAACAAGGCATAGTTTTCCCTGATGGCTCTTTGGGCGGGGTCTCTCTGCAGCCGTATGGCCATTTTTGTGCCTGGCGCGGCGCCAAGTGGGAAAGGGTGGCTTTGAGGCTGAAGGCAGCAGGAAAGCCCGCAGCCCCCAGGTCTGTGGGGCTACGGAAGCGGTTCCCAAAGAGCTTTAGAACAAGGCACAGTTTTCCCTGCTGGCTATTTGGGCGTGGGACCCATCTCCAGCCATATGGCCATTTTTGTGCCTGGCGTGGTCCCAAGAGGGAAAAGGTGGTTTTGAGGCTGAAGGCAGCAGGAAAGCCCGCAGCCCCCAGGTCTGTGGGACAACGTAAGCGGTTCCCAAAGAGCTTTAGAAAAAGGCATAGTTTTCCCTGCTGGCTCTTTGGGCGGGGAACCCATCTCCAGCCATAGGCCTTTTTTGTGCCTGGCGCGGCGCCAAGTGCGAAAGGATGGTGTCGAGCCTGAAGGCAGCAGGAAAGCCCGCAGCCCGCAGGTCTGTGGGGCTACGCAAGCGGTTCCGAAAGAGCTTTAGAACAAGGCATAGTTTTCCCTGCTGGCTCTTTGGGCGGGGGTCCCATCTCCAGCCATATGGCCATTTTTGTGCCTGGCACGGCGCCCAGAGGGAAAGGGTGGTGTCGAGGCTGAAGGCAGCAGGAAGGCCCGCAGCTCCCACGTCTGTGGGGCTACGCAAGCGGTTCCCAAAGAGCTTTTGAACAAGGCATAATTTTCCCTGCTGGCTCTTTGGGCGGGGGACCCATCTCCAGCCGTATGGCCATTTTTGTGCCTGGCACGGCGCCCAGAGGGAAAGGGTGGTTTTTGAGGCTGAAGGCAGCAGGAAAGCCCGCAGCCCCCAGGTCTGTGGGGCTATGCAAGCGGTTCCCAAAGAGCTTTAGAACAAGGCATAGTTTTCCCTGCTGGCTCTTTGGGCGTGGCACCCAACTCCAGCCGTATGGCCATTTTTGAGCCTGGCGCGGCGCCAAGTGGTAGAGGGTGGTTTTGAGGCTGAAGGCAGCAGGAAAGCCCGCAGCCCCCAGTTCTGTGGGGCTACGCAAGTGGTTCCCAAAGAGCTTTAGAACAAGGCATAGTTTTCCCTGCTGGCTCTTTGGGCGGGGGACCCATCTCTAGCCATAGGCCTTTTTTGTGCCTGGCCCGGCGCCAAGTGGGAAAGGGTGGTTTTGAGGCTGAAGGCAGCAGGAAAGCCCGCAGCCCCCAGGTCTGTGGGACAACGTAAGCGGTTCCCAAAGAGCTTTAGAAAAAGGCATAGTTTTCCCTGCTGGCTCTTTGGGCGGGGGACCCATCTCCAGCCGTATGGCCATTTTTGTGCCTGGCGCGGCGCCAAGTGGGAAAGGATGGTGTCGAGGCTGAAGGCAGCAGGAAAGCCCGCAGCCCCCGGGTCTGTGGGGCTACGCAAGCGGTTCCCAAAGAGCTTTAGAACAAGGCATAGTTTTCCCTGCTGGCTCCTTGGGCGGGGGACCCATCTCCAGCCATGTGGCCATTATTGTGCTTCGCGCGGCTCCAAGTGGGAAAGGGTGGTTTTGAGGCTGAAGGCAGCAGGAAGGCCCGCAGCTCCCACGTCTGTGGGGCTACGCAAGCGGTTCCCAAAGAGCTTTAGAACAAGGCATAGTTTTCCCTGCTGGCTCTTTGGGCGTGGCACACATCTCCAGCCGTATGGCCATTATTGTGCTTGGCGCGGAGCCAAGTGTGAAAGGGTGTTTTTGAGGCTGAAGGCAGCAGCAAAGCCCACAGCCCCCAGGTCTGTGGGGCTACAAAGCGGTTCCCAAAGAGCTTTAGAACAAGGCATAGTTTTCCCTGCTGGCTCTTTGGGCATGGGAACCATCTCCAGCCGTATGGCCATTTTTGTGCCTGGCGCGGCGCAAAGTGGTAAAGGGTGGTGTCGAGGCTGAAGGCAGCAGGAAAGCCTGCAGCCCCCAGGTCTGTGGGGCTACGCAAGCGGTTCCCAAAGAGCTTTAGAACAAGGCATATTTTTCCCTGCTGGCTCTTTGGGCGTGGCACCCAACTCCAGCCGTATGGCCATTTTTGAGCCTGGCGCGGCGCCAAGTGGTAAAGGATGGTGTCGAGGCTGAAGGCAGTAGGAAAGCCTGCAACCCCCAGGTCTGTGGGGCTACGCAAGTGGTTCCCAAAGAGCTTTAGAACAAGGCATAGTTTTCCCTGCTGGCTCTTTGGGCGGGGGGACCCATCTCCAGCGGTATGGCCATTTTTCTGCCTGGCCCGGCGACAAGTGGGAAAGGGTGGTGTCGAGGCTGAACGCAGCAGGAAAGCCTGCAGCCCCCAGGTCTGTGGGGCTACGCAAGCGGTTCCGAAAGAGCTTTAGAACAAGGCATAGTTTTCCCTGCTGGCTCCTTGGGCGCGGGACCCATCTCCAGCCGTATGACCATTTTAGTGCCTGGCGCGGCGCCAAGTGGGAAAGGGTGCTGTTGAGGCTGAAGGCAGCAGGAAAGCCCGCAGCCCCCAGGTCTGTGGGGCTACGCAAGCGGTTCCCAAAGAGCTTTAGAACAAGGCATAGTTTTCCCTGATGGCTCTTTGGGCGGGGTCTCTCTGCAGCCGTATGGCCATTTTTGTGCCTGGCGCGGCGCCAAGTGGGAAAGGGTGGCTTTGAGGCTGAAGGCAGCAGGAAAGCCCGCAGCCCCCATGTCTGTGGGGCTACGCAAGCGGTTCCCAAAGAGCTTTAGAACAAGTCACAGTATTCCCTGCTGGCTATTTGGGCGTGGGACCCATCTCCAGCCATATGGCCATTTTTGTGCCTGGCGTGGTCCCAAGACGGAAAAGGTGGTTTTGAGGCTGAAGGCAGCAGGAAAGCCCGCAGCCCCCAGGTCTGTGGGGCTACGCAAGCAGTTCCCAAAGAGCCTTAGAACAAGGCATAGTTTTCCCTGCTGGCTCTTTGGGCGGGGGACCCATCTCCAGCCGTAAGGCCATTTTTATGCCTGTCGCGGCGCAAAGCGGGAAAGGGTGGCTTTGAGGCTGAAGGCAGCAGGAAAGCCCGCAGCCCCCAGGTCTGTGGGGCTACGCAAGCGGTTCCCAAAGAGCTTTAGAACAAGGCATATTTTTCCCTGCTGGCTCTTTGGGCGTGGCACCCAACTCCAGCCGTATGGCCATTTTTGAGCCTGGCGCGGCGCCAAGTGGGAAAGGGTGGTTTTGAGGCTGAAGGCAGCAGGAAAGCCCGCAGCCCCCAGTTCTGTGGGGCTACGCAAGTAGTTCCCAAAGAGCTTTAGAACAAGGCATAGTTTTCCCTGCTGGCTCTTTGGGTGTGGAACCCATCTCTAGCCATAGGCCTTTTTTGTGCCTGGCGCGGCGCCAAGTGGGAAAGGGTGGTTTTGAGGCTGAAGGCAGCAGGAAAGCCCGCAGCCCCCAGGTCTGTGGGACAACGTAAGCGGTTCCCAAAGAGCTTTAGAAAAAGGCATAGTTTTCCCTGCTGGCTCTTTGGGCGGGGGACCCAGCTCCAGCCGTATGGCCATTTTTGTGCCTGGCGCGGCGCCAAGTGGGAAAGGATGGTGTCGAGGCTGAAGGCAGCAGGAAAGCCCGCAGCCCCCGGGTCTGTGGGGCTACGCAAGCGGTTCCCAAAGAGCTTTAGAACAAGGCATAGTTTTCCCTGCTGGCTCCTTGGGCGGGGGACCCATCTCCAGCCATGTGGCCATTATTGTGCTTCGCGCGGCTCCAAGTGGGAAAGGGTGGTTTTGAGGCTGAAGGCAGCAGGAAGGCCCGCAGCTCCCACGTCTGTGGGGCTACGCAAGCGGTTCCCAAAGAGCTTTAGAACAAGGCATAGTTTTCCCTGCTGGCTCTTTGGGCGGGGGACCCATCTCCAGCCGTATGGCCATTATTGTGCTTGGCGCCGAGCCAAGTGTGAAAGGGTGTTTTTGAGGCTGAAGGCAGCAGCAAAGCCCGCAGCCCCCAGGTCTGTGGGGCTACAAAGCGGTTCCCAAAGAGCTTTAGAACAAGGCATAGTTTTCCCTGCTGGCTCTTTGGGCCTGGGACCCATCTCCAGCCGTATGGCCATTTTTGTGCCTGGCGCGGCGCAAAGTGGTAAAGGGTGGTGTCGAGGCTGAAGGCAGCAGGAAAGCCTGCAGCCCCCAGGTCTGTGGGGCTACGCAAGCGGTTCCCAAAGAGCTTTAGAACAAGGCATATTTTTCCCTGCTGGCTCTTTGGGCGTGGCACACATCTCCAGCCGTATGGTCATTTTTGGGCCTGGCGAGGCGCCAAGTGGGAAAGGGTGGTTTTGAGGCTGAAGGCAGCAGGAAAGCCTGCAGCCCCCAGGTCTCTGGGGCTACGCAAGCGGTTCCCAAAGAGCTTTAGAACAAGGCATAGTTTTCCCTGCTGGCTCTTTGGGCGGGGGACCCATCTCCAGCCATAGGCCATTTTTGTGCCTGGCGCGGCGCCAAGTGCGAAAGGATGGTGTCGAGGCTGAAGGCAGTAGGAAAGCCTGCAACCCCCAGGTCTGTGGGGCTACGCAAGTGGTTCCCAAAGAGCTTTAGAACAAGGCATAGTTTTCCCTGCTGGCTCTTTGGGCAGGGGACCCATCTCCAGCGGTATGGCCATTTTTCTGCCTGGCCCGGCGACAAGTGGGAAAGGGTGGTGTCGAGGCTGAACGCAGCAGGAAAGCCTGCAGCCCCCAGGTCTGTGGGGCTACGCAAGCGGTTCCCAAAGAGCTTTAGAACAAGGCATAGTTTTCCCTGCTGGCTATTTGGGCGCGGGACCCATCTCCAGCCGTATGGCCATTTTAGTGCCTGGCGCGGCGCCAAGTGGGAAAGGGTGGTGTCGAGGCTGAAGGCAGCAGGAAAGCCCGCAGCCCCCAGGTCTGTGGGGCTACGCAAGCGGTTCCCAAAGAGCTTTAGAACAAGGCATAGTTTTCCCTGATGGCTCTTTGGGCGGGGTCTCTCTGCAGCCGTATGGCCATTTTTGTGCCTGGCGCGGCGCCAAGTGGGAAAGGGTGGCTTTGAGGCTGAAGGCAGCAGGAAAGCCCGCAGCCCCCAGGTCTGTGGGGCTACGCAAGCGGTTCCCAAAGAGCTTTAGAACAAGGCACAGTTTTCCCTGCTGGCTATTTGGGCGTGGGACCCATCTCCAGCCATATGGCCATTTTTGTGCCTGGCGTGGTCCCAAGAGGGAAAAGGTGGTTTTGAGGCTGAAGGCAGCAGGAAAGCCCGCAGCCCCCAGGTCTGTGGGACAACGTAAGCGGTTCCCAAAGAGCTTTAGAAAAAGGCATAGTTTTCCCTGCTGGCTCTTTGGGCGGGGAACCCATCTCCAGCCATAGGCCTTTTTTGTGCCTGGCGCGGCGCCAAGTGCGAAAGGATGGTGTCGAGGCTGAAGGCAGCAGGAAAGCCTGCAGCCCGCAGGTCTGTGGGGCTACGCAAGCGGTTCCCAAAGAGCTTTAGAACAAGGCATAGTTTTCCCTGCTGGCTCTTTGGGCGGGGGACCCATCTCCAGCCGTATGGCCATTTTTGTGCCTGGCGCGGCGCCAAGTGGGAAAGGGTGGTGTCGAGGCTGAAGGCAGCAGGAAAGCCCGCAGCCCGCAGGTCTGTGGGGCTACGCAAGCGGTTCCGAAAGAGCTTTAGAACAAGGCATAGTTTTCCCTGCTGGCTCTTTGGGCGGGGGTCCCATCTCCAGCCATATGGCCATTTTGTGCCTGGCACGGCGCCAAGTGGGAAAGGGTGGTGTCGAGGCTGAAGGCAGCAGGAAGGCCCGCAGCTCCCACGTCTGTGGGGCTACGCAAGCGGTTCCCAAAGAGCTTTTGAACAAGGCATAATTTTCCCTGCTGGCTCTTTGGGCGGGGGACCCATCTCGAGACATAAGGCCATTTTTGTACCTGGCACGGCGCCCAGAGGGAAAGGGTGGTTTTTGAGGCTGAAGGCAGCAGGAAAGCCCGCAGCCCCCAGGTCTGTGGGGCTATGCAAGCGGTTCCCAAAGAGCTTTAGAACAAGGCATAGTTTTCCCTGCTGGCTCTTTGGGCGTGGCACCCAACTCCAGCCGTATGCTCATTTTTGAGCCTGGCGCGGCGCCAAGTGGGAAAGGGTGGTTTTGAGGCTGAAGGCAGCAGGAAAGCCCGCAGCCCCCAGTTCTGTGGGGCTACGCAAGTGGTTCCCAAAGAGCTTTAGAACAAGGCATAGTTTTCCCTGCTGGCTCTTTGGGCGTGGGACCCATCTCTAGCCATAGGCCTTTTTTGTGCCTGGCCCGGCGCCAAGTGGGAAAGGGTGGTTTTGAGGCTGAAGGCAGCAGGAAAGCCCGCAGCCCCCAGGTCTGTGGGACAACGTAAGCGGTTCCCAAAGAGCTTTAGAAAAAGGCATAGTTTTCCCTGCAGGCTCTTTGGGCGGGGGACCCAGCTCCAGCCGTATGGCCATTTTTGTGCCTGGCGCGGCGCCAAGTGGGAAAGGATGGTGTCGAGGCTGAAGGCAGCAGGAAAGCCCGCAGCCCCCGGGTCTGTGGGGCTACGCAAGCGGTTCCCAAAGAGCTTTAGAACAAGGCATAGTTTTCCCTGCTGGCTCCTTGGGCGGGGGACCCATCTCCAGCCATATGGCCATTTTTGTGCCTGGCGCGGGCCAAGTGGTAAAGGGTGGTGTCGAGGCTGAAGGCAGCAGGAAAGCCTGCAGCCCCCAGGTCTGTGGGGCTACGCAAGCGGTTCCCAAAGAGCTTTAGAACAAGGCATAGTTTTCCCTGCTGGCTCCTTGGGCGGGGGACCCATCTCCAGCCATATGGCCATTTTTGTGCCTGGCGCGGCGCCAAGTGGTAAAGGGTGGTGTCGAGGCTGAAGGCAGCAGGAAAGCCTGCAGCCCCCAGGTCTGTGGGGCTACGCAAGCGGTTCCCAAAGAGCTTTAGAACAAGGCATAGTTTTCCCTGCTGGCTCTTTGGGCGTGGCACACATCTCCAGCCGTATGGTCATTTTTGGGCCTGGCGAGGCGCCAAGTGGGAAAGGGTGGTTTTGAGGCTGAAGGCAGCAGGAAAGCCTGCAGCCCCCAGGTCTGTGGGGCTACGCAAGCGGTTCCCAAAGAGCTTTAGAACAAGGCATAGTTGTCCCTGCTGGCTCTTTGGGCGGGGTCTCTCTGCAGCCGTATGGCCATTTTTGTGCCTGGTGCGGCGCCAAGTGGGAAAGGGTGGCTTTGAGGCTGAAGGCAGCAGGAAAGCCCGCAGCCCCCAGGTCTGTGGGGCTACGCAAGCGGTTCCCAAAGAGCTTTAGAACAAGGCATAGTTTTCCCTGCTGGCTATTTGGGCGTGGGACCCATCTCCAGCCATATGGCCATTTTTGTGCCTGGCGTGGTCCCCAGACGGAAAAGGTGGTTTTGAGGCTGAAGGCAGCAGGAAAGCCCGCAGCCCCCAGGTCCGTGGGGCTACGCAAGCGGTTCCCAAAGAGCTTTAGAACAAGGCATATTTTTCCCTGCTGGCTCTTTGGGCGTGGCACACATCTCCAGCCGTATGGTCATTTTTGTGCCTGGCAAGGCTCCAAGTGGGAAAGGGTGGTGTTGAGGCTGAAGGCAGCAGGAAAGCCTGCAGCCCCCAGGTCTGTGGGGCTACGCAAGCGGTTCCCAAAGAGCTTTAGAACAAGGCATAGTTTTCCCTGCTGGCTCTTTGGGCGGGGAACCCATCTCCAGCCATAGGCCATTTTTGTGCCTGGCGCGGCGCCAAGTGCGAAAGGATGGTGTCGAGGCTGAAGGCAGTAGGAAAGCCTGCAACCCCCAGGTCTGTGGGGCTACGCAAGTGGTTCCCAAAGAGCTTTAGAACAAGGCATAGTTTTCCCTGCTGGCTCTTTGGGCGGGGGACCCATCTCCAGCGGTATGGCCATTTTTCTGCCTGGCCCGGCGACAAGTGGGAAAGGGTGGTGTCGAGGCTGAATGCAGCAGGAAAGCCTGCAGCCCCCAGGTCTGTGGGGCTACGCAAGCGGTTCCGAAAGAGCTTTAGAACAAGGCATAGTTTTCCCTGCTGGCTCTTTGGGCGCGGGACCCATCTCCAGCCGTATGACCATTTTAGTGCCTGGCGCGGCGCCAAGTGGGAAAGGGTGGTGTCGAGGCTGAAGGCAGCAGGAAAGCCCGCAGCCCCCAGGTCTGTGGGGCTACGCAAGCGGTTCCCAAAGAGCTTTAGAACAAGGCATAGTTTTCCCTGATGGCTCTTTGGGCGGGGTCTCTCTGCAGCCGTATGGCCATTTTTGTGCCTGGCGCGGCGCCAAGTGGGAAAGGGTGGCTTTGAGGCTGAAGGCAGCAGGAAAGCCCGCAGCCCCCAGGTCTGTGGGGCTACGGAAGCGGTTCCCAAAGAGCTTTAGAACAAGTCACAGTATTCCCTGCTGGCTATTTGGGCGTGGGACCCATCTCCAGCCATATGGCCATTTTTGTGCCTGGCGTGGTCCCAAGAGGGAAAAGGTGGTTTTGAGGCTGAAGGCAGCAGGAAAGCCCGCAGCCCCCAGGTCTGTGGGGCTACGCAAGCAGTTCCCAAAGAGCCTTAGAACAAGGCATAGTTTTCCCTGCTGGCTCTTTGGGCGGGGGACCCATCTCCAGCCGTAAGGCCATTTTTGTGCCTGTCGCGGCGCAAAGCGGGAAAGGGTGGCTTTGAGGCTGAAGGCAGCAGGAAAGCCCGCAGCCCCCAGGTCTGTGGGGCTACGCAAGCGGTTCCCAAAGAGCTTTAGAACAAGGCATAGTTTTCCCTGATGGCTCTTTGGGCCTGGGACCCATCTCCAGCCGTATGGCCATTTTTGTGCCTGGCGCGGCGCAAAGTGGTAAAGGGTGGTGTCGAGGCTGAAGGCAGCAGGAAAGCCTGCAGCCCCCAGGTCTGTGGGGCTACGCAAGCGGTTCCCAAAGAGCTTTAGAACAAGGCATATTTTTCCCTGCTGGCTCTTTGGGCGTGGCACCCAACTCCAGCCGTATGGCCATTTTTGTGCCTGGCGCGGCGCCAAGTGGTAAAGGGTGGTTTTGAGGCTGAAGGCAGCAGGAAAGCCCGCAGCCCCCAGTTCTGTGGGGCTACGCAAGTGGTTCCCAAAGAGCTTTAGACCAAGGCATAGTTTTCCCTGCTGGCTCTTTGGGCGTGGAACCCATCTCTAGCCATAGGCCTTTTTTGTGCCTGGCCCGGCGCCAAGTGGGAAAGGGTGGTTTTGAGGCTGAAGGCAGCAGGAAAGCCCGCAGCCCCCAGGTCTGTGGGACAACGTAAGCGGTTCCCAAAGAGCTTTAGAAAAAGGCATAGTTTTCCCTGCTGGCTCTTTGGGCGGGGGACCCAGCTCCAGCCGTATGGCCATTTTTGTGCCTGGCGCGGCGCCAAGTGGGAAAGGATGGTGTCGAGGCTGAAGGCAGCAGGAAAGCCCGCAGCCCCCGGGTCTGTGGGGCTACGCAAGCGGTTCCCAAAGAGCTTTAGAACAAGGCATAATTTTCCCTGCTGGCTCTTTGGGCGGGGGACCCATCTCCAGCCATGTGGCCATTATTGTGCTTCGCGCGGCTCCAAGTGGGAAAGGGTGTTTTTGAGGCTGAAGGCAGCAGCAAAGCCCGCAGCCCCCAGGTCTGTGGGGCTACAAAGCGGTTCCCAAAGAGCTTTAGAACAAGGCATAGTTTTCCCTGCTGGCTCTTTGGGCCTGGGTCCCATCTCCAGCCGTATGGCCATTTTTGTGCCTGGCGCGGCGCCAAGTGGTAAAGGGTGGTGTCGAGGCTGAAGGCAGCAGGAAAGCCTGCAGCCCCCAGGTCTGTGGGGCTACGCAAGCGGTTCCCAAAGAGCTTTAGAACAAGGCATAGTTTTCCCTGCTGGCTCTTTGGGCGTGGCACACATCTCCAGCCGTATGGTCATTTTTGGGCCTGGCGAGGCGCCAAGTGGTAAAGGGTGGTTTTGAGGCTGAAGGCAGCAGGAAAGCCTGCAGCCCCCAGGTCTGTGGGGCTACGCAAGCGGTTCCCAAAGAGCTTTAGAACAAGGCATAGTTTTCCCTGCTGGCTCCTTGGGCGGGGGACCCATCTCCAGCCATAGGCCATTTTTGTGCCTGGCGCGGCGCCAAGTGGTAAAGGGTGGTGTCGAGGCTGAAGGCAGTAGGAAAGCCTGCAACCCCCAGGTCTGTGGGGCTACGCAAGTGGTTCCCAAAGAGCTTTAGAACAAGGCATAGTTTTCCCTGCTGGCTCTTTGGGCAGGGGACCCATCTCCAGCGGTATGGCCATTTTTCTGCCTGGCCCGGCGACAAGTGGGAAAGGGTGGTGTCGAGGCTGAACGCAGCAGGAAAGCCTGCAGCCCCCAGGTCTGTGGGGCTACGCAAGCGGTTCCCAAAGAGCTTTAGAACAAGGCATAGTTTTCCCTGCTGGCTATTTGGGCGCGGGACCCATCTCCAGCCGTATGGCCATTTTAGTGCCTGGCGCGGCGCCAAGTGGGAAAGGGTGGTGTCGAGGCTGAAGGCAGCAGGAAAGCCCGCAGCCCGCAGGTCTGTGGGGCTACGCAAGCGGTTCCCAAAGAGCTTTAGAACAAGGCATAGTTTTCCCTGCTGGCTCTTTGGGCGGGGGACCCATCTCCAGCCATATGGCCATTTTTGTGCCTGGCACGGCGCCAAGTGGGAAAGGGTGGTGTCGAGGCTGAAGGCAGCAGGAAGGCCCGCAGCTCCCACGTCTGTGGGGCTACGCAAGCGGTTCCCAAAGAGCTTTTGAACAAGGAATAATTTTCCCTGCTGGCTCTTTGGGCGGGGGACCCATCTCGAGACATAAGGCCATTTTTGTACCTGGCACGGCGCCCAGAGGGAAAGGGTGGTTTTTGAGGCTGAAGGCAGCAGGAAAGCCCGCAGCCCCCAGGTCTGTGGGGCTACGCAAGCGGTTCCCAAAGAGCTTTAGAACAAGGCATAGTTTTCCCTGCTGGCTCTTTGGGCGTGGCACCCAACTCCAGCCGTATGGCCATTTTTGAGCCTGGCGCGGCGCCAAGTGGTAAAGGGTGGTTTTGTGGCTGAAGGCAGCAGGAAAGCCCGCAGCCCCCAGTTCTGTGGGGCTACGCAAGTGGTTCCCAAAGAGCTTTAGAACAAGGCATAGTTTTCCCTGCTGGCTCTTTGGGCGTGGGACCCATCTCTAGCCATAGGCCTTTTTTGTGCCTGGCCCGGCGCCAAGTGGGAAAGGGTGGTTTTGAGGCTGAAGGCAGCAGGAAAGCCCACAGCCCCCAGGTCTGTGGGACAACGTAAGCGGTTCCCAAAGAGCTTTAGAAAAAGGCATAGTTTTCCCTGCTGGCTCTTTGGGCGGGGGACCCATCTCCAGCGGTATGGCCATTTTTCTGCCTGGCCCGGCGACAAGTGGGAAAGGGTGGTGTCGAGGCTGAATGCAGCAGGAAAGCCTGCAGCCCCCAGGTCTGTGGGGCTACGCAAGCGGTTCCGAAAGAGCTTTAGAACAAGGCATAGTTTTCCCTGCTGGCTCTTTGGGCGCGGGACCCATCTCCAGCCGTATGACCATTTTAGTGCCTGGCGCGGCGCCAAGTGGGAAAGGGTGGTGTCGAGGCTGAAGGCAGCAGGAAAGCCCGCAGCCCCCAGGTCTGTGGGGCTACGCAAGCGGTTCCCAAAGAGCTTTAGAACAAGGCATAGTTTTCCCTGATGGCTCTTTGGGCGGGGTCTCTCTGCAGCCGTATGGCCATTTTTGTGCCTGGCGCGGCGCCAAGTGGGAAAGGGTGGCTTTGAGGCTGAAGGCAGCAGGAAAGCCCGCAGCCCCCAGGTCTGTGGGGCTACGGAAGCGGTTCCCAAAGAGCTTTAGAACAAGTCACAGTATTCCCTGCTGGCTATTTGGGCGTGGGACCCATCTCCAGCCATATGGCCATTTTTGTGCCTGGCGTGGTCCCAAGAGGGAAAAGGTGGTTTTGAGGCTGAAGGCAGCAGGAAAGCCCGCAGCCCCCAGGTCTGTGGGGCTACGCAAGCAGTTCCCAAAGAGCCTTAGAACAAGGCATAGTTTTCCCTGCTGGCTCTTTGGGCGGGGGACCCATCTCCAGCCGTAAGGCCATTTTTGTGCCTGTCGCGGCGCAAAGCGGGAAAGGGTGGCTTTGAGGCTGAAGGCAGCAGGAAAGCCCGCAGCCCCCAGGTCTGTGGGGCTACGCAAGCGGTTCCCAAAGAGCTTTAGAACAAGGCATAGTTTTCCCTGATGGCTCTTTGGGCCTGGGACCCATCTCCAGCCGTATGGCCATTTTTGTGCCTGGCACGGCGCCAAGTGGGAAAGGGTGGTGTCGAGGCTGAAGGCAGCAGGAAGGCCCGCAGCTCCCACGTCTGTGGGGCTACGCAAGCGGTTCCCAAAGAGCTTTTGAACAAGGAATAATTTTCCCTGCTGGCTCTTTGGGCGGGGGACCCATCTCGAGACATAAGGCCATTTTTGTACCTGGCACGGCGCCCAGAGGGAAAGGGTGGTTTTTGAGGCTGAAGGCAGCAGGAAAGCCCGCAGCCCCCAGGTCTGTGGGGCTACGCAAGCGGTTCCCAAAGAGCTTTAGAACAAGGCATAGTTTTCCCTGCTGGCTCTTTGGGCGTGGCACCCAACTCCAGCCGTATGGCCATTTTTGAGCCTGGCGCGGCGCCAAGTGGTAAAGGGTGGTTTTGTGGCTGAAGGCAGCAGGAAAGCCCGCAGCCCCCAGTTCTGTGGGGCTACGCAAGTGGTTCCCAAAGAGCTTTAGAACAAGGCATAGTTTTCCCTGCTGGCTCTTTGGGCGTGGGACCCATCTCTAGCCATAGGCCTTTTTTGTGCCTGGCCCGGCGCCAAGTGGGAAAGGGTGGTTTTGAGGCTGAAGGCAGCAGGAAAGCCCACAGCCCCCAGGTCTGTGGGACAACGTAAGCGGTTCCCAAAGAGCTTTAGAAAAAGGCATAGTTTTCCCTGCTGGCTCTTTGGGCGGGGGACCCATCTCCAGCGGTATGGCCATTTTTCTGCCTGGCCCGGCGACAAGTGGGAAAGGGTGGTGTCGAGGCTGAATGCAGCAGGAAAGCCTGCAGCCCCCAGGTCTGTGGGGCTACGCAAGCGGTTCCGAAAGAGCTTTAGAACAAGGCATAGTTTTCCCTGCTGGCTCTTTGGGCGCGGGACCCATCTCCAGCCGTATGACCATTTTAGTGCCTGGCGCGGCGCCAAGTGGGAAAGGGTGGTGTCGAGGCTGAAGGCAGCAGGAAAGCCCGCAGCCCCCAGGTCTGTGGGGCTACGCAAGCGGTTCCCAAAGAGCTTTAGAACAAGGCATAGTTTTCCCTGATGGCTCTTTGGGCGGGGTCTCTCTGCAGCCGTATGGCCATTTTTGTGCCTGGCGCGGCGCCAAGTGGGAAAGGGTGGCTTTGAGGCTGAAGGCAGCAGGAAAGCCCGCAGCCCCCAGGTCTGTGGGGCTACGGAAGCGGTTCCCAAAGAGCTTTAGAACAAGTCACAGTATTCCCTGCTGGCTATTTGGGCGTGGGACCCATCTCCAGCCATATGGCCATTTTTGTGCCTGGCGTGGTCCCAAGAGGGAAAAGGTGGTTTTGAGGCTGAAGGCAGCAGGAAAGCCCGCAGCCCCCAGGTCTGTGGGGCTACGCAAGCAGTTCCCAAAGAGCCTTAGAACAAGGCATAGTTTTCCCTGCTGGCTCTTTGGGCGGGGGACCCATCTCCAGCCGTAAGGCCATTTTTGTGCCTGTCGCGGCGCAAAGCGGGAAAGGGTGGCTTTGAGGCTGAAGGCAGCAGGAAAGCCCGCAGCCCCCAGGTCTGTGGGGCTACGCAAGCGGTTCCCAAAGAGCTTTAGAACAAGGCATAGTTTTCCCTGATGGCTCTTTGGGCCTGGGACCCATCTCCAGCCGTATGGCCATTTTTGTGCCTGGCGCGGCGCAAAGTGGTAAAGGGTGGTGTCGAGGCTGAAGGCAGCAGGAAAGCCTGCAGCCCCCAGGTCTGTGGGGCTACGCAAGCGGTTCCCAAAGAGCTTTAGAACAAGGCATATTTTTCCCTGCTGGCTCTTTGGGCGTGGCACCCAACTCCAGCCGTATGGCCATTTTTGTGCCTGGCGCGGCGCCAAGTGGTAAAGGGTGGTTTTGAGGCTGAAGGCAGCAGGAAAGCCCGCAGCCCCCAGTTCTGTGGGGCTACGCAAGTGGTTCCCAAAGAGCTTTAGACCAAGGCATAGTTTTCCCTGCTGGCTCTTTGGGCGTGGAACCCATCTCTAGCCATAGGCCTTTTTTGTGCCTGGCCCGGCGCCAAGTGGGAAAGGGTGGTTTTGAGGCTGAAGGCAGCAGGAAAGCCCGCAGCCCCCAGGTCTGTGGGACAACGTAAGCGGTTCCCAAAGAGCTTTAGAAAAAGGCATAGTTTTCCCTGCTGGCTCTTTGGGCGGGGGACCCAGCTCCAGCCGTATGGCCATTTTTGTGCCTGGCGCGGCGCCAAGTGGGAAAGGATGGTGTCGAGGCTGAAGGCAGCAGGAAAGCCCGCAGCCCCCGGGTCTGTGGGGCTACGCAAGCGGTTCCCAAAGAGCTTTAGAACAAGGCATAATTTTCCCTGCTGGCTCTTTGGGCGGGGGACCCATCTCCAGCCATGTGGCCATTATTGTGCTTCGCGCGGCTCCAAGTGGGAAAGGGTGTTTTTGAGGCTGAAGGCAGCAGCAAAGCCCGCAGCCCCCAGGTCTGTGGGGCTACAAAGCGGTTCCCAAAGAGCTTTAGAACAAGGCATAGTTTTCCCTGCTGGCTCTTTGGGCCTGGGTCCCATCTCCAGCCGTATGGCCATTTTTGTGCCTGGCGCGGCGCCAAGTGGTAAAGGGTGGTGTCGAGGCTGAAGGCAGCAGGAAAGCCTGCAGCCCCCAGGTCTGTGGGGCTACGCAAGCGGTTCCCAAAGAGCTTTAGAACAAGGCATAGTTTTCCCTGCTGGCTCTTTGGGCGTGGCACACATCTCCAGCCGTATGGTCATTTTTGGGCCTGGCGAGGCGCCAAGTGGTAAAGGGTGGTTTTGAGGCTGAAGGCAGCAGGAAAGCCTGCAGCCCCCAGGTCTGTGGGGCTACGCAAGCGGTTCCCAAAGAGCTTTAGAACAAGGCATAGTTTTCCCTGCTGGCTCCTTGGGCGGGGGACCCATCTCCAGCCATAGGCCATTTTTGTGCCTGGCGCGGCGCCAAGTGGTAAAGGGTGGTGTCGAGGCTGAAGGCAGTAGGAAAGCCTGCAACCCCCAGGTCTGTGGGGCTACGCAAGTGGTTCCCAAAGAGCTTTAGAACAAGGCATAGTTTTCCCTGCTGGCTCTTTGGGCAGGGGACCCATCTCCAGCGGTATGGCCATTTTTCTGCCTGGCCCGGCGACAAGTGGGAAAGGGTGGTGTCGAGGCTGAACGCAGCAGGAAAGCCTGCAGCCCCCAGGTCTGTGGGGCTACGCAAGCGGTTCCCAAAGAGCTTTAGAACAAGGCATAGTTTTCCCTGCTGGCTATTTGGGCGCGGGACCCATCTCCAGCCGTATGGCCATTTTAGTGCCTGGCGCGGCGCCAAGTGGGAAAGGGTGGTGTCGAGGCTGAAGGCAGCATGAAAGCCCGCAGCCCGCAGGTCTGTGGGGCTACGCAAGCGGTTCCCAAAGAGCTTTAGAACAAGGCATAGTTTTCCCTGCTGGCTCTTTGGGCGGGGGACCCATCTCCAGCCATATGGCCATTTTTGTGCCTGGCACGGCGCCAAGTGGGAAAGGGTGGTGTCGAGGCTGAAGGCAGCAGGAAGGCCCGCAGCTCCCACGTCTGTGGGGCTACGCAAGCGGTTCCCAAAGAGCTTTTGAACAAGGCATAATTTTCCCTGCTGGCTCTTTGGGCGGGGGACCCATCTCGAGACATAAGGCCATTTTTGTACCTGGCACGGCGCCCAGAGGGAAAGGGTGGTTTTTGAGGCTGAAGGCAGCAGGAAAGCCCGCAGCCCCCAGGTCTGTGGGGCTACGCAAGCGGTTCCCAAAGAGCTTTAGAACAAGGCATAGTTTTCCCTGCTGGCTCTTTGGGCGTGGCACCCAACTCCAGCCGTATGGCCATTTTTGAGCCTGGCGCGGCGCCAAGTGGTAAAGGGTGGTTTTGTGGCTGAAGGCAGCAGGAAAGCCCGCAGCCCCCAGTTCTGTGGGGCTACGCAAGTGGTTCCCAAAGAGCTTTAGAACAAGGCATAGTTTTCCCTGCTGGCTCTTTGGGCGTGGGACCCATCTCTAGCCATAGGCCTTTTTTGTGCCTGGCCCGGCGCCAAGTGGGAAAGGGTGGTTTTGAGGCTGAAGGCAGCAGGAAAGCCCACAGCCCCCAGGTCTGTGGGACAACGTAAGCGGTTCCCAAAGAGCTTTAGAAAAAGGCATAGTTTTCCCTGCTGGCTCTTTGGGCGGGGGACCCAGCTCCAGCCGTATGGCCATTTTTGTGCCTGGCGCGGCGCCAAGTGGGAAAGGATGGTGTCGAGGCTGAAGGCAGCAGGAAAGCCCGCAGCCCCCGGGTCTGTGGGGCTACGCAAGCGGTTCCCAAAGAGCTTTAGAACAAGGCATAGTTTTCCCTGCTGGCTCCTTGGGCGGGGGACCCATCTCCAGCCATGTGGCCATTATTGTGCTTCGCGCGGCTCCAAGTGTGAAAGGGTGTTTTTGAGGCTGAAGGCAGCAGCAAAGCCCGCAGCCCCCAGGTCTGTGGGGCTACAAAGCGGTTCCCAAAGAGCTTTAGAACAAGGCATAGTTTTCCCTGCTGGCTCTTTGGGCCTGGGACCCATCTCCAGCCATATGGCCATTTTTGTGCCTGGCGCGGCGCCAAGTGGTAAAGGGTGGTGTCGAGGCTGAAGGCAGCAGGAAAGCCTGCAGCCCCCAGGTCTGTGGGGCTACGCAAGCGGTTCCCAAAGAGCTTTAGAACAAGGCATAGTTTTCCCTGCTGGCTCTTTGGGCGTGGCACACATCTCCAGCCGTATGGTCATTTTTGGGCCTGGCGAGGCGCCAAGTGGGAAAGGGTGGTTTTGAGGCTGAAGGCAGCAGGAAAGCCTGCAGCCCCCAGGTCTGTGGGGCTACGCAAGCGGTTCCCAAAGAGCTTTAGAACAAGGCATAGTTGTCCCTGCTGGCTCTTTGGGCGGGGTCTCTCTGCAGCCGTATGGCCATTTTTGTGCCTGGTGCGGCGCCAAGTGGGAAAGGGTGGCTTTGAGGCTGAAGGCAGCAGGAAAGCCTGCAGCCCCCAGGTCTGTGGGGCTACGCAAGCGGTTCCCAAAGAGCTTTAGAACAAGGCATATTTTTCCCTGCTGGCTCTTTGGGCGTGGCACACATCTCCAGCCGTATGGTCATTTTTGGGCCTGGCAAGGCTCCAAGTGGGAAAGGGTGGTGTTGAGGCTGAAGGCAGCAGGAAAGCCTGCAGCCCCCAGGTCTGTGGGGCTACGCAAGCGGTTCCCAAAGAGCTTTAGAACAAGGCATAGTTTTCCCTGCTGGCTCTTTGGGCGGGGGACCCATCTCCAGCGGTATGGCCATTTTTCTGCCTGGCCCGGCGACAAGTGGGAAAGGGTGGTGTCGAGGCTGAACGCAGCAGGAAAGCCTGCAGCCCCCAGGTCTGTGGGGCTACGCAAGCGGTTCCGAAAGAGCTTTAGAACAAGGCATAGTTTTCCCTGCTGGCTCCTTGGGCGCGGGACCCATCTCCAGCCGTATGGCCATTTTTCTGCCTGGCCCGGCGACAAGTGGGAAAGGGTGGTGTCGAGGCTGAAGGCAGCAGGAAAGCCCGCAGCCCCCAGGTCTGTGGGGCTACGCAAGCGGTTCCGAAAGAGCTTTAGAACAAGGCATAGTTTTCCCTGATGGCTCTTTGGGCGGGGTCTCTCTGCAGCCGTATGGCCATTTTTGTGCCTGGCGCGGCGCCAAGTGGGAAAGGGTGGCTTTGAGGCTGAAGGCAGCAGGAAAGCCCGCAGCCCCCAGGTCTGTGGCGCTACGGAAGCGGTTCCCAAAGAGCTTTAGAACAAGTCACAGTATTCCCTGCTGGCTATTTGGGCGTGGGACCCATCTCCAGCCATATGGCCATTTTTGTGCCTGGCGTGGTCCCAAGACGGAAAAGGTGGTTTTGAGGCTGAAGGCAGCAGGAAAGCCCGCAGCCCCCAGGTCTGTGGGGCTACGCAAGCAGTTCCCAAAGAGCCTTAGAACAAGGCATAGTTTTCCCTGCTGGCTCTTTGGGCGGGGGACCCATCTCCAGCCGTAAGGCCATTTTTGTGCCTGTCGCGGCGCAAAGCGGGAAAGGGTGGCTTTGAGGCTGAAGGCAGCAGGAAAGCCCGCAGCCCCCAGGTCTGTGGGGCTACGCAAGCGGTTCCCAAAGAGCTTTAGAACAAGGCATAGTTTAACCTGCTGGCTCTTTGGGCGTGGCACCAAACTCCAACCATATGGCCATTTTTGAGCCTGGCGCGGCGCAAAGTGGTAAAGGGTGGTTTTGAGGCTGAAGGCAGCAGGAAAGCCCGCAGCCCCAAGGTCTGTGGGGCTACCCAAGTGGTTCCCAAAGAGCTTTAGAACAAGGCATAGTTTTCCCTGCTGGCTCTTTGGGCGTGGCACCCATCTCTAGCCATAGGCCTTTTTTGTGCCTGGCCCGGCGCCAAGTGGGAAAGGGTGGTTTTGAGGCTGAAGGCAGCAGGAAAGCCCGCAGCCCCCAGGTCTGTGGGGCTACGCAAGCGGTTCCCAAAGAGCTTTAGAACAAGGCATAGTTTTCCCTGCTGGCTCTTTGGGCGGGGGACCCATCTCCAGCCATGTGGCCATTATTGTGCTTCGCGCGGCGCCAAGTGGGAAAGGGTGGTTTTGAGGCTGAAGGCAGCAGGAAGGCCCGCAGCTCCCACGTCTGTGGGACAACGTAAGCGGTTCCCAAAGAGCTTTAGAACAAGGCATAGTTTTCCCTGCTGGCTCTTTGGGCCTGGGACCCATCTCCAGGCATATGGCCATTTTTGTGCCTGGCGCGGCACCTAGTGGGAAAGGGTTTTGTTGAGGATGAAGGCAGCAGGAAAGCCCGCAGCCCCCAGGTCTGTGGGGCTACCCAAGTGGTTCCCAAAGAGCTTTAGAATAAGGCATAGTTTTCCCTGCTGGCTCTTTGGGCGGGGGACCCATCTCCAGCCATATGGCCATTTTTGTGCCTGGCGCGGCGCCAAGTGGTAAAGGGTGGTGTCGAGGCTGAAGGCAGCAGGAAAGCCCGCAGCCCCCAGGTCTGTGGGGCTACGCAAGCGGTTCAAAAAGACCTTTAGAACAAGGCATAATTTTCCCTGCTGGCTCCTTGGGCGAGGGACCCATCTCCAGCCATATGGCCATTTTTGTGCCTGGCGTGGCGCCAAGTGGGAAAGGGTGGTGTCGAGGCTGAAGGCAGCAGGAAAGCCCGCAGCCCCAAGGTCTGTGTGGCTACGCAAGCGGTTCCCAAAGAGCTTTAGAACAAGGCATAGTTTTCCCTGCTGGGTCCTTGGGCGGGGGACCCATCTCCAGCCGTAGGGCCATTTTTGTGCCTGGCGCGGCGCCAAGTCGGAAAGGGTGACTTTGAGGCTGAAGGCAGCAGGAAAGCCCGCAGCCCCCAGGCCTGTGGGACAACGCAAGCGGTTCCCAAAGAGCTTTAGAACAAGGCGTAGTTTTCCCTGCTGGTTCTTTGGGAGTGGCACACTTCTCCAGCCGTATGGCCATTCTTGGGCCTGGCGCGGCACCAAGTGGGAAAGGGTGGTGTCGAGGCTGAAGGCAGCAGGAAAGCCCGCAGCCCCCAGGTCTGTGGGGCTACGCAAGCGGTTCCCAAAGACCTTTAGAACAAGGCATAGTTTTCCCTGCTGGCTCTTTGGGCAGGGGACCCATCTCCAACCATATTGCCATTTTTGTGCCTGGCGCGGCGCCAAGTGGGAAAGGGTTTTGTCAAGGCTGAAGGCAGCAGGAAAGCCCGCAGCCCGCAGGTCTGTGGGGCTACGCAAGCGGTTCCCAAAGAGCTTTAGAACAAGGCATAGATTTCCCTGCTGGCTCTTTGGGCGGGGGACCCATCTCCAGCTGTATGGCCTTTTTTGTGCCTGGCGCGGCGCCAAGTGGGAAAGGGTGGTGTCGAGGCTGAAGGCAGCAGGAAAGCCCACAGCCCCCAGGTCTGTGGGGCTACGCAAGCGGTTCCCAAAGAGCTTTAGAACAACGCATAGTTTTCCCTGCTGGCTCCTTGGGCGGGGGACACATCTCCAGCCGTATGGCCATTATTGTGCTTGGCGCGGCGCCCAGAGGGAAAGGGTGATGTCGAGGCTGAAGGCAACAGGAAAGGCCACAGCCCCCAGGTCTGTGGGGCTACGCAAGCGGTTCCCAAAGACCTTTAGACCAAGGGATATTTTTCCCTCCTGGCTCTTTGGGCGTGGCACACATCTCCAGCCGTATGGCCATTTTTGGGCCTGGCGCGGCACCAAGTGGGAAAGGGTGGTGTCGAGGCTGAACGCAGCAGGAAGGCGCACAGCCCCCAGGTCTGTGGGGCTACGCAAGCGGTTCCCAAAGAGCTTTAGAACAAGGCATAGTTTTCCCTGCTGGCTCTTTGGTCACGGGACCCATCTCTGGCCATAAGGCCATTTTTGTGCCTGGCGTGGCGCCAAGTGGAAAAGGGTGGTTTTGAGGCTGAAGGCAGCAGGAAAGCCCGCAGCCCCCAGGTCTGTGGGACAACGCAAGCAGTTCGCAAAGAGATTTAGATCAAGGCACAGTTTTCCCTGCTGGCTCTTTGGGCGGGGGTCCCATCTCCAGCCATATGGCCATTTTTGTGCCTGGCGCGGCGCCAAGTGGGAAAGGGTGTTTTTGAGGCTGAAGGCAGCAGGAAAGCCCGCAGCCCCCAGGTCTGTGGGGCTACGCAAGCGTTTCCCAAAGAGCGTTAGAACAAGGCAGAGTTTTCCCTTCTGGCTCTTTGGCCGTGGCACACTTCTCCAGCCGTATGGCCATTTTTGTGCCTGGCGCGGCGCCAAGTGGGAAAGGGTGCTGACGAGGCTGAAGGCAGCAGCAAAGCCCGCAGCCCCCAGGTCTGTGGGGCTACGCAAGCGGTTCCCAAAGACCTTTAGAACAAGGCACAGTTTTCCCTGCTGGCTCTTTGGGCGGGGGTCCCATCTCCAGCCATATGGCCATTATTGTGCCTGGCGCGGCGCCAAGTGGGAAAGGGTGGCTTTTAGGCTGAAGGCAGCAGGAAGGCCGGCAGCTCCCACATCTGTGGGGCTACGCAAGCGGTTCCCAAAGAGCTTTAGAACAAGGCATAGTTTTCCCTGCTGGCTCTTTGGGCGGGGGTCCCATCTCCAGCCATATGGCCATTTTTGTGCCTGGCGCGGCGCCAAGTGGGAAAGGGTGGTGTCGAGGCTGAAGGCAGCAGGAAAGCCCGCAGCTCCCAGGTCTGTGGGACAACGCAAGCGGTTCCCAAAGAGCTTTAGAACAAGGCATAGTTTTCCCTGCTGGCTCCTTGGGCGGGGGACCCATCTCCAGCCGTATGGCCATTATTGTGCCTGGGGCGGCGCCAAGTGGGAAAGGGTGGTGTCGAGGCTGAAGGCAGCAGGAAAGCCCGCAGCCCGCATGTCTGTGGGGCTACGCAAGCGGTTCCCAAAGAGCTTTAGAACAAGGCATAATTTTCCCTGCTGGCTCTTTGTGCAGGGGACCCATCTAGAGCCGTATGGCCATTTTTGTGCCTGGCGCGGCACCTAGTGGGAAAGGGTTTTGTTTAGGATGAAGGCAGCAGGAAAGCCCGCAGCCCCCAGGTCTGTGGGGCTACCCAAGTGGTTCCCAAAGAGCTTTAGAACAAGGCATAGTTTTCCCTGCTGGCTCCTTGGGCGGGGGACCCATCTCCAGCCGTATGGCCATTTTTGTGCCTGGGGCGACACCAAGTGGGAAAGGGTGGTTTTGAGGCTGAAGGCAGCAGCAAAGCCCGCAGCCCCCAGGTCTGTGGGGCTATGCAAGCGGTTCCCAAAGAGCTTTAGAACAAGGCATAGTTTTCCCTGCTGGCTCCTTGGGCGGGAGACCCATCTCCAGCCGTATGGCCATTTTTGTGCCTAGCGCAGCGCCAAGTGGGAAAGGGTGTTTTTGAGGCTGAAGGCAGCAGGAAGGCCCGCAGCCCCCAGGTCTGTGGGGCTACACAAGCGGTTCCCAAAGAGCTTTAGAACAAGGCATAGTTTTCCCTGCTGGCTCTTTGGGCGTGGCACCAAACTCCAACCATATGGCCATTTTTGAGCCTGGCGCGGCGCCAAGTGGTAAAGGGTGGTTTTGAGGCTGAAGGCAGCAGGAAAGCCCGCAGCCCCCAGGTCTGTGGGACAACGTAAGCGGTTCCCAAGGAGCTTTAGGAAAAGGCATAGTTTTCCCTGCTGGCTCTTTGGGCGGGGGACCCATCTCCAGCCATGTGGCCATTATTGTGCTTCGCGCGGCGCCAAGTGGGAAAGGGTGGTTTTGAGGCTGAAGGCAGCAGGAAGGCCCGCAGCTCCCACGTCTGTGGGGCTACGCAAGCGGTTCCCAAAGAGCTTTAGAACAAGGCATAGTTTTCCCTGCTGGCTGTTTGGGCCTGGGACCCATCTCCAGGCATATGGCCATTTTTGTGCCTGGCGCAGCGCCAAGTGGGAAAGGGTGGTGTTGAGGCTGAAGGCAGCAGGAAAGCCCGCAGCCCCCAGGTCTGTGGGGCTACACAAGCGGTTCCCAAAGAGCTTTAGAACAAGGCATAGTTTTCCCTGCTGGCTCCTTGGGCGGGGGACCCATCTCCAGCCGTATGGCCATTATTGTGCTTGGCGCGGCGCCAAGTGGGAAAGGGTGGTTTTGAGGCTGAAGGCAGCAGCAAAGCCCGCAGCCCCCAGGTCTGTGGGGCTATGCAAGCGGTTCCCAAAGAGCTTTAGAACAAGGCATAGTTTTCCCTGCTGGCTCCTTGGGCAGGGGACCCATCTAGAGCCGTATGGCCATTTTTGTGCCTGGCGCGGCACCTAGTGGGAAAGGGTTTTGTTGAGGCTGAAGGCAGCAGGAAAGCCCGCAGCTCCCAGGTCTGTGGGGCTACGCAACTGGTTCCCAAAGAGCTTTAGAACAAGGCATAGTTTTCCCTGCTGGCTCCTTGGGCGGGGGACCCATCTCCAGCTGTATGGCCATTATTGTGCTTGGCGCGGCGCCAAGTGGGAAAGGGTGGTTTTGAGGCTGAAGGCAGCAGCAAAGCCCGCAGCCCCCAGGTCTGTGGGGCTACGCAAGCGGTTCCCAAAGAACTTTAGAACAAGGCATAGTTTTCCCTGCTGGCTCCTTGGGCAGGGGACCCATCTCCAGCGGTATGGCCATTTTTGTGCCTGGCGCGGCACCTAGTGGGAAAGGGTTTTGTCGAGGCTGAAGGCAGAAGGAAAGCATGCAGGCCACAGGTCCGTGTGGCTACGCA
Organism: Rissa tridactyla; assembly: GCF_028500815.1. Classification (NCBI taxonomy): domain Eukaryota; kingdom Metazoa; phylum Chordata; class Aves; order Charadriiformes; family Laridae; genus Rissa; species Rissa tridactyla. The sequence goes on along the minus strand of NC_071490.1, from coordinate 1,906,842 downwards.
AGCGGTTCCCAAAGAGCTTTAGAACAAGGCATAGTTTTCCCTGCTGGCTCTTTGGGCGGGGGACCCATCTCTGGCCAGAAGGCCATTTTTGTGTCTGGCGCGGCGCCAAGTGGGAAAGGGTGGTGTCGAGGCTGAAGGCAGCAGAAAGGCCCGCAGCCCCCAGGTCTGTGGGGCTACACAAGCGGTTCCCAAAGAGCTTTAGAACAAGGCATAGTTTTCCCTGCTGGCTCTTTGGGCGGGGCACCCATCTCCAGACATATTGCCATTTTTGTGTCTGGCGTGGCGCCAAGTGGGAAAGGGTGGTGTCCAGGCTGAAGGCAGCAGGAAAGCCTTTAGCCCGCAGGTCTGAGGGGCTACGGAAGTGGTTCCGAAAGAGCTTTAGAACAAGGCATAGTTTTCCCTGCTGGCTCTTTGGGCGGGGCACCCATCTCCAGCCATATTGCCATTTTTGTGTCTGGCGTGGCGCCAAGTGGGAAAGGGTGGTGTCGAGGCTGAAGGCAGCAGGAAAGCCCGCAGCCCGCAGGTCTGTGGGGCTACGCAAGCGGTTCCCAAAGAGCTTTAGAACAAGGCACAGTTTTCCCTGCTGGCTCTTAGGGCGGGGGACCCATGTCCAGCCATATGGCCATTTTTGTTCCTGGAGCGGCGCCAAGTGGGAAAGGGTTTTGTCGAGGCTGAAGGCAGAAGGAAAGCCCGCAGCCCCCAGGTCTGTGGGGCTACGCAAGCGGTTCCCAAAGAGCTTTAGAACAAGGCATAGTTTTCCCTGCTGGCTCCTTGGGCGGGGGACCCATCTCCAGCCGTATGGCCATTGTTGTGCTTGGCGCGGCGCCAAGTGGGAAAGGGTGGTTTTGAGGCTGAAGGCAGCAGGAAAGCCTGCAGCCCCCAGGTCTGTGGGGCTACGCAAGCGGTTCCCAAAGAGCTTTAGAACAAGGCATAGTTTTCTCTGCTGGCTCTTTGGGCGGGGGACCCATCTCCAGCTGTATGGCCTTTTTTGTGCCTGGCGCGGCGCCAAGTGGGAAAGGGTGGTGTCGAGGCTGAAGGCAGCAAGAAAGCCCGCAGCCCCCAGGTCTGTGGGGCTACGCAAGCGGTTCCCAAAGAGCTTTAGAACAAGGCATAGTTTTCCCTGCTGGCTCTTTGGGCGGGGGTCCCATCTCAGCCATATGGCCATTTTTGTGCCTGGCGCGGCGCCAAGTGGGAAAGGGTGGTGTCGAGGCTGAAGGCAGCAGGAAAGCCCGCAGCTCCCAGGTCTGTGGGGCTACGCAAGCGGTTCCCAAAGAGCTTTAGAACAAGGCATAGTTTTCCCTGCTGGCTCCTTGGGCGGGGGACCCATCTCCAGCCGTATGGCCATTATTGTGCCTGGCACGGTGCCAAGTGGGAAAGGGTGGTGTCGAGGCTGAAGGCAGCAGGAAAGCCCGCAGCCCGCATGTCTGTGGGGCTACGCAAGCGGTTCCCAAAGAGCTTTAGAACAAGGCATAGTTTTCCCTGCTGGCTCTTTGTGCAGGGGACCCATCTAGAGCCGTATGGCCATTTTTGTGCCTGGCGCGGCACCTAGTGGGAAAGGGTTTTATTTAGGATGAAGGCAGCAGGAAAGCCCGCAGCCCCCAGGTCTGTGGGGCTACCCAAGTGGTTCCCAAAGAGCTTTAGAACAAGGCATAGTTTTCCCTGCTGGCTCCTTGGGCGGGAGACCCATCTCCAGCCGTATGGCCATTTTTGTGCCTAGCGCAGCGCCAAGTGGGAAAGGGTGTTTTTGAGGCTGAAGGCAGCAGGAAGGCCCGCAGCCCCCAGGTCTGTGGGGCTACGCAAGCGGTTCCCAAAGAGCTTTAGAACAAGGCATAGTTTTCCCTGCTGGCTCTTTGGGCGTGGGACCCATCTCTAGCCATAGGCCTTTTTTGTGCCTGGCCCGGCGCCAAGTGGGAAAGGGTGGTTTTGAGGCTGAAGGCAGCAGGAAAGCCCGCAGCCCCCAGGTCTGTGGGACAACGTAAGCGGTTCCCAAGGAGCTTTAGGAAAAGGCATAGTTTTCCCTGCTGGCTCTTTGGGCGGGGGACCCATCTCCAGCCATGTGGCCATTATTGTGCTTCGCGCGGCGCCAAGTGGGAAAGGGTGGTTTTGAGGCTGAAGGCAGCAGGAAGGCCCGCAGCTCCCACGTCTGTGGGGCTACGCAAGCGGTTCCCAAAGAGCTTTAGAACAAGGCATAGTTTTCCCTGCTGGCTGTTTGGGCCTGGGACCCATCTCCAGGCATATGGCCATTTTTGTGCCTGGCGCAGCGCCAAGTGGGAAAGGGTGGTGTTGAGGCTGAAGGCAGCAGGAAAGCCCGCAGCCCCCAGGTCTGTGGGGCTACACAAGCGGTTCCCAAAGAGCTTTAGAACAAGGCATAGTTTTCCCTGATGGCTCCTTGGGCGGGGGACCCATCTCCAGCTGTATGGCCTTTTTTGTGCCTGGCGCGGCGCCAAGTGGGAAAGGGTGGTTTTGAGGCTGAAGGCAGCAGCAAAGCCCGCAGCCCCCAGGTCTGTGGGGCTATGCAAGCGGTTCCCAAAGAGCTTTAGAACAAGGCATAGTTTTCCCTGCTGGCTCCTTGGGCAGGGGACCCATCTAGAGCCGTATGGCCATTTTTGTGCCTGGCGCGGCACCTAGTGGGAAAGGGTTTTGTTGAGGCTGAAGGCAGCAGGAAAGCCCGCAGCTCCCAGGTCTGTGGGGCTACGCAACTGGTTCCCAAAGAGCTTTAGAACAAGGCATAGTTTTCCCTGCTGGCTCCTTGGGCGGGGGACCCATCTCCAGCCGTATGGCCATTATTGTGCTTGGCGCGGCGCCAAGTGGGAAAGGGTGGTTTTGAGGCTGAAGGCAGCAGCAAAGCCCGCAGCCCCCAGGTCTGTGGGGCTACGCAAGCGGTTCCCAAAGAGCTTTAGAACAAGGCATAGTTTTCCCTGCTGGCTCTTTGTGCAGGGGACCCATCTAGAGCCGTATGGCCATTTTTGTGCCTGGCGCGGCACCTAGTGGGAAAGGGTTTTGTCGAGGCTGAAGGCAGAAGGAAAACATGCAGGCCACAGGTCCGTGTGGCTACGCAAGCGGTTCCCAAAGAGCTTTAGAACAAGGCATAGTTTTCCCTGCTGGCTCTTTGGGCGGGGGACCCATCTCTGGCCATAAGGCCATTTTTGTGTCTGGCGCGGCGCCAAGTGGGAAAGGGTGGTGTCGAGGCTGAAGGCAGCAGAAAGGCCCGCAGCCCCCAGGTCTGTGGGGCTACACAAGCGGTTCCCAAAGAGCTTTAGAACAAGGCATAGTTTTCCCTGCTGGCTCTTTGGGCGGGAGACCCATCTCCAGACATATTGCCATTTTTGTGTCTGGCGTGGCGCCAAGTGGGAAAGGGTGGTGTCCAGGCTGAAGGCAGCAGGAAAGCCTTCAGCCCGCAGGTCTGAGGGGCTACGGAAGTGGTTCCCAAAGAGCTTTAGAACAAGGCATAGTTTTCCCTGCTGGCTCTTTGGGCGGGGCACCCATCTCCAGCCATATTGCCATTTTTGTGTCTGGCGTGGCGCCAAGTGGGAAAGGGTGGTGTCGAGGCTGAAGGCAGCAGGAAAGCCCGCAGCCCGCAGGTCTGTGGGGCTACGCAAGCGGTTCCCAAAGAGCTTTAGAACAAGGCACAGTTTTCCCTGCTGGCTCTTAGGGCGGGGGACCCATGTCCAGCCATATGGCCATTTTTGTGCCTGGAGCGGCGCCAAGTGGGAAAGGGTTTTGTCGAGGCTGAAGGCAGAAGGAAAGCCCGCAGCCCCCAGGTCTGTGGGGCTACGCAAGCGGTTCCCAAAGAGCTTTAGAACAAGGCATAGTTTTCCCTGCTGGCTCCTTGGGCGGGGGACACATCTCCAGCCGTATGGCCATTATTGTGCTTGGCGCGGCGCCAAGTGGGAAAGGGTGGTTTTGAGGCTGAAGGCAGCAGGAAAGCCTGCAGCCCCCAGGTCTGTGGGGCTACGCAAGCGGTTCCCAAAGAGCTTTAGAACAAGGCATAGTTTTCTCTGCTGGCTCTTTGGGCGGGGGACCCATCTCCAGCTGTATGGCCATTTTTGTGCCTGGCGCGGCGCCAAGTGGGAAAGGGTGGTGTCGAGGCTGAAGGCAGCAAGAAAGCCCAAAGCCCCCAGGTCTGTGGGGCTACGCACGCGGTTCCCAAAGAGCTTTAGAACAACGCATAGTTTTCCCTGCTGGCTCCTTGGGCGGGGGACCCATCTCCAGCCGTATGGCCATTATTGTGCTTGGCGCGGCGCCAAGTGGGAAAGGGTGGTGTTGAGGCTGAAGGCGCCACGAAAGCCTGCCGCCCGGGGTTTTCTTAATGACTTTTTTAATGATGTCTTCACAGTGTGAAGTTTTGCAGGATTTGAAAAAGTAATAGACACAGTGAAATTGAATCTTTTGGAAACTTCCATACCTTTCCCTCCCTCTAAGTCTCTGCTGTCCTGTAGTGTCCACTGCCTGCAGCTGCTGTTGCAGGAGCAGACAGAGTGGTATCAGATTTAGAAAAAAGGGACATCATTAAGAGGATTCACTCGCCTTATTTTTCACCGGTGTGGCCAGTAAAGAAACCAAAAAGGCTATAGCTGTTCACAGTAGATTACCAAAAGTTGGATGCCAACACTGCATCCCTGACTGCTGCTCTTCCGACTATCGCGGAAATTGTGACAATGATACAAGGATTTGCCCATCCTTGGAGGGTTGCCTTAGATGTTAAAGACATATTTTTTTATGATTCCCCTCCTTGAGCAGGACAAAGCGCAGTTTGCATTCGCATGGAAAGGAGTCCAATATACCTTTAACCGCTTTCCGCAAGGATACAAACATTCCCCCACTATTGCCCATAATGCTTTAGCTAAAGTGCTATCAGAGATTCCTGTTTCACAGGGATGTACAGTATACCAATATATTATTGACGACATCTTAATAGGGGAGAGAACCAAGAAAGTGTACAAGACATGATGGAAAACATCCGAAAAACATTATCAGATTTGGGATTGGAAATTCCCGACTCAAAGTGTCAGGGACCAGCACAGGAAGTTAAATTCCTGGGGGGTCTGGTGGATTAAAGGAGCTGCTTCTGTCCCTCAGGATACCCTGGAAAAAATAGAACATGGACAGAATCCTTCCAGCACGAAGGAGGTACAGCAAGTCCTGGGACATTAAGTTATTGGCGTAAACACGTCCCTGGCTTTTCCATCATTGCTCGCCCCCTTCATAGCTTGCCAAAAAAGGGTAAATCCTGGGTGTGGACTGAACAACACACTAATGCTCTGCAATTACTAATAAAGGAGCTAAGGTTATTCCAACAGCTTGGTCCTATACAGCCAACTGACCCTGTCCATGTAGAATGGGGGTTCAGTGAACATGGTTCCCGTTGTAATTTATGGCAGAAGGGACCAGCAGGACCGGAGAGACCATTAGAATTTTGCTCCCACTCCTTCAATGATACTGAGAGCAAATATTCAGACCTGGAGAAGGGTATACTGTCCCTGGTGCGAGCGTTGCAACGAGCAGAGCAGATAAGAAGAGAACAGAGTGTGATCTTTCCTGGGACCTTTTCGCCTCCCAGATGTGGTCCTTAAAGGGACACCACCACCAGCTGGCATTGCCCAGAGACCTACAGTTCGAAAATGGTATGCTTATTTAGAAGGCATTAATGAAATCAAGCCAGTCTCTGAAGGCAGTGTTAAAGTATCCAAGGCTACTTCACAAGGATACCAAAGGATATAGATGGTGCCCTATTGTTCCAATCCCCACCAAATAGACCATCTCCGATCCAAGAAGCACCTCCTTTGAGGGACAGCAGTGATCTTACAGGAGTGTGGTTTACTGGTGCGTCATCTCACTGTGAAAAAAATAAGTGGAAATATAAGGCCGTAGCACCGGAAGTAACAACGGGAGAAAGAGCAATTGAAACAGGGGAGGGTAGGGGAACAAGTAGGGGACCTCAGAGCTGTCCTACTAGCTGCACAACATGGAGCCACCTCCTTTTACGCTGACTCATATGCTGTTTTTAAAGGAGCCACTGAATGGCTAGGACACTGGGCAGCCAACGATTGGCAGGTGAATAGAGTCCCAATCTGGGAGACAGATAGCTGGAAGCAACTGTTGGAAACAGGAGAACAGAGACCATTGCACATTGCTTGGGTAAAAGGCCACGATCGTTCAAACTCGATCACTGCTCAGTTCAACCAACAGGTAGATGGCCTCACGCGGCTACAACAAATTGACATTGTAGAGGATGGTCGGGAATGGGAATGCTTACTTGAATCGTTACATGTTAAACGTGGCCGCACAGGCCGTCCTGACCTGTATCGGGAAGGTGGGTGGCTTGTGTCAGTTAAGCTGTGCGAACAAATAGTAACTGCCTGGTCACAATGTCGCCTACGACTCAGCAAAGATCATCAGAGTAAGGCGCCTCCCTTACACATGCGGGACAAGAAAGCGTTGTGGCATTCATGGCAGATTGATTATATTGGGCCCTTGAGATCATCAGGTGGGAAAAGATATGTCCTGGTAGGAGTGGAGATTATCTCCAGCCTCAGTATGGCCAGCAGTTTCAAACCAGCTACCAGGGACAACACAGTGAAAGGCCTAAAAGGGTGGCTCAGCACACTTCCCCTTCCCGAGGAAATCCAGAGTGATAACGTTTCACACTTTACCGCTTCGGTGGTACAAGATTGGGCCAAAGAAGAAGGGATTCGATGGGTATTTCGTACTCCCTATTATCCCCAGGCTAATGGCATTGTTGAACGCACCAATAGATTGGTTAAGCGTTTTGCAAAAAGTCATGAACCTGGTTGGCATTTGCGATTGGATGATGCCATCTATCAACTAAATAACAGATGGAGTGGAGACGGCTGTCCTAAAATGAAAGCTTTCTGTGTACCTGCCAATATTATCTCTCCAAAGGCTGCCAATGAACCGGGAAAATACCCCGGAAGATTTCACCCTGGACTACCTGTGCTAGTGAAAATGCCTCAAAATGGGACGGTGCCAATGGTGCTAGCTACTCCCAAAAATCCCTATGCATGGGAAGCCAAGGATTGTTCAGGGAAGATACACCGGATCAGCACCCGGTGGATCGCACCTTCTTTTTAACCCCGTCGGTCGAATAAGACCAAGCAGATTTATGTCTTACAGGAACCTTGGATGAGCTGTACAGACGGATTGGCCTACGCTACCTTTGAATGTCTCCAGGGAATCCTGACATCGATCCTGGCAATAATACTACTTTTATGATGTATGGCTACCTGGAGGCCCAAATTCTAAAATGACGAATTGGCAGATGGAATTGATGCTATTCAGTTTTACCTTTTTATTCCCTGTTGTTTGTAGTCAAAGAGACCCAGAGTGGCCATGGTCTCAAGCCTTTGTCGTCTGTAATACAAGACTACAGGGAGACCTCATGCTAACGCACCCTTTCCCAATCTAGACAAGCACAGTCTCTGGGGTTTCATCGGGATGTGTCTCAAAGTGACAAACATTCTGGTTGGTGTCAAGACAAAGGTCTTGTGCTTTGAGAGTATTACTCTCACAAATGAATCCTTGTTGGTCTCGTGAAACGCATGCGTCAACATCAGCAGTTTGCCATTTAGTCTCATTTTGTCGTGCCCAACCTCTGTGCTGTGTTGGATAGAGTAGAGCTCCTTGGTGATTCAACCCCAGTGCGATGATTGGGTATATGGTGTATACTGAGGCATTGCGTATCGTTAAGACAAAAGCTGTGGCTTTGCTCTCAGTGGGATCGTAGGTGAAATTAACCAGATACCACCAGGATTGAAATTTTCTCTCAAACTCAATTGCACAATCCCATATTACTTTTCGAATTTCAGTGGGCAAGGTGCCTTCTTCACCTTCCCTTATGATTTATGAGTTTTTGCAAAACGCTTAACCAATCCGTTGGTGCATTCAACAATGCCATTAGCCTGAGGATAATAGGGAGTATGAAATACCCATCGAATCCCTTCTTCTTTGGCCCAATCTTGTACCACCGAAGCGGTAAAGTGTGAACCGTTATCACTTTGGATTTCCTCGGGAAGGGAAAGTGTGCTGAGCCACCCTTTTAGGCCTTTCACTGTGTTGTCCCCAGCAGCTGATTTGAAGCTGGTGGCCATACTGAGGCTGGAGATAATCTCCACTCCTACCAGGACATATCTTTTCCCACCTGATGATCTCAAGGGCCCAATATAATCAAGCTGCTATGAATGCCACAACGCTTTCTTGTCCCGCATGTGTAAGGGAGGCGCCTTACTCGGATGATCTTTGCTGAGTCGTAGGCGACATTGTGACCAGGCAGTTACTACTTGTTCGCACAGCTTAACCGACACAGGCCACCCCCGGGCTCGACCTTCCTGATACAGATCAGTACGGCCTGTATGGCCAGGCTTAACATGTAACCATTCGAGTAAGCGTTCCCATTCCCGACCATCCTCTACAATGTCAATTTGTTGTAGCCGCGTGAGGCCATCTACCTGTTGGTTGAACTGAGCAGTGATCGAGTTTGAACGATCGTGGCCTTTTACCCAAGCAATGTGCAGTGTTCTCTGTCCTCCTATTTCCAACAGTTGCTTCCAACTATCTGTCTCCCAGATTGGGACTCTATTCACCTGCCAATCATTGGCTGCCCAGTGTCCTAGCCATTCAGTGGCTCCTTTAAAAACAGCATATGAGTCAGTGTAAATGTAAGTAGCCCCATGTTGTGCAGCTAGTAGGACGGCTCTGAGTTCCCCTACTTGTGCCCTACCTTCTCCTGTTTCAATTGCTCTTTCCCCCGTTGCTACTTCCAGTGCTACGGCCTTGTATTTCCACTTGCTGTTCTCACGGTGAGATGACGCACCAGTAAACCACACTCCTGTAAGATCACTGCCTTCTTTCAGAGGAGGTGCTCCTTGGATTGGAGATGGTCTGTTTGGTGGGGATTGGAACAATAGGGCACCATCTATATCCTTCTGGAGCATGGATACTTTGATACTACCTTCAGAGATTGGCATGATATCATTAATGCCTTCTAAATAAGCATACCACTTTCGAACTGTGGGTTTCTGGGCAATGCCGGCTGGCGGTGCTGTCCCTTTACGGACCACATCTAGGAGTCGAAAAGGGCCTCGAACAATCACGCTCTGTTCTCTCCTTATCTGCTCTGCTCGTTGCAACGCTCGCACCAGGGACAGTAAACCCTTCTCCAGGTCTGAATATCTGCTCTCAGTATCATTAAAGGCGTGAGAGCTAAATTCTAATGGTCTCTCCGGTCCTGCTGGTCCCTTTTGCCATAAATTACAATGGGAACCATGTTCACTGAACGCCCATTCTACACGGACAGGGTCAGTTGGATGTATGGGGCCAAGTTGTTGGAATAACCTTAGCTCTTTTATTAGCAATTCTAGTGCATTAGTATGTTGTTCAGTCCACTCCCAGGATTTACCTTTTTTGAGCAAACAATAAAGGGGGCGAGCAATGATGGAAAAGCCAGGGATGTGTTTACGCCTATAACTTAAAGTTCCTAGGACTTGCTGTAACTCCTTCGTGCTGGAAGGATTCTGGCCATGTTCTATTTTTTCAGGGTATCCTGAGGGACGGAAGCAGCTCCCTTAATCCACCAGACCCCCCAGGAATTTAACTTCCTGTGCTGGTCCCTGACACTTTGACTCGGGAATTTCCAATCCCAAATCTGATAATGTTTTTCGGATGTTTTCCATCATGTCTTGTACACTTTCTTGGCTCTCTCCCCCTATTAAGATGTCGTCAATATATTGGTATACCGTACATCCCTGTGAAACAGGAATCTCTGATAGCACTTTAGCTAAAGCATTATGGGCAATAGTGGGGGAATGTTTGTATCCTTGCGGAAAGCGGTTAAAGGTATATTGACTCCTTTCCATGTGAATGCAAACTGCGCTTTGTCCTGCTCAAGGAGGAGAATCATAAAAATATATGTCTTTAACATCTAAGGCAGCCACCCAAGCATGGGCCAGCTCCTTGTATCATTGCCACAATTTCCGCGATATTAGGAACCGCAGCGGTCAGGGGTGCAGTGTTGGCATTTAATTTTCCGTAATCTACTGTGAAACGCCGTTGCCTTTTTGGTTTCTTTACTGGCCACACCGGTGAATTATAAGGCGAGTGAATCCTCTTAATCATGTTTCTTTTTTCTAAATCTGATACCATCCTGTCTGCTTCTGCAAGTGCAGCTGCAGGCAGTGGGTACTGTCGGTCGTTGGTAATTTTAGAAGGAGGTAAAAGTATAGATGTTTCTAATAGCCCCAATTTAACTGTGTCTAATCCTTTTTTGCGTCCTGCAAAACTCCACACAGTTCCATCTCCATCTGGGAGTTTCCACATTCGCCCACGCAGTACGTCAAATCCTAGGAGGTTAGTACGCGAGGCACCCACTAACGCTTCTGCCCTAGTCATTCGCTGCTCTCCCGGCAACCAGAGGTTAATTTTTGCAGTGGGGCATGTTTTTACCGCACCATCAATTCCTGTGAAGTTGACTCTGCGTCGGGTGGGATTTATACCTAGAAGTTGTGCTGTTTCGTTAGTGATTGCAGACATTTGGGCTCCGGTATCAATAATAAAATTGACCAATATCTTCCGGGGGTCCAACAGGAATGACAATAACGGGTTCGGAGTCTTTATGAGAGCGCCATTGGATTGCTAGTACCTGCCGGACAGGGTGGCTCACTGCCCTCCCCGGGGATAGGAGTGTTTTGGCCGGGACTCTGTCAAATCAATCAAGTTACGTTCCGGTGCAGAAGGCACAATTTTCTCACGACTTGGGGATTCTCTGGTTAGACTTTTCTCCCCAGCCGCATTATTCTTTCTAGTTAGAGATTGGACTAGCGTACGGAGATCTCCCGTAGGGTCACCGTGCAAGAATTGTCGGGGCACCCCTAATTGTAGGGCTTTACGCCACAACTCATTCCGGTCCTTATCAGGCTTAAACCTTCCCTCTGATTTAGGGTTTTGAGTGTGAGTTTGGACTTGGCGAACCTTTCGCGGGTGTTCGGAGGATTTCTCACTAGTTAGGCTGGCCTGGCCCATTCGGCGCCCATATTGATCTATTTCCTGTACATTCCAGGTGGGCATGTAGTGACGACGGCCCCGCCCATGAGCACCCCGAGCACCCCGTATACGATCTTGAGTGCGAACAAGGAACGGTTTCAGGCAATCGGGAAGACCACGGATGAGAGGGGCTAATCGATCCGGGTCAATAGGGGCTGACATTGGGGATTTCCGAAACTCCTCTCTGTCATACATGGCTTGCAGGCAAGCTGCTTTCCGTACAGCCGCAAACAGATCAGAGTAGCCTGTAGCTCTAATCTCTAACGGCTCCCCCCTCTCTCGCGGATCCATACCCCCTGCCCAATAGGCTGCTCGAGCGGTTAGGGAATAATTATGATCCCCAGGCATAGGGGTTAAAAACACTCCTGGTCCCCAAGAGTCTCCTGCTTCTTCCTCACTCAGCATAATTCTGTGCCCCCCTTCAGAAGAAACTCGCCACACGTACTCAACAGCTGACTCTTCTGGTCGCCTCGAATATTTCTCCCTTATTTTTGTTAACTCGGTTGGTGTCCATGGAACGGTACGCACAGTGGTGTGAATTTCATCACCATCATCAACTGCAGTTTCAGTTTTAACCAGAGGACGTAAAGGAAAAACTTGGGATTTCAAAGTAAAAGTCCTTTCCTCCTCATCTTCTTCGTCATCCTCACTATTAGACAAAAAATCTCCGGTCTGGGTTCCGGAATTTGGATAACACAGTAACTTACGAATCTGCTGGACCTGGGTCGAGGGCTGCATTTTTTCTAAGAGCCCGGTCACCCTTTCAATAACATTTTAAGTTGGCGATTTTTCACTCCCAAGTTGAGCATTCCGGTTTCCTAAACATTCATTCTCACTCACAAGCTTACCGAATTGAGTTCTTAATCTTTCTCCTGTCTCCTTTTGCAAGGCTAATGATGACTTCAGCACCTCATTCTCCGAATTCAGGGTTGCATATTCTACAGCTGAAATCAGATTAGGAGCAGGGGTTTCTCTAGCTTCTTGTTGCGCACAAGATAAACAGGCGCCTAACACAGCACAAATCACACCCTTGCCTTTCCCCGCTCTGAGCTTCTGTGAAACCCGACGCTCTTCAATACGTTCCACCACTTTCTCTTCATCCTTCCAAAATTTTTGGGCCCACTCCTTCCCAGCCTGGGAAGGGGCACAATCATATTTTTGCAGCAGTTTATCCATGGCAATCCTGCCGACTACGCCAAATTCTGTTGCGTGAAACGGGGCCAAGCGGTTTTGGCAGAAGATAAACCCCCTTGCGTTCTAACACTCCTCACCGAGGTGGGAGGCCAGGTGCGGCTGGGTTTCAATTCTGAGTGATGCCCAATTCAGCACTATCAGCCCAATCGCGTTTAATATGTGTTAAACTATTACGATTTGGAGACACTAATAGTGGGCTGCACCTTCAGTCTAGTCGTGCTCCTGAACCAGCACGGCCTCTCTCAAGTTTTGGTCGCCTTCAGTGAGAAAGCGAAACGACTAGCTACTGAAACAGTGCAGTTTATTTAAACAACAGATATACAGGTTCTTTAGGATTGCCGGTGATAAATACACTGTCTGCAAAGCACGTGCAAATAAAGACATTGTTAAATATACAAACGCGCGACAAAATTATAAACGATACAGCCTGGCTATAAATGTAGGGTAGAGATTCTCTAGAGAAATTTCTAGAGTCCCCGAGAAAGCACTCGGTGTAATCAAAGTCTTACCCAAAGGCGTCCTTATGGGGGGAAGAAAGGCTCAGCCCGTCGACTGATCCCAGAAAACAGCGGTGGGATTCTTCGCGATGGTGTCTTCCCTGACATCCCCTCTCTCTTGGGCTATTTTTATATTATTTTTTTATCTTCAAAGTGGAGTTTGAGTGACTTTAGTCATATGTACCTTTATTATGATTAATGTACTCAAGGAGGAGTGTTCACACCTCGGGGGCGGATAGCCTCCGGGATGGAGGTGTGTTTTGGTACATTGTGGTGAGCAAAGTTCGCACAAAAGGACAGCATTTCATCAACATTTGACGAAATGTTGGCTCGGGTAGCGTGTAGGCCGCTTATCAGTTCCGTAGTACCATCTCGTCCCCATATCTGCTATTCGTCACAAGGGAAGGCCACGGAACAAGCGCGTTCCGTTCCATCCCTCGTGTAGTTTCGCAAACAACCTTGTACAGGGAATCACAGCTGTTGCATTCTTCGTGTGCTAGCTGTGGCTGTATTCTACCTCAGAAGCCTCTTGATTTTATGACTTTCCTTAATGTGTGAACAATGCTGTATTTCACCCAGTGGTCTCCACCAGTTGCCGGTTTGGTCGGTGCAGTTCCTGCAACTGGGCATGGATGGATTTGGAGTGGGTCACTTAGATTCATACAATACAGTCCTTTAAAGTCTTGACAACCGTGTCTGTGAGCTGAAAGCAAAAAATCAGTAGCAGCTCTGTTTTGCAACATCGCATATCGAATACTATCTACATCTAGCAATAACTCAGAAATAGCTGTACTAGCAGCATTGTTAAACTTATCCTTGGCAGCAAGAGAGTCCTTGTTATCACGAATCCTTGGCAGCAAAAGAGTCCTTGTTAGCAAGAGTGCATGCGGACTCCCTGTTCTTGCTGGTACTGTGCTTTGATCTTCTTCCACAACAGGCCAAGATTCTCAAGCAGCTGGATAAGGTGTCTGTGCGTCCATTACAGGCTTATGTCATCCAAATATTTTTCTTGCCAGCACCCAAGACTGAATAACAATTGCTGTGATATATGTGTTTTCCAGCACCCAGGTGCGAGTCCCTTGAGTGTATTTACAATCCTCCTCGCCGATCTTCCATTGCTTTCCCATATTCCATCCCCTTGCTCAAGAGACCGCTTCTGCTGGGTTCATTTTAGTCTCGCAGGGTATAACACAGAGCAATCTACTAAGGCATGCAATAACATATACACATATAGGAAAAAACCAAAAACGTATCTCTGTGGTACTGCTTTGAATCAGGTGTCCTATTTCTCTTTTTCTGACACTTTCTCATAATGCGTATGGCATACTTCTGTGCTAACGTGGCACATTTCCCATCTAATTGCTCCTGTTCGTTTTTTTTTCTTTTTCTTTTTTTTCTTTTCTTTTTTCTTTTTTTTTTTTCTTTTTTCTTTTTTTCTTTTTTTTTCTTTTTTTTCCCCCATCACTTACGACTGACATAAAAGTCTGCCTTTGCAACAAGAGCTCAGTTTCTCATTTTTCTTTAAGTTTCTCATTTTCCTACAGAGCATCCTATAGATTTTGTCTGAACTCCTTTTCCCAATCAACCATGATCTTATAGACAAACAACAAACAACCAGCGATACGCCCTGCATGGGCGAGCCGTTCCCGAGACCGTAAACGTGTCGGCTGGTGAAAACTCCCCCAATATTTCAGGACTTCCATTGGTTCTACAGCCCATCCTGGTGTATCTACCTGGAGTGTGCTCGCCTTACGTCTGAACATCATGTATATACAAACTTCTTCACTTGACGGAGTGTCAGCCCTAGTTGCATACAAGAACAGCACCACACCGGGCAGAACACCTGCTCCAGTGGAGTCACCTAACGACACTGCACACAACAAAAAGCAAACAGTAGCACAGATGCTGATCAGCAGGTATAAACTGGTGCCCACACACACTTACACAGCAGACATACAAAAACAGCACTTCTATCTCAGGGAGACGACTGGGGAGGGGCAGGGGCGAGGCGGGCAATGGCAGGAGCAAACAGCTCCAGCTCTGTCCTTCTCTGATGACATTCTGCCTCCTCCCTTGGCCTCAGGTGGAGCAGAGGGGATCAGCAGGGGATCGTCCCAGACCTTCGGACCTGGCCTGTTCGATCCCCCTCCCGTGGGTTGTAATGCTGCAAAAGCCCCGGCTGCCGTGGCTCGCTCCACCTTCATATCTTGTAAGGTAGATAACACCAACCACCATGTCGTCGCTAACGGTGATGCCTCTTTGTCTCCTTTACTTATCACTTCCCACAGTTTTTTCCCAACAGCCTCCCATATTTCTGGTTTAAAAGCTGTCTGGGGCTCTGGTGCGAATCCGTTCTCTCTGCACCAGGTTAACAACCTTCGGAGCATACGCTCATCATATTTCACCCCTCTCTTAGAGAGGATATGCAGGAGAAGTCTTAATATAGCCCCTTCTCCTTTTGTTACTTGTTGCCCCATCTCCTGACCCGGCTGCTCACCTCTCTCTGGGTGTCCGTGGCCACGTCGTCTGTTTCCTCTATTCCGGATTGCCGCCCAATCCACCCGGTCTCAATCCAGCTAAGCCGTCCTCCAGCCGGTGGATCTCCTTCTGGGTCTTCCACCCCTCGCATTCTGTTGCTCAAGCCAAGCGCCGATCGGTATCACGTCGGGGTCACCATCTGAGGAGAAATAACTGGACTCCAGACTATCCAATGCGAATCAAGAGAAGCCGTTTATTAAGCACAGATCATCATCTTTTATACCCTGTGTTGTAGCCGTACACGCGACTTGCTTATTTCTGATTAGCTAGTGACACTGTCCACGCGCTGCCCATGCAGTTCATTCACACATCAGATTGGTTACAAGAATTCGCATAGTAAATTGCTTAGTCATTAGCACAACATGTTTTCTACCTTCTCAGTTCCCGTTTTTCCCATGTACTAATTCCATCTCCTACCACCTGTTTTGCCCTTAATCTAATCTCTCACAGTAGGGAGGCTGGCTCACATGGCCATTTTCTCTCAGATACATTCCTACAATAGATTTCACAGTGTGCCTGCATACATCTTGTCCTCAAGGGCAGCATCCTCCAGATGCAGCAGTGGTCCATATCAAAACTCAACTGAAATTCAAATAGGAATTCCAGGGCACCGAAATGAGCTTTAGGTAATTCAGGAACAGTTAAACGAAGCAAAGGGAATAATGTAGGACCACTGTCAAATTTAGTAGGAAGCGGACTAGATCTGAGATATTCAATGTCCTCTTTGCCTCAGTTACCAGCAGCGAGGTCTCCCAGGCCTTGGTGCTTTGAGGCAGGATTCTGGAGGAGATCAACCAGCGGTGGATGGGGATCAAGTCACGGGTTACTGGAGCAAACTACATCCTTACCAGTCCATGGGTCCAGAGGTTTGCATCCAGGGGTGCTGCGAGAGTGATTTTTCACTAGGAAGTGTTGGTCTGTTGTGATCCCAGTAAGAAAGGCACTCCGACTTCATAATGTATGTTTTGAAATGCTGTGCATGTGGTGTAGCACTCTAAGGAGAGTATCACAGGGGCAATCCTATGTCTTTTTAGATGGTGGGAATTCCAGGATGTGTGCATTAAATGGGCCTTTGAACTGAACACAGCACACCATGCAGACCCCATCCATAGAAGACAGTCTCCTGTTTTGGTCATTCAAGCTACTGTAGGATTTTCTTACAGGGAACAACACTATTCACCATCTCTACACTCAAACAGAAAGGAAGTTTCCATGATAATCTCCTGCCGCAGGGTTGCATACAGGCAAGGCCACGCAGGAGGCATAATGTCCGGTAGAGAGTGGGGCCTGTCTGCAGGCTCTTGTGTGACAACATGCTGCTGAGGATTTTTTCAGCCAAGGGACCTGCGCAGCACAGCACAGGTGTGAAGGCCACGCTGTACGTGCAGCACAGCCCAGCCCAGCACAAACTGCTCGATGGACAATGGTCCTTCTGGTCAGGATCGGTGCTCAGGTTTCCCTGTGAGGAGTCTGCGCTCCACCCTGTTGCCATAGCTGAGCTGCTGCCGCCCAATTGTCCCCTTCCAGGAGGAGCCCCATGTCTTGTCACAGCACTGCGATGGTTTTGGATTCAATGAGGTGTGGTGGCACAGCTTGCTGAGCTGTGGTGCTGCAATGGAAGGACACGGGCTCTGCTGGAGGGAGTGGCAGGGAGGATGAGGATGGGGGGATGCCGCCTGTGTGAAGGAGCAGCTCAGATCTATGGAGCTCCTCTATGAGATGGGCAATAGGGTGAGTTAGCTTGTGTGAGTGAGGATGAGAGGAGAAGCCAGTAAGGGTGACACTGTCTTGGCAGTTATAAACTACGTGATCAGGCATAGTAGGCAGAACAAGTCTTTCGATAGGAACTCAAAGAAGTCTCCAAGTAAATGAGGAGATTCCTGTGGGGAACAGTAATTGCCCAGGCATTCACTGGCCAGGCAAAGAAACAAGGTGCCAGCAGCCCAGAGCATCATGAGAGGACTTCTTAACAGAGCTGCCTGGTGGGCCAGGAAGGGCAATGCTCACCTAGACCTGGTCCTGGCCAACAAGGAAGAGCTGGTCAGGGATGTGATAATTAGTGTCAGCCTTGCTGTAGAGACCAGGAAATAGCGGGGTCCCAGACGCCAAAGAGGAGTGAGGAAGGCCAGCAGAGGAACACACATGGGTGGCTCCAGAGGAGAAGACTTTGATGTACTCGGGGGACTGATACAAGCAGTGCCATGGCAAGCAGCTTTGAGGGTGAAGGAGCTCGGGAAATCATATAGGCATTATGGCACAGCCTCCTCCAAGCACAGGAATGATGTCTTGGAATACCATGAAGAGAAACACTCATCTCAGGAGGCTGCTGGTATAAACTGACTGGGCTGCAGGGCAAAAAGGCAGCACACAGGAGGTGGAAGAGGGGAAGCTGCAGAGGAGGCATTTAGAAACCTGGCCCCAGGATGTTGGGAGGATGCCAAAGCCAAAGCTCCCAGAGGCTTGAGAGTTGCAGGGATGGCTAGAGGAAGCAAAATGAGCTGACAGAGGCTTAGAGGGTCATGTGGAATGAGTCACAGCCTTTCTGGAGGCCTCTAACAAGTGGGCACTGCAGAGGTTTGCATGTTGACTGCGTGCCTCAGCCTAGGAGATGGGGATTCCGCCTGCTGGGGGTGGCTGTGCCAGTCCATCCGCATGGGTCTAGATGGGGCAGACTCTTCCTGAAGACATTTCTGTTACCCAAATGCATTTGGATTAATGCAGAAATGGCTCTTCAAAATGAAGCATTTAATTCACTTGATGTCTTTGCTTGGACATCTTTTCACTTTGACTGCACTCCTGAAATGTCTCTAATGAGCCACAGAAGAATTGAAGACTAAAGGACACTTATGGCCAGACGTGGCTCCTTCTTGTGTTTTTGTGTGATAATGAGCCCTCTGGTGCCGAGTTCCTGAACTGCAGATCCTGAAAGCTTGACCAACCTTCTCGAGAAGTAGAAGTAGCAAACCTCCAGGTTTCTGAGGGTGTTATCAGACCCTGCTGAAGTCCCTCACTGAAAAGACAATGTAGGGAATGAGCAGACAAAGTTCTTTTCACTGTGGCCTGGTGAAGCAGAAAGTCAGAGACACTTGGTCCGCGAAGAAATTTAAATATGGAAATCACTGTGAAAGGCCTTGAAAGTCTTCACCAAGCAGGATGGCCAAGCCTGGACCCCCATCCCCTGAGGAGGGATGTCCATTGACTCTTGAGATGCTCTGGGCTCTTTTTGGGTGATGTGGGAGTGATGAGGTGCCAGGTGCAGGTCAGCAGTAGGACACCTCCCAGGCTCTCTGGAGGGTGGGTGAGGAGGCAACAAGGCGCTGGAGCTGTAAGGACTTGGTGTCCTCTCCTGGGGCTCAGTGGAAGAGACAGAAGCCACAGCTGAGCAGACAAGGGTCTCCGTTCTGTTGGGGTGTCAAAGCCCCACCAAGGCCCTTGGCCATCCCCAAACACAGCTACACTCTCCTGTGCCTGTGTCTGCTCCCTTGCTTCCAACACCAAGCCGTGGGCTTCTGAGGATTTGCCAGTGCCTGTGAGCTCCCCACAACCCATCCCGTTTCTTCCAAAGCCTTGCTAATGCTCATTTATTACGTAAGATTTCCAAGCCCCACGGTTCCTAGAATCCTCTATGTAGCTCCACATCCCAGCACCAAACAGCACATCCTCCTTCTTCATCTGCCTCAGGATCAAAACTCAACCTAGCTCACTTTTGCATGACACCCCTTGATATTTCCTTTCTTCTTTCTGCCTTTAAGTCCCTCACTGCTGCACCTACACTGCTCTCTCCCTGTGCAAGCAAGGTCAGCTCATTGGGCATGGCTACCCCAAGCAGTGGGCACTCCCCATTTGCCAGGCTGAGGCATGCACACAAGCTGGAAACAGCTGTTCCCATCCCTGGTTTGCACAGGAGGGACCTTCCTCCCTGCCATCTTCCCAGGACAATTCTCTTCCTCAACCTCCAAACACAGACATCAGCCCTTTTCCATTGCTGGTTTTAGACATGGTTTTAAGGATTCACTAAAGCCATTGGCTATCCCCTTGTTTCTCACTGACATCCCCCAATTCTCTCTCCCACACGGCCAATCACTGCTGCTCACAGCCACTCAGTCTTCAGAAGAGGCCTTGAGCATTTTGCATCTTCCAGGTGCTTTTTATGGTGTTCCTCATGTTCTCCAGAGCGCATGGTGAGCTTTCCGGGACATAACAGGGCCTTTTTGACCATCTCTTTGGGAATGGTTGTCTTTTTATGACCATCTGTGCAGAAAGAGGAGTAACAGAAAAGCACCAAATATATCCAAACGGGTGCCGAGTGAAGTGTCAGTAAGGACCAGGTGAGCTCCCCCCCTGCCTGTGGCTTCCTGGTGAGGAGTCTGTCCTGAGAAGGGGATCCAGCCTCTGCCACTCTCCAGAGAAGGCAGCAGTGTCCATGCCACCTGGGGACACAAAGGACGACCTTTGCAAGACCACCCTTCATCTGAACCACTTCAGATCCTTGTGGACTTGGGTGCCATGCTCTATATTGCAATTACTCATGTCATTGGCATTGGCCAGAGGGGCTACCGCAGATGTGGACTGCTCCAGTGCAGACATTTATATTTCAGCAGATGAATGCTTCTGTTGCTGTAGTAGTAACTGATATTCTTACGGAAATCACACAAACACTTGAGGGATAATGGAAGCATTACCACCTTAGTGTCCCTCCAGTGAACTCGTTCCTGTTTGCCCTTGTCTCACTGTCACTGGGCACGGTGTGGTGTAAAAGGTGCTGAGCAGAGCAGGATAATGACTTCTCCTTCAGGCCTTGGCTCTTTTGAGATGTATGCAAGATTTGCTTGTGGCTTTCTCCAGTCATGATGGCCTTCCAAAATGGATCAGAGCAGCCCTGCTCTGACATCAGCCTGGTCTCTCAACATCCTTGGATTCATCCCATCTGGTCCATTGGACTACTAAAGGCTGACCTTAACCTATGTAGCCCCTGATTTGATCACCATCCACTGCTGGATTTCATGTGGGGTTCTGCCCCTTAGGCACATGGAACTGGGAGACCTTGGTAGTGAAGACTGCGGACAAGAGTACCTCACACCTATCCCCACCTACATTTAGCAAATTCAACAGTGGCGACACAATATCTTTGTTTCTTCTTCAACCGTTCCTGTAGGAGGAACAGCTCATCCTTGTGCCTTTGAACTCCCTTGCACGTGTTCTAGCTCTGAGTGAGCTCTGCCTTTCTAAATCCAACTGTATTTCTGAATTCCTCCTTTTTATTTTAATCATTGCATCCACCTCTTGCATGTTTCCTTTTGTCTATGGAGCCTCCCCATCGCTTTCCTGTTTCTCCATGTCTGGGCTGCGGCACCTCAGCTGTGGCCCATTTGGGCTGAGAGCAGATTTGCCAAAGGGAAACCTGCTTCCAAGCCCCCAGGACATCAAGTGTGCAAAAGCTTTGCTTCCAGGCTGGAGTGGATGGCAGATAGTCATGTGAAGAAGAAATTAGCTCCACTGAAAGAGATATAACCCTGCTTTCCAAAGGGCCAGAGAGAAATAGAGCTCGGCAGTCGGTCTGAGCAGGAGAGGGGTTTGCTCTCTGTTGTGTCTCTGCAGCCCTGAGGGCCTGTGGTGGAGGTGAAGCTGATCTCAGGAAGGAAGAGATGATGTTGACAATGTCCTTGAGTGTGGAAATCCTGTGATTCAGGCCCACTGTGAAAATCACTTCCCTGATCCATGACTGTATCATCAAGGGGATGTTTAAACACTGGAGGAGAGAAGAACCAGCAGAGTGTGAGAGTGAAGGAACACGTGTGGAGACCGTGGTGTGATGTGCTTGGTATTCATGCCCTGCCCGGCATCTACCGTAAAGAGAAGGGACAGCCCTTGCGTCAGTGCAGTGGTGGGATTCAGTCAGTGGCCCAAAGGCAGCACCTCTGTCTGAGATGCCCTGGGGGATGCCTGTCCCACAGCTAGTCTGGATGGGGACGGGGCTCCTGTACAGGACCTGTGCTGTCCATGTCAGCTGCATGCAGTTGTGCTGGAGAGCCCTGGCACCTCCCAGAGCACCACAGGCCTGAATGTGTCAATTAAAGTAAGATTCAGCTGCCCTGAATTAGATTAGGCAATGAAGGGTATGTGAGACATGTAGAAAATACAGCTGATGGAGATCAGAAAGAGAGGGACTCCATTTTCCCTGTGCCACATGACTCCATTTGGTCAGCTGAATCCCTCTCTAGGCTGCCCTGGACATAAGGAAGAGTCCTTATGTCCTTGTTCACTTGTCCTGGAGTGGGCCAAAGCCTCACTACCCTCAAAGAAGATGCCCCCACATGCTGCTCTGTCTCTGTGAATTGCTCCACTAGAGCTACAGCTTGAAGTTATCAGTATGAATCTTGGTCACCTCTGTCACCAAAATCACCACAAAATCACCACATGACTATACCGTAACATCTCCAGCCCACCCTCTCCATTCATTAGCAAGAGAGCTGAGGCAAGGAGCTGACACGCAGGAGCCTGTTTTGGGCACATCTGAACTGAGGAAAGAGGAATCCCACCTCCTGGGTGTTTGTGGTGTGCATGGGATGGAGCTAACTCCTCCTTTACCCCCGAGGACAACAAGCCCAGGATGAGGACCCTCCATTGACTCAGATGAATCGCTTTTCTCAGAACAGTTAAAGGAGATTCTTCCCTAGCATTGTCTGGGCGTCCTATTAGAGAATGAAACAAAAAAGGTATTCTTGGACTTATATCTGTCTAATTGAGAAATGCAACTGTAGGAAAGAAGTGTCTCTGCCCAGCTGAGGCAGGGAACATAAGGGATTGCTTCAAACCCAAGGACTGATAAGGGTGTAGTTTGCTCCAGTAACCCTTGGCTTGATCCCCATCCACTGCTGGTTGTTCTCCTCCAGAGTCCTGCCTCAAAGCACCAAGACCTGGGAGACCTCGCTGCTGGTAACTGAGGCAAAGAGGACATTGAATATCTCAGATCTAGTCCGCTTCCTACTAAATTCGACAGTGGTCCTACATTATTCCCTTTGCTTCATTTAACTGTTCCTGAATTACCTAAAGCTCATTTCGGTGCCCTGGAATTCCTATTTGAGTTTCAGTTGAGTTTCAATATGGACCACTGCTGCATCTGGAGGATGCTGCCCTTGAGGACAAGATGTATCCAGGCACACTGTGAAATCTATTGGTCTTTTCATTGATTGTATAGTCAAGGCAGTGAGTAAAGATCCCCGTGTGACGTGCTCCACGTCAATGCAATGCCTGCAGCTACTGTGTGGAGAAGGGACAGACCTCGCCTATCTGATGACACCTGATGACTGATGCCTCTGACTGAAGGCACCAGTCAAGGGAACAGACACACAATTGCACTCTCTGCAATGCCATTAGAGGCACTGGAGATCTGGTAAATTGAGCTGATGGAAAAGAGAGAGACCAAGCTCTCCCTATGGCCCAGGACAGCAGTTGTACATATGAATTCCTCTAAAAACTGCCATGAACACAAAGAGGAGAAGATTATTTTGGCCCTTGTTTAGGCATCAGCTGCATTTCACTTGGCCAAAGGCTTTCCCACCAGGCTTATTGATGATCCATGACACGTTGCCCTGTCTCTATGAAAGGCTCCAGCAGAACTTGCAGTTATCTAATAACAACACCAAAAAAGCTGACATTTTGATGTAACTTTGAGAGAATTAAAAGTTCTGGAAAGAAGTGTCTCTGCCCAGCTGAAGGATGGAACATCAGTGACGACTTCATCCTGTTTCCCAGCAGGTTCCCCTGGAGCCCCAGGGACACCTGGAGGGAGCCCACAGGGGGCAGAGAAAGGGCTGCCTTGGGCTGGTCCTCTGCTGCTGAGCTGGGCTGGGCTCCTGGGATGGAGGGAGCTCATGGCAAGCGGGCAGCGCTGCAGAGAGACAGCTCTGCCCAGGAGCAGCTCCTCTGCCAAGCACAGCAGGGCTGAGGGCACTGCCTGCAGGCACCCGAGAGGAGCCAGGCACAGAGAGGATAAAGGCAGCTGGGAGTGGGAGGAGAGTTCTGAGATTGTTCTTGGGGAAATCTTCACACCTGTTGACACAGTCAGTCTCTGGCTGTGGGGTAATGCAGGGGGATCTCCTGGAGGGATGTTTTAGGGCTGACTGAGAGGAGCTGTCAGGATGGCTCTCCTGGCGTCTCTGGTGTGGAGAAGGAGGACGTGCTTCCGAGCAGGGATGCCCTGCTGAACCATCGCAGCGACAAGGAAGGAGGGCTGCCTTCTGCGAGGGACTGTGGCAGGGTTTTGAAGACAGGTGGGTGTGCAGGCAGGGGTGCCCAAGGCTGTCCTTGAGAGCAGGGTCCCTGCACCCCAGGGGTCTGTGTGCCGGGGCAGGGACTCTGCTGCTTGCCAGGGTCAGCTCTCAGCCTGCCCAAGGAGTTCCCCCCCGAGCTTCTGTGGGGAGAAGCTCTGGGTAAAAGGAGAGACTCCCCTCAGGCCAGGGTCCTTTGGATCTTTTGAGAGTGTGCTGTGTGGGTCAGGGCTGCCCACAGCTGCAGATCTCCCCCAGAACACTGGCAGAGGCAGCATTTACAGAGGAAAGTCAAGACAGTGGCTGCCTGGAAGATGAAGACATTGCAGGGTCTGTGCTCTCAGCTGTCTCCTGAGGGAAAGGAGCTGTCACTGTTCCACTGAGGGATCAGCAGATCTGCCAGAAACCGCACAAAGTGCCTTCACCCCCTCCTCTCCCTACACACAGCACCAGCAGCACCTTTGCTTCCAGCATCAGGCTTTCTCTCATCTCCTCCTGAGGAGCCACAAAGAGGGAGATGGCCCTGGGCAGTGCCCTGCTGCCAGGAGGCGTCTGCAGGGCAGAGCTGAGCCCCCAGCGGGTGGGATGAGCTGTGGGAGGAGTGACAGGGAGGAGACGTGGGCACAGAGCAGGAGCTCCTGGCAGGGGCAGCTCCAGGCAGCAGAGAGCCACTCCACCCGGCTGCATCCCTCTCTGCTCCGCTGCACAGGGACAGAGAAACCAGACGGGAGGAACTGACTTTGAAACTGGACACTTCAACACCCACAAACGGCCATTTTCTTCTTCAACTACATTGTCAGGGAGACCATTCTCCCGCAAAGAATGGTCTAATCACAGGACAGCTGCGTGGTGCCCAGTAGGTCACTGGTGAGCAGAGCAGCTCTCCTGACTCTGCACTAGGGCACAGAGAGCCCTTTTGTCCCTCAGGGCTCAGCAGTGTTCAGGCTAAAGGCAATGGGAAAGAGAAGGATTTCTGCCCCTGCAAAGAAAGTGCCCTCAGTAGCACAAACCTGAGATCACAAAAAGGAGCTGAATGAAATTATTCCAAAGGAAGAGAAGTCATTTTGCAGGGATTTTTTGGGAAATAGAATAAGATTGGCTCAAAGAGGCCTGCCTTAACTTCTCAACTGCTCTTTCTTGTCATGCCCAGAGTGAACAAATGTCCAACAGCAGCTCCATCACCCAGTTCCTCCTCCTGGCATTTGCAGACACACGAGAGCTGCAGCTCTTGCACTTCGGGCTCTTCCTGGGCATCTACCTGGCTGCCCTCCTGGCCAACGGCCTCATCATTGCCACCATCGTCTGTGACCACCGCCTCCACACCCCCATGTACTTCTTCCTCCTCAACCTTTCTGTTTTTGACCTGGGCTCCATCTCCACCACTGTCCCCAAATCCATGGCCAATTCCCTCTGGGACACCACGGCCATCTCCTACAAAGGATGTGTTGCACAGGTCTTTTTTTTCTTTTTCTGTGCTGCAGCAGAGTTTCATCTTCTCACTGTCATGTCCTATGACCGCTATGTTGCCATCTGCAAACCCCTGCACTATGGGACCCTGATGGGCAGCAGAGCTTGTGTCCACATGGCAGCAGCTGCCTGGGGCAGTGGGTTTCTCTATGCTCTGCTGCACACGGCCAATACATTTTCCCTACCCCTCTGCCAGGGCAATGCTGTGGACCAGTTCTTCTGTGAGATCCCCCAGATCCTCAAGCTCTCCTGCTCAGGCTCCTTCCTCAGGAAAGCTGGGCTTCTAATATTAAGTTGTTTTTTAGCTTTTGTGTTTTTTGTTTTCATCATGCTGTCCTATGTGCAGATCTTCAGGGCCGTGCTGAGGATCCCCTCTGAGCAGGGACGGCACAAAGCCTTTTCCACGTGCCTCCCTCACCTGGCCGTGGTCTCCCTGTTTGTCAGCACAGGCATCTTTGCCTACCTGAAGCCCCCCTCCATCTCTTCCCCAGTTCTCAATCTGGTGGTGGCAGTGCTGTACTCAGTGGTGCCTCCAGCAGTGAACCCCCTCATCTACAGCATGAGGAACAAGGAAGTCAAGGATGTAGTTTTGAAACTATTTGAATGGTGTCTACTTCAGATTAATAAGGTGCCCATTATACCACTACGGCTCCCACTGTATATCAGTAAAACCCAGGACTAACTGTTCTTCATATTTGTCTTTCTGGTTTTTTAAATAATTTTTGTTGTTGTTTCTGGTTCGTTGGTTGGTTTTTTTATTCCTGTGATATTCTTCTTGGTCTCCTATGTGTTTTCATCTTGACCCAAATACCTAAGATATGTATGGATCCAGTCTCCCTGGGTGATGCACTCAACAAAGAAGCCAGCAGAAAATTATTTATCTGAGCTCCCATATCTTAACATATCCCCTGGAGCTGGACGAGCAGCCCCAGTATGCTGGAGGGGTTCAGGAGGCAAATGCCCATCTGCCCCATGTAGGATCAGCCTCAGGAACCCTGGGACTGCCCCTGGCTGCCTCACTGGGCACTCTGTCTCTGCCACCTGCGAGTCGGGGCTGCTGCTTCCCTGGAGCCATGGCCAAGGACAGCAGCAGGATGAGGCCTTTCAATGCTGGTCTCTCCTGACATCCCACTGTCCTGCTGTGTCCTTGCCTTTGTGTTACCCTAAGGCCTCGTGTAACTTGTGACAGTCCTGTTGTCTCTACAGTGCCATCCCTGTGACTGTGGGTAGCAGCAGGCGATGTGAACCTCTTTATCAGAGCTGGTCTCTGTGAAAATAGCACCATAATGAAAAAGCCTCCTCAGGGCAGGGTCAGATGGCTGGACGCCTCTTCCAAAGCTGGTGTCAGGAGTTGCACCCAAGGAGCTGCTCCTTCAAAAGGACTTTTCTCCTCTGTGGTTCTTGATGGTTTCAGGACGACAGGCTCAGGGTCTCATGGGAATATTTTTCAGACCAAGGGCTGAATGAAGACCTCTCTCCATGGTTGAACATGTCCGCTAAACAGCAACTGGTCTTTGACATATGGGCATAGTGCTGCCCCACTTGCAGTGGGGCTGATGCCAGATTTCATCCTGGAGAAGAATTGGAAGCTGGCAAGAGAGCTCAGGGGATCTGCAGGGAGAGTGTGGGAGTGTGGGTGGGCAGTGAGGGGCACCTCATCAAATGAGTGTCAATCCAAGGGAATGTCTCCCTGAGGAAAAGACAAACCTGTGGAGCCCATGGGCAAACGAGGCCCCTGCAATGCCAGGCGAGGCTGTGAGGAGCCAGCAGGCAAAGGGACAGAAGACTGGAGAGTGGTTCAGGACACCGTCTTGGAAAGCACCATGGACTGGATCTAGTGCAGCCCTCCCCTGCCCTTTGTGCCACTGGAGACACCCCTTGGTCCTGCCCAGCCCGGTCCTTTCTGACTGAGCCAGGAGGGAAGATGGAAGGAAGCTCAGCAGCAGTGATCCCTTTCTGGCTGGGTCTGCTTCTCACCCCGACCAGCATGGCCAGTGCAGGGTCACCCCATGGCCCCAGGGCACCATAGCCCCCTCCCCCTGCAGAGCAGCACTGCCAGCTCAGGGCCCTGTGGAGAGCACAGGGTGCCAGACTGGATGCCCTCTCCTGGGGAAAGGCCCTCTGTGAAGAAAGGGTGACCAGGGAGAAGAGCAAGGGAGCATTTCTGTGCCTGCAGGGAGGAATCCTTGAGAAGGAGAAATCTCTTTCTGCAGGCCCCCACTCAGGGCAGGCTGCTCTGTGCCTGGACCAGGACTCTTGTGCTGGCCTGGGGAGAGGGGCTGGCACTGAGGGGACACAGACCATCTGTGGCCCAGGCACTTGGGGGAGGCCACCAAAACAGGAGGGCTGAGGGGGACGGAGCCCTGAGGGCTGCCAGGGTACTTTGCCAGGGCGATGTCTCCCCACCCTTGAGCACACCTGTCCCATGCAGTTCCAGCACGGTGGGGCCATTGGACCACCAATGGGGCAGTAAGAACGGCCTTCCCATTGCTCTCCGGTTTCCCCATCCCCTTACTCCTCGCTCAGTCACATCCCTCTAAACTACCCAGGTGCTGCTTTGAGCTTCAGGCAGTTGGAAGAATGCCCTGGTCTTTCAGCAGGCTAATAATCTCTTCAGCAAAATCCTTCCATGTGTTTATATCTATCCTGTCCCACCCATCTCTCTCCCATACTTCGAGTGAGGTTATCCCTTTTGGATGACGACCCTCACTGGAGGAGGTTCACCAGGTTGAAGAAGTTCATGTCCCTCATCGTCCCCACACAGGGCTTATGCGCTAGGCCCCACTCCTCAAAACTAAGGAATTCCAACTGAACTCAAGAAAACAGGTTTTGGCATCAAGAACACACGACCCTGGCACGGGCTGCCCGGAGAGGCTGTGGAGTGACCATTCATGGAGATACTAAAAACCAGCCTGGACATCTTCTTAAGTGACCTGCTCTGGCTGACTCCCTCTAGGGCAGCGGGAATGAACTAGATGATCTCCAAAGATCCCTTTCAATCTACATGATTCTGTGAGGACATGGCAGTCCAGCAAAAGGCTTTATGTTTAGAGTAGATGCTTGTGAGGTCCCTTCTGCCTGAGAACCCAACAGGCCAGCAGAAGGTCAAGACCTGGAATGTTTTTGTGAGGTCACTGCTGCTATAACAGCGGGCATCTGCTTTGGATGCTCATTTTGGGGTCACCCCTGTCTCTGCAGGTGGCAGGCCAACCCCAGGCTCAAAGCTGGGTTCGGTGCCTACGAGGTCGTTTCTCCATGAGTGCCTGACAGGTCAGCAGCGGGCACATGGTGTGGATGTTGGTTATGAGGTCAGTGCTGCCAGAATCTCGGATAGGCCAGAAGCAGGCAGATATTAATTTGGAGGTCACTTCTGCCTGAGTCCTTGATAGCCCGCCAGCAGGCGTATGGCCTGAATGCCAGTTGTGAGGGTGCTGCTGCCTGAGGACCCGAGAGACCATGAGCAAGCTCGTGGGTGTTTGAAGCCCTGTGTTCCAGAGCACCCCTTAGGCCAGCAGAGGGTTGATGACCAGGCTTGGCTCTTGTGAGGTCCCAAATACGGGACATGCCAGCAGCATGTGTATGAATGCAACACACAGTATGGACCATGCCAGCATGTATGGAACATGCCAGCAGCTAGAGGTTGCTTATGAGGTTATGGTAACTTGGGCACATGATTGTCCAGCAGCAGGCTCATGACTGGGGTCTGTGTTTGTAAAGGCATTTCCTTCTGAATACCTTTTTAAGGCCAGGATGAGGCTTGTGGCCATTTTAGGTGCCTGTGTGGTCTCTTCTTCTTGGAAAGTTTCTGGACCCTTCCATAGGTGGTGGGACGTCCACACTAATGGTCCCAACGCTTCTGCCAGCTTTTGTCTTCTCAGCAGTGAAATGTCTTGGGATGTCTCTTTCCTGGGTGGGGATTTCTGGGCTCACTGGTAGGGCATCCAACAGAGCCAAGATGCCTGGGCATGAAGAGTGAAATATTTATTAATAGAAAACAGTGATTTAACAAAGTTAGTAGTGAATGCGACAGTGTTTCATGAGATTCGATGCCAAGGTACACTTGTTTATTTACTGCATAGAGGACAGGGTCGGACAAGCTGTCAGGGAGACCCTCCCGTTGAGTCATGAGGCTCAACTTGCTTTCTAAACTCCTTCTCAGAGTGGAGTAGAGCTGTGGCTGGATCCAGTCCTAGTCCCAGCCTCAGTTATCCGTTTATGTCTAAAGGATTATATATGTGCAATCAATCCTTTATATCACTTAGCTAAGATTGCAAAGTTTAGCGTGCTATTAGTCACCTATTGACAATCTGTTGTGGCAAGGAATCTCTCAGCCTCAACAAGTAGAACCTTAAGTGAGTGTCCCTGCTCGAGGGGAGATCCTGGCGTGCAGCCACTGCCATGCAGGAGAGCTCCAAGGACTGTTGGTCTGTCCACTATTTATAGAGTAAGAGAATTGACCTACAGTCATATTCGCATGGGAACAAAATATCTAGGCCCCAACTCCAGACAGTGTGTTGGCTGTGTTGCCAGCCATCCCCCAAAGTCCAGGTGCAACTCATCACAACTCCCACTGATGGTTATGGCTTGAGCAGGAGCTGGGGAGGGTGCAGAAGGTGGAGAGCACAGCACCACAAGATGCGACACACAGGGATGTGGTTTAGTGGTGGACCTGGCAGGGTTGGGTTTACAGTTGGACTCTATGATGTTAAAGGTCCTTTCGAACATAAATGATTCTATGAGTCTGTGATTCTTTTGAGCCTCAGGACTCTGTTTCCTCCTTGCCCCTTCTTTGGGAGGCCAGGAGGTGTCACAGAATTTTCCTACATGTGGCATTGCTCACCCTCACATCGCTCTGCCCCAGGAAGAGCCCTGGGCCACAAGTGAGGGACAGGATCTGCCTTGCCAGGGCCTGGGGCTGAGGGCTTGGCCTTTCTGCTGCATCAAACAAACCAAGGGTTTCTTCAGCTTTACAGCCACCTGCACTCTGCCTTTGCCCACCTGCAATCACAGCCTCCAGCTATCTGCTCTAACGAGTCCCTGGGGAGGCTTTGTCAGGAATGGCCCTCAGTGGGGCTCATTAATGCTTCCAGGTACTTGGGGTTTGGCTTCTGATTTCTTGAGCACTCTGTTCAACCTTCTCTCAGGATCTGAGGCTCATGGACTCAGCAGCAAATACACCATGGGGCTCATTAAAAGACAGAGAGCCTTAACAAGCTATTTCTCTTTTTGTAATTGTCTTCAAGTCTTCAAGGCTTGTACAGCTAATTAGAGAGGTTTCATAGCGTAATTAAGTAGGAAGATTTCAAAGATGCATGTTTTATGTTGAAGGATATATTTTATTACTTTTCACTTTAAAGAAGAGGTGATAGAAGCATTCTCTGATTGATATTGATGCAGAGTGTTTCCTCAGGAGGCCTGGGCAGAAAGGAAAAGCAGTCCCTTGATGTCCATTGCTGCATGGACAGCCTTGCTCCTCACCTCCCCAACCTCACCATTTCTGACATTGGCCACCTGGGACTTGCATCACTGCTCCTTGCATCAGACTTCTCCACTGATCTCTGCAGCTGGATGTTACAGCTCCATTGCACCATCTCCCACCTGAGCTCCTTAGAGACATGGCTGCACCCAGGCACAAGAGAATTTTTCCCCATTCTTCAGAAAAGAAAAGTAAAGCACAATCAGTTTTCATAAATGATAAATGATATTCTGTAATCATATGCTAAGTAAAAGCTACCACTAATGAGGTTGCTTTTCTACAAGGGATAATCTTAGGTAGTTAGATAAAAAAAGATAGATATAAACATAATTAAAGTGCTGGCTAAGGAAACAATTAGACTTTTGAAAGACAGTCAAGCTGTTATGTCCCTGAAGGTGAAAGCAGCAGCATAGGTGAGAGGTATCTGAATGAACAAAGAGTAAATGGAGAAGAAAACTGAAGAGTTATGGAAAGGGCCTTTGCCTAGGCAGTCTGGATCTGAAAAGGTGACTTTAGAAATGGTCACTGTATCAGAACAAGTATATGAAAAAATAGAGAATCTAACTACACTCTATAACAGGGAGAATAGTTGTAATGGTGTTAGAGGGAAGATGAATATTTCTTCGGAATATCCTTTCTGAGAGGTCATGGGATTGGCAGAGGTCAAGCAAATGGTGCACCCATCTTTGGAAGAATCCAACAGTGCACCCCAGGGAACCAGAGGCTGCACAAGCTCACATCGGTGAGGAGAGGGCCATCAGTTGGAGTCCTCTTGGGTGACATTTGTGGGCACCAACAACAGAACATGTCCAAAACCCATCAGCATGGACTTACCAAGGATAAATCATGCCTCGTCAACCTGATTGCCTTCACCATGAAGTAACTGCCTTTGTGCATGAGGGCAACTCTCACCACGTTTGTCAATAGCAATAAATTGGGAGGATTGTTTGTTTACCAGTTAATTTACCAATTCTCAACACAGGCAAAACAGACCCAGCTTGGGAAAATTAATTAAATTTATTTCCAATTAATTGTAACAGAATAGGACAGTGAGAAATAAAACACAATTCAAAACACCTTCCCCCCTCCCTCCCTTTTTCCCAGGCTCGACTTCATTCCTAACTCTTCTACCTTTGCCCCGAGTGGCACAGGGGGGTTGTGGAATGGGAGTTGCAGTCAGTTCATAACACTTTGTTTCTGAACTTGCCCAAATGTGGGTCCTTCCCACTGGCTGCAGTTCTCCACAAACTGCTCCAGCATGGATCCTTTCCACGGGGTACAGTCCTTCAGGCATGGACTGCTGCAGTGTGGGTCCCCTACAGGCCACAGGTCCTGCTGCAAAACCTGCTCCAGCATGGGCTCCTCTCCTTGGGCAGCAGGTCCTGCCGGGAGCCTGCTCCACCAGGGTCCTCCATGGGCTGCAGGTCTAACTCTCCTACAGGAAAAAGGCCAGCCCAGCACGGCTTCTCTTCTGGACCAGACCACAAGAAGTCCCGGAGGACGGCTGTTTCCTATGTCCGTGGGACTTGAGAAAACTCAGTGTTGATAATACTCCAGTGTTTTGGGTATTGCTGAACAGAGTTTGCATGGTGTCAAGGCCTTCTCTGTTTCTTCATTCTGCTCCCTCCAGTGAGTAGGTGGGAGGTGAGAAAGAAGCTGAGAGGGAACCCAGCCAGGACCGCTGATCCAAACTGACCAGAGGCATATTCCATACCATATGATGTCGTGCTCAGGAATAAAAACTTGAGACACAGGAAGAAGACGGTGAAGTTTTTGTCATTCAAGGAATCTGCTGCTTGGAGACAAGCTGGGCATCAGTTT
Organism: Rissa tridactyla; assembly: GCF_028500815.1. Taxonomy (NCBI): domain Eukaryota; kingdom Metazoa; phylum Chordata; class Aves; order Charadriiformes; family Laridae; genus Rissa; species Rissa tridactyla. Next base: position 1,874,524 of record NC_071490.1, on the reverse strand, counting down.
GCCTGTGGGAGGTGGTAAGTGATGGCCTGTGTTTCACTTGTTGACGTTTTCTTAATCTCTTCTCTTCACCTATTAAACTGTTATTATGTCGACCCAAAACTTTTCACACTTCATTTCTTCCTTGTCCCATTCGGGAAGGGGGAAGAAAGTGTGAGCGACTGTGTGGCTGCTGGGCTATTGGCTATTGGCCAGAGTCAACCCACCACAGCAAGGAAGTTTCTGATAGCTGGGAGCGAGTTCAGCGATTGGCCACCAAGATGCTTAGGGGCTAAAGGGGAAGGGCCTTCTTTATCCTGGAGAAGGGAAGGTCTCAGGAACCTCATAGCAGCCGGTCTCTCCTCATGGGGAGGCTTTCAGGGCCACGGAGCCAGGCTTGTAACAGTGGTGCTTGGCAGGAGGTTAATAGACAATGGTCAGATGTTGAAATAAGGAAGGTTCAGGACAGCGAAAAGGAAAATCTTTTTCTCCATGAAGGCATCCAAGCGTCGGAGGAGGTTTCCCAGTGACATTGTGCCATCTCTGACCTTGGATGTTTTCCAGCTCCCACTGGATAAAGCCTTGAGCGACATGGTCTGACTCCACGGCTGATGCTGCTATGAGCACGAGGTCAGAACAGAAGTACTCTTTTCATATCTGCAGCTACTTAGTTTCTGGTCTTGTTAGAAGCACCATGACTCAGGATGACCATTGGCACACATACTTTATAAGCTACACTGTTGGAGGTTCAGTCCAGGGGTACCTTGACACACCTGGCAGCCTGGCCAATAGAAATCTGAAAATTTAGAAGGAAAAGCTGGAGAACAATTCCATGCAGCAGCACAGGCAAGGACCTGAGCGATGAAGGAGTGCTCTGAGGAGAAGGGTCTGGGCACCATGGCAGCTGCCATAGGAGCCAGTGGGCCTCACCTTTCAAAATGAAAGAGGAGAGACTGGAAAGGGTGCCGAGGAGGTGTGCCAAGATGGCGTGAGGGACCTAACGCATGAGCTGTGAGGGGAGTCTGAGGGAACTGGGCCTCTCTAGCCTGCTGATGTGGAAGCACAGGGGGACCTAGGAGGAGCCTACAGCTGCTGGGAGAGATGACAGAGCCTTTGCCTTGACCACAGGCCATACGAGAAGAGATTACGATGAACATTACAGAAATGGAGATGAGGCATTTGACCAGCTTCCTGAACACAGCTATCGGTATGCCATGCCTCCTGAGGTCCCTGGAAACACCCACCTTCTTGTCGAGAAGGTGGACAAGACTTTGGTCCTTTTGACTTTGATTCTTTTACAAGCTTCTCTGCATCTCCAGACCGTGTGGTGATTTAAGCTGTAAGCAGAATTGAAACAAAGCCTCCGACTTGGGTACTGTCAACTGAACTGGTAAAAGAGAGTGAGATGGAAGGCTCTCAGAGCTTCAAGATTCCTGTGGAAGATTGAAAGCCTCCTAGAAAGGAGTTGAAGATAACAGTTTTGAACAGTTTTGACTTTAGATGATTTCACCGGTGGTGGTTCTGCTACCCCCTTTCAATCATTGTCACCCAGGCACCCCAAAACCTCACCTGCTTTTCTTCCAAAACATGATCAAGTGATAAGAAGAAAGGAAGCAGAAATGCCCTAGGCCTGTGTGAATCAGCTGGGGTCTGGCACTTGGAGGGTCCTTCAATGAGTGTCAGCCATTCATTGTACCCCCCAAAAAGCATCAAGATGAGAAATGACTCTGCAAGTCTGACTCCACAAGGTCCGTGGACAGGCAAGACTGTGTCTACGGCTGTGTCTGGAGACCTTTACACCTACAGCATAGCTCAAGCTGGGGCTGAAATTTAGGCCTGGGCTTAAATGGCCTCCTGGGCTCATGGACAGAGGGGTGGGCGGAGGCCCCAGGTGAAGCTGGTCAGGGCCATGAAGGCCTGGGGATGCTTTCAGACCCCTGCCATGGGATCCCCTTGGATCCCACCTGCCAGTGCCCTCAACAGGCCAAATTCTCATTCCCTGGTGTCAAGGGTCTGTGCTCTGCTACCCGCCTTCCCTGTTTCTCTGGAGATCTGGGAGACCACAACTCCATGGTCTCTACAGCCAAGGCCTAGACTGTCTTCACATCTCTGACCAGCTTTTCCTCTTTTGGGAGTACCAGGTCCAGGTGTTCATCAGACTGGATGGCCCATTTAGCAGCTGTGCTAAGAACTTTTCCAGAGACACCACAAGAAACCTCCTGGCCTGTTTGCATCCTGCTGTATCGCTTGCCTGGTGAACACCAGGGAGCCTGAGTCCCCCATAAGAGCGGGTCTGTGACCCACAGAGTTCCTCAGGTCAGTTAAACAAGTCTTTGTTCATTGCTCACTCTGACTGTATGACCTGTAACTCTGTCCTGGGTCTGGCTGGGATGGCCTTAATTCTCTTCAGAGTAGATCACAATGTCTTTTGCTTTGGGTTTGTTACTAGTCTGGCACTGATAACACACCCGTGTTTTGGCTGCTGCTGAACAGTCCTTTCAGAGCACGGAGGCTTTCTCTGTCTCACACTCTGCCCTTACTGCAAGTACACTGGGGGTATGCAAGGAGTTGGGAGGGGCACAGTTGGGACAGCTGGCCTCAAATGACCCAAGAGTTATTCCACGCCTATGACATGGTGCTCAGCAATAAAATCTCAAGGCAAAGAGGGACATTCATGGTGATGGTTTGCAGCACCTCAGGTGTGGCACCAGGGCCAAGGGCTGACATGTCACACGAAAACCTGGTACCTAGAGGTGGGAGCCCTTGTGTGGAAAGGCTCTGCTACACAGCAGAGGCATGCTGGAGTGGACGGCAGGTAGACACATAATGATGAATGAGGTTGTGGAGTCTCCATCCATGGACGTATTCCAAACTCACCTAGACAAGCTGCTGAGCAACCTGCTCTAGTTGATCCTTTCTCAGCTGGGCGGTTGGCCTAGATGATTTCCAGAGGTCCTTTAAAACCTCAACATTTCTGTGATACCGTGAGTATAAAGGAGAAAAGCCAGACAGAAAGAAATTAACAACACATAGCATTGACCACAAATACGGTGGGATCCCATGGAGAGGACCCAAGCTGGAGCAAGGGAGAAGTGTGTGGAGGAAGGAGAGACAGAGGTGTTCTTTACTGGCTGTTAACCCCCTCTTCACCACCCCACTGCTCCTCTTAGGGTTGGGGTGGGTAGAAGAGCTGGGAGCAATGGAATAATTAGAGCCTGTGAGAAAGCGTGAGGAGAACAGTCTTTCATATAGCTGGCAACAAATTAAATTGACCTTCCCTGAGTTAGAGGTTTCTTTGCCCGTGACAGTAATTGGTAACTGATCTCCTTTTGTTTATCTTGACCCATGAGCATTTCTGGGTTTTTTTCTCCCTTTGTCCTGTTGAAGCGGAGGAGGGAATGAGCAGCTGGGTGGGTGTCTGGCTGCTGGCCAAGGTGAACCCACTACAGAACCACATCAGGACGCCTGCCTCCAGTATGGGTCTCTCCAGCACAAGAAAGTCCCTGACAGACTGGAGCGAGCCCTGCAGAGGCCAGAAGGATGGATGGGGCCTGGAGCACATTAAGGAAGAGGAGAGGCCGAGAGCTCTGGGTTCTGGAGAAATCCTTTAGAGCCAAATACTGGAGCAAGGTTGGCCAGTGGCAAGGCCAGCTGGTAAGATCTCAATCAGTGGAGGTTTTCAAGGTTTTATTTCCTTTTTATTGAAGATGGTGGTAGAGTTGTGTATCACAGAGCCCTGGGGGAAGACAGGAGTGACCGTGCAGCAAAGGTCCCTCCTCAGGATTGGGGTGTATGGCCAGAGATGGAGATGCCTGGTGTGTGGGACTGATCTGGGACAATTTTCCCGGAGCAGCTTCCCCAGGCTGTCCAAGGAGCACAGCACAGACCAGGCCCCTCTCTTTTGCACCTTTGGTTCCTTGCTTCCTTCACCATGGCTCTGCACCATGAGCACCCTGCTGTGTGCGCACCCTGCAAACTCACACAGCTGAGCTCTCCGCTGGCACTTTCCTCTCCTGGGCACATTCCACCCCAGCCCAACACCTCCCCAGCAATCCCTAATTCTCCTCCTCCCCTCTCCCCAGCACAATGGCTCAGTCCGGGCTGGCCCCACAGCAGTGCCCACCACAGGGTGCTGCAGAGCTCTGGTCACTCACAGCACAGCCCCAGCCCCCCTGAAGGACACAGCAGCTGCTGGTGGGCAGAGAGGGAGGTTCAGGCTCCCCATCAGTCCCAGGGCTTTTTACCTGGACCCAAGGGCAGGAGGAAACAGAGGCCACTCACTCTCTGGCTCTCCCACTTTCATATTGTGCATCAACACCAAATGTATTTACGCCCTTCCCTGCCCCCACCAGCTCCACACTCCAGGACAACATGACAGTCCTGGCCCTGCAGCTCCTCAGACAACTCAGCTCAAGCTGAGAGGGAGCACAGGCAGGCCAAGCTGGCCAAAGGAAGATTCCATACCATGCGCAGCATGGCATTCCATACCATGCGCAGCCATAATGCTCAGCATATAAACGGGGGTTGGCCGGGGGGCAGTGATCCGCGATCGCTGCTTGGGACAGGCTGGGCAACTGATCATTGGGTGGCGAGAGCAATTTGTGTGGCATGAATTGTTTTGTATATTCTTTTGTCCGTTATTAATATTATTATTTTCCTCTTATGTTATTTCTCTGTTAATCTGTCTTAATCTAAAGCCACGAGATTTGTGTTCTCCTTTTTCTTGCTCTCTTCCTTATACTGCTTGGTGTTGCAGAGGTGGGAGAGAGTGAGTAAATGGCTGTGTTTTCCTAGTTGTTGGCCAGGGTTGAACCACGAAAACCTGGGAGATCCTGTTTTATTGAAGAGCTGTTATCTGAAGGCCGCATCTGACACAGTGTTGTGCAAGAGTCAGACACAATAGGATATAGGCTCAAGGCAGGCAGTATAAACACAGAAATATTTCAATGAGTAAGACTGGACGGATAGATGAGGACAGGGCCGTGGATGTTGTCTACCGTGACTTCAGCAAGGCGTTTGACAGGGTCTCCCCCAGCATCCTCATAGGGAAGCTTAGGAAGAGTGGGTTAGATGAATGCACAGTGGGGTGTATAGAAAACTGCTTGAAAGACAGAGCTCAGAGGGTCGTGATTAGGGGCACAGGGTCTAGTTGGAGGTCAGTGATGAGTGGTGTTCCCCAGGGGTCAGTACTGGGTCCAGTCCTCTCCAATATATTCATCAATGACCTGGATGAGGGGATAGAGTGCACCCTCAGCAAGTTTGCCGATGACACAAAGGTGGGAGGAGTGGCTGACACACCGGAAGGTTGTGCCACCAATCAGAGAGACCTGGACAGGCTGGAGATCTGGGCAGAGAGGAAACTTATGAAATTCTACCAGGGCAAGTGTAGGGTGCTGCACCTGAGGAGGAATAACCCCATTTACCAGGACAGATTGGGGGCTGTCCTGCTGGAGAGCAGCTCAGTGGAAAGAGAGCTGGGAGGTCCCAAAATAACTTATTTTGGTTTCCTATCCCTGGCTGAAATTTCCCTCCCCTGTTTCCCCACTGGCTAGGTACTCCAGGGTTTGCAGTCTATCCAATTCACCTAAAACTACTTCTGTTCGTCCCACCTCTGTTTACTTCTCCCCATCACCCCTCCTAAACCCCTTACTTCAGCTGTTTGTTTCTTCCCTTTTTATTGCCCATGGTAGCTGGTCTCAGTTAAAGGTTCATCCTCCCGTTAAACTACCGATCGGGCATAGACTGGTTTCTCCTTTGTCTAAAGGATAAGAATTCTTGCATGTGTCTTGATCAGCCTTTTGGTTATTAATCATTCTCTAGCTACATTTTTGCAGACTGGCCAAGTTGCTCCTCTGCAAAAACAATACATAGATTTTTCTTACAAAATCTAAGGAAAGTCTCCTGGGCCCTGTTCAGTTCAACACCTGTATCCATGACCCAAAGGAGGTAACTCCCACGATGTTTAACAAGAACAAAGGCTGCATTCTGCACCTGGGATGAAATAATGCTGGACCCAATATAGACTGGGAGAGGAGTGGCTAGAAAGCAGCCCTGCAGAAAGGGATCTGGGGGCGCTGGTCGACAGCAGGCTCGATGGGAGTCAGCAGTGTGCCCCGGCAGCCACGAGGGCAAACTGCATCCTGGGGTGCGTCACACACAGCATAAGCAGCTGGTGGTTATCCCACTGTATTCAGCGCTGATGCGACCTCAACCTTGAGCACTGTGTGCAGTTCTGGGCCCCACAATGTAAGAAGGATGCGAAGGTACCCAAATGTGTCCAGAGGAGGGCCACAAAGCTGGTGAAAGGTCTGGAAGGCATGTCCTGTGAGGAGCAGCTGAGCACTCTGGGTTTGTTCAGTTTAGAGAAAAGAAGGCTGAGGGGTGACCTCATTGCTCTCTGCAGTGTCCTGAGGAGGGGAAGTAGAGAGGGAGGTGCTGAGCTCTTCTTCCTCATACCCAGTGATAGGACGCATGGGATGCTTTGCCAGGAGAGGTTTAGACTGGACAGAAGGAAGCAATTCTTTCCCAAAAGGGTGGTCAAACACTGGAACAGGCTTCCTAGAGAGGTGGTTGACGCCTTCTGTTTAAATGTTTAAGAGGCCCATCGGTGTTTAAGAGGCATTTGGAGGATGCCCTTAATAAAATAATTTTTCTTTTGGTCAGCCCTGAAGTGCTCAGGTATTTGGACTAAATGATCATTGTAGGTCCCTTCCAACTGAACTATTCTATTCTATTCTATTCTATTCTATATATACACCTGGGCTCGGACACTCAGCCCCTGGATAGCAGCCTACCCAGTTACAGCCTGTTGCGTGAAAAGGGGCAAAGCGGTTTTGGCAGAAGACAAACCCCCTTGCGTTCTAACACTCCTCACCGAGGTGGGAGGCTAGGTGCGGCAAGGTTTAAATTCTGAGTGATGCCCAATTCAGCACTATCAGTCCAATCGTGTTTAATATATATTAAACTATTACGATTTGGATGCACTAATAGTGGACTGCACCTTCAGTCTAGTCGTGCTCATGAACTAGCACGGCCACTCTCGAGTCTTTGGTCGCGTTCAGTGAGAAACCAAAACGACTAGCTACTTAAAAAAGTGCAGTTTATTTAAACAACAGATATATAGGTTCTTAGGATCACCGGTGATAAATACACTGTCTGCAAAGCACGTGCAAATGAAAGTATTGTTACATATACAAAACACGCGACAAAGTTATAAACGATACAGCCTGGCTCTAAATGTAGAAAAGAGAGTCTCTAGAGAAATTTCTAAGTTTCCCGAGGAAGCACTCGGTATAATCTAAGTCTTACCCAAAGGTGTCCCTATGTGGGGGAAGAAAGGCTCAGCCCGTCGACTGATCCCAGAAGTCAGTGATGTAATTCTTTGAGATGGTGTCTTCCCTGGGTATCCCCCCTCTCTTGGGCTATTTTTATACTATTTGTTATCTTCAAGGTGGAGTCTGAGTGACTTTAGTCATACATACTTTTATCATGATTCGTGTAAATTTCTCTTGCTTCACAATTAAAGGTATAGTTTACAAGAAATTCAGGGCGCAGACTCAAGGAGGACTGGTCGCACCTTGGAGGCGGGTAGCCTTCGGGATGGAGGTGTGTTTTGGTATTATAATGACATTATAATGAGCAAAGTTCGCACAAAGGACAGCATTTCATCAAAATTTGACAAAATGTTGGCTCCGAGTATCGAGCGGGCAGCTAATTGGCAGCTTATCTGTTTCATGGTATCATCCCATTCCGGTATCCGCTATACATCATAAGGTAAAGCCACGGAATAATTGCATCCCGTCCCGTACCTCATGTAGCTTATCAGGGAACCACAGATGTTGTATCCTTCATGCCAGCTGCGGCTATTTTCTACCTCAGAAGCCTCTTGATTTTATACTTTTCCTTAATGTGTGAACAATGCTGTACTTTTGTATTTTTAGCCAATTTAGTATTTATTGCACACAGTCACCTGGACATATGAGTGCCTGAGGCCACAGCTCCATTCCAGATGCTGGTACAGGCCACCCCAGTCACACTCACACACACTCACACACACGCACATGAACTCTTAAGTCCAGGCACTCCAGTCTCTTAGGTTCTGGCACTGATGGCATACGGGCTGTCTGACCTCCTGGTCCTGCTCCAGCTGCTGCACTCACACCACCGTGCTCACACATTCACACAGAAGATTCACTCACATGGAAAAGAGGTAGAAATTAAGTTTAATGAGGAGACAAGACAGACTGCACTGGTCGTGTCCTCCCCTAAACTTCCCATAATAAGTGGGACAAGGTGTTCATTCCTTGGGAGCCTGTAATTTGGATTCCCATCTGCCACTGTGCCTTTGTACTCTTCTTGATTTCTGGAGATGGATTCCAGGTGGTTCTCCCGTGATGAGTCTGGGAGCAGCTGGGGCAGGGTATTAACTGAGTTCCTCCTCCTGCCATTGTTAGTGCCTTCTTTGTGCGTGCAGGTGAGCTAACCTAACACAATCCAACCAGAACATACATCTCATGAGGCATCTGTATTTGGAGATGACATACATATGCAATGGTATGATGTAACATCTGATAGCAGATCATGGGAATTGCTGTCCAGAAATGCATTGTGATAAGTCGAAAAGCTTTATTGTTGCATGGGCAATGGCTTCATTCAGGGCCAGTATCACGGTCTTGTTTCTAAGATTGTAGATGAAAGGATTTAAGAATGGGTAGAGGACAGTGTTTATCAAAGCTGCCATTCTGTTTGCCTCCAAGGAAACGTGTTCTGAAGGATGCACATAGAGAGCAATGCAGCTCCCATAGGCAATGGCCAAGGTGGTGAGATGGGAAGAACATGTAGTGAAATCTTTTTTCCTCCCAGAGGCTGCTGGAAGGTGTAGAATACAGAAAAGGACGTCTGTGTAAAATGCCAGAGTTAAACAGAAGGAACCCAGCATGACAAATGATAATAAAATAGAGTCCATTTTCCAAAGCAGGCTGGTGTCAGAGCAGGACAATTTGAACAAGGGGGAGCTGTCGCAAAAAAGAAAAGGTGGATCTTGTTCAAGCCCCAGAAAGTCAGCTTGTAGAGGAGGACCAGGCGGTAACTCAAGAGTGTGGTGCCCATGACCCAAGCAGCAACAACCAGGTGGATGCAGAGCTGAGGCTTCATGATGGCAGTATAACGCAAAGGCAGGCAGATGGCAACATAGCGGTCAAAGGACAGGACAACAAGTAGAACAAACTCTGTACTGCCCAAGGCAAAACAGAAATAGGATTGGGCAAAGCAGCTGCGCAGTGAGATTGTTCTCCTACCAGAACCCAGGATCACAAGCAATTTGGTGCTTGTGGAGGATGTAAACCAGATTTCCAGGAAGGACATATTGCTGATGAAAAAGTACATGGGGGTTTGCAGGTGGTGATCCACACATACAAGGAAAATGATGGTTGCGTTCCCCATCACTGTTGTCAGGTATATGAGCAGAAGGACCAGTGAGAGAAATAGCTGTAGTCTTTGATCAAGCCCTGAAAAACCCTCTAGGATGAACTCAGTAACTGCCGTTGCATTTTCTGGTCCCGTGCTAAATTTCAGTTCACCCAGCCGAGATGGGAACATAGCAAAAAACCCAAGTGTGGTAATTTCACGGTCTGGATGAAAAGTTCTGTCCTTTTCTGCTTTTTCTCCTTTCCTGCAGTCTATCGACACACAGAGAGTATCGCTCACACCCTGGTTTTTGTGTTTCACATTTCAGTTAGAGGCCTCAGAGAATTTGTTGTCTTCTTTCTACCTTTTTCAAACCCCACAAAGGATTCTTTCTCCAGAACAGAAGAGATTAAAGAGGCTGTTAGCTATTTCACCGCATTCCTGGGAAATTCCAACTTCACTCAGACCTATTGCAAAGGTTAAACTCATCTATGCCCAGGAAGTCAGAGAAGAAGTTCTAGGACTTGTAAGCAGCCGCAGAGGCACCTTAATCTCCAACATGGGACTGCCAAATGTGTGAGGGGCAATGACCAAAGTGAACCAAGTATCCAAGAAGGACAAGGTGCTGAGGATGGGATACATGGGGGCATGTTATTAGTGGTGGAGCCAAACGATGGCAATGATGACTGCATTCCTCACAACAGTGAGCAGATCAACCACCAGCAGCAGTTTGAAAAGGAGGATTATCAACGCTTGAATGACATAAAAGGACTTTAGGAAAGATATAATACAGTTGTGAGGCTCCATTCCAGTCCTCTTCAATATATTCATCAATGACATGGATGAGGGGATAGAGTACACCCTCAGCAAGTTCGCTGATGACACACAGCTGGGGGGGGGTGGCTGACACACCAGAAGGCTCTGTCGCCATCCAGAGAGACCTGGACAGGCTGGAGATCTGGGCAAAGAGGAACCTTATGAAATTCAACTAGGGCAAGTGTAGGGTGCTGCACCTGAGGAGGAATAACCCCATTTACCAGGACAGGTTGGGGGCTGTCCTGCTGGAGAGCAGCTCTGTGGAAAGAGACCTGGGAGTCCTGGGGGACAACAGGATGCCCATGAGCCAGCAATGTGCCCTTGTGGTCAAAAAGGCCAATGGCATCCTGGGATGTATCAAGAGGAGTGTGGCCAGCAGGTGGAGGGAGGTCATCCTCCCCCTCTACTCTGCCCTGGTGAGGCCGCACCTGGAGTACTGTGTCCAGTTCTGGGCTCCCTGGTTCAAGAAGGAGAGGGAACTGCTGGAGGGGGTGCAGCAGGGAGCTACCAAGATGATCAGAGGACTGGAACACCTCTCTTATGAAGAAAAGCTGAGGGATTTGGGTCTCTTCAGTCTGCAAAAAGGACAGCTGAGAGGGGATCTTATCAACACTTATAAATACTGAAAGGGTGCGTGTCAGGAGGATGGGGCCAGGCTCTTTTCAGTGGTGCCCAGCGACGGAACAAGAAGTAATGGGCATAAACTTGAGCACAGGAAGTTCCACCTAAACATGAGGAGGAACTTTTTGACTTTGAGGGTGGCAGAGCCCTGGAACAGGCTGCCCAGAGAGGTGGTGGAGTCTCCATCCCTGGAGACATTCCAAACCCGCCTGGATGTGTTCCTGTGCAACCTGCTTTAGGTGAACCTGCTCTGGCAGGGGGTTGGACTAGATGATCTACAGAGGTCCCTTCCAACCCTATGATTCTATGATTCTATGATTTCGGTACCTGGTCAGAGAGGGTGTGACAAGAGTAACCAATATCATGCTTGGTGAAATTCATCTTGTTACATTTGTGAACCTTCCTTCCCTTTTCTTAGGCTTCCTCTTCCTTCCTGAAATGGGAGACTAGAATTGTGCTCTGTAGGGATTCTGCTTTTCTCTGTGTTTTTACCCAATGACATGAAAAATATTGATCCAACCCACTTCTCTTCAGACACAAGAAATGCCTCTCCAGCCTTGCTGGTTTTACATGGGTATTCTGGACTGCCAGCTGGGAAGTGATATTTCTGGCAAAAGCTGTGTGAATTATGTTACATTTCTAACGGTGGTGTAGCTGGGCATCAAGCCTGTGCCGGTGTGCAACCAGAGCACTTAGGTCATTAATCCCCTGGGTGGCCCAGGGACTCTCCCATCTCATCATGCACATCAATGAGAGGAGAGGCTGGTCTGAGACAGTGGATTGACTTGAAAGCAAGGGATTGAGCTCAGTCAACCCCCTTCAAAATTAACCACCTCCAAGATTAGCCAAAATGAGTCACCTTCAAAATTAACTGGTGGACTTGGCAACGTTAGGTTAAGAGTTGGACTTGATGATCTTAAGGGCCTTTTCCCACCTAAAGGATTCTACGATTCAATGATCATTTTGGAAGCATCTCTTCGACAGACCCACAGAGCCATTGCAATGGTCTGCTTCCAATTTCCCTTTAAGCCTTCTCTTGACTAGGATGCCTACAGCACCGTAATCTGTATATTACTTGTAATACTGAAATTAAGGCACTCAGTTAAGTTCCTGGTGTTTGTAGTCATGGAAAACTCCTCTTGAGTCTAAAGGAAAACAGAATCAGCAACAAAGTTGTTTGGCAACAAAACAGGAAAAGAGAGCAAAGGGGAAAAAGGCACTGTGTAAGTGTAAACAGGTTTCTAGTCAGCAGGCTGCTCTGATGGAGCCCTGCACGAGCCTGTGCCTGGTTCTCCTTAGAGCCTCTTTCCAACTGCCTTCTGTGCGGGTGCATTCTCTGTCCATAGGGGACATGTGTGAATGGTAGTGAGCTTCAAGCTGGAACCATGGGTGAGTAGCCCAGTGGTTGGTAGGTCAGTGGCCAGCCCAGCCCACAGCACAACAGTAGGCTACGGGGTCTGTGTTCAGCAACTGGAGCAGGGCTGCAAACATCCTGCACTCCCATGCCTGGGTACCTGCCATGGGGAGACCATGAGGATCACGGCCCAGGTGCTGGATAGAATTAGTGCCTAAGGAAGACCTGGGTCTCCTCCTAGAGAGACTGATGGGCTGGAGAAAGCTGACTGGCTCCCTCCTGCCTGCTGGCAGCACAAGACTCACGGGGTCCTGCTGACCATAGGCCTCAATGCTGCAAGAGTCGAGGAACTCATGGAGGATCAGTGTGGGGCAACTGGGCAAAACAGGCTCAAAGTCCTTGTCCGGCCTGGCTCTCCAGACTGTACCTGCACAGGCTGATCAGGATATACTTCTTCAGCTGCTGCCACCATTGGGTGGGCACCAGTGAGAACCCACAGCTTCCTTCAGTCAGGGAAGCAGTCCCTGGAAGCAAGCGGTGCTGTAGAGGAAAAAGGTGGCCGAGATGTCTGGGAGTCCCTCTCAGAACCCAAGTGTGAAAGGAAAAATGCTGTTGTTTTTGACAGAAGAGTTCATCTGGAGTCGAAGTGTGGGTCAGATCTTAATTAGAGCCAAGGGTGAATGTGAAGTGGAACAGGATGATCTTTAAGGTCCCTTCCAACCCCAACCATTCTGTGAGTCTGTGATTCTGTGATTAAAATAAACCACCCCTCAACTGTGTGCCAAGTACAATCTGCCACCAATGAGGTTCACCTTCCACAAGGCAGAACCATGCAAGAAATCTTTTACACAGAAAGTAAATTAAAAAGTAACCACAATTAAAGAGTGGGCTACAGACAGAATTAGACAGATTCCTGGAATATAGACAAGCGTTTGACTCCCTGAAGCTCAAAGCATCTTCTGGATTGTTGAGATGTGTCTAAGTGATCAAAGAGGAAGGGCAGGAGAAATCTAGAGAGCAATCGCATGTGCTTATGTTCAGATGTGCTGCTGGAAAGGTGACTCCAGACATGGTCTATTTATTAAAGAGATGTGGAAATACGTGAAAGATGAGGGAGATCAAATGCACAGCCTGATCGAGAGAGTACTGACAATGCAAACGGAGTGGAAGGTCAATAGCTCTCCTCTTCCTATTAATGCACACCCTGAAAACTCCTCGTATTGATCTCATCGGAAAACACTGACAGGATATTTAAATTATTTAAGTTATTTTGTGTTAGTTGATGAGATTGTACTCATACACGAGCCAAAATGTCTGTTCTTTAGGCAGAGCTCTGCTGTCTGACCATCAGTGCCCAGTGGTACCTCCAGAGGACCCAGTGTCTCTGAAGCACATGCCTGGGACTGGCCACTGTCACAGAGGACCTGCTGGAGAGCAGAGCCCCTCGGAAGCTGCAGCTGCAGCCTGGGCAGAGGGTCCCAGGGCACCCACACTGGCACCACACGCCCATGTCCCTCTAACTGCATCCCACCCCAATTTTATCATCAATTGCCTTTGCAAACAAATGCAGAACAAAATATCCCCCAGAGATCAGTATATTAAAACAAGAGAAAGCCAAGCAAGGAGGATAACACCACCAAAATGTTTGAAGCTTCAAGTTGCAAGAGGACATCGTCCCAAGCACAAACAGAAGCTCGGCAGAGAATGGCTCAAGAGCAGCCCAGAAAAGAACAGGTTGCCCAGAGAAGTTTTGGAGGCTCCATCCCTGGAGGTGTTCAAGACCAGGTTGGATGGGGCTTTGAGCAGATGAAGTGTGACACCTACAAATGCCCATTTCTCATGGAGGGTGCTGCCGAGAGCAGCACTGGTTATTATTTGGTCACTGTCCTGCCAGAACTGAGCCATCTCCTTCCCTCTAACACTACCAGGGGTGAAGGCGGTCAAGAAGAGAAGGGACAGAATCCAAAAGCCCAAAAAGCTGGTGTGAAAAAGGGGAATTGTTGACCCCTAGTATCCCAGGGCTAACTGGGAAACAAAAGAGATGCTCCAGAGCACCCCAGAGATGCTCCCTCTTCCTCCTCGGCCAAACGGGATCTGTCCTGGTGTTTTGGGAGCTCTGCCTGAAAATGGCTGCCCATGTTGAGGCACCTGAAATCATAAGGAAGAGGAGGTGAGGAAGGCAAGTTGGGAACAGATACAGCACAATCAGCAGACACCTAGGAAGAGGGGAGATGTGAGGAGCTGCACTAAATAAGTTACATCTTTCCCAGCAAAGCATGACTAGCTCTCCTCTAACAACTTCCACAGATCCTTCCCAGCACCACCGGCATCACCGTGCTGCCCCAAGAGTCCTTTTGCACCCCATCAGGCAAGAAATTCTGTCCTCCTTCTGTCAAAACCCAACCAAACTGGTGAGGTTCACTCCCAGAGCAGCAGTGAGCTGCAAGAGCTGCGGCCACCAAGCAAGAAGAGCATCAGAATGTTGTGTAGGACGCGGGTGGCCGGCAACGCTCTTTATGACGTAAGCACAGCCAGTGCTTCACTGGGCATTTTGTTGCGTTTCTGCCCAACACGGGGGCATCCTCTGGCCATAACAACCGTGCTGTTGACTTCAGCAGAATTGGCCAAGTGATGGGGAGAAAGTCAATGTCAACTGTGAGGGCCTGCACAGCCCAGGCGCTGCACCACCCTCCCACCAACTCCCCAGCTGCGGTTCCCTCATCCCCCATTTGCTGAGTGTTTGCTCTTATTCTGACTGCTGGGCCACAACTCATGGCTGAATGCGGATTTTAGTGTTATCCTTCATCAGACAAAACCCAAAGTCCCTGGCCGTTCTGCCTGAAAGATAGAAAAAAACTGCTTAAGCTAAAAATCATTCCACTGAGACCGTCCTTTAGCCTATCTTGCCATCCTCATCCTCGCACACCACTAACTATTCCCTTGGGATTTCCAGGCTCCACAAAATCCCCCGGAGTTAGAGAATTTCTCTGCGCATGAGAAATTCCCCATCCTGAGGGCTGACGGTCCCCTGGGTCCCATGCACGAGGCCCCTAAGGACAGGGCCAGACCTACGTGCAAGCATGACATCAACTAATAACCAAAAAGCACTTCATAAACCCCAAACTTGGGAAATATTTAGAGCCGCAGCACATTGGTCGGTGAGGTGAGCTGCCACGACTACCCTCAATGAACATCTTTTGACTGTGAGCTCCAGAGACCCATCTCTAACTGCAAGAAGTTCGTTTGGGTGGACTCTTGATCTCCCTTCCCTCCCACAGGCAAGGAGACACCAATTATTTCCACTCGAGCGAGTGGTTCCCATTCTGCAGCTTTGGATTATCCCTGATCTGTACATGAGCCCTGATATCCATCATCGAATTTAAAGTTAACCATGGCTCCGTAGGTAATCAAGCTTTACATACTGGCTCTGTTGCTAAGGATGATTGTAGATAGTCACTGAGTAGTTGCTAAGGGGAGGATCAAGGGGAATTGTTCGAAGGAACTAAGAACTTAACAATATGTATGATGACACTGTTGAGTGTTTATGGATAAGAATCAAGGGGAAGGCCAATAAGCTGCACATCATGGGGGGAGTTTATCATAGACCCCCCCAACCATGATGTAGAGGCCAATGAAATATTCTACAAGCAGCTGCCAGAGGTCTCACGATCACTCGCCCTTATTCTTGTGGGGGACTTCAACTTCCCAGATGTCTGCTGGAAATATAACACAACAGAGAGTGCACGGTCCAGGCGGTTCCTGGAGTGTGTGGAAGACAACTTCCTAACACAGCTGGTGAGGAAGCCAACTAGGGAAACTGACCTATTGGACCTGCTGCTTGTTAACAGAGAAGGTTTTGTAGGGGATGTAAAGATTGGCGGTCATCTTGGGCAGAGTGATCATGAAATGATAGAATTTTCGATTCTTGATGAAGCAAGGCGGGGAGCCAGCAGAACTGCCACCTTGGATTTCCGAAGGGCAAATTTTGGCCTGCTTAGGAGCATGGTTGAGAGTGTCCCTTGGGGGACAGTCCTGAAGGGCAAAGGTGTCCAGGAAGGCTGGTCTTACTTCAAGGAGGAAATCTCAATAGCTTGGGAGAAGGCCATCCCCAAGTCCCAAAAAACAAGCAGACAGGGAAGAAGACCAGCCTGGCTAAATAGAGAGCTTTGGCTTGACCGCAAGATAAAAAAAGAAAGTTTATGATCCTTGGAAAAGGGGGTTGGCTACTTATGAAAAATACCAAGATGTAGTGAAGCTCTGCAGGGCGAAAATTAGAAGGGCCAAAGCTCAAGCAGAACTCATCTTGGCCACCACGGTTAAAGATGACAAGAGGTTCTTTCAGTATATCAATAGAAAAAGGAAGACTAAGGAAAACCTAGGCCCAGTAACGAATGAGATGGGCGCCCTAGTGGTGGAAGACACAGAGAAGGCAGAGCTACTGAATGCCTTCTTTGCTTCAGTCTTCACTGCTAAAGCTGTCCCTCATGAATACTAGGCCCTGGAGGCAAGGGGGAAGGTCTGGAGAGAGGAAGAGTTTTCCCCAGTAGAGGAAGATTGGGTTAGAGCCCAGTTGGCCAAACTGGACATCCATAAGTCCATGGGCTCTGACAAGATAAACCCGCAAGTGCTGAGAGAGCTGGCAGATGTTATTGCTTGGCCACTCTCCATCATCTTTGAAAGGTCATGGAGAACAGGAGAGGTGCCTGAGGACTGGAGGAAGGCCAATATCACTCCAGTCTTCAAAAAGGGCAGGAAGGAGGACCCAGAGAACTACAGACCGATCATTCTCACCTCCATCCCTGGGAAGGTAATGGAGAGACTCATTCTGGATGTCATATCCAAGAAAGTTCAGGAGCAGGAAGTTATTGGAAGTGGTCAACATGGATTTACCAAGGGTAAATCATGCTTGACCAATTTCATAGCCTTCTATGATGTTATAGATGGTTGGCTGGATGAGGGCAGAGCAGCAGATGTCATCTACCTTGACTTCAGCAAGGCTTTTGACACTGTCTCTCACTCTCATAACATCCTCCTTAGGAAACTGAGGAAGTGTGGACTAGATGAGGGGACAGTGAGGTGGACTGAGAGCTGGCTGTGTGACAGGACCCAGAGGGTTGTGATTAATGGAGCCTGTTGGAGGCCTGTAACCAGTGGTGTCCCCCAGGGGTCAATACTTGGACCAGTATTGTTTAATGTATTCATCAATGACCTGGACAAGGGGACAGAGTGTATGCTCAGCAAGTTCGCTGATGATACCAAACTGGGTGGGGTGGCTGACACCCCAGAGGGCCGTGCTGCCATCCAGCGTGACCTGGACAGGCTGAATAGCTGGGCAGAGAAGAACCTAATGAGGTTCAACAAGGTCAAGTGTAGGGTCCTGCACCTGGGGAGGAAGAATGTCAGGCACCAGTATAGGTTAGAGGTGGACCTGCTGGAAAGCAGCTCTGAAGGAAAGGATCTGGAGGTCTTGGTAGACAGTAAATCATCCACGAGCAAGCAATGTGCCCTTGTCACCAAGAAGGCCAACGGAATTGTGGGCTGCATAGGGAAGAGTGTGGCCAGCAGCTCAAGGGAGGTCATTCCCCCCCTCTACTCTGCACTGGTGAGGCTACAACTGGAACACTGTGTCCAGTTCTGGGCTCCCCAGTTCAAGAGAGACAGGGTACTGCTGGAGAGAGTCCAGCGTAGGGCAACAAAGATGATTGAGGGACTGGAGCATCTCCCTTATGAGGAAAGGCTGAGAAAGCTGGGACTCTTGAGCCTGGAGAAGAGAAGGCTGAGGGGAGACCTTATTAATGTTGACAAGTATCTAAAGGGTGGGCTTAAGGAGGATGGAGCCAGACTCTTTTCAGTGGTTCCCAGTAACAGGACGAGGAGTAATGGGCACAAGCTGGAACGTGGGAAGTTCTGATCAGATATGAGAAGAAACTTCTTTATGGTGAGGGTGACAGAGCACTGGAACAAGCTGCCCAGGGAGGCTGTGGAGTCCCCTTCTGTGGAGACTTTCAAGACCCGCCTGGATGCAGCCCTGAGTCATGTGCTCTGGGCAATCCTGCTCTAGCAGGGGAGTTGGACTAGATGATCTCTAGAGGTCCCTTCCAACTCTGAAATTCTGTGAAAATTCTGTGAAAATTCTGTGAATCTGTATCTGGGACACGACTGAAATGATTACCGCAGATGACAGAAATCACCCTAGCGAAGGTGCAGCTACCCTCTGGAGACCGACCTGCCAGTCAATGAGCCTTTCAGAGAGCAGAGGGTGGCACAGAAACCAATGCTGATCCTAGGATGTGGTCACCAGTAATAAACACGGCATACATGGCAAAGGTGCAGAAAAGAGTACTAACGCCATGACGAGCAGACATAGTCCTTTCCCTAGTCATGAAGCTGGCCATCAGCTGGGCCAGGGTGGTGGTGCAGTAGCACATCTCCAGGGAAGACAAATACCTCAAGAAGAAGCCCATGGCAGTGTGCAGATGCTGGCTTTCCCGCATGATGGTGATGATGACGATGAGAGCGTTCCGAAATGCACACACCATGCAGATCATAAGGGAGATAAGGAAGGGATTTGTCTAAGAGGTGGCAACATTCCTCATTCCATAGCTATGGGAGACTCCATGCTTGTCCTATTGCCCTTTCTCCATGGAATTTTTTATGTCCTTCTTTTCCCCTCTAACTTGGTAGGGAAATTGCGAGGAACAACATTTAGTTCGGTTTTAGATGCTTGGGTGTCAGACAGATAAGTCACTGCAAATACATTTCTTTGTTTGATTAAAGAAGGAGTATAGATCCTCGTTCACATAGTCACTGGGTCATACCGGTGAGGTAGATTATAATGAAGTCAAAGTGGGGTGTCCACAATTCTTTGTGGACAACATTATCATAGGCAAAAAAAGAAAGAAAAGAAAAAAATCTCACCCAACGACAACAACAAAAACTAATAAAGGAAGGCTGGGCCTATAATGAGTTACATTATGAGTCATATGCTGAAGAACATGAACACTCTGCAGCTTCTGAAAACCATCCAGTCACCAGTTTCCACAGGGCATCCTTGAGATCCTGGTTCCTCATGCTGTAGATGAGGGGGTTCACTGCTGGAGGCACCACTGAGTACAGCACAGCCACCACCAGGTCCAGGGACGGGGAGGAGGTAGAAGAGGGCTTCAGGTAGGCAAACATGGCAGTGCTGAGAAACAGGGAGACCACGGCCAGGTGAGGGAGGCATGTGGAAAAGGCTTTGTGCCGTCCCTGCTCAGAGGGGATCCTCAGCACGGCCCTGAAGATCTGCACATAGGACAGCGCGATGAAAACAAAGCAAACAAAAGCAACCAAGGCACTAACCCCAATAAGCCCAAGTTCACTGAGGGAGTCTGAGTGTGAGC
Organism: Rissa tridactyla; assembly: GCF_028500815.1. Taxonomy (NCBI): domain Eukaryota; kingdom Metazoa; phylum Chordata; class Aves; order Charadriiformes; family Laridae; genus Rissa; species Rissa tridactyla. Next base: position 1,854,970 of record NC_071490.1, on the reverse strand, counting down.
AGGAGAGCTTGAGGATCTGGGGGATTTCACAGAAGAACTGGTCCACAGCATTGCCCTGGCACAGGGGTAGGGAAAATGTATTGGCCGTTTGCAGCAGAGCATTGAGAAACCCACTGCCCCAGGCAGCTGCTGCCATGTGGACACAAGCTCTGCTGCCCATCAGGGTCCCATAGTGCAGGGGTTTGCAGATGGCAACGTAGCGGTCATAGGACATGACAGTGAGAAGATAAAACTCTGCTGCAGCACAGAAAAGGAAAAAAAAGACCTGTGCAACACATCCTGTGTAGGAGATGGCCGTGGTGTCCCAGAGGGAATTGGCCATGGCTTTGGGGACAGTGGTGGAGATGGAGCCTAGGTCAAGGAGGGCGAGGTCGAGGAGGAAGAAGTACATGGGGGTGTGGAGGCGGTGGTCACAGGCGATGGTGGTGATGATGAGGCCGTTGCCCAGGAGGGCAGCCAGGCAGATGCCCAGGAAGAACCAGAAGTGCAAGAGCTGCAGCTCCCGTGTGTCTGCGAATGGCAGGAGGAGGAACTGGGTGATGGCGCTGCTGTTGGACATCTGCTGTTTCTTGGCATGGGGGCTCTGTCCAAAGGAGGAAAAAAACGAAAAAAAATGAGGACAGACGCCTTAGAGCAAAGACAGTCTGCTTTTCAGAGATGATGTGGTTTTGATTTTCTATCACATCTGGTGACTGTTCTATTGAGGGGTAGAAATCCTCATTTTTATGACTGAAATTGTGGAGTCTTGAGACAGGACAGGACACAGGGCTCTAATCTCTGTGGTTTAGTGCAGAGTCAGGAGAGCTGCAGTGTCCATCAGCCTTTTTTCCATCTGCCCTGTGCTTCTGATTGTGCTGCCTTGACGATGAATTCACACACAAATTCCACTTAAAAAAAAACCCCAAAGAAATAACTGAACTCATGAGGGAACAGCGGAGCACTGTTTGAAAGGACAAATATACAAATCCTTCTCTTTCCCAAACCAGAGTTAGAGCTGTGCTGGAGACAGCAGGACACAACCCCTCACAGAGAGATTCAAAGGACTCTGCAAGCAGAGTGCCGACCCCCAAGGAAAGGCTCAGCCCTCCCTAGGATCCCACAGGAGAGCTCTGCCTTTCTGGGAGCAGCCGGCAAGGCCAGCAGGACAGGCAAAGCAGAGAGTCTGGGGTCCCAGAGATGACATGTTCTGAGGGGAGAGTCAGTTCATTGCCCAGCAGACAATGCCCAGAAGACATCTCCAGTGAAGGACCGAAGGAAAGCTGCCTGAGCCCCACCTCCCCCAGTCCATGTTGGCAGTTTCCCCCCAACCCTTGCCCATGTCTCTGCTGCCTGGAGCTGCCCCTGCCAGGAGCTGCTGCTCTGTGCCCAGGTCGCCTCCCTGTCACTCCTCCCACAGCTCATCCCACCCGCTGGGGGCTCAGCTCTGCCCTGCAGACCCCTCCTGGCAGCAGGGCACTGCCCAGGGCCATCTCCCTCTTTGTGGCTCCTCAGGAGGAGATGAGAGAAAGCCTGATGCTGGAAGCAAAGGTGCTGCTGGTGCTGTGTGTAGGGAGAGGAGGGGGTGAAGGCACTTTGTGCGGTTTCTGGCAGATCTGCTGATCCCTCAGTGGAACAGTGACAGCTCCTTTCCCTCAGGAGACAGCTGAGAGCACAGACCCTGCAATGTCTTCATCTTCCAGGCAGCCACTGTCTTGACTTTCCTCTGTAAATGCTGCCTCTGCCAGTGTTCTGGGGGAGATCTGCAGCTGTGGGCAGCCCTGACCCACACAGCACACTCTCAAAAGATCCAAAGGACCCTGGCCTGAGGGGAGTCTCTCCTTTTACCCAGAGCTTCTCCCCACAGAAGCTCGGGGGGGAACTCCTTGGGCAGGCTGAGAGCTGACCCTGGCAAGCAGCAGAGTCCCTGCCCCGGCACACAGACCCCTGGGGTGCAGGGACCCTGCTCTCAAGGACAGCCTTGGGCACCCCTGCCTGCACACCCACCTGTCTTCAAAACCCTGCCACAGTCCCTCGCAGAAGGCAGCCCTCCTTCCTTGTCGCTGCGATGGTTCAGCAGGGCATCCCTGCTCGGAAGCACACCCTAGAACATCCCTCCAGGAGATCCCCCTGCATTGCCCTACAGCCAGAGACTGACTGTGTCAACAGGTGTGAAGATTTCCCCAAGAACAATCTCAGAACTCTCCTCCCACTCCCAGCTGCCTTTATCCTCTCTGTGCCTGGCTCCTCTCGGGTGCCTGCAGGCAGTGCCCTCAGCCCTGCTGTGCTTGGCAGAGGAGCTGCTCCTGGGCAGAGCTGTCTCTCTGCAGCGCTGCCCGCTTGCCATGAGCTCCCTCCATCCCAGGAGCCCAGCCCAGCTCAGCAGCAGAGGACCAGCCCAAGGCAGCCCTTTCTCTGCCCCCTGTGGGCTCCCTCCAGGTGTCCCTGGGGCTCCAGGGGAACCTGCTGGGAAACAAGATGAAGTCATCACTAAGCTGGGGAGAAGCTTTTCCTTCCTGCACTCTCATTTCACATATCCGGAAAACAAGGAGTCTCAAGAATCATATTTTCTTTCCCTGTCATATTGCAGGACACACAGGCAGGGATAGGAAGTCATCACCTTTGTGCCTCCTGCTGAGGGAAGGAATTCAGCCAAGTTAATTGAAGCATCTCATCCTGATCTGTAGCCCTGGGGCCAGAAGGGGACTCAGCTCCCTCCCATTCCTGCCACAAACCTGCAGGAGGTGGGATTCTTCTTGCCTCAGTTCAGGTGTGCACAAGATGAGCACCTGCAAGTGAGCTGTTTGTGTCCACTCCCTTGCTAATTGATGGAGAGTGAGGGAGTTGTTCAGGTGGGAACACCTGGTGACATTTGAGGTGACACCAGAGTTTGCCCAGGATATGTGCAGGTGACTGCAAGCCCTAATGCAGCAATGCTGAGACACAAGGCAGCATCTGGGGGCAACATCCTGGAGCCTGGTGAGGAATTCCTTTGGTAGACGGAAATGAAAGTAGATGTTACATTTTGGACAGATAAAACCTTCAATATTCCTTACATCCACAGCACCCACAGAGGTAGTCAGCTGATCAAATGCAGCTAAGTCCCTCTCTTTCTCTTCTCCACCAGCTGTATTTCCTAGATCTCCACTGACTGTAATGGCAGGTGTCTCATGGACATTCCCCCATTGCTCAACCTAATTCAGGACAGCTCCTCAGTGGCCACATACGGCTTGTTGTGCCACCTGAGATGCCAGCGCCCTCCAGAACAACTGCAGGTTGCTGGCAGGGACAGCAGAGCACCTACAGGAAAGCCATTCCTGATCAGAGCAGATGCATGACAGACAACCCAGAGAGCATTGCAGATTTGGTTCCTTTGGGCAAGCCTATGTGGCAGCCCAGGCAGGTTTGGTCTCTGTCGATCAGCAACCGAAACCCACCACTGCAGTGAGGCCCAGTCTGACCCATCTCCACTCAGCTGATGCAGAGCAGGTCATGAACAAGAAGCCCATCACACTGAGGGCTCAACTCATTTGGCTGCTCCCAAACTCTGCTCGTTCTTCCAATAATCCTTTGCTGAGCCCCTTAGTGATACAATCAAGGAAGAGGCGACTGATTGTCACAGTGCTCCTCGATCACAGCATCTCCACACCCAAGGACATTTTCAGCAGCACCTTGTCCTCCTGGAGATCAACTTCCCCTCCACCACAGACCTTTAGGAGCAGCAAAGCCTTCTCCTACCAGGGCTATGGAGCCCAGCCCTGCTTTTCTGGCCTTTTGGGGAACAGGATTTTCTCCTTTGGTGCTTTCACATTGCTGCCCTCCGTCCCCTCCAGCACGTCTCTGGTCTCATGCAAAGCACTGCACGTACTGGGTCTTGGGGACTTGCTCCTGGGTTTGCCTGTGACAAGGCTGAGCTTGGCCCCAGTGCTACAGCTGAGGGGATGCAGACCAAAAGTGCACCAACACCCTCAGCCTGGGGCACAGAGCAGAGGAGCTGGAGTCCCATGTACTACCACAGAGTTTTGACACTGGTGGAAGAAATAGTGAGGAGTGCTGGGAAAGCTCCGGCTGCTAGTTGTAAGAGACAGACTGTAAATTCCCTGACCAAGGAACAGAAGGCCCTCCAAGCCTTCAATGGAAAGCCTCCAACACTCGCAAGGAAATGAATAATGCAGGCCTGGCCTTCAAAGAACTGATAAGGCTCATACTCCTGGCACCTGAAAGTGTGGGAGAACTGTCTTGTGAAGCCACCGTCACTCATGTGGTGAGCTTGCTAGTTCTCAGTTCTCAAGGCCATTGTGTCTGAGAAGTGACCTTTGCTTCATTATCCATGAAATACATATGAAAGCGCACACCCTGCATATGCTAATGAAGATTGTAGAGATCAGGCTAAACATGTATGACCATAGTTCTTCTCTCCCCACCCAAATCATGCTACACGTCACCTGGGAGGGGAAGACATCTGAGATGGAACTGCCCCATAACGAGTGGGGCAGGCCATGCTAATTCAGCAAACATAAAAGGGGAGGAAGATGAGTATGATGGGGGGATTCACAGAAAAGCACTCCTACAAGATCCCCCTCCCCGCCCTGAGTTTTGGCAGGCTCAACGCTGAAACTGGGATTGGTGAATTCTTCATCTTTTCCCGCTATCTTTTCTTTTCTCTTAGAGTTGTTAAGTAGCAATTAGAGTAATTAATGGTTAGAGTTGTTAAGTAATGACCTTAAGTACTGCTTGTCATAAGTTGTTGTCTATCTGCTGTTAACTAACACATTGTATACTCCACCACTTGCCATAATTTGTCATATACCTAACTCATTATCGTGGACCGGTTAAGACCTATACTAATCATTTTGGGAAACTAATAAATGTTTGTATACAGACCTTGAGATCTATCTCACCTTAGTCCACGCCACTGGGGATTTACAAATCTGAGTCACTTACCCCCCCTCTTTCCTGAGAGTGGGATGTGACACTAGTGGTGCTGCCATGGTGCATATGGGCCTTTCAGGAGAGACAGGCCAGGAAGGTAAGGAAACAGATGCCCTCCATGTGCAGGATCTTGCTGTATGTATGGAGCTCCTCTATGGGATGTACAAGAGGTTGGGTGAGCCCTTTGTGGGTGAGGATCAGAGGAGAGGCCTGTTAGTGTGCCATCCTGGTAGGAGACAAAGCACATGCAATCAGGGTAAGGAAGCAGAGAAAGGCTTATTCAAGAAACCCAAAGAATCACCAGGTCTTACCAGGGATTTTAATGACCGTGGCACTCACTGGAAGGGGAGCACGGGAAGGCGCACACTGTCCAGCAGGTGTCTAACCCTAACCCCACCCTGCCTGAACCGTAACCTAACCCTGCCCTAAACATAACCCCGACTTTATCTTAATCCTAACCCTAATCATTGCCTGACCCTAGCTCTACCCCAACCCCAGGTCATAACCCTCAACTCTAACTGTAACCGCACCCCAACCTCTTTGAAATCTAACCCTAAACCATCCGAACTCTAGCTCTAATTTAAACCTGAACGTGAACCTTAACTAACCCTCACCTAACACTTCTCTTAACCCATCTCGCATGGCCAACAGCATGTGTGGAATGAAATCTGGTATCAGTGCTGGCTCAAGGCCTGAGCAGTTGCCTTTTGCTTCCTCATGATCTGGAGGCTGGAGGCACCATTTTGTGTCACCCAAGTCAGACCCTTGGGTCAGCTGAACCATTTTTCAGTTCTCATAGACAATGTTCCTTGTTTCTCCGTTGACTCTGACAAGAGCTGAGTTACCTAGATATCGAGGCTGTGGATGGCATATTTCTCATGCAATGACAGCTTGGAGTAGCTCTACTGACCCCAATCTCAATCTTACAGCTCTGACTGGAGGAAAGTACCCTATAGCGCCTGGTTGCTCCAAGCCACAGCACAGGTTCTTCATAGTCTTTCTGACTATTCCGTCATCTGGTCCTGGTGAGAGATGGCATTACTGTCCTAATCCTGACTTTGTTGGGTAACCCAAAAGGACAGACTGGAGGCTGTTGGGTTATATGTAGGGCTTCAGAGAAATCAGGGAGTGCATTAACCTCACACAAGGGCAGGAGGTACTTCCCACTGGAAGGGGTTATTTGTGCTATTGGCTACAGAGCCACCCAAGACAGCTGTGGTAAGAATCACTCAACCAGGTTTTAGGCATTGGGGTGAAATGAATCTGCACAAATACAGAGATTTGCAGTGTGGTGACATGACCCAGTCCTTTTTTCCTTCTCATGCACGCATCTCAAATACAAGCTTTGTCTCCAGGCCCCTTCTGGATGTGAACCATCATGCAGACAGCAGGAACAGTGTGAGTTCAGCCTCTCAGGGCAAACTTTGTCTAACATGGGGATAACGTGGGGCACAGGCACAGTTTTGAACGCAGAGAAGTGGAGCTGTGGAGAAGCCTTTTCTGTTGCTGCGCCGTTGAGGTAAACCCAGATTGAATTGGCTTCTTTTCTGCTTCCCTGGGTTTCTGGGGTTTGTTTTTTATTCCCCTTCCACAAGTTTAGCAGTTTCCCTTTCAGCAGCTAAATCTCATTTTTCAGTTTCTCTATTTTTAAAGGCATGGAGTTATGCTGGAAGTTGTTAATCAGGCTAACACCCATGATTCTGACAGTCGTTATAAAATTGCTCCTTGTGCTGTGGGTGTCCAGGGAGGAGCAGTGGCAGCACCAACATGCCCACCTGCTGTCCTGAGGCTGCTTATGAACTGACTTGTGACCAGGTGAGAGTGGCAGAGAGGTGTCCAGAGAACAATATCCAGGTGGTCTCCAGGGGAATGACAGAGAGGAAAAGGGGCCACTGCTGCCTCCTGCAGCATCACAGACTGAGGAGCACGTTCCTGCCTGTTGGCTCCTGATAACGGTAAATCCCTTTTGGCGTGCCCTGAAACGCTGAGATAGCGTGGCAGTGCAGCTACTGCCAGCAGCAGCTGCAGTCCTCTGTCCAGCTGGACTGGGCTCACTGGAATGGGCTTCCTTCAGCTTTGAGAAACGCTGCCCGTCAGAGAGTCACCACAGAAGTTGCCCTCGGGCAGTTCCCCGTGAGCAAAGCTGGCCTGAACTGTGCTCTACCTGTGGTCTTGCCAAGCGCAGAGACATCTGAGAGCTAAAAATAACAGGCTGTATGTTTGAGGATGTTTTGAAACAAGCAGGAAATGCTGGTATGTGGATAATTTGCAGTCAAATGGTTGCTTTGAGTTAAAGACTTAATTTAAAATAAAAGTGGGCATCACACAGTTTTGCTTTTTTCTTTTTTTTTATAAAGCATTTCAATTTTGTGTACATTTATATTAATAAGTAGATAGATTAGAAAACAATCATTGTGACTTTTCCCTCACGCAAACCCTAACAGTATCTTGGAAATTTTGAATTGAAATCTATCTCTCTATGAGATAGACAAAACTCACAGGGAGAAGGCACGAATGCCTTGGAAAAAGAATCAAACTATTAGGACCCCGTGGTTTTCTGAATTTCTCTGGAGGAGACTGCCCTATGTTTTTCACTTGGCTAATCCAAATGCTTTTGTCACATGCTTTATGACTTGCTGCCCTTCTAATCAGAGCTTAAGAAGACTTCTCAAAGGGAGTTAGGGAGAGCTGGAGAGACACAGTCATCACCCTCAGCCCTCTGCCTGAACCTCAAGCTGAGATTCCTAAACATCTCTCAGCTGAGACCCTTCTCCATAAGAAGCCACTGGCTGTTGTGGTGCTGCTTGATTGTAGCTGATGCCCTTCAGGTGTGCCCAGTGAGAAGCCTTTCTGCCCTGGGAAGGGGGGCAATGTGAAGGGAAGGCTGAGTTCCCCAGGCAGCAAGAGCACTGCTCTGCTTCTGCAAGGGCTTGCAGGGTTGGGATCAGAGTGAATGGGCCCTCGGCTGCATTTGTAAGCTGTCAGAAATCCAAGTGACAGAGCAGCAGGTTTGGGAACGCTGAATTATTCAGGACTTATTCAGAAGTTATAGACGCCTGACCTGTCCAGGAAAATTGGGTGTCATGGGGATATCACATGCTTTTAATCACTTTCTTCTCCTTATGATTGAAAGCTGCATAAAGCAGTTTTCTTGCTTGCACAAAAATGTCTTTTAGCACCCTGAAAACTGGTAATTTAAGCATAAACTGCTGCTTCTCTGTCTTGTTTAAATGTGCCATGGATGCATCAGTGTCACTGGATTCTTTGGCAGAGAGAAGCCTGTGTTACTTCTGATGGGATTCACCCTTCACTAGGTAAAAATTGATGATTCAGATCTAAGATAGTCTTCCAGATCTTTGTGTGTGGACGCAGCGTCAGGGGATGAGCTCTCCCACGTGAGGAGCGTTGGGATTAATCTCTCTCACTAAGGTCTAAGAATCAAGTCATACCTTGCCTTGCTTTGGTTTGTTTGCCTCTCCTTGCCTAGCCTTGCCGTGCTTTGTCTTCCCCTTTTTCATCCTTCCCCCCTTTTAACCCTATTCCTTCTTAATGTTCTTACATTAAATGCACCTCTTATGAGATCTGGACAAGGAACGTAAGCAAGGCTGTTCTTAAAGGCATTAGTATTTGTCTCTTTTCTTCCGTTTCTCTCATCTTTCACCAGGTGTTCTATTTAATAAAATCACCTCTAAAGGAGAAAGTCAAGTTTCTTTTACCCATATGACAAAAACAACCCATGCATTCAGGCTCAAGGACTCTGTTTTCTCTCTTTACAAACCTCCCCTCCGCAAGCGACCCACATTAGATTTCCAAACATTCATGCATACCTTGGTCAAACTCGCCTAATCCTGCAATCGCGCGTATGCTGATGTTTGTAGTCTTTCTCTAGGCTTGAAGTGTCTGTGATGGTGGACAGGCCACCAGCATCCTCTGAGAGCCTGTTTGAATTGCTCTGTGCAGGAAAAATGCCCCAAAGAAAAGGCCTGGAGAGTCACACCAGTGGATCTGGATTCATTCTTCTGGGATTTTCTGACCACTCCAGCCTGCAGGGCTTGTGCTTCACAGTATTGCTGGTCATCTACCTCATGGTCCTCACAGGGAACAGCCTGATTGCGCTCATTACAGTGGTGGACTCAAGCCTCCACAGCCCCATGTATTTCTTCCTGAGGAACTTGTCTTTCCTGGAGATCTGCTACACATCAGTCACTCTGCCAAAAATGCTGGTGGTTTTCCTGCTGGAGGATGGCAGGACCTCCTTCATTGGCTGTGCTGCCCAGCTGTATTTCCTGGTGTTGCTGGGCAGCATTGAGTGCCTTCTCCTGGCTGTCATGGCCTATGACCGCTACATAGCCATCTGTGACCCCCTGCACTACCCTCTCCTCATGAGGAGGGGTCTCTGCATCAGACTGGTGGTGGGGTTGTGGGTGGCTGTCGTACCAGTGCAAGTAGGACAGACCTACTGGGTGTTCACTTTGCCCTTCTTTGCATCCCATGACCTTCATCGCTTTTTTTGTGATGTGCCCCCTGTGCTGGAGCTGGCCTGTGCTTGGAACCAAGTGACGCTGTACACGTTCTGGAACCAAGTGACGCTGTACACCATCATCCTGGTATTTGCAATCTTTCCCTTCTCCTTAATAGTTATTTCTTATATTAAAATTATCAGGACAATTCTGAAAATACCTTCAGTTCTGGGCAGACACAAAGCCTTTTCCACCTGTTCCTCACACCTCGCGGTGGTGACACTCTTCTATGGTTCAGCCACCGTCGTCTACTTAAAGCAACAGTCAAGGGATTCTGTAGACACCAACAAATACCTTGCCCTGTTTTACACAATTGTGACCCCAATGTTTAACCCTGTCATCTATAGCCTGAGGAATAAGGAAGTGAGAATTGCCTTGAAGAGACTCCTATGGACAAAGTGGTACTACAGAGTATGTAAAATGCTCTCAAATAGTCCCAAAAGTCCCACTGGGGTACATGGTTGCCTAAAGAAAGGCATCTCATATCCGCTGAAACAAAACCATGTGTCCAGCCTGGCTTTCATCCTCCTCAAGAAGGGGAAAAGTGTCCTGAAGCATTCCTCCTATGTCGCATCCCAACTCGGTATCTTTGTACTCTACAGCATCTTCAGTGCCCCTGAATAGTTTAATGCAAACAGCTACTTCAAGCTGTGTCTGACCAAATAATGTTAAAGGGAAATAGTCAAAGTATGGTCAGTAGCCAGTGATGCCCAGAAATTGATACACATGATGAAAGATGACCAGCCTCAGGTTTGAGAAATCGCTTGCAAGACCCCATGGGCTATCTTCTGCAGTGTCCCTGCATGGAATCACCTTAAAAACGTTCAAAGGTATGAAGGGCTTCAAAGCATCTCCCCCTGCTATGATGTCTTGCTCTGAGTTGTGTAATTCTTGACTAACTTGATATAAATATAAAAGATAAAAAAGTCACCAGTAGGACAGTCCAGCACCAGAATGGGGTCCCATAGAGTGGTGGAGATTCAGTTTGTTGCTGTTTAACACCAGCCGGCAACTAAGCACTACACAGTCGCTCACTCACTTTCCACCGGTGGGATGGGAGAGAGAAGCAGAAGGGTAAAAGTGAGCAAACTCCTGGGTTGAGAGCAAGCAGTTTAATTGGTAAAGCAAAAGGCGCACACTTAAGCAAAGCAAAACGAGGAATTCATTCACTACTTCCCATCAGCAGGCAGGTGTTTGGCCACCTCCAGGAAAGCAGGGCTCCATAACACCAAACAGTTACTCAGGAAGACAAAACGCCGTAACTCCAAATATCCCCCCCTTCCTTCTTCTTCCCTCAGATTTATATGGCTGAGCATGATGCTACATGGTAAGGGATATCCCTTTGGTCAGTCGGGGTCCACTGTCCCAGCTGTGTCCCCTCCCAACTTCTCGTGCACCCCCAGCCTACTTGCTGGTGGGCTGGTGTGAGGAGCAGAAAAGGCCATGGTGCTGTGTAAGAGCTGCTCAGCAATAACTAAAACATCCCTGTCTTATCAACGCTGTTTCCAGCACAAATCCAAAACACAGCCCCAGACCAGCTACTGTGAAGAAAATCAACTCTATCCCAGCAAAAACAAGCATTTATGTGCTGAATCTGCTTTGCCACTCTGAAACTGTCTCTGGAAAACTAGCTCAGTGGGGTTTTTAGCCCAAATGCATATGCAGCACTGAAGTGTGTTTCCGTATTGTCCTGGTTTAGTCCGGGTTGGCCAATGATGGACAACAGATGCTCTCCCCCAGCTCTCACTCCGAGGAGAGGAAGGAGAGAGATAAAGAGATTTATGTGTTTAGAAGGAACTAAACTACTTTAGTGAAATATTCATAATAAAATAAAGAGGAAATAATGAAATAGATACAGTATATAGAAAACTGTATCAAGCTAGCAGGATGACGTCACCGGCAGGCACTGGGGAGGTCCCAGACTGGACTCAATGATGGACAGGAACTGGATTCCAGGTCTGGAGTCAGATATGCACAGAGCGGGATCAAAGGCAGATTAACACCGAGCATTCCGCCACCTGAGGAACCTGAACATATGCAAGTCCACATGATGGACAGACGATTCCCTGTCCTCTCTCTGCCTAGCCGAAAAAGGTAACTTAGAGGAGAGGGGGCTGTAGGAACATGTTTCTGCCCAGCGAAGCAGGCGTGTCTCCCTAGTAACTCCCCCACCTTCACAGGTACACTTGAAAAATAAGTAGGAGGCTCTGCAAGGGGAACTCAATCATGACGAGGAAGATAATTCAGTGTCCACAGAGGTGTCGCCAAGGTTAAGTCAGACTACACCTCGCACCAAAACATCTTCAGTTAAGGAAAAAAGATGGGTCATCGTTGTAGGTGACTCCCTCCTGAAGGGAATGGAAGGCCCAATATACAGAACAGACCCACTTCTCAGGGAAGTCTGCTGCCTCCCTGGGGCCCAGGTTAAAGATATAAAAAGAAAACTTCCCTCCCTGGTAAGACCCTCAGATTATTACCCACTACTAATTTTTCAGACAGGCAGAGATGATCTGTTAACAAGAAATGCAAGTGCGATCAAGAGAGACTTCCGGGCCTTGGGATGACTGGTTAAAGGGTCAGGACTGCAAGTCATGTTCTCCTCGGTCCTCCCAGTCACAGGGAAGGATGAGGAAAGCAACAGGAAGAGCTGGAAGATCAATACTTGGCTCTGAGCCTGGTGCCAGTGGCAGGACTTTGTTTTTTTTGATCACGGGATGGTTTACATGACACCAGGCCTGCTCAAGACAGATGGGGTACGCCTGTCTCCAAAGGGGAAAAGTATCCTTGCACAGGAGTTGGCAGGGGTCATCAAATGGGCTTTAAACTAGATTTGAAGGGGAAAGGGGATGAATCCAGCAGCAGAGAGGCAAGGGTCTTTGATGGCTTAGAAACTATGGCTGCGCCTGGGAATGGTCAGGTAGAAGGTAAGCCTTCTTCCAGCAAAGAGGTGGGAGGACCAGTAGCCCAGCTGAAGTGCTTCTTGTCCTGGGTTGAGCAACACAGGACTAACTTCTCTTCTAATGTCTGGGAAAACGCCACTCTTAGAAGATTCTAGTGTCTAAATTCGTGAAAATATTTACTTTATAGCCAGCTAGGCTACATGGTATTCAAGGTCTTGTTGTTTTCAAGCCTTGACAGGTGCAGGTACGAGGAGGAGTGAGGCCTGGGCATTTGACCCAGGCTGGCCAACAGGATTATTTCATACCATGAATGGTGCACTGGGGGTCTCATTGCCTCCTCGTCCATACTTCAGCTGGTAAGGGAGCTGGCATGGGAAGGAGCCCTGCTGGGCCTGTTGTTTGTAAATAGAGAAGGATTTGTGGTGGATGTGACAGCTGGAGGCCATCTTGGGCATAGTGACCATGAAATTATGGAGTTTTCAATTCTCAGAGAAGCAAGGAGGGTGGTCAGCAGAACTGCCACCATGGACTTCTGGAGGGCAATCTTTGGTCTTTCCAGGAGCCTGCTTGACAAAGCCCCTTGGGATGCAGTCCTGAAGGTCAAAGGAGTCCAGGAAGGCTGGACATTTTTCAAGACGAAAGTCTTAAAAGCGCAGGAGCAGGCTGTCCCCATGTGCTGTAAAATGAGACATCAGGGAAAAAAGATGGCCTGGCTGAACAGAGAGATACGGTTACAACTCAGGGAAAAAAGGAGAGTTTATGGTCTTTGGAAGAAGGGACAGGCCACTCAGGAAGGCTACAAGGATGTTGTAAGGCTATGTGGGGAGAAAATTAGACAGGCTAAAGCCCAACTAGAACTTAAGCTGAATTTGGATGTTAAGAACAATAAGAAAAGTTTCTATAAACACTCTATTAACAAAAGGAGGACTCGGGAGAATCTCCATTCTTTATCGGTAACATAGTGACAAAAGATGAGGAAAAGGCTGAGGTACTTAGTGCCGCCTTTGCCTCCTTCTTTAGTAGTAGAGTGGGTTGTTCCCTGAGTACCCAGACCCCTGAGCTTGTAGACAGGGGCAGGGAGCAGAATGAAGCCCCCGTAATCCAAAGGGAGATGGTGAGGGACCTGCTCCAACAGCTAGATGTACACAAGTCTATGGGGTTAGGTGGGCTCCACGCGATGGTACTGAAGGAGCTGGCAGAAGCACTCAGTGAGCCACTTTCCATGATTTACCAGCAGTCCCGGTGAACTGGGGAGGTCCCAGTTGACTGGCATCTAGCAAATGTGATGCCCATCCACAAGAAAGGACAGAAGGAGGATTTGGGGAACTACAGGCCTGTCCATCTGACCTCAGTGCCTGGGAAAGTCATGGAACAGATCATGTTGAGTGCCATTATGTGCCACATGAAGGACAACCAGGTGATCAGGCCCAGTCAGCATGGGTTCATGAAAGGCAGGTCCTGCCTGACAAACCTGATCTCTTTCTATGACAAAGTGACCTGCTTGGTGGATGAGGAAAAGGCTGTGAAGGTTCTTTACCTGGAGGCTAGTAAAGCCTTTGACACCATTTCCCACAGCGTTCTCCTGGAGAAACTGGCTGCCCGTGGCTTGGACAGGTGTACGCTTTGCTGGGTAAAAACCAACGCGATGGCCAGGCCCAACGAATGGTGGTATCAGGAATAGCGTGGCCAGCAGGACTCGAGAGGCTGAGGGCCCTGGGCTCAGTGGTGTGGAGACTGAGGACAGTACAGGAGTAGCCTGAGTGTGCTTGAGGCGTGCTTTCAGAGCTGGTGGAGCTTTTCTTTGTAGTGGAAAACAGCCTGAGAAAGAAATAATGCCCCAACATGCAGCTGGGGAGGTGCAGACTGGACACCAGGAGAAAGAAATGTCATTCCAAGGGCAGTGCTATGGTGCAACACGCCACCCAGAAAGAGTCTGGATCAGCCCAAGGCTTTGTGTTTCAGGGAAGAGCCAGGGAGGATGGAGAGATCTCAGCAAAGGAAGGTGACAGCAAGGTGGCGCAGCCGGGTGGATGACTGCAGCCTGCAGGGAAAGAGGCAGGGGTGATGGGACACCGTAGGACAGCCTGTGGTGGAGATGACACAGGGATGCAGCAAAGCTGAAAGGCCCCTAACAGAGTCAACCTTTTCATGTCTTGGGCTATGGCTGTTGTCTCTGCCACTGATGCCTACGAGGAGTCAAGTTATCCTTCCAGCACTGGGGTCTCATTGCCTCCTCGTCCATACTTCAGAGCCTGGGAGGTGTCGTACCATAGTGCTGGCCTTGGCATTGCACATCTCCACATCACACTGTGCCAGGAAGAGCCCTGAGGAAGGAGTGAGGGACAGGATCTCCCTTCCTGGGGGCTGGGGGTCAGGCCTTGGCCCTTTGGGCGATGGGGTCGGGCCTTGGCCCTTTGCACTAATGAAACACATCCAGGGTTACTCAGCATCAGAGCCACCTTCACCTTGCTTTTCTCGACCTGTCATCACTGCCTCCAGTTTCTGCTCTAACTGGACCCTGGGGACAACATCTCAGTGGTGTCCCTCAGTGGGACCCATTAACACTCCAAGAAACTTTGGAGTTTGAACCTGACTTTGACTTCTTGAGAGGTTTTTTCAGCTTCCTCTCAGTGTCTGAGGTTCATGGACTCGGCATCAATCCCACCAGAGGGGTCATTAAAACTCCTTGGGCTGGTGCTCTGCGTCTGAGCTGGGCTGGGCTCCTGGGATGGAGGGAGCTCACGGCAAGCGGGCAACGCCTCAGAGAGACAGCTCTGCCCAGGAGCAGCTCCTCTGCCAAGCGCAGCAGGGCTGAGGGCGGTGCCTGGGTGTCTCAGGGAGATGAGCGAGGCAGAGAGATTGCTTAAAGGTGTCAGGATTGGGAGGATGACTGAGAGCTCACTGGAGGAGAAATCCTTGCAGCCCTTGGCACAGTAAGCCTCTGGGTGCAGGGCAATGCAGGTGGAGTTCCTGGAGGCATCTCCTAAAGCTGGCACAACCACAGCTTATGGGATCTGTAAGGAGGCGGAGGGGGAGGAGGGGTCTTGTTATGAAATGTGAATAGCCGTGAAGCCAGGGTGTGCAGGCAGGGGTGCCCAGGGCTGTCCTTGAGCAGGGTCCCTGCACCCCATGGGTCTGTGTGCCGGGGCAGGGACTCTGCCGGCTGCCAGGGTCAGCTCTCAGCCTGCCCAGGGAGACCCCCATGGGCATGTGGGGAGAAGCTTTGGAGAAAGAGCAACCGCTGGCAGGGGAGGGTCCTGCTGTTGAGAGGGTGCTGCGTGGGTGAGGGCTGCTCACAGCTGCAGATCACTGCAGGACGTTCCCTGGAGATTTTTCAAGAAGCACAGCACGGCAGGGGCTACCTGCAAGGGAAGGATCCTGTTCTTCCAATCTTCTACTCCGGGTTGTCTGGGTGGGCGATGGGACAGAGAAATTCATCTCTCAGTTGAGGAGGGGGCACTGAAATTCCAAATCTGTTTCTCTTAGAAGTGAATAATCCAGGGAGGATTGGAAATCAACAACTGAATCTCTGCCCCTGCAACGATACTGCCCTCAGCAGCACAAAGCTGATCTCGCAAAAAGATATGAATGAAATTATTCTGAGGAAAGAGAAGTCATTTTGGGGAAAACTTTGGGAAATGGAATAGGATGGGCCCAAAGAAGTCTGCCTTAACTTGCCAAGGTCTTCTCCTCTTTCAACAGTCCCTCATGCCCAGAGTGAACAAATGTCCAATGGCAGCTCCATCACCCAGTTCCTCCTCCTGCCATTGGCAGACACACGGGAGCTGCAGCTCTTGCACTTCGGGCTCTTCCTGGGCACCTACCTGGCTGCCCTCCTGGCCAATGGCCTCATCATCACCACCATCGCCTGTGACCACCGCCTCCACACCCCCATGTACTTCTTCCTCCTCAACCTCGCCCTCCTTGACCTGGGCTCCATCTCCACCACTGTCCCCAAATCTATGGCCAATTCCCTCTGGGACACAAGGGCCATCTCCTATGCAGGATGTGCTGCACAGGTCTTTTTCTTGTTTTTCTGTGCTGCAACAGAGGTTTATCTTCTCACTGTCATGTCTTACGACCGCTACGTTGCCATCTGCAAACCTCTGCACTATGGGACCCTCCTGGGCAGCAGAGCTTGTGTCCACATGGCAGCAGCTGCCTGGGGCACTGGGTTTCTCAATGCTCTCCTGCACACGGCCAGTACATTTTCCCTACCCCTCTGCCAGGGCAATGCTGTGGGCCAGTTCTTCTGTGAAATCCCCCAGATCCTCAAGCTCTCCTGTTCAGACTACTACTTCAGGGAAGCTGGGCTTCTTGTGGTTGGTGCCTGTTTAGGCTTTGGTTGTTTTGTTTTCATTGTGCTGTCCTATGTGCAGATCTTCAGGGTCGTGCTGAGGATCCCCTCTGAGCAGGGACGGCACAAAGCCTTTTCCACGTGCCTCCCTCACCTGGCTGTGCTCTCCCTGTTTGTCAGCACAGGCATTTTTGCCTACCTGAAGCCCCCCTCCATCTCCTCCACAGTTCTAAATCTGGTGGTGGCAGTTCTGTACTCAGTGGTGCCTCCAGCAGTGAACCCCCTCATCTACAGCATGAGGAACCAGGAGCTCAAGGATGCCCTAAGGAAACTGGCTCAATGGAAGTTCTTTTTCCAAAAATAACCTGTCTGCCTTCTCCGCAAGTTTCCTAGACTTTATGTTAGGCAATAAGCTTGCTTTTTTCTCTTGCAATAATCCTGCTTATATATAATTTTCTGGGTTTGTACTACTTGTCTTGAGGTTTGATCCAGTTGTTTCTGACCCTTGCACAACACTGTGTCAAAGGTGACCTGTCTAATAGCAGCTCTTCAGTAAAAAGGCATCTCCCAGGTGCAGTGCCTGGAGGCTAGGTGTTTCCTCCAAAGGTGCTGCCAATAAAATGTCCAAGGAACTGGTCTTTCAAAGAGTCTCTTCTCCCTGTGTTCTCCCTGTGTTTGGGGTTAAGCTCACTGTACTATTGGGTTCCGTTGGACCAAATGTTCTGGTTTTAAAGGCTCTCTTCTTGTGTCCACTGGTAGTGGAGATGGTGCATGAGCTCCTGATTAACTCCTCAGACTGCTTCATATGTGTCAGGACTTACAGCATACAGCAGATTCTATGGAAATGAATTTGGATGTGTGAGGAGAGGATGGGGACTCGCCACGTGCCCTGAGCTGTGGATGAATGAAGACACAGAAGGTGAAACACCCACAGAGGTGAAGTCGCCCACAAGCAAAACACTAAATTGAGGTATGCACAAACAAGAACTCTGCAGTCCCCTGAAAGTCAGTCGGGACCCAGTAGGCATGGGAAAGGGAGAGGTGTGGGAGCTGCCCGAGGACCCCCAGGGCTAGGAGTGTCGTGCTGTCCTGGGGAGTGGGGCTGATGGGAGCAGAGGAGGGGGCAAACTCAGTCAGGGTTGTGGGTTCACCTAAATAGGATAGCAGGAGGGGCAGAGAGTGACTAGCCTGTTTAAATTGTTCCCGTGGGGCCAGCACTGGCCTGGGGCTGATGGGGAGGCTGAGCTCTTTGTCTGCCCCACAGGAGCTGCTGTGCCCTTCAGAGGAGCTGGGGCTGGGGATGAGCGCCAAGAGCTCTGCAGCAACTGTGGTGGGCACTGCCATGGGACCAGCCCAGACCGGGCAGCTGTGCTTGGCTGGGCAGAGGAGGGGGCAAGGGGTCTGGGGAGAGCCGAGGAACAGCTGGGATGGGCTGGTAAAAGCCTGGGAGAGGAAAACATCAGTGTAGAGCTAAGTTGTGCAGGGCGTGGGCGCTCCAGGTGTGGCCTCACCAGAGCCGAGTAGAGGGGAAGGGTCACCTCCCTCCATCTGCCAGCAATGCTTTTCCTAAAGAGCCCAGGAGGCTGTTGGCCTTTGCCACGGGGGTGCATTGCTGGCTCATGCTCAGCTGCTTGTCCTCCAGGACCCCAGGGTCCTTCTCCGCAGAGCCACTATCTAGCCAGTCAGCGCCCAGGACGATGTCCACTGTGTGGCTAGATCACAAGCTGTCCTCCCCCAGGGACTTTCTCAGCAGCACCTTGGCCTTCTTGGAGATGAGCTCCACCTCTGTCACGGGTCCCACATTGCTTCAGAGAAACCTGGGACAGCAAACCCCTCTCCTGCCAGGGCTGCGCAGCCAAGGCCTGTTTCTCTCTGGCCTCAGGGACTGCAGCTTCTACTCTAGTTGTGGGAACCCCATTCATCACTTTGTGTCCACCTGACATCCACTCCAGCATGCCTCTCCAGGTTTTCTGGTAGGACGTGCGGCTTGTGGGGGACCCACACTGGAGCAGTCCATGCCTGAAGGACTGTACCCCATGGAAAAGATCCACACTGGAGCAGTTTGTGGAGAACTGCAGTCAGTGGGAAGGAGCCACATTTGGGGAAGCTCAGAAACGAAGTGTTATGAACTGACTGCAGCTCCCATTCCACAAACCCCTGTGCCACTTGGGGCAAAGGCAGAAGAGTTAGGAATGAAGTTGAGCCTGGGAAGAAGGGAGGGAGGGGGGAAGGTGGTTTTAATTGTGTTTTATTTCTCACTGTCACTTTTAATTAATTTCCCCAAGTTGGGTCCGTTTTGCACATGACAGCAACTGGTAAATTAAAAACATGGTGAGAGTTCCCCTCACGCAAAAGTGCAGTTATGTCATCATGAAGGCAATTAGATTGGCAAGGCATGATTTCATAAAATGATAGAATGGTTTTAGTTGGAAGGGACCTTAAAGATCATCTAGTTCACACACCCCTGCCATGGGCAGGGACACCTCCCACCAGCCCAGGCTGCTCCAAGCCCTGTCCAGCCTGGCCTTGAACCCCTCCAGGGATGGGGCAGCCACAGCTTCTCTGGGCAACTGGGCCAGGGTCTCACCACCCTCAGAGTGAAAAGTTTCTTCCTGATATCTAATCTAAATCTACCCTCTTCCAGTTTGAAACCATTACCCCTCGTCCTATCAATTCATGCCCTTGTAAAAAGTCCCTCTCCAGCTTTCGTGTAGGCCCACTTCAGATACTGGAAGGCTGCTATAAGGTCTCCACATAGCCTTCTCTTCTCCAGGCTGAACAACCCCAATTCCAACAGGTCCATGTCCTTCCTATGTTGAGGACTCCAGAGCTGGACGCAGTACTTCAGGTGAGGTCTCACCAGAGCAAAGCAGAGGGGTAGAATCCCCCCCCTCCCCCTGCTGGCCACGCTTTTGATGCAGCCCAGGATGCGGATGGCTCTCAGGGCTGCGAGTGCACATCACTGGCTCATGTTGAGCTTCTCATCCACCAGCACCCCCAAGTCTTTCTCCTCAGGGCTGCTCTCAAGCCATTCTCCACACGACCTGTATTTGTGCTTGGGATTGTCCCGACCCGTGTGCAGGACCTTGCACTTGGCCTGGTTGAACTTCATGAGGTTTACACAGGTCCATCTCTCAAGCCTGTCAAGGTCCCCCTGGATGGCATCCCTTCCCTCCAGCTTGTCAACTGCTCCACACAGCTTGGTGTCATCGGCGGCCTTGCTGAGGGTGCACTCAATCCCAATGTTCATGTTGCCAACAAAGATGTTAAATAGCACTGGTTCCAGTACTAACCCCTGAGGAACACCACTGGTCACTGCTCACCACTTGGACATCGAGCCATTGACTGCAACCCTTTGAGTGCAACCATCTAGCCAGATTTTTGTCCAACAAGTGGTTCATTGGTCAAACCCATGTTTTTCCAATTTAGAGACCAGGATGTCATGCGGGACAATGTCAAATGTTTTGCACAAGTCCAGGCAGATGATGTTAGTTGCTCTTCCCTTATCCACCAATGCTATAACCCGGTCATTGAAGGCCATCAAATTTGCCAGACACAATTTGTTCTTGGTGAAGCCATGTTGGCTGTAACCAATCACCTCCTTATTTTGCAGGTGCCTTAGCATAGTTTCCAAGATGATCTGCTCCGTGATTTGCCAGGCACAGAGGTGAGACTGACTGGCCTGTAGTTGCCTGGATCTTCCTTTTTTCCCTTTTTGAAAATCAGCTTTCTTGTTGCCCTTGATGCCTCTGGCCAGATTTGACTTTATCTGGGCTTTAGTTTCCTAACGTGATCCATGGCTGCTTAGACACTTTCTCTGTATTCCTCCCAGGCTACCTGTCCTTGCTTCCACCTTCTGTAGGCTGCTTTTTTCTTTGATTCACCCATGGTGAGTCCATGCTGATGGTTCTTAGCACAGCTGCCAAATGGGCCACACAGTCTGAGGCACAAGTGGAGCTGGTACTCCCAAAAGAGGAAGAGCTGGTCAGAGATGCGAAGACCAGTCTCAGCCTTGGCTGTAGTGACCGTAAAATTGTGGTCTCCCAGATCTCCAGGGAAACAGGGAAGGAGAGCAGCAGAGCACAGACCCTGGACAGTAGGGAAGGAGGCCTACTGAGGGCACTGGCAGGTGGGCTCCCATGGAAACAGTGACAGGGCCCTGAAAACATCCACAGGCCTTCATGGCCCTGACCAGCTTCACATGGGGCCTCCACCCACACCTCTGTCCATCAGCCCAGGAGTCCCTTTAAGCCCAGGCCTGAGGTTCAGCCCCAGCTTGATCTATGCTGTAGGTGTAAAGGTCTCCAGACACAGCCTTGCCTGTCCATGGACCTTGTTGGTTTGGTCTTGCAGGCTGACTTCCCAGCTTGATTCTTTACCTGGTGTACCATGAAATAACTGACATTCACTGAACGGCCCTCCGAGTGCCAGACCCCAGCTAATTCACAGAGACCTAGGGCCTTTCTGCTTGCTTTCTCCATATCACTTGGTCAGGTTTTGGGAGGAGAGGAAGAAAAGCACTTGAGGTTTCTGGGTGCCAATGATTGAAAGTGGGAAGCAGAACCATCCCATGTGAAATGATTTAAAGGCTAGGCTAGTTCAACACTCTTATTTTCAACTCCTTTCTTGGCCCTGAAAACCTCCCCGTGGGGACAGACCGGCTGGTATGAGGTCCCCGAGACCTTCCCTTCTCCAGGCTAAACAAGGCCCTTCCCCTTCAGCCCCTAAGCATCTTGGTGGCCAACCGCTGAACTTGCTCCCAGCTATCAGAAATTTCCTTGCTGTGGTGGGTTGACTCTGGCCAATAGCCAATAGCCCAGCAGCCACACAGTCACTCACACTTTCTTCCCCCTTCCCAAGTGGGACAAGGAAGAAATGAAGTCTGAAAAGTTTGGGGTTGACACAATAACAGTTTAATAAGCGAAGAGAAGAGATTAAGAAAACCTCAACAAGCAAAACACATGCCATCACTCACCACCTCCCACAAGTAAACTGATGGCCAGCCAGTCTCCAAGCAGCAGACTCCTTGAACAACAAAAACTTCACCGTCTTCTTCCTCTGTCTCAAGCCTTTATTGCTGAGCATGAGGTCATATGGTATGGAATATGCCTCTGGTCAGTTTGGATCGGCGGTCCTGGCTGGGTCCCCTTTCAACTTCTTTCTCACCTCCCACCTACTCACTGGAGGGAGCAGAGTGAGAACTAGAGAAGGCCTTGATACCGTGCAAGCTCTGTTCAGCAATACCCAAAACACTGGAGTATTATCAACACTGAGTTTTCTCAAGTCCCATGGGCGTAGGAAACAGCCATCCTCCGGGACTTCTTGTGGTCTGGTCCAGAAGAGAAGCCGTGCTGGGCTGGCCTTTTTCCTTTAGGAGAGTTAGACCTGCAGCCCATGGAGGACCCCGGTGGAGCAGGCTCCTGGCAGGACCTGCTGCCCACGGAGAGGAGCCCATGCTGGAGCAGGTTTTGCAGCAGGACCTGTGGCCTGTGGGGGACCCACACTGCAGCAGTCCATGCCTGAAGGACTGTACCCCGTGGAAAGGATCCACGCTGGAGCAGTTTGTGGAGAACTGCAGTCAGTGGGAAGGAGCCACATTTGGGGAAGCTCAGAAACGAAGAGTTAGGAATGAAGTTGAGCCTGGGAAGAAGGGAGGGAGGGGGGAAGGTGTTTTTAGTTGTGTTTTCTTTCTCACTGTCCTATTCTGTTACAATCAATTGGAAATAAATTTAATGAATTTTCCCAAGTTGGGCCTGTTTTGCCTGTGTTGAGAATTGGTAAATTAACTGGTAAACAAACAATCCTCCCAATTTATTGCTATTGACAAACGTGGTGAGAGTTGCCCTCATGCACAAAGGCAGTTACTTCATCGTGAAGTCAATCAGGTTGGCGAGGCATGATTTATCCTTGGTAAGTCCATGCTGATGGGTTTTGGACACATTCTGTTGTTGGTGCCCAGAAATATCACCCAAAAGGACTCGAACTGATGGCCCGCTCCTCACCGATGTGAGCCTGTGCAGCCTGGGGTTCCCTGGGTTGCACTTTTGGATTCTTCCAAAGACGGGTGCACCACTTGCTTGTCCTCTCTCACAAGAGACCTCTGCCAATCCCATGACCTCTCAGAAAGGACATTCCGAAGAAATATTGATCTTCCCTGTGATGCCATTACAACTATTCTCCCTCTTATACAGTGCAGTCAGTTTCTCTGATTGTTCATATACTTGTCCTGATACAGTGACCATTTCTGAAGTCACCTTTTCAGATCCAGACTGTCTAGGCAAAGGCCCTTTCCATAATTCTTCAGTTTTCTTCTCCATTTACTCTTTGTTCATTCAGATACCTCTCACCTATGCTGCTGCTTTCACCTTCAGAGACTGAACAGCTTGACTGTCTTTCAACAGTCTAATTGTCTCCTTATCCAGATCTTTAATTATGTTTATATCTATCTTTTTTTATCTAACTACCTAAAATATTTCTCCTAAGATTATCCCTTGTAGAAAAGCAACCTCATTAGTGGTAGCTTGTACTTAGCGTGTGATTACAGAATACGATTTATTATTTATGAAAACCGATTGTGCTTTACTTTTCTGAAGAATGGGGAAAAATTCTCTTGTGCCTGGGTGCAGCCATGTCTCTAAGGAGCTCAGGTGGGAGATGGTGCAATGGAGCTGTAACCTCCAGCTGCAGAGATCAGTGGAGAAGTCTGGTGCAAGGAGCAGTGATGTAAGTCCCAGGTGGCCAATGTCAGAAATGGTGAGGTTGGGGAGGTGAGGAGCAAGGCTGTCCATGCAGCAATGGACATCAAGGGACTGCTTTTCCTTTCTGCCCAGACTTCCTGAGGAAACACTCTGCATCAATATCAATCAGAGAATGCTTCTATCACCTCTTCTTTAAAGTGAAAAGTAATAAAATATATCCTTCAACATAAAACATGCATCTTTGAAATCTTCCTACTTAATTACGCTATGAAACCTCTCTAATTAGCTGTACAAGTCTTGAAGACTTGAAGAAAATTACAAAAGGAGAAATACCTTGTTAAGGCTTTCTGTCTTTTAATGAGCCCCATGGTGTATTTGCTGCTGAGTCCATGAGCCTCAGATCCTGAGAGAAGGTTGAACAGAGTGCTCAAGAAATCAGAAGCCAAACTCAAAGTACCTGGAAGCATTAATGAGCCCCACTGAGGGCCATTCCTGACAAAGCTTCCCCAGGGACTCGTTAGAGCAGATAGCTGGAGGCTGTGATTGCAGGTGGGCAAAGGCAGAGTGCAGGTGGCTGTAAAGCTGAAGAAACCCTTGGTTTGTTTGATGCAGCAGAAAGGCCAAGCCCTCAGCCCCAGGCCCTGGCAAGGCAGATCCTGTCCCTCACTTGTGGCCCAGGGCTCTTCCTGGGACAGAGGGATGTGAGGGGGAGCAATGAGAAGTGTAGGAAAATTCTGTGACACCTCCTGGCCTCCCAAAGAAGGGGCGAGGATGAAACAGAGTCCTGAGGCTCAAAAGAACCACAGACGCATAGAATCAATTATGTTGGAAAGGATCTTTAACATCATTGAGTCCAACTGTAAACCTAACACTGCCAGGTCCACCACTAAACCACACCCCTGCATGCCACATCTTGTGGTGCTGTGCTCTCCCCCTTCCCTGCCCCTCTGGCTCCTGCTCAAGCCATAACCATCAGTGGGAGTTGTGATGAGTTGCACCTGGACTTTGGGGGATGGCTGGTAACAGTCAAAACACTGTCTGGAGTGGGGGCCTAGATATTTTGCTCCCATGCAAATATGACGATAGGTCAATTCTCTTACTCTATAAACAGTGGACAGAGCAAGAGCCCTTGGAGCTCTCCTGCATGGCAGCGGGCTGCATGACAGGACCTCCCCTTGAGCGGGGACGCTCACTTAAGGTTCGTCTCCTCGAGGCTGAGAGATTCCTTGCCGCAATGGATTCTCGGTAAGTGACTAATAGAGTGCTAAACTTTGAAATCTTAGCTAAGTGATGTAAAGGATTGATTGCGCATATATAATCCTTTAGACATAAACCGTTGACCAAGGCTGGGACTAGGATTGGATCCAGCCGCACCCAGACTCCTCTCTGAGAAGGAGTTTCGAAAGCAAGTTGAGCCTCATGACTCAACGGGAGGGTCTCCCTGAGAGCTTGTCTGACCCTGGCCTCTATGCAGTAAATAATCAGGTGTACCTTGTCATCGAATCTCGTAAAACACTGTCGCATTCACTGCTAACTTTGTTAAATCACTGTTTTCTATTAATAAATATTTCAGTATTCATGACCAGGCACCTTGGCTCTGTCGGATGCCTTACCAGTGAGCCCAGAAACCTCAAGCCAGGGAAGAGAAATGCTGAGACATTTCACTGCTGAGAAAGTAAAAGCTGGCAGAAGCCTTGGGACCATTAGTGTGGACGTCCCACCACCTACAGAAGAGTCCAGAAAGTTTCCAGGAAGAAGAGACCTCCGAGGCACCTAACACAGCCACAAGCCTCATCCTGCCCTAAAAAGGTATGCAGAAGGAAATGACTTCACACACACAGACCCCAGTTGTGAGCCTGCTGATGGACAATCATGTGCCCAGGCCACAGTGATCCCACAAGCAACCTCTAGCTGCTGGCATGTTCCATACGTGCTGGTGTGTTCCATACTGTGTGTTGCATTCATACCCATGCTGCTGGCATGTCCCATACTTGGGACCTCACAAGAACCAAGGCCGGTCATCAACCCTCTGCTGGCCTAAGGGGTGCTCTGGAACACAGGGCTTCAAACACCTCTGACCTTGCTCATGGTCTCTCAGGTCCTCAGGCAGCAGCACCCTCACAACTGGCATTCAGGCCATACGCCTGCTGCGGGGCTATCAAGGACTCAGGCAGAAGTGACCTCCCAAGCACCGAGCTCATCCATGAGGCTGGTGCTGGCCTATCGGGCACTCAGACAGCAGTGACCTCCAAAGCAGTATCAGAGAGATCTGCCTGTTTCTGGTCTATCAGAGATTCTGGCAGCACTGACCTCATAACCAACATCCACACCATGTGCCTGCTGCTGGCCTGTCAGGTACTCATGGAGAAAGAACCTCGTAGGCACCGAACCCAGCCTTGAGCCTGGGGTTGGCCTGCCACCTGCAGAGACAGGGGTGACCCCAAAATGAGCATCCAAAGCAGATGCCCGCTGTTATAGCAGCAGTGACCTCACAATCAACATGCCAGACCTTGGCCTGCTGCTGGACTGGGGTTCTCAGGCAGAAGGGACCTCACAAGCATCTACTCTAATCATAGAGCCTTTTGCTGGACTGCCATGTCCTCACAGAATCATGTAGATTGAAAGGGATCTTTGGAGATCATCTAGATCAATCCCCCTGCCCTAAAGGGAGTCAGCCAGAGCAGGTCACGTAAGAAGATGTCCAGGCTGGTTTTAAGTATCTCCACGAATGGACACTCCACAGCCTCTCAGGGCAGCCTTTGCCAGGGTCATGCGCCCTTGATGCCGAAACATGTTTTCTTGAGTTCAGTTGGAATTTCTTGGTTTTGAGGATTGGGGCCTAGCACATAAGCCCTGTGTGGGGACGGTGAGGGACATGGGCTTCTTCAACCTGGTGAACCTCCTCCAGTGAGGGTCGTCATCCAAAAGGGATAACCTCACTCGAAGTATGGGAGAGAGATGGGTGGGACAGGATAGATATAAACACATGGAAGGATTTTGCTGAAGAGATTCTTAGCCTGCTGAAAGACCAGGGCATTCTTCCAACTGCCTGAAGCTCAAAGCAGCACCTGGGTAGTTTAGAGGGATGTGACTGAGCGAGGAGTAAGTGACGGGGAAACTGGAGAGCAATGGGGAGGCTGGCCCTGCTGCCCCAGTAATGGTTCGATGGGCCCACCATGCTGGAACCGCATGGGACAGGTGTGCTCGAGGGTGGGGAGACATCCCCCCGGCAAAGTGCCCTGGCAGCCCTCAGGGCTCTGTCCCCCTCAGCCCGCCTGTTCTGGTGGCCTCCCCCAGTGCCTGGGCCACAGATGGTCTGTGTCCCCTCAGTGCCAGCCCCTCTCCCCAGGCCAGCACAGGAGTCCTGGTCCAGGCACAGAGCAGCCTGTCCAGAGTGGGGGCCTGCAGGAAGAGGTTTCTCCTTCTCAAGGATTCCTCCCTGCAAGCACAGAAATGCTCCCTTGCCCTTCTCCAGGGACACCCCTTCTCCCCAGAGAGCCTTTCCCCAGGTGAGCGTGTCCAGGCTGGCCTGGCTGGACATTCCTGGTTCCCACCCCGTGCTCCCTGCAGGGCCCTGAGCTGCTGTTTCTGCTCTGCAGAGGGAGGGGGCTGTGGTGCCCTGAGGCCATGGGGTGACCCTGCACTGGCCATGCTGGTCGGGGTGAGGAGCAGAACTTGCCAGAAAGGGATCACTGCTGCTAAGCCCCCTTCCATCTTCCCTCATTGCTCAGTAGCCAAGGACAGGGCTTGGCAGGACCAAGGGGTGTCTTCAGTTTCACAAAGGGCAGGGAAGGGCTGCACTAGATCAATCCCGCAGGGTTTCCAGGACAGTGGACTGAACCGTTGTTTAGTCTTATGTCCCTTTGGCCTGCTGCCTCCTGGCATTGCAGGGGCCTCATTAGCCCATGGGCTCTTCAGGTTCACCTTTCCTTCAAGGACACTCCACCTTGGATGGTCAGTCATTTTATGAGGTGCCACTCGTTGCTCACCCAGACTCACGTGCTTTTCTGGGAGATCGCCTGAGCTCTGCTGGCAACTCCAAGTTCCTCTCTAGGATAGCATTGGCCATCAGCCGCACCACAAGTGGGACAGTACCAGGAAGGACAATCAAAAGCCATTTGCACTCTTCTTGGACATGTGCCACCAATATCTTTATCAAAGATCTGAATGAGGGGATTGAGTGCACCCTCAGTAAGTTTGCAGATGACACCAAGCTAGGTGGGAGTGTTGATCTGCTGGAGGGTAGGAAGGCTCTACAGAGGGACCTGGACAGGCTGGATCCATGGGCCAAGGCCAACTGTACGAGGTTTAATAAGGCCAAGTGCCAGGTCCTGCATTTCGGTCACAACAACCCCAAGCAACGCTACAGGCTTGGGGCAGAGTGGCTGGAAAGCTGCTCGGCAGAAAAGGACCTGGGGGTGCTGGTGGACGGCCAGCTTAACACGAGCCAGCAGCGTGCCCAGGTGGCCAAGAAGGCCATCAGCATTCTGGCTTGTATCAGGAACAGCGTGGCCAGCAGGAGCAGGGAAGTGATCGTGCCTCTGTACTCTGGTGAGGCCTCACCTCGAGTGCTGTGTTCAGTTCTGGGCCCCTCTGTACAAGATGGACATTGAGGTGCTGGAGCGTGGCCAGAGGAGAGCGACCAGGCTGGTGAGGGGTCTGGAGACCAGGGCATATGAGGAGAGGCTGAGGGAGCTGGGCATGTTTAGCTTGGAGAAGAGGAGGCTGAGGGGAGACCTCATTGCCCTCTACAACTACCTGAAAGGAGGGTGTAGAGAGGGGGGTGTTGGCCTCTTCTCCCAGGTGAATAACGACAGAACCAGAGGAAATGGTCTGAAGCTGCGGCAGGGGAGGTTTAGATTAGATATCAGGAAGAATGACTTTACTGAAAGAGTGGTCCGGCACTGGAACAGCCTGCCCAGGGAGGTGGTTGAGTCCCCATTCCTCGAGGTATTTAAGAAATGTCTACATTTGGCACTTCAGGGCATGCTCTGAAGGGCAGAGATTGTAGGTTGTTTGTTTGCGGGTTGGTTTTTTTTTTGGTGTGTGTATGGTTGGACTGGATGATCTCAAAGGTCCTTTCCAACCATGAAGATTCTATGATTATATGATTCTATGATTCTAGGCCCAGCCCTTGGTCCCTAACAGATTCCCCTGCAACTCTGACCCTGTCCCCCTGAGTCTGTGGAGAGCCCCAGAACACCAAGAGAGCTTTTCATGGAACAGTTCCTTGGGTGCGTTCCTGATACCAGCTTTGGAAGAGCCATCCAACCTCTACCGCTGCCTTGAGGAGTCCCGTTAGTGACAGTGGTGCCAGTAGGAAGGCCCCCTCTGACACAGTGGTTCACATGGCCTGTTCCTGCCTGCAGCCACAGGGATGCCGCTGTAGAGACATCAGGACGGTCACAAGGTACACGAGACCTTAGGGGGAACACAAAGGCAAGGGCACAGCAGGATAGTGGGGGTGTGAGGAGAAACCAGCACTGGAAAGGCCACGTCCTGCTGCTGTCCTTGGCCATGGCTCCAGGGAAGCAGCAGCCCTGACTCGCAGACAGCAGAGGCAGAGTGCCCAGCGAGGCAGCCGGGGCAGCCCCAAGGGCCCCCAGGGCAGATCCTCCATGGAGCAGATGGGCATTTTCCTTCTGAACCCCTCCTGCATGCTGGGGCTGCTCGGCCAGCTCCGGAGGAGAAGTGAAGAGATGGAAGCAGAAACTAATAATTTTCTGCTGGCTTCTTTATTGAGTTTATCTAACCAGGGAGCGCAGATCCATACATACCTTAGGTATTTGGGTCAAGAGAAAAACATGTAGGAGACCAAGAAGAAAATCACAGGTATAAAGCAAACAAACAAACAAAACAACAACAACAAAACATTGAAAAAACACAACGAAATAAGAAAGACAAATATGAAGAATAGTTAGTCCTGCTTTTTCCTGATGTACAGTTGGAGCCGTAGTGGTATAATGGCCACCTTATTAATCTGAAGTAGACACCATTAAAATAGTTTCAAAACTCCATCCTTGACTTCCTTGTTCCTCATGCTGTAGATGAGGGGGTTCACTGCTGGAGGCACCACTGAGTACAGCACTGCCACCACCAGATCCAGGGATGGGAAAGAGATGGAGGGGGGCTTCAGGTAAGCAAAAATGCCTGTGCTGACAAACAGGGAGACCACGGCCAGGTGAGGGAGGCACGTGGAAAAGGCTTTGTGCCGTCCCTGCTCAGAGGGGATCCTCAGCACGACCCTGAAGATCTGCACATAGGACAGCACGATGAACACAAAACACACAAAAGCTGAAAAGCAACTTAATATGAGAAGCCCAGCTTCCCTGAGGTAGGCATCTGAGCAGGAGAGCTTGAGGATCTGGGGGATTTCACAGAAGAACTGGCCCACAGCATTGCCCTGGCAGAGGGGTAGGGAAAATGTACTGGCCGTGTGCAGGAGAGCATTGAGAAACCCAGTGCCCCAGGCAGCTGCTGCCATGTGGACACAAGCTCTGCTGCCCAGGAGGGTCCCGTAGTGCAGGGGTTTGCAGATGGCAACGTAGCGGTCATAGGACATGACAGTGAGAAGATAAACCTCTGTTGCAGCACAGAAAACAAAGAAAAAGACCTGTGCAACACATCCCAAGTAGGAAATATCACTGATGTCCCAGAGAGAACTGGCCATGGCTTTGGGGACAGTGGTGGAGATGGAACCCAGGTCAAGGAGGGTGAGGTTGAGGAGGAAGAAGTACATGGGGGTGTGGAGGTGGTGGTCACAGGCGATGGTGGTGATGATGAGGCCGTTGGCCAGGAGGGCAGCCAGGTAGGTGCCCAGGAAGAGCCCGAAGTGCAAGAGCTGCAGCTCCCGTGTGTCTGCCAATGGCAGGAGGAGGAACTGGGTGATGGAGCTGCCATTGGACATTTGTTCACTCTGGGCATGAGGGACTGTTGAAAGAGGAGAAGACCTTGGCAAGTTAAGGCAGACTTCTTTGGGCCCATCCTATTCCATTTCCCAAAGTTTTCCCCAAAATGACTTCTCTTTCCTCAGAATAATTTCATTCATATCTTTTTGTGAGATCAGCTTTGTGCTGCTGAGGGCAGTATCGTTGCAGGGGCAGAGATTCAGTTGTTGATTTCCAATCCTCCCTGGATTATTCACTTCTAAGAGAAACAGATTTGGAATTTCAGTGCCCCCTCCTCAACTGAGAGATGAATTTCTCTGTCCCATCGCCCACCCAGACAACCCGGAGTAGAAGATTGGAAGAACAGGATCCTTCCCTTGCAGGTAGCCCCTGCCGTGCTGTGCTTCTTGAAAAATCTCCAGGGAACGTCCTGCAGTGATCTGCAGCTGTGAGCAGCCCTCACCCACGCAGCACCCTCTCAACAGCAGGACCCTCCCCTGCCAGCGGTTGCTCTTTCTCCAAAGCTTCTCCCCACATGCCCGTGGGGGTCTCCCTGGGCAGGCTGAGAGCTGACCCTGGCAGCCGGCAGAGTCCCTGCCCCGGCACACAGACCCATGGGGTGCAGGGACCCTGCTCAAGGACAGCCCTGGGCACCCCTGCCTGCACACCCTGGCTTCACGGCTATTCACATTTCATAACAAGACCCCTCCTCCCCCTCCGCCTCCTTACAGATCCCATAAGCTGTGGCTGTGCCAGCTTTAGGAGATGCCTCCAGGAACTCCACCTGCATTGCCCTGCACCCAGAGGCTTACTGTGCCAAGGGCTGCAAGGATTTCTCCTCCAGTGAGCTCTCAGTCATCCTCCCAATCCTGACACCTTTAAGCTCTCTCTCTGCCTCGCTCATCTCCCCGAGACACCCAGGCAGTGCCCTCAGCCCTGCTGCGCTTGGCAGAGGAGCTGCTCCTGGGCAGAGCTGTCTCTCTGAGGCGTTGCCCGCTTGCCATGAGCTCCCTCCATCCCAGGAGCCCAGCCCAGCTCAGACGCAGAGCACCAGCCCAAGGAGTTTTAATGACCCCTCTGGTGGGACTGATGCTGAGTCCACGAACCTCAGACACTGAGAGGAAGCTGAAAAAACCTCTCAAGAAGTCAAAGTCAGGTTCAAACTCCAAAGTTTCTTGGAGTGTTAATGGGTCCCACTGAGGGACACCACTGAGATGTTGTCCCCAGGGTCCGGTTAGAGCAGAAACTGGAGGCAGTGATGACAGGTCGAGAAAAGCAAGGTGAAGGTGGCTCTGATGCTGAGTAACCCTGGATGTGTTTCATTAGTGCAAAGGGCCAAGGCCTGACCCCATCGCCCAAAGGGCCAAGGCCTGACCCCCAGCCCCCAGGAAGGGAGATCCTGTCCCTCACTCCTTCCTCAGGGCTCTTCCTGGCACAGTGTGGTGTGGAGATGTGCAATGCCAAGGCCAGCACTATGGTATGACACCTCCCAGGCTCTGAAGTATGGACGAGGAGGCAATGAGACCCCAGTGCTGGAAGGATAACTTGACTCCTCGTAGGCATCAGTGGCAGAGACAACAGCCATAGCCCAAGACATGAAAAGGTTGACTCTGTTAGGGGCCTTTCAGCTTTGCTGCATCCCTGTGTCATCTCCACCACAGGCTGTCCTATGGTGTGCCATCACCTCTGCCTCTTTCCCTGCAGGCTGCAGTCATCCACCCGGCTGCCCCACCTTGCTGTCACCTTCTTTTGCTGAGATCTCTCCATCCTCCCTGGCTCTTCCCTGAAACACAAAGCCTTGGGCTGATCCAGACTCTTTCTGGGTGGCGTGTTGCACCACAGCACTGCCCTTGGAGTGACATTTCTTTCTCCTGGTGTCCAGTCTGCACCTCCCCAGCTGCATGTTGGGGCATTATTTCTTTCTCATGCTGTTTTCCACTACAAAGGAAAGCTCCACCGGCTCCACCAGCAGCCCTCAAGCACACTCAGGCTACTCCTGTACTGTCCTCAGTCTCTGCACCACTGAGCCCAGGGCCCTCAGCCTCTCGAGTCCTGCCGGCCACGTTATTCCTGATACAGGCCAGGATGCTATTGTCCTTCTCAGCCACGCTGGGCATGCTGCTGGCTCACATCCAGCCAGCTGTCAACTGACACCCCCCAGGTCCTTTTTTGCCAGGCAGCTCTCCAGACACTCTTCCCCCAGCCTGTATCGCTGCATGGGGTTGTTGTGACCCAGGTGCGGGACCTGGCACTTGGCCTTGAGGAACCTCATACCATTAGCCGCGGCCCATCGGTACAGCCTGCCCAGATCTGCCTCTGGAGCCATCCTACCCTCAAGCAGGTCGACAGTCCCACCCAACTTGGTGTCGTCTGCACACTTACTGAGGGTGCACTCAATCCCCTCGTCCAAATCATTGATAAAGACATTAAAGAGAACTGGCCCGATACCGAGCCCTGGGGAACACCACTTGTGACCAGCTGCCAACTGGATTGAATTCCATTCACCACCACTCGTTGGGCCTGGCCATCGCCCTGGTTTTTACCCAGCAAAGCGTACACCTGTCCAAGCCATGGGCAGCCAGTTTCTCCAGGAGAATGCTGTGGGAAACAGTGTCAAAGGCTTTATTAGCCTCCAGGGAAACAACATCCACAGCCTTTCCTTCATCCACCAAGCGGGTCACCCTGACATAGAAGGAGATCAGGTTTGTCAGGCAGGACCTGCCTTTCATGAACCCATGCTGACTGGGCCTGATCACCTGGTTGTCCTTCATGTGCCACATAATGGCACTCAGCATGATCTGTTCCATGACCTTCCCAGGCAGTGAGGTCAGACTGACAGGCCTGTAGTTCCCCAAATCTTCCTTCCGTCCTTTCTTGTGGATGGGCATCACATTTTCTAACCTCCAGTCAACTGGGACCTCCACGGTTCACCAGGACTGCTGGTAAATGATGGAAAGTGGCTCGGTGAGTACTTCTGCCAGCTCCTTCAGTACCCTCGCGTGGAGGCCACCTAGCCCCATAGACTTGTGTATGTCTAGCTGTTGGAGCAGGTCCCTCACCATCTCCCTTTGGATTATGGCAGCTTCATTCTGCTCCCTGCCCCTGTCTACAAGCTCAGGGGTCTGGGTACTCAGGGAACAACCCACTCTACTACTAAAGAAGGAGTCAAAGGCGGCACTAAGTACCTCAGCCTTTTCCTCATCCTTTGTCACTATGTTACTGCCTTCATCGGATAAAGGATGGAGATTCTCCCGAGTCCTCCTTTTGTTACTAGTGTGTTTATAGGAACTTTTCTTATTGTTCTTAACATCCAAATTCAGCTTAAGTTCTCGTTGGGCTTTGGCCCTGCTAATTTTCTCCCTACATAGCCTTACAACATCCTTGTAGCCTTCCTGAGTGGCCTTCTTCCAAAGACCATAAACTCTCCTTTTTTCCCTGTGTTGTAACCGTATCTCTCTGTTCAGCCAGGCTGTCTTTTTTCCCTGATGTCTCATTTTACAGCACATGGGGACAGCCTGCTCCTGCACTTTTAAGACTTTCGTCTTGAAAAATGTCCAGCCTTCCTGGACTCCTTTGCCCTTCAGGACTGCCTGCCAAGTGGCTCTGTCAAGCAGCCTCCTGGAAAGACCAAAGTCTGCCCTCTGGAAGTCCGTGGTGGCAGTTCTGCTGACCACCCTCCTTGCTCCTCTGAGAATTGAAAATAATTTCATGGTCACTATGCCCAAGATGGCCTCCAGCTGTCACATCCCCCGCAAGTCTTTCTCCAGTTACAAACAACAGGTCCAGCAGGGCTCTTTCCCTTGTCAGCTCCCTCACCAGCTGTGTCAGGAAGCTCTCCGCAACACACTCCAGGAACTTCCTAGGCTGTTCCCTCTCAGCCGTATTGTGCTCCCAGCTGATATCGGGTAGGTTGAAGTCTCCCACCAGGGCAAGGGCCAGCGATCATGAGATTTCTCCCAGCTGCTTGTACGGTATTTCATCCACCTCTGCATCCTGGTTGGGCAGTGTATAACAGACTCCCACCATGATATCTGTCTTATTGGCCCTCCCCCTGATTCTCACCCATAAACACTCAACCCTATTGTCACCATCATTAAGCTCCTGACATTCCTAACACTCCCTCACATACAAAGCCACCCCACCTCCTCTCCTTCCTTGCCTGTCCCTTCTGAAGAGTCTGTAGCCATCTAATGCAGCACTCTGGTTGTGCGACTCATCCCACCACGTTTCTGTGATGGCGACTACATCATAGTTTTCCTGCTGCACAATGGCTTCCAGCTCCTCCTGTTTGTTGCCCATGCTGCGTGCATTAGTGTAGACGTGTTATGTTTTCAGAAAACCCATAACAATTTCTTGTCATTTGGACAACTATTCTATCACCCAGTGACCCCTCCCCACACAGAAAGGGGAATCAGGGAAAGCAAGGAAACATGAGGGTTGAAATATAAATAGATTTAATAGGATAAGACTAAATAATTAACAATAATGTTAAAGCACCAGTATTAATCCCAATACTAATATAAGATGTACAAGAATTATACTCAGCCAATTCTATCAGTAGGAAGCTGTGCACTCCCAGCAGGGGAGAGTAAATGTTGGACACTGCAAAAGCAACGGCTTCAGGAGGGAGGGAAGGGCTCAGGGGTCCGGCACCAGGGCAAGGACTTTCTCTAGACCACAGCCATCAAGGGAGAGAGAAACGACACAGCAAACTTTCTCATTTGTATCGAATGTGACGTTCATGGTATGAAATAATCCTGTTGGCCAGCCTGGGTCAAATGCCCAGGCCTCGCTCCTCCTCGTACCTGCACCTGCCAAGGCTTGAAAACACCGAGGCCTTGAATCCCACGTAGCTTAGCTGGCTATAAAGCAAATATTTTCACGAATTCAGACACTAGAATCTTCTAAGAGTGACGTTTTCCCAGACATTAGAAGATAAATTAGTCCTGTGTTGCTCAACCCAGGACAAGAAGCACTTCAGCTGGGCTACTGGTCCTGCCACCTTTTTGCTGGAAGAAGGCTTGACTTCTACCTGACCATTCCCAGGCGCAGCCATAGTTTCTAAGCCATCAAAGACCCTTGCCTCTCTGCTGCTGGATTCATCCCCTTTCCCCTTCAAATCTAGTTTAAAGCCCATTTGATGAGCCCTGCCAACTCCTGTGCAAGGATACTTTTCCCCTTTTGAGACAGGCGTACCCCATCTGTCTCGAGCAGGCCTGATGTCGTGTAAACCATCCCGTGATCAAAAAAAACAAAGTCCTGCCACTGGCACCAGGCTCAGAGCCAAGTATTGATCTTCCAGCTCTTCCTGTTGCTTTCCTCATCCTTCCCTGTGACTGGGAGGACCGAGGAGAACATGACTTGCAGTCCTGACCCTTTAACCAGTCATCCCAAGGCCCAGAAGTCTCTCTTGATCGCACTTGTGTTTCTTGTTAACAGATCATCTCTGCCTGTCTGAAAAATTAGTAGTAGGTAATAATCTGAGGGTCTTACCAGGGAGGGAAGTTTTCTTTTTATATCTTTAACCTGGGCCCCAGGGAGGCAGCAGACTTCCCTGAGAAGTGGGTCAGTTCTGCATATTGGGCCTTCCGTTCCCTTCCTTGTAGGGAGTCACCTACAACAATGACCGGTCTTTTTTCCTTAACTGAAAATGTTTTGATGGGAGGTGTAGTCTGATTTAACTTTGGTGACACCTCTGTGGACACTGAATTATCTTCCTCGTCATGATTGAGTTCCCCTTGCAGAGCCTCATACTTATCTTTAAGGGAACCTGGGAAGGTGGGGGAGTTAGTGGGGAGACACGCCTGCTTCGCTGGGCAGAAACATGTTCCTACAGCCCCCTCTCCTCTAAGTTACCTTGTTTGGCTAGGCAGAGAGAGGACAGGGAATCGTCTGTCCACCATGTGGACTTGTGTACGTTCAGGTTCCTCAGGTGGCGGAATGCTCGGTGTTAATTTGCCTTTGACCCCGATCTGTGCGTTCTTGGCTCCAGACCTGGAATCCAGTTCCTGTCCGTCATTGAGTCCAGTCTGGGCCCTCCCCAGTGCCTGACAGTGACATCATCCTGGGAGCTTGATACAGTTTTCTATATATTGTATCTATTTCATTATTTCCTTTTTATTTTATTACAAGTATTTCATTAAAGTAGACTAGTTCCTTCTAAACTCATAAATCTCTTTCTTTCCTTCCTCTCCTCAGAGTGAGAGCTGGGGGAGAGCATCTGTCGTCCGTCATTGGCCAACTCGGCCTAAACCAGGGCAATACGGAAACACACTTCAGTGCTGCATATGCATTTGGGCTAAAAACCCCCACTGGGCTAGTTTTTCAGAGACAGTTTCAGAGTGGCAAAGCAGATTCAGCACATAAATGCTTATTTTTGCTGGGGTAGAGTTGATTTTCTTCACAGTAGCTGGTATGGGGCTGTGTTTTGGATTTGTGCTGGAAACAGCGTTGATAAGACAGGGATGTTTCCACTATTGCTGAGCAGGGCTTACACAGCACCATAGCCTTTTCTGCTCCTCACACTACCCCACCAGCAAGTAGGCTGGGAGTGCACGAGAAGTTGGGAGGGGGCACAGCTGGGACAGTGGACCCCGATCAAAGGGATATCCCGTACCACGTAGCATCATGCTCCACCATATAAATCTGGGGGAAGAAGAAGGAAGGGAGGGATGTTTGGAGTTACGGCATTTTGTCTTCCCAAGTAATCATTACGTGGTATGGAGCCCTGCCTTCCTGGAGGTGGCCGAACACCTGCCTGCCAATGGGAAGTACTGAATTTATTCCTTGTTTTGCTTCGCTTAAGTGTGCGGCTTTTGCTTTACCAATTAAATTGCTTGATCTCAGCCCCGGAGTTTGCTCACTTTTACCCTTCTGATTCTCTCTCCCATCCCACTGGTGGGAAGTGAGTGAGTGACTGTGTAGTGCTTAGTTGCCGGCTGGTGTTAAACCACAACAAACAGAAACTCCACCATTCTCTGGGACCCCATTCCGGTGCTGGACTGTCCTCCTGGTGACCTTTTTATCTTTTATTTTTATGTCAGGTTAGTCAAGAATTACACAACTCAGAGCAAGACATCATAGCAGGGGGAGATGCTTTGAAGCCCTTCATATCTTTGAACACTTTTAAGGTGATTCCATGCAGGGATGCTGTAGAAGATAGCCCATGGGGTCTTGCAAGCGATTTCTCAAACGTGAGGCTGGTCGTCTCTTCACCACTTGTCTCACTTTCTGGGCATCAATGGCTACTGACCATGCTTTGACTATTTCCCTTTAACATTATTTGGTCAGGCACAACTTGAAGTAGCTGTTTGAATTAAACCACTCAGAGGCACTGAAGATGCTTTAGAGTACAAAGATATCAAGGTGGGACACGACATAGGAGGAATGCCTCAGGACACCTTTCCCCTTCTTGAGGAGGATGAAAGCCAGGCCGGACACATGGTTTTGTTTCAGCAGGTATGAGATGCCTTTCTTCAGGCAACCATGTACCCCAGTGGGACTTCTTTGGGACTATTTGAGAGGATTTTACGTACTCTGTAGTACCACTTTGTCCGTAGGAGTCTCTTCAAGGCAATTCTCACTTCCTTATTCCTCAGGCTATAGATGACAGGGTTAAACACTGGGGTAAAAATTGTGTAAAACAGGGCAAGGTATTTGTCGGTGTCTACGGAATCCCTTGACCGTTGCTTTAAGTAGACGACTGTGGCCGAGCCATAGAAGAGTGTCACCACCGCGAGGTGTGAGGAACAGGTGGAAAAGGCTTTGTGTCTGCCCAGAACTGAAGGTATTTTCAGAATTGCCCTGATAATTTTAATGTAAGAAATAACTATTAAGGAGAAGGGAAAGATTGCAAATACCAGGATGATGGTGTACAGTGTCACTTGGTTCCAGAATGTGTCTGCACAGGCCAGCTCCAGCAGAGGGGGGACATCACAAAAAAAGCGATGAAGGTCATGGGATGCACAGAGGGCAAAGTGAACACCTGGTAGGTCTGTCCTACTTGCACTGGTACGACAGCCACCCACGACCCCACCACCGGTCTGATGCAGAGACCCCTCCTCATGATGAGGGGGTAGTGCAGGGGGTCACAGATGGCTATGTAGCGGTCATAGGCCATGACAGCCAGGAGAAGGCACTCAATGCTGCCCAGCAACACCAGGAAATACAGCTGGGCAGCATAGCCAAGGAAGGAGGTCCTGCCATCCTCCAGCAGGAAAACCACCAGCATTTTTGGCAGAGTGACTGATGTGTAGCAGATCTCCAGGAAGGACAAGTTCCTCGGGAAGAAATACATGGGGCTGTGGAGGCTTGAGTCCACCACTGTGATGAGTGCAATCAGGCTGTTCTCTGTGAGGACCATGAGGTAGATGACCAGGAATGCTGTGAAGCACAAGCCCTGCAGGCTGGAGTGGTCAGAAAATCCCAGAAGAATGAATCCAGATCCACCGGTGTGATTCTCCAGGCCTTTTCTTTGGGGCATTTTTCCTGCACAGAGCAATTCAAACAACAGGCTCTCAGAGGATGCTGGTGGCCTGTCCACCATCACACACACTTCAAGCCTAGAGAAAGACTACAAACATCAGCATACACGCCATTGCAGGATTAGGAGAGCTCGACCAAGATAGGCATGAATGTTTGGAAATCTAACGTGGGTCGCTTGCGGAGGGGAGGTTTGTAAAGAGAGAGACCAGAGTCCTTGAGCCTGAATGACTGGGGGTTTTATTGTCATATGGGTAAAAGAAACTTGACTTTCTCTTTTAGAGGTGATTTTATTAAATAGAGTACCTATTGAAAGATGAGAGAAAAGGAAGAAAAGAGACAAATACTAGTGCCTTTAAGGACAGCCTTACTTACGTTCCTTGTTCAGATCTCATAAGAGGTGCATTTAATGTAAGAACATTAAGAAGGAATAGGGTTAAAAGGGGGGAAGGAAGAAAAAGGGGAAGACAAAGCAAGGCAAGGCTAGGCAAGGAGAGGCAAACAAACCAAAGCAAGGCAAGGTATGACTCGATTCTTAGACCTTAGTGAGAGAGATTAATCCCAGCTCTCCTCACATGGGAGAGCTCATCCCCTGACACTGCATCCACACACAAAGATCTGGGAGACTATCTTAGATCTGAATCATCAGTTTTTGCCTAGTGAAGGGTGAATCCCATCAGAAGTAACACAAGCTTCTCTCTGCCAAAGAATCCAGTGACACTGATGCATCCATGGCACATTTAAACAAGACAGAGAAGCAGCAGGTTATGCTTAAATTACCAGTTTTCAGGGTGCTAAAAGACATTTTTGTGCAAGCAAGAAAACTGCTTTATGCAGGTTTCAATCATACGGAGAAGAAAGTGATTAAAAGCGTGTGATATCCCCATGACACCCAATTTTCCCGCACAGGTCAGGCATCTATAACTTTTGAATAAGTCCCGAATCATTCAGCGTTCCCAAACCTGCTGCTCTGTCGCTTGGATTTCTGACAGCTTACAAATGCAGCCGAGGGCCCATTCGCTCTGATCCCAACCCTGCAAGCCCTCACAGAAGCAGAGCAGTGCTCTTGCTGCCTGGGGAGCTCAGCCCTCCCTTCACATTGCCCCCCTTCCCAGAGCAGAAGGGCTTCTTGCTGGGCACACCTGAAGGGTGTCAGCTACAATCAAGCAGCACCACAACAGCAGGTGGCTTCTTATGGAGAAGGGACTCAGCTGAGAGATGTTTAAGAACCTCAGTTTGAGGTGGGGTCAAGTGGTCATTGCATGAGGAATATGCCATTTGCAGCCTGGATATCTAGGTAACTCAGCTCTTGTCAGGGTCAATGGAGAAACAAGGAACACAGTATATGAGAACTGAAAAACAGTTCATCTGACCCAAGGGTCTGACTTGGGTGACACACAGTGGTGCCTCCAGCCTCCAGATCATGAGGAAGCGAAAGGCCACTGCTCAGGCCTTGAGACAGCACTGACAAGGTGATACCAGCTTGTCTGTCCATCCCAGTTGTGCTCCCACTATGCTCAAGTTTGTTTCTTTTGTGACAAACTTACTATGGTAATCATTGCCTGATAGGATGATACAGATTTCATTACACACGTGCTGTTGGGTTAAGATAAGTGTTAGGTCAGGGTTAGTTAAGGTTCATGTTCAGGCTTAAATTAGAGCTAGAGTTCATGTGGTTTAGGGTTAGATTTCAAATAGGTTGGGGTTTGGTTAGGGTTAGGGTAAGGGTAAGGTTGGGGTGCGGGTTACAGTTAGAGTTGAGGGTTATGACCTGGGGTTGGGGTAGAGCTAGGGTCAGGCAGTGATTAGGGTTAGGATTAAGATAAGGTCAGGGTTATGTTCAGAGCAGGGTTAGGTTATGGTTCGGGCAGGGTGGGGTTAGGGTTAGACACCTGCTGGACAGTGTGCATCTTGCTGTGCTCCCCTTCCAGTGCGTGCCACGGTCATTAAAATCCCCAATAAGACCTGGCAATTCTTTGGGTTTCTTGAATAAGCCTTTCTCCGCTTCCTTATACTGATTGCGGGTGCTTTGTCTCCCACCAGGGTGGCACACTAAGAGGCCTCTCCTCTGATCCTCACCCACAAAGGACTCACCCAACCTCTTGCACATCCCATAGAGGAGCTCCATAAGAAAAGACAGCAGGAAAAGATGAAGAGTTCACCAATCCCAGTTTCAGCATTGAGCCAGCCAAAACTCAGGGGAAGTCTTGTAGGAGCAACCTTCTGTAAATCCACCCCCATCATACTCGTCTCCCTCCCCTTTTATGTTTGCCGAATTAGCACGGCCCACCCCACTTGTTATGGGGCAGTTCCATCTCAGACGTCTCCCCCTCCCGGCTGATGTGTAGCATCATTTGGGTGGGGAGAGAACTATAGTCATACATGTTTAGCATGATCTCTATAATCTTCATTAGCATATGCAGGGTGTGCGCTTTCATATGTATTTCATGGATAATGAAGCAAAGGTCACGTCTCAGACACAATGGCCTTGAGAACTGAGAACTAGCAAGCTCACCACACGAGTGGCAGAGCTATCTTGTCTTCACAAGACGGTTCTCCCACACTTTCCGGTGCCAGAACTGTGAGCCTTATCAGTTCTTTGAAGGCCAGGCCTGCATTATTTATTTCCTTGCGAGTGTTGGAGGCCTTCCATTGAAGGCTTGGAGGGCATTCTGCCCCTTAGCAGGGAATTTACAGTCCGTCTCTTACAACTAGCAGCCGGAGCTTTCCCAGCACTCCTCGCCATTTCTTCCACCAGTATCAAAACTCTGTGGTAGTACATGGGACTCCAGCTCCTCGGCTCTGTGCCCCAGGCTGAGGGTGTTGGTGCACTTTTGGTGCACTGCATCACTTTGGCTGGAGCAGTGGGGCCACGCTCAGCCTTGTCACTAAGTACCAAGTCCCCAAGCCCCAGTATGTGCAATGCTTTGCTTGAGACCAGAGACATGCTGGAGTGGACGAAGGGCAGCAATGTGAAAGCACCAAAAGTGAAAATCCTGTTCACCCAGAGGCCAGAAAAGCAGGTCTGGGCTCCGTAGCCCTGCCAGGAAAAGGCTTTGCTGCTCCCAAAGGGCTGTGCTGGAGGGGAAGTTGATCTCCAGGAGGACAAGGTGCTGCTGAAAATGTCCTTGGGTGTGGAGATGCTGTGATCGAGGAGCACTGTGACAATCAGTTGCCTCTTCCTTGGTTATATCACCGAGGGGCTCAGCAAAGGATTGTTGGAAGAAGACCCAGCAGAGTCTGGGAGCAGCCAAATGAGTTGAGCCCTCAGTGTGATGGGCTTCTTGTTCATGACCTGCTCTGCATCAACTGGGTGGAGATGGGTCAGACTGGGCCTCACTGCAGTGGTGGGTTTCGGTTGCTGATCGACAGAGACCAAACCTGCCTGGGCTGCCACATAGGCTTGCCCAAAGGAACCAAATCTGCAATGCTCTCTGGGGTCTCTGTCATGCACCTGCTCTGATCAGGAATGGCTTTCCCGTAGGTGCTCTGCTGTCCCTGCCAGCAACCTGCAGTTGTTCTGGGGGGCGCTGGCATCTCAGGTGGCACAACAAGCCGTATATGGCCACTGAGGAGCTGTCCTGAATTAGGTTGAGCAACGGGGGAAGGTCCATGAGACACCTGCCACTACAGTCAGCAGAGATCTAGGAAATACAGCTGGTGGAGAAGAGAAAGAGAGGGACTTAGCTGCATTTGGTCAGATGACTACCTCTGTAGGTGCTGTGGATGTAAGGAATATTGAAGGTTTTATCTGTCCAAAATGTAACATCTACTTTCATTTCCATCTACCAAAGAAATTCCTCACCAGGCTCCATGATGTTGCCCCCAGATGCTGCCTTGTGTCTCAGCATTGCTGCATT
This sequence comes from Rissa tridactyla, assembly GCF_028500815.1. Lineage (NCBI taxonomy): Eukaryota > Metazoa > Chordata > Aves > Charadriiformes > Laridae > Rissa > Rissa tridactyla. Next base: position 1,812,419 of record NC_071490.1, on the reverse strand, counting down.
AGGGCTTGCAGTCACCTGCACATATCCTGGGCAAACTCTGGTGTCACCTCAAATGTCACCAGGTGTTCCCACCTGAACAACTCCCTCACTCTCCATCAATTAGCAAGGGAGTGGACACAAACAGCTCACTTGCAGGTGCTCATCTTGTGCACACCTGAACTGAGGCAAGAAGAATCCCACCTCCTGTGGGTTTGTAGCAGGCATGGGAGGGAGCTGAGTCCCCTTCTGGCCCCAGGGCTACAGAGCCGGGATGAGATGCCTTGATTGACTCAGCTGAATTCCTTCCCTCAGCAGGAGGGATAAATGCGATTACTCCCTATCCCTGTCTGGGTGTCCTGACAAATGATGGGATGAGAAAATATGATTCTTGAGACTCAATGTTTTCCTGATACATGAAATGACAGCGCAGGAAGGAAGAGCCTCTCCCCAGCTTAGTGATTGCTTCATCCTGTTTCCCAGCAGGTTCCCTGGAGCCCCATAGACACCTGGAGGGAGCCCCGAGGGGGCAGAGAAGGGCTGCCTTGGGCTGGTCCTCTGTGCCTGAGCTGGGCTGGGCTCCTGGCATGGAGGGAGCTCGTGGCAAGCGGGCAGCACTGCAGAGAGACAGCTCTGCCCAGGAGCAGGGCTGCGGGCGCTGCCTGCGGGCACCAAAGGGGAGTGAGGCAGAGCAAGGTTAAAGGCAGTCAGCAGCGGGAGGGTGCTGAGAGTTCGCTGGCGGTGGATTCTTCCCAGCCCTTGACACGGTAAGTCTCAAGCTGCAGGGAAGTAAAGATGCAGTTCCTGGAGGGACCTCCTAGAGCTGGTTCCTCCCTCGTAGGATCTGTCAGAGTAACTCTCACAGTTTCCATAGCATAGAGGAGGAGGACGTGCTCCTGAGCAGGGATTCTCTGCTGCACTGTCAGAGGGAGAGGGCATGACGGCTGCCTTTCTTCCAGGGACATCTGCAGGGTGTAAAGCCGGCTGTGCAGCCAGGGGTGCCCAGGGCTGTCCTTCCGAGCTGGGTCCCTGCACCCAGGGGCTGTGTGCTGGGGCAGGGACATATCTCCTGCCAGGGTCAGCTCTCGTCCAGCGCAGGGACCTCTCCATGAAGATTCTGAAGGGAAAAGCTGCGGGTGGAAGGAGCAACTGCTGTCAGGGAAGGGTCCTACTGCATTCAAGAGGGTGCTGCATGGGTCAGGGCTGCCGACCGCTCCAGATCACCCCCAGAACACTGGCAGAGGCAGCATTTATAGAGGAAGCCCAGGGCAGGTCTACCTTAAAGATGAAGACCTTTCCATTGTCTGTGCTACAGCTTTCTCTGAAGGGAAAAGGGAAAGAAGCTGTCTAGTTTTAATAAATCACTAAACTCTTACACTAAAGGATCAGCAGATCTGCCAGAAACCGCACAAAGTGCCTTCGCCCACCCCTCTCCCTACACACAGCACCAGCAGCACCTTTGCTTCCAGCATCGGGCTTTCTCTCATCTCCTCCTTAGGAGCCACAAAGAGGGAGGTGCCCCTGGGCAGTGCCCAGCTGCCAGGAGGGGTCTGCAGGGCAGAGCTGAGCCCCCAGCGCGTGGGATGGGCTCTGGGAGCAGGGACAGGGAGGAGACGTGGGCACAGAGCAGCAGCTCCTGGCAGGGGCAGCTCCAGGCAGCAGAGAGCCACTCCACCCGGCTGCATCCCTCTCTGCTCCGCTGCACAGGGAAAGAGAAAGTAGATGGGAGAAACCGACTTTGAAACTGGACCCTTCCCCAAACAGTAACAATAGTCCATTTTCTTCTTCAAGGACATTGTCAGGGGGACCATTGTCCAATGGAGAGAGGTGTAAGCACAGGAGACCTGGGTGGTGCCCAGCAGGTCACTGGTGTGCAGAGCAGCTCTCCTGACTCTGCACTAGGGCACAGAGAGCACTTTTGTCCCTCAGGGCTCAGCAGTGTTCAGGCGAAAGGCAATGGGAAAGAGAAGGATTTCTGCCCCTGCAAGGAAAGTGCCTCAGTAGCACAAAGCTGATCTCACAAAAAGGAGCCGAATTAAATTATACCAAAGGAAGAGAAGTCCCTTTGGGGAGATCTTTTCGAAAACAGAATGAGGTGGGGTCAAAGAAGTCTGCCTTAACTTGCCAAGGTCTTTCCCTCTTTCAACAGTCCCCCATGCCCAGAGTGAACAAATGTCCAACAGCAGCTCCATCACCCAGTTCCTCCTCCTGGCATTGGCAGACACACGGGAGCTGCAGCTCTTGCACTTCGGGCTCTTCCTGGGCATCTACTTGGCTGCCCTCCTGGCCAACGGCCTCATCATCGGCGCTATAGCCTGTGACCACCACCTCCACACCCCCATGTACTTCTTCCTCCTCAACCTCGCCCTCCTTGACCTGGGCTCCATCTCCACCACTGTCCCCAAATCTATGGCCAATTCCTTCTGGGACACCAGGGCCATCTCCTATGCAGGATGTGCCGCACAGGTCTTTTTCTTTGTTTTCTGTGCTGCAACAGAGGTTTATCTTCTCACCGTCATGTCCTATGACCGCTACGTTGCCATCTGCAAACCCCTGCACTACGGGACCCTCCTGGGCAGCAGAGCTTGTGTCCACATGGCAGCAGCTGCCTGGGGCACTGGGTTTCTCAATGCTCTCCTGCACACGGCCAGTACATTTTCCCTACCCCTCTGCCAGGGCAATGCTGTGGGCCAGTTCTTCTGTGAAATCCCCCAGATCCTCAAGCTCTCCTGCTCAGATGCCTACCTCAGGGAACTTGGGCTTCTTATATTAAGTGCTTTGTTAGTTTTTGGATGTTTTGTTTTCATTGTCCTGTCCTACGTGCAGATCTTCAGGGTCGTGCTGAGGATCCCCTCTGAGCAGGGACGGCACAAAGCCTTTTCCACGTGCCTCCCTCACCTGGCCGTGGTCTCCCTCTTTATCAGTACTGGCATATTTTCTCACCTGAAGCCCCCCTCCATCTCCTCCCCATCGCTGGATCTGGTGATGGCAGTGCTGTACTCAGTGGTACCTCCAGCAGTGAACCCCCTCATCTACAGCATGAGGAACCAGGAGCTCAAGGAGTCCATTAGGAAAGTCATTTATTGGATGTTTGTCAATGTTGATAAATTTTCCATCACTGTCCACAAATGACATCTACGGTATCCCAATGCAGGCCTGTACTCTGTTTATTGTTTTTTCTTCTTTTTTTGTGTGTTTTTTTTTTATTTGCTAGCATTTCCTGTAGTGTTGTTTATGGTTATTACATTCCTAAATAATTGTTTGTATTTAGCTCATTCTCCTGAGACATGAGCCCATCTCCCTCTGTCACCTGAAACCTGTATAAATGTTTTTCTAGCGCAATTTGAAAGCTGACTCTTTTGTAGCCTCTCTCTAATACAGTGACATCTTCCCTGTGCAGTTCCTCAAGTTTTGGCTGTTCTTCCAAAGCTGATGTCAACAACAGGCCCCGATATTTCACCCCAAAAGGGCCCGAGTAAAAAGCTCTTTGTCACAGTGGAAGCTGTTAGAGAATAAGGGTTGGACTTAGGACTCATCTGTTGTTGTCTCTTGACGGTGGAGATGGTGAATGGTCACTGAGATACTGTCATAGTGCACTGTCCCAGCGTGTGACAGGGCAGAGGACATACTCCAGGAGAAGGATCTGGAGCTGCCTGGAGAGCCTGCGAGATAGGCATGGACTGTGTGCGCCTTGGGTGGTCAGTGACTGGAGCCTCACAAGGTGAGGGATTGCCCAAAGTGGAGGCACCCAAAGGGAAAGCACTAAATCCAGGTACCTGCAAGGAAAGAAGATGGACACAGCCAACCCGACACAAACCAACTCCAAAAGGCACCAGCACCTTTACAGCCACCCCACCAAGAGCAGCACTTACACGACCATGAGCAACACAACTGGCCCCATCCTTTCCCCACTCTGTGGCTGATCTGATGGGAAGGTTGCATGAGTGGTCCATACATTCCCAGCCCTGCGTCTCTCCATTGCCCCGTGTCCTCCTCCTCCTCCTTCCAAGCCCACTTTGAATTGACCGGCAAAGCATGTACATACAGTCATACCAAAACCACACAAACAACAGTGAGCCCACTCACACAGCAAATAGCCAGGAGCAGAGTTGAGTAAATGGTGTGGTTTAACCCCAGTCAGCAGCTAAGCACCACACAGTCGCCCACTCACTCCCCCACAGTACAATGAGGGAGAAGATCAGAAAGGTAAAAGTGAGACAACGCATGGGTTGAGATAAAGACAGTTTGACAGGTAAAGCAAATGCTGTGCGTGCAAGCAAAGGAAAATAAGGAATTCATCCCCTGCTTCCCATTGGCAGCCAGATATTTAGCACTTTCCAGGAAAGCAGGGCTCCATCATGCGTAACGGTGACTTAGGAAGATGGCAACGGCCCCCTGGGCAACGGCCTCATCATCACCGCCATCACCCGTGACCACTGCCTCCACACCCCCATGTACTTCTTCCTCCTCAACCTCTCTGTTCTTGACCTGGGCACACAGCTGGCTAATAATAACCACAGGCATGAGCATGATGTGCATGTGGTGAGATTAACCTGAGTGAGCACAAACACCATCAGCTGTTGGTGGGGCCTCCATGAAGGCCTGTGGGACAGACAGTGGCTGGAGGTGACTTCACTCGGAGAGTAACGTCCCCTGGGAAACCCCCTGAATGCAGCCCTGGGGTGGGCTTCCTTGACCCCAGGTCCCTGTGTCCATTCCTCACGCCGTGGGGCACCTCAGAGAGGTGCCGAGCAGGGAGACACAGCGCGGGGCTGAGGTGCTGCCAGCCTCCGGGAGTGGCAAGAGGAGGCCATGGAGTCTGCTGCTCTGCCCGTGCCAGGGAAGGACTCGTGTCTCTGAACAGCCCTGCCAGAGCCCTGACAGTGCTGGGTGTGTCTCCAGGAGCAGCCTGTGTGCCACCTCACCCTCCCCTCTCTTCATGGCCTGTCCCTTTTATTACACGGTGTGACAGAAGCGCCTCTGTGGGGCATCTCACCTGTGCAGTCAGAAAGGGTTCTGCAGGCCTGAGTGGCATCGCCCTCTAGAAGATGGCATTTCTCACCTCTCACAAAGCACAGAGCATGTCTAGGGAGTAGGAATGTAGCCGGAGGCACACCCCCCTCCATGTTTCACCTCTCTGAATGTCGATCACAGGTTTTTTTAAGCACCTAACAGGGAAGCAAGTACCCTAAGTAATAGGTGTCCTCAACCTTCAGAAAAAGTCTCTTCCTCCTCTCTTTCTCATGACCTACCCCGTGACTGGGGTTGGGAACACCCTCCTCGTCATGTTGATGCTGCTGGAAAACTTGGAAACCTGCTCCAGCTCCAGCACCCTGACTGTCCCCCGACTGGGGACAGCACAATCTCTGCTCACAGCAATGGTAGTGCTCTTTCCTGCACCTTTGGCATGTACGCAGTGTTTCCTGCTGGTGGCCACATCCTACGAGGAGTACTGGGCTGTATGCCGCCCCCTGCTCTCTGCAAGGCTCAGGAACTGGAAGGGTTGTCTCCAGAAGGCGGCTGCACCTTGGCTAGGGGGATTCTGTCATCTACAGCAATCATTTCCTTCTTGTCCCAGATACATGTTGTGCTCCCCACAGACTGGACCACTTCTTCTTGTGCGGCTGAAACACTGAAACAGGTCTCCTGGAGAGGTTGTATGTACCCAGTCTCTGGAGACATTCAAGGTCAGCTTGGAAAGGGCTCTGAGCAACCTGTCTCATTGGAGATGTCCCTGTTCACTGCAAGGGGGGTTGGACAAGATGATCTTTAAAGGTCCCTTAAAACCCAAGCCTGTTTATGATTCTATGATTCGGTGGGTTTGCACCAATGCTGAAACTCTCCTGACGTGAAACCATGACACTCATGGACTTTGTTTTCATAACCTGCTTTTTAGACCCATTCTTGCCCTTCCTGTTCATGCTGGTATCCTGTGAGTGCATCAGAGCGACACTTGGGGGCAGCTCTCCTGCCCAGCAGGGGCAGGCAGAAGGCCTTCTCCACCTGCTCCTCTCATCTCCCTGGAGCCACTCCTTTCTGCGGCACCCTCCTCACTGTCAGTGGGATGCCCAGAACAGCCCTCCGGAGAGAGTTTAACAAAGCCCTCTTTCAACACACCCCTCACCTCTGCGCAATCCTCTCATCTCCAGCCTGAGGAGAAGAAAGGATTGGGGGTCGGGAGGAACTGACAAAAACAGCTTAGGAAAGCTGTCAGCTGCAGAGAGATGCCATTAGAGTTGTGGGCTTGTTGGAAGAAATCCCTTATGGTTCTCTTTTGAAGTGGCCCCAAGGGCCTGGACAGGTTAGAATTGTGTCCTGGGCACTCCTCTGGCAGCGTGTCATAGTGAGAAGGCTGTTGGTGTCAGGGAGATGGAGAAGGCTGGCCAGTGTCATTGTGACACCTCTTTCCAACACCTTGGAAAGGCCAGAGCTGTCAGAGAGGCTCCTGGGGCCTTGGAGAAGGCAGACAGTTTTCAAAAAGGCAGGAAGGAGGATGGGGACGATTACAGACTGGTCAGCCTCACCAGGGAAGGTGATACGACAAGCCCTCCTGCAGCCATCTGCAGGCATTTGAAGGACAAGAAAGGGGTCGCAGAAGACAAGTGGGAGGGAAAAGAAGGGGATGTTGTGTACCCGGACTTTAGCAAGGCTTTGACGTGGTCTTCTGTAGTCTCCTTAGAGCCAGCTTGTTGCCGGCCGGGCTGAAGAAGTGCCCGGTGTGGTGGGTGGGAAGCTGGCTGATTGCTGAGGGAGAGATGTCATCTGTGCTACAAAGTCCTCCTGGCGGCCAATTGCTAGTGGCATCCTTCAAAGACCAGCCCTTGACAAGAAGTAGGGAACATTTTTATTATCCCTCTGGATGATGGGAGAAAATGCACTTTCCCCTCCTTTGTGGGTGATGCCAAGTTGTGGGGAGCCCTTGCAGAATCTCACCTAGTTAGCATTCTTGGTAGCAGGAGAGTTGGGCAAGATGACTGTGGTGGGTTACACATGGCTGGCCTTCAGGTGCACACCAAGCCATGGGAGGTTCTCCCCGCTCCTCCTCAGCATGACAAAGGGAGAAAAGAAGGTGAAAATACTCATGGGTAAAGATAAAAGTAGCTTGACAGAGGGGGACAGTCTGTGTGTGTGAGGACAAAAAAAAAAAAGAAGCAAGCAAAAAGCAAAGGCCATACGCAGAAGGAGAGGAAAACCAGATGAGATTGTTTCCTCTACTTCCTGTCAGGAGACAATATCAGCTACCTCCTGGGAGGCAACGATTCTATACATATAGCAATCTCTTTGGAAGACAATTGTGTTAATAACGAATATCATCTCCTTCCCCCTCCTTTCTTTCAGCTTTTCTTGCTGAGCATGATGTCATATGGCACGGAATATCCCTTTGGTCAATTCAGGGCCCAGCCCAACCACTTGCCCACCCCGAGTGTACTACCTTCAGAGGGGGTGGGAGAGACAGCCTTCACGTGGCGCGAGCACTGCTCAGCAATAGCCAAAACATTGGTGCAGGACCAACACCCTTCTAGGCACGAGTAGGAAGCGCAGCAGTCTGGGGGCTGCTATGGGGAAAGTTAACTCCCTCCCAGCCAGACCCAGAACAACGCAGTTCAGGGGTCTCTTCCAACCTGCGCCGTCCTAGGATTCGAGGAATCTTTTCCTTGGAGAGCTCTTTGAAGACAGAACAGACGGAGGAAGAAGAAGAAACAGGCAGAAGGTGAGATACAAAATGCACCAGTATAAATACAGCAGCTCCTCTGAGGAACGTTTCTCCCCTCAAACCGTTGGCAGGAAATCTGTGAGATAAATTTGATGAGAGAAGCTCCCTTTTATCTGCTCAGGGACTGGGCCACAAGGAGGGTGATGGGTGGGTACGGGGTCATGGGGTCAATTGTGTCTCAGGAACTCATCCAGGAGGAAGGCAATGGCGGTGAAGGGGCTGTGAGGTCACTTCTGCCTCTGGAGGGGACCGGCTACAGCAGGAATGTGGCTGGGAAAGGGACTGTGAGGTCCCTTCTTTCTGAGAGAGCTGACAAGTCAGCCCTTGGCTCATGGCTGGGCTCTGTGCTTTTAAGCTCACATCTGCCAGTGTGTCTGACAGGCCGGCAGAAGGCCCCTGGGTGGCACATTGACTGGGAGATGCCCTCTGCCGAAGGACCCAGGCTCACTCCAGCAAGGGGACTTATATTTTGGGTCTCATGTCTCTTCTACATTAGTACGTGAAGGGACAGCAGCAGGCACGCAGCTTGGTCATGTCTATACAAGAAGCTGAAAGGCTGGCAGCCTTGGGACATCATGGTGAGCCTGCTTCTGTCTGGTCTGGTGAAAGGCCACCAGAAGGCTGATGGGCTGGGATGGCTGCTTGAAGGTTGTTTCCCAGCTGGTGGAGCTTTCCTTGGAGGTTGGGAACTGCAGGAGAGGGAAACACTGCCACACAGCGCAGCTTGGAAGGTGGAGAGTGGCCATGAGGAAGCAGAAATATCACTCCAAGGGTAGGGCTGTGGTACGAGAAGTCATGCAGAAGGAGTCTGAGATGAGTCCATGTCTTTGTGTGTCATGGAACAAAGTGTGAGGGTGGACAGACGTCGGTGAGTGTCTGGAACTGCCAGGGTGAGAGCAAGGTGGGGAAGCGACATGGGTGTCTCCAGCCGGCAGGGAAAAAGAAGCAGCTGTGGGAGAGCGTAGGACACACTGTGGTGGAGATGGCAAAGGGCGCTGGCAAGGCTGGAAGTCACCAAGAGAACCCAAGTCTTTGTCCCCTTGGGCACAGCAATGACACCTCTGCCACCAAGGCCTGTGAGGAGACATGTTGTCCTGAGGCACTGGGGGGGCCTCCTGGCCTCCTTGCACACCCCCAGCGCTGCTGGAATGGTGACTTCAGACATGGTCGGTTTAGTTAGGAGATGTGGAAATTCATGAAAGATGAGGGAGATTAAATGCACAGCCTGAGAGGGAGCACTGAAAAAATGCAAATCGAGTTCTGCTGGTTTGGAAGGTCAATAGCTCTCCGCTTGCTATTCATGCACGTCCAGAAATCTCTTTATTTTCATCGCATGGGAAAACACTGATGACGTCCCCCAGGGATGTCGTTGGCTGCCTGCAGCTGAGGCTGCAGTTGAAGGATCAGGAAAAGGTAAAGCGGCTGGAGAAGGACAGAAAGGGCATCCATCTGGAAGCTGCCCCCAGCCGGAGACAAGAGGCCGCCGGCCCCTGCGGGTGAGGAAGGGTCCCTGCGAGCAGTCCTCAGCAGGCCAGCTGGCCACCACGCACCGCAGGGTCTGTATGTGGAACCAAAGGTGCGGCACGGCCATGCAGTGTGTGTGCGGGCATGTGAGGCTGTGTGTCTGGGAAGCTTGACCATCGTAAGAGCTGAGAGAGGCAGAGACAGAAGCGTCTGAACTGTAACATTCTCCTGGCGGCACCAAGAGTGGGAACTGCGTTGAGTCCTGGGGCCTGGGGGCCGTGTCACCCCTCTGCTGCGTGCAGGTCCCTCCCCGTGCCTGTGCCCCCACAGCCTTTGCCTCACTGGTCTCGCTTTTTTGCTTGCCTGTGCCTCTCTTCGGGCTGTTCTTGTATCCTGCTCCCTGCCCCTGCTCTAGTTTCCAAGCCCCTCTCTTTCTCTGCCGTTCTTCCTGGCCCTTTTGTGTTTCCCCTTGCTCTCCCTCTGTCCCGCTCCCTGCTCCTCTTTTTCTCTTCCTCTGTCTCTGTCCTGAAGCACATTGCTGGTTTTCCCTCTGGAATCTTGGGGGGGTTCCTCATATCCTGGGGTGAAGAGGTGGAGGGGCAGCTCTACGTGTGGGGCAGGGGCTGCGTTAACCCCCCCACCTCCCGCTGCACGAATGGCCGCAGGTAGAAGCAATGTGAAACAAACATCAAACCTTTAATGACTTAAGAAGGAAAGCGAGACGTGCTAGAGGGCTGGGGCTGGAGTGGCTGGGTGCGGGTCGCATGCCACAGGGATTTGTGCTCCCCACCTTCCCTATCAACCCATCAACAGCGGTTGGGGGGGTGTGGGGCACTTCGCTTATCCCCCAGGGTTCGGGATCGCCTGGTGGGCACGTTGTTGCCGTGGCATGCCTTCCTCTTGCTGCTGCCCACGTGCTGCCTGCTGCTACCAGCTGCAGCACCGTCCCCCATCAGCTTTCCCTCGCCCAGGGTTTTTGAGTGTTTGAGCACCTGGCACACCACCATCTTCTTTCTCTTCTTGGGTGGGATATTGTCCCGTGAGGAGGTCTCTTCCATTCTTGGGGTGCCCTCTGGCACGGGGCGCTTCGCCTGCTTTCTGCCCGCCTTCCCTGATCTGGGCACTACCCCGTGGGGGACGATGCCCGGCGGCAGCGGCAAGCGGCTCAAAAGCACCCGGGGCTGTCTGTGCAGTGCCTCCTCCACCAGCTGGGCCTTGCGGGGCGGATGGTGCTGGGGGGCAGCTATGGAGTTCAGCAGAGGACTCTCTGGAGGACCCTCTGGACGATCCTTCACGGGACTCTCCATGGGACTGTCCCCACAAGTCTCTACAGGACAAAGTGGCAGCCAGGCGGGGAGGACCGCTCCCAGCCCGCCCTGTGTCCCCTTGGGGTCCATCAAGGGGGACGTTGCCACCCCTAAGAAGGGGTAGGCCTCTCCCAGCATCGCCACCACCACTTGCTCCTCAGGGCAGTCACCCTCTGCCCCGTACTCGGAGAACTGGCAGGGCTGGTTGGGGAAGGCAGTGCTGGTGAGACCGGTGGAGATGTCGAGGGCATCGGGGACGGTGTCCTCGCCCTCCAGGGTGTCGAGCCAGGCGAGCATGTCGGTGATGTCCACGTTGAACTCCTGAAAGTGCTTGTGCTCATCCTGAAAGTGCAGGTTGTCCCCTGCCAGCTCGGGAAAGGCCTCGGCAAAGCTGTGTGGCCCCAGCTCAGGCAGGACCAGGGGCTTCTCCGGGGTGTCCAGGATGGTCACCCCTGCTGACAGAGCAATCAAAACCAGCCAGACCCCATGGCGATGCAAGATTTCCTGGGCATCGGATGCCCGCCCACGGGCTCTGCCACCCCCCAAAACTCACCTTTAGGCTTTGTTCTGGTGTCGGGGCCACTGCCCTTGATGACCACCACATCATTCTCAGAGGCCTCCAGCGGCTTCTTGATGCTGCTGCTCAGGGTGTGGGCCATAGGAAGGCCCTGCCCCCAATGCTGAGCCATGGTGGACAGGGGCTCCTGGTGGGCCACGGCCCATGGCCCCAACCCCATGGGCTGGTGGGGCACCAGCATCCCTGTCACCACCTGCTGTCCCCAGCTGCAAGCACGAGGACAGGGAGCAGCCACAGGGGGAAGTGGCACCCCGTGGGGGATGTGCCCCAGCTGCCCTAGGACACCCAGGGGCCCGCGCACCCTCTGCCAGACGCTGGCCCGCGCCAGCTGGTGGGTGCTGGGCTGGGCCTGGGCAGGCTCGGAGTGCCCCGGCAGCACGCTGGCAGTGACCGGTGACGGCGTGGCGGGGGCGGTGAAGCTCACGCTGGGCACTTGCGATGCCATCAGCAGCCGCAGAGGCAACCTCTCTGTTGGGGGAAGCCAAGAGGGGTGATGGGGGGGATACTGGCGGGCAGAGCCGGCTGGGGGGTTACCCGCAGGGTAGGAGCACCAGGAGGAGCGGGAGCTGCTGCCGTACCTCGATGGCAGGCAGAAACCCGGCAAGACAGGGTGTGGTGCCAGCTGCCAGCTGGCCTTGGAGAGACCACAGGGTCGTCGTGGAAACGCACAATGACATCCTAGAGGCCGTGGGAGCCTGGGGAATGGAATCTGTGTTGTTGCGTCACCGGGCTGATCTGGAGCTGGGCATGTCCCGCAGGGCTGTCAGGATATTGGCACCTGGGAAGAAGACGATGTAGAGTGGATAGTGGAGATTGCACCTCTAACTGAAAGAATTTTCTTGAAGGTTTTCCACAGCTGTGTAGAAGTGACTTTTATGAGAGCCTTGCATCTTCCTGTTTCTTCACACCATCATGAAACTGATGCTTTTTCTTTATTTTTACCTTTTTGTTTGTTTGTTTCTTTTTTTCTTTCCTTGCCATACCCTTGAATCACCCAGCATTTGGAAAAGTGTCCATTTGTTTCTAAGCAAGTAATTTTTTCTTTTTGATGAAATATTTGGAAGGCTTTGAGAAGTGCAGACGTTAGCTCACAGGAGAATTCTGTTCCTGCTGTTGTCTACCCTGGAGGTGGTGAACCTTCCTAGCTATGAAGTTGTCAACTGAAATAACTCCTATGCCCAGCAGTCAAAAGCCACGTCCCATATGCAGTGGGGAGCTGCAGTGCGGAGGAGCTCTGGACAGTCATTTTGGGTGGGGTGAGAGGCAACCCCAGCTTCCTCAAGGTCCTGGTGTTCCTGCTGGAACAACGCTAATTCTTCATTCTCTCCACTTCCTAGCTATCAACAGGAATTGTCCTGAGGATGTAAAGTGCCGCATGGCAGCATTGATCTGTATTTCTCTCTGAGAGCAGCTGTTTCCCTGGTTTCCATCTATGTCCTGCCTTTCAGGGGACCATGTATCAAACCTGTACTGAAGAGTTTTGTTTCCAAGGCTTTCAGATGGTTGTGTCTGTCCAGGACACCTCAGCCTGTGAAGACAAAGTGCTGTCAAGTGTCTTTGTGCTGGAGACAAACTCTTGGCTTCTTTGGGATTTTGATCCCATGCAGCTTCTAGTGCTGAGGACTGAGCACCTTTTTCCAGTGTTTCCAGCCTTTTCTATTGCAGCCAAAAGCTGAGGGAGGGTTTCCAGGGCTTAGTTTGGAGTGACAAGACAAATTGTCCTATGCAAGTAAACATCGCTCACGGAGTGTAGGCATGTGCGAGCCATGAAAACTTGTGTGAAGAGCACAGTGTGCTCGGAGAGCATCCCTCTGTCCTCACTGACAGGAGACACCAGAGCAGATCCAACATATGGGGCCCTGAGACCACAGAGCAGCCTAGAGCAGAGGAAACACCAGCTCCCTCAGCTCCACGGTGCCGTGCCTGACCCCCACGCCACCGCTCCCCGACTCCCTGCTCTCCAAGGAGCACAGCGGCAGCCGTGAGTGGGGAGGGCTGGCTCGGTGGGCGGCAGGGCCGGGGGGCCATGCCGGTGGTGAGGAGGGACGAGGAGCACCCGCCTGTCCTGCTGCCAGTGCTGCACTCAGCACCTCTGCAGGGGGCCCTGCCGAGGGCTGTGTGGGTGTCAGGATGCGCCTTCCTTGTTCCCTCCTGCCCCTTTCTCCATGGAGAGGTCGTTCCTGCATACGGCTCGCTTTTCCGGGCTGTAGCAGTGTTCCTGAGCTCTGCGTCCTTGTGTGTGGGGAGGCTTTGACTCTGCTGGGTGTAGGCAGGACTAACATGGGGCCATGGGGGTTTGCTGGCTTGCTGGGGGCTGAGTTGGGGGTCCCAAAGAGCCCCTGTCTGTGGGGACTGCCTGAGGGCAGGGCAGAAGGCTGCGTACAGGCAGGTGGTGCTGTTGATGGGTGGCTTTGAAAGGGGTCTGGTGGGCACTGCTCCAAGCTGTGATCAAGGGGAGCACGCGGGACTTGCAGCGGCATCTGTAGCGCTCCGGTGGGATGTGCCCCTCAGGGCTGAGCTGTGGGCTCCTCCAGCGAGTGCTGGTGACACGGTTTCCATCCCCGTGGATGCTGTCTCCTCTGGGGAGGTTGCAGTGGCTGGGACTGCGACTGGGGTGAGTGGCGTGTGCTGGTCCCTGGGTACCCAGGATGCCCCAGAGCTCTACGGTAGCACAGAGCTCGTAGGGAAAACTGAGCGTGGCTGAGCTGTGTGGGACCAGAGATCCCCTGGCCCCTGTACTGCCTCCATCTCTCCTGGGCGTCCTGGTTGGAGGACGACACTGGGTTTGTCCCCAACATCCTAGCTTCTCCTCTCCTGCTCCCGGTCACCAAGGAGGCTTTTGCATGTTGTGCATTATTCAGAATGACATGATCCAGGATTTTGCCACCAGCGGCAACATGATGAAGCCAGTGGCCTTCATCCAAGACCTCAAGAGTAAGGATGGCTGCCCTCCCCTCCCCTCCCCTCCTGTAGCCGTGCAAGAGAGCTCGTAGGGAAAACTGAGCGTGAGGTACGGATGGCCCAACTCTCTACCCCTCTGTGACACAGCTCTGGGCTGCTGTTGTCTGCTTTCTCCCTTCTCCTGACACCTCTAGCCCAGCATAGCTGTGGTCCTCTGGTCCTGTCCCCAAATCCTGAGGCAGCTATGGCTTTGGATGGGGTTCCCCGCCATCCCGGGAAGCCTGCATTGCCTCTGTCTGCAGTGTCCCGCTCTGAGCTCCGGGTAGGAGTTTCTGCTCTTTCTAGAGGAAGGTGCACATCAGAGCCTGGTGCCCCCCCTTGAGCTCTGGCACTGGGAGAGACGACTGGCAGAGGCTGCGACTTCCCGCTGCCGCTGGAGCACACACTAATGGAGACTTGCAGGGAACAGTGGATCAGAATTTTCCTACTACGGACCCGGGCTGGGACCCAAATCAACCGGGACCCCGGGGGCTCTTAACCACGTATCAGAGATGCTTGTTATTTGAAATGAGACATGCTATGCCAAAAGACATTATTTGAGGTTAAACAAGAACCAAATGAATCGCCACCTGCATTTATGGAACAATTAAAGAATACTGCTAGGAAATAGACGAACTTGGACCCCAAGAAGTCGGAGGAGGCTGTGCGATTGGCCTCTATTTTTATGGGACAATCTGCCCCAGATATATGAATGAAACACCAAAATTTAGAAGGAGCAGATTCGAGGGACTTGGGAACACTGCTGTAAGTAGCTTGGACCATCTAGAATAACAGAGAAAAGGAGAGGGAGCATCAAAGAGAAGGGAGATTAATTGCCGCGTAGACCGGAGCTGCTGCGGGAAGAATGAACGGCGCCCGGGGAAGTAGAGGAGGCTACAGAGGAATTGGGAGGGGAACTCGTTTAGCAGAAGATCAGGGCGTGATCTGCAAAGAGCGAGGACATTGGAAAAACGCGTGCCCTAGAGTCAGGAACCAAGGCTCGACCCTGCAGCCTGTCAAGGTGATGGGTTTAGGTGATGGTTTAGGCAAGTGCTGCCAAACGGGTAGTAATAAATCACCTATGTAAACAAATCAGTAGCAGGCATGCATCGAGGATTGCTAAAGAGGAAAGTTCATCGGGAGGGCAACTGACAAAGAGGAAGATACGACCACCAGATGAAGTATATGGCCACCAGAGTGACTGCAATTCCTGAAAATGGATACTAGGTGGAAGCAAAGACCGCGAAATAACTTGCCTCATGCTTGTGCAATTGGTTCTGGGAGTGGGCGTGCTTATGTTAATGCTTTAGGGAAAACGAATGACTAGGTAACAGTTTTGTAAATCTAAACCGCTCAGAATAAGATCGTTGTGGGAGCACTTACGGTGGAGAATCCCCAGTGGGACCCCAGCGCTGCTAATAAAGAATACCTGCTCTACAGGACACTCAGCGTGAAGAACTTCCTCCTCACGGCTAATCCAGACCTGCCCCGCTCTAGTTTAAAGCCATCACCCCTCGTCCTATGGCTCCGTGCCCTCGAAAACAGCCCCCCCCAGCTCTCCTGGAGCCACTTTAGGGACTGGAAGGGGCTCGAAGGTCTCCCCAGGGCCTTCTCTTCTCCAGGCCGAACACCCCCAGCTCTCTCAGCCTGTCTTCCTAGGAGAGGGGCTCCCGCCCTCGGATCACCTCCGTGGCCCATCTTGTAAAGCGCTGCCACATTCACCGCTGACTTTGATAAATTGCTGGGTTACGTTCATAAAACATGGCCCCAGCCCCTACAGGACCCTTTACCCACCCAAAACCCTGGGGTACCCCCCAAGTAGGGCCACCCTTCAATCTCTGGGACACCCCCCTCATGTACGGCTGCCCTCAATTGTGCCCCCCCCCTAAATTTTGGGATCCCCCAAATTTGTCCCTCACCCCATGGCAATCCCCAAACCGGGACAGGGGGATGCCCGGACACCTGGGTCCCTCCAGGACACACACCCCCACCCCACCCCCAGGGCTTGTGTGTGCCTCAGTTTCCCTTGCAGGGGGAGGAGGAGTCACTCCCTGGATGCCTGGGTCCCCCCTGGACGCCTGGGTCCCCTCCTCCTCATGCCCCCCTGGGTACCATCACATCCCCAGGCACCCACAGCCCCCACAGTGTCCCCCCACATCCTCTCAACCCCCCTGGGTCCCCCTCAGCACCCCCGTGTCCCCTCAGCCCTCCAGAGCCCCCCACTAATGTGCCCTCAGCCCCCACCATGTCCCATTAAACTCATTCTGGGTCCCCTCAGCCCCCCACAATGTCCCCTTCAGCCCCCACATGCTCCTTCAGTCCCCCCAAATGTCACCTCAGTCCCTGCTGGGTTCCCTTAGACCCCCCTCAATGCCTCCTCAGTCCCCCCATAGCCCCCCCAAAGGGCCTCTGAGACCCATATGTCCCCTTACACCTCACCAATGTCCCTTCAGCCCCATGGTGGGGATTCGCCCCCCCTGCCTGGGTCCCCCCAGGACACACACCCCCCACCTCCCCTACACAGCAGGACCCCCAGGAGGTATTGGGGGGGGCACTCCTGGTGACACACACACCCTCCCCCCCAAGTAATTAACAGCTGCTTTTAACTGGGGGGGCAGAGGAGTATGGTCAAGCTTGGGGGAGGGAGCCCAGGTGTCTGGGCCCTCCCCTTCCCTAGCAGCTGGAGAGGACCCCGGCGTCTGGAGGGGAGAGGACGGCGACCCCCACCCCGCCTTTGCGTTTGCGCTTGCTCGGGTTCATCTCCCCCCATGCACACCGTGTCCGTGCTTAAGTCTCCTCTTTACGAGGCAAAGACGGACTTCTGAGCCAGGCATTTGGTGGCCCTTCTCGGGGGGACAAACCGCCTCTCTGAGCCGGGGGGAGCCCCGCGCTGCCAACAGTGGCTGCAAGGGGCTGGGCTGTGACCACCACCATGGGGCACCTTCCCCGCTGTGGCCAGCCAACAAAGGCACAGACCAGACCCTGCTCTGCCGCTCCTTCACCCCTCTCCCCGGAGGTGTGGGTGTGCGAGGACACTGCTCTGTGCCTACACCCTTCACACACACACACTTTGGCTCTTGCCTGGTGTTTTCCTCGCCGGGGCACTTTCTAGAGCATGTTCTGGAGAGCAACTCTGGCAGAAGACGGAAGCCTTCAGGCGCTGCGCGAAGGAAATCCCATTTCATGATGGAAATTCTCTTCTGGAGTCCATCTCTGTCACAGAAGGACCCAGCGCCTGTTGCTGCCGTGCAGCAGGACTGTCGGCAAGCTAAAAGAGCGCTCAAGCCTTAAACTAACAGAAGGGCTCAGACGGAGAGCGTGGAGGAGGAAAGAGCAAATTTGGAAAGAGCAAGGGGCATCCTCCTTGGCCACGGGGCTGTGCTTGGCACTCTTTTCCTGTCCTCCTCTGGAGACAGGCACTGCCCCTGCAGCTCCGTAGAAGGCCTCAGAGGAAGCATTTTGGACAGACAAGTCAGTGCAGGGTAATTTATTTTATTGAAATGCACAAAGATTATGGCTTCTCAAAGTTTCTGGGTCATACAAGACTGGTAGGGACCGATGTAGAAGCGGTATGACTAATGACGTTTGGGTTTGGAAATCATTATCACAAGTAGAAAAAAAATGGAATAAAAACAAGACAGGATTAAAGCAAACAACAAAAATATCCCAGGAAAAATGGCAGGAAATAGGCTGTGCCAATAAGGAGTTACATTAGGAGTAATTTGCAGAAGAAGATAGACGGTTTATTTCTTCCGAAAAAAGTCAGAAGAGCCCCATCTCTAGGGGAGGTGGGTAAGCCATCCTGCTTGGGGAAGCACATCAGGGCACATCAGATCACATCAGTGATCTCCACGTTTACATTTCCTCCTGTACCAAGTGTCTCCAAGTTCCTGCTTCTCCAGCCCCCGGGGACAGGACCCTTGACAGCTCGTTCCCTCCATGGCCCCTCCAGTGAGGGAGTTCAGCAGGGCCTGCTAAACACCCTCAGAAAGCTGGAGGTTTGCTTCTGACTTGGACTTCTCTCGAGGCTGGCTCAGTCTTTAGAGATCTGCGGTTCGGGAATTTGGCACCTGAGGGCTCATTACCACAAAAACAGCAGAGGTGGTGTGGTTTAACCCCAGCCAGCAGCCAGGGCCATGCAGCTGCTGGTGCAATTCAGTACCTTTCCGAGCAGCGATAGTGGGTACCCACCCCCCGGCTAACCCCATTTGTACCCTGAGCATGACATCTGTGGTACGGGATTTTCCGTTGGCCATTTCATCGTTCTGTCTAGGCTCCTTTCAGCTTCTATGGGAAGAACGTCAGGCACCAGTATAGGTTAGGGGTGGACCTGCTGGAAAGCAGCTGAAGAAAAGGATCTGGGGGTCTTGGTAGACGGTAAATTATCCATGAGCAAGCAATGTGCCCTTGTCGCCAAGAAGGCCAATGGAATTGTGGGCTGCACAGGGAAGAGTGTGGCCAGCAGGTCAAGGGAGGTCATTCTCCCCAGTGTGGCCTTGTGGCACAGAAGATCAAGAGCTTCCTGGGGTGCATTAGGAATAGCATTCCCAGCAGGATGAGGATGGTGAGCCTTCCTCTTTCCTCAGCGCTGGTAACACCACTTCTGCAGTGCTGTGTCCAGTGCTGGACTCCCCAGAACAGGAGGGACATGGGCTTAGAGGAGTGTGTCCGATGAAGAGCCACAAAGATGGTTAATGGACCGGAGCACCCTTCACGTGAATCGAGGCTGAGCGAGCTGGGACTGTTCAGCCTAGAGAAGAGCCGGCTCCAAGAGGGTTCTTGTCAAAGTCCATCAATATCTGATGGGAGGACATGGAGAAGAGGGAGTCAGGCTCTCAGGGATACCCAGCAACAAGACAAGAGGCCACGGGCACAAACTGAAAGACATGACATTTCATCTGAACGTAAGAAAACACTTCTTGACTGTGGGTGGCTGATCACGGGAACTGGTTGCCCAGAGAGATTGTGGTGTCTCCCTCCGTGGAGATATTCAATCCCAGTCCTGGACAACCTGCCCCAGGTGGCCAAGCTCGCTTAACAAGAGATTGGACTAGGCTGTCTACGCAGGCCTCTTCCAACACTCCTTACCCTGTGATTCTGGCATGCCCGGCAGTATTTCTGAGAAATTTTCTGTGGTACCCCTGTGCTAGTTGGACTCCTGGTGCCTCGTGCCCATCCTCCTTTTGGGGATGAACTCAGTCACTGTGTAATCCTGAGGACAGGGTTGACCAGGGATTACAAATGTCAGCAAATCCTCAACACGCACCAGTGTTCACTACCATCGCACCCACCGTCCATTCTCTCCCCCTACAGGGGTATGGCGTGGAAGTGACCTCTGGAGGTCTTGAGCATCATGGTCTGCCCTGAGCAGGGAGAACTTTACGGTTAGGTCAGATTGGTCAGTGCTTTCTCCTGATCTAGCGCTGATCCACTGTCATGGCGATTTCCCCCTTCCCCTCCACCCCTAAAACTCTTTAGAAAAGCTCCTTTCTGCCTCTCTTTGTCTTGTCCTCATTGTCTTTTATCCTTTCCACCCCTCCCTATCCCCAGGCCAGATCCTCACACCAAGCAGAATTGTACTGGTACGGCTGGGATGGAGCTCTTACAGCAGCCCGTACAGTGCTGTGCTTTGCATTGGTGGCTAAAATCGTGCTATTAACACACGGGCGTTCTGGTTAGTGCTGAGCAGTGCTCACACAGTGTCAAGGCCTTGTCTCTCAAACACTCCCTGCCCCAAAAGTCAGGAGGCTGGGAGTGGGCAAGGCAGCGCTCAGAGGCACAGCCACGACAGCCAGCCTGAACAGAGCAAGGGGACGTTCCATGCCGTAAGTCGCGCAGGGTTATGGCGTATGTCTTCCCGTGAGACGTTGAGGGCCTGCTTTCAAGAAGTGTCTAGACATCTCCCTCCAATGGGAATTAGTGCGTGAATTCCTCTTTTGGCTTTGCATCCATGCACACCTTATTTATTTATTCATGTATTTATTTTCTATTTAAGCTGTCCTTATCTCGATCCATGAGACTTTTTGCCTTCCATTCTCTCCCAGTCCTCCAGGAGAGGGCAGCGGCTGAAAAGCAGGGTGGGTTTTGGGCTGCTGCACAAGGTCAACCTGCCATAACGGTGTCCAAGTGTGTCCTCGATGGGATGCCCTGTGATGGGGTAGCCAGGTGGTCCCCTCCAAGCATAGATAGGGCTACCAAGATGATTAGGGGACTGGAACACCTCTCTTATGAGGAAAGGCTGAGGGATTTGGGTCTCTTCAGTCTGGAAAAAAGACGGCAGAGGGGGGACCTTATCAACACTTATAAATACTTAGAGGGTGGGTGTCAGGAGGATGGGGCCAGGCTCTTTTCAGTGGTGCCCGGGGACAGGCCAAGAGGTAATGGGCACAAACCTGAGCATAGGAAGTTCCACTTAAACATGAGGAGGAACTTCTTTCCTTTGAGGGTGGCAGAGCCCTGGCAGAGGCTGCCCAGAGAGGTGGTGGAGTCTCCAACTCTGGAGACATTCCAAACCCGCCTGGACGCGTTCCTGTGCCACCTGCTCTGGGTGACCCTGCTCTGGCAGGGGGTCGGACTAGCTGATCTCCAGAGGTCCCTTCCCACCCTATGATTCTATGATTCTATGATATGCACCGGGGGTCCCCGCACGGTCCCAGAGGAGCGCCTGTGGAGATACGAAAGGACAGCACAGCCCAGCACAGAGGAACTGCGGTGGTACCCACGGGCTGACACCAGAGCAGAGCCAGGGGCCATGGGGCTCAAGAGAGAAGACCTCCAGCAGCTCCTCTGCACAACTGGTCAGGGAGTAACACAGCCAGTGGTTCTCCTGAGAGAGGAGGCACCATGAGCTGCAGTGCAGGGCACCGACACGTGGCACTGGGTGCACAGTTCCCAGCAGGTAGTGCCAGTGGCTGAAGCCTCCAAGGGACACCTGGCTCCACAAGCAGTGTTGAGTCCTTTAGTGACCGTGGAGAGCTGCTCTGGCTACAGAGGGGCTGCCAGGAGTGGCGGGGCTGGCACTGCCCAGTCTCAGCTGTGTTCCAGCTGCTGGTTTCCAGTCGCACCTGCTCTGTGGTTTGCAGGGGCTGGGCATGGACAGGGGCAGGGCAGGACTGCCTGTCCTACTGATACAGCCACTGAGCCCAGCAGGAGGATGGAGATGGTCACGTTGAAACGTGATCAGCGCTGCCCACGGCCGTGGTGAAAGGTGAGGGCTGGAACTGGCTGGTATGGGGACATGGGTCTTGAATGAAGCTCCTGTGGAAGGTTTTCCTGTCTGTTCACGCGGGCATCAAGCCAGGCTGGCTTTTTGCATTGAGGGACTTTTCTTGAGGGTCCATGGGCATATAGGGATTTAGTTTCCCAGGTTCTCCTCCACATGCTGCCTTTTCCTGTGGGGAACACAAAGGCTTCTAGCCCTGCAGATGACCCGGGAGAGGCCTTGTCCACTCTGTGCTCACAGCTGGACTCCTGTCCTCCAGCTCAGCCCTGGCTGAGTAGCCTTGTTTGGAGGTGACTTCTGGGATAAGGACTGGCAGACTGGGCAAGGGAGGCTGTCTCCAGGTCATGGAGTGGTCCAGCAGGGACTGAAGGACAGCAGTGAAATGAAGTGGCTTCTAGGTCTATTCTTCCTTCAGTGCAAGCCCTGACACAGGGTCACAGCCTCCCTTTTGGTGCCACCCTTCAGGAGGGATGATGGTGAGCGGGGGACACCCATCCTTCAGCTACTCCCCAGGCCTGCTAGTGTACCAGGACAGCGTGCACTTCTGACGCTGCACCACGAGCATGCTTTAGGGTAACCAAACCCTTGGCACTGCCTTGGATTAGCTGAGCACCAGCATTCTTCTCTGTGAGGAAATTCTCAGCCTGGATCCTCTCCTGTCTGACCTCTCCCCATCCCTCCTCTGATCCTCACACCTCCTGCTGCTCCTGCTCTCCTCCCCGTGTTCCCTGCAGGGCCTGGAGCTGGTGGTGCCACTCTGCAGCAAAAGGGGGTTGTGGTGCCCTGGGCCATGGTGTAACTCCACGCTGGTCAGGCTGGGAAGCAGCTCTGGGTAGATGGGAGCACTTCCCAGAGGTCTGCAGCTGTGGAAGGAGCACAAAGCATTCCCTCTGACTCCGGATGTTGGCCAGGGAGCATGTTGACCCACCCAAGGTCTTTTACTAAGGAAGACGTTAATCGCCCAGCAGTGTGCTTGTCTTGGTCTTTCTGGCTCCCCACTGCCTCTCCTGGTCTTGGCAGAGACCTTGTCTGCTTGTGGATACTTAAATACAGTGCTTCACCTTTGGATAACATCACTTGGACAGTCTCTTGTTCTGTCAGGCCCACCTCAGGAACATGGCTCCTGTACATGCCCTCTGCTCTCCTGGGGGCTCCGGGTTCCCTTCCAGAAAGCCGGGCAGCTACCGTTCAGCTCTGCTGCAAGTGGAACAGCCCTGAGCAGGCAATTCAGAGCCCGTTCCCCATCCCCAGGGCACTGGACACCCACATGACGCAGCTGAGTCCATCCCTCATTCCCTCTGACCCTTCCCATGAGCCCATGGAGAAGCAAGCGCTGCAGCAGCCCATGGAGAGGGAAGTTCCTGGAACCTATTCCTGACTTCAGCCAGAAGAAGAAGCCAACCTCCAGGCGCTGCACTGGGGAGACACCCTTTATTACGGAGCTGCGCCACGGGCAGACAGGTCTGCTACTGCGACGACTCATTTACCTAAAGCCTCGGGCTTAAAGCGCAAAGCGGGATCATGCCTCTGGAGATATGGAATGAATTCAAACATTTCTGTATGAGTCCGATCATCACAGATGCCAAACCAAATAAAGTATAAGCCTGTCCTGGCCCAAATTCGGAACGCCCTGTGAGGAGAGACGGGCAGCTTACTGCTGCTGAAGGTGAACCCATTGAATCAGTTTGCTCAGGGCATCCTTCAGCTCCTGGTTCCTCATGCTGTAGATGAGGGGGTTCACTGCTGCAGGCACCACCGAGTAGAGAACTGCCACCACCAGGTCCAGAGCTGGGGAAGAGACGGAGGGGGGCTTCAGGTAGGCAATCATACAACTGCTAATGAACAGGGAGACGACGGCCAGGTGAGGGAGGCACATGGAAAAGGCTTTGTGCCGTCCCTGCTCAGAGGGGATCCTCAGCACGGCCCTGAAGATCTGCACGTAGGACAGCACAATGAAAACAAAACATCCAAAAGCAAAGGCAAGACTAAACACAAGAAGCCCAGATTCCCTCAGGTAGTCATCTGAACAGGAGAGCTTGAGGATCTGGGATATTTCGCAGAAGAACTGGTTTATGGCATTGCCTTGGCAGAGGGGTAGGGAAAATGTACTGGCCGTGTGCAGCAGAGTGTGGAGCAAACCACTGCCCCAGGCAGCTGCTGCCATGTGGACACAAGCTCTGCTGCCCAGGAGGGTCCCGTAGCGCAGGGGTCTGCAGATGGCAACGTAGCGGTCATAGGCCATGACGGTGAGAAGAGAATACTCTGCACCAAAAAAGAAGAATAGAAAGAAGACCTGGGCAGCACATCCTGAGTAGGAGATTGCCTTGGTGTCCTAGAGGGAGTTGGCCATGGATTGAGGGACTGTGGTGAAGATAGAGCCAATATCAAGAACAGAGAGGTTGAGGAGAAAGAAGTACATGGGGGTGTGGAGGCGGTGGTCGCAGGCTACAGCTGTGGTGATGAGGATGTTGCCCAGGAGGGCAGCCAGGTAAATGGCCAGGAAGAGCCAGAAGTGCAAGAGCTGCAGCTCCCGCGACTCTGCGAATGCCAAGAGAAGGAACTCCGTGATGGAGCTGCTGTTGGACATTTGGTCCCTCTGGGACTCGGGTGCTGTCCAAGGAGAAAACGATATGGACAAGTTAGGGCAGCTTTGTCTGAGGAAAACCTGTTCTGTTTGTCATCGAGTCTGCCCACATCACCTCTCTTCTTCTCAAGAGGACCTTCATGCAGCTTCCTCCCTTCAGCTCTTGCTTGCTATAGCAGCTGGTACACAGAAGCAGGAAAAAAAAGCCCCATATATACCTTGAGGTGGACACTGAGGATGGACACTCTGGGCTGAGCGCAGGAGCCAGGGTGCAGTGACCCTGTGGGAATAGTCTCCATGACCTGGAGGAAAAGAGCACATTAGCACTGGGGCCGCCTGCCTCTGGAAAAGTGCCCTAGGAGGGATTTCTCTTTTCTGGTTTTACTCTTCCGAGCAGACGTGCCTGGGTCTGAATCACTCGGGAGAGCTGGTCTCTCCAGCAGTCTTGTTCCCAGCTGCTCCGTCCTGCTTCCCTCAGCTGGAGGATGAGCACACTCAGAAGTTGCTCTGAGAAAGGAACTGGACAGAGACGGGGGATTCACCATCCAAAGTGCAAACTCCCCAAACTCCTCTCGCTTGCCCGTGTTTGACCATGGAACTGTTTATCTTTTTCCACCCCATCCTCTGCAGACTGAGGTCTGCCCTGCAGAAACCTCCCGGCGGCAGGGCATATGCTGGGGCACCCTCATGTTCCGTGGTGCAGAGCAGGAGGTCAGAAGCAAACACACCATGGCCAGTAAGCATGCTGCTGCTGCAGTCTGGGACTGAAGAGCGGGTGATGGGCTGTTATCACATTTCCAGCAGACTTACTGATCTCTCGGTCTCAGTCTCGTGTTCAAACCGAAGATCTTCTTTTCCATTTCTCTCCCTCCCCCAGCTCTTCCCAGTGGTACAAACCTGAAAGAACATTCTCAGGAGAGTTTTTCGTTCTTTAATCTCTGACTTGACCTTCCTCTTGGAACGTCTTCTCACAAATGTCCTGGAGGCAATCTGGACCTGTGAGCAGCCCTGACCCACACAGCATCCTCTAGACAGCAAAATGACCCTGCCCTGCTGGGGGTCACTCCTTCCACCCACGGCTTCTCCCCGCAGTGCTGTGGGGGGCTCCCTGGGCAGGCTGAGAGCTGACCCTGGCAGGCGGCAGAGTCCCTGCCCCGGCACACAGCCCCCGGGGGTGCAGGGACCCTGCTCTGAAGGACCGCCCTGGGCACCCCTGGCTGCAAACCCGCACTTATACCCCTCCAACTCTGCCCAGGAGAAGGCAGCCATCATGCCCTGTGCCTCTGAGGGTGCAGAAGGGAAGCCCTGCTCTGGAGCACATCCTCCTCCTCTGCACTGGAGAAGCTGTGAGAGCCTTCCTGGAAGATACCACGGGCTATTGGACATACCAGCTTTAAGAGATCGCTCCAGGAACTACAGCTGCACTGCCCTGCAGCCAGAGACTTACCATGGGAAAGGCCGTAAAGATTTCTCCCGTGGTGAGCTCTCAGCATCCTCCCTCCCCAGGCTGCCTTTAAGCTCTCTCTGTCTCACTTGTCTCCTCTTGTGACCCCAGCCCTGCCACGCTTGGCAGAGGAGCTGCTCCTGGGCAGAGCTGTCTCTCTGCAGCGCTGCCCGCTTGCCATGAGCTCCCTCCATCCCAGGAGCCCAGCCCAGCTCAGATGCAGAACACCAGCCCCAGGTGTCACTTTTTCTGTCCCCTTGGGGCTCCCTCTGGGTGTTCTGGGGCTGAAGTAATGACTGATATTTTCTCCCTCAGCTGGGGAGAGACACTTACTTCCAGGAATATAATTTCTCTTACAGAGTCAGATTTAGGTCTAAAACCCGTGATTTCTTGTCCCATTTTTAGGCAGGACACCTAGTCAGTGACAGGCAGAGATCTCCTTCAGTCCTGCTGAGACAAGGGATTCAACTGAGTGGTATCTCAACCTGGGTTTGCAGTCCTGGGGCTAGAAGAGGACTCAGCGCCCTCCCATGCCTGCCACAAGCCCTCAGCGGGTGGGATTCCTCTTGCCTCCGTTCAGGTGTGCCTAAAATAGGTGCCTGCATGTGAGCTGCTTGTCTCACCTCCCATGGGAATTAATAGAGGTGGGCGCCAGCAGCGAGCTATTCAAATGGCAACACCCCGTGCCAGAGGTGGTCCTGTGCAGGCCACTGCAAGCTCCAATGCGGCAATGCCAAGAGGCAGGACAGCATCTGAGAGCGTCATTTTTTTGCCTGGTGAGGAATTCCTTTGGCCCGCTGAAATGATAGCAGAGTCCCACATTTAGGACAACAAAACCTACCCCTCCTCATTATTTTCTGGAAAACCTACAGAGATAGTCAGCTGGCCAAATGGAGTCATGTGCCAACTGGACTGCAAAGAATTTTGAATTCCAGCTAGACAAAAGAAGTCTGCGTGTTCCGAAATCAGCTGGGATAGAGTGAAATTTCTTCATAGTAGCCTGTATGGGGCTGTGTTTTGGATTTGTGATGAAAACAGCGTTGATAAGACAGGGATGTTTCCGTTATTGCTGAGCAGCGCTTACACAGCACCAAGGCCTTTTCTGCTCCTCACACCACCCCACCAGGGAGTAGGCTGGGGGTGCACGAGGAGTTGGGAGGGGACACGGCTGGGACAGCTGACCCCAGCTGGCCAAAGGGATATTCCATTCCATTCCATAGGACGTCATGCTCAGCAATAACAGCTTTGGAAAGAAGAAGGAAGAGGGGAGTGTTTGGAGTGATGGTGTTTGCCTGCCCAAGTCACCATTCTGTGTGGCGGAGCTTTCCTGGAGCATCTGCCTGCTGGCAGAAAGTCGTGAATGAATTCCCTATTTTGCTTTGCTCGCACGCGTGGCTTTTCCTTCACCTATTAAACTGCCTTTGTCTCAACCCAGTTTGCCCACTTTCCCTCTTCCGATTCTCCATTTCAGTGAGGGGGAGTGAGCGAGTGGCGGGCGATGTTAAACCATGACTGTGTGCCTCCCCAGACTATTGACCTAGCTCAGGGGAGCTGGCATTGAATTCTTCCTCTCTCAAGCTCTTCTGACCAATGCAGCTCTCCACTCTAGGCCCACAGCACATCAGGGCCATAAATCCACACTCAGGTTTCTCAAGGGGAATCTTCACAACTGTCCCAGCTCCCCAGTCAGCTGAGCTTCTCTTTTTGGCAAGACCTGGCATCCCCCAACATCTTCCATTAAGGGAGAAGGGAAAGCCTGAGAAACCACTGGAGCTTTTTCCTTCCTCTCCCACCTCATGCCAAATGGGCCAAACAGAAACATTGCTGTGGCAAAGGTGACGTCAGAGCAAAGGCCTCCATGAAGTGACCTCCGCATCAATAAGGAGGAGGATTTCACAGAATCACACAATCACAGAACGACAGGGGTGGGAAGGGCCCTCTGGAGATCATCTAGTCCAAACGCCTGCCAGAGCAGGGTCGCCCAGAGCAGGTGGCACAGGAACGCGTCCAGGTGGTTTGAATGTCTCCAGAGTTGGAGACTCCACCACCTCTCTGGGCAGCCTCTGCCAGGGCTCTGCCACCCTCAAAGGAAAGAAGTTCCTCCTCATGTTTAGGTGGAACTTTCTATGTTCAAGTTCGTGCCTATTACCTCTTGGCCTGTCCCCGGGCACCACTGAAAAGAGCCTGGCCCCATCCTCCTGACACCCACCCTTTAAATATTTATAAGCATTGATAAGGTCCCCTCTCAGGTGTCTTTTTTCCAGACTGAAGAGACCCAAATCCCTCAGCCTTTCTTCATAAGAGAGGTGTTCCAGTCCCCTAATCATCTTGGTAACGCTTTGCTGTCCCTTCTCCAGCATTTCCCCGTCCTTCTTGAACCGGGGAGCCCAGAACTGGACACAGCACTCCAGGTGCGGCCTCCCCAGGGCAGAGCAGAGGGGGAGGATGATCTCCCTTGAGCTGCTGGCCACACTCTTCTTCAGGCACCCCAGGATGCCATTGGCTCACGGTCATCCTGTTGTCTACCAGACTCCCAGGTCTCTTTCCACAGAGCTGCTCCTCACCAGATCACCCCCAACCTGTCCTGGTGCGGGGGGTTATTGCTCCCCAGGTGCAGCACCCTACACTTGCCCTTGTTGAATTTCATAAGGTTCCACTCCACCCAGCTCTCCAGCCTGTCCAGGTCTCTCTGTAGAGAGCACAGCCTTCCGGTGTGTCAGCCACCCCACCCAGCTTTCTGTCATCAGCAAACTTGCTGAGGGTGCACTCTATCCCCTCATCCAGGTCATTGATGAATATACTGAACAGGACTGGACCCAGTACTGACCCCTGGGGAACACCACTCATCACTGACCTCCAACTAGACTCTGTGCCCCTAATCACAACCCTCTGAGCTCTGTCTTTCAACCAGTTTTCTATCCACCCCACTGTCCATTCATCAAACCCACACTTCCTAATCTTCCCTATGAGGATGCTGTGGGAGACTGTGTCGAAAGCCTTGCTGAAGTCAAGGTAGACAACATCCACTGCCCTCCCCTCATCTATCCGTCCAGTCATGCCATCATAGAAGGCTATCAGATTAGTCAGACGTGATTCATGATTAGTCAACATGAATCCGTGTTGAGTACTTCTGATAGCTTTCTTTTCCTCCACATGCCTTGAGATGACACCCAGAACGAGCTGTTCCATCATCTATCCAGGGACGGTGGTGAGGCTGACCGGCCTGTAGTTCCCCGGCTCCTCCTTCTTGCCCTTTTTGAAGACTGGAGTGACGTTGGCTTTCCTCCAGTCCTCAGGCACCTCGCCAGTTCTCCAGGACCTTTCAAAGATGAGGGAGAGCGGCCCAGCAATGACTTCCGCCAGCTCCCTCAGCCCTCTCGGGTGCATCCCATCAGGACCCATGGACTTGTGGACGTCTAATTGGTCTAATTGATCTAATTGGTCTCTCACTTGATCCTCCTCAACCAAGGGGAAATCTTCCTCTTTTCCTGTTACTTTCTCCAAAGTCTGGGACTCCTGAGGGCTGGGCCAAGCAGTAAAGACTGAAGCAAAGAAGGCATTCAGTAACTCCGCCTTCTCTGCATCCTCCGTCATCATGGCTCCTGTCTCATTCAACAGTGGGCCCACAACTTCTCTAGTTTCCCTTTTCTTTCCAGTATACTTGACGAAGCCCTTCCTGTTAACCTTGACATCCCTAGCCAGGTTTAATTCCAAGGAGGCCTTGGCTTTCCTTGTTTCATCCCTGCACGCTCTGGCAGCGTTCTTGTAATCCTCCCAAGGGGTCAGTCCCTTCTTCCACTTACTGTAAACTTCCTTCTTCCACTTGAGCTTTTTCAGAAGCTCCCTGCTCAAACATGCAGGTCTCCTGCATCCCTTGCCCGATTTCTTGCTCTTAGGGATGCACCGATCCTGAGCTTGGAGGAAGTGGTCTTTGAATACCAACCAGCTTTCTTGAGCCCCTTTGCCTTCCAGAGCCCGAGCCCACAGGATCTCTCCAAGCAGTTTCTTGAAGATGTCGGAGTTAGCCCTCCTGAAGTCCAAGGTTGCGATTTTACTTCTTGTCGTTTTGTGAATCCCGCCCACGATCCTGAACTCTATCTTTTCATGATCACTACAGCCAAGGCTGCCCCCAACCTTAATGTCCTCCACCAGTCCCTCTGTGTTTGTCCGTACTAGGTCCAGTAGCGCTCCTCTCCTTGTTGGCTCCTGCACCACCTGAGTCAAAAAGTTATTATCAATGCACTGGAGGAGCCTCCTGGACTGTGCGTGCCTGGCTGTGTGGTCTTCCCAGCAGATATCGGGGTGATTGAAGTCCCCCATGAGAACCAAGGCCTGCGATTGCGAGGCTACCTTCAGCTGTCTGTAGAAAGCCTCATCAGCTTCCCCATCCTGATCAGGTGGCCTGTAATAAACACCCACAACAGTGTCCCTCATATTTGCCTACCCCTTAATCCTCACCCGTAGGCTCTCAACCCCCTCTTCATCCGCCCCAAGTGGGAGCTTGATGCATTCCAGTTCCTCTCTCACATAAAGAGCAACTCCACCACCACGCCTCGCTGGACAGTCTTTCCTGAAAAGGACATAGCCATCCATGACAGCATTCCAGTCATGCGAGCTGTCCCACCACGTCTCAGTAATTGCAATGAGATCGTGGCCCTGCAACCGCACACAGATCTCCAGCTCTTCCTGCTTATTCCCCACGCCACGTGCACTGGTGTATAAGCATTTCAGAGAGGGAGTCGTGTGTGTAGATGCGGTGAGATGTGGGGTGAGATGTGGTGTGCCTTCTGGCTCCCAGAAATACTGACACACTCCCCAACAAGTGCCGAGCAACTACGCCCAGGCACCTCACCGGCAAGCCCAGTACCATCCCCACCCCCCTTCAAATCTAGTTTAAACCTAGAACCCTTTTCCCCCTGCAAGATAAGCTGTTCCCGCCCGTTACCAGCAGGCCTGGCATCTTATAAATCAGGCCATGGTCAAGGAGCCCAAAGTCCTGCTGGCAGCACCAGGCTCGGAGCCAGGCATTGATCTGCTGGCTCTTCCTATTTACCCCCTCATTGCTCCCTGCAGCTGTGGGGACAGAGAACACGAGTTGTGCTCCCGATCCCTTGACCAGGCGTCCCAGGGTCTTGAAAACTCTCTTCATTGCCCTTGGACTTCTTTTTGCTACCTCGTCGCTGCCTACCCAAAAGATCAAAAACAGGTAATATTCTGAGGGCCGTACCAGGGAAGGAAGCTTCCTCTTCACGTCCTGGACCCAGGCCCCAGGGAGGCAGCAGACCTCCCTATGCACCGGGTCCGGCCTGCGTATTGGGCCTTCTGCTCCCTTCAACAGCGAGTCACCTGTGACAAGGACCCGTCTTCTCTTCTTTACTG
Organism: Rissa tridactyla; assembly: GCF_028500815.1. Lineage (NCBI taxonomy): Eukaryota > Metazoa > Chordata > Aves > Charadriiformes > Laridae > Rissa > Rissa tridactyla. Next base: position 1,781,812 of record NC_071490.1, on the reverse strand, counting down.
CAGAGGTTTTGATGCGGGGGGAGGTCTGACTGGACCTCGCTGACACCTCCAAGATAGGAGAACTATCCTGCTTGTCATCGTCCATGTTCCCTTGCAGAGCACTGTACCCGTTACACAATGGCACCCGGGAAGATGGGGTAGTCACCGGGCAGTCCCGAGCGCGGCGCCTGTTGCACTGGGCAGGAACTTCCTGACGTTGCCCGCTGTCCTCTGAGTCACCACCTTCAGTCAGGGGGAGAGAGGACAGGGAGTTCCCTGCTGCAGGGGTTCTGTCTGCCAGCTGGGTTTCTGTCGTGGGATGCAGGATTCTACTCTAAGCATGTCTCTCCCGCTCGCATTACCTGATGCTCCTCAACCTGCCTACCTCCTCCCTGAGCTCCATCACTAATCGGAGGAGATCCTCTACCCGAAACCGGCGTGAGAGCAGGGCACACCCTGCAGCCTGGTGTCTGTGTGGCAGCGTGTTCCCACAGGAGCTCTGTCTGAGAGGCTGCATCAGACCTGGTGGTTGTGGAGATCATGGATGCCACGGTCTTCTGGCGAGTAGTTACCATCGCTACCTGGCCGGGTTGGCAGTGTCTCAGCCCTCTCCCGCACGAACTGCCGTGCGAACCGCTGTGACTGGACTGTTGTGTCGTGCCCTGTTTGGCCGCCCGCTTCCCCAGCCCAGGAATTACACCCTCGTCGTGGTGCTCCCGGGTGGTTCCGTGGGTCACACCCAGGGAACACCCGCTCCCTGCTTGTTTGCTCAGTGCGCAGCGACCTGGTTGCTGTGCGGCCGAAGGGCTTTTTTTATGAGGGGGCACCACACTGTGCAGGGTGCATTCAGGGGTGGGGAAACATCCCCCTGACGTGGTCTGCACAACACATCTTGGTGCGCAAGAGTTTGCAGACAGCCCAAGTCCGGGATCTGCCAGGGTCTGGGAATGTGTGAGCCTGGGGACGGCTGTATCTTCCCCCAGTATGGATGGGGCTGGCCACATTGCAATGATCAGCCCTTCCCCGGACTGGCCGGGACAGGGGTGGCTTTTGGGGGTGAGAGCCAGCACGTAGGGTGGGGGAAGCTGTCTCAAGGCCACGTGCTAGGCACAGGGACTGAGTGAGGCACAGCAGCAAACTCACACGGCTGCCGGGTCATGCTTCCATTGGTGCAAGCCCTGCCACAGGCTGCCAGCCACTGTCTCGATGTCACTCTTCATGAGGGACAAGGGCACAAAGGGATGGGGAGCGGAAGACACCAGTCCTTCTTCAGCCCCTTCCCAGGCCTGGTGGAGCACCAGGACAGCAAGAACTTCTGACTCTGCACTGTGAGCATGCTTCAGGGTATCCACGGTCTGGAAACAGTTTTGAATGAGCTGAACACGGGCATTTTCTCCAGTGCAATATCTAACCCAGGTCAGCTCTCATCTCATCTCTCTCCCTCCCTCATCTGACCTTCCTGGTCATTCCTGAACCTCTCCTTGTGCTCCCCACTGTCTCATGGGAGCTGGGTGGGCATCATTGCTGCTAAGCTACATCCTGTGGATGTGGCAGGTGCTTGAAGGGCCTCTGATGCATTTCAGAGGAGAGTAGATGTTCAGTCCTGATTGAGGGGGACATGAATGACTCCCCTGCCTCCCTTCCTTGTGTCTGCTGGGCCACCATTTCCTCCTCTGGGACAGCAGAGTCCTTGTTTCCCTGCAGGTGCCTGGGTTTAGAACTTGTCCTTTGAATGGCCCCACCTTGGGCGATCTCTCACTTTATGGGGCTGCAGTCACTGCTCACCCCAGGCACACACCGGCCAAGGCCGCTCCAGATTCCCTTCCTTAACGCCATCATCTGCGTGGGAAAGTCCGGGGTATGTACCTCTGTGATGACTCACCATCTCCATTGTAAGTAGATGGGGTTAGTCCTAAATCCAGCCCTCAGTATCTAAGTCACAATGTGACAGCGAGCTCTTTGCTCATTAATCAGTGAAGAAACAGTCCCTTTGCGGGAGCGCTTGCTTATGCGTATTCTTAGCACCATCGTTGGAAGAAGAGCCCAATTTGGGGCAGTGCACTGAGGAGGTCACACTTTATTACGGTGATGCTATATGGGAGCCAGCTTTGACTCACTGTTGGATGTACATTTATATGGGCTCCAAGTGAGAGAGCACACGTTCATTCCTTGGTAGAAGTAGGTTGAGTCTAAACATTTGTGTAGGGACAAAATAACCACAAATTACCACAAAATTATAATGACAGCAACTATTGTGATGATAACGAGAAGAATACTGGTGATGATAATCACAGAATCATAGAATCATAGAATGGCTCAGGTTAGAAGGGACCTAGTTCTAACGCCCCTGCCCTGGGCAGGGACATCTCCCACTAGACCAGGATGCTCAAAGCCCCATCCAGCCTGGCCTTGAACACCTCCAGGGATGGGGAATACACAACTTCCCTGGGCAACCTGGGCCAGTCCCTCACCACCCTCAGAGTAAAGAATTTCTTCCTAATATCTAATCTAGATCTCCCCTCTTTCAGTTTAAAACCGATACCCCTCATCCTATTGCTCCTCTCCCTGATAACAAGTCCCTCCCCAGCTTTCCTGTAGGCCTATGTAATCCTAATGATGAGCATGATAACTAAAAAACTCATAGTACAGGCCTGGGATGGGATACCCGGGGAGTCATTTGTGCAGAGAGAAGGGAAGTTCATAACAACTGAAAAGCATCCAAGAAATCATTTTCCTAATTGCATCCTTGAGCTCCTTGTTCCTCATGCTGTAGATGACGGGGTTCAAAGTTGGAGGTACCACCGAGTACAGAACAGCCATCATCAGCTCCAGTGATGGCAAGGAGATGGAGGGAGGCTTCAGGTAGGCAAACATACCAGTGCTGACAAACAGGGAGACCACGGCCAGGTGAGGGAGGCACGTGGAAAAGGCTTTGTGCCGTCCCTGCTCAGAGGGGAACCTCAGCACGGCCCTGAAGATCTGCACATAGGAGAAAAGAACGAAAAGGAAACATGCAAAGTCCACAAAGACACCAACCACAAGAAGCCCAACTGCCCTGAGGCAGGAGTTGGAGCAGGAGAGCTTGAGGATCTGGGGGATTTCACAGAAGAACTGGTTTATGGCATTGCCTTGGCACAGCGGTAGTGAAAATGTGTTGGCAGTTTGCAGCAGAGCGTGGAACAAACCACTGCCCCAGGCAGCTGCTGCCATGTGGACACAAGCTCTGCTGCCCAGGAGGGTCCCGTAGTGCAGGGGTTTGCAGATGGCAACGTAGCGGTCATAGGCCATGACGGTGAGAAGGTACAGTTCTGCTGACATCAAAAAGGAAAAGACAAAGACCTGGGCAGCACATCCTCCATAGGAAATAACGCTGGTGTCCCAGAGGGAATTGGCCATGGATTTGGGGACAGTGGTGGAGATGGACCCAAGGTCGAGGAGGGAGAGGTTGAACAGGAAGAAGTACATGGGGGTGTGGAGGTGGTGGTCACAGGCGATGGCGATGATGATGAGGCCGTTGCCCAGGAGGGTAGCCAGGTAGATGGCCAGGAAGAGCCCAAAGTGCAAGAGCTGCAGCTCCCGCGTGTTTGTGAATGCCAGGAGGAGGAACTCAGTGATGGAACTGCCGTTGGACATTTGGTCCTTCTAGGCATGGATGACTGTCCATGGAAGAAAAGGCATGGAGAAGTTAGGGGAGATTTCTCCGGGCAAAACCTACTCTGTTCCTCATAGAAATCCCTTGAAGTGTTTCTCTGCTTTTCAGGAATACCTTTGCCAGGTCCCTTCTTGAGCTTTCTCTGGGGCCAGCCGAGGGTGTCACTGGGAGCAGGGGGCTCTGCTGTTGGCTTAGGAGGAGTCAGTCCTGCCTTGCAGCAAGAGGTAAACAGGAACACGGTGAGATCTCGGATTAAATCCTCTCCTGATATCAAAAAGCTTTTCAGCATTGGCCCTCCCAAATCACCCAACTGCAGCGCAGAGCTTTGGGGATTTTGTTTCGTTTATTTTGTCCTTGTAGCCCAACCACACCTGAGCAGTGTTTCAAGGCAGAAGTCCTTGGTATTTCGGCTGCACTCCAAGTGAAACCCTGTGGGTGCTGAGTTGCAAAGAGGCCGTCCCTTTGTTCAGAGTGAGGAGAGCCAGTCTGTCCTTCAGCCCTGTACTTAGCTGCCCTGTGCCGACACCTCTCTGAGCTGGACTAAGATCACACTGAAAATTGGGCACTGCTACCAGCAGAGGAACCCAGTTTCAACGTGCAGATCTCCAGCTTCCCATCCCGTCCCACCATACCTGAGCACAATCTCAGCTCTCCCCTTCCAGCCAGGGATACAGAGGGCTCATTGCAGCTGCCCACCTACAGCCATCCAGTGGCATTTCGATGGCTTCGGCACCAAGGTGTCTTCTCCACGGGCCTCCTAGATAACAGAGAGACGCTACGGGAGAGCTCTTCTGGAGAGCAGCCTGCAGCCCAGAAAGACCTCCCAGCGAATTAGCGGAAAGATGTGGTGTCCTGAAGGAACCAGAAATGCAAGAGCTGCAGCTCCTGCGTTTTTGTGAAGGCCAGGAGGAGGAACTCAGGGACGGAGCCACCACTGGTCATTTGCTGTTGGACTTTTGCTGCCTGAGGGCATCGGGGCCTGTTTAAGAGGGAAAAGATGGCGAGAAGGTTTGAGACACAGATCCAGGGCAGGTCCCCCAGAGTCAGTGTCAAAAAAGAAGCTGACCTGTTCCCCCACCCAAACCCCAGAGAGCAAGAGCAACATGTACCTGTGGAGAAACAAGGAAGAAAGTCACAATGCTCCCACTAGATGAAACAAAAAGAGAAAGAGGTGGGCATGCAGTGAAGCCCTCTTCTTACTGCCCTGTAGTGACCACCGCACAGAGTGACATCCCACGGCAGGTGCTTTTAGATGTGGTGTTGTGTACCACGTTGGAGGACCGGAGCTGATATCTGTCCCCATATCTGCTCCCTGCCCGTGTTCACAGACCCCATCCCACCGGCTGGGGGCTCAGCTCTGCCCTGCAGACCCCTCCTGGCAGCAGGGCACTGCCCAGGGACATCTCTGTGTGTGCAGGGCCTGAGGAGCAGCTCAGAAATGTCCTAATGAGAGCTGGTCTCAGTGCCTTCTCCAGAACAGAGAAATTAGTTCCCATCTCCCACAGCCCACCCCGAAAACCAACAGGAGAAACCTCAAAGCACAGATACCTTCCCTTTCAAGGAATGGTGGCCTTAGTGTCCTTGAAAAGGACCCTCCGCAAATGTCCTGGGGGTGATGTGGAGCTGTGAGCAGCCCTGACTCCCGCAGCGCCCTCTCGACCTGCCCTGCTGCGGGTCCTCCTTCCACCCACAGCTTCTCCCCACAGCACTGCGAGGAGCTCCCCGGGCAGGCTGAATGCTGAGCGCCGAGTGTCCCAGCACACAGCACCCTGGGGTGCAGGGACCCTGCTCTCGGGGACAGCTCTGGGCACCCCTGGCTGCACACCTGGCTTCGCAGCCCTGCAGCCCTCCCTGGAAGAAGGGAGCTGCGATGCCCTGTCACTGTGCGGGGGCACAGGGAAGCCCCGCTCTGCAGCACATCCTTCTCCACATGAAAGAAACCCTGTGAGCCATCCTGCCACATCCTAACTGCTCTGGGATGTGCCAGCTCTAGGAGACCCCTCCAGGACACTCATGTACATTGCTCTGCAGCCAGAGACTCACTCTCTTAAGGGCTGTGAAGCTCCCCCCTCCAAGTGAGCTCTCAGCATCCCCCCATTCCACATCGCCTGTAACATCTCCGTTGCTTCAGTGCCCTCAGCCCTGCTGTGCTTGGCAGAGGAGCTGCTCCTGGGCAGAGCTGTCTCTCTGCAGCGCTGCCCGCTTGCCATGAGCTCCCTCCATCCCAGGAGCCCAGCACAGCTCAGCAGCAGAGGACCAGCTCAAGGCATCACCTTCTCTCTCCCCTCTGGGGCTCCCTTGAGGTGTCCCTGGGGGTCCAGGGCTGACGGAGCCTGAAAGGCAGCAGGATCATCCCTGGGAATGTACTTCGGAGCCAACAAAATAATCACTAAGGGTCCCTCTCTAAACAGTGGAGAGGGACTGATTCCTGCAACAGAAGTTGTCCTACCAGAGTGAGGTTTTCTGTGAGAGGTGTCAAAGTTCCCCTCTGGACACCACTGTTCCTGACCCATCACAAAAAGGACATGGAGACAGGGAAAAGGGGAGGTGGTTCAGCTGGGCCGTGTTTCAGCTGGGGCTGTGGTTCAGCTGAGGCAAGGCAGACATCTCATCCCCAGCTGGAAGAAGCAGGATTCTTCTCCCGCCATGCACCCCCCACAGCCACAGGAGCTGGGATTCCTCTGGCTTCAGTCCAGGGCTGCACAAAAGTGTTGCTGGCAGGTGAGCCCCTGCTCTCAGCCCCTGCCCTTTCTTCTCTGGGCACTCCGTTGCTCACCCACATAAGCCTGGGGATGACAGAGGGGCCATGGGTGGTCCATGACTTGTACAAGTGTTTGCAAGCTCTGATGCAAAATCTCTGGGAACACCCACATCCTTCCCAAGCATCAGCTGAGGTCCAGAGGGGGAAGGGGGCATTCCTTGGCCATCCCAAATGGCAGCAGTCCTCTATGTTTGGGGCACCTGAATGCACCTTGTCACATATATCCCTGGAGCATGCAGAGCTCCAAGCTCTCTCTCTATCCCCTGCATTTACTAGAGCACCAGTCACTGCAAAGCTAAGATAGCTCCACATCCCTGCACTGGTGACACCTTATTTATTTGCATTTATTCCATTACTTTAAAACAAAAAAGCCTCCGGTACCATGCCAGGTCTCTTGTTTCTCTGGCCTTGGAGACTGCAGGGCAGTCTCTGGGCACCTCATTTCCTTGTTACATTACCATTTGCCAAGCACTCCACCGTGTGAAGCAGAACGGGGTCCTGGCTCCCTGTTACCGCCTTTGCCTGTAACAAGCCTGTCCTCAGCCCTGGTGCCACTCCTGACATGCTGCAGCCCAAACATGGACGGGCAGGAGGAGCTGGAGAACAGGCAGGAGGAGCTGGAGCCTCACAGCACTGGGACAGTTTGGATGAAATGAGATGTGGTGGGCCAGCTTGCTCACCTGGGGTGCTGCAGTGGAGGGATAGAGGCTCTGCAGAAGAGAGTGTGAGGGAGGGTGAGGATGGGGGATGCCCCCAGTGTGAAGAGGCAGCTCCGAGGGATGCAGCTCTTCCAGGACGGTTAGCTTCTGTCATTGAGGATTAGAGGAGCCAGGAAGGGTGACGTCACATTGGCAGTTATGAACCGTTCCATGAGGGTGAGGAAGCAGGAACAGCCTTCTGTCAGCAAGAAAAGGAAGTCTCCAGGTCAATGAGCCAGTTCCTGTGGGGGACTGTAATTGTCCTGGCATTCACAGTCCAGGTAAAAGAGGGTGCAAAGAGATAGGAGGATCTAGGGACAACTTCTTAATACAGCTGCCCAATGGGACAACAAGGGCTCTGGATGCTCACCTGGATCCGGTACTGGCAAACAAGGAAGAGCTAGTCAGAGATGTGATAATCAGGATAAACAACTCCACATGCAAGCACTAAAAAACGAGAATAAAAGATAGTAGAAATGATTTAGGGACAATACTGTCTGAGAGGTGTTGCCATTAAATGAAAGGAGAGTTTGAAAGGAGAGGAATAATACTGCTCTAAAACCATCATGCCAGAATACAAGTCTGAGAAATTGTAACTGTCTTGTCAAGGAAGAATGAATGAATGGAATGGTTTTAAAGAAATAAAGTTTACCATCATCAAGAAGAAGAGGAAGAAGCTCTTGTAGAGCGAGTCACTCTTACTGGTTTTAGTGAAAGTAGAAATAAGGCAAATTGCATGGTGGGCTGACCCCAGCTGGCAGCAAAGCCCCCACCCAGCTGCTCGCTCACTCCCCCAGAGCAGGATGGGGGAGAGCATTGGAAGGGCAAAGTGAGAACAACTCATGGGTCAAGACAAAGGGAGTTTAATAAGTGGAGCAAAGCTGCACGTGCAAAGTGATGTTGTGCTGCCCATTGGCAGGCAGATGTTTGGCCACTTCTAGGGAAGCAGAGCTTCGTCACACATAATGGTGACATGGGAAGAGGAACATCGTAACCCTGAATGTCCACCCTTCATCCCCCTTTCCCTGAGAAATGCACCTCCCCTCCCATGGCATTTCTGGGAGCAGTCCCGTCTCACTCCCTGCCCACTGCAGACAATCACAGAAATCATAGAAATCATAGGATCTTCATGGTTGGAAAGGACCTTTGAGATCATCCAGTCCAACCATGCACACACCAAAAAAAAAAAGAAAAGAAAAAACCACCAACCTACAACCTCTGCCCTTCAGAGCATGCCCTGAAGTGCCAAATGTAGACATTTCTTAAATACCTCGAGGGATGGGGACTCAACCGCCTCCCTGGGCAGGCTGTTCCAGTGCCTGACCACTCTTTCAGTAAAGTCATTCTTCCTGATATCTAATCTAAACCTCCCCTGCCGCAGCTTCAGACCATTTCCTCTGGTTCTGTCGTTATTCACCTGGGAGAAGAGGCCAACACCCCCCTCTCTACACCCTCCTTTCAGGTAGTTGTAGAGGGCAATGAGGTCTCCCCTCAGCCTCCTCTTCTCCAAGCTAAACATGCCCAGCTCCCTCAGCCTCTCCTCATATGCCCTGGTCTCCAGACCCCTCACCAGCCTGGTAGCTCTCCTCTGGCCACGCTCCAGCACCTCAATGTCCCTCTTGTACAGAGGGGCCCAGAACTGAACACAACACTCGAGGTGAGGCCTCACCAGTGCCCAGTACAGAGGCACGATCACTTCCCTACTCCTGCTGGCCACGCTGTTCCTGATACAAGCCAGAATGCTGTTGGCCCTCTTGGCCACCTGGGCACACTGCTGGCTCGTGTTAAGCTGGCCATCCACCAGCCCCCCCCAGGTCCTTTTCTGCTGGGCAGCTTTCCAGCCACTCTGCCCCAAGCCTGTAGCGTTGCTTGGGGTTGTTGTGACCGAAATGCAGGACCTGGCACTTGGCCTTATTAAACCTCGTACAGTTGGCCTTGGCCCATGGATCCAGCCTGTCCAGGTCCCTCTGTAGAGCCTTCCTACCCTCCAGCAGATCAACACTCCCACCTAGTTTGGTGTCATCTGCAAACTTACTGAGGGTGCACTCAATCCCCTCATCTACATCATTGATAAAGATATTAAACAAAACTGGCCCCAAAACTGAGCCCTGAGGGACACCACTGGTGACGGGCCGCCAAGAGGATTTCACTCCATTAATCACAACTCTCTGGGCACGGCCATCCAGCCAGTTTTTAATCCAGCAAAGAGTACACTTGTCCATGCCATGATTCACCAGCTTCTCCAGGAGAATGTTGTGGGGGACGGTGTCAAAGGCCTTGCCAAAGTCCAGACAGACAACGTCCACCGCCTTCCCCGCAGCCAGAAGGCAGGTCACATGGTCATAGAAAGAGATCAGGTTTGTTAAGCAGGACCTCCCTTTCCTAAACCCCTGCTGGCTGGCCCCGATCCCTTGGCTGCCCTGCGCTTGCCGTGAGAGCTCACTCAAGATGATCCTCTCCATGATCTTTCCTGGTACCGAGGTCAGGCTGACAGGCCTGTAGTTCCCCGGATCCTCCTTCCGACCCTTCTTGTAGATGAGCGTCACATTAGCCACCCGCCAGTCATCTGGCACCTCCCCTGTTGACCAAGACTGTTGATAAATGATGGAGAGAGGCTTGGTGAGCTCTCCCGCCAGCTCCCTGAGTACTCTTGGGTGAATCCCATCTGGCCCCATAGACTTATGTGCATCTAGGTGCAGAAGCAGATCACTGACTACTTCCTCCTGGGTTATGGGTGGGTTGTTCTGCTCTCCATCCTTATCCTCCAGCTCAGGAGGCTGAGCACCCTGGGGATAGCTGGTCTGACTATTGAAGACAGAGGCAAAGAAGGCATTAAGTATCTCAGCCTTCTCCTCATCCTTGGTTGCAACTTCCCCCCCCCGCATCCAGTAAGGGATGGAGATTCTCCCTGGCTCTCTTTTTGTTGATGTATTTATGAAAACTTTTTCTGTTGTCCTGTCTTCATCGTCCTCTTCATCCTCTTTGTCATTGAGGTTTATAATCAGGGGAGGGTGAATTGGTAATAAAATATTCTTTTGATTTCTGAGTGATTCTTGATGATGGGCTGGATGCATCATCCGTTCTTGTACACCCTGTTGCAATGGGGCCTCTGCAGATAAGAACAGTATATTTATTTTATTAGGAGGGAACAAGAATATCATGTCCAAGTTCAGACCAGCAGGTATAGTTTTTAAATCATTATCATGTTGAAGCAATCATTAAATAGACAGATTGCGCCTTTTAGGAAAAATCTTCTGTGAAGGCTGACAAAAGAGCATCCACCAGCTACAGAGAGGAGGAAAAATGATGGGTACTCGCTCCTTTGAATGGACAGATGAGGCACTGCTGAATAAAGCCTTTTGGAAAGAGGATCATTTTGATCATTCTACACTATTTGAAAAAAGCTGTCTATCCCTTCCAGGTGGTGGATAGATTTATCTGAGGCAGAAACCTGCTTTTTTCCAAGCCCTTTTAAGATATTTACAACACAGGGAAACGTGATTAGTAATAGCTGGGCTGAAGTCAGTAGGCGAGTATAAGACCCCACCTGCGAAACTATTTTAAACAGGCTGAATAATAGGCAGGCCTCTGTCACTCCTCATGGCATCAATTTTGAAGAAGTTAGCAATGCTAAGCACAGGATTACCTTTTTTTAGCTTGTAGATATTTTTTTTCTATCAATTTTCTGCATCACAACTCTCTTCACTAAGTACAAAATGTAGATTTTGAGAAAGAATATGAAGTTCATTAAAGTAATTTACACTGAAGTTCAAAGAACATCAGAAAAAAATTTTCCTTAGGAATTTATACCTACCCATAATATTTGCAACAAAACTATTTCAGTATGGGGGTGGCATTTTCTGAGAGCCAGGAAACACAATGGACTGAAAATAAAAATGATGAAAAATGGTGAGTCTATTTGTATTGTTCGAGCTGACCAATTTGCAGCTATAGATACAATCAGGATTCTGTGCATTATATTAAAAATATCAGAGTTGGGTATGTTTTTAAAGAAATGAGATGAAGCATGGGCATTGTCTTGTATTCCAGTTGCTGTTATTCTTGTGCATCTCTTGCTTGCCTACGAGGAGCATGTGTATCATAGTAAACCCATTTTAACAACATGCCGGCAGAACAGATTTGTTGTATCACATGCCAGAGAAAGCACTTTAACTTGATAGAGCCTTTTTTCAGTGTCCAAAATAGGGTGTTATTAGTTCCTGGCAGTGTAAGCCAAATCAAACTTAGATTAGCTGAACAAGATTTCTAACTATTAAAATGAATAAATGCACTTCTAATATTTACAATAGTATTGTGGAGCATGCGGACTTTGAATTTATACATACTGCAGTATAAAGAAAAAGGCTTGGGTCCATTTTCTCATTGGACGTTGCTCTTCTACAGCACGCCCTTGTCCACAGTGCCTCTTGGACATAGTCTCTGACTCACACCAGACCCAAAAGCGTGGTGCTTGGTGTGCACGACAGCACAAAGTACCAGGCGCCGATGCTCTGGGGGTGGGAACTGCACTACAAGCGGTATGGACACTCGCAGGAAGGGCACTCAAGCTCTTGCCTTGGTCCTCTGTGATTAGTTCGGCTCAACATGCCCAGATACGACAGGCTACCTTATCCTGGGGGAATTTCAGGAACGCAAGGTGTTTGCTTCTGACTAGTGGTCTTTCTGGGCTTCTCTTACAACATCTGTCTACAGCTCTGGAGATAAGGCCCAGGAACAACTCTGGTTTAGTCCACTTGTTCCTGCGTCTATGACAAGTCATGCTGACTTGCTCTCACTCTGGCTTCCGCCCGATTTCTGACATGTGTCTTGGTTCCCTGCCCTGGACTCTTACCCTGTCCCAGGTCGGACTCTTGGTAAACAAGAGCTCCTCTTAGAAAGGACTGAGGAAAAAAACCCAATTTATAACATGGTGGTTTTTTCCATAAATACTCTGATTTTCAGATATCGTACTGCCTTGTACGCTGTTACTCTACTTAATAGCTTGCATCCAATGTTCTAGCCTGAAAACTGTATTCAAAACGATGAACTGGAAATACACCTGCACACACAGCACTGTAATCTGATGTTTCCTATACAAGGGGGGGTCTCATCCACCTAACATGTTGTGCTCTATCAACAATATCTGTTGATAGAGCCCTACCAACCTCCTCCCCGCTCCACACACGCTACTTTTCATTTCTCTGAAATGGTTACCTGCCTGCTCACCACTTTTGACTACTGGAGAGATGTAATCTAGCAAATACCCAGGTAAAGCACCGCTTTTGCTCTGCGGATCTTAGCAACCTAAATTGCCATTTGTGACTTTATCTTTCACGTCACTGATAGGAAAGATGATCTGTAACATGAACGCTAAAAAAAATTCATATGGCAACCCTATTCAAATGCCACTACAGTTCCTTTCTTTGCCTTCAACTTGCTGGGATAGCAGATCATACCTGGTGGATTTGCCATGCTACATTTCTTGACCTTGATGCATACGAGGTAAGCGTGGGCAGTAAGCATCAGAAGGACATTTTCCTGTATTTACTTACTCTCATGAACAACTTGTTGAGAAAATATTTTTACTCACTGTTACTAGGTGGCAAAAAAAGTCCATTAATATAACAAGGATTGCTATGATGGAAGGCACAACTGATCCTCACGCAGCCTAAAGGTTGTCTCTCCCAGAAACAGGAGATGTTGCTATACTTTTACTGCAGGAGAAAACAGTTTTCAGATATTGCAAGTACAACAATAAAAACAGACTAAATGGTGACATGGACAGGGGGATTGAGTGCACCCTCAGCCAATTGGTCGATGACACCAAGCTGTGTGGCACGGTTAACATGCTGGAGGGAAGGGACGCCATCTAGAGGGAGCTGGACAGGCTGGAGAGGTGGGCCCGTGCAAACCTCATGAAGTTCAACCAGGCCAAGTGCAAGGTCCTGCACCTGGGTCACAGCCATCCCAAGCACAAATCCAGACTGGGTGGAGAATGGCTGAAGAGCAGCTCCGAGGAGAAGGACTTGGGGGTGCTGGTGGACAAGAAGCTCAATATGAGCCAGCAATGTGAGCTCGCAGCCCAGAAAGCCAACTGCATCCTGGGCGGCATCAAAAGACAAGCGTCCAGCAGGTTGAAGGAGGTAATTCTCCCCCTCTGCTCCACTCTGCTGAGGCCCCATCTGGAGTACTGCGTCCAACTTTGGAGTCCTCAGTACAGGAAGGACAAGGACCTGTTGGAACGGGTCCAGCGGAGGGCCACCAAAATGATAAGGGGGCTGGAGCACCTCTGCTGTGAGCACAGGCTGAGAGAGTTGGGGGGGTTCAGCCTGGAGAAGAGAAGGCTCTGGGAAGACCTTATAGCAGCCTTCCAGTACCTGAAGGGGCTCCAGGAGAGATGGGGAGGGATTCTTTATGAGGGAGTGTAGCAATAGGACGAGGGGTAATGATTTTAAACTGAAAGAGGGGAAATTTAGATTAGATATTTGGAAGAAATTCCTTACTCTGAGGGCAGTGAGACACCGGCCCAGGTTGCCCAGTGCAGGTAAGTCTGTGCTGGGGAAGGAAATCGCGGCAAAGAAACGGCCAGGGGCTCGTTTTTGAGGCTTTTAAAGCCAGGAAAAGGGGCCAGCCCGAGCCGGTACCGGGCCCTTCTGGGGGGCGGGGACAGCTGAGGAGTCGAGGGCGGAGCCACCACCCCCGGCGGCAGGTGTGAACGAGCAGAGGGTGGGACCACTCTCCCCCCTCATAAAAGAAACCATTTGGGAGTGCAGTGACTGAGCAAATGAGCTGCAAGTGGGTGTTCTCTGGGTGTGACCTGAGGTATCACCCAGGTGCACCACAATGAGAGTGTACTTCCTGGGCTGGAGAAGGGGGCGGCCAAGCAGGGTGTGACACACCAGTCCAATCACAGCTGTCTGCACAGCAGTTCGTGCAGGATAGAGCTGAAAGACTGCTAACCCGGCTAGGTAGTGATGGTAACTACTCGCAAGATGACTGTGGTGTCCATGAGCTCCACAACCACCAGGTCTGATGCCGCCTCTCAGACGGAGCTCTTGTGGGAACATGCTACCACACAGACATCGGGCTGTAGGGTATGCCCTGCTCTTACGCCAGTGTCGGATGGCAATGATGGGCATACCTGTAGGAGATGTGCTCAGGTAGAGGATCTTCTCCAATTAGTCATGGAGCTCAGGGAGGAGGTAAGTAGGTTGAGGAGCATCAGGGAATGCAAGAGGGAGATAAATTCCTGGAGTAGAATCCTGCATCCCATGACAGAAACCCAGCAGGCAGATAGAACCCCTGCAACAGAGAGCTCCATATCCTCTCTCACCTCAACTGAAGGCGGTAACCTGGAGGACAGGGGGCAATGGCAGGAAGTTCCTGCGCGGCGCAACAGGCGCTGCACTCGAGACTGCCCGATGACTACCCCATCTTCCCAGGTGCCATTACTTAACAGGTACAGTGCTCTACAGAGGAACCTGGATGATGACGAGCACAATATTTCTCCTATTTCTCCTACCCTGGAGCCGTCAGCAAGGTCTAGTCAGACCTCCCCCTGCATCAAAACCTCTGCGGTAAAGAAGAAAAGACGGGTCCTTGTCATAGGTGACTCATTACTGAAGGGAAGAGAAGGCCCAATACGCAGGCCGGACCCGGTACATAGGGAGGTCTGCTGCCTCCCTGGGGCCCGGGTCAAGGATGTGAAGAGGATGCCTCCTTCCCTGGTATGGCCCTCAGACTACTATCCACTTTTGCTCTTTCAGGTAGGCAGCGACGAGGTAACAAGAAGAAGTCCAAGGGCAATGAAGAAAGATTTCAAGACCCTGGGACGCCTGGCCAAGGGATCAGGAGCACAAGTTGTGTTCTCGTCTATTCCCCCAGTTGCGGGGAATGATGAGGGGCTAAATAGAAGGAGCCAGCAGATCAATGCCTGGCTTCGAGCTTGGTGCTGCCGGCAGGACTTTGGGTTCTTTGATCATGGCCTGATCTACAAAACGCCTGGCCTGCTGGTAACAGGCAGGAATACCTTGACCTCTAGGGGAAAAAGGGTTCTAGGACAAGAGTTATCGGGGCTCATTGAGAGGGCTTTAAACTAGATTTGAAGGGGGGTGGGGATGGTACTGGGCTTGCTGGTGAGGTGCCAGGGTGTAGTTGCTCAGCGCTCGTGGGCCAGTGTGCCAGTATTTCTGAAAGCCAGAAGGCACAGCACATCTCAAGGGTCAAAACTACACACACAACTCCCTCTCTGAAATGCTTATACACCAATGCACGCAGCATGGGGAATAAGCAGGAAGAGCTGGAGGTCTGTGTGCGGTTGCGGGGCCGTGATCTCATTGCAATTACTGAGACGTGGTGGGACAACTCGCATGACTGGAATGCTGTCATGGATGGCTATGTCCTTTTCAGGAAAGACAGACCAGCAAGGCGTGGTGGTGGAATTGCACTCTATGTGAGAGAGCATTTGGAATGCATCGGGCTCTCACTAGGGGCGGATGAAGAGCGGGTCGAGAGCTTATGGGTGAGGATTAAGGGACAGGCAAATATGAGGGACACTGTTGTGGGTGTTTATTACAGGCCACCTGATCAGGATGGGGAAACTGATGAGGCTTTCTACAGACAGCTGAAGGTAGCCTCGCAATCGCAGGCCCTGGTTCTCATGGGGGACTTCGATCACCCCGATATCTGCTGGGAAGACCACACAGCCAGGCATGCACAGTCCAGGAGGCTCCTCCAGTGCATTGATGACAACTTTTTGACACAGGTGGTACAGGAGCCAACAAGGAGAGGAGCACTTCTAGACCTGGTACTGACAAACACAGAGGGACTGGTGGGGGACATTAAGGTTGGGGGCACCCTAGGTTGTAGTGATCATGAAATGATTGAGTTCAGGATCATGGGTACTACGCACAAAACAACAACAAGAAGTAAAATTACAACCTTGGATTTCAGGAGGGCTAACTTTGACCTCTTCAAGAAACTGCTTGGAGAGATCCCGTGGGCTAGGGCTCTGGAAGGCAAAGGGGCTCAAGAAAGCTGGTGGATATTCAAAGACCACTTCCTCCAAGCTCAGGATCGGTGCATCCCTAAGAGAAAGAAATCGGCCAAGGGACGCAGGAGACCTGCATGGTTGAGCAGGGAGCTTCAGAAAAAGCTCAAGTGGAAGAAGGAAGTTTATAATAAGTGGAAGAAGGGACTGACCCCTTGGGAGGATTACAAGAATGCCACCAGAGTGTGCAGGGATGAAACAAGGAAAGCCAAGGCCGCCTTGGAATTAGACCTGGCTAGGGACATCAAGCACAACAAAAAGAGCTTCTACAAGTATATTGGAAGCAAAAGGAAGACCAGAGAAGTTGTAGGCCCACTGCTGAATGAGGCAGGAGTCATGGTGACGGAGGATGTGGAGAAGGCAGAGTTACTGAATGCCTTCTTTGCTTCGGTCTTTTCTGCTCGGCCCAGCCCTCAGGAGTCCCAGGCATTGAATAAAGTAACAGGGAAAGAAGAAGACTTCCCTTGGGTTGAGGAGGAGCGAGTGAGGGACCAATTAGATCATCTAGATATTCACAAGTCCATGGGCCCTGATGGGATGCACCCGAGAGGGCTGAGGGAGCTGGCAGAAGTCATTGCTGGGCCGCTCTCCATCGTCTTTGAAAAGTCCTGGAGAACAGGCGAGGTGCCTGGGGACTGGAGGAAAGCCAATGTCACTCCAGTCTTCAAGAAAGGGCAAGAAGGAAGAGCCGGGGAACTACAGGCCGGTCAGCCTCACCTCCATCCCTGGAAAGATGATGGAACAGCTCGTTCTGGGTGTCATCTCAAGGCACGTGGAGGAAAGGAAAGCTATCAGAAGTACTCAGCATGGATTCTCCAAGGGGAAATCATGTCTGACTAATCTGATAGCCTTCTACGATGGCATGACTAGATGGATAGATGAGGGGAGGGCGGTAGATGTGGTCTACCTTGACTTAGGCAAGGCGTTTGACACGGTCTCCCACAGCATCCTCATAGGGAAGCTTAGGAAGTGTGGGTTAGATGAATGGACAGTGGGGTGGATAGAAAACTGGTTGAAAGACAGAGCTCAGAGGGTTGTGATTAGGGGCACAGAGTCTAGTTGGAGACCAGTGACGAGTGGTGTTCCCCAGGGGTCAGTACTGGGTCCAGTCCTGTTCAATATATTCATCAATGACCTGGATGAGGGGATAGAGTGCACCCTCAGCAAGTTTGCTGATGACACCAAGCTGGGTGGGGTGGCTGACACACCGGAAGGCTGTGCCACCATACAGAGAGACCTGGACAGGTTGGAGATCTGGGCAGAGAGAAACCTTATGAAGTTCAACAAGGGCAAGTGTAGGGTGCTGCACCTGGGGAGGAACAACCCCATGCACCAGTACAGGTTGGGTGCTGACCTGCTGGAGAGCAGCTCTGTGAAAAGAGACCTGGGAGTCCTGGTGGACAACAGGATGACCATGAGTCAGCAATGTGCCCTTGTGGCCAAGAAGGCCAATGGCATCCTGGGGTGCATCAAGAAGAGCGTGGCCAGCAGGTCAAGGGAGGTCATCCTCCCCCTCTACTCTGCCTTGGTGAGGCCGCACCTGGAGTACTGTGTCCAGTTCTGGGCTCCCCGGTTCAAGAGGGACAGGGAACTGCTGGAAAGGGTGCAGCAGAGAGCTACCAAGATGATTAGGGGACTGGAACACCTCTCTTATGAGGAAAGGCTGAGGGATTTGGGTCTCTTCAGTCTGGAAAAAAGACGGCAGAGGGGGGACCTTATCAACACTTATAAATACTTAGAGGGTGGGTGTCAGGAGGATGGGGCCAGGCTCTTTTCAGTGGTGCCCGGGGACAGGACAAGAGGCAATGGGCACAAACTTGAACATAGGAAGTTCCATCTAAACATGAGGAGGAACTTCTTTACCCTGAGGGTGGCAGAGCACTGGAACAGGCTGCCCAGAGAGGTGGTGGAGTCTCCAACTCTGGAGACATTCAAAACCCACCTGGACGCGTTCCTGTGCCACCTGCTCTGGGTGACCCTGCTCTGGCAGGGGGGTTGGACTAGATAATCTCCAGAGGTCCCTTCCAACCCTGTGATTCTATGATTCTATGATTCAGTAGTCCAGGTATAACAGTACAGCAACAAATATAAACTGGGGTTTATATCCTGGATATGAAAGACATCCCGGCTGAGAGCTGTAAATGCCAGTTTGCCGGTTATTTCTTAATGAGTTTTGGAGTAATGTTTTAGAGGAAAACAAAGTCACACTTGAAAATATTTGAATAGTTGAAGGCAAGTTTCACCCAGTTCCAGACATTATCAGACGGGTCGAGGAGCAGCATCTGAAAAACACGCTGCTTTTGGACCATAGTCAGTATGACTGGGCCATCCTCTGAGACATGGTGGGGTCTGGAGCCAAAGCCCATCGCCCAGGCATTAACACCTAAATCCCTAGTGCTGAGATGGAGGCAATAACAAAGAGCCCTACACTCACCCCTGGATCTTCACCAGGTGGAATATAAATATTTCTTTGAAGAATAAACCCATTTTGAAGGGCTCTGTTTTAGATAACTGATTTTGCAGAAAGTCAGGTAGTCGCTGTAAGCAGAAATTACAAACATGGTCTATTTATTCAGAATCAATATAATGTCAGTTGAATAAGAAAGTCATGAGTGATCTTTATGCATGGTTTTTAACTTGTGTGTTCCTTAATATCTGAGCCCAGTTCATGGGAGAAATTTTCCATAGTTTAGATGACCGTTAGCTCTTCTCACTGCTTCCAAAAATCAGATATTTGACCTACAGATGCTGCCATAACCAGGCAGCATGACATACCAACTTCTAACTTTACATAATAAACCTCCCTTTCAATACGGATATATCAAGTACATCAAGGATACAAATCACTCTAAAATCTACAGCACTTAGCTTTGCGTCGGGGGGATAAAAATGGAAATAGTGGTCATTCCCAGTTGCAGCCATTTTCAGCTCTTGTGCCTCACCTCTTGCTTCCAACCTCCACTCGCTTAATACCAACAGAACATACATTAAAATGTTAAAGCTATCAACATTGAGGCAAATTGTATTCTTATCCAGTAGTTTTCTTTCAAAAAGTACACCTTCAGAACCTTAGCTCTGCTTCTTTTTTCAAACAAAACTCCAACTGGCAGTGAAATACACTCAAACGAAGGAGGTGGTACCTGCTCCGGGCTTGTTGAACCGACGAGGGCAGTTGCCAGCCACTATAGGTTCCATGGCTGCCAGCCGCTCCTCCAGCTTGTGAGATCAGCGACATGGTGCTTTGGGACCTGTCCGGCTTGAATATCTTCCTTTGTCTCCATCGCTTCAGAATGTAGTACGGAAATTCTGACCCTTTCAAAGAATCTCCCATTCTGCCGCTTCCTTGATGTAAAATGGAAAAAACCAAATGGCGGGGCTTAGATAGTACCCAGCTTCTTTCCATGGGAACTGTGGTCTTTGATAACACAAAGACAGGCCTTGTTCTTTGACTGTTTTTTAACCAAAATCCTTGTGCCCAGTGTGTTTCTTACTGTGCCTCTGTCTTTGGATGGAGAAACGTGCTGCTTCCTGTTAGTACACTGTTCACCGTTAACTGCTCACATGGGTCACCCTCGTTACACGGGTTTCCTTGCTTTTTCTTGCTTCCATGATGTCCACTGCCACAGCTCAAGCAGAAAGAACAGTCTACACTTGTGTCCCTAATTAACACCTCCCTTCTCATTCAGGTCCCAGGCTGCCCTGAACAAAAATAGGGGGGAAATTAAGTTTCAGTCCTGGAAAACAGTCAAGCATACTGTTATCCCCGGGACATGGGGTCGCGGGTACAACACTGAGTGACATCAGTGACTTGGAGATGAACACTTCGGAGCACTGATAGACCAAAACCTGGGAACTTAGGAGTAAAGCAGAAAAGGAAGCACAGAAAGGAAAAGGAGACGCAACCTTAAAATAGAAGGATGCCATCCCTCAAAGAGTACTAAGGGTACAGATGAAGCCAAAGAGAAGGGAGGCAGATACAAGACAGAATTCAAGAGAGAGGACTAGAAGGTCATGTGACTGGTGGTTCCTTGGGGAAAAAAAAGAACAAAACCCACAACCACTGGACTGGATGGACTAATCACCTGTACTGTACGCCATGGGTCTGCCAGTGGGAAGGGTTGCAGACGTGTACATGAAAAGCAGGTGCCAGCGACTCCATGGGCACAAACAGTACGAGGCTGGCTCAGTGGTGGTGACACCCAAGCTGGGGAAGAAGTATGAAGGCATTGAAATGACTCGAAGTCTTCTCGTCTCACTAGGAGCCTATCAGCTTGCCTGTAACTCGAGTATCAGCGGATGGCCCGAAGACTAACTGCAAAGGAAAATACCGCATGCCTGACCACTTGGACTTTGGCACTGGAATAAAGTGATTTCGACAGGGATGACTTCAACTAAGTGCAGAATGAAACTGCTAACTGGGATCAAGGTGGAGAGCACTGGCAAGAGCTGTGAACAGACAAACGATGTGAAAAGGCTCCCACAGTTGCGTAAGCCCAACAACTGACTGGGGCACACAGGGGAGGGAAAGCTCAGGAAAGCGTGGGTAACGACTGCCAGTGGGCACGAGCAGCCAGAGTAGGAAAGTGCTAACGCTGCCAAGAGCTATGCAAACGAGGGCTCTTTGTAGCTGTACAGCTGTGCCTAAATGAGGTAGGTATGGTCAGGAAGAATGAATTCTGTATTTGGTTTGCGTGGCAAGGTTTTGGTAGTGTGGGGGCTCCAGGAGTGGCTTCTGTGAGAAGCTGCTTAAGCTTCCCCCATGTCTGATAGAGCTCCAGGACGGACCCACTGCTGGCCAAGGCTGAGCCCATCAGCAACAGTGGTAGTGCCGCTGTGACATTATATTTAAGAAGGGGAAAAAACTGTTAGGCCACAGCAGCTGGAGAGAAGATTGAGAAAACGTGAGAGAAGCAGCCCTGCAGACAGTAAGGGACCCCACGCTGGAGCAGGGGAAGGCTGTGAGGATGAAGGAGTGGCAGAGACAAGGTGTGACGAACTGCACTTTAGTGCATCAGGCTGGTTTACCCCTGCAGAGCTGCAACTGTCTGTAAGCAAGTTTGTCATTAGAGAATTTGCTGTAGGTAAAATAAAGGCTAAGGATGCTTGGAGAAAAGTAGAGATGCCCTCACTGGAGAGCTTACTTTCACTGTGGAAAAGTCATCCATTTCCTCTGATGTTCATGACTCAGTTACTGGACTGTATTAGTTTTAGTTTAGGTGGTTGTTCAAGATGGGATTATGAGATGTAAATGTATGCATGAATGCTGTTCCAACCACTTTCCCTTGACACTGTGAATTGATATTGCAGGCATCATGAGGTGGTTTGTACTCTAATGGGTAGAGAGCTCCGTTAATAAAAATACACTTAATACACAGTCTTCACGTTAGCCTTTTTCGGCTCATTTATGATTGTCTTTAGGCCATTTGATTCTCTGAAGAAGATTCCAAAACATCCATTGCCTTTTCAGCTGATGCAGGAACCTTCTATAAATCAGGTCTCTAAGAAGGAGGAACGACGCCGAGGTAATTATTTCATTCTATAGTTACCCAGCCATAGCAAGCCTGTCTCTGTAAATTTCAGCAGACTTCGGCTGAAGGGTCAGTGCTGAAGGGACATAAACCATTAAGGTCAGTAATCTCCCCCTTCAGAAAGGAAAGGTGAGCAGCACTGATGGTGCTAAAGGATCGGGCTACAATTTACGACTCAGAATTTTTAGCTGATTCATGATGGGCTTAGTGTAGGTTTTGTGTGTGTTATTTAAGACTGGTGGTCAGAAAAATAAGAGCATGTGTGATCTCTAGAGAGCGAAAATCACAGCAATTACACGACCGGGCCGCAGCGGGAGCAGAGGCTGCAGCGCCCGACACAAGATGGCCGCCAGGAGCCCGGTGCCGGGACTACAGCTCCCAGCGTGCCCCGGGGTGCCCCTTCCCGCCCTCTGACCCCCGCAGGAACCAGGGCCGCCTCCCCCGGGCTGCCCCGGCCCAGGGCCAGGCCCCGGAGCCCCGGTGGAGCCGGGAGGAGGAGGGTGGAGAGGGAGAGAGCGGTGGAGAGGAGTGGGAAGGGACAGAGGGACAACGGGGAGAGCAGGGGGGAGCCGGGCAGGGAGTGGAGGGAGGAGAAATCCCGGTGAGGAGCAGGGGGAGAGCGGGAAAGAGATGGAGGGCAGGGGACAGCGTCAGGACGAGGAGGCGGAGAAGGACGGAACAGCGACGGCCTCCAGGGCTGAGGTGGAAGAAGAGCAAAAGGGGACGGGGAGTGGGATGGAGGCCCAGAGGGAAGAGGGTGAGCTGGTTCTCTTGGAGGCCACCACAGCAGCCTTCCTCTGTCCCTGGTTTTGGTGAGATATGGAGCAGTGCAGAGATGTTTCTCGGGCATCCAGGCCTGAGGAGGGTTTCCCAGTGCCCCCGTGAGAGATCTTGCTCCCAGGAAGCACCTCGCCATAATGCCGAGGCCGTATCCGCCCCCCTGGAGCTGGGTACAGCTGCTCTGAGGGGTCTCACAGGGAGGACAGGGTCATCTGACACAGAAGTGATGAGCTGAAGCCCGGTGGCCATGGCTGGCCAGTTCAAAGTCTCCGAGAGCCTCAGCCTTTCTCCCCAGGAGTGTTTAACCCAGGTTTTACTGTTATGTACAGGGTCGGGGTGTGTTGGCCCTGGCTTCCAGGGGTTACGTTATTTTTACGTTATCTCATGTTCTGCATGGTCTTTTTTTGTGGAGAGTCCTCTTTTTCAGCTTGTTTACCATTTTAGGGCTTAGACAGGGGTCTTTGTTTTGTGTACAATGTTTTGTCTGTTGTTTTTTTTTTTTCTGTTTTGATGGATTGTGTTGTGTTTTCTGTCTTGAAATCATCATTTCTGGTCCAGTGTGTCTACTGCAGGTGGGGCAGTGCCACTTCTGGTGCAGTCCGACTCGTTTCTGACTTCTGGCCCATAAGCACTAGTTTTTACACAGTTGATTTCCATGCTCTACAGGGTATGATTACCTCAGTAAACTGCTGATTTTATCCCCCTGGAAGCTCTGGGGCCATCCTATCTATGGGCCAGGCTGGATTGAAAACCCAACAAACAACCTGAAAAAAAGGTTTAAACGATTCCTGTATTCACTGGAAGATTGCAAAGTTTAGTGAAGATTTCTTCCCTTTTGGCTATGTAAGTTATCCAGTTGGAAGAATGCCTCTAATCTAACACAGTATATGTCAGTGATCCTTCTCCAATTTTTTTGATGTCACTCTTAACTTTACTTTGAGAGAGCTTTAAACCAGAATCAGTGCTGGATGGGGATACCAACAGGATTGCAGTAGGTAAGCCAAGGGCTGTCAGGGATCGTGGGAGGGTGGCAGTGCTAGTGGGAACATTTATGCTGTTCCTGGGAGCACAGAGGGCTCAGGAGCGTATCTGAAATGCTTGTACACCAACGCACGCAGTATGAGAAACGAGCAGGGTGAACTGGAAGTATTTGTCGGCTCCCAGAGCTATGATATTTGTTTTAGTGAGACTTGGTGGAATGAGTTCCACAACTGGGGTGCTGTGACAGAGGGCTACAGGCTGTTCAGGAAGGCTGGAAAGGGCAGGCGAGGTGGAGGTGTTGCAGTGGACGTAAGGGAGAGGTTTGGTCATACAGCCCTTACAGTCAGTGATGATGTAGTTGACAGCCTCTGGATAAGGATTTGAGGAATGGAAAACAAAAGAGATGTTGTAATGGGTGTCTACTACTGATCACCCAGCCAGGATGTAAGCACTGATGAGTTATTCTGTTGGCAATGAGGAGAAATTTCTGGATCAGTAGCCCTTGTCCTTATGGGAGATTTCAACTTTCCAGATATCAACTGGGAATATCATACTGCTGTGACAATCAAGTCTTGGAAATTCTTGAAGTTTGTAGGAGATACCTTGTCACAGGTACTCAGTGAGCCAACTAGGAAAGATGCCCTCCTAGACTTGCTAGTTGTGAATGGAGAAGGACTCATGGGGGATGTGATGGTAAGTGGTTGCCTTGTCCACAGTGATCATGAAATGGTTGAATTTAAAATTTTCAGCGTAATAAGACTGGACTTCAGGAGAGCAAACTTTAAGCTATTCAGGGAGCTGGAAATCTGCTTCTGAGGGCTTAGGAGTCCGTGAGTGCTGGTCAGTCTTTGACAACTACCTTTTAGAAGCACAGGAACAGGCAATTCCACTGTGCCGTTAAGTCAAGCAATCGGGGCAGAAGACCAGCTCGGCTGAACAGAGAACTCATGGAGCTCAAGAAGAAAAAGAAACTTTATGGTCTCTGTAAGCAAGGTCAGGTTTCGTGGGAAGATTACCAAGCTGTGGTTCGTATATGCAGGGAGAAGACATGAAAAGCCAAAGCTCAATTAGAGTTGAAACTGGCCAGTGTTGTTTCAGATAACAAGGAGGTCTTTCTTAAGTATGTTAATAGCAAGAGGAGGTCTAAAGGAAATATTGGACTGATACTTGTTGAAGATGGTCTAACAGGGATGAAGAAAAAGCAGAGGCATTCAATACATTTTTTGCCTCAGTCTTTAATAGTACTTGATAGACCTCGGGCTGCCCAGTCCCGTGAGTCGGAGGGACAGGAGTTGTGGGAACAGTGACTTTCCATTTGTGGATGCTGAAATTGTCAGGGATCAGCTGTATCAGATTAATGTTCACAAGTCCATGGGGCCTGATGGGATTCATCCCAAGAGCACTGAAGGAGTTAGTGGATCTCATGGCAGGACCCCTCTCAATCATCTACCAACAGTCTGGGGAGTCTGGGGAGGTCCCCGCTGACTGGAAGCTAGCCGCTGTTATTTCGGTCTGCAAAAAGGGGCATGAGAGAAGACCCAGAGAACTACGTACCTGTGAGCCTAACCTCAGTCTCTGGAAAAATTACGGAGAAGATTATACTGGATACTAGTGAAAGGCATTTAAAGAATAATGCAATCATCAGGCACAGTCAACATGGGTTCACAAAGAGAAAGTGCTGCCTAAGTAATTTGATATCCTTCTATGATAAGGTCACCCCACCTCATGGATGAAGGGAAGACAGTGGATGTAGTTTTTCTGGATTTTAGTAAGGTTTTTGGTACTGTTCCTCACAGCATCCTTCTGGACAAGTTGTCCAGCTGCAGGATGAGTGGGTTCATGGTGTGCTGGGTGAAGAACTGGCTGGGCGGCAGAGCTCAAAGGGTTGTAAAATTCGTTATATAACGAGAGATCTGACATCCAGAGCAGAGCCCTAGCTTCCAGCGTGTTTGTTTTCAGTTCTGAAAATTCCTTAACTTTTGAACTAATTTCTGGGAACTGTTATAATTAAGTGTAGAATGTTGTCTAACACTGGCTGGTCCTAATAGCTTATCTAATTAATGCAATCAACTTTAAAAGTCCCATAGGTTGCACTTCTATAAATATGATTATTATGACACTGTTGCAGGTAGGATTCAGATTTAGGATCTAGTTGTTTCTTGACAATAAAGGACATATTTCAGGTGGGACCGGAATTGATCCTGAGATTTGATGCTTTTTTTAAAAGTTGTAACAGTTTCTTTTGGGGGAAAACTTTTCACTGTGTTAAGTGGTAAGCTGCAGCATTATCCTATTACTTGAAAACCTAATTAAGCCATATCCTACAGGTACTTCCACTATTTTGGGACAAAAAGAGTAAATAATCGAAAGTATACTAGTTCTGTTTTGGAGATCCTTCGTAATTAGAGAGAGACGTGACTCGGCTTAGTAATACCCATTTTCAGACTTCATTTCAATTAGGACACTTCATCAAGGGCATGTTAAGTAAGATGACACATAAATAATAAAGGTGAGAATGCATGATCATATGAGTTAGCTTTATTTCGTCTGTGCTATAAAAGTATACACCCAGCTATATAAAATTATACAAAATGAAAAATCATTTATCTCCAAAAATACCATTAGTTTGACTGAAATGCTATAACTTTATTTTCATTTCTTTGTCCTTGGATTTTCTCAAATTGAGGTAAAAATAACTAGGGATGTAAGAACAGACATCCAGCACGCTGGCCCCAAGCCCATAATTAAGAAGTATGATAGCACGAGATAGCAAGAACAAATTACACGTTCTTATTGATCTGGAACTTTGCATACTTAGCACATTTTAAGAGTTTCTCAACTCTTAGGATAAGTCCAAGGTTTCGACTTCACCTGACACCCGTGTATTACCTTAATTACTGTTCTGAACTAAAATATAACATTGCAAAGCAGTTGAGAGAGGTAAAACTCAATTTTATTTTGGCTGGCGTATATAAATACTGACCATAATGTGTTGACTAATCCAGTTCTGCTCTTTTAGGTATGTGCTGAACTCTTACAACTTTAGTAGACTTGTATCGTTCTGAGATAAAAACAGAAAAATAAATCAGTATTATGTAACTGCCCCAGAATTTATTTTTGTATCAATACTGACGATAGATCAACAGAAATGTTGCCTGGACTGTCCACTTGAACACTAAACCCTTCAGAAAACTGCTTTAATCTCTCTTCTAAGACAGTATTTTTTTTTCACTTTTTCACTGTAATTATATTTCAGATCCTCAGTTTCTTCAAAAAAGTTTTGAAGAAAAGAAAGCAAAGTTTTCTAGTTCCCAGCTTTTTTGTTTCTTCATAATGAAAAGAATGAAGGAGTACCACCTTTATCCAGAACTTAGGAAATACACACCAACAACAGCTTTTTTTGCATTTTTCTTAAGAGGCTGAATGATGAGAGAATAAGCATGTTCTCTAGAGACACAAAAATTAAAAAATTTACCCATGAACAGCATATTCACTAACAACAAAATAGACTTCATGAACATAATGTTTAGAAATTTACTTTGTCATTAAGTATTAGTTTAGATATTGAAAAGCTTGCTCTAGCTAACCATAATTGTTCTCATTATCTTGCCTAGGATGATTCATGCAACTCACCTTTAATTGCTGTTTTTCCAACTCTGAGGCTTTCAGCTGTGTCTGGAGGCCAGTGACTTCTGTCATCAACTTGTCTTTTTCATCCTTTCAGTATGTCCTGCAAAAATGATGATAATTTGTTATGAAATTTAAGGTAATGAAAATCAATGATGTGAATAATCTTCTTGCAGCAAATCTGCATCTCCTGAAAGCTAGAACAGTTAAAGTGTCTAAACCCAATTGGGATCAACAACCAGCAAAAGTTCAAGTCATCTGGGCTTTTCTTTAGTTCTTGTACAAATTAGGTGGTGGTGTCTAGTTCCTGTGATTGAATGCAGTACTCCGATGGCCAGTCTGAGAAATACAACATGTACAGTTTCTCTGAATTAAACGCAGGGAATTTGGATATAACACAATACGAGGATCTTGTTAATTATATGAATAATTTCAAGAGGGTTAGTTTCTTCTCTGCCCCAGGGAGAACTGGGCAGAGAAGAACCTCATGAGGTTCAACAAGGACAAGTGTAGGGTCCTGCACCTGGGGAGGAAGAATGTCAGGCACCAGTATAGGTTAGGGGTGGACCTGCTGGAAAGCAGCTCTGAAGAAAAGGATCTGGGGGTCTTGGTAGACAGTAAATTATCCATGAGCCAGCAATGTGCCCTTGTCACCAAGAAGGCCAGTGGAATTGTGGGCTGCACAGGGAAGAGTGTGGCCAGCAGGTCAAGGGAGGTCATTCTCCCCCTCTGCTCTGCACTGGTGAGGCCACAACTGGAATACTGTGTCCAGTTCTGGGCTCCCCAGTTCAAGAGAGACAGGGAACTACTGGAGAGAGTCCGGTGTAGGGCAACAAAGATGACTGAGGGATTGGAGCATCTCCCTTAGGAGAAAAGGCTGAGAGAGCTGGGACTCTTTAGCCTGGAGAAGAGAAGGCTGAGGGGAGACCTTATTAATGTTCACAAGTGTGTAGAGGGTGGGTTTAAGGAGGATGGAGCCAGACACTTTTCAGTGGTTCCCAGTAACAGGACGAGGGGTAACAGGCACAAGCTGGAACATAGGAAGTTCCGATCAAATATGAGAAAAAAACTTCTGTACGGTGAGAGTGACAGTGCACTGGAACAGGCTGCCCAGGGAGGTTCTGGAGTCCCCTTCTCTGTAGATTTTCAAGACTTGTTTGGATGCAGTCCTGAGTAACATGCTCCAGGCAATCCTGCTTTGGCAGGATTAGTTGGTTGGACTAGATGATCTCTAGAGGTCCCTTCCAACTCTGAAAATTCTGTGATTCCGTGATTCCAAGCCATCAGGGAAAAAAGACAGCCTGGCTGAACAGAAAGATACGGTTACAACTCAGGGAAAAAAGGAGAGTTTATGGTCTTTGGTAGAAGGCTACTCAGGAAGGCTACAAGGATGTTGTAAGGCTATGTAGGGAGAAAATTAGACAGGCTAAAGCCCAACGAGAACTTAAGCTGAATTTGGATGTTAAGAACAATAAGAAAAGTCCCTATAAACACACTAGTAACAAAAGGAGGACTCGGGAGAATCTCCATCCTTTATCCGATGAAGGCAGTAACATAGTGACAAAGGATGAGGAAAAGGCTGAGGTACTTAGTGCCGCCTTTGACTCCTTCTTTAGTAGTAGAGTGGGTTGTTCCCTGAGTACCCAGACCCCTGAGCTTGTAGACAGGGGCAGGGAGCAGAATGAAGCTGCCATAATCCAAAGGGAGATGGTGAGGGACCTGCTCCAACAGCTAGACATACACAAGTCTATGGGGCTAGGTGGCCTCCACACGAGGGTACTGAAGGAGCTGGCAGAAGTACTCACCGAGCCACTTTCCATCATTTACCAGCAATCCTGGTGAACCGTGGAGGTCCCAGTTGACTGGAGGTTAGAAAATGTGATGCCCATCCACAAGAAAGGACGGAAGGAAGATTTGGGGAAGTACAGGCCTGTCAGTCTGACCTCAGTGCCTGGGAAGGCCATGGAACAGATCATGCTGAGTGCCATTATGTGGCACATGAAGGACAACCAGGTGATCAGGCCCAGTCAGCATGGGTTCATGAAAGGCAGGTCCTGCCTGACAAACCTGATCTCCTTCTATGTCAGGGTGACCCGCTTGGTGGATGAAGGAAAGGCTGTGGATGTTGTTTCCCTGGAGGCTAATAAAGCCTTTGACACTGTTTCCCACAGCATTCTCCTGGAGAAACTGGCTGCCCATGGCTTGGACAGGTGTATGCTTTGCTGGGTAAAAACCAGGGCGATGGCCAGGCCCAACGAGTGGTGGTGAATGGAATTCAATCCAGTTGGCAGCTGGTCACAAGTGGTGTTCCCCAGGGCTCGGTATCGGGCCAGTTCTCTTTAATGTCTTTATCAATGATTTGGACGAGGGGATTGAGTGCACCCTCAGTAAGTGTGCAGACGACACCAAGTTGGGTGGGATTGTCGACCTGCTTGAGGGTAGGATGGCTCCAGAGGCAGATCTGGGCAGGCTGTACCGATGGGCCGAGGCTAATGGTATGAGGCTCCTCAAGGCCAAGTGCCAGGTCCCGCACCTGGGTCACAACAACCCCATGCAGCGATACAGGCTGGGGGAAGAGTGTCTGGAGAGCTGCCTGGCAAAAAAGGACCTGGGGGGTGTCAGTTGACAGCTGGCTGGATGTGAGCCAGCAGCATGCCCAGCGTGGCTGAGAAGGACAATAGCATCCTGGCCTGTATCAGGAATAACGTGGCCGGCAGGACTCGAGAGGCTGAGGGCCCTGGGCTCAGTGGTGCAGAGACTGAGGACAGTACAGGAGTAGCCTGAGTGTGCTTGAGGGCTGCTGGTGGAGCCGGTGGAGCTTTCCTTTGTAGTGGAAAACAGCATGAGAAAGAAATAATGCCCCAACATGCAGCTGGGGAGGTGCAGACTGGACACCAGGAGAAAGAAATGTCACTCCAAGGGCAGTGCTGTGGTGCAACACGCCACCCAGAAAGAGTCTGGATCAGCCCAAGGCTTTGTGTTTCAGGGAAGAGCCAGGGAGGATGGAGAGATCTCAGCAAAGGAAGGTGACAGCAAGGTGGGGCAGCCGGGTGGATGACTGCAGCCTGCAGGGAAAGAGGCAGAGGTGATGGCACACCATAGGACAGCCTGTGGTGGAGATGACACAGGGATGCAGCAAAGCTGAAAGGCCCCTAACAGAGTCAACCTTTTCATGTCTTGGGCTA
This sequence comes from Rissa tridactyla, assembly GCF_028500815.1. Lineage (NCBI taxonomy): Eukaryota > Metazoa > Chordata > Aves > Charadriiformes > Laridae > Rissa > Rissa tridactyla. Next base: position 1,751,572 of record NC_071490.1, on the reverse strand, counting down.
TGGCTGTTGTCTCTGCCACTGATGCCTACGAGGAGTCAAGTTATCCTTCCAGCACTGGGGTCTCATTGCCTCCTCGTCCATACTTCAGAGCCTGGGAGGTGTCGTACCATAGTCGCCGAGGAGACCAGCTCCAGTACAGGTAAGGCCTCACTGGGGAAGGGGACTGCGGCAGGTAAGGCCGGCAAAAAGGCTCTTTTGAGGGCTTTCGTGGCTGGGAAAAGCGGCTGCCTCGTGCCGGAACCGGCAGCTCAGGGACGGGCTGCTGATGCGGCGGGGGTGCAGACAACGACACACGCGGCAGTTCTAAACGGACTGTCCCGGAGCGCAGCGGCCGGCCGCTGCACACCCAGCACACAGGCAGCTGGTGGGTGTCACCGCGGCGAGAGCGGTCGTACAGGACGCAGCTCTTTGAACAGTAAGTCACTGGAAACCTCTCGACCTGACCAGGACGTCATGGTAAGAACTCGGCAGAAGGCCATGCTACCCCTGAGCTCTGCACCGAGCAGCTCCGATGTGGCCACTCAGACAGAGCTTGCGTGGGAACATGCTGCCACCCAGGTGTCAGGCTGCAGGGTGTGCCCTGCTCTTGCGCCGGTGTTGAATGGCAGTGGTGAGCAGACCTGTGGGAGGTGTGCCCAGGTAGAGGAACTCCTTCACCTCCTGATGGAGCTCCGTGAGGAGGTAAGTCGTTTGAGAAGTATAAGGGATTGTGAACAGGAGATAGATAACTGGAGTCGCATCCTGCCTTCCCTGAAAGAAGCACCTCAGGCAGACAGAGCTCCACATACAGAGCACTCCCCACCCTCTAGCAGCGTGGCTGAATGTGGAGATTGAGAGGACAGGGGCCAGTGGCAACAAGTCCCTGTCCGGCGTGGCAGGCGTGCCAGGCGTGCCACCCAGGTAACCCCCACACCATCCCAGGTGCCCTTGCAGAACAGATATGATGTTCTGCAAAGGGAACCGGAGGATGAGAAGGACAACAGCTTGCTGAACTTGGAGTTGTCACTGAGGCCAAGACGGATTACGCCTCGTATAACAACATCCTCAGTTATGAAAGAAAGACGAGTCCATGTAGTGGGGGACTCGATTCTGAAGGGAGGGGAAGGTCCCATATGTAGACCAGACCCAATCTGTAGGGAAGTCAGCTGTCTCCCTGGGGCCAAAGTTAAGGATGTCCAGCAGAAACTCCCTACCCTAGTTAGGCCTACTGACTACTACCCTTTATTGATTTTTCAGTTAGGCAATGATGAAATTTCAGGAAGAAGCCTGAGGGCAATGAAGAAAGACTTCAGGGTCCTGGGACGGATGGTGAGGGGATCAGGAGAACAAGTAGTGTTTGCTTCTATGCCAGCAGTTGCGAAGATTGATGAGAAGATTAACAGGAAATGCCAGCTGTTCAATGCCTGGCTCAGAGACTGGTGTCATCGGCAGGACTTTGGGTTCTTTGATTATGGGCTGCTTTTCAGGACGCCAGGCCTGCTGGCAACAGATGGCAAAAGCCTGTCTCAGAGGGGGAAAAGGGTTTTAGGGCAGGAGTTGGCGGGGCTCATTGACAGGGCTTTAAACTAGATTCGAAGGGGGATGGGGATAGATCCAAGCTTGCTACAAAAAGCCTGAAGGTGGCATGCTGGCACTAGACTTGGAAAAGATAGGGGGCGTAACCAGGCTCCTTAGGAATAAGTCTGGGGGTGGCATACAGTAATGCACGTAGCATGGGCAACAAACAGGAGGAGCTGGAAGCCATTGTGCAGCATCATAATGTGTACATTATGATGTAGTCGCCATCACAGAAACGTGGTGGGATGACTCACATAGCTGTAGTGCTGCCATGGATGCCTATAGGCTCTTCAGGAAGGATAGGCAAGCAAGGAGAGGCGGGGGGGTGGCCCTGTATGTTAAGGAGTGTTATGAATGCTTTGAACTAAATGATGGTGATAATGAGACTGAGTGTTTCTGGGTAAGAATCAGGGGCAGGGCTAACAAGGCAGATATCGTAGTAGGAGTCTGTTATAGACCGCCCAATCGGGATGAGGAGGCAGATGAAATATTCTATAAATGGCTGGGCGAAGTCTCAAGATCGCGAGCTCTTGTCCTTGTGGGGGACTTCAATTTGCCGGACATCTGCTGGGAATACAATAGAGCAGGGAGGGAACAGTCTAGAAGGTTCCTGGAATGTACTGGGGATAACTTCCTGACACAGCTGGTGAGAGAGCCAACTAGGGAAGGTGCCCTGCTGGATCTGTGGTTTGTAAGCAGGGAAGGTCTTGTGGGGGATGTGAGGGTTGGAGGCTGTCTTGGGAACAGTGACCATGAAATGATAAGAGTTTTCGATTCTGCGAGAAGCAAGGAGAGGGGTCAGCAGAACTGCTACCTTGGACTTCCAGAGGGCGGACTTTGGGCTTTTCAGGAGCCTGGTTGACAAAGTCCCCTGGGAGGCCTCCAGGGCAAAGGAGCCCAGGAGGCCTGGATGATTTTCAAGAAGGAAGTCTTAAAGGCACAGGAGCAGGCTGTCCCCATGTGCCAGAAGACAAGCCGTCGGGGAAAAAGGCCGGCCTGGCTAAACAGGGAGCTAGTGTTGCAACTTAGGGAAAAAAAGAGGATCTATGGCCTCTGGAAGGAAGGGCAGGCCACTCAAGAGGACTACAAAGAGGTAGTGAAGCTATGTAGGGAAAAAATCAGGAGGGCCACAGCCCAGCTAGGACTAAACCTGGCTTCTGTTGTCAAGGACAACAAAAAAAGTTTCTATAAATATATTAGCAAGAAGAAGAGGACTAAGGATTATGTCTGTCCTCTAGTAGATGGGGCCGCCAACATAGTGACCAAGGATGAGGAAAAGGCTGAGGTACTTAATGCAGTCTTTGCCTCAGTCTTCAGCAGTAGGACCAGTTGCTCCCTGAGCACCCAGACCCCTGAGCTAGAAGACAGGGATGGGGAGCAGAATGAAGCCCCTGTAATCCAAAGGGAAACGGTGAGGGACCTGCTTCAGCACCTGGAGGTGCACAAATCTATGGGGCCGGATGGGATCCACCCAAGGGTATTGAAAGAGCTGGCAGAAGTGCTCGCCAGGCCACTTTGCATCATTTATGAGCAGTCCTGGACAACCGGGGAGGTCCCAGCTGACTGGAGGTTAGCAAATGTGACACCCATCCACAAGAAGGGCCGGAAGGAGGATCCGGGGAACTACAGGCCAGTCAGTCTGACCTCGGTGCCTGGGAAGGTCATGGAACAGATCCTCCTCAGTGCCATTACGCGGCACATGCAGGAGAACAGGGTGATCAGGCCCAGTCAGCATGGGTTTGTGAAGGGTAGGTCATGCCTATCAAACCTAATATCCTTCTATGATAAGGTGACCCACTTAGTGGATGAGGGAAAAGCTGTGGATGTTATCTACTTGGATTTTTGCAAAGCTTTTGACACTGTTTCCCACAGCATTCTCCTGGAGAAACTGGCTGCTCATGGCCTGGACAGGTGTACTCTGCGCTGGGTAAAAAACTGGCTGGATGGCCGTGCCCAGAGAGTGGTGGTAAATGGAGTTAAATCCAGTTGGTGTCCAGTCACAAGTGGTGTCCCCCAGGGCTCGGTGCTGGGGCCGGTTCTCTTTAATATCTTTATCAATGATCTGGATGAAGGGGTCGAATGCACCCTCAGTCAGTTCACAGACAACACTAAGCTGGGCGGGCGTGTTGATCTGCTTGAGGGTAGGTTGGCTCTGCAGAGGGATCTGGACAGGCTGGACCGATGGGCTGAGACCAATGGTATGAGGTTCAACAAGGCCAAGTGCCAGGTCCTGCACTTGGGTCACACCAACCCCATGCAGCGCTACAGGATTGGGGCAGAGTGGCTCGAAAGCAGCCCGGCAGAAAAGGACCTGGAGGTGTTGGTTGACAGCCGGCTGAATATGAGCCAGCAGTGTGCCCAGGTGGCCAAGAAGGCCAACAGCATCCTAGCCTGTATCAGGAATAGTGTGGTGAGCCGGACTAGGGAAGCGATCATCCCCCTGTACTCGGCACTGGTGAGGCCCCACCTCGAGTACTGCGTTCAGTTTTGGGCCCCTTGCTACAAGAGGGACATTGAGGTGTTGGAGTGTGTCCAGAGAAGGACTACAAAGCTGGTGAGAGGTCTGGAGGACAAACCTTATAAAGAACGACTGAGGGAGCTGGGGTTGTTTAGCCTGGAGAAGAGGAGGCTGAGGGGAGACCTCATCACCCTCTACAACTACCTGAAAGGAGGTTGTAGAGAGATGGGGGCTGACCTCTTCTCCCTGGTGACAAGTGATAGGACGAGAGAAAACGGGTTAAGTTATGTCAGGGGAGGTTTAGATTGGATATTAGGAAACATTTTTTCACTGAAAGGGTTATTAAACATTGGAATAGGCTGCCCAGGGAGGTGGTGGATTCACCATCCCTGGAGGTGTTTAAAAAAAGGGTAGATGGGGCACTGAGGGACATGGTTTAGAAGTGGCTTTTGTCAGGGTAGGTTAAAGGTTGGACTTGATGATCTTAAAGGTCCCTTCCAACCTCAGCAATTCTATGATTCTATGATTCTATGCTGTCCTTGGCATTGCACATCTCCACACCACACTGTGCCAGGAAGAGCCCTGAGGAAGGAGTGAGGGACAGGATCTCCCTTCATGTGGGCTGGGGGTCAGGCCTTGGCCCTTTGGGCGATGGGGTCAGGCCTTGGCCCTTTGCACTAATGAAACACATCCAGGGTTACTCAGCATCAGAGCCACCTTCACCTTGCTTTTCTCAACCTGTCATCACTGCCTCCAGTTTCTGCTCTAACTGGACCCTGGGGACAACGTCTCAGTGGTGTCCCTCAGTGGGACCCATTAACACTCCAAGAAACTTTGGAGTTTGAACCTGACTTTGACTTCTTGAGAGGTTTTTTCAGCTTCCTCTCAGTGTCTGAAGTTCATGGACTCGGCATCAAACCCACCAGAGGGGTCATTAAAACTCCTTGGGCTGGTGCTCTGCGTCTGAGCTGGGCTGGGCTCCTGGGATGGAGGGAGCTCACAGCAAGCGGGCAGCACCTCAGCGAGACAGCTCTGCCCCGGAGCAGCTCCTCTGCCAAGCGCAGCAGGGCTGAGGGCAGTGCCTGGGTGTCTCAGGGAGGTGAGCGAGGCAGAGAGATTGCTTAAAGGTGTCAGGATTGGGAGGATGACTGAGAGCTCACTGGAGGAGAAATCCTTGCAGCCCTTGGCACGGTAAGCCTCTGGGTGCAGGGCAATGCAGGTGGAGTTCCTGGAGGCATCTCCTAAAGCTGGCACAGCCACAGCTTATGGGATCTGTAAGGAGGCGGAGGGGGAGGAGGGGTCTTGTTATGAAATGTGAATAGCCGTGAAGCCAGGGTGTGCAGGCAGGGGTGCCCAGGGCTGTCCTTGAGCAGGGTCCCTGCACCCCGTGGGTCTGTGTGCCGGGGCAGGGACTCTGCCGGCTGCCAGGGTCAGCTCTCAGCCTGCCCAGGGAGACCCCCATGGGCATGTGGGGAGAAGCTTTGGAGAAAGAGCAACCGCTGGCAGGGGAGGGTCCTGCTGTTGAGAGGGTGCTGCGTGGGTGAGGGCTGCTCACAGCTGCAGATCACTGCAGGACGTTCCCTGGAGATTTTTCAAGAAGCACAGCACGGCAGGGGCTACCTGCAAGGGAAGGATCCTGTTCTTCCAATCTTCTACTCCGGGTTGTCTGGGTGGGCGATGGGACAGAGAAATTCATCTCTCAGTTGAGGAGGGGGCACTGAAATTCCAAATCAGTTTCTCTTAGAAGTGAATAATCCAGGGAGGATTGGAAATCAACAACTGAATCTCTGCCCCTGCAACGATACTGCCCTCAGCAGCACAAAGCTGATCTCACAAAAAGATATGAATGAAATTATTCTGAGGAAAGAGAAGTCATTTGGGGGAAAATTTTGGGAAATGGAATAGGATGGGCCCAAAGAAGTCTGCCTTAACTTGCCAAGGTCTTCTCCTCTTTCAACAGTCCCTCATGCCCAGAGTGAACAAATGTCCAATGGCAGCTCCATCACCCAGTTCCTCCTCCTGCCATTGGCAGACACACGGGAGCTGCAGCTCTTGCACTTCGGGCTCTTCCTGGGCACCTACCTGGCTGCCCTCCTGGCCAATGGCCTCATCATCACCACCATCGCCTGTGACCACCACCTCCACACCCCCATGTACTTCTTCCTCCTCAACCTCGCCCTCCTTGACCTGGGCTCCATCTCCACCACTGTCCCCAAAGCCATGGCCAATTCTCTCTGGGACACAAGGGCCATCTCCTATGCAGGATGTGTTGCACAGGTCTTTTTCTTTGTTTTCTGTGCTGCAACAGAGGTTTATCTTCTCACTGTCATGTCCTATGACCGCTACGTTGCCATCTGCAAACCCCTGCACTACGGGACCCTCCTGGGCAGCAGAGCTTGTGTCCACATGGCAGCAGCTGCCTGGGGCACTGGGTTTCTCAATGCTCTCCTGCACACGGCCAGTACATTTTCCCTACCCCTCTGCCAGGGCAATGCTGTGGGCCAGTTCTTCTGTGAAATCCCCCAGATCCTCAAGCTCTCCTGTTCAGACTACTACTTCAGGGAAGCTGGGCTTCTTGTGGTTGGTGCCTGTTTAGGCTTTGGATGTTTTGTTTTCATTGTGCTGTCCTATGTGCAGATCTTCAGGGTCGTGCTGAGGATCCCCTCTGAGCAGGGACGGCACAAAGCCTTTTCCACGTGCCTCCCTCACCTGGCCGTGGTCTCCCTGTTTGTCAGCACAGGCATTTTTGCTTACCTGAAGCCCCCCTCCATCTCCTCCACAGTTCTAAATCTGGTGGTGGCTGTGCTGTACTCAGTGGTGCCTCCAGCAGTGAACCCCCTCATCTACAGCATGAGGAACCAGGAGCTCAAGGATGCCCTAAGGAAACTGGCTCAATGGAAGTTCTTTTTCCAAAAATAACCTGTCTCCCTTCTCCGCAAGTTTCCTAGACTTTATGTTAGGCAATAAGCTTGCTTTTTTCTCTTGCAATAATCCTGCTTATATATAATTTTCCGGGTTTGTACTACTTGTCTTGAGGTTTGATCCAGTTGTTTCTGACCCTTGCACAACACTGTGTCAAAGGTGACCTGTCTAATAGCAGCTCTTCAGTAAAAAGGCATCTCCCAGGTGCAGTGCCTGGAGGCTAGGTGCTTCCTCCAAAGGTGCTGCCAATAAAACATCCAAGGAACTGGTCTTTCAGAGAGTCTCTTCTCCCTGTGTTCTCCCTGTGTTTGGGGTTAAGCTCACTGTACTATTGGGTTCCGTTGGACCAAATGTTCTGGTTTTAAAGGCTCTCTTCTTGTGTCCACTGGTAGTGGAGATGGCGCATGAGCTCCTGATTAACTTCTCAGAGTGCTTCATATGTGTCAGGACCTACAGCATACAGCAGATTCTATGGAAATGAATTTGGATGTGTGAGGAGAGGATGGGGACTCGCCCCGTGCCCTGAGCTGTGGGTGAATGAAGACACAGAAGGTGAAACACCCACAGAGGTGAAGTCGCCCACAAGCAAAACACTAAATTGAGGTATGCACAAACAAGAACTCTGCAGTCCCCTGAAAGTCAGTGGGGACCCAGTAGGCATGGGAAAGGGAGAGGTGTGGGGGCTGCCTGAGGACCCCCAGGGCCAGGAGTGTCGTGCTGTCCTGGGGAGTGGGGCTGATGGGAGCAGAGGAGGGGGCAAACTCAGTCAGGGTTGTGGGTTCACCTAAATAGGATAGCAGGAGGGGCAGAGAGTGACTAGCCTGTTTAAATTGTTCCCATGGGGCCAGCACTGGCCTGGGGCTGATGGGGAGGCTGAGCTCCTTGTCTGCCCCACAGGAGCTGCTGTGCCCTTCAGAGGAGCTGGGGCTGGGGATGAGCGCCAAGAGCTCTGCAGCAACTGTGGTGGGCACTGCCATGGGACCAGCCCAGACCAGGCAGCTGTGCTTGGCTGGGCAGAGGAGGGGGCAAAGGGTCTGGGGAGAGCCGAGGAACAGCTGGGATGGGCTGGTAAAAGCCTGGGAGAGGAAAACATCAGTGTAGAGCTAAGTTGTGCAGGGCGTGGGCGCTCCAGGTGTGGCCTCACCAGAGCCGAGTAGAGGGGAAGGGTCACCTCCCTCCATCTGCCAGCAATGCTTTTCCTAAAGAGCCCAGGAGGCTGTTGGCCTTTGCCACAGGGGTGCATTGCTGGCTCATGCTCAGCTGCTTGTCCTCCAGGACCCCAGGGTCCTTCTCTGCAGAGCCACTATCTAGCCAGTCAGCGCCCAGGACGATGTCCACTGTGTGGCTAGATCACAAGCTGTCCTCCCCCAGGGACTTTCTCAGCAGCACCTTGGCCTTCTTGGAGATGAGCTCCACCTCTGTCACAGGTCCCACAGAGCTTCAGAGAAACCTGGGACAGCAAACCCCTCTCCTGCCAGGGCTGTGCAGCCAAGGCCTGTTTCTGGCCTCAGGGACTGCAGCTTCTACTCTAGTTGTGGGAACCCCATTCATCACTTTGTGTCCACCTGACATCCACTCCAGCATGCCTCTCCAGGTTTTCTGGTAGGACGTGCGGCTTGTGGGGGACCCACACTGGAGCAGTCCGTGCCTGAAGGACTGTACTCCGTGGAAAAGATCCACGCTGGAGCAGTTTGTGGAGAACTCCAGTCAGTGGGAAGGAGCCACATTTGGGGAAGCTCAGAAACGAAGTGTTATGAACTGACTGCAGCTCCCATTCCACAAACCCCTGTGCCACTTGGGGCAAAGGCAGAAGAGTTAGGAATGAAGTTGAGCCTGGGAAGAAGGGAGGGAGGGGGGAAGGTGGTTTTAATTGTGTTTTATTTCTCACTGTCATTTTTAATTAATTTCCCCAAGTTGGGTCTGTTTTGCACATGACAGCAACCGGTAAATTAAAAACATGGTGAGAGTTCCCCTCACACAAAAGTGCAGTTATGTCATCATGAAGGCAATTAGATTGGCAAGGCATGATTTCATAAAATGATAGAATGGTTTTAGTTGGAAGGGACCTTAAAGATCATCTAGTTCACACACCCCTGCCATGGGCAGGGACACCTCCCACCAGCCCAGGCTGCTCCAAGCCCCGTCCAGCCTGGCCTTGAACCCCTCCAGGGATGGGGCAGCCACAGCTTCTCTGGGCAACTGGGCCAGGGTCTCACCACCCTCAGAGTGAAAAGTTTCTTCCTGATATCTAATCTAAATCTACCCTCTTCCAGTTTGAAACCATTACCCCTCGTCCTATCAATTCATGCCCTTGTAAAAAGTCCCTCTCCAGCTTTCGTGTAGGCCCACTTCAGATACTGGAAGGCTGCTATAAGGTCTCCACACAGCCTTCTCTTCTCCAGGCTGAACAACCCCAATTCCAACAGGTCCATGTCCTTCCTGTGTTGAGGACTCCAGAGCTGGACGCAGTACTTCAGGTGGGGTCTCACCAGAGCAGAGTAGAGGGGCAGAATCCCCCGCCTCCCCCTGCTGGCCATGCTTTTTACGCAGCCCAGGGTGCGGATGGCTCTCAGGGCTGCGAGTGCACATCACTGGCTCATGTTGAGCTTCTCATCCACCAGCATCCCCAAGTCTTTCTCCTCAGGGCTGCTCTCAAGCCATTCTCCACACAACCTGTATTTGTGCTTGGGATTGTCCCGACCCGTGTGCAGGACCTTGCACTTGGCCTGGTTGAACTTCATGAGGTTTACACAGGTCCATCTCTCAAGCCTGTCAAGGTCCCCCTGGATGGCATCCCTTCCCTCCAGCTTGTCAACTGCTCCACACAGCTTGGTGTCATCGGCGGCCTTGCTGAGGGTGCACTCAATCCCAATGTTCATGTTGCCAACAAAGATGTTAAATAGCACTGGTTCCAGTACTAACCCCTGAGGAACACCACTGGTCACTGCTCACCACTTGGACATCGAGCCATTGACTGCAACCCTTTGAGTGCAACCATCTAGCCAGATTTTTGTCCAACAAGTGGTTCATTGGTCAAACCCATGTTTTTCCAATTTAGAGACCAGGATGTCATGCGGGACAATGTCAAATGTTTTGCACAAGTCCAGGCAGATGATGTTAGTTGCTCTTCCCTTATCCACCAATGCTATAACCCGGTCATTGAAGGCCATCAAATTTGCCAGACACAATTTGTTCTTGGTGAAGCCATGTTGGCTGTAACCAATCACCTCCTTATTTTGCAGGTGCCTTAGCATAGTTTCCAAGATGATCTGCTCCGTGATTTGCCAGGCACAGAGGTGAGACTGACTGGCCTGTAGTTGCCTGGATCTTCCTTTTTTCCCTTTTTGAAAATCAGCTTTCTTGTTGCCCTTGATGCCTCTGGCCAGATTTGACTTTATCTGAGCTTTAGCTTTCCTAACGTGATCCATGGCTGCTTAGACACTTTCTCTGTATTCCTCCCAGGCTACCTGTCCTTGCTTCCACCTTCTGTAGGCTGCTTTTTTCTTTGATTTACCCATGGTGAGTCCATGCTGATGGTTCTTAGCACAGCTGCCAAATGGGCCACACAGTCTGAGGCACAAGTGGAGCTGGTACTCCCAAAAGAGGAAGAGCTGGTCAGAGATGCGAAGACCAGTCTCAGCCTTGGCTGTAGTGACCGTAAAATTGTGGTCTCCCAGATCTCCAGGGAAACAGGGAAGGAGAGCAGCAGAGCACAGACCCTGGACAGTAGGGAAGGAGGCCTACTGAGGGCACTGGCAGGTGGGCTCCCATGGAAACAGTGACAGGGCCCTGAAAACATCCACAGGCCTTCATGGCCCTGACCAGCTTCACATGGGGCCTCCACCCACACCTCTGTCCATCAGCCCAGGAGTCCCTTTAAGCCCAGGCCTGAGGTTCAGCCCCAGCTTGATCTATGCTGTAGGTGTAAAGGTCTCCAGACACAGCCTTGCCTGTCCATGGACCTTGTTGGTTTGGTCTTGCAGGCTGACTTCCCAGCTTGATTCTTTACCTGGTGTACCATGAAATAACTGACATTCACTGAACGGCCCTCCGAGTGCCAGACCCCAGCTAATTCACAGAGGCCTAGGGCCTTTCTGCTTGCTTTCTCCATATCACTTGGTCAGGTTTTGGGAGGAGAGGAAGAAAAGCACTTGAGGTTTCTGGGTGCCAATGATTGAAAGTGGGAAGCAGAACCATCCCATGTGAAATGATTTAAAGGCTAGGCTAGTTCAACACTCTTATTTTCAACTCCTTTCTTGGCCCTGAAAACCTCCCCGTGGGGACAGTCCAGCTGGTATGAGGTCCCCGAGACCTTCCCTTCTCCAGGCTAAACAAGGCCCTTCCTCTTCAGCCCCTAAGCATCTTGGTGGCCAACCGCTGAACTTGCTCCCAGCTATCAGAAATTTCCTTGCTGTGGTGGGTTGACTCTGGCCAATAGCCAATAGCCCAGCAGCCACACAGTCACTCACACTTTCTTCCCCCTTCCCAAGTGGGACAAGGAAGAAATGAAGTCTGAAAAGTTTGGGGTTGACACAATAACAGTTTAATAAGCGAAGAGAAGAGATTAAGAAAACCTCAACAAGCAAAACACATGCCATCACTCACCACCTCCCACAAGTAAACTGATGGCCAGCCAGTCTCCAAGCAGCAGACTCCTTGAACAACAAAAACTTCACCGTCTTCTTCCTCTGTCTCAAGCCTTTATTGCTGAGCATGAGGTCATATGGTATGGAATATGCCTCTGGTCAGTTTGGATCGGCGGTCCTGGCTGGGTTCCCTCTCAGCTTCTTTCTCACCTCCCACCTACTCACTGGAGGGAGCAGAGTGAGAACTAGAGAAGGCCTTGATACCGTGCAAGCTCTGTTCAGCAATACCCAAAACACTGGAGTATTATCAACACTGAGTTTTCTCAAGTCCCATGGGCGTAGGAAACAGCCATCCTCCGGGACTTCTTGTGGTCTGGTCCAGAAGAGAAGCCGTGCCGGGCTGGCCTTTTTCCTTTAGGAGAGTTAGACCTGCAGCCCATGGAGGACCCCGGTGGAGCAGGCTCCTGGCAGGACCTGCTGCCCACGGAGAGGAGCCCATGCTGGAGCAGGTTTTGCAGCAGGACCTGTGGCCTGTGGGGGACCCACACTGCAGCAGTCCATGCCTGAAGGACTGTACCCCGTGGAAAGGATCCACGCTGGAGCAGTTTGTGGAGAACTGCAGTCAGTGGGAAGGAGCCACATTTGGGGAAGCTCAGAAACGAAGAGTTAGGAATGAAGTTGAGCCTGGGAAGAAGGGAGGGAGGGGGGAAGGTGTTTTTAGTTGTGTTTTCTTTCTCACTGTCCTATTCTGTTACAATCAATTGGAAATAAATTTAATGAATTTTCCCAAGTTGGGCCTGTTTTGCCTGTGTTGAGAATTGGTAAATTAACTGGTAAACAAACGATCCTCCCAATTTATTGCTATTGACAAACGTGGTGAGAGTTGCCCTCATGCACAAAGGCAGTTACTTCATCGTGAAGTCAATCAGGTTGGCGAGGCATGATTTATCCTTGGTAAGTCCATGCTGATGGGTTTTGGACACATTCTGTTGTTGGTGCCCAGAAATATCACCCAAAAGGACTCGAACTGATGGCCCGCTCCTCACCGATGTGAGCCTGTGCAGCCTGGGGTTCCCTGGGTTGCACTTTTGGATTCTTCCAAAGACGGGTGCACCACTTGCTTGTCCTCTCTCACAAGAGACCTCTGCCAATCCCATGACCTCTCAGAAAGGACATTCCGAAGAAATATTGATCTTCCCTGTGATGCCATTACAACTATTCTCCCTCTTATACAGTGCAGTCAGTTTCTCTGATTGTTCATATACTTGTCCTGATACAGTGACCATTTCTGAAGTCACCTTTTCAGATCCAGACTGTCTAGGCAAAGGCCCTTTCCATAATTCTTCAGTTTTCTTCTCCATTTACTCTTTGTTCATTCAGATACCTCTCACCTATGCTGCTGCTTTCACCTTCAGAGACTGAACAGCTTGACTATCTTTCAACAGTCTAATTGTCTCCTTATCCAGATCTTTAATTATGTTTATATCTATCTTTTTTTATCTAACTACCTAAAATATTTCTCCTAAGATTATCCCTTGTAGAAAAGCAACCTCATTAGTGGTAGCTTGTACTTAGCGTGTGATTACAGAATACGATTTATTATTTATGAAAACCGATTGTGCTTTACTTTTCTGAAGAATGGGAAAAACTCTCCTGTGCCTGAGTGCAGCCATGTCTCTAAGGAGCTCAGGTGGGAGATGGTGCAATGGAGCTGTAACCTCCAGCTGCAGAGATCAGTGGAGAAGTCTGGTGCAAGGAGCAGTGATGTAAGTCCCAGGTGGCCAATGTCAGAAATGGTGAGGTTGGGGAGGTGAGGAGCAAGGCTGTCCATGCAGCAATGGACGTCAAGGGACTGCTTTTCCTTTCTGCCCAGGCCTCCTGAGGAAACACTCTGCATCAATATCAATCAGAGAATGCTTCTATCACCTCTTCTTTAAAGTGAAAAGTAATAAAATATATCCTTCAACATAAAAGATGCATCTTTGAAATCTTCCTACTTAATTACGCTATGAAACCTCTCTAATTAGCTGTACAAGTCTTGAAGACTTGAAGAAAATTACAAAAGGAGAAATACCTTGTTAAGGCTTTCTGTCTTTTAATGAGCCCCATGGTGTATTTGCTGCTGAGTCCATAGACCTCAGATCCTGAGAGAAGGTTGAACAGAGTGCTCAAGAAATCAGAAGCCAAACTCAAAGTACCTGGAAGCGTTAATGAGCCCCACTGAGGGCCATTCCTGACAAAGCCTCCCCAGGGACTCGTTAGAGCAGATAGCTGGAGGCTGTGATTGCAGGTGGGCAAAGGCAGAGTGCAGGTGGCTGTAAAGCTGAAGAAACCCTTGGTTTGTTTGATGCAGCAGAAAGGCCAAGCCCTCAGCCCCAGGCCCTGGCAAGGCAGATCCTGTCCCTCACTTGTGGCCCAGGGCTCTTCCTGGGACAGAGGGATGTGAGGGGGAGCAATGACAGGTGTAGGAAAATTCTGTGACACCTCCTGGCCTCCCAAAGAAGGGGCGAGGATGAAACAGAGTCCTGAGGCTCAAAAGAACCACAGACGCATAGAATCAATTATGTTGGAAAGGATCTTTAACATCATTGAGTCCAACTGTAAACCTAACACTGCCAGGTCCACCACTAAACCACACCCCTGCATGCCACATCTTGTGGTGCTGTGCTCTCCCCCTTCCCTGCCCCTCTGGCTCCTGCTCAAGCCATAACCATCAGTGGGAGTTGTGATGAGTTGCACCTGGACTTTGGGGGATGGCTGGTAACAGTCAAAACACTGTCTGGAGTGGGGGCCTAGATATTTTGCTCCCATGCAAATATGACGATAGGTCAATTCTCTTACTCTATAAACAGTGGACAGAGCAAGAGCCCTTGGAGCTCTCCTGCACGGCAGCGGGCTGCATGACAGGACCTCCCCTTGAGCGGGGACGCTCACTTAAGGTTCGTCTCCTCGAGGCTGAGAGATTCCTTGCCGCAATGGATTCTCAGTAAGTGACTAATAGAGTGCTAAACTTTGAAATCTTAGCTAAGTGATGTAAAGGATTGATTGCGCATATATAATCCTTTAGACATAAACCGTTGACCAAGTCTGGGACTAGGATTGGATCCAGCCGCAGCCAGACTCCTCTCCGAGAAGGAGTTTCGAAAGCAAGTTGAGCCTCATGACTCAACGGGAGGGTCTCCCTGAGAGCTTGTCTGACCCCGGCCTCTATGCAGTAAATAATCAGGTGTACCTTGTCATCGAATCTCGTAAAACACTGTCGCATTCACTGCTAACTTTGTTAAATCACTGTTTTCTATTAATAAATATTTCACTATTCATGACCAGGCACCTTGGCTCTGTCGGATGCCTTACCAGTGAGCCCAGAAACCTCAAGCCAGGGAAGAGAAATGCTGAGACATTTCACTGCTGAGAAAGTAAAAGCTGGCAGAAGCCTTGGGACCATTAGTGTGGACGTCCCACCACCTACAGAAGAGTCCAGAAAGTTTCCAGGAAGAAGAGACCTCCGAGGCACCTAACACAGCCACAAGCCTCATCCTGCCCTAAAAAGGTATGCAGAAGGAAATGACTTCACACACACAGACCCCAGTTGTGAGCCTGCTGATGGACAATCATGTGCCCAGGCCACAGTGATCCCACAAGCAACCTCTAGCTGCTGGCATGTTCCATACGTGCTGGCGTGTTCCATACTGTGTGTTGCATTCATACCCATGCTGCTGGCATGTCCCATACTTGGGACCTCACAAGAACCAAGGCCGGTCATCAACCCTCTGCTGGCCTAAGGGGTGCTCTGGAACACAGGGCTTCAAACACCTCTGACCTTGCTCATGGTCTCTCAGGTCCTCAGGCAGCAGCACCCTCACAACTGGCATTCAGGCCATACGCCTGCTGCGGGGCTATCAAGGACTCAGGCAGAAGTGACCTCCCAAGCACCGAGCTCATCCATGAGGCTGGTGCTGGCCTATCGGGCACTCAGACAGCAGTGACCTCCAAAGCAGTATCAGAGAGATCTGCCTGTTTCTGGTCTATCAGAGATTCTGGCAGCACTGACCTCATAACCAACATCCACACCATGTGCCTGCTGCTGGCCTGTCAGGTACTCATGGAGAAAGAACCTCATAGGCACCGAACCCAGCCTTGAGCCTGGGGTTGGCCTGCCACCTGCAGAGACAGGGGTGACCCCAAAATGAGCATCCAAAGCAGATGCCTGCTGTTATAGCAGCAGTGACCTCACAATCAACATGCCAGACCTTGGCCTGCTGCTGGACTGGGGTTCTCAGGCAGAAGGGACCTCACAAGCATCTACTCTAATCATAGAGCCTTTTGCTGGACTGCCATGTCCTCACAGAATCATGTAGATTGAAAGGGATCTTTGGAGATCATCTAGATCAATCCCCCTGCCCTAAAGGGAGTCAGCCAGAGCAGGTCACGTAAGAAGATGTCCAGGCTGGTTTTAAGTATCTCCACGAATGGACACTCCACAGCCTCTCAGGGCAGCCTGTGCCAGGGTCATGCGCCCTTGATGCCGAAACATGTTTTCTTGAGTTCACTTGGAATTTCTTGGTTTTGAGGATTGGGGCCTAGCACATAAGCCCTGTGTGAGGACGGTGAGGGACACGGGCTTCTTCAACCTGGTGAACCTCCTCCAGTGAGGGTCACCGTCCAAAAGGGATAACCTCACTCGAAGTATGGGAGAGAGATGGGTGGGACAGGATAGATATAAACACATGGAAGGATTTTGCTGAAGAGATTCTTAGCCTGCTGAAAGACCAGGGCATTCTTCCAACTGCCTGAAGCTCAAAGCAGCACCTGGGTAGTTTAGAGGGATGTGACTGAGCGAGGAGTAAGTGACGGGGAAACTGGAGAGCAATGGGGAGGCTGGCCCTGCTGCCCCAGTAATGGTTCGATGGGCCCACCATGCTGGAACCGCATGGGACAGGTGTGCTCGAGGGTGGGGAGACATCCCCCCGGCAAAGTGCCCTGGCAGCCCTCAGGGCTCTGTCCCCCTCAGCCCGCCTGTTCTGGTGGCCTCCCCCAGTGCCTGGGCCACAGATGGTCTGTGTCCCCTCAGTGCCAGCCCCTCTCCCCAGGCCAGCACAGGAGTCCTGGTCCAGGCACAGAGCAGCCTGTCCAGAGTGGGGGCCTGCAGGAAGAGGTTTCTCCTTCTCAAGGATTCCTCCCTGCAAGCACAGAAATGCTCCCTTGCCCTTCTCCAGGGACACCCCTTCTCCCCAGAGAGCCTTTCCCCAGGTGAGCGTGTCCAGGCTGGCCTGGCTGGACATTCCTGGTTCCCACCCCGTGCTCCCTGCAGGGCCCTGAGCTGCTGTTTCTGCTCTGCAGAGGGAGGGGGCTGTGGTGCCCTGAGGCCATGGGGTGACCCTGCACTGGCCATGCTGGTCGGGGTGAGGAGCAGAACTTGCCAGAAAGGGATCACTGCTGCTAAGCCCCCTTCCATCTTCCCTCATTGCTCAGTAGCCAAGGACAGGGCTTGGCAGGACCAAGGGGTGTCTTCAGTTTCACAAAGGGCAGGGAAGGGCTGCACTAGATCAATCCCGCAGGGTTTCCAGGACAGTGGACTGAACCATTGTTTAGTCTTATGTCCCTTTGGCCTGCTGCCTCCTGGCATTGCAGGGGCCTCGTTAGCCCATGGGCTCTTCAGGTTCACCTTTCCTTCAAGGACACTCCACCTTGGATGGTCAGTCATTTTATGAGGTGCCACTCGTTGCTCACCCAGACTCACATGCTTTTCTGGGAGATCCCCTGAGCTCTGCTGGCAACTCCAAGTTCCTCTCTAGGATAGCATTGGCCATCAGCCGCACCACAAGTGGGACAGTACCAGGAAGGACAATCAAAAGCCATTTGCACTCTTCTTGGACATGTGCCACCAATATCTTTATCAAAGATCTGAATGAGGGGATTGAGTGCACCCTCAGTAAGTTTGCAGATGACACCAAGCTAGGTGGGAGTGTTGATCTGCTGGAGGGTAGGAAGGCTCTACAGAGGGACCTGGACAGGCTGGATCCATGGGCCAAGGCCAACTGTATGAGGTTTAATAAGGCCAAGTGCCAGGTCCTGCATTTCGGTCACAACAATCCCAAGCAACACTACAGGCTTGGGGCAGAGTGGCTGGAAAGCTGCTCGGCAGAAAAGGACCTGGGGGTGCTGGTGGATGGCCAGCTTAACACGAGCCAGCAGCGTGCCCAGGTGGCCAAGAAGGCCATCAGCATTCTGGCTTGTATCAGGAACAGCGTGGCCAGCAGGAGCAGGGAAGTGATCGTGCCTCTGTACTCTGGTGAGGCCTCACCTCGAGTGCTGTGTTCAGTTCTGGGCCCCTCTGTACAAGAGGGACATTGAGGTGCTGGAGCGTGGCCAGAGGAGAGCTACCAGGCTGGTGAGGGGTCTGGAGACCAGGGCATATGAGGAGAGGCTGAGGGAGCTGGGCATGTTTAGCTTGGAGAAGAGGAGGCTGAGGGGAGACCTCATTGCCCTCTACAACTACCTGAAAGGAGGGTGGAGAGAGGGGGGTGTTGGCCTCTTCTCCCAGGTGAATAACGACAGAACCAGAGGAAATGGTCTGAAGCTGCGGCAGGGGAGGTTTAGATTAGATATCAGGAAGAATGACTTTACTGAAAGAGTGGTCAGGCACTGGAACAGCCTGCCCAGGGAGGTGGTTGAGTCCCCATCCCTCGAGGTATTTAAGAAATGTCTACATTTGGCACTTCAGGGCATGCTCTGAAGGGCAGAGATTGTAGGTTGTTTGTTTGCGGGTTGGTTTTTTTTTTGGTGTGTGTATGGTTGGACTGGATGATCTCAAAGGTCCTTTCCAACCATGAAGATTCTATGATTACATGATTCTATGATTCTAGGCCCAGCCCTTGGTCCCTAACAGATTCCCCTGCAACTCTGACCCTGTCCCCCTGAGTCTGTGGAGAGCCCCAGAACACCAAGAGAGCTTTTCATGGAACAGTTCCTTGGGTGCGTTCCTGATACCAGCTTTGGAAGAGCCATCCAACCTCTACCGCTGCCTTGAGGAGTCCCGTTAGTGACAGTGGTGCCAGTAGGAAGGCCCCCTCTGACACAGTGGTTCACATGGCCTGTTCCTGCCTGCAGCCACAGGGATGCCGCTGTAGAGACATCAGGACGGTCACAAGGTACACGAGACCTTAGGGGGAACACAAAGGCAAGGGCACAGCAGGACAGTGGGGGTGTGAGGAGAAACCAGCACTGGAAAGGCCACGTCCTGCTGCTGTCCTTGGCCATGGCTCCAGGGAAGCAGCAGCCCTGACTCGCAGACAGCAGAGGCAGAGTGCCCAGCGAGGCAGCCGGGGCAGCCCCAAGGGCCCCCAGGGCAGATCCTCCATGGAGCAGATGGGCATTTTCCTCCTGAACCCCTCCTGCATGCTGGGGCTGCTCGGCCAGCTCCGGAGGAGAAGTGAAGAGATGGAAGCAGAAACTAATAATTTTCTGCTGGCTTCTTTATTGAGTTTATCTAACCAGGGAGCGCAGATCCATACATACCTTAGGTATTTGGGTCAAGAGAAAAACATGTAGGAGACCAAGAAGAAAATCACAGGTATAAAGCAAACAAACAAACAAAACAACAACAACAAAACATTGAAAAAACACAACGAAATAAGAAAGACAAATATGAAGACTAGTTAGTCCTGCTTTTTCCTGATGTACAGTTGGAGCCGTAGTGGTATAATGGCCACCTTATTAATCTGAAGTAGACACCATTAAAATAGTTTCAAAACTCCATCCTTGACTTCCATGTTCCTCATGCTGTAGATGAGGGGGTTCACTGCTGGAGGCACCACTGAGTACAGCACTGTGATCACCAGATCCAGGGATGGGAAAGAGATGGAGGGGGGCTTCAGGTAAGCAAAAATGCCTGTGCTGACAAACAGGGAGACCACGGCCAGGTGAGGGAGGCACGTGGAAAAGGCTTTGTGCCGTCCCTGCTCAGAGGGGATCCTCAGCACGACCCTGAAGATCTGCACATAGGACAGCACGATGAACACAAAACACACAAAAGCTGAAAAGCAACTTAATATGAGAAGCCCAGCTTCCCTGAGGTAGGCATCTGAGCAGGAGAGCTTGAGGATCTGGGGGATTTCACAGAAGAACTGGTCCACAGCATTGCCCTGGCAGAGGGGTAGGGAAAATGTACTGGCCGTGTGCAGGAGAGCATTGAGAAACCCAGTGCCCCAGGCAGCTGCTGCCATGTGGACACAAGCTCTGCTGCCCAGGAGGGTCCCGTAGTGCAGGGGTTTGCAGATGGCAACGTAGCGGTCATAGGACATGACAGTGAGAAGATAAACCTCTGTTGCAGCACAGAAAACAAAGAAAAAGACCTGTGCAACACATCCCAAGTAGGAAATATCACTGATGTCCCAGAGAGAATTGGCCATGGCTTTGGGGACAGTGGTGGAGATGGAGCCCAGGTCAAGGAGGGTGAGGTTGAGGAGGAAGAAGTACATGGGGGTGTGGAGGTGGTGGTCACAGGCGATGGTGGTGATGATGAGGCCGTTGGCCAGGAGGGCAGCCAGGTAGGTGCCCAGGAAGAGCCCAAAGTGCAAGAGCTGCAGCTCCCGTGTGTCTGCCAATGGCAGGAGGAGGAACTGGGTGATGGAGCTGCCATTGGACATTTGTTCACTCTGGGCATGAGGGACTGTTGAAAGAGGAGAAGACCTTGGCAAGTTAAGGCAGACTTCTTTGGGCCCATCCTATTCCATTTCCCAAAGTTTTCCCCCAAATGACTTCTCTTTCCTCAGAATAATTTCATTCATATCTTTTTGTGAGATCAGCTTTGTGCTGCTGAGGGCAGTATCGTTGCAGGGGCAGAGATTCAGTTGTTGATTTCCAATCCTCCCTGGATTATTCACTTCTAAGAGAAACAGATTTGGAATTTCAGTGCCCCCTCCTCAACTGAGAGATGAATTTCTCTGTCCCATCGCCCACCCAGACAACCCGGAGTAGAAGATTGGAAGAACAGGATCCTTCCCTTGCAGGTAGCCCCTGCCGTGCTGTGCTTCTTGAAAAATCTCCAGGGAACGTCCTGCAGTGATCTGCAGCTGTGAGCAGCCCTCACCCACGCAGCACCCTCTCAACAGCAGGACCCTCCCCTGCCAGCGGTTGCTCTTTCTCCAAAGCTTCTCCCCACATGCCCATGGGGGTCTCCCTGGGCAGGCTGAGAGCTGACCCTGGCAGCCGGCAGAGTCCCTGCCCCGGCACACAGACCCACGGGGTGCAGGGACCCTGCTCAAGGACAGCCCTGGGCACCCCTGCCTGCACACCCTGGCTTCACGGCTATTCACATTTCATAACAAGACCCCTCCTCCCCCTCCGCCTCCTTACAGATCCCATAAGCTGTGGCTGTGCCAGCTTTAGGAGATGCCTCCAGGAACTCCACCTGCATTGCCCTGCACCCAGAGGCTTACTGTGCCAAGGGCTGCAAGGATTTCTCCTCCAGTGAGCTCTCAGTCATCCTCCCAATCCTGACACCTTTAAGCAATCTCTCTGCCTCACTCATCTCCCTGAGACACCCAGGCAGTGCCCTCAGACCTGCTGCGCTTGGCAGAGGAGCTGCTCGGGGGCAGAGCTGTCTCGCTGAGGCGCTGCCCGCTTGCTGTGAGCTCCCTCCATCCCAGGAGCCCAGCCCAGCTCAGACGCAGAGGACCAGCCCAAGGAGTTTTAATGACCCCTCTGGTGGGACTGATGCTGAGTCCACGAGCCTCAGACACTGAGAGGAAGCTGAAAAAACCTCTCAAGAAGTCAAAGTCAGGTTCAAACTCCAAAGTTTCTTGGAGTGTTAATGGGTCCCACTGAGGGACACCACTGAGATGTTGTCCCCAGGGTCCGGTTAGAGCAGAAACTGGAGGCAGTGACGACAGGTCGAGAAAAGCAAGGTGAAGGTGGCTCTGATGCTGAGTAACCCTGGATGTGTTTCATTAGTGCAAAGGGCCAAGGCCTGACCCCATCGCCCAAAGGGCCAAGGCCTGACCCCCAGCCCCCAGGAAGGGAGATCCTGTCCCTCACTCCTTCCTCAGGGCTCTTCCTGGCACAGTGTGGTGTGGAGATGTGCAATGCCAAGGCCAGCACTATGGTATGACACCTCCCAGGCTCTGAAGTATGGACGAGGAGGCAATGAGACCCCAGTGCTGGAAGGATAAGTTGACTCCTCGTAGGCATCAGTGGCAGAGACAACAGCCATAGCCCAAGACATGAAAAGGTTGACTCTGTTAGGGGCCTTTCAGCTTTGCTGCATCCCTGTGTCATCTCCACCACAGGCTGTCCTATGGTGTGCCATCACCTCTGCCTCTTTCCCTGCAGGCTGCAGTCATCTACCCGGCTGCCCCACCTTGCTGCCACCTTCCTTTGCTGAGATCTCACCATCCTCCCTGGCTCTTCCCTGAAACACAAAGCCTTGGGCTGATCCAGACTCTTTCTGGGTGGCGTGTTGCACCACAGCACTGCCCTTGGAATGACATTTCTTTCTCCTGGTGTCCAGTCTGCACCTCCCCAGCTGCATGTTGGGGCATTATTTCTTTCTCATGCTGTTTTCCACTACAAAGGAAAGCTCCACCGGCTCCACCAGCAGCCCTCAAGCACACTCAGGCTACTCCTGTACTGTCCTCAGTCTCTGCACCACTGAGCCCAGGGCCCTCAGCCTCTCGAGTCCTGCCGGCCACGTTATTCCTGATACAGGCCAGGATGCTATTGTCCTTCTCAGCCATGCTGGGCATGCTGCTGGCTCACATCCAGCCAGCTGTCAACTGACACCCCCCAGGTCCTTTTTTGCCAGGCAGCTCTCCAGACACTCTTCCCCCAGCCTGTATCGCTGCATGGGGTTGTTGTGACCCAGGTGTGGGACCTGGCACTTGGCCTTGAGGAACCTCATACCATTAGCCGCGGCCCATCGGTACAGCCTGCCCAGATCTGCCTCTGGAGCCATCCTACCCTCAAGCAGGTCGACAGTCCCACCCAACTTGGTGTCGTCTGCACACTTACTGAGGGTGCACTCAATCCCCTCGTCCAAATCATTGATAAAGACATTAAAGAGAACTGGCCCGATACCGAGCCCTGGGGAACACCACTTGTGACCAGCTGCCAACTGGATTGAATTCCATTCACCACCACTCGTTGGGCCTGGGCCTGGCCATCGCCCTGGTTTTTACCCAGCAAAGCGTACACCTGTCCAAGCCATGGGCAGCCAGTTTCTCCAGGAGAATGCTGTGGGAAACAGTGTCAAAGGCTTTACTAGCCTCCAGGGAAACAACATCCACAGCCTTTCCTTCATCCACCAAGCGGGTCACCCTGACATAGAAGGAGATCAGGTTTGTCAGGCAGGACCTGCCTTTCATGAACCCATGCTGACTGGGCCTGATCACCTGGTTGTCCTTCATGTGCCACATAATGGCACTCAGCATGATCTGTTCCATGACCTTCCCAGGCAGTGAGGTCAGACTGACAGGCCTGTACTTCCCCAAATCTTCCTTCCGTCCTTTCTTGTGGATGGGCATCACATTTTCTAACCTCCAGTCAACTGGGACCTCCCCGGTTCACCAGGACTGCTGGTAAATGATGGAAAGTGGCTCGGTGAGTACTTCTGCCAGCTCCTTCAGTACCCTCGCGTGGAGGCCACCTAGCCCCATAGACTTGTGTATGTCTAGCTGTTGGAGCAGGTCCCTCACCATCTCCCTTTGGATTATGGCAGCTTCATTCTGCTCCCTGCCCCTGTCTACAAGCTCAGGGGTCTGGGTACTCAGGGAACAACCCACTCTACTACTAAAGAAGGAGTCAAAGAAGGCACTAAGTACCTCAGCCTTTTCCTCATCCTTTGTCACTATGTTACTGCCTTCATCGGATAAAGGATGGAGATTCTCCCGAGTCCTCCTTTTGTTACTAGTGTGTTTATAGGAACTTTTCTTATTGTTCTTAACATCCAAATTCAGCTTAAGTTCTCGTTGGGCTTTGGCCCTGCTAATTTTCTCCCTACATAGCCTTACAACATCCTTGTAGCCTTCCTGAGTGGCCTTCTTCCAAAGACCATAAACTCTCCTTTTTTCCTGAGTTGTAACCGTATCTCTCTGTTCAGCCAGGCTGTCTTTTTTCCCTGATGTCTCATTTTACAGCACATGGGGACAGCCTGCTCCTGCACTTTTAAGACTTTCGTCTTGAAAAATGTCCAGCCTTCCTGGACTCCTTTGCCCTTCAGGACTGCCTGCCAAGTGGCTCTGTCAAGCAGCCTCCTGGAAAGACCAAAGTCTGCCCTCTGGAAGTCCATGGTGGCAGTTCTGCTGACCACCCTCCTTGCTCCTCTGAGAATTGAAAATAATTTCATGGTCACTATGCCCAAGATGGCCTCCAGCTGTCACATCCCCCGCAAGTCTTTCTCCAGTTACAAACAACAGGTCCAGCAGGGCTCTTTCCCTTGTCAGCTCCCTCACCAGCTGTGTCAGGAAGCTCTCCGCAACACACTCCAGGAACTTCCTAGGCTGTTCCCTCTCAGCCGTATTGTGCTCCCAGCTGATATCGGGTAGGTTGAAGTCTCCCACCAGGGCAAGGGCCAGCGATCATGAGATTTCTCCCAGCTGCTTGTACAGTATTTCATCCACCTCTGCATCCTGGTTGGGCAGTGTATAACAGACTCCCACCATGATATCTGTCTTATTGGCCCTCCCCCTGATTCTCACCCATAAACACTCAACCCTATTGTCACCATCATTAAGCTCCTGACATTCCTAACACTCCCTCACATACAAAGCCACCCCACCTCCTCTCCTTCCTTGCCTGTCCCTTCTGAAGAGTCTGTAGCCATCTAATGCAGCACTCTGGTTGTGCGACTCATCCCACCACGTTTCTGTGGTGGCGACTACATCATAGTTTTCCTGCTGCACAATGGCTTCCAGCTCCTCCTGTTTGTTGCCCATGCTGCGTGCATTAGTGTAGACGTGTTATGTTTTCAGAAAACCCATAACAATTTCTTGTCATTTGGACAACTATTCTATCACCCAGTGACCCCTCCCCACACAGAAAGGGGAATCAGGGAAAGCAAGGAAACATGAGGGTTGAAATATAAATAGATTTAATAGGATAAGACTAAATAATTAACAATAATGTTAAAGCACCAGTATTAATCCCAATACTAATATAAGATGTACAAGAATTATACTCAGCCAATTCTATCAGTAGGAAGCTGTGCACTCCCAGCAGGGGAGAGTAAATGTTGGACACTGCAAAAGCAACGGCTTCAGGAGGGAGGGAAGGGCTCAGGGGTCCGGCACCAGGGCAAGGACTTTCTCTAGACCACAGCCATCAAGGGAGAGAGAAACGACGCAGCAAACTTTCTCATTTGTATCGAATGTGACGTTCATGGTATGAAATAATCCTGTTGGCCAGCCTGGGTCAAATGCCCAGGCCTCGCTCCTCCTCGTACCTGCACCTGCCAAGGCTTGAAAACACCGAGGCCTTGAATCCCACGTAGCCTAGCTGGCTATAAAGCAAATATTTTCACGAATTCAGACACTAGAATCTTCTAAGAGTGACGTTTTCCCAGACATTAGAAGATAAATTAGTCCTGTGTTGCTCAACCCAGGACAAGAAGCACTTCAGCTGGGCTACTGGTCCTGCCACCTTTTTGCTGGAAGAAGGCTTGACTTCTACCTGACCATTCCCAGGCGCAGCCATAGTTTCTAAGCCATCAAAGACCCTTGCCTCTCTGGTGCTGGATTCATCCCCTTTCCCCTTCAAATCTAGTTTAAAGCCCATTTGATGAGCCCTGCCAACTCCTGTGCAAGGATACTTTTCCCCTTTTGAGACAGGTGTACCCCATCTGTCTCGAGCAGGCCTGGTGTCGTGTAAACCATCCCGTGATCAAAAAAAACAAAGTCCTGCCACTGGCACCAGGCTCAGAGCCAAGTATTGATCTTCCAGCTCTTCCTGTTGCTTTCCTCATCCTTCCCTGTGACTGGGAGGACCGAGGAGAACGTGACTTGCAGTCCTGACCCTTTAACCAGTCATCCCAAGGCCCAGAAGTCTCTCTTGATCGCACTTGTGTTTCTTGTTAACAGATCATCTCTGCCTGTCTGAAAAATTAGTAGTAGGTAATAATCTGAGGGTCTTACCAGGGAGGGAAGTTTTCTTTTTATATCTTTAACCTGGGCCCCAGGGAGGCAGCAGACTTCCCTGAGAAGTGGGTCAGTTCTGCATATTGGGCCTTCCGTTCCCTTCCTTGTAGGGAGTCACCTACAACAATGACCGGTCTTTTTTCCTTAACTGAAGATGTTTTGATGGGAGGTGTAGTCTGATTTAACTTTGGTGACACCTCTGTGGACACTGAATTATCTTCCTCGTCATGATTGAGTTCCCCTTGCAGAGCCTCATACTTATCTTTAAGGGTACCTGGGAAGGTGGGGGAGTTAGTGGGGAGACACGCCTGCTTCGCTGGGCAGAAACATGCTCCTACAGCCCCCTCTCCTCTAAGTTACCTTGTTCGGCTAGGCAGAGAGAGGACAGGGAATTGTCTGTCCACCATGTGGACTTGTGTACGTTCAGGTTCCTCAGGTGGCGGAATGCTCGGTGTTAATTTGCCTTTGACCCCGATCTGTGCGTTCTTGGCTCCAGACCTGGAATCCAGTTCCTGTCCGTCATTGAGTCCAGTCTGGGCCCTCCCCAGTGCCTGACAGTGACATCATCCTGGGAGCTTGATACAGTTTTCTATATATTGTATCTATTTCATTATTTCCTTTTTATTTTATTACAAGTATTTAATTAAAGTAGATTAGTTCCTTCTAAACTCATAAATCTCTTTCTTTCCTTCCTCTCCTCAGAGTGAGAGCTGGGGGAGAGCATCTGTCGTCGGTCATTGGCCAACTCGGCCTAAACCAGGGCAATACGGAAACACACTTCAGTGCTGCATATGCATTTGGGCTAAAAACCCCCACTGGGCTAGTTTTTCAGAGACAGTTTCAGAGTGGCAAAGCAGATTCAGCACATAAATGCTTATTTTTGCTGGGGTAGAGTTGATTTTCTTCACAGTAGCTGGTATGGGGCTGTGTTTTGGATTTGTGCTGGAAACAGCGTTGATAAGACAGGGATGTTTCCACTATTGCTGAGCAGGGCTTACACAGCACCATAGCCTTTTCTGCTCCTCACACCACCCCACCAGCAAGTAGGCTGGGAGTGCACGAGAAGTTGGGAGGGGACACAGCTGGGACAGTGGACCCCGATCAAAGGGATATCCCGTACCACGTAGCATCATGCTCCACCATATAAATCTGGGGGAAGAAGAAGGAAGGGAGGGATGTTTGGAGTTACGGCATTTTGTCTTCCCAAGTAATCATTACGTGGTATGGAGCCCTGCCTTCCTGGAGGTGGCCGAACACCTGCCTGCCAATGGGAAGTACTGAATTTATTCCTTGTTTTGCTTCGCTTAAGTGTGCGGCTTTTGCTTTACCAATTAAATTGCTTGATCTCAGCCCCGGAGTTTGCTCACTTTTACCCTTCTGATTCTCTCTCCCATCCCACTGGTGGGAAGTGAGTGAGTGACTGTGTAGTGCTTAGTTGCCGGCTGGTGTTAAACCACAACAAACAGAAACTCCACCATTCTCTGGGACCCCATTCCGGTGCTGGACTGTCCTCCTGGTGACCTTTTTATCTTTTATTTTTATGTCAGGTTAGTCAAGAATTACACAACTCAGAGCAAGACATCATAGCAGGGGGAGATGCTTTGAAGCCCTTCATATCTTTGAACACTTTTAAGGTGATTCCATGCAGGGATGCTGTAGAAGATAGCCCATGGGGTCTTGCAAGCGATTTCTCAAACGTGAGGCTGGTCGTCGCTTCACCACTTGTCTCACTTTCTGGGCATCAATGGCTACTGACCATGCTTTGACTATTTCCCTTTAACATTATTTGGTCAGACACAGCTTGAAGTAGCTGTTTGAATTAAACTACTCAGAGGCGCTGAAGATGCTTTAGAGTACAAAGATATCAAGGTGGGACACGACATAGGAGGAATGCCTCAGGACACCTTTCCCCTTCTTGAGGAGGATGAAAGCCAGGCCGGACACATGGTTTTGTTTCAGCAGGTATGAGATGCCTTTCTTCAGGCAACCATGTACCCCAGTGGGACTTCTTTGGGACTATTTGAGAGGATTTTACGTACTCTGTAGTACCACTTTGTCCGTAGGAGTCTCTTCAAGGCAATTCTCACTTCCTTATTCCTCAGGCTATAGATGACAGGGTTAAACATTGGGGTAAAAATTGTGTAAAACAGGGCAAGGTATTTGTCGGTGTCTACGGAATCCCTTGACCGTTGCTTTAAGTAGACGACTGTGGCCGAGCCATAGAAGAGTGTCACCACCGCGAGGTGTGAGGAACAGGTGGAAAAGGCTTTGTGTCTGCCCAGAACTGAAGGTATTTTCAGAATTGCCCTGATAATTTTAATGTAAGAAATAACTATTAAGGAGAAGGGAAAGATTGCAAATACCAGGATGATGGTGTACAGTGTCACTTGGTTCCAGAATGTGTCTGCACAGGCCAGCTCCAGCAGAGGGGGGACATCACAAAAAAAGCGATGAAGGTCATGGGATGCACAGAGGGCAAAGTGAACACCTGGTAGGTCTGTCCTACTTGCACTGGTACGACAGCCACCCACGACCCCACCACCGGTCTGATGCAGAGACCCCTCCTCATGATGAGGGGGTAGTGCAGGGGGTCACAGATGGCTATGTAGCGGTCATAGGCCATGACAGCCAGGAGAAGGCACTTGATGCTGCCCAGCAACACCAGGAAATACAGCTGGGCAGCATAGCCAAGGAAGGAGGTCCTGCCATCCTCCAGCAGGAAAACCACCAGCATTTTTGGCAGAGTGACTGATGTGTAGCAGATCTCCAGGAAGGACAAGTTCCTCGGGAAGAAATACATGGGGCTGTGGAGGCTTGAGTCCACCACTGTGATGAGTGCAATCACGCTGTTCTCTGTGAGGACCATGAGGTAGATGACCAGGAATGCTGTGAAGCACAAGCCCTGCAGGCTGGAGTGGTCAGAAAATCCCAGAAGAATGAATCCAGATCCACCGGTGTGATTCTCCAGGCCTTTTCTTTGGGGCATTTTTCCTGCACAGAGCAATTCAAACAACAGGCTCTCAGAGGATGCTGGTGGCCTGTCCACCATCACATACACTTCAAGCCTAGAGAAAGACTACAAACATCAGCATACACGCCATTGCAGGATTAGGAGAGCTCGACCAAGATAGGCATGAATGTTTGGAAATCTAACGTGGGTCGCTTGCGGAGGGGAGGTTTGTAAAGAGAGAGAACAGAGTCCTTGAGCCTGAATGACTGGGGGTTTTATTGTCATATGGGTAAAAGAAACTTGACTTTCTCCTTTAGAGGTGATTTTATTAAATAGAGTACCTATTGAAAGATGAGAGAAAAGGAAGAAAAGAGACAAATACTAGTGCCTTTAAGGACAGCCTTACTTACGTTCCTTGTCCAGATCTCATAAGAGGTGCATTTAATGTAAGAACATTAAGAAGGAATAGGGTTAAAAGGGGGGAAGGAAGAAAAAGGGGAAGACAAAGCAAGGCAAGGCTAGGCAAGGAGAGGCAAACAAACCAAAGCAAGGCAAGGTATGACTTGATTCTTAGACCTTAGTGAGAGAGATTAATCCCAGCTCTCCTCACATGGGAGAGCTCATCCCCTGACACTGCATCCACACACAAAGATCTGGGAGACTATCTTAGATCTGAATCATCAGTTTTTGCCTAGTGAAGGGTGAATCCCATCAGAAGTAACACAGGCTTCTCTCTGCCAAAGAATCCAGTGACACTGATGCATCCATGGCACATTTAAACAAGACAGAGAAGCAGCAGGTTATGCTTAAATTACCAGTTTTCAGGGTGCTAAAAGACATTTTTGTGCAAGCAAGAAAACTGCTTTATGCAGGTTTCAATCATACGGAGAAGAAAGTGACTAAAAGCGTGTGATATCCCCATGACACCCAATTTTCCCGCACAGGTCAGGCATCTATAACTTTTGAATAAGTCCCGAATCATTCAGCATTCCCAAACCTGCTGCTCTGTCGCTTGGATTTCTGACAGCTTACAAATGCAGGCGAGGGCCCATTCGCTCTGATCCCAACCCTGCAAGCCCTCACAGAAGCAGAGCAGTGCTCTTGCTGCCTGGGGAACTCAGCCTTCCCTTCACATTGCCCCCCTTCCCAGAGCAGAAGGGCTTCTTGCTGGGCACACCTGAAGGGTGTCAGCTACAATCAAGCAGCACCACAACAGCAGGTGGCTTCTTATGGAGAAGGGACTCAGCTGAGAGATGTTTAAGAATCTCAGTTTGAGGTGGGGTCAAGTGGTCATTGCATGAGGAATATGCCGTTTGCAGCCTGGATATCTAGGTAACTCAGCTCTTGTCAGGGTCAATGGAGAAACAAGGAACACAGTATATGAGAACTGAAAAACAGTTCATCTGACCCAAGGGTCTGACTTGGGTGACACACAGTGGTGCCTCCAGCCTCCAGATCATGAGGAAGCGAAAGGCGACTGCTCAGGCCTTGAGACAGCACTGACAAGGTGATACCAGCTTGTCTGTCCATCCCAGTTGTGCTCCCACTATGCTCAAGTTTGTTTCTTTTGTGACAAACTTACTATGGTAATCATTGCCTGATAGGATGATACAGATTTCATTACACACGTGCTGTTGGGTTAAGATAAGTGTTAGGTCAGGGTTAGTTAAGGTTCATGTTCAGGCTTAAATTAGAGCTAGAGTTCATGTGGTTTAGGGTTAGATTTCAAATAGGTTGGGGTTTGGTTAGGGTAAGGTTGGGGTGCGGGTTACAGTTAGAGTTGAGGGTTATGACCTGGGGTTGGGGTAGAGCTAGGGTCAGGCAGTGATTAGGGTTAGGATTAAGATAAGGTCAGGGTTATGTTCAGAGCAGGGTTAGGTTATGGTTCGGGCAGGGTGGGGTTAGGGTTAGACACCTGCTGGACAGTGTGCGTCTTGCTGTGCTCCCCTTCCAGTGCGTGCCACGGTCATTAAAATCCCCAATAAGACCTGGCAATTCTTTGGGTTTCTTGAATAAGCCTTTCTCCGCTTCCTTATACTGATTGCGGGTGCTTTGTCTCCCACCAGGGTGGCACACTAAGAGGCCTCTCCTCTGATCCTCACCCACAAAGGACTCACCCAACCTCTTGCACATCCCATAGAGGAGCTCCATAAGAAAAGACAGCAGGAAAAGATGAAGAGTTCACCAATCCCAGTTTCAGCATTGAGCCAGCCAAAACTCAGGGGAAGTCTTGTAGGAGCAACCTTCTGTAAATCCACCCCCATCATACTTGTCTCCCTCCCCTTTTATGTTTGCCGAATTAGCACGGCCCACCCCACTCGTTATGGGGCAGTTCCATCTCAGACGTCTCCCCCTCCCGGCTGATGTGTAGCATCATTTGGGTGGGGAGAGAACTATAGTCATACATGTTTAGCATGATCTCTATAATCTTCATTAGCATATGCAGGGGTGTGCGCTTTCATATGTATTTCATGGATAATGAAGCAAAGGTCACGTCTCAGACACAATGGCCTTGAGAACTGAGAACTAGCAAGCTCACCACACGAGTGGCAGAGCTATCTTGTCTTCACAAGACGGTTCTCCCACACTTTCCGGTGCCAGAACTGTGAGCCTTATCAGTTCTTTGAAGGCCAGGCCTGCATTATTTATTTCCTTGCGAGTGTTGGAGGCCTTCCATTGAAGGCTTGGAGGGCATTCTGCCCCTTAGCAGGGAATTTACAGTCCGTCTCTTACAACTAGCAGCCGGAGCTTTCCCAGCACTCCTCGCCATTTCTTCCACCAGTATCAAAACTCTGTGGTAGTACATAGGACTCCAGCTCCTCGGCTCTGTGCCCCAGGCTGAGGGTGTTGGTGCACTTTTGGTGCACTGCATCACTTCGGCTGGAGCAGTGGGGCCATGCTCAGCCTTGTCACTAAGTACCAAGTCCCCAAGCCCCAGTATGTGCAATGCTTTGCTTGAGACCAGAGACATGCTGGAGTGGACGAAGGGCAGCAATGTGAAAGCACCAAAAGTGAAAATCCTGTTCACCCAGAGGCCAGAAAAGCAGGTCTGGGCTCCGTAGCCCTGCCAGGAAAAGGCTTTGCTGCTCCCAAAGGGCTGTGCTGGAGGGGAAGTTGATCTCCAGGAGGACAAGGTGCTGCTGAAAATGTCCTTGGGTGTGGAGATGCTGTGATCGAGGAGCACTGTGACAATCAGTTGCCTCTTCCTTGGTTATATCACCGAGGGGCTCAGCAAAGGATTGTTGGAAGAAGACCCAGCAGAGTCCGGGTGCAGCCAAATGAGTTGAGCCCTCAGTGTGATGGGCTTCTTGTTCATGACCTGCTCTGCATCAACTGGGTGGAGATGGGTCAGACTGGGCCTCACTGCAGTGGTGCGTTTCGGTTGCTGATGGACAGAAACCAAACCTGCCTGGGCTGCCACATAGGCTTGCCCAAAGGAACCAAATCTGTCTGCAATGCTCTCTGGGGTCTCTGTCATGCACCTGCTCTGATCAGGAATGGCTTTCCTGTAGGTGCTCTGCTGTCCCTGCCAGCAACCTGCAGTTGTTCTGGGGGGCGCTGGCATCTCAGGTGGCACAACAAGCCGTATGTGGCCACTGAGGAGCTGTCCTGAATTAGGTTGAGCAACGGGGGAAGGTCCATGAGACACCTGCCACTACAGTCAGCAGAGATCTAGGAAATACAGCTGGTGGAGAAGAGAAAGAGAGGGACTTAGCTGCATTTGGTCAGATGACTACCTCTGTAGGTGCTGTGGATGTAAGGAATATTGAAGGTTTTATCTGTCCAAAATGTAACATCTACTTTCATTTCCATCTACCAAAGAAATTCCTCACCAGGCTCCATGATGTTGCCCCCAGATGCTGCCTTGTGTCTCAGCATTGCTGCATTAGAGCTTGCAGTCACCTGCACATATCCTGGGCAAACTCTGGTGTCACCTCAAATGTCACCAGGTGTTCCCACCTGAACAACTCCCTCACTCTCCATCAATTAGCAAGGGAGTGGACACAAACAGCTCACTTGCAGGTGCTCATCTTGTGCACACCTGAACTGAGGCAAGAAGAATCCCACCTCCTGTGGGTTTGTAGCAGGCATGGGAGGGAGCTGAGTCCCCTTCTGGCCCCAGGGCTACAGAGCCGGGATGAGATGCCTTGATTGACTCAGCTGAATTCCTTCCCTCAGCAGGAGGGATAAATGCGATTACTCCCTATCCCTGTCTGGGTGTCCTGACAAATGATGGGATGAGAAAATATGATTCTTGAGACTCACTGTTTTGCCAATACATGAAATGACAGCGCAGGAAGGAAGAGCCTCTCCCCAGCTTACTGATTGCTTCATCCTGTTTCCCAGCAGGTTCCCTGGAGCCCCATAGACACCTGGAGGGAGCCCCGAGGGGGCAGAGAAGGGCTGCCTTGGGCTGGTCCTCTGTGCCTGAGCTGGGCTGGGCTCCTGGCATGGAGGGAGCTCGTGGCAAGCGGGCAGCACTGCAGAGAGACAGCTCTGCCCAGGAGCAGGGCTGCGGGCGCTGCCTGCGGGCACCAAAGGGGAGTGAGGCAGAGCAAGGTTAAAGGCAGTCAGCAGCGGGAGGGTGCTGAGAGTTCGCTGGCAGTGGATTCTTCCCAGCCCTTGACACGGTAAGTCTCAAGCTGCAGGGAAGTAAAGATGCAGTTTCTGGAGGGACCTCCTAGAGCTGGTTCCTCCCTCGTAGGATCTGTCAGAGTAACTCTCACAGTTTCCATAGCATAGAGGAGGAGGACGTGCTCCTGAGCAGGGATTCTCTGCTGCACTGTCAGAGGGAGAGGGCATGACGGCTGCCTTTCTTCCAGGGACGTCTGCAGGGTGTAAAGCCGGCTGTGCAGCCAGGGGTGCCCAGGGCTGTCCTTCCGAGCTGGGTCCCTGCACCCAGGGACTGTGTGCTGGGGCAGGGACATATCTCCTGCCAGGGTCAGCTCTCGTCCAGCGCAGGGACCTCTCCATGAAGATTCTGAAGGGAAAAGCTGCGGGTGGAAGGAGCAACTGCTGTCAGGGAAGGGTCCTACTGCATTCAAGAGGGTGCTGCATGGGTCAGGGCTGCCGACCGCTCCAGATCACCCCCAGAACACTGGCAGAGGCAGCATTTATAGAGGAAGCCCAGGGCAGGTCTACCTTAAAGATGAAGACCTTTCCATTGTCTGTGCTACAGCTTTCTCTGAAGGGAAAAGGGAAAGCAGCTGTCTAGTTTTAATAAATCACTAAACTCTTACACTAAAGGATCAGCAGATCTGCCAGAAACCGCACAAAGTGCCTTCGCCCACCCCTCTCCCTACACACAGCACCAGCAGCACCTTTGCTTCCAGCATCGGGCTTTCTCTCCTCTCCTCCTGAGGAGCCACAAAGAGGGAGGTGCCCCTGGGCAGTGCCCAGCTGCCAGGAGGGGTCTGCAGGGCAGAGCTGAGCCCCCAGCGCGTGGGATGCGCTCTGGGAGCAGGGACAGGGAGGAGACGTGGGCACAGAGCAGCAGCTCCTGGCAGGGGCAGCTCCAGGCAGCAGAGAGCCACTCCACCCGGCTGCATCCCTCTCTGCTCCGCTGCACAGGGAAAGAGAAAGCAGATGGGAGAAACCGACTTTGAAACTGGACCCTTCCCCAAACAGTAACAATAGTCCATTTTCTTCTTCAAGGACATTGTCAGGGGGACCATTGTCCAATGGAGAGAGGTGTAAGCACAGGAGACCTGGGTGGTGCCCAGCAGGTCACTGGTGTGCAGAGCAGCTCTCCTGACTCTGCACTAGGGCACAGAGAGCACTTTTGTCCCTCAGGGCTCAGCAGTGTTCAGGCGAAAGGCAATGGGAAAGAGAAGGATTTCTGCCCCTGCAAGGAAAGTGCCCTCAGTAGCACAAAGCTGATCTCACAAAAAGGAGCCGAATTAAATTATACCAAAGGAAGAGAAGTCCCTTTGGGGAGATCTTTTCGGAAACAGAATGAGGTGGGGTCAAAGAAGTCTGCCTTAACTTGCCAAGGTCTTTCCCTCTTTCAACAGTCCCCCATGCCCAGAGTGAACAAATGTCCAACAGCAGCTCCATCACCCAGTTCCTCCTCCTGGCATTGGCAGACACACGGGAGCTGCAGCTCTTGCACTTCGGGCTCTTCCTGGGCATCTACCTGGCTGCCCTCCTGGCCAACGGCCTCATCATCGGCGCTATAGCCTGTGACCACCACCTCCACACCCCCATGTACTTCTTCCTCCTCAACCTCGCCCTCCTTGACCTGGGCTCCATCTCCACCACTGTCCCCAAAGCCATGGCCAATTCCTTCTGGGACACCAGGGCCATCTCCTATGCAGGATGTGCCGCACAGGTCTTTTTCTTTGTTTTCTGTGCTGCAACAGAGGTTTATCTTCTCACTGTCATGTCCTATGACCGCTACGTTGCCATCTGCAAACCTCTGCACTACGGGACCCTCCTGGGCAGCAGAGCTTGTGTCCACATGGCAGCAGCTGCCTGGGGCAGTGGGTTTCTCTATGCTCTGCTGCACACGGCCAATACATTTTCCCTACCCCTCTGCCAGGGCAATGCTGTGGGCCAGTTCTTCTGTGAAATCCCCCAGATCCTCAAGCTCTCCTGCTCAGATGCCTACCTCAGGGAACTTGGGCTTCTTATATTAAGTGCTTTGTTAGTTTTTGGATGTTTTGTTTTTATTGTCCTGTCCTACGTGCAGATCTTCAGGGCCGTGCTGAGGATTCCCTCTGAGCAGGGACGGCACAAAGCCTTTTCCACGTGCCTCCCTCACCTGGCCGTGGTCTCCCTCTTTATCAGTACTGGCATATTTTCTCACCTGAAGCCCCCCTCCATCACCTCCCCATCGCTGGATCTGGTGATGGCAGTGCTGTACTCAGTGGTACCTCCAGCAGTGAACCCCCTCATCTACAGCATGAGGAACCAGGAGCTCAAGGAGTCCATTAGGAAAGTCATTTATTGGATGTTTGTCAATGTTGATAAATTTTCCATCACTGTCCACAAATGACATCTACAGTATCCCAATGCAGGCCTGTACTCTGTTTATTGTTTTTTCTTCTTTTTTTGTGTGTTTTTTTTTATTTGCTAGCATTTCCTGTAGTGTTGTTTATGGTTATTACATTCCTAAATAATTGTTTGTATTTAGCTCATTCTCCTGAGACATGAGCCCATCTCCCTCTGTCACCTGAAACCTGTATAAATGTTTTTCTAGCGCAATTTGAAAGCTGACTCTTTTGTAGCCTCTCTCTAATACAGTGACATCTTCCCTGTGCAGTTCCTCAAGTTTTGGCTGTTCTTCCAAAGCTGATGTCAACGACAGGCCCCGATATTTCACCCCAAAAGGGCCCGAGTAAAAAGCTCTTTGTCACAGTGGAAGCTGTTAGAGAATAAGGGTTGGACTTAGGACTCATCTGTTGTTGTCTCTTGACGGTGGAGATGGTGAATGGTCACTGAGATACTGTCATAGTGCACTGTCCCAGCGTGTGACAGGGCAGAGGACATACTCCAGGAGAAGGATCTGGAGCTGCCTGGAGAGCCTGCGAGATAGGCATGGACTGTGTGCGCCTTGGGTGGTCAGTGACTGGAGCCTCACAAGGTGAGGGATTGCCCAAAGTGGAGGCACCCAAAGGGAAAGCACTAAATCCAGGTACCTGCAAGGAAAGAAGATGGACACAGCCAACCCGACACAAACCAACTCCAAAAGGCACCAGCACCTTTACAGCCACCCCACCAAGAGCAGCACTTACACGACCATGAGCAACACAACTGGCCCCATCCTTTCTCCACTCTGTGGCTGATCTGATGGGAAGGTTGCATGAGTGGTCCATACATTCCCAGCCCTGCGTCTCTCCATTGCCCCGTGTCCTCCTCCTCCTCCTTCCAAGCCCACTTTGAATTGACCGGCCAAGCATGTACATACAGTCATACCAAAACCACACAAACAACAGTGAGCCCACTCACACAGCAAATAGCCAGGAGCAGAGTTGAGTAAATGGTGTGGTTTAACCCCAGTCAGCAGCTAAGCACCACACAGTCGCCCACTCACTCCCCCACAGTACAATGAGGGAGAAGATCAGAAAGGTAAAAGTGAGACAACGCATGGGTTGAGATAAAGACAGTTTGACAGGTAAAGCAAATGCTGTGCGTGCAAGCAAAGGAAAATAAGGAATTCATCCCCTGCTTCCCATTGGCAGCCAGATATTTAGCACTTTCCAGGAAAGCAGGGCTCCATCATGTGTAACGGTGACTTAGGAAGATGGCAACGGCCCCCTGGGCAACGGCCTCATCATCACCGCCATCACCCGTGACCACTGCCTCCACACACCCATGTACTTCTTCCTCCTCAACCTCTCTGTTCTTGACCTGGGCACACAGCTGGCTAATAATAACCACAGGCATGAGCATGATGTGCATGTGGTGAGATTAACCTGAGTGAGCACAAACACCATCAGATGTTGGTGGGGCCTCCATGAAGGCCTGTGGGGCAGACAGTGGCTGGAGGTGACTTCACTCGGAGAGTAACGTCCCCTGGGAAACCCCCTGAATGCAGCCCTGGGGTGGGCTTCCTTGACCCCAGGTCCCTGTGTCCATTCCTCACGCCGTGGGGCACCTCAGAGAGGTGCCGAGCAGGGAGACACAGCGCGGGGCTGAGGTGCTGCCAGCCTCCGGGAGTGGCAAGAGGAGGCCATGGAGTCTGCTGCTCTGCCCGTGCCAGGGAAGGACTCGTGTCTCTGAACAGCCCTGCCAGAGCCCTGACAGTGCTGGGTGTGTCTCCAGGAGCAGCCTGTGTGCCACCTCACCCTCCCCTCTCTTCATGGCCTGTCCCTTTTATTACACGGTGTGACAGAAGCGCCTCTGTGGGGCATCTCACCTGTGCAGTCAGAAAGGGTTCTGCAGGCCTGAGTGGCATCGCCCTCTAGAAGATGGCATTTCTCACCTCTCACAAAGCACAGAGCATGTCTAGGGAGTAGGAATGTAGCCGGAGGCACACACCCTCCATGTTTCACCTCTCTGAATGTCGATCACAGGTTTTTTTAAGCACCTAACAGGGAAGCAAGTACCCTAAGTAATAGGTGTCCTCAACCTTCAGAAAAAGTCTCTTCCTCCTCTCTTTCTCATGACCTACCCCGTGACTGGGGTTGGGAACACCCTCCTCGTCATGTTGATGCTGCTGGAAAACTTGGAAACCTGCTCCAGCTCCAGCACCCTGACTGTCCCCCGACTGGGGACAGCACAATCTCTGCTCACAGCAATGGTTACTGCTCTTTCCTGCACCTTTGGCGTGTACGCAGTGTTTCCTGCTGGTGGCCACATCCTACGAGGAGTACTGGGCTGTAAGCCGCCCCCTGCTCTCTGCAAGGCTTGGGAACTGGAAGGGTTGTCTCCAGAAGGCGGCTGCACCTTGGCTAGGGGGATTCTGTCATCTACAGCAATCATTTCCTTCTTGTCCCAGATACATGTTGTGCTCCCCACAGACTGGACCACTTCTTCTTGTGCGGCTGAAACACTGAAACAGGTCTCCTGGAGAGGTTGTATGTACCCAGTCTCTGGAGACATTCAAGGTCAGCTTGGAAAGGGCTCTGAGCAACCTGTCTCATTGGAGATATCCCTGTTCACTGCAAGGGGGGTTGGACAAGATGATCTTTAAAGGTCCCTTAAAACCCAAGCCTGTTTATGAGTCTATGATTCGGTGGGTTTGCACCAATGCTGAAACTCTCCTGACGTGAAACCATGACACTCATGGACTTTGTTTTCATAACCTGCTTTTTAGACCCATTCTTGCCCTTCCTGTTCATGCTGGTATCCTGTGAGTGCATCAGAGCGGCACTTGGGGGCAGCTCTCCTGCCCAGCAGGGGCAGGCAGAAGGCCTTCTCCACCGGCTCCTCTCGTCTCCCTGGAGCCACTCCTTTCTGCGGCACCCTCCTCACTGTCAGTGGGATGCCCAGAACAGCCCTTCGGAGAGAGTTTAACAAAGCCCTCTTTCAACACACACCTCACCCCTGCTCAATCCTCTCATCTCCAGCCTGAGGAGAAGAAAGGATTGGGGGTCGGGAGGAACTGACAAAAACAGCTTAGGAAAGCTGTCAGCTGCAGAGAGATGCCATTAGAGTTGTGGGCTTGTTGGAAGAAATCCCTTATGGTTTTCTTTTGAAGTGGCCCCAAGGGCCTGGACAGGTTAGAATTGTGTCCTGGGCACTCCTCTGGCAGCGTGTCATAGTGAGAAGGCTGTTGGTGTCAGGGAGATGGAGAAGGCTGGCCAGTGTCATTGTGACACCTCTTTCCAACACCTTGGAAAGGCCAGAGCTGTCAGAGAGGTTCCTGGGGCCTTGGAGAAGGCAGACAGTTTTCAAAAAGGCAGGAAGGAGGATGGGGACGATTACAGACTGGTCAGCCTCACCAGGGAAGGTGATACAACAAGCCCTCCTGCAGCCATCTGCAGGCATTTGAAGGACAAGAAAGGGGTCGCAGAAGACAAGTGGGAGGGAAAAGAAGGGGATGTTGTGTACCCGGACTTTAGCAAGGCCTTTGACGTGGTCTTCTGTAGTCTCCTTAGAGCCAGCTTGTTGCCAGCCGGGCTGAAGAAGTGGACGGTGTGGTGGGTGGGAAGCTGGCTGATTGCTGAGGGAGAGATGTCATCTGTGCTACAAAGTCCTCCTGGCGGCCAATTGCTAGTGGCATCCTTCAAAGACCAGCCCTTGACAAGAAGTAGGGAACATTTTTATTATCCCTCTGGATGATGGGAGAAAATGCACTTTCCCCTCCTTTGTGGGTGATGCCAAGTTGTGGGGAGCCCTTGCAGAATCTCACCTAGTTAGCATTCTTGGTAGCAGGAGAGTTGGGCAAGATGACTGTGGTGGGTTACACATGGCTGGCCTTCAGGTGCACACCAAGCCATGGGAGGTTCTCCCCGCTCCTCCTCAGCATGACAAAGGGAGAAAAGAAGGTGAAAATACTCATGGGTAAAGATAAAAGTAGCTTGACAGAGGGGGACAGTCTGTGTGTGTGAGGACAAAAAAAAAAAGAAGCAAGCAAAAAGCAAAGGCCATACGCAGAAGGAGAGGAAAACCAGATGAGATTGTTTCCTCTACTTCCTGTCAGGAGACAATATCAGCTACCTCCTGGGAGGCAACGATTCTATACATATAGCAATCTCTTTGGAAGACAATTGTGTTAATAACGAATATCATCTCCTTCCCCCTCCTTTCTTTCAGCTTTTCTTGCTGAGCATGATGTCATATGGCACGGAATATCCCTTTGGTCAATTCAGGGCCCAGCCCAACCACTTGCCCACCCCGAGTGTACTACCTTCAGAGGGGGTGGGAGAGACAGCCTTCACGTGGCGCGAGCACTGCTTAGCAATAGCCAAAACATTGGTGCAGGACCAACACCCTTCTAGGCACGAGTAGGAAGCGCAGCAGTCTGGGGGCTGCTATGGGGAAAGTTAACTCCCTCCCAGCCAGACCCAGAACAACGCAGTTCAGGGGTCTCTTCCAACCTGCGCCGTCCTAGGATTCGAGGAATCTTTTCCTTGGAGAGCCCTTTGAAGACAGAACAGATGGAGGAAGAAGAAGAAACAGGCAGAAGGTGAGATACAAAATGCACCAGTATAAATACAGCAGCTCCTCTGAGGAACGTTTCTCCCCTCAAACCGTTGGCAGGAAATCTGTGAGATAAATTTGATGAGAGAAGCTCCCTTTTATCTGCTCAGGGACTGGGCCACAAGGAGGGTGATGGGTGGGTACGGGGTCATGGGGTCAATTGTGTCTCGGGAACTCATCCAGGAGGAAGGCAATGGCGGTGAAGGGGCTGTGAGGTCACTTCTGCCTCTGGAGGGGACCGGCTACAGCAGGAATGTGGCTGGGAAAGGGACTGTGAGGTCCCTTCTTTCTGAGAGAGCTGACAAGTCAGCCCTTGGCTCATGGCTGGGCTCTGTGCTTTTAAGCTCACATCTGCCAGTGTCTCTGACAGGCCGGCAGAAGGCCCCTGGGTGGCACATTGACTGGGAGATGCCCTCTGCCGAAGGACCCAGGCTCACTCCAGCAAGGGGACTTATATTTTGGGTCTCATGTCTCTTCTACATTAGTACGTGAAGGGACAGCAGCAGGCACGCAGCTTGGTCATGTCTATACAAGAAGCTGAAAGGCTGGCAGCCTTGGGACATCATGGTGAGCCTGCTTCTGTCTGGTCTGGTGAAAGGCCACCAGAAGGCTGATGGGCTGGGATGGCTGCTTGAAGGTTGTTTCCCAGCTGGTGGAGCTTTCCTTGGAGGTTGGGAACTGCAGGAGAGGGAAACACTGCCACACAGCGCAGCTTGGAAGGTGGAGAGTGGCCATGAGGAAGCAGAAATATCACTCCAAGGGTAGGGCTGTGGTACGAGAAGTCATGCAGAAGGAGTCTGAGATGAGTCCATGTCTTTGTGTGTCATGGAACAAAGTGTGAGGGTGGACAGACGTCGGTGAGTGTCTGGAACTGCCAGGGTGAGAGCAAGGTGGGGAAGCGACATGGGTGTCTCCAGCCGGCAGGGAAAAAGAAGCAGCTGTGGGAGAGCGTAGGACACACTGTGGTGGAGATGGCAAAGGGCGCTGGCAAGGCTGGAAGTCACCAAGAGAACCCAAGTCTTTGTCCCCTTGGGCACAGCAATGACACCTCTGCCACCAAGGCCTGTGAGGAGACATGTTGTCCTGAGGCACTGGGGGGGCCTCCTGGCCTCCTTGCACACCCCCAGCGCTGCTGGAATGGTGACTTCAGACATGGTCGGTTTAGTTAGGAGATGTGGAAATTCATGAAAGATGAGGGAGATTAAATGCACAGCCTGAGAGGGAGCACTGAAAAAATGCAAATCGAGTTCTGCTGGTTTGGAAGGTCAATAGCTCTCTGCTTGCTATTCATGCACGTCCAGAAATCTCTTTATTTTCATCGCATGGGAAAACACTGATGACGTCCCCCAGGGATGTCGTTGGCTGCCTGCAGCTGAGGCTGCAGTTGAAGGATCAGGAAAAGGTAAAGCGGCTGGAGAAGGACAGAAAGGGCATCCATCTGGAAGCTGCCCCCAGCCGGAGACAAGAGGCCGCCGGCCCCTGCGGGTGAGGAAGGGTCCCTGCGAGCAGTCCTCAGCAGGCCAGC
Organism: Rissa tridactyla; assembly: GCF_028500815.1. Lineage (NCBI taxonomy): Eukaryota > Metazoa > Chordata > Aves > Charadriiformes > Laridae > Rissa > Rissa tridactyla. The sequence goes on along the minus strand of NC_071490.1, from coordinate 1,709,856 downwards.
TGGCCACCACGCACCGCAGGGTCTGTATGTGGAACCAAAGGTGCGGCACGGCCATGCAGTGTGTGTGCGGGCGTGTGAGGCTGTGTGTCTGGGAAGCTTGACCATCGTAAGAGCTGAGAGAGGCAGAGACAGAAGCGTCTGAACTGTAACATTCTCCTGGCGGCACCAAGAGTGGGAACTGCGTTGAGTCCTGGGGCCTGGGGGCCGTGTCACCCCTCTGCTGCGTGCAGGTCCCTCCCCGTGCCTGTGCCCCCACAGCCTTTGCCTCACTGGTCTCGCTTTTTTGCTTGCCTGTGCCTCTCTTCGGGCTGTTCTTGTATCCTGCTCCCTGCCCCTGCTCTAGTTTCCAAGCCCCTCTCTTTCTCTGCCGTTCTTCCTGGCCCTTTTGTGTTTCCCCTTGCTCTCCCTCTGTCCCTGCTCCTCTTTTTCTCTTCCTCTGTCTCTGTCCTGAAGCACATTGCTGGTTTTCCCTCTGGAATCTTGGGGGGGTTCCTCATATCCTGGGGTGAAGAGGTGGAGGGGCAGCTCTACGTGTGGGGCAGGGGCTGCGTTAACCCCCCCACCTCCCGCTGCACGAATGGCCGCAGGTAGAAGCAATGTGAAACAAACACCAAACCTTTAATGACTTAAGAAGGAAAGCGAGACGTGGTAGAGGGCTGGGGCTGGAGTGGCTGGGTGCGGGTCGCATGCCACAGGGATTTGTGCTCCCCACCTTCCCTATCAACCCATCAACAGCGGTTGGGGGGGTGTGGGGCACTTCGCTTATCCCCCAGGGTTCGGGATCGCCTGGTGGGCACGTTGTTGCCGTGGCATGCCTTCCTCTTGCTGCTGCCCACGTGCTGCCTGCTGCTACCAGCTGCAGCACCGTCCCCCATCAGCTTTCCCTCGCCCAGGGTTTTTGAGTGTTTGAGCACCTGGCACACCACCATCTTCTTTCTCTTCTTGGGTGGGATATTGTCCCGTGAGGAGGTCTCTTCCATTCTTGGGGTGCCCTCTGGCACGGGGCGCTTCGCCTGCTTTCTGCCCGCCTTCCCTGATCTGGGCACTACCCCGTGGGGGACGATGCCCGGCGGCAGCGGCAAGCGGCTCAAAAGCACCCGGGGCTGTCTGTGCAGTGCCTCCTCCACCAGCTGGGCCTTGCGGGGCGGATGGTGCTGGGGGGCAGCTATGGAGTTCAGCAGAGGACTCTCTGGAGGACCCTCTGGACGATCCTTCACGGGACTCTCCATGGGACTGTCCCCACAAGTCTCTACAGGACAAAGTGGCAGCCAGGCGGGGAGGACCGCTCCCAGCCCGCCCTGTGTCCCCTTGGGGTCCATCAAGGGGGACGTTGCCACCCCTAAGAAGGGGTAGGCCTCTCCCAGCATCGCCACCACCACTTGCTCCTCAGGGCAGTCACCCTCTGCCCCGTACTCGGAGAACTGGCAGGGCTGGTTGGGGAAGGCAGTGCTGGTGAGACCGGTGGAGATGTCGAGGGCATCGGGGACGGTGTCCTCGCCCTCCAGGGTGTCGAGCCAGGCGAGCATGTCGGTGATGTCCACGTTGAACTCCTGAAAGTGCTTGTGCTCATCCTGAAAGTGCAGGTTGTCCCCTGCCAGCTCGGGAAAGGCCTCGGCAAAGCTGTGTGGCCCCAGCTCAGGCAGGACCAGGGGCTTCTCCGGGGTGTCCAGGATGGTCACCCCTGCTGACAGAGCAATCAAAACCAGCCAGACCCCATGGCGATGCAAGATTTCCTGGGCATCGGATGCCCGCCCACGGGCTCTGCCACCCCCCAAAACTCACCTTTAGGCTTTGTTCTGGTGTCGGGGCCACTGCCCTTGATGACCACCACATCATTCTCAGAGGCCTCCAGCGGCTTCTTGATGCTGCTGCTCAGGGTGTGGGCCATAGGAAGGCCCTGCCCCCAATGCTGAGCCATGGTGGACAGGGGCTCCTGGTGGGCCACGGCCCATGGCCCCAACCCCATGGGCTGGTGGGGCACCAGCATCCCTGTCACCACCTGCTGTCCCCAGCTGCAGGCACGAGGACAGGGAGCAGCCACAGGGGGAAGTGGCACCCCGTGGGGGATGTGCCCCAGCTGCCCTAGGACACCCAGGGGCCCGCGCACCCCCTGCCAGACGCTGGCGCGCGCCAGCTGGTGGGTGCTGGGCTGGGCCTGGGCAGGCTTGGAGTGCCCCGGCAGCACGCTGGCAGTGACCGGTGACGGCGTGGCGGGGGCGGTGAAGCTCACGCTGGGCACTTGCGATGCCATCAGCAGCCGCAGAGGCAACCTCTCTGTTGGGGGAAGCCAAGAGGGGTGATGGGGGGGACACTGGCGGGCAGAGCCGGCTGGGGGGTTACCCGCAGGGTAGGAGCACCAGGAGGAGCGGGAGCTGCTGCCGTACCTCGATGGCAGGCAGAAACCCGGCAAGACAGGGTGTGGTGCCAGCTGCCAGCTGGCCTTGGAGAGACCACAGGGTCGTCGTGGAAACGCACAATGACATCCTAGAGGCCGTGGGAGCCTGGGGAATGGAATCTGTGTTGTTGCGTCACCGGGCTGATCTGGAGCTGGGCATGTCCCGCAGGGCTGTCAGGATATTGGCACCTGGGAAGAAGACGATGTAGAGTGGATAGTGGAGATTGCACCTCTAACTGAAAGAATTTTCTTGAAGGTTTTCCACAGCTGTGTAGAAGTGACTTTTATGAGAGCCTTGCATCTTCCTGTTTCTTCACACCATCATGAAACTGATGCTTTTTCTTTATTTTTACCTTTTTGTTTGTTTGTTTCTTTTTTTCTTTCCTTGCCATACCCTTGAATCACCCAGCATTTGGAAAAGTGTCCATTTGTTTCTAAGCAAGTAATTTTTTCTTTTTGATGAAATATTTGGAAGGCTTTGAGAAGTGCAGACGTTAGCTCACAGGAGAATTCTGTTCCTGCTGTTGTCTACCCTGGAGGTGGTGAACCTTCCTAGCTATGAAGTTGTCAACTGAAATAACTCCTATGCCCAGCAGTCAAAAGCCACGTCCCATATGCAGTGGGGAGCTGCAGTGCGGAGGAGCTCTGGACAGTCATTTTGGGTGGGGTGAGAGGCAACCCCAGCTTCCTCAAGGTCCTGGTGTTCCTGCTGGAACAACGCTAATTCTTCATTCTCTCCACTTCCTAGCTATCAACAGGAATTGTCCTGAGGATGTAAAGTGCCGCATGGCAGCATTGATCTGTATTTCTCTCTGAGAGCAGCTGTTTCCCTGGTTTCCATCTATGTCCTGCCTTTCAGGGGACCATGTATCAAACCTGTACTGAAGAGTTTTGTTTCCAAGGCTTTCAGATGGTTGTGTCTGTCCAGGACACCTCAGCCTGTGAAGACAAAGTGCTGTCAAGTGTCTTTGTGCTGGAGACAAACTCTTGGCTTCTTTGGGATTTTGATCCCATGCAGCTTCTAGTGCTGAGGACTGAGCACCTTTTTCCAGTGTTTCCAGCCTTTTCTATTGCAGCCAAAAGCTGAGGGAGGGTTTCCAGGGCTTAGTTTGGAGTGACAAGACAAATTGTCCTATGCAAGTAAACATCGCTCACGGAGTGTAGGCATGTGCGAGCCATGAAAACTTGTGTGAAGAGCACAGTGTGCTCGGAGAGCATCCCTCTGTCCTCACTGACAGGAGACACCAGAGCAGATCCAACATATGGGGCCCTGAGACCACAGAGCAGCCTAGAGCAGAGGAAACACCAGCTCCCTCAGCTCCACGGTGCCGTGCCTGACCCCCACGCCACCGCTCCCCGACTCCCTGCTCTCCAAGGAGCACAGCGGCAGCCGTGAGTGGGGAGGGCTGGCTCGGTGGGCGGCAGGGCCGGGGGGCCATGCCGGTGGTGAGGAGGGACGAGAAGCACCCGCCTGTCCTGCTGCCAGTGCCGCACTCAGCACCTCTGCAGGGGGCCCTGCCGAGGGCTGTGTGGGTGTCAGGATGCGCCTTCCTTGTTCCCTCCTGCCCCTTTCTCCATGGAGAGGTCGTTCCTGCATACGGCTCGCTTTTCCGGGCTGTAGCAGTGTTCCTGAGCTCTGCGTCCTTGTGTGTGGGGAGGCTTTGACTCTGCTGGGTGTAGGCAGGACTAACATGGGGCCATGGGGGTTTGCTGGCTTGCTGGGGGCTGAGTTGGGGGTCCCAAAGAGCCCCTGTCTGTGGGGACTGCCTGAGGGCAGGGCAGAAGGCTGCGTACAGGCAGGTGGTGCTGTTGATGGGTGGCTTTGAAAGGGGTCTGGTGGGCACTGCTCCAAGCTGTGATCAAGGGGAGCACGCGGGACTTGCAGCGGCATCTGTAGCGCTCCGGTGGGATGTGCCCCTCAGGGCCGAGCTGTGGGCTCCTCCAGCGAGTGCTGGTGACACGGTTTCCATCCCCGTGGATGCTGTCTCCTCTGGGGAGGTTGCAGTGGCTGGGACTGCGACTGGGGTGAGTGGCGTGTGCTGGTCCCTGGGTACCCAGGATGCCCCAGAGCTCTACGGTAGCACAGAGCTCGTAGGGAAAACTGAGCGTGGCTGAGCTGTGTGGGACCAGAGATCCCCTGGCCCCTGTACTGCCTCCATCTCTCCTGGGCGTCCTGGTTGGAGGACGACACTGGGTTTGTCCCCAACATCCTAGCTTCTCCTCTCCTGCTCCCGGTCACCAAGGAGGCTTTTGCATGTTGTGCATTATTCAGAACGACATGATCCAGGATTTTGCCACCAGCGGCAACATGATGAAGCCAGTGGCCTTCATCCAAGACCTCAAGAGTAAGGATGGCTGCCCTCCCCTCCCCTCCCCTCCTGTAGCCGTGCAAGAGAGCTCGTAGGGAAAACTGAGCGTGAGGTATGGATGGCCCAACTCTCTACCCCTCTGTGACACAGCTCTGGGCTGCTGTTGTCTGCTTTCTCCCTTCTCCTGACACCTCCAGCCCAGCATAGCTGTGGTCCTCTGGTCCTGTCCCCAAATCCTGAGGCAGCTATGGCTTTGGATGGGGTTCCCCGCCATCCCGGGAAGCCTGCATTGCCTCTGTCTGCAGTGTCCCGCTCTGAGCTCCGGGTAGGAGTTTCTGCTCTTTCTGGAGGAAGGTGCACATCAGAGCCTGGTGCCCCCCCTTGAGCTCTGGCACTGGGAGAGACGACTGGCAGAGGCTGCGACTTCCCGCTGCCGCTGGAGCACACACTAATGGAGACTTGCAGGGAACAGTGGATCAGAATTTTCCTACTACGGACCCGGGCTGGGACCCAAATCAACCGGGACCCCGGGGGCTCTTAACCACGTATCAGAGATGCTTGTTATTTGAAATGAGACATGCTATGCCAAAAGACATTATTTGAGGTTAAACAAGAACCAAATGAATCGCCACCTGCATTTATGGAACAATTAAAGAATACTGCTAGGAAATAGACGAACTTGGACCCCAAGAAGTCGGAGGAGGCTGTGCGATTGGCCTCTATTTTTATGGGACAATCTGCCCCAGATATATGAATGAAACACCAAAATTTAGAAGGAGCAGATTCGAGGGACTTGGGAACACTGCTGTAAGTAGCTTGGACCATCTAGAATAACAGAGAAAAGGAGAGGGAGCATCAAAGAGAAGGGAGATTAATTGCCGCGTAGACCGGAGCTGCTGCGGGAAGAATGAACGGCGCCCGGGGAAGTAGAGGAGGCTACAGAGGAATTGGGAGGGGAACTCGTTTAGCAGAAGATCAGGGCGTGATCTGCAAAGAGTGAGGACATTGGAAAAACGCGTGCCCTAGAGTCAGGAACCAAGGCTCAATCCTGCAGCCTGTCAAGGTGATGGGTTTAGGTGATGGTTTAGGCAAGTGCTGCCAAACGGGTAGTAATCAGTCACCTATGTAAACAAATCAGTAGCAGGCATGCATCGAGGATTGCTAAAGAGGAAAGTTCATCGGGAGGGCAACTGACAAAGAGGAAGATACAACCAGCAGATGAAGTATATGGCCACCAGAGTGACTGCAATTCCTGAAAATGGATACTAGGTGGAAGCAAAGACCGCGAAATAACTTGCCTCATGCTTGTGCAATTGGTTCTGGGAGTGGGCGTGCTTATGTTAATGCTTTAGGGAAAACGAATGACTAGGTAACAGTTTTGTAAATCTAAACCGCTCAGAATAAGATCGTTGTGGGAGCACTTACGGTGGAGAATCCCCAGTGGGACCCCAGCGCTGCTAATAAAGAATACCTGCTCTACAGGACACTCAGCGTGAAGAACTTCCTCCTCACGGCTAATCCAGACCTGCCCCGCTCTAGTTTAAAGCCATCACCCCTCGTCCTATGGCTCCGTGCCCTCGAAAACAGCCCCCCCAGCTCTCCTGGAGCCACTTTAGGGACTGGAAGGGGCTCGAAGGTCTCCCCAGGGCCTTCTCTTCTCCAGGCCGAACACCCCCAGCTCTCTCAGCCTGTCTTCCTAGGAGAGGGGCTCCCGCCCTCGGATCACCTCCATGGCCCATCTCGTAAAGCGCTGCCACATTCACCACTGACTTTGATAAATTGCTGGGTTACGTTCATAAAACATGGCCCCAGCCCCTACAGGACCCTTTACCCACCCAAAACCCTGGGGTACCCCCCAAGTAGGGCCACCCTTCAATCTCTGGGACACCCCCCTCATGTACGGCTGCCCTCAATTGTGCCCCCCCCCTAAATTTTGGGATCCCCCAAATTTGTCCCTCACCCCATGGCAATCCCCAAACCGGGACAGGGGGATGCCCGGACACCTGGGTCCCTCCAGGACACACACCCCCACCCCACCCCCAGGGCTTGTGTGTGCCTCAGTTTCCCTTGCAGGGGGAGGAGGAGTCACTCCCTGGATGCCTGGGTCCCCCCTGGACGCCTGGGTCCCCTCCTCCTCATGCCCCCCTGGGTACCATCACATCCCCAGGCACCCACAGCCCCCACAGTGTCCCCCCACATCCTCTCAACCCCCCTGGGTCCCCCTCAGCACCCCAGTGTCCCCTCAGCCCTCCAGAGCCCCCCACTAATGTGCCCTCAGCCCCCACCGTGTCCCATTAAACTCATTCTGGGTCCCCTCAGCCCCCCACAATGTCCCCTTCAGCCCCCACATGCTCCTTCAGTCCCCCCAAATGTCACCTCAGTCCCTGCTGGGTTCCCTTAGACCCCCCTCAATGCCTCCTCAGTCCCCCCATAGCCCCCCCAAAGGGCCTCTGAGACCCATATGTCCCCTTACACCTCACCAATGTCCCTTCAGCCCCATGGTGGGGATTCGCCCCCCCTGCCTGGGTCCCCCCAGGACACACACCCCCCACCTCCCCTACACAGCAGGACCCCCAGGAGGTATTGGGGGGGGCACTCCTGGTGACACACACACCCTCCCCCCCAAGTAATTAACAGCTGCTTTTAACTGGGGGGGCAGAGGAGTATGGTCAAGCTTGGGGGAGGGAGCCCAGGTGTCTGGGCCCTCCCCTTCCCTAGCAGCTGGAGAGGACCCCGGCGTCTGGAGGGGAGAGGACGGCGACCCCCACCCCGCCTTTGCGTTTGCGCTTGCTCGGGTTCATCTCCCCCCATGCACACCGTGTCCGTGCTTAAGTCTCCTCTTTACGAGGCAAAGACGGACTTCTGAGCCAGGCATTTGGTGGCCCTTCTCGGGGGGACAAACCGCCTCTCTGAGCCGGGGGGAGCCCCGCGCTGCCAACAGTGGCTGCAAGGGGCTGGGCTGTGACCACCACCATGGGGCACCTTCCCCGCTGTGGCTAGCCAACAAAGGCACAGACCAGACCCTGCTCTGCCGCTCCTTCACCCCTCTCCCCGGAGGTGTGGGTGTGCGAGGACACTGCTCTGTGCCTACACCCTTCACACACACACACTTTGGCACTTGCCTGGTGTTTTCCTCGCCGGGGCACTTTCTAGAGCATGTTCTGGAGAGCAACTCTGGCAGAAGACGGAAGCCTTCAGGCGCTGCGCGAAGGAAATCCCATTTCATGATGGAAATTCTCTTCTGGAGTCCATCTCTGTCACAGAAGGACCCAGCGCCTGTTGCTGCCGTGCAGCAGGACTGTCGGCAAGCTAAAAGAGCGCTCAAGCCTTAAACTAACAGAAGGGCTCAGACGGAGAGCGTGGAGGAGGAAAGAGCAAATTTGGAAAGAGCAAGGGGCATCCTCCTTGGCCACGGGGCTGTGCTTGGCACTCTTTTCCTGTCCTCCTCTGGAGACAGGCACTGCCCCTGCAGCTCCGTAGAAGGCCTCAGAGGAAGCATTTTGGACAGACAAGTCAGTGCAGGGTAATTTATTTTATTGAAATGCACAAAGATTATGGCTTCTCAAAGTTTCTGGGTCATACAAGACTGGTAGGGACCGATGTAGAAGTGGTACGACTAATGACGTTTGGGTTTGGAAATCATTATCACAAGTAGAAAAAAAATGGAATAAAAACAAGACAGGATTAAAGCAAACAACAAAAATATCCCAGGAAAAATGGCAGGAAATAGGCTGCGCCAATAAGGAGTTACATTAGGAGTAATTTGCAGAAGAAGATGGATGGTTTATTTCTTCCGAAAAAAGTCAGAAGAGCCCCATCTCTAGGGGAGGTGGGTAAGCCATCCTGCTTGGGGAAGCACATCAGGGCACATCAGATCACATCAGTGATCTCCACATTTACATTTCCTCCTGTACCAAGTGTCTCCAAGTTCCTGCTTCTCCAGCCCCCGGGGACAGGACCCTTGACAGCTCGTTCCCTCCATGGCCCCTCCAGTGAGGGAGTTCAGCAGGGCCTGCTAAACACCCTCAGAAAGCTGGAGGTTTGCTTCTGACTTGGACTTCTCTCGAGGCTGGCTCAGTCTTTAGAGATCTGCGGTTCGGGAATTTGGCACCTGAGGGCTCATTACCACAAAAACAGCAGAGGTGGTGTGGTTTAACCCCAGCCAGCAGCCAGGGCCATGCAGCTGCTGGTGCAATTCAGTACCTTTCCGAGCAGCGATAGTGGGTACCCACCCCCCGGCTAACCCCATTTGTACCCTGAGCATGACATCTGTGGTACGGGATTTTCCGTTGGCCATTTCATCGTTCTGTCTAGGCTCCTTTCAGCTTCTATGGGAAGAACGTCAGGCACCAGTATAGGTTAGGGGTGGACCTGCTGGAAAGCAGCTGAAGAAAAGGATCTGGGGGTCTTGGTAGACGGTAAATTATCCATGAGCAAGCAATGTGCCCTTGTCGCCAAGAAGGCCAATGGAATTGTGGGCTGCACAGGGAAGAGTGTGGCCAGCAGGTCAAGGGAGGTCATTCTCCCCAGTGTGGCCTTGTGGCACAGAAGATCAACAGCTTCCTGGGGTGCATTAGGAATAGCATTCCCAGCAGGATGAGGATGGTGAGCCTTCCTCTTTCCTCAGCGCTGGTAACACCACTTCTGCAGTGCCGTGTCCAGTGCTGGACTCCCCAGAACAGGAGGGACATGGGCTTAGAGGAGTGTGTCCGATGAAGAGCCACAAAGATGGTTAATGGACCGGAGCACCCTTCACGTGAATCGAGGCTGAGCGAGCTGGGACTGTTCAGCCTAGAGAAGAGCCGGCTCCAAGAGGGTTCTTGTCAAAGTCCATCAATATCTGATGGGAGGACATGGAGAAGAGGGAGTCAGGCTCTCAGGGATACCCAGCAACAAGACAAGAGGCCACGGGCACAAACTGAAAGACATGACATTTCATCTGAACGTAAGAAAACACTTCTTGACTGTGGGTGGCTGATCACGGGAACTGGTTGCCCAGAGAGATTGTGGTGTCTCCCTCCGTGGAGATATTCAATCCCAGTCCTGGACAACCTGCCCCAGGTGGCCAAGCTCGCTTAACAAGAGATTGGACTAGGCTGTCTACGCAGGCCTCTTCCAACACTCCTTACCCTGTGATTCTGGCATGCCCGGCAGTATTTCTGAGAAATTTTCTGTGGTACCCCTGTGCTAGTTGGACTCCTGGTGCCTCGTGCCCATCCTCCTTTTGGGGATGAACTCAGTCACTGTGTAATCCTGAGGACAGGGTTGACCAGGGATTACAAATGTCAGCAAATCCTCAACACGCACCAGTGTTCACTACCATCGCACCCACCGTCCATTCTCTCCCCCTACAGGGGTATGGCGTGGAAGTGACCTCTGGAGGTCTTGAGCATCATGGTCTGCCCTGAGCAGGGAGAACTTTACGGTTAGGTCAGATTGGTCAGTGCTTTCTCCTGATCTAGCGCTGATCCACTGTCATGGCGATTTCCCCCTTCCCCTCCACCCCTAAAACTCTTTAGAAAAGCTCCTTTCTGCCTCTCTTTGTCTTGTCCTCATTGTCTTTTATCCTTTCCACCCCTCCCTATCCCCAGGCCAGATCCTCACACCAAGCAGAATTGTACTGGTACGGCTGGGATGGAGCTCTTACAGCAGCCCGTACAGTGCTGTGCTTTGCATTGGTGGCTAAAATCGTGCTATTAACACACGGGTGTTCTGGTTAGTGCTGAGCAGTGCTCACACAGTGTCAAGGCCTTGTCTCTCAAACACTCCCTGCCCCAAAAGTCAGGAGGCTGGGAGTGGGCAAGGCAGCGCTCAGAGGCACAGCCACGACAGCCAGCCTGAACAGAGCAAGGGGACGTTCCATGCCGTAAGTCGCGCAGGGTTATGGCGTATGTCTTCCCGTGAGACGTTGAGGGCCTGCTTTCAAGAAGTGTCTAGACATCTCCCTCCAATGGGAATTAGTGCGTGAATTCCTCTTTTGGCTTTGCATCCATGCACACCTTATTTATTTATTCATGTATTTATTTTCTGTTTAAGCTGTCCTTATCTCGATCCATGAGACTTTTTGCCTTCCATTCTCTCCCAGTCCTCCAGGAGAGGGCAGCGGCTGAAAAGCAGGGTGGGTTTTGGGCTGCTGCACAAGGTCAACCTGCCATAACGGTGTCCAAGTGTGTCCTCGATGGGATGCCCTGTGATGGGGTAGCCAGGTGGTCCCCTCCAAGCATAGATAGGGCTACCAAGATGATTAGGGGACTGGAACACCTCTCTTATGAGGAAAGGCTGAGGGATTTGGGTCTCTTCAGTCTGGAAAAAAGACGGCAGAGGGGGGACCTTATCAACACTTATAAATACTTAGAGGGTGGGTGTCAGGAGGATGGGGCCAGGCTCTTTTCAGTGGTGCCCGGGGACAGGCCAAGAGGTAATGGGCACAAACCTGAGCATAGGAAGTTCCACTTAAACATGAGGAGGAACTTCTTTCCTTTGAGGGTGGCAGAGCCCTGGCAGAGGCTGCCCAGAGAGGTGGTGGAGTCTCCAACTCTGGAGACATTCCAAACCCGCCTGGACGCGTTCCTGTGCCACCTGCTCTGGGTGACCCTGCTCTGGCAAGGGGTCGGACTAGCTGATCTCCAGAGGTCCCTTCCCACCCTATGATTCTATGATTCTATGATATGCACCGGGGGTCCCCGCACGGTCCCAGAGGAGCGCCTGTGGAGATACGAAAGGACAGCACAGCCCAGCACAGAGGAACTGCGGTGGTACCCACGGGCTGACACCAGAGCAGAGCCAGGGGCCATGGGGCTCAAGAGAGAAGACCTCCAGCAGCTCCTCTGCACAACTGGTCAGGGAGTAACACAGCCAGTGGTTCTCCTGAGAGAGGAGGCACCACGAGCTGCAGTGCAGGGCACCGACACGTGGCACTGGGTGCACAGTTCCCAGCAGGTAGTGCCAGTGGCTGAAGCCTCCAAGGGACACCTGGCTCCACAAGCAGTGTTGAGTCTTTTAGTGACCGTGGAGAGCTGCTCTGGCTACAGAGGGGCTGCCAGGAGTGGCGGGGCTGGCACTGCCCAGTCTCAGCTGTGTTCCAGCTGCTGGTTTCCAGTCGCACCTGCTCTGTGGTTTGCAGGGGTCTGGGCATGGACAGGGGCAGGGCAGGACTGCCTGTCCTACTGATACAGCCACTGAGCCCAGCAGGAGGATGGAGACGGTCACGTTGAAAGGACTGGCAGGCTGGGCAAGGGAGGCTGTCTCCAGGTCATGGAGTGGTCCAGCAGGGACTGAAGGACAGCAGTGAAATGAAGTGGCTTCTGGGTCTATTCTTCCTTCAGTGCAAGCCCTGACACAGGGTCACAGCTTCCCTTTTGGTGCCACCCTTCAGGAGGGATGATGGTGAGCGGGGGACACCCATCCTTCAGCTACTCCCCAGGCCTGCTAGTGTACCAGGACAGCGTGCACTTCTGACGCTGCACCACGAGCATGCTTTAGGGTAACCAAACCCTTGGCACTGCCTTGGATTAGCTGAGCACCAGCATTCTTCTCTGTGAGGAAATTCTCAGCCTGGATCCTCTCCTGTCTGACCTCTCCCCATCCCTCCTCTGATCCTCACACCTCCTGCTGCTCCTGCTCTCCTCCCCGTGTTCCCTGCAGGGCCTGGAGCTGGTGGTGCCACTCTGCAGCAAAAGGGGGTTGTGGTGCCCTGGGCCATGGTGTAACTCCACGCTGGTCAGGCTGGGAAGCAGCTCTGGGTAGATGGGAGCACTTCCCAGAGGTCTGCAGCTGTGGAAGGAGCACAAAGCATTCCCTCTGACTCCGGATGTTGGCCAGGGAGCATGTTGACCCACCCAAGGTCTTTTACTAAGGAAGACGTTAATTGCCCAGCAGTGTGCTTGTCTTGGTCTTTCTGGCTCCCCACTGCCTCTCCTGGTCTTGGCAGAGACCTTGTCTGCTTGTGGATACTTAAATACAGTGCTTCACCTTTGGATAACATCACTTGGACAGTCTCTTGTTCTGTCAGGCCCACCTCAGGAACATGGCTCCTGTACATGCCCTCCGCTCTCCTGGGGGCTCCGGGTTCCCTTCCAGAAAGCCGGGCAGCTACCGTTCAGCTCTGCTGCAAGTGGAACAGCCCTGAGCAGGCAATTCAGAGCCCGTTCCCCATCCCCAGGGCACTGGACACCCACATGACGCAGCTGAGTCCATCCCTCATTCCCTCTGACCCTTCCCATGAGCCCATGGAGAAGCAAGCGCTGCAGCAGCCCATGGAGAGGGAAGTTCCTGGAACCTATTCCTGACTTCAGCCAGAAGAAGAAGCCAACCTCCAGGCGCTGCACTGGGGAGACACCCTTTATTACGGAGCTGCGCCACGGGCAGACAGGTCTGCTACTGCGACGACTCATTTACCTAAAGCCTCGGGCTTAAAGCGCAAAGCGGGATCATGCCTCTGGAGATATGGAATGAATTCAAACATTTCTGTATGAGTCCGATCATCACAGATGCCAAACCAAATAAAGTATAAGCCTGTCCTGGCCCAAATTCGGAACGCCCTGTGAGGAGAGACGGGCAGCTTACTGCTGCTGAAGGTTAACCCATTGAATCAGTTTGCTCAGGGCATCCTTCAGCTCCTGGTTCCTCATGCTGTAGATGAGGGGGTTCACTGCTGCAGGCACCACCGAGTAGAGAACTGCCACCACCATGTCCAGAGCTGGGGAAGAGACGGAGGGGGGCTTCAGGTAGGCAATCATACAACTGCTAATGAACAGGGAGACGACGGCCAGGTGAGGGAGGCACATGGAAAAGGCTTTGTGCCGTCCCTGCTCAGAGGGGATCCTCAGCACGGCCCTGAAGATCTGCACGTAGGACAGCACAATGAAAACAAAACATCCAAAAGCAAAGGCAAGACTAAACACAAGAAGCCCAGATTCCCTCAGGTAGTCATCTGAACAGGAGAGCTTGAGGATCTGGGATATTTCGCAGAAGAACTGGTTTATGGCATTGCCTTGGCAGAGGGGTAGGGAAAATGTACTGGCCGTGTGCAGCAGAGCGTGGAGCAAACCACTGCCCCAGGCAGCTGCTGCCATGTGGACACAAGCTCTGCTGCCCAGGAGGGTCCCGTAGCGCAGGGGTCTGCAGATGGCAACGTAGCGGTCATAGGCCATGACGGTGAGAAGAGAATACTCTGCACCAAAAAAGAAGAATAGAAAGAAGACCTGGGCAGCACATCCTGAGTAGGAGATTGCCTTGGTGTCCTAGAGGGAGTTGGCCATGGATTGAGGGACTGTGGTGAAGATAGAGCCAATATCAAGAACAGAGAGGTTGAGGAGAAAGAAGTACATGGGAGTGTGGAGGCGGTGGTCGCAGGCTACAGCTGTGGTGATGAGGATGTTGCCCAGGAGGGCAGCCAGGTAAATGGCCAGGAAGAGCCAGAAGTGCAAGAGCTGCAGCTCCCGCGACTCTGCGAATGCCAAGAGAAGGAACTCCGTGATGGAGCTGCTGTTGGACATTTGGTCCCTCTGGGACTCGGGTGCTGTCCAAGGAGAAAACGATATGGACAAGTTAGGGCAGCTTTGTCTGAGGAAAACCTGTTCTGTTTGTCATCGAGTCTGCCCACATCACCTCTCTTCTTCTCAAGAGGACCTTCATGCAGCTTCCTCCCTTCAGCTCTTGCTTGCTATAGCAGCTGGTACACAGAAGCAGGAAAAAAAAGCCCCATATATACCTTGAGGTGGACACTGAGGATGGACACTCTGGGCTGAGCGCAGGAGCCAGGGTGCAGTGACCCTGTGGGAATAGTCTCCATGACCTGGAGGAAAAGAGCACATTAGCACTGGGGCCGCCTGCCTCTGGAAAAGTGCCCTAGGAGGGATTTCTCTTTTCTGGTTTTACTCTTCCGAGCAGACGTGCCTGGGTCTGAATCACTCGGGAGAGCTGGTCTCTCCAGCAGTCTTGTTCCCAGCTGCTCCGTCCTGCTTCCCTCAGCTGGAGGATGAGCACACTCAGAAGTTGCTCTGAGAAAGGAACTGGACAGAGACGGGGGATTCACCATCCAAAGTGCAAACTCCCCAAACTCCTCTCGCTTGCCCGTGTTTGACCATGGAACTGTTTATCTTTTTCCACCCCATCCTCTGCAGACTGAGGTCTGCCCTGCAGAAACCTCCCGGCGGCAGGGCATATGCTGGGGCACCCTCATGTTCCGTGGTGCAGAGCAGGAGGTCAGAAGCAAACACACCATGGCCAGTAAGCATGCTGCTGCTGCAGTCTGGGACTGAAGAGCGGGTGATGGGCTGTTATCACATTTCCAGCAGACTTACTGATCTCTCGGTCTCAGTCTCGTGTTCAAACCGAAGATCTTCTTTTCCATTTCTCTCCCTCCCCCAGCTCTTCCCAGTGGTACAAACCTGAAAGAACATTCTCAGGAGAGTTTTTCGTTCTTTAATCTCTGACTTGACCTTCCTCTTGGAACGTCTTCTCACAAATGTCCTGGAGGCAATCTGGACCTGTGAGCAGCCCTGACCCACACAGCATCCTCTAGACAGCAAAATGACCCTGCCCTGCTGGGGGTCACTCCTTCCACCCACGGCTTCTCCCCGCAGTGCTGTGGGGGTCTCCCTGGGCAGGCTGAGAGCTGACCCTGGCAGGCGGCAGAGTCCCTGCCCCGGCACACAGCCCCCGGGGGTGCAGGGACCCTGCTCTGAAGGACCGCCCTGGGCACCCCTGGCTGCAAACCCGCACTTATACCCCTCCAACTCTGCCCAGGAGAAGGCAGCCATCATGCCCTGTGCCTCTGAGGGTGCAGAAGGGAAGCCCTGCTCTGGAGCACATCCTCCTCCTCTGCACTGGAGAAGCTGTGAGAGCCTTCCTGGAAGATACCACGGGCTATTGGACGTACCAGCTTTAAGAGATCGCTCCAGGAGCTGCAGCTGCACTGCCCTGCAGCCAGAGACTTACCATGGGAAAGGCCGTAAAGATTTCTCCCGTGGTGAGCTCTCAGCATCCTCCCTCCCCAGGCTGCCTTTAAGTTCTCTCTGTCTCACTTGTCTCCTCTTGTGACCCCAGCCCTGCCACGCTTGGCAGAGGAGCTGCTCCTGGGCAGAGCTGTCTCTCTGCAGCGCTGCCCGCTTGCCATGAGCTCCCTCCATCCCAGGAGCCCAGCCCAGCTCAGATGCAGAACACCAGCCCCAGGTGTCACTTTTTCTGTCCCCTTGGGGCTCCCTCTGGGTGTTCTGGGGCTGAAGTAATGACTGATATTTTCTCCCTCAGCTGGGGAGAGACACTTACTTCCAGGAATATAATTTCTCTTACAGAGTCAGATTTAGGTCTAAAACACGTGATTTCTTGTCCCATTTTTAGGCAGGACACCTAGTCAGTGACAGGCAGAGATCTCCTTCAGTCCTGCTGAGACAAGGGATTCAACTGAGTGGTATCTCAACCTGGGTTTGCAGTCCTGGGGCTAGAAGAGGACTCAGCGCCCTCCCATGCCTGCCACAAGCCCTCAGCGGGTGGGATTCCTCTTGCCTCCGTTCAGGTGTGCCTAAAATAGGTGCCTGCATGTGAGCTGCTTGTCTCACCTCCCATGGGAATTAATAGAGGTGGGCGCCAGCAGCGAGCTATTCAAATGGCAACACCCCGTGCCAGAGGTGGTCCTGTGCAGGCCACTGCAAGCTCCAATGCGGCAATGCCAAGAGGCAGGACAGCATCTGAGAGCGTCATTTTTTTGCCTGGTGAGGAATTCCTTTGGCCCGCTGAAATGATAGCAGAGTCCCACATTTAGGACAACAAAACCTACCCCTCCTCATTATTTTCTGGAAAACCTACAGAGATAGTCAGCTGGCCAAATGGAGTCATGTGCCAACTGGACTGCAAAGCATTTTGAATTCCAGCTAGACAAAAGATGTCTGCGTGTTCCGGAATCAGCTGGGATAGAGTGAAATTTCTTCATAGTAGCCTGTATGGGGCTGTGTTTTGGATTTGTGATGAAAACAGCGTTGATAAGACAGGGATGTTTCCGTTATTGCTGAGCAGCGCTTACACAGCACCAAGGCCTTTTCTGCTCCTCACACCACCCCACCAGGGAGTAGGCTGGGGGTGCACGAGGAGTTGGGAGGGGACACGGCTGGGACAGCTGACCCCAGCTGGCCAAAGGGATATTCCATTCCATTCCATAGGACGTCATGCTCAGCAATAACAGCTTTGGAAAGAAGAAGGAAGAGGGGAGTGTTTGGAGTGATGGTGTTTGCCTGCCCAAGTCACCATTCTGTGTGGCGGAGCTTTCCTGGAGCATCTGCCTGCTGGCAGAAAGTCGTGAATGAATTCCCTATTTTGCTTTGCTCGCACGCGTGGCTTTTCCTTCACCTATTAAACTGCCTTTGTCTCAACCCAGTTTGCCCACTTTCCCTCTTCCGATTCTCCATTTCAGTGAGGGGGAGTGAGCGAGTGGCGGGCGATGTTAAACCATGACTGTGTGCCTCCCCAGACTATTGACCTAGCTCAGGGGAGCTGGCATTGAATTCTTCCTCTCTCAAGCTCTTCTGACCAATGCAGCTCTCCACTCTAGGCCCACAGCACATCAGGGCCATAAATCCACACTCAGGTTTCTCAAGGGGAATCTTCACAACTGTCCCAGCTCCCCAGTCAGCTGAGCTTCTCTTTTTGGCAAGACCTGGCATCCCCCAACATCTTCCATTAAGGGAGAAGGGAAAGCCTGAGAAACCACTGGAGCTTTTTCCTTCCTCTCCCACCTCATGCCAAATGGGCCAAACAGAAACATTGCTGTGGCAAAGGTGACGTCAGAGCAAAGGCCTCCATGAAGTGACCTCCGCATCAATAAGGAGGAGGATTTCACAGAATCACACAATCACAGAACGACAGGGGTGGGAAGGGCCCTCTGGAGATCATCTAGTCCAAACGCCTGCCAGAGCAGGGTCGCCCAGAGCAGGTGGCACAGGAACGCGTCCAGGTGGTTTGAATGTCTCCAGAGTTGGAGACTCCACCACCTCTCTGGGCAGCCTCTGCCAGGGCTCTGCCACCCTC
The DNA here is from genome assembly GCF_028500815.1 of Rissa tridactyla. Taxonomy (NCBI): domain Eukaryota; kingdom Metazoa; phylum Chordata; class Aves; order Charadriiformes; family Laridae; genus Rissa; species Rissa tridactyla. The sequence goes on along the minus strand of NC_071490.1, from coordinate 1,692,129 downwards.
AAAGGAAAGAAGTTCCTCCTCATGTTTAGGTGGAACTTTCTATGTTCAAGTTCGTGCCTATTACCTCTTGGCCTGTCCCCGGGCACCACTGAAAAGAGCCTGGCCCCATCCTCCTGACACCCACCCTTTAAATATTTATAAGCATTGATAAGGTCCCCTCTCAGGTGTCTTTTTTCCAGACTGAAGAGACCCAAATCCCTCAGCCTTTCTTCATAAGAGAGGTGTTCCAGTCCCCTAATCATCTTGGTAACGCTTTGCTGTCCCTTCTCCAGCATTTCCCCGTCCTTCTTGAACCGGGGAGCCCAGAACTGGACACAGCACTCCAGGTGCGGCCTCCCCAGGGCAGAGCAGAGGGGGAGGATGATCTCCCTTGAGCTGCTGGCCACACTCTTCTTCAGGCACCCCAGGATGCCATTGGCTCACGGTCATCCTGTTGTCTACCAGACTCCCAGGTCTCTTTCCACAGAGCTGCTCCTCACCAGATCACCCCCAACCTGTCCTGGTGCGGGGGGTTATTCCTCCCCAGGTGCAGCACCCTACACTTGCCCTTGTTGAATTTCATAAGGTTCCACTCCACCCAGCTCTCCAGCCTGTCCAGGTCTCTCTGTATGGTGGCACAGCCTTCCGGTGTGTCAGCCACCCCACCCAGCTTGGTGTCATCAGCAAACTTGCTGAGGGTGCACTCTATCCCCTCATCCAGGTCATTGATGAATATACTGAACAGGACTGGACCCAGTACTGACCCCTGGGGAACACCACTCATCACTGACCTCCAACTAGACTCTGTGCCCCTAATCACAACCCTCTGAGCTCTGTCTTTCAACCAGTTTTCTATCCACCCCACTGTCCATTCATCAAACCCACACTTCCTAATCTTCCCTATGAGGATGCTGTGGGAGACTGTGTCGAAAGCCTTGCTGAAGTCAAGGTAGACAACATCCACTGCCCTCCCCTCATCTATCCGTCCAGTCATGCCATCATAGAAGGCTATCAGATTAGTCAGACGTGATTCATGATTAGTCAACATGAATCCGTGTTGAGTACTTCTGATAGCTTTCTTTTCCTCCACATGCCTTGAGATGATGCCCAGAACGAGCTGTTCCATCATCTATCCAGGGACGGTGGTGAGGCTGACCGGCCTGTAGTTCCCCGGCTCCTCCTTCTTGCCCTTTTTGAAGACTGGAGTGACGTTGGCTTTCCTCCAGTCCTCAGGCACCTCGCCAGTTCTCCAGGACCTTTCAAAGATGAGGGAGAGCGGCCCAGCAATGACTTCCGCCAGCTCCCTCAGCCCTCTCGGGTGCATCCCATCAGGACCCATGGACTTGTGGACGTCTAATTGGTCTAATTGATCTAATTGGTCTCTCACTTGATCCTCCTCAACCAAGGGGAAATCTTCCTCTTTTCCTGTTACTTTCTCCAAAGTCTGGGACTCCTGAGGGCTGGGCCAAGCAGTAAAGACTGAAGCAAAGAAGGCATTCAGTAACTCCGCCTTCTCTGCATCCTCCGTCATCATGGCTCCTGTCTCATTCAACAGTGGGCCCACAACTTCTCTAGTTTCCCTTTTCTTTCCAGTATACTTGACGAAGCCCTTCCTGTTAACCTTGACATCCCTAGCCAGGTTTAATTCCAAGGAGGCCTTGGCTTTCCTTGTTTCATCCCTGCACGCTCTGGCAGCGTTCTTGTAATCCTCCCAAGGGGTCAGTCCCTTCTTCCACTTACTGTAAACTTCCTTCTTCCACTTGAGCTTTTTCAGAAGCTCCCTGCTCAAACATGCAGGTCTCCTGCATCCCTTGCCCGATTTCTTGCTCTTAGGGATGCACCGATCCTGAGCTTGGAGGAAGTGGTCTTTGAATACCAACCAGCTTTCTTGAGCCCCTTTGCCTTCCAGAGCCCGAGCCCACAGGATCTCTCCAAGCAGTTTCTTGAAGATGTCGGAGTTAGCCCTCCTGAAGTCCAAGGTTGCGATTTTACTTCTTGTCGTTTTGTGAATCCCGCCCACGATCCTGAACTCTATCTTTTCATGATCACTACAGCCAAGGCTGCCCCCAACCTTAATGTCCTCCACCAGTCCCTCTGTGTTTGTCCGTACTAGGTCCAGTAGCGCTCCTCTCCTTGTTGGCTCCTGCACCACCTGAGTCAAAAAGTTATTATCAATGCACTGGAGGAGCTTCCTGGCCTGTGCGTGCCTGGCTGTGTGGTCTTCCCAGCAGATATCGGGGTGATTGAAGTCCCCCATGAGAACCAAGGCCTGCGATTGCGAGGCTACCTTCAGCTGTCTCTAGAAAGCCTCATCAGCTTCCCCATCCTGATCAGGTGGCCTGTAATAAACACCCACAACAGTGTCCCTCATATTTGCCTACCCCTTAATCCTCACCCGTAGGCTCTCAACCCCCTCTTCATCCACCCCAAGTGGGAGCTTCATGCATTCCAGTTCCTCTCTCACATAAAGAGCAACTCCACCACCACGCCTCGCTGGACAGTCTTTCCTGAAAAGGACATAGCCATCCATGACAGCATTCCAGTCATGCGAGCTGTCCCACCACGTCTCAGTAATTGCAATGAGATCGTGGCCCTGCAACCGCACACAGATCTCCAGCTCTTCCTGCTTATTCCCCACGCCACGTGCACTGGTGTATAAGCATTTCAGAGAGGGAGTCGTGTGTGTAGATGCGGTGAGATGTGGTGTGAGATGTGGTGTGCCTTCTGGCTCCCAGAAATACTGACACACTCCCCAACAAGTGCCGAGCAACTACGCCCAGGCACCTCACCGGCAAGCCCAGTACCATCCCCACCCCCCTTCAAATCTAGTTTAAACCTAGAACCCTTTTCCCCCTGCAAGATAAGCTGTTCCCGCCCGTTACCAGCAGGCCTGGCATCTTATAAATCAGGCCATGGTCAAGGAGCCCAAAGTCCTGCTGGCAGCACCAGGCTCGGAGCCAGGCATTGATCTGCTGGCTCCTCCTATTTACCCCCTCATCGCTCCCTGCAGCTGTGGGGACAGAGAACACGAGTTGTGCTCCCGATCCCTTGACCAGGCGTCCCAGGGTCTTGAAAACTCTCTTCATTGCCCTTGGACTTCTTTTTGCTACCTCGTCGCTGCCTACCCAAAAGATCAAAAACAGGTAATATTCTGAGGGCCGTACCAGGGAAGGAAGCTTCCTCTTCACGTCCTGGACCCAGGCCCCAGGGAGGCAGCAGACCTCCCTATGCACCGGGTCCGGCCTGCGTATTGGGCCTTCTGCTCCCTTCAACAGCGAGTCACCTGTGACAAGGACCCGTCTTCTCTTCTTTACTGCAGAGGTTTTGATGCGGGGGGAGGTCTGACTGGACCTCGCTGACACCTCCAAGATAGGAGAACTATCCTGCTTGTCATCGTCCATGTTCCCTTGCAGAGCACTGTACCCGTTACACAATGGCACCCGGGAAGATGGGGTAGTCACCGGGCAGTCCCGAGCGCGGCACCTGTTGCACTGGGCAGGAACTTCCTGACGTTGCCCGCTGTCCTCTGAGTCACCACCTTCAGTCAGGGGGAGAGAGGACAGGGAGTTCCCTGCTGCAGGGGTTCTGTCTGCCAGCTGGGTTTCTGTCGTGGGATGCAGGATTCTACTCTAAGCATGTCTCTCCCGCTCGCATTACCTGATGCTCCTCAACCTGCTTACCTCCTCCCTGAGCTCCATCACTAATCGGAGGAGATCCTCTACCCGAAACCGGCGTGAGAGCAGGGCACACCCTGCAGCCTGGTGTCTGTGTGGCAGCGTGTTCCCACAGGAGCTCTGTCTGAGAGGCTGCATCAGACCTGGTGGTTGTGGAGATCATGGATGCCACGGTCTTCTGGCGAGTAGTTACCATCGCTACCTGGCCGGGTTGGCAGTGTCTCAGCCCTCTCCCGCACGAACCGCTGTGACTGGACTGTTGTGTCGTGCCCTGTTTGGCCGCCCGCTTCCCCAGCCCAGGAATTACACCCTCGTCGTGGTGCTCCCGGGTGGTTCCGTGGGTCACACCCAGGGAACACCCGCTCCCTGCTTGTTTGCTCAGTGCGCAGCGACCTGGTTGCTGTGCGGCCGAAGGGCTTTTTTTATGAGGGGGCACCACACTGTGCAGGGTGCATTCAGGGGTGGGGAAACATCCCCCTGACGTGGTCTGCACAACACATCTTGGTGCGCAAGAGTTTGCAGACAGCCCAAGTCCGGGATCTGCCAGGGTCTGGGAATGTGTGAGCCTGGGGACGGCTGTATCTTCCCCCAGTATGGATGGGGCTGGCCACATTGCAATGATCAGCCCTTCCCTGGACTGGCCGGGACAGGGGTGGCTTTTGGGGGTGAGAGCCAGCACGTAGGGTGGGGGAAGCTGTCTCAAGGCCACGTGCTAGGCACAGGGACTGAGTGAGGCACAGCAGCAAACTCACACGGCTGCCGGGTCATGCTTCCATTGGTGCAAGCCCTGCCACAGGCTGCCAGCCACTGTCTCGATGTCACTCTTCATGAGGGACAAGGGCACAAAGGGATGGGGAGCGGAAGACACCAGTCCTTCTTCAGCCCCTTCCCAGGCCTGGTGGAGCACCAGGACAGCAAGAACTTCTGACTCTGCACTGTGAGCATGCTTCAGGGTATCCACGGTCTGGAAACAGTTTTGAATGAGCTGAACACGGGCATTTTCTCCAGTGCAATATCTAACCCAGGTCAGCTCTCATCTCATCTCTCTCCCTCCCTCATCTGACCTTCCTGGTCATTCCTGAACCTCTCCTTGTGCTCCCCACTGTCTCATGGGAGCTGGGTGGGCATCATTGCTGCTAAGCTACATCCTGTGGATGTGGCAGGTGCTTGAAGGGCCTCTGATGCATTTCAGAGGAGAGTAGATGCTCAGTCCTGATTGAGGGGGACATGAATGACTCCCCTGCCTCCCTTCCTTGTGTCTGCTGGGCCACCATTTCCTCCTCTGGGACAGCAGAGTCCTTGTTTCCCTGCAGGTGCCTGGGTTTAGAACTTGTCCTTTGAATGGCCCCACCTTGGGCGATCTCTCACTTTATGGGGCTGCAGTCACTGCTCACCCCAGGCACACACCGGCCAAGGCCGCTCCAGATTCCCTTCCTTAACGCCATCATCTGCGTGGGAAAGTCCGGGGTATGTACCTCTGTGATGACTCACCATCTCCATTGTAAGTAGATGGGGTTAGTCCTAAATCCAGCCCTCAGTATCTAAGTCACAATGTGACAGCGAGCTCTTTGCTCATTAATCAGTGAAGAAACAGTCCCTTTGCGGGAGCGCTTGCTTATGCGTATTCTTAGCACCATCGTTGGAAGAAGAGCCCAATTTGGGGCAGTGCACTGAGGAGGTCACACTTTATTACGGTGATGCTATATGGGAGCCAGCTTTGACTCACTCTTGGATGTACATTTATATGGGCTCCAAGTGAGAGAGCACACGTTCATTCCTCGGTAGAAGTAGGTTGAGTCTAAACATTTGTGTAGGGAGAAAATAATCACAAATTACCACAAAATGATAATGACAGCAACTATTGTGATGATAACGAGAAGAATACTGGTGATGATAATCACAGAATCATAGAATCATAGAATGGCTCAGGTTAGAAGGGACCTAGTTCTAACGCCCCTGCCCTGGGCAGGGACATCTCCCACTAGACCAGGATGCTCAAAGCCCCATCCAGCCTGGCCTTGAACACCTCCAGGGATGGGGAATACACAACTTCCCTGGGCAACCTGGGCCAGTCCCTCACCACCCTCAGAGTAAAGAATTTCTTCCTAATATCTAATCTAGATCTCCCCTCTTTCAGTTTAAAACCGATACCCCTCATCCTATTGCTCCTCTCCCTGATAACAAGTCCCTCCCCAGCTTTCCTGTAGGCCTATGTAATCCTAATGATGAGCATGATAACTAAAAAACTCATAGTACAGGCCTGGGATGGGATACCCGGGGAGTCATTTGTGCAGAGAGAAGGGAAGTTCATAACAACTGAAAAGCATCCAAGAAATCATTTTCCTAATTGCATCCTTGAGCTCCTTGTTCCTCATGCTGTAGATGACGGGGTTCAAAGTTGGAGGTACCACCGAGTACAGAACAGCCATCATCAGCTCCAGTGATGGCAAGGAGATGGAGGGAGGCTTCAGGTAGGCAAACATACCAGTGCTGACAAACAGGGAGACCACGGCCAGGTGAGGGAGGCACGTGGAAAAGGCTTTGTGCCGTCCCTGCTCAGAGGGGAACCTCAGCACGGCCCTGAAGATCTGCACATAGGAGAAAAGAACGAAAAGGAAACATGCAAAGTCCACAAAGACACCAACCACAAGAAGCCCAACTGCCCTGAGGCAGGAGTTGGAGCAGGAGAGCTTGAGGATCTGGGGGATTTCACAGAAGAACTGGTTTATGGCATTGCCTTGGCACAGCGGTAGTGAAAATGTGTTGGCAGTTTGCAGCAGAGCGTGGAACAAACCACTGCCCCAGGCAGCTGCTGCCATGTGGACACAAGCTCTGCTGCCCAGGAGGGTCCCGTAGTGCAGGGGTTTGCAGATGGCAACGTAGCGGTCATAGGCCATGACGGTGAGAAGGTACAGTTCTGCTGACATCAAAAAGGAAAAGACAAAGACCTGGGCAGCACATCCTCCATAGGAAATAACGCTGGTGTCCCAGAGGGAATTGGCCATGGATTTGGGGACAGTGGTGGAGATGGACCCAAGGTCGAGGAGGGAGAGGTTGAACAGGAAGAAGTACATGGGGGTGTGGAGGTGGTGGTCACAGGCGATGGCGATGATGATGAGGCCGTTGCCCAGGAGGGTAGCCAGGTAGATGGCCAGGAAGAGCCCAAAGTGCAAGAGCTGCAGCTCCCGCGTGTTTGTGAATGCCAGGAGGAGGAACTCAGTGATGGAACTGCCGTTGGACATTTGGTCCTTCTAGGCATGGATGACTGTCCATGGAAGAAAAGGCATGGAGAAGTTAGGGGAGATTTCTCCGGGCAAAACCTACTCTGTTCCTCATAGAAATCCCTTGAAGTGTTTCTCTGCTTTTCAGGAATACCTTTGCCAGGTCCCTTCTTGAGCTTTCTCTGGGGCCAGCCGAGGGTGTCACTGGGAGCAGGGGGCTCTGCTGTTGGCTTAGGAGGAGTCAGTCCTGCCTTGCAGCAAGAGGTAAACAGGAACACGGTGAGATCTCGGATTAAATCCTCTCCTGATATCAAAAAGCTTTTCAGCATTGGCCCTCCCAAATCACCCAACTGCAGCGCAGAGCTTTGGGGATTTTGTTTCGTTTATTTTGTCCTTGTAGCCCAACCACACCTGAGCAGTGTTTCAAGGCAGAAGTCCTTGGTATTTCGGCTGCACTCCAAGTGAAACCCTGTGGGTGCTGAGTTGCAAAGAGGCCGTCCCTTTGTTCAGAGTGAGGAGAGCCAGTCTGTCCTTCAGCCCTGTACTTAGCTGCCCTGTGCCGACACCTCTCTGAGCTGGACTAAGATCACACTGAAAATTGGGCACTGCTACCAGCAGAGGAACCCAGTTTCAACGTGCAGATCTCCAGCTTCCCATCCCGTCCCACCATACCTGAGCACAATCTCAGCTCTCCCCTTCCAGCCAGGGATACAGAGGGCTCATTGCAGCTGCCCACCTACAGCCATCCAGTGGCATTTCGATGGCTTCGGCACCAAGGTGTCTTCTCCACGGGCCTCCTAGATAACAGAGAGACGCTACGGGAGAGCTCTTCTGGAGAGCAGCCTGCAGCCCAGAAAGACCTCCCAGCGAATTAGCGGAAAGATGTGGTGTCCTGAAGGAACCAGAAATGCCAGAGCTGCAGCTCCTGCGTTTTTGTGAAGGCCAGGAGGAGGAACTCAGGGACGGAGCCACCACTGGTCATTTGCTGTTGGACTTTTGCTGCCTGAGGGCATCGGGGCCTGTTTAAGAGGGAAAAGATGGCGAGAAGGTTTGAGACACAGATCCAGGGCAGGTCCCCCAGAGTCAGTGTCAAAAAAGAAGCTGACCTGTTCCCCCACCCAAACCCCAGAGAGCAAGAGCAACATGTACCTGTGGAGAAACAAGGAAGAAAGTCACAATGCTCCCACTAGATGAAACAAAAAGAGAAAGAGGTGGGCATGCAGTGAAGCCCTCTTCTTACTGCCCTGTAGTGACCACCGCACAGAGTGACGTCCCACGGCAGGTGCTTTTAGATGTGGTGTTGTGTACCACGTTGGAGGACCGGAGCTGATATCTGTCCCCATATCTGCTCCCTGCCCGTGTTCACAGACCCCATCCCACCGGCTGGGGGCTCAGCTCTGCCCTGCAGACCCCTCCTGGCAGCAGGGCACTGCCCAGGGACATCTCTGTGTGTGCAGGGCCTGAGGAGCAGCTCAGAAATGTCCTAATGAGAGCTGGTCTCAGTGCCTTCTCCAGAACAGAGAAATTAGTTCCCATCTCCCACAGCCCACCCCGAAAACCAACAGGAGAAACCTCAAAGCACAGATACCTTCCCTTTCAAGGAATGGTGGCCTTAGTGTCCTTGAAAAGGACCCTCCGCAAATGTCCTGGGGGTGATGTGGAGCTGTGAGCAGCCCTGACTCCCGCAGCGCCCTCTTGACCTGCCCTGCTGCGGGTCCTCCTTCCACCCACAGCTTCTCCCCACAGCACTGCGAGGAGCTCCCCGGGCAGGCTGAATGCTGAGCGCCGAGTGTCCCAGCACACAGCACCCTGGGGTGCAGGGACCCTGCTCTCGGGGACAGCTCTGGGCACCCCTGGCTGCACACCTGGCTTCGCAGCCCTGCAGCCCTCCCTGGAAGAAGGGAGCTGCGATGCCCTGTCACTGTGCGGGGGCACAGGGAAGCCCCGCTCTGCAGCACATCCTTCTCCACATGAAAGAAACCCTGTGAGCCATCCTGCCACATCCTAACTGCTCTGGGATGTGCCAGCTCTAGGAGACCCCTCCAGGACACTCATGTACATTGCTCTGCAGCCAGAGACTCACTCTCTTAAGGGCTGTGAAGATCCCCCCTCCAAGTGAGCTCTCAGCATCCTCCCATTCCACATCGCCTGTAACATCTCCGTTGCTTCAGTGCCCTCAGCCCTGCTGTGCTTGGCAGAGGAGCTGCTCCTGGGCAGAGCTGTCTCTCTGCAGCGCTGCCCGCTTGCCATGAGCTCCCTCCATCCCAGGAGCCCAGCACAGCTCAGCAGCAGAGGACCAGCTCAAGGCATCACCTTCTCTCTCCCCTCTGGGGCTCCCTTGAGGTGTCCCTGGGGGTCCAGGGCTGACGGAGCCTGAAAGGCAGCAGGATCATCCCTGGGAATGTACTTCGGAGCCAACAAAATAATCACTAAGGGTCCCTCTCTAAACAGTGGAGAGGGACTGATTCCTGCAACAGAAGTTGTCCTACCAGAGTGAGGTTTTCTGTGAGAGGTGTCAAAGTTCCCCTCTGGACACCACTGTTCCTGACCCATCACAAAAAGGACATGGAGACAGGGAAAAGGGGAGGTGGTTCAGCTGGGCCGTGTTTCAGCTGGGGCTGTGGTTCAGCTGAGGCAAGGCAGACATCTCATCCCCAGCTGGAAGAAGCAGGATTCTTCTCCCGCCATGCACCCCCCACAGCCACAGGAGCTGGGATTCCTCTGGCTTCAGTCCAGGGCTGCACAAAAGTGTTGCTGGCAGGTGAGCCCCTGCTCTCAGCCCCTGCCCTTTCTTCTCTGGGCACTCCGTTGCTCACCCACATAAGCCTGGGGATGACAGAGGGGCCATGGGTGGTCCATGACTTGTACAAGTGTTTGCAAGCTCTGATGCAAAATCTCTGGGAACACCCACATCCTTCCCAAGCATCAGCTGAGGTCCAGAGGGGGAAGGGGGCATTCCTTGGCCATCCCAAATGGCAGCAGTCCTCTATGTTTGGGGCACCTGAATGCACCTTGTCACATATATCCCTGGAGCATGCAGAGCTCCAAGCTCTCTCTCTATCCCCTGCATTTACTAGAGCACCAGTCACTGCAAAGCTAAGATAGCTCCACATCCCTGCACTGGTGACACCTTATTTATTTGCATTTATTCCATTACTTTAAAACAAAAAAGCCTCCGGTACCATGCCAGGTCTCTTGTTTCTCTGGCCTTGGAGACTGCAGGGCAGTCTCTGGGCACCTCATTTCCTTGTTACATTACCATTTGCCAAGCACTCCACCGTGTGAAGCAGAACGGGGTCCTGGCTCCCTGTTACCGCCTTTGCCTGTAACAAGCCTGTCCTCAGCCCTGGTGCCACTCCTGACATGCTGCAGCCCAAACATGGACGGGCAGGAGGAGCTGGAGAACAGGCAGGAGGAGCTGGAGCCTCACAGCACTGGGACAGTTTGGATGAAATGAGATGTGGTGGGCCAGCTTGCTCACCTGGGGTGCTGCAGTGGAGGGATAGAGGCTCTGCAGAAGAGAGTGTGAGGGAGGGTGAGGATGGGGGATGCCCCCAGTGTGAAGAGGCAGCTCCGAGGGATGCAGCTCTTCCAGGACGGTTAGCTTCTGTCATTGAGGATTAGAGGAGCCAGGAAGGGTGACGTCACATTGGCAGTTATGAACCGTTCCATGAGGGTGAGGAAGCAGGAACAGCCTTCTGTCAGCAAGAAAAGGAAGTCTCCAGGTCAATGAGCCAGTTCCTGTGGGGGACTGTAATTGTCCTGGCATTCACAGTCCAGGTAAAAGAGGGTGCAAAGAGATAGGAGGATCTAGGGACAACTTCTTAATACAGCTGCCCAATGGGACAACAAGGGCTCTGGATGCTCACCTGGATCCGGTACTGGCAAACAAGGAAGAGCTAGTCAGAGATGTGATAATCAGGATAAACAACTCCACATGCAAGCACTAAAAAACGAGAATAAAAGATAGTAGAAATGATTTAGGGACAATACTGTCTGAGAGGTGTTGCCATTAAATGAAAGGAGAGTTTGAAAGGAGAGGAATAATACTGCTCTAAAACCATCATGCCAGAATACAAGTCTGAGAAATTGTAACTGTCTTGTCAAGGAAGAATGAATGAATGGAATGGTTTTAAAGAAATAAAGTTTACCATCATCAAGAAGAAGAGGAAGAAGCTCTTGTAGAGCGAGTCACTCTTACTGGTTTTAGTGAAAGTAGAAATAAGGCAAATTGCATGGTGGGCTGACCCCAGCTGGCAGCAAAGCCCCCACCCAGCTGCTCGCTCACTCCCCCAGAGCAGGATGGGGGAGAGCATTGGAAGGGCAAAGTGAGAACAACTCATGGGTCAAGACAAAGGGAGTTTAATAAGTGGAGCAAAGCTGCACGTGCAAAGTGATGTTGTGCTGCCCATTGGCAGGCAGATGTTTGGCCACTTCTAGGGAAGCAGAGCTTCGTCACACATAATGGTGACATGGGAAGAGGAACATCGTAACCCTGAATGTCCACCCTTCATCCCTCTTTCCCTGAGAAATGCACCTCCCCTCCCATGGCATTTCTGGGAGCAGTCCCGTCTCACTCCCTGCCCACTGCAGACAATCACAGAAATCATAGAAATCATAGGATCTTCATGGTTGGAAAGGACCTTTGAGATCATCAAGTCCAACCATACACACACCAAAAAAAAAAAGAAAAGAAAAAACCACCAACCTACAACCTCTGCCCTTCAGAGCATGCCCTGAAGTGCCAAATGTAGACATTTCTTAAATACCTCGAGGGATGGGGACTCAACCGCCTCCCTGGGCAGGCTGTTCCAGTGCCTGACCACTCTTTCAGTAAAGTCATTCTTCCTGATATCTAATCTAAACCTCCCCTGCTGCAGCTTCAGACCATTTCCTCTGGTTCTGTCGTTATTCACCTGGGAGAAGAGGCCAACACCCCCCTCTCTACACCCTCCTTTCAGGTAGTTGTAGAGGGCAATGAGGTCTCCCCTCAGCCTCCTCTTCTCCAAGCTAAACATGCCCAGCTCCCTCAGCCTCTCCTCATATGCCCTGGTCTCCAGACCCCTCACCAGCCTGGTAGCTCTCCTCTGGCCACGCTCCAGCACCTCAATGTCCCTCTTGTACAGAGGGGCCCAGAACTGAACACAACACTCGAGGTGAGGCCTCACCAGTGCCCAGTACAGAGGCACGATCACTTCCCTACTCCTGCTGGCCACGCTGTTCCTGATACAAGCCAGAATGCTGTTGGCCTTCTTGGCCACCTGGGCACACTGCTGGCTCGTGTTAAGCTGGCCATCCACCAGCCCCCCCCAGGTCCTTTTCTGCTGGGCAGCTTTCCAGCCACTCTGCCCCAAGCCTGTAGCGTTGCTTGGGGTTGTTGTGACCGAAATGCAGGACCTGGCACTTGGCCTTATTAAACCTCGTACAGTTGGCCTTGGCCCATGGATCCAGCCTGTCCAGGTCCCTCTGTAGAGCCTTCCTACCCTCCAGCAGATCAACACTCCCACCTAGTTTGGTGTCATCTGCAAACTTACTGAGGGTGCACTCAATCCCCTCATCTACATCATTGATAAAGATATTAAACAAAACTGGCCCCAAAACTGAGCCCTGAGGGACACCACTGGTGACGGGCCGCCAAGAGGATTTCACTCCATTAATCACAACTCTCTGGGCACGGCCATCCAGCCAGTTTTTAATCCAGCAAAGAGTACACTTGTCCATGCCATGATTCACCAGCTTCTCCAGGAGAATGTTGTGGGGGACGGTGTCAAAGGCCTTGCCAAAGTCCAGACAGACAACGTCCACCGCCTTCCCCGCAGCCAGAAGGCAGGTCACATGGTCATAGAAAGAGATCAGGTTTGTTAAGCAGGACCTCCCTTTCCTAAACCCCTGCTGGCTGGCCCCGATCCCTTGGCTGCCCTGCGCTTGCCGTGAGAGCTCACTCAAGATGATCCTCTCCATGATCTTTCCTGGTACCGAGGTCAGGCTGACAGGCCTGTAGTTCCCCGGATCCTCCTTCCGACCCTTCTTGTAGATGAGCGTCACATTAGCCACCCGCCAGTCATCTGGCACCTCCCCTGTTGACCAAGACTGTTGATAAATGATGGAGAGAGGCTTGGTGAGCTCTCCCGCCAGCTCCCTGAGTACTCTTGGGTGAATCCCATCTGGCCCCATAGACTTATGTGCATCTAGGTGCAGAAGCAGATCACTGACTACTTCCTCCTGGGTTATGGGTGGGTTGTTCTGCTCTCCATCCTTATCCTCCAGCTCAGGAGGCTGAGCACCCTGGGGATAGCTGGTCTGACTATTGAAGACAGAGGCAAAGAAGGCATTAAGTATCTCAGCCTTCTCCTCATCCTTGGTTGCAACTTCCCCCCCCCCGCATCCAGTAAGGGATGGAGATTCTCCCTGGCTCTCTTTTTGTTGATGTATTTATGAAAACTTTTTCTGTTGTCCTGTCTTCATCGTCCTCTTCATCCTCTTTGTCATTGAGGTTTATAATCAGGGGAGGGTGAATTGGTAATAAAATATTCTTTTGATTTCTGAGTGATTCTTGATGATGGGCTGGATGCATCATCCGTTCTTGTACACCCTGTTGCAATGGGGCCTCTGCAGATAAGAACAGTATATTTATTTTATTAGGAGGGAACAAGAATATCATGTCCAAGTTCAGACCAGCAGGTATAGTTTTTAAATCATTATCATGTTGAAGCAATCATTAAATAGACAGATTGCGCCTTTTAGGAAAAATCTTCTGTGAAGGCTGACAAAAGAGCATCCACCAGCTACAGAGAGGAGGAAAAATGATGGGTACTCGCTCCTTTGAATGGACAGATGAGGCACTGCTGAATAAAGCCTTTTGGAAAGAGGATCATTTTGATCATTCTACACTATTTGAAAAAAGCTGTCTATCCCTTCCAGGTGGTGGATAGATTTATCTGAGGCAGAAACCTGCTTTTTTCCAAGCCCTTTTAAGATATTTACAACACAGGGAAACGTGATTAGTAATAGCTGGGCTGAAGTCAGTAGGCGAGTATAAGACCCCACCTGCGAAACTATTTTAAACAGGCTGAATAATAGGCAGGCCTCTGTCACTCCTCATGGCATCAATTTTGAAGAAGTTAGCAATGCTAAGCACAGGATTACCTTTTTTTAGCTTGTAGATATTTTTTTTCTATCAATTTTCTGCATCACAACTCTCTTCACTAAGTACAAAATGTAGATTTTGAGAAAGAATATGAAGTTCATTAAAGTAATTTACACTGAAGTTCAAAGAACATCAGAAAAAAATTTTCCTTAGGAATTTATACCTACCCATAATATTTGCAACAAAACTATTTCAGTATGGGGGTGGCATTTTCTGAGAGCCAGGAAACACAATGGACTGAAAATAAAAATGATGAAAAATGGTGAGTCTATTTGTATTGTTCGAGCTGACCAATTTGCAGCTATAGATACAATCAGGATTCTGTGCATTATATTAAAAATATCAGAGTTGGGTATGTTTTTAAAGAAATGAGATGAAGCATGGGCATTGTCTTTTATTCCAGTTGCTGTTATTCTTGTGCATCTCTTGCTTGCCTACGAGGAGCATGTGTATCATAGTAAACCCATTTTAACAACATGCCGGCAGAACAGATTTGTTGTATCACATGCCAGAGAAAGCACTTTAACTTGATAGAGCCTTTTTTCAGTGTCCAAAATAGGGTGTTATTAGTTCCTGGCAGTGTAAGCCAAATCAAACTTAGATTAGCTGAACAAGATTTCTAACTATTAAAATGAATAAATGCACTTCTAATATTTACAATAGTATTGTGGAGCATGCGGACTTTGAATTTATACATACTGCAGTATAAAGAAAAAGGCTTGGGTCCATTTTCTCATTGGACGTTGCTCTTCTACAGCACGCCCTTGTCCACAGTGCCTCTTGGACATAGTCTCTGACTCACACCAGACCCAAAAGCGTGGTGCTTGGTGTGCACGACAGCACAAAGTACCAGGCGCCGATGCTCTGGGGGTGGGAACTGCACTACAAGCGGTATGGACACTCGCAGGAAGGGCACTCAAGCTCTTGCCTTGGTCCTCTGTGATTAGTTCGGCTCAACATGCCCAGATACGACAGGCTACCTTATCCTGGGGGAATTTCAGGAACGCAAGGTGTTTGCTTCTGACTAGTGGTCTTTCTGGGCTTCTCTTACAACATCTGTCTACAGCTCTGGAGATAAGGCCCAGGAACAACTCTGGTTTAGTCCACTTGTTCCTGCGTCTATGACAAGTCATGCTGACTTGCTCTCACTCTGGCTTCCGCCCGATTTCTGACATGTGTCTTGGTTCCCTGCCCTGGACTCTTACCCTGTCCCAGGTCGGACTCTTGGTAAACAAGAGCTCCTCTTAGAAAGGACTGAGGAAAAAAACCCAATTTATAACATGGTGGTTTTTTCCATAAATACTCTGATTTTCAGATATCGTACTGCCTTGTACGCTGTTACTCTACTTAATAGCTTGCATCCAATGTTCTAGCCTGAAAACTGTATTCAAAACGATGAACTGGAAATACACCTGCACACACAGCACTGTAATCTGATGTTTCCTATACAAGGGGGGGTCTCATCCACCTAACATGTTGTGCTCTATCAACAATATCTGTTGATAGAGCCCTACCAACCTCCTCCCCGCTCCACACACGCTACTTTTCATTTCTCTGAAATGGTTACCTGCCTGCTCACCACTTTTGACTACTGGAGAGATGTAATCTAGCAAATACCCAGGTAAAGCACCGCTTTTGCTCTGCGGATCTTAGCAACCTAAATTGCCATTTGTGACTTTATCTTTCACGTCACTGATAGGAAAGATGATCTGTAACATGAACGCTAAAAAAAATTCATATGGCAACCCTATTCAAATGCCACTACAGTTCCTTTCTTTGCCTTCAACTTGCTGGGATAGCAGATCATACCTGGTGGATTTGCCATGCTACATTTCTTGACCTTGATGCATACGAGGTAAGCGTGGGCAGTAAGCATCAGAAGGACATTTTCCTGTATTTACTTACTCTCATGAACAACTTGTTGAGAAAATATTTTTACTCACTGTTACTAGGTGGCAAAAAAAGTCCATTAATATAACAAGGATTGCTATGATGGAAGGCACAACTGATCCTCACGCAGCCTAAAGGTTGTCTCTCCCAGAAACAGGAGATGTTGCTATACTTTTACTGCAGGAGAAAACAGTTTTCAGATATTGCAAGTACAACAATAAAAACAGACTAAATGGTGACATGGACAGGGGGATTGAGTGCACCCTCAGCCAATTGGTCGATGACACCAAGCTGTGTGGCACGGTTAACATGCTGGAGGGAAGGGACGCCATCTAGAGGGAGCTGGACAGGCTGGAGAGGTGGGCCCGTGCAAACCTCATGAAGTTCAACCAGGCCAAGTGCAAGGTCCTGCACCTGGGTCACAGCCATCCCAAGCACAAATCCAGACTGGGTGGAGAATGGCTGAAGAGCAGCTCTGAGGAGAAGGACTTGGGGGTGCTGGTGGACAAGAAGCTCAATATGAGCCAGCAATGTGAGCTCGCAGCCCAGAAAGCCAACTGCATCCTGGGCGGCATCAAAAGACAAGTGTCCAGCAGGTTGAAGGAGGTAATTCTCCCCCTCTGCTCCACTCTGCTGAGGCCCCATCTGGAGTACTGCGTCCAACTTTGGAGTCCTCAGTACAGGAAGGACAAGGACCTGTTGGAACGGGTCCAGCGGAGGGCCACCAAAATGATAAGGGGGCTGGAGCACCTCTGCTGTGAGCACAGGCTGAGAGAGTTGGGGGGGTTCAGCCTGGAGAAGAGAAGGCTCTGGGAAGACCTTATAGCAGCCTTCCAGTACCCAAAGGGGCTCCAGGAGAGATGGGGAGGGATTCTTTATGAGGGAGTGTAGCAATAGGACGAGGGGTAATGATTTTAAACTGAAAGAGGGGAAATTTAGATTAGATATTTGGAAGAAATTCCTTACTCTGAGGGCAGTGAGACACCGGCCCAGGTTGCCCAGTGCAGGTAAGTCTGTGCTGGGGAAGGAAATCGCAGCAAAGAAACGGCCAGGGGCTCGTTTTTGAGGCTTTTAAAGCCAGGAAAAGGGGCCAGCCCGAGCCGGTACCGGGCCCTTCTGGGGGGCGGGGACAGCTGAGGAGTCGAGGGCGGAGCCACCACCCCCGGCGGCAGGTGTTAACGAGCAGAGGGTGGGACCACTCTCCCCCCTCATAAAAGAAACCATTTGGGAGTGCAGTGACTGGGCAAATGAGCTGCAAGTGGGTGTTCTCTGGGTGTGACCTGAGGTATCACCCAGGTGCACCACAACGAGAGTGTACTTCCTGGGCTGGAGAAGGGGGCGGCCAAGCAGGGTGTGACACACCAGTCCAATCACAGCGGTCTGCACAGCAGTTCGTGCAGGATAGAGCTGAAAGACTGCTAACCCGGCTAGGTAGTGATGGTAACTACTCGCAAGATGACTGTGGTGTCCATGAGCTCCACAACCACCAGGTCTGATGCCGCCTCTCAGACGGAGCTCTTGTGGGAACATGCTACCACATAGACATCGGGCTGTAGGGTATGCCCTGCTCTTACGCCAGTGTCGGATGGCAATGATGGGCATACCTGTAGGAGATGTGCTCAGGTAGAGGATCTTCTCCAATTAGTCATGGAGCTCAGGGAGGAGGTAAGTAGGTTGAGGAGCATCAGGGAATGCGAGAGGGAGATAGATTCCTGGAGTAGAATCCTGCATCCCATGACAGAAACCCAGCAGGCAGATAGAACCCCTGCAACAGAGAGCTCCATATCCTCTCTCACCTCAACTGAAGGCGGTAACCTGGAGGACAGGGGGCAATGGCAGGAAGTTCCTGCGCGGCGCAACAGGCGCTGCACTCGAGACTGCCCGATGACTACCCCATCTTCCCAGGTGCCATTACTTAACAGGTACAGTGCTCTACAGAGGAACCTGGATGATGACGAGCACAATATTTCTCCTATTTCTCCTACCCTGGAGCCGTCAGCAAGGTCTAGTCAGACCTCCCCCTGCATCAAAACCTCTGCGGTAAAGAAGAAAAGACGGGTCCTTGTCATAGGTGACTCATTACTGAAGGGAAGAGAAGGTCCAATACGCAGGCCGGACCCGGTACATAGGGAGGTCTGCTGCCTCCCTGGGGCCCGGGTCAAGGATGTGAAGAGGATGCCTCCTTCCCTGGTATGGCCCTCAGACTACTATCCACTTTTGCTCTTTCAGGTAGGCAGCGATGAGGTAACAAGAAGAAGTCCAAGGGCAATGAAGAAAGATTTCAAGACCCTGGGACGCCTGGCCAAGGGATCAGGAGCACAAGTTGTGTTCTCGTCTATTCCCCCAGTTGCGGGGAATGATGAGGGGCTAAATAGAAGGAGCCAGCAGATCAATGCCTGGCTTCGAGCTTGGTGCTGCCGGCAGGACTTTGGGTTCTTTGATCATGGCCTGATCTACAAAACGCCTGGCCTGCTGGTAACAGGCAGGAATACCTTGACCTCTAGGGGAAAAAGGGTTCTAGGACAAGAGTTATCGGGGCTCATTGAGAGGGCTTTAAACTAGATTTGAAGGGGGGTGGGGATGGTACTGGGCTTGCTGGTGAGGTGCCAGGGTGTAGTTGCTCAGCGCTCGTGGGCCAGTGTGCCAGTATTTCTGAAAGCCAGAAGGCACACCACATCTCAAGGGTCAAAACTACACACACAACTCCCTCTCTGAAATGCTTATACACCAATGCACGCAGCATGGGGAATAAGCAGGAAGAGCTGGAGATCTGTGTGCGGTTGCGGGGCCATGATCTCATTGCAATTACTGAGACGTGGTGGGACAACTCGCATGACTGGAATGCTGTCATGGATGGCTATGTCCTTTTCAGGAAAGACAGACCAGCAAGGCGTGGTGGTGGAATTGCACTCTATGTGAGAGAGCATTTGGAATGCATCGGGCTCTCACTAGGGGCGGATGAAGAGCGGGTCGAGAGCTTATGGGTGAGGATTAAGGGACAGGCAAATATGAGGGACACTGTTGTGGGTGTTTATTACAGGCCACCTGATCAGGATGGAGAAACTGATGAGGCTTTCAACAGACAGCTGAAGGTAGCCTCGCAATCGCAGGCCCTGGTTCTCATGGGGGACTTCAATCACCCCGATATCTGCTGGGAAGACCACACAGCCAGGCATGCACAGTCCAGGAGGCTCCTCCAGTGCATTGACGACAACTTTTTGACACAGGTGGTACAGGAGCCAACAAGGAGAGGAGCACTTCTAGACCTGGTACTGACAAACACAGAGGGATTGGTGGGGGACATTAAGGTTGGGGGCACCCTAGGTTGTAGTGATCATGAAATGATTGAGTTCAGGATCATGGGTACTACGCACAAAACAACAACAAGAAGTAAAATTACAACCTTGGATTTCAGGAGGGCTAACTTTGACCTCTTCAAGAAACTGCTTGGAGAGATCCCGTGGGCTAGGGCTCTGGAAGGCAAAGGGGCTCAAGAAAGCTGGTTGGTATTCAAAGACCACTTCCTCCAAGCTCAGGATCGGTGCATCCCTAAGAGAAAGAAATCGGCCAAGGGACGCAGGAGACCTGCATGGTTGAGCAGGGAGCTTCAGAAAAAGCTCAAGTGGAAGAAGGAAGTTTATAATAAGTGGAAGAAGGGACTGACCCCTTGGGAGGATTACAAGAATGCCACCAGAGTGTGCAGGGATGAAACAAGGAAAGCCAAGGCCGCCTTGGAATTAGACCTGGCTAGGGACATCAAGCACAACAAAAAGAGCTTCTACAAGTATATTGGAAGCAAAAGGAAGACCAGAGAAGTTGTAGGCCCACTGCTGAATGAGGCAGGAGTCATGGTGACGGAGGATGTGGAGAAGGCAGAGTTACTGAATGCCTTCTTTGCTTCGGTCTTTTCTGCTCGGCCCAGCCCTCAGGAGTCCCAGGCATTGAATAAAGTAACAGGGAAAGAAGAAGACTTCCCTTGGGTTGAGGAGGAGCGAGTGAGGGACCAATTAGATCATCTAGATATTCACAAGTCCATGGGCCCTGATGGGATGCACCCGAGAGGGCTGAGGGAGCTGGCAGAAGTCATTGCTGGGCCGCTCTCCATCGTCTTTGAAAAGTCCTGGAGAACAGGCGAGGTGCCTGGGGACTGGAGGAAAGCCAATGTCACTCCAGTCTTCAAGAAAGGGCAAGAAGGAAGAGCCGGGGAACTACAGGCCGGTCAGCCTCACCTCCATCCCTGGAAAGATGATGGAACAGCTCATTCTGGGTGTCATCTCAAGGCACGTGGAGGAAAGGAAAGCTATCAGAAGTACTCAGCATGGATTCTCCAAGGGGAAATCATGTCTGACTAATCTGATAGCCTTCTACGATGGCATGACTAGATGGATAGATGAGGGGAGGGCGGTAGATGTGGTCTACCTTGACTTAGGCAAGGCGTTTGACACGGTCTCCCACAGCATCCTCATAGGGAAGCTTAGGAAGTGTGGGTTAGATGAATGGACAGTGGGGTGGATAGAAAACTGGTTGAAAGACAGAGCTCAGAGGGTTGTGATTAGGGGCACAGAGTCTAGTTGGAGACCAGTGACGAGTGGTGTTCCCCAGGGGTCAGTACTGGGTCCAGTCCTGTTCAATATATTCATCAATGACCTGGATGAGGGGATAGAGTGCACCCTCAGCAAGTTTGCTGATGACACCAAGCTGGGTGGGGTGGCTGACACACCGGAAGGCTGTGCCACCATACAGAGAGACCTGGACAGGTTGGAGATCTGGGCAGAGAGAAACCTTATGAAGTTCAACAAGGGCAAGTGTAGGGTGCTGCACCTGGGGAGGAACAACCCCATGCACCAGTACAGGTTGGGTGCTGACCTGCTGGAGAGCAGCTCTGTGAAAAGATACCTGGGAGTCCTGGTGGACAACAGGATGACCATGAGTCAGCAATGTGCCCTTGTGGTCAAAAAGGCCAATGGCATCCTGGGGTGCATCAAGAAGAGCGTGGCCAGCAGCTCAAGGGAGGTCATCCTCCCCCTCTACTCTGCCTTGGTGAGGCTGCACCTGGAGTACTGTGTCCAGTTCTGGGCTCCCCGGTTCAAGAGGGACAGGGAACTGCTGGAAAGGGTGCAGCAGAGAGCTACAAAGATGATTAGGGGACTGGAACACCTCTCTTATGAGGAAAGGCTGAGGGATTTGGGTCTCTTCAGTCTGGAAAAAAGACGGCAGAGGGGGGACCTTATCAACACTTATAAATACTTAAAGGGTGGGTGTCAGGAGGATGGGGCCAGGCTCTTTTCAGTGGTGCCCGGGGACAGGACAAGAGGCAATGGGCACAAACTTGAACATAGGAAGTTCCACCTAAACATGAGGAGGAACTTCTTTACCCTGAGGGTGGCAGAGCACTGGAACAGGCTGCCCAGAGAGGTGGTGGAGTCTCCAACTCTGGAGACATTCCAAACCCACCTGGACGCGTTCCTGTGCCACCTGCTCTGGGTGACCCTGCTCTGGCAGGGGGGTTGGACTAGATGATCTCCAGAGGTCCCTTCCAACCCTGTGATTCTATGATTCTATGATTCAGTAGTCCGGGTATAACAGTACAGCAACAAATACAAACTGGGGTTTATATCCTGGATATGAAAGACATCCCGGCTGAGAGCTGTAAATGCCAGTTTGCCGGTTATTTCTTAATGAGTTTTGGAGTAATGTTTTAGAGGAAAACAAAGTCACACTTGAAAATATTTGAATAGTTGAAGGCAAGTTTCACCCAGTTCCAGACATTATCAGACGGGTCGAGGAGCAGCATCTGAAAAACATGCTGCTTTTGGACCATAGTCAGTATGACTGGGCCATCCTCTGAGACATGGTGGGGTCTGGAGCCAAAGCCCATCGCCCAGGCATTAACACCTAAATCCCTAGTGCTGAGATGGAGGCAATAACAAAGAGCCCGACACTCACCCCTGGATCTTCACCAGGTGGAATATAAATATTTCTTTGAAGAATAAACCCATTTTGAAGGGCTCTGTTTTAGATAACTGATTTTGCAGAAAGTCAGGTAGTCGCTGTAAGCAGAAATTACAAACATGGTCTATTTATTCAGAATCAATATAATGTCAGTTGAATAAGAAAGTCATGAGTGATCTTTATGCATGGTTTTTAACTTGTGTGTTCCTTAATATCTGAGCCCAGTTCATGGGAGAAATTTTCCATAGTTTAGATGACCGTTAGCTCTTCTCACTGCTTCCAAAAATCAGATATTTGACCTACAGATGCTGCCATAACCAGGCAGCATGACATACCAACTTCTAACTTTACATAATAAACCTCCCTTTCAATACGGATATATCAAGTACATCAAGGATACAAATCACTCTAAAATCTACAGCACTTAGCTTTGCGTCGGGGGGATAAAAATGGAAATAGTGGTCATTCCCAGTTGCAGCCATTTTCAGCTCTTGTGCCTCACCTCTTGCTTCCAACCTCCACTCGCTTAATACCAACAGAACATACATTAAAATGTTAAAGCTATCAACATTGAGGCAAATTGTATTCTTATCCAGTAGTTTTCTTTCAAAAAGTACACCTTCAGAACCTTAGCTCTGCTTCTTTTTTCAAACAAAACTCCAACTGGCAGTGAAATACACTCAAACGAAGGAGGTGGTACCTGCTCCGGGCTTGTTGAACCGACGAGGGCAGTTGCCAGCCACTATAGGTTCCATGGCTGCCAGCCGCTCCTCCAGCTTGTGAGATCAGCGACATGGTGCTTTGGGACCTGTCCGGCTTGAATATCTTCCTTTGTCTCCATCGCTTCAGAATGTAGTACGGAAATTCTGACCCTTTCAAAGAATCTCCCATTCTGCCGCTTCCTTGATGTAAAATGGAAAAAACCAAATGGCGGGGCTTAGATAGTACCCAGCTTCTTTCCATGGGAACTGTGGTCTTTGATAACACAAAGACAGGCCTTGTTCTTTGACTGTTTTTTAACCAAAATCCTTGTGCCCAGTGTGTTTCTTACTGTGCCTCTGTCTTTGGATGGAGAAACGTGCTGCTTCCTGTTAGTACACTGTTCACCGTTAACTGCTCACATGGGTCACCCTCGTTACACGGGTTTCCTTGCTTTTTCTTGCTTCCATGATGTCCACTGCCACAGCTCAAGCAGAAAGAACAGTCTACACTTGTGTCCCTAATGAACACCTCCCTTCTCATTCAGGTCCCAGGCTGCCCTGAACAAAAATAGGGGGGAAATTAAGTTTCAGTCCTGGAAAACAGTCAAGCATACTGTTATCCCCGGGACATGGGGTCGCGGGTACAACACTGAGTGACATCAGTGACTTGGAGATGAACACTTCGGAGCACTTGTTATAGATTGAGGCCCAATAATTGACAGGAACCAGTCCAATTAATCAAATTAGTTTATTAAGCAAGCGGCAACAAGCAAAACAGCGCTGGGCGGCCGGGGAGTCTTTGCTCCGCCAACGGCGCACACCCACTCCCCGAAAGTAGTTGATTATATACTCTTCTGGTTCCCGTATATGTGTCAATCCTGGTATATTCCGTGTCTAAGCGACGTGTTGCTAGGGGGTCGGTCTTGTCCCGCCTCCTGATGGTCGTGAGACTGAAGGCTCCTCATCTTTATCAGTGTCCTTGGGGAGACTCTTTTCAGCTTATCTCACAAATTAGCTCTTCCCTTTGAAGTGTTAAAACACACCAGATGCCTGTGATTTAGGCCTTGAAGTGTCAAAGTGCCCCAGACAGCACACCGGATGCCTGTGATTTAGGCCTTTAGGTATCAAAGTGCACCAGATAACACGCTGGATGCCTGCGATTCAAGTATGTGAAGAGTCGAAACAGTGTAAGTTTTCACCAGCCTTTAAGAAAGCATGATTTGATTAACAAACATGATTCTATTTATTACACACTGATAGACCAAAACCTGGGAACTTAGGAGTAAAGCAGAAAAGGAAGCACAGAAAGGAAAAGGAGACGCAACCTTAAAATAGAAGGATGCCATCCCTCAAAGAGTACTAAGGGTACAGATGAAGCCAAAGAGAAGGGAGGCAGATACAAGACAGAATTCAAGAGAGAGGACTAGAAGGTCATGTGACTGGTGGTTCCTTGGGGAAAAAAAAGAACAAAACCCACAACCACTGGACTGGATGGACTAATCACCTGTACTGTACACCATGGGTCTGCCAGTGGGAAGGGTGGCAGATGTGTACATGAAAAGCAGGTGCCAGCGACTCCATGGGCACAAACAGTACAAGGCTGGCTCAGTGGTGGTGACACCCAAGCTGGGGAAGAAGTATGAAGGCATTGAAATGACTCGAAGTCTTCTCGTCTCACTAGGAGCCTATCAGCTTGCTTGTAACTCGAGTATCAGCGGATGGCCCGAAGACTAACTGCAAAGGAAAATACCGCATGCCTGACCACTTGGACTTTGGCACTGGAATAAAGTGATTTCGACAGGGATGACTTCAACTAAGTGCAGAATGAAACTGCTAACTGGGATCAAGGTGGGGAGCACTGGCAAGAGCTGTGAACAGACAAACGATGTGAAAAGGCTCCCACAGTTGCGTAAGCCCAACAACTGACTGGGGCACACAGGGGAGGGAAAGCTCAGGAAAGCGTGGGTAACGACTGCCAGTGGGCACGAGCAGCCAGAGTAGGAAAGTGCTAACACTGCCAAGAGCTATGCAAACGAGGGCTCTTTGTAGCTGTACAGCTGTGCCTAAATGAGGTAGGTATGGTCAGGAAGAATGAATTCTGTATTTGGTTTGCGTGGCAAGGTTTTGGTAGTGTGGGGGCTCCAGGAGCGGCTTCTGTGAGAAGCTGCTTAAGCTTCCCCCATGTCTGATAGAGCTCCAGGACGGACCCACTGCTGGCCAAGGCTGAGCCCATCAGCAACAGTGGTAGTGCCGCTGTGACATTATATTTAAGAAGGGGAAAAAACTGTTAGGCCACAGCAGCTGGAGAGAAGATTGAGAAAACGTGAGAGAAGCAGCCCTGCAGACAGTAAGGGACCCCACGCTGGAGCAGGGGAAGGCTGTGAGGATGAAGGAGTGGCAGAGACAAGGTGTGACGAACTGCACTTTAGTGCATCAGGCTGGTTTACCCCTGCAGAGCTGCAACTGTCTGTAAGCAAGTTTGTCATTAGAGAATTTGCTGTAGGTAAAATAAAGGCTAAGGATGCTTGGAGAAAAGTAGAGATGCCCTCACTGGAGAGCTTACTTTCACTGTGGAAAAGTCATCCATTTCCTCTGATGTTCATGACTCAGTTACTGGACTGTATTAGTTTTAGTTTAGGTGGTTGTTCAAGATGGGATTATGAGATGTAAATGTATGCATGAATGCTGTTCCAACCACTTTCCCTTGACACTGTGAATTGATATTGCAGGCATCATGAGGTGGTTTGTACTCTAATGGGTAGAGAGCTCCGTTAATAAAAATACACTTAATACACAGTCTTCACGTTAGCCTTTTTCGGCTCATTTATGATTGTCTTTAGGCCATTTGATTCTCTGAAGAAGATTCCAAAACATCCATTGCCTTTTCAGCTGATGCAGGAACCTTCTATAAATCAGGTCTCTAAGAAGGAGGAACGACGCCGAGGTAATTATTTCATTCTATAGTTACCCAGCCATAGCAAGCCTGTCTCTGTAAATTTCAGCAGACTTCGGCTGAAGGGTCAGTGCTGAAGGGACATAAACCATTAAGGTCAGTAATCTCCCCCTTCAGAAAGGAAAGGTGAGCAGCACTGATGGTGCTAAAGGATCGGGCTACAATTTACGACTCAGAATTTTTAGCTGATTCATGATGGGCTTAGTGTAGGTTTTGTGTGTGTTATTTAAGACTGGTGGTCAGAAAAATAAGAGCATGTGTGATCTCTAGAGAGCGAAAATCACAGCAATTACACGACCGGGCCGCAGCGGGAGCAGAGGCTGCAGCGCCCGACACAAGATGGCCGCCAGGAGCCCGGTGCCGGGACTACAGCTCCCAGCGTGCCCCGGGGTGCCCCTTCCCGCCCTCTGACCCCCGCAGGAACCAGGGCCGCCTCCCCGGGGCTGCCCCGGCCCAGAGCCAGGCCCCGGAGCCCCGGTGGAGCCGGGAAGAGGAGGGTGGAGAGGGAGAGAGCGGCGGAGAGGAGTGGGAAGGGACAGAGGGACAACGGGGAGAGCAGGGGGGAGCCGGGCAGGGAGTGGAGGGAGGAGAAATCCCGGTGAGGAGCAGGGGGAGAGCGGGAAAGAGATGGAGGGCAGGGGACAGGGTCAGGACGAGGAGGTGGAGAAGGACGGAACAGCGACGGCCTCCAGGGCTGAGGTGGAGGAAGAGCAAAAGGGGACGGGGAGTGGGATGGAGGCCCAGAGGGAAGAGGGTGAGCTGGTTCTCTTGGAGGCCACCACAGCAGCCTTCCTCTGTCCCTGGTTTTGGTGAGATATGGAGCAGTGCAGAGATGTTTCTGGGGCATCCAGGCCTGAGGAGGGTTTCCCAGTGCCCCCGTGAGAGATCTTGCTCCCAGGAAGCACCTCGCCATAATGCCGAGGCCGTATCCGCCCCCCTGGAGCTGGGTACAGCTGCTCTGAGGGGTCTCGCAGGGAGGACAGGGTCATCTGACACAGAAGTGATGAGCTGAAGCCCGGTGGCCATGGCTGGCCAGTTCAAAGTCTCCGAGAGCCTCAGCCTTTCTCCCCAGGAGTGTTTAACCCAGGTTTTACTGTTATGTACAGGGTCGGGGTGTGTTGGCCCTGGCTTCCAGGGGTTATGTTATTTTTACGTTATCTCATGTTCTGCATGGTCTTTTTTTGTGGAGAGTCCTCTTTTTCAGCTTGTTTACCATTTTAGGGCTTAGACAGGGGTCTTTGTTTTGTGTACAATGTTTTGTCTGTTGTTTTTTTTTTTTCTGTTTTGATGGATTGTGTTGTGTTTTCTGTCTTGAAATCATCATTTCTGGTCCAGTGTGTCTACTGCAGGTGGGGCAGTGCCACTTCTGGTGCAGTCCGACTCGTTTCTGACTTCTGGCCCATAAGCACTAGTTTTTACACAGTTGATTTCCATGCTCTACAGGGTATGATTACCTCAGTAAACTGCTGATTTTATCCCCCTGGAAGCTCTGGGGCCATCCTATCTATGGGCCAGGCTGGATTGAAAACCCAACAAACAACCTGAAAAAAAGGTTTAAACGATTCCTGTATTCACTGGAAGATCGCAAAGTTTAGTGAAGATTTCTTCCCTTTTGGCTATGTAAGTTATCCAGTTGGAAGAATGCCTCTAATCTAACACAGTATATGTCAGTGATCCTTCTCCAATTTTTTTGATGTCACTCTTAACTTTACTTTGAGAGAGCTTTAAACCAGAATCAGTGCTGGATGGGGATACCAACAGGATTGCAGTAGGTAAGCCAAGGGCTGTCAGGGATCGTGGGAGGGTGGCAGTGCTAGTGGGAACATTTATGCTGTTCCTGGGAGCACAGAGGGCTCAGGAGCGTATCTGAAATGCTTGTACACCAACGCACGCAGTATGAGAAACGAGCAGGGTGAACTGGAAGTATTTGTCGGCTCCCAGAGCTATGATATTTGTTTTAGTGAGACTTGGTGGAATGAGTTCCACAACTGGGGTGCTGCGACAGAGGGCTACAGGCTGTTCAGGAAGGCTGGAAAGGGCAGGCGAGGTGGAGGTGTTGCAGTGGACGTAAGGGAGAGGTTTGGTCATACAGCCCTTACAGTCAGTGATGATGTAGTTGACAGCCTCTGGATAAGGATTTGAGGAATGGAAAACAAAAGAGATGTTGTAATGGGTGTCTACTACTGATCACCCAGCCAGGATGTAAGCACTGATGAGTTATTCTGTTGGCAATGAGGAGAAATTTCTGGATCAGTAGCCCTTGTCCTTATGGGAGATTTCAACTTTCCAGATATCAACTGGGAATATCATACTGCTGTGACAATCAAGTCTTGGAAATTCTTGAAGTTTGTAGGAGATACCTTGTCACAGGTACTCAGTGAGCCAACTAGGAAAGATGCCCTCCTAGACTTGCTAGTTGTGAATGGAGAAGGACTCATGGGGGATGTGATGGTAAGTGGTTGCCTTGTCCACAGTGATCATGAAATGGTTGAATTTAAAATTTTCAGCGTAATAAGACTGGACTTCAGGAGAGCAAACTTTAAGCTATTCAGGGAGCTGGAAATCTGCTTCTGAGGGCTTAGGAGTCCGTGAGTGCTGGTCAGTCTTTGACAACTACCTTTTAGAAGCACAGGAACAGGCAATTCCACTGTGCCGTTAAGTCAAGCAATCGGGGCAGAAGACCAGCTCGGCTGAACAGAGAACTCATGGAGCTCAAGAAGAAAAAGAAACTTTATGGTCTCTGTAAGCAAGGTCAGGTTTCGTGGGAAGATTACCAAGCTGTGGTTCGTATATGCAGGGAGAAGACATGAAAAGCCAAAGCTCAATTAGAGTTGAAACTGGCCAGTGTTGTTTCAGATAACAAGGAGGTCTTTCTTAAGTATGTTAATAGCAAGAGGAGGTCTAAAGGAAATATTGGACTGATACTTGTTGAAGATGGTCTAACAGGGATGAAGAAAAAGCAGAGGCATTCAATACATTTTTTGCCTCAGTCTTTAATAGTACTTGATAGACCTCGGGCTGCCCAGTCCCGTGAGTCGGAGGGACAGGAGTTGTGGGAACAGTGACTTTCCATTTGTGGATGCTGAAATTGTCAGGGATCAGCTGTATCAGATTAATGTTCACAAGTCCATGGGGCCTGATGGGATTCATCCCAAGAGCACTGAAGGAGTTAGTGGATCTCATGGCAGGACCCCTCTCAATCATCTACCAACAGTCTGGGGAGTCTGGGGAGGTCCCCGCTGACTGGAAGCTAGCCGCTGTTATTTCGGTCTGCAAAAAGGGGCATGAGAGAAGACCCAGAGAACTACGTACCTGTGAGCCTAACCTCAGTCTCTGGAAAAATTACGGAGAAGATTATACTGGATACTAGTGAAAGGCATTTAAAGAATAATGCAATCATCAGGCACAGTCAACATGGGTTCACAAAGAGAAAGTGCTGCCTAAGTAATTTGATATCCTTCTATGATAAGGTCACCCCACCTCATGGATGAAGGGAAGGCAGTGGATGTAGTTTTTCTGGATTTTAGTAAGGCTTTTGGTACTGTTCCTCACAGCATCCTTCTGGACAAGTTGTCCAGCTGCAGGATGAGTGGGTTCATGGTGTGCTGGGTGAAGAACTGGCTGGGCGGCAGAGCTCAAAGGGTTGTAAAATTCGTTATATAACGAGAGATCTGACATCCAGAGCAGAGCCCTAGCTTCCAGCGTGTTTGTTTTCAGTTCTGAAAATTCCTTAACTTTTGAACTAATTTCTGGGAACTGTTATAATTAAGTGTAGAATGTTGTCTAACACTGGCTGGTCCTAATAGCTTATCTAATTAATGCAATCAACTTTAAAAGTCCCATAGGTTGCACTTCTATAAATATGATTATTATGACACTGTTGCAGGTAGGATTCAGATTTAGGATCTAGTTGTTTCTTGACAATAAAGGACATATTTCAGGTGGGACCGGAATTGATCCTGAGATTTGATGCTTTTTTTAAAAGTTGTAACAGTTTCTTTTGGGGGAAAACTTTTCACTGTGTTAAGTGGTAAGCTGCAGCATTATCCTATTACTTGAAAACCTAATTAAGCCATATCCTACAGGTACTTCCACTATTTTGGGACAAAAAGAGTAAATAATCGAAAGTATACTAGTTCTGTTTTGGAGATCCTTCGTAATTAGAGAGAGACGTGACTCGGCTTAGTAATACCCATTTTCAGACTTCATTTCAATTAGGACACTTCATCAAGGGCATGTTAAGTAAGATGACACATAAATAATAAAGGTGAGAATGCATGATCATATGAGTTAGCTTTATTTCGTCTGTGCTATAAAAGTATACACCCAGCTATATAAAATTATACAAAATGAAAAATCATTTATCTCCAAAAATACCATTAGTTTGACTGAAATGCTATAACTTTATTTTCATTTCTTTGTCCTTGGATTTTCTCAAATTGAGGTAAAAATAACTAGGGATGTAAGAACAGACATCCAGCACGCTGGCCCCAAGCCCATAATTAAGAAGTATGATAGCACGAGATAGCAAGAACAAATTACACGTTCTTATTGATCTGGAACTTTGCATACTTAGCACATTTTAAGAGTTTCTCAACTCTTAGGATAAGTCCAAGGTTTCGACTTCACCTGACACCCGTGTATTACCTTAATTACTGTTCTGAACTAAAATATAACATTGCAAAGCAGTTGAGAGAGGTAAAACTCAATTTTATTTTGGCTGGCGTATATAAATACTGACCATAATGTGTTGACTAATCCAGTTCTGCTCTTTTAGGTATGTGCTGAACTCTTACAACTTTAGTAGACTTGTATCGTTCTGAGATAAAAACAGAAAAATAAATCAGTATTATGTAACTGCCCCAGAATTTATTTTTGTATCAATACTGACGATAGATCAACAGAAATGTTGCCTGGACTGTCCACTTGAACACTAAACCCTTCAGAAAACTGCTTTAATCTCTCTTCTAAGACAGTATTTTTTTTTCACTTTTTCACTGTAATTATATTTCAGATCCTCAGTTTCTTCAAAAAAGTTTTGAAGAAAAGAAAGCAAAGTTTTCTAGTTCCCAGCTTTTTTGTTTCTTCATAATGAAAAGAATGAAGGAGTACCACCTTTATCCAGAACTTAGGAAATACACACCAACAACAGCTTTTTTTGCATTTTTCTTAAGAGGCTGAATGATGAGAGAATAAGCATGTTCTCTAGAGACACAAAAATTAAAAAATTTACCCATGAACAGCATATTCACTAACAACAAAATAGACTTCATGAACATAATGTTTAGAAATTTACTTTGTCATTAAGTATTAGTTTAGATATTGAAAAGCTTGCTCTAGCTAACCATAATTGTTCTCATTATCTTGCCTAGGATGATTCATGCAACTCACCTTTAATTGCTGTTTTTCCAACTCTGAGGCTCTCAGCTGTGTCTGGAGGCCAGTGACTTCTGTCATCAACTTGTCTTTTTCATCCTTTCAGTATGTCCTGCAAAAATGATGATAATTTGTTATGAAATTTAAGGTAATGAAAATCAATGATGTGAATAATCTTCTTGCAGCAAATCTGCATCTCCTGAAAGCTAGAACAGTTAAAGTGTCTAAACCCAATTGGGATCAACAACCAGCAAAAGTTCAAGTCATCTGGGCTTTTCTTTAGTTCTTGTACAAATTAGGTGGTGGTGTCTAGTTCCTGTGATTGAATGCAGTACTCCGATGGCCAGTCTGAGAAATACAACATGTACAGTTTCTCTGAATTAAACGCAGGGAATTTGGATATAACACAATACGAGGATCTTGTTAATTATATGAATAATTTCAAGAGGGTTAGTTTCTTCTCTGCCCCAGGGAGAACTGGGCAGAGAAGAACCTCATGAGGTTCAACAAGGACAAGTGTAGGGTCCTGCACCTGGGGAGGAAGAATGTCAGGCACCAGTATAGGTTAGGGGTGGACCTGCTGGAAAGCAGCTCTGAAGAAAAGGATCTGGGGGTCTTGGTAGACAGTAAATTATCCATGAGCCAGCAATGTGCCCTTGTCACCAAGAAGGCCAGTGGAATTGTGGGCTGCACAGGGAAGAGTGTGGCCAGCAGGTCAAGGGAGGTCATTCTCCCCCTCTGCTCTGCACTGGTGAGGCCACAACTGGAATACTGTGTCCAGTTCTGGGCTCCCCAGTTCAAGAGAGACAGGGAACTACTGGAGAGAGTCCGGTGTAGGGCAACAAAGATGACTGAGGGACTGGAGCATCTCCCTTAGGAGAAAAGGCTGAGAGAGCTGGGACTCTTTAGCCTGGAGAAGAGAAGGCTGAGGGGAGACCTTATTAATGTTCACAAGTGTGTAGAGGGTGGGTTTAAGGAGGATGGAGCCAGACACTTTTCAGTGGTTCCCAGTAACAGGACGAGGGGTAACAGGCACAAGCTGGAACATAGGAAGTTCCGATCAAATATGAGAAAAAAACTTCTGTACGGTGAGAGTGACAGTGCACTGGAACAGGCTGCCCAGGGAGGTTCTGGAGTCCCCTTCTCTGTAGATTTTCAAGACTTGTTTGGATGCAGTCCTGAGTAACATGCTCCAGGCAATCCTGCTTTGGCAGGATTAGTTGGTTGGACTAGATGATCTCTAGAGGTCCCTTCCAACTCTGAAAATTCTGTGATTCCGTGATTCCAAGCCATCAGGGAAAAAAGACAGCCTGGCTGAACAGAAAGATACGGTTACAACTCAGGGAAAAAAGGAGAGTTTATGGTCTTTGGTAGAAGGCTACTCAGGAAGGCTACAAGGATGTTGTAAGGCTATGTAGGGAGAAAATTAGACAGGCTAAAGCCCAACGAGAACTTAAGCTGAATTTGGATGTTAAGAACAATAAGAAAAGTCCCTATAAACACACTAGTAACAAAAGGAGGACTCGGGAGAATCTCCATCCTTTATCCGATGAAGGCAGTAACATAGTGACAAAGGATGAGGAAAAGGCTGAGGTACTTAGTGCCGCCTTTGACTCCTTCTTTAGTAGTAGAGTGGGTTGTTCCCTGAGTACCCAGACCCCTGAGCTTGTAGACAGGGGCAGGGAGCAGAATGAAGCTGCCATAATCCAAAGGGAGATGGTGAGGGACCTGCTCCAACAGCTAGACATACACAAGTCTATGGGGCTAGGTGGCCTCCACACGAGGGTACTGAAGGAGCTGGCAGAAGTACTCACCGAGCCACTTTCCATCATTTACCAGCAATCCTGGTGAACCGTGGAGGTCCCAGTTGACTGGAGGTTAGAAAATGTGATGCCCATCCACAAGAAAGGACGGAAGGAAGATTTGGGGAAGTACAGGCCTGTCAGTCTGACCTCAGTGCCTGGGAAGGCCATGGAACAGATCATGCTGAGTGCCATTATGTGGCACATGAAGGACAACCAGGTGATCAGGCCCAGTCAGCATGGGTTCATGAAAGGCAGGTCCTGCCTGACAAACCTGATCTCCTTCTATGTCAGGGTGACCCGCTTGGTGGATGAAGGAAAGGCTGTGGATGTTGTTTCCCTGGAGGCTAATAAAGCCTTTGACACTGTTTCCCACAGCATTCTCCTGGAGAAACTGGCTGCCCATGGCTTGGACAGGTGTATGCTTTGCTGGGTAAAAACCAGGGCGATGGCCAGGCCCAACGAGTGGTGGTGAATGGAATTCAATCCAGTTGGCAGCTGGTCACAAGTGGTGTTCCCCAGGGCTCGGTATCGGGCCAGTTCTCTTTAATGTCTTTATCAATGATTTGGACGAGGGGATTGAGTGCACCCTCAGTAAG
Organism: Rissa tridactyla; assembly: GCF_028500815.1. Lineage (NCBI taxonomy): Eukaryota > Metazoa > Chordata > Aves > Charadriiformes > Laridae > Rissa > Rissa tridactyla. The sequence continues at coordinate 1,658,835 of NC_071490.1, read as the reverse complement.
TGTGCAGACGACACCAAGTTGGGTGGGATTGTCGACCTGCTTGAGGGTAGGATGGCTCCAGAGGCAGATCTGGGCAGGCTGTACCGATGGGCCGAGGCTAATGGTATGAGGCTCCTCAAGGCCAAGTGCCAGGTCCCGCACCTGGGTCACAACAACCCCATGCAGCGATACAGGCTGGGGGAAGAGTGTCTGGAGAGCTGCCTGGCAAAAAAGGACCTGGGGGGTGTCAGTTGACAGCTGGCTGGATGTGAGCCAGCAGCATGCCCAGCGTGGCTGAGAAGGACAATAGCATCCTGGCCTGTATCAGGAATAACGTGGCCGGCAGGACTCGAGAGGCTGAGGGCCCTGGGCTCAGTGGTGCAGAGACTGAGGACAGTACAGGAGTAGCCTGAGTGTGCTTGAGGGCTGCTGGTGGAGCCGGTGGAGCTTTCCTTTGTAGTGGAAAACAGCATGAGAAAGAAATAATGCCCCAACATGCAGCTGGGGAGGTGCAGACTGGACACCAGGAGAAAGAAATGTCACTCCAAGGGCAGTGCTGTGGTGCAACACGCCACCCAGAAAGAGTCTGGATCAGCCCAAGGCTTTGTGTTTCAGGGAAGAGCCAGGGAGGATGGAGAGATCTCAGCAAAGGAAGGTGACAGCAAGGTGGGGCAGCCGGGTGGATGACTGCAGCCTGCAGGGAAAGAGGCAGAGGTGATGGCACACCATAGGACAGCCTGTGGTGGAGATGACACAGGGATGCAGCAAAGCTGAAAGGCCCCTAACAGAGTCAACCTCTTCATGTCTTGGGCTATGGCTGTTGTCTCTGCCACTGATGCCTACGAGGAGTCAAGTTATCCTTCCAGCACTGGGGTCTCATTGCCTCCTCGTCCATACTTCAGAGCCTGGGAGGTGTCGTACCATAGTCGCCGAGGAGACCAGCTCCAGTACAGGTAAGGCCTCACTGGGGAAGGGGACTGCGGCAGGTAAGGCCGGCAAAAAGGCTCTTTTGAGGGCTTTCGTGGCTGGGAAAAGCGGCTGCCTCGTGCCGGAACCGGCAGCTCAGGGACGGGCTGCTGATGCGGCGGGGGTGCAGACAACGACACACGCGGCAGTTCTAAACGGACTGTCCCGGAGCGCAGCGGCCGGCCGCTGCACACCCAGCACACAGGCAGCTGGTGGGTGTCACCGCGGCGAGAGCGGGCGTACAGGACGCAGCTCTTTGAACAGTAAGTCACTGGAAACCTCTCGACCTGACCAGGACGTCATGGTAAGAACTCGGCAGAAGGCCATGCTACCCCTGAGCTCTGCACCGAGCAGCTCCGATGTGGCCACTCAGACAGAGCTTGCGTGGGAACATGCTGCCACCCAGGTGTCAGGCTGCAGGGTGTGCCCTGCTCTTGCGCCGGTGTTGAATGGCAGTGGTGAGCAGACCTGTGGGAGGTGTGCCCAGGTAGAGGAACTCCTTCACCTCCTGATGGAGCTCCGTGAGGAGGTAAGTCGTTTGAGAAGTATAAGGGATTGTGAACAGGAGATAGATAACTGGAGTCGCATCCTGCCTTCCCTGAAAGAAGCACCTCAGGCAGACAGAGCTCCACATACAGAGCACTCCCCACCCTCTAGCAGCGTGGCTGAATGTGGAGATTGAGAGGACAGGGGCCAGTGGCAACAAGTCCCTGTCCGGCGTGGCAGGCGTGCCAGGCGTGCCACCCAGGTAACCCCCACACCATCCCAGGTGCCCTTGCAGAACAGATATGGTGTTCTGCAAAGGGAACCGGAGGATGAGAAGGACAACAGCTTGCTGAACTTGGAGTTGTCACTGAGGCCAAGACGGATTACGCCTCGTATAACAACATCCTCGGTTATGAAAGAAAGACGAGTCCATGTAGTGGGGGACTCGATTCTGAAGGGAGGGGAAGGTCCCATATGTAGACCAGACCCAATCTGTAGGGAAGTCAGCTGTCTCCCTGGGGCCAAAGTTAAGGATGTCCAGCAGAAACTCCCTACCCTAGTTAGGCCTACTGACTACTACCCTTTATTGATTTTTCAGTTAGGCAATGATGAAATTTCAGGAAGAAGCCTGAGGGCAATGAAGAAAGACTTCAGGGTCCTGGGACGGATGGTGAGGGGATCAGGAGCACAAGTAGTGTTTGCTTCTATGCCAGCAGTTGCGAAGATTGATGAGAAGATTAACAGGAAATGCCAGCTGTTCAATGCCTGGCTCAGAGACTGGTGTCATCGGCAGGACTTTGGGTTCTTTGATTATGGGCTGCTTTTCAGGACGCCAGGCCTGCTGGCAAGAGACGGCAAAAGCCTGTCTCAGAGGGGGAAAAGGGTTTTAGGGCAGGAGTTGGCGGGGCTCATTGACAGGGCTTTAAACTAGATTCGAAGGGGGATGGGGATAGATCCAAGCTTGCTACAAAAAGCCTGAAGGTGGCATGCTGGCACTAGACTTGGAAAAGATAGGGGGCGTAACCAGGCTCCTTAGGAATAAGTCTGGGGGTGGCATACAGTAATGCACGTAGCATGGGCAACAAACAGGAGGAGCTGGAAGCCATTGTGCAGCATCATAATGTGTACATTATGATGTAGTCGCCATCACAGAAACGTGGTGGGATGACTCACATAGCTGTAGTGCTGCCATGGATGCCTATAGGCTCTTCAGGAAGGATAGGCAAGCAAGGAGAGGCGGGGGGGTGGCCCTGTATGTTAAGGAGTGTTATGAATGCTTTGAACTAAATGATGGTGATAATGAGACTGAGTGTTTCTGGGTAAGAATCAGGGGCAGGGCTAACAAGGCAGATATCGTAGTAGGAGTCTGTTATAGACCGCCCAATCGGGATGAGGAGGCAGATGAAATATTCTATAAACGGCTGGGCGAAGTCTCAAGATCGCGAGCTCTTGTCCTTGTGGGGGACTTCAATTTGCCGGACATCTGCTGGGAATACAATAGAGCAGGGAGGGAACAGTCTAGAAGGTTCCTGGAATGTACTGGGGATAACTTCCTGACACAGCTGGTGAGAGAGCCAACTAGGGAAGGTGCCCTGCTGGATCTGTGGTTTGTAAGCAGGGAAGGTCTTGTGGGGGATGTGAGGGTTGGAGGCTGTCTTGGGAACAGTGACCATGAAATGATAAGAGTTTTCGATTCTGCGAGAAGCAAGGAGAGGGGTCAGCAGAACTGCTACCTTGGACTTCCAGAGGGCGGACTTTGGGCTTTTCAGGAGCCTGGTTGACAAAGTCCCCTGGGAGGCCTCCAGGGCAAAGGAGCCCAGGAGGCCTGGATGATTTTCAAGAAGGAAGTCTTAAAGGCACAGGAGCAGGCTGTCCCCATGTGCCAGAAGACAAGCCGTCGGGGAAAAAGGCCGGCCTGGCTAAACAGGGAGCTAGTGTTGCAACTTAGGGAAAAAAAGAGGATCTATGGCCTCTGGAAGGAAGGGCAGGCCACTCAAGAGGACTACAAAGAGGTAGTGAAGCTATGTAGGGAAAAAATCAGGAGGGCCACAGCCCAGCTAGGACTAAACCTGGCTTCTGTTGTCAAGGACAACAAAAAAAGTTTCTATAAATATATTAGCAAGAAGAAGAGGACTAAGGATTATGTCTGTCCTCTAGTAGATGGGGCCGCCAACATAGTGACCAAGGATGAGGAAAAGGCTGAGGTACTTAATGCAGTCTTTGCCTCAGTCTTCAGCAGTAGGACCAGTTGCTCCCTGAGCACCCAGACCCCTGAGCTAGAAGACAGGGATGGGGAGCAGAATGAAGCCCCTGTAATCCAAAGGGAAACGGTGAGGGACCTGCTTCAGCACCTGGAGGTGCACAAATCTATGGGGCCGGATGGGATCCACCCAAGGGTATTGAAAGAGCTGGCAGAAGTGCTCGCCAGGCCACTTTGCATCATTTATGAGCAGTCCTGGACAACCGGGGAGGTCCCAGCTGACTGGAGGTTAGCAAATGTGACACCCATCCACAAGAAGGGCCGGAAGGAGGATCCGGGGAACTACAGGCCAGTCAGTCTGACCTCGGTGCCTGGGAAGGTCATGGAACAGATCCTCCTCAGTGCCATTACACGGCACATGCAGGAGAACAGGGTGATCAGGCCCAGTCAGCATGGGTTTGTGAAGGGTAGGTCATGCCTGTCAAACCTAATATCCTTCTATGATAAGGTGACCCACTTAGTGGATGAGGGAAAAGCTGTGGATGTTATCTACTTGGATTTTTGCAAAGCTTTTGACACTGTTTCCCACAGCATTCTCCTGGAGAAACTGGCTGCTCATGGCCTGGACAGGTGTACTCTGCGCTGGGTAAAAAACTGGCTGGATGGCCGTGCCCAGAGAGTGGTGGTAAATGGAGTTAAATCCAGTTGGTGTCCAGTCACAAGTGGTGTCCCCCAGGGCTCGGTGCTGGGGCCGGTTCTCTTTAATATCTTTATCAATGATCTGGATGAAGGGGTCGAATGCACCCTCAGTCAGTTCACAGACAACACTAAGCTGGGCGGGCGTGTTGATCTGCTTGAGGGTAGGTTGGCTCTGCAGAGGGATCTGGACAGGCTGGACCGATGGGCTGAGACCAATGGTATGAGGTTCAACAAGGCCAAGTGCCAGGTCCTGCACTTGGGTCACACCAACCCCATGCAGCGCTACAGGATTGGGGCAGAGTGGCTCGAAAGCAGCCCGGCAGAAAAGGACCTGGAGGTGTTGGTTGACAGCCGGCTGAATATGAGCCAGCAGTGTGCCCAGGTGGCCAAGAAGGCCAACAGCATCCTAGCCTGTATCAGGAATAGTGTGGTGAGCCGGACTAGGGAAGCGATCATCCCCCTGTACTCGGCACTGGTGAGGCCCCACCTCGAGTACTGCGTTCAGTTTTGGGCCCCTTGCTACAAGAGGGACATTGAGGTGTTGGAGTGTGTCCAGAGAAGGACTACAAAGCTGGTGAGAGGTCTGGAGGACAAACCTTATAAAGAACGACTGAGGGAGCTGGGGTTGTTTAGCCTGGAGAAGAGGAGGCTGAGGGGAGACCTCATCACCCTCTACAACTACCTGAAAGGAGGTTGTAGAGAGATGGGGGCTGACCTCTTCTCCCTGGTGACAAGTGATAGGACGAGAGAAAATGGGTTAAGTTATGTCAGGGGAGGTTTAGATTGGATATTAGGAAACATTTTTTCACTGGAAGGGTTATTAAACATTGGAATAGGCTGCCCAGGGAGGTGGTGGATTCACCATCCCTGGAGGTGTTTAAAAAAAGGGTAGATGGGGCACTGAGGGACATGGTTTAGAAGTGGCTTTTGTCAGGGTAGGTTAAAGGTTGGACTTGATGATCTTAAAGGTCCCTTCCAACCTCAGCAATTCTATGATTCTATGATTCTATGCTGTCCTTGGCATTGCACATCTCCACACCACACTGTGCCAGGAAGAGCCCTGAGGAAGGAGTGAGGGACAGGATCTCCCTTCATGTGGGCTGGGGGTCAGGCCTTGGCCCTTTGGGCGATGGGGTCAGGCCTTGGCCCTTTGCACTAATGAAACACATCCAGGGTTACTCAGCATCAGAGCCACCTTCACCTTGCTTTTCTCAACCTGTCATCACTGCCTCCAGTTTCTGCTCTAACTGGACCCTGGGGACAACGTCTCAGTGGTGTCCCTCAGTGGGACCCATTAACACTCCAAGAAACTTTGGAGTTTGAACCTGACTTTGACTTCTTGAGAGGTTTTTTCAGCTTCCTCTCAGTGTCTGAAGTTCATGGACTCGGCATCAAACCCACCAGAGGGGTCATTAAAACTCCTTGGGCTGGTGCTCTGCGTCTGAGCTGGGCTGGGCTCCTGGGATGGAGGGAGCTCAGAGCAAGCGGGCAGCACCTCAGCGAGACAGCTCTGCCCCGGAGCAGCTCCTCTGCCAAGCGCAGCAGGGCTGAGGGCAGTGCCTGGGTGTCTCAGGGAGGTGAGCGAGGCAGAGAGATTGCTTAAAGGTGTCAGGATTGGGAGGATGACTGAGAGCTCACTGGAGGAGAAATCCTTGCAGCCCTTGGCACGGTAAGCCTCTGGGTGCAGGGCAATGCAGGTGGAGTTCCTGGAGGCATCTCCTAAAGCTGGCACAACCACAGCTTATGGGATCTGTAAGGAGGCGGAGGGGGAGGAGGGGTCTTGTTATGAAATGTGAATAGCCGTGAAGCCAGGGTGTGCAGGCAGGGGTGCCCAGGGCTGTCCTTGAGCAGGGTCCCTGCACCCCGTGGGTCTGTGTGCCGGGGCAGGGACTCTGCCGGCTGCCAGGGTCAGCTCTCAGCCTGCCCAGGGAGACCCCCATGGGCATGTGGGGAGAAGCTTTGGAGAAAGAGCAACCGCTGGCAGGGGAGGGTCCTGCTGTTGAGAGGGTGCTGCGTGGGTGAGGGCTGCTCACAGCTGCAGATCACTGCAGGACGTTCCCTGGAGATTTTTCAAGAAGCACAGCACGGCAGGGGCTACCTGCAAGGGAAGGATCCTGTTCTTCCAATCTTCTACTCCGGGTTGTCTGGGTGGGCGATGGGACAGAGAAATTCATCTCTCAGTTGAGGAGGGGGCACTGAAATTCCAAATCAGTTTCTCTTAGAAGTGAATAATCCAGGGAGGATTGGAAATCAACAACTGAATCTCTGCCCCTGCAACGATACTGCCCTCAGCAGCACAAAGCTGATCTCACAAAAAGATATGAATGAAATTATTCTGAGGAAAGAGAAGTCATTTGGGGGAAAATTTTGGGAAATGGAATAGGATGGGCCCAAAGAAGTCTGCCTTAACTTGCCAAGGTCTTCTCCTCTTTCAACAGTCCCTCATGCCCAGAGTGAACAAATGTCCAATGGCAGCTCCATCACCCAGTTCCTCCTCCTGCCATTGGCAGACACACGGGAGCTGCAGCTCTTGCACTTCGGGCTCTTCCTGGGCACCTACCTGGCTGCCCTCCTGGCCAATGGCCTCATCATCACCACCATCGCCTGTGACCACCACCTCCACACCCCCATGTACTTCTTCCTCCTCAACCTCGCCCTCCTTGACCTGGGCTCCATCTCCACCACTGTCCCCAAAGCCATGGCCAATTCTCTCTGGGACACAAGGGCCATCTCCTATGCAGGATGTGTTGCACAGGTCTTTTTCTTTGTTTTCTGTGCTGCAACAGAGGTTTATCTTCTCACTGTCATGTCCTATGACCGCTACGTTGCCATCTGCAAACCCCTGCACTACGGGACCCTCCTGGGCAGCAGAGCTTGTGTCCACATGGCAGCAGCTGCCTGGGGCACTGGGTTTCTCAATGCTCTCCTGCACACGGCCAGTACATTTTCCCTACCCCTCTGCCAGGGCAATGCTGTGGGCCAGTTCTTCTGTGAAATCCCCCAAATCCTCAAGCTCTCCTGTTCAGACTACTACTTCAGGGAAGCTGGGCTTCTTGTGGTTGGTGCCTGTTTAGGCTTTGGATGTTTTGTTTTCATTGTGCTGTCCTATGTGCAGATCTTCAGGGTCGTGCTGAGGATCCCCTCTGAGCAGGGACGGCACAAAGCCTTTTCCACGTGCCTCCCTCACCTGGCCGTGGTCTCCCTGTTTGTCAGCACAGGCATTTTTGCTTACCTGAAGCCACCCTCCATCTTCTCCACAGTTCTAAATCTGGTGGTGGCTGTGCTGTACTCAGTGGTGCCTCCAGCAGTGAACCCCCTCATCTACAGCATGAGGAACCAGGAGCTCAAGGATGCCCTAAGGAAACTGTCTCAATGGAAGTTCTTTTTCCAAAAATAACCTGTCTCCCTTCTCCGCAAGTTTCCTAGACTTTATGTTAGGCAATAAGCTTGCTTTTTTCTCTTGCAATAATCCTGCTTATATATAATTTTCCGGGTTTGTACTACTTGTCTTGAGGTTTGATCCAGTTGTTTCTGACCCTTGCACAACACTGTGTCAAAGGTGACCTGTCTAATAGCAGCTCTTCAGTAAAAAGGCATCTCCCAGGTGCAGTGCCTGGAGGCTAGGTGCTTCCTCCAAAGGTGCTGCCAATAAAACATCCAAGGAACTGGTCTTTCAGAGAGTCTCTTCTCCCTGTGTTCTCCCTGTGTTTGGGGTTAAGCTCACTGTACTATTGGGTTCCGTTGGACCAAATGTTCTGGTTTTAAAGGCTCTCTTCTTGTGTCCACTGGTAGTGGAGATGGCGCATGAGCTCCTGATTAACTTCTCAGAGTGCTTCATATGTGTCAGGACCTACAGCATACAGCAGATTCTATGGAAATGAATTTGGATGTGTGAGGAGAGGATGGGGACTCGCCCCGTGCCCTGAGCTGTGGGTGAATGAAGACACAGAAGGTGAAACACCCACAGAGGTGAAGTCGCCCACAAGCAAAACACTAAATTGAGGTATGCACAAACAAGAACTCTGCAGTCCCCTGAAAGTCAGTGGGGACCCAGTAGGCATGGGAAAGGGAGAGGTGTGGGGGCTGCCTGAGGACCCCCAGGGCCAGGAGTGTCGTGCTGTCCTGGGGAGTGGGGCTGATGGGAGCAGAGGAGGGGGCAAACTCAGTCAGGGTTGTGGGTTCACCTAAATAGGATAGCAGGAGGGGCAGAGAGTGACTAGCCTGTTTAAATTGTTCCCATGGGGCCAGCACTGGCCTGGGGCTGATGGGGAGGCTGAGCTCCTTGTCTGCCCCACAGGAGCTGCTGTGCCCTTCAGAGGAGCTGGGGCTGGGGATGAGCGCCAAGAGCTCTGCAGCAACTGTGGTGGGCACTGCCATGGGACCAGCCCAGACCAGGCAGCTGTGCTTGGCTGGGCAGAGGAGGGGGCAAAGGGTCTGGGGAGAGCCGAGGAACAGCTGGGATGGGCTGGTAAAAGCCTGGGAGAGGAAAACATCAGTGTAGAGCTAAGTTGTGCAGGGCGTGGGCGCTCCAGGTGTGGCCTCACCAGAGCCGAGTAGAGGGGAAGGGTCACCTCCCTCCATCTGCCAGCAATGCTTTTCCTAAAGAGCCCAGGAGGCTGTTGGCCTTTGCCACAGGGGTGCATTGCTGGCTCATGCTCAGCTGCTTGTCCTCCAGGACCCCAGGGTCCTTCTCTGCAGAGCCACTATCTAGCCAGTCAGCGCCCAGGACGATGTCCACTGTGTGGCTAGATCACAAGCTGTCCTCCCCCAGGGACTTTCTCAGCAGCACCTTGGCCTTCTTGGAGATGAGCTCCACCTCTGTCACAGGTCCCACAGAGCTTCAGAGAAACCTGGGACAGCAAACCCCTCTCCTGCCAGGGCTGTGCAGCCAAGGCCTGTTTCTGGCCTCAGGGACTGCAGCTTCTACTCTAGTTGTGGGAACCCCATTCATCACTTTGTGTCCACCTGACATCCACTCCAGCATGCCTCTCCAGGTTTTCTGGTAGGACGTGCGGCTTGTGGGGGACCCACACTGGAGCAGTCCGTGCCTGAAGGACTGTACTCCGTGGAAAAGATCCACGCTGGAGCAGTTTGTGGAGAACTCCAGTCAGTGGGAAGGAGCCACATTTGGGGAAGCTCAGAAACGAAGTGTTATGAACTGACTGCAGCTCCCATTCCACAAACCCCTGTGCCACTTGGGGCAAAGGCAGAAGAGTTAGGAATGAAGTTGAGCCTGGGAAGAAGGGAGGGAGGGGGGAAGGTGGTTTTAATTGTGTTTTATTTCTCACTGTCATTTTTAATTAATTTCCCCAAGTTGGGTCTGTTTTGCACATGACAGCAACCGGTAAATTAAAAACATGGTGAGAGTTCCCCTCACACAAAAGTGCAGTTATGTCATCATGAAGGCAATTAGATTGGCAAGGCATGATTTCATAAAATGATAGAATGGTTTTAGTTGGAAGGGACCTTAAAGATCATCTAGTTCACACACCCCTGCCATGGGCAGGGACACCTCCCACCAGCCCAGGCTGCTCCAAGCCCCGTCCAGCCTGGCCTTGAACCCCTCCAGGGATGGGGCAGCCACAGCTTCTCTGGGCAACTGGGCCAGGGTCTCACCACCCTCAGAGTGAAAAGTTTCTTCCTGATATCTAATCTAAATCTACCCTCTTCCAGTTTGAAACCATTACCCCTCGTCCTATCAATTCATGCCCTTGTAAAAAGTCCCTCTCCAGCTTTCGTGTAGGCCCACTTCAGATACTGGAAGGCTGCTATAAGGTCTCCACACAGCCTTCTCTTCTCCAGGCTGAACAACCCCAATTCCAACAGGTCCATGTCCTTCCTGTGTTGAGGACTCCAGAGCTGGACGCAGTACTTCAGGTGGGGTCTCACCAGAGCAGAGTAGAGGGGCAGAATCCCCCGCCTCCCCCTGCTGGCCATGCTTTTTACGCAGCCCAGGGTGCGGATGGCTCTCAGGGCTGCGAGTGCACATCACTGGCTCATGTTGAGCTTCTCATCCACCAGCATCCCCAAGTCTTTCTCCTCAGGGCTGCTCTCAAGCCATTCTCCACACAACCTGTATTTGTGCTTGGGATTGTCCCGACCCGTGTGCAGGACCTTGCACTTGGCCTGGTTGAACTTCATGAGGTTTACACAGGTCCATCTCTCAAGCCTGTCAAGGTCCCCCTGGATGGCATCCCTTCCCTCCAGCTTGTCAACTGCTCCACACAGCTTGGTGTCATCGGCGGCCTTGCTGAGGGTGCACTCAATCCCAATGTTCATGTTGCCAACAAAGATGTTAAATAGCACTGGTTCCAGTACTAACCCCTGAGGAACACCACTGGTCACTGCTCACCACTTGGACATCGAGCCATTGACTGCAACCCTTTGAGTGCAACCATCTAGCCAGATTTTTGTCCAACAAGTGGTTCATTGGTCAAACCCATGTTTTTCCAATTTAGAGACCAGGATGTCATGCGGGACAATGTCAAATGTTTTGCACAAGTCCAGGCAGATGATGTTAGTTGCTCTTCCCTTATCCACCAATGCTATAACCCGGTCATTGAAGGCCATCAAATTTGCCAGACACAATTTGTTCTTGGTGAAGCCATGTTGGCTGTAACCAATCACCTCCTTATTTTGCAGGTGCCTTAGCATAGTTTCCAAGATGATCTGCTCCGTGATTTGCCAGGCACAGAGGTGAGACTGACTGGCCTGTAGTTGCCTGGATCTTCCTTTTTTCCCTTTTTGAAAATCAGCTTTCTTGTTGCCCTTGATGCCTCTGGCCAGATTTGACTTTATCTGAGCTTTAGCTTTCCTAACGTGATCCATGGCTGCTTAGACACTTTCTCTGTATTCCTCCCAGGCTACCTGTCCTTGCTTCCACCTTCTGTAGGCTGCTTTTTTCTTTGATTTACCCATGGTGAGTCCATGCTGATGGTTCTTAGCACAGCTGCCAAATGGGCCACACAGTCTGAGGCACAAGTGGAGCTGGTACTCCCAAAAGAGGAAGAGCTGGTCAGAGATGCGAAGACCAGTCTCAGCCTTGGCTGTAGTGACCATAAAATTGTGGTCTCCCAGATCTCCAGGGAAACAGGGAAGGAGAGCAGCAGAGCACAGACCCTGGACAGTAGGGAAGGAGGCCTACTGAGGGCACTGGCAGGTGGGCTCCCATGGAAACAGTGACAGGGCCCTGAAAACATCCACAGGCCTTCATGGCCCTGACCAGCTTCACATGGGGCCTCCACCCACACCTCTGTCCATCAGCCCAGGAGTCCCTTTAAGCCCAGGCCTGAGGTTCAGCCCCAGCTTGATCTATGCTGTAGGTGTAAAGGTCTCCAGACACAGCCTTGCCTGTCCATGGACCTTGTTGGTTTGGTCTTGCAGGCTGACTTCCCAGCTTGATTCTTTACCTGGTGTACCATGAAATAACTGACATTCACTGAACGGCCCTCCGAGTGCCAGACCCCAGCTAATTCACAGAGGCCTAGGGCCTTTCTGCTTGCTTTCTCCATATCACTTGGTCAGGTTTTGGGAGGAGAGGAAGAAAAGCACTTGAGGTTTCTGGGTGCCAATGATTGAAAGTGGGAAGCAGAACCATCCCATGTGAAATGATTTAAAGGCTAGGCTAGTTCAACACTCTTATTTTCAACTCCTTTCTTGGCCCTGAAAACCTCCCCGTGGGGACAGTCCAGCTGGTATGAGGTCCCCGAGACCTTCCCTTCTCCAGGCTAAACAAGGCCCTTCCTCTTCAGCCCCTAAGCATCTTGGTGGCCAACCGCTGAACTTGCTCCCAGCTATCAGAAATTTCCTTGCTGTGGTGGGTTGACTCTGGCCAATAGCCAATAGCCCAGCAGCCACACAGTCACTCACACTTTCTTCCCCCTTCCCGAATGGGACAAGGAAGAAATGAAGTCTGAAAAGTTTGGGGTTGACACAATAACAGTTTAATAAGCGAAGAGAAGAGATTAAGAAAACCTCAACAAGCAAAACACATGCCATCACTCACCACCTCCCACAAGTAAACTGATGGCCAGCCAGTCTCCAAGCAGCAGACTCCTTGAACAACAAAAACTTCACCGTCTTCTTCCTCTGTCTCAAGCCTTTATTGCTGAGCATGAGGTCATATGGTATGGAATATGCCTCTGGTCAGTTTGGATCGGCGGTCCTGGCTGGGTTCCCTCTCAGCTTCTTTCTCACCTCCCACCTACTCACTGGAGGGAGCAGAGTGAGAACTAGAGAAGGCCTTGATACCGTGCAAGCTCTGTTCAGCAATACCCAAAACACTGGAGTATTATCAACACTGAGTTTTCTCAAGTCCCATGGGCGTAGGAAACAGCCATCCTCCGGGACTTCTTGTGGTCTGGTCCAGAAGAGAAGCCGTGCTGGGCTGGCCTTTTTCCTTTAGGAGAGTTAGACCTGCAGCCCATGGAGGACCCCGGTGGAGCAGGCTCCTGGCAGGACCTGCTGCCCACGGAGAGGAGCCCATGCTGGAGCAGGTTTTGCAGCAGGACCTGTGGCCTGTGGGGGACCCACACTGCAGCAGTCCATGCCTGAAGGACTGTACCCCGTGGAAAGGATCCACGCTGGAGCAGTTTGTGGAGAACTGCAGTCAGTGGGAAGGAGCCACATTTGGGGAAGCTCAGAAACGAAGAGTTAGGAATGAAGTTGAGCCTGGGAAGAAGGGAGGGAGGGGGGAAGGTGTTTTTAGTTGTGTTTTCTTTCTCACTGTCCTATTCTGTTACAATCAATTGGAAATAAATTTAATGAATTTTCCCAAGTTGGGCCTGTTTTGCCTGTGTTGAGAATTGGTAAATTAACTGGTAAACAAACGATCCTCCCAATTTATTGCTATTGACAAACGTGGTGAGAGTTGCCCTCATGCACAAAGGCAGTTACTTCATCGTGAAGTCAATCAGGTTGGCGAGGCATGATTTATCCTTGGTAAGTCCATGCTGATGGGTTTTGGACACATTCTGTTGTTGGTGCCCAGAAATATCACCCAAAAGGACTCGAACTGATGGCCCGCTCCTCACCGATGTGAGCCTGTGCAGCCTGGGGTTCCCTGGCGTGCACTTTTGGATTCTTCCAAAGACGGGTGCACCACTTGCTTGTCCTCTCTCACAAGAGACCTCTGCCAATCCCATGACCTCTCAGAAAGGACATTCCGAAGAAATATTGATCTTCCCTGTGATGCCATTACAACTATTCTCCCTCTTATACAGTGCAGTCAGTTTCTCTGATTGTTCATATATTTGTCCTGATACAGTGACCATTTCTGAAGTCACCTTTTCAGATCCAGACTGTCTAGGCAAAGGCCCTTTCCATAATTCTTCAGTTTTCTTCTCCATTTACTCTTTGTTCATTCAGATACCTCTCACCTATGCTGCTGCTTTCACCTTCAGAGACTGAACAGCTTGACTATCTTTCAACAGTCTAATTGTCTCCTTATCCAGATCTTTAATTATGTTTATATCTATCTTTTTTTATCTAACTACCTAAAATATTTCTCCTAAGATTATCCCTTGTAGAAAAGCAACCTCATTAGTGGTAGCTTGTACTTAGCGTGTGATTACAGAATACGATTTATTATTTATGAAAACCGATTGTGCTTTACTTTTCTGAAGAATGGGAAAAACTCTCCTGTGCCTGAGTGCAGCCATGTCTCTAAGGAGCTCAGGTGGGAGATGGTGCAATGGAGCTGTAACCTCCAGCTGCAGAGATCAGTGGAGAAGTCTGGTGCAAGGAGCAGTGATGTAAGTCCCAGGTGGCCAATGTCAGAAATGGTGAGGTTGGGGAGGTGAGGAGCAAGGCTGTCCATGCAGCAATGGACGTCAAGGGACTACTTTTCCTTTCTGCCCAGACTTCCTGAGGAAACACTCTGCATCAATATCAATCAGAGAATGCTTCTATCACCTCTTCTTTAAAGTGAAAAGTAATAAAATATATCCTTCAACATAAAACATGCATCTTTGAAATCTTCCTACTTAATTACGCTATGAAACCTCTCTAATTAGCTGTACAAGTCTTGAAGACTTGAAGAAAATTACAAAAGGAGAAATACCTTGTTAAGGCTTTCTGTCTTTTAATGAGCCCCATGGTGTATTTGCTGCTGAGTCCATGAGCCTCAGATCCTGAGAGAAGGTTGAACAGAGTGCTCAAGAAATCAGAAGCCAAACTCAAAGTACCTGGAAGCATTAATGAGCCCCACTGAGGGCCATTCCTGACAAAGCCTCCCCAGGGACTCGTTAGAGCAGATAGCTGGAGGCTGTGATTGCAGGTGGGCAAAGGCAGAGTGCAGGTGGCTGTAAAGCTGAAGAAACCCTTGGTTTGTTTGATGCAGCAGAAAGGCCAAGCCCTCAGCCCCAGGCCCTGGCAAGGCAGATCCTGTCCCTCACTTGTGGCCCAGGGCTCTTCCTGGGACAGAGGGATGTGAGGGGGAGCAATGAGAAGTGTAGGAAAATTCTGTGACACCTCCTGGCCTCCCAAAGAAGGGGCGAGGATGAAACAGAGTCCTGAGGCTCAAAAGAACCACAGACGCATAGAATCAATTATGTTGGAAAGGATCTTTAACATCATTGAGTCCAACTGTAAACCTAACACTGCCAGGTCCACCACTAAACCACACCCCTGCATGCCACATCTTGTGGTGCTGTGCTCTCCCCCTTCCCTGCCCCTCTGGCTCCTGCTCAAGCCATAACCATCAGTGGGAGTTGTGATGAGTTGCACCTGGACTTTGGGGGATGGCTGGTAACAGTCAAAACACTGTCTGGAGTGGGGGCCTAGATATTTTGCTCCCATGCAAATATGACGATAGGTCAATTCTCTTACTCTATAAACAGTGGACAGAGCAAGAGCCCTTGGAGCTCTCCTGCACGGCAGCGGGCTGCATGACAGGACCTCCCCTTGAGCGGGGACGCTCACTTAAGGTTCGTCTCCTCGAGGCTGAGAGATTCCTTGCCGCAATGGATTCTCGGTAAGTGACTAATAGCATGCTAAACTTTGAAATCTTAGCTAAGTGATGTAAAGGATTGATTGCGCATATATAATCCTTTAGACATAAACCGTTGACCAAGGCTGGGACTAGGATTGGATCCAGCCGCACCCAGACTCCTCTCCGAGAAGGAGTTTCGAAAGCAAGTTGAGCCTCATGACTCAACGGGAGGGTCTCCTGAGAGCTTGTCTGACCCTGGCCTCTATGCAGTAAATAATCAGGTGTACCTTGTCATCGAATCTCGTAAAACACTGTCGCATTCACTGCTAACTTTGTTAAATCACTGTTTTCTATTAATAAATATTTCACTATTCATGACCAGGCACCTTGGCTCTGTCGGATGCCTTACCAGTGAGCCCAGAAACCTCAAGCCAGGGAAGAGAAATGCTGAGACATTTCACTGCTGAGAAAGTAAAAGCTGGCAGAAGCCTTGGGACCATTAGTGTGGACGTCCCACCACCTACAGAAGAGTCCAGAAAGTTTCCAGGAAGAAGAGACCTCCGAGGCACCTAACACAGCCACAAGCCTCATCCTGCCCTAAAAAGGTATGCAGAAGGAAATGACTTCACACACACAGACCCCAGTTGTGAGCCTGCTGATGGACAATCATGTGCCCAGGCCGCAGTGATCCCACAAGCAACCTCTAGCTGCTGGCATGTTCCATACGTGCTGGCGTGTTCCATACTGTGTGTTGCATTCATACCCATGCTGCTGGCATGTCCCATACTTGGGACCTCACAAGAACCAAGGCCGGTCATCAACCCTCTGCTGGCCTAAGGGGTGCTCTGGAACACAGGGCTTCAAACACCTCTGACCTTGCTCATGGTCTCTCAGGTCCTCAGGCAGCAGCACCCTCACAACTGGCATTCAGGCCATACGCCTGCTGCGGGGCTATCAAGGACTCAGGCAGAAGTGACCTCCCAAGCACCGAGCTCATCCATGAGGCTGGTGCTGGCCTATCGGGCACTCAGACAGCAGTGACCTCCAAAGCAGTATCAGAGAGATCTGCCTGTTTCTGGTCTATCAGAGATTCTGGCAGCACTGACCTCATAACCAACATCCACACCATGTGCCTGCTGCTGGCCTGTCAGGTACTCATGGAGAAAGAACCTCGTAGGCACCGAACCCAGCCTTGAGCCTGGGGTTGGCCTGCCACCTGCAGAGACAGGGGTGACCCCAAAATGAGCATCCAAAGCAGATGCCCGCTGTTATACCAGCAGTGACCTCACAATCAACATGCCAGACCTTGGCCTGCTGCTGGACTGGGGTTCTCAGGCAGAAGGGACCTCACAAGCATCTACTCTAATCATAGAGCCTTTTGCTGGACTGCCATGTCCTCACAGAATCATGTAGATTGAAAGGGATCTTTGGAGATCATCTAGATCAATCCCTCTGCCCTAAAGGGAGTCAGCCAGAGCAGGTCACGTAAGAAGATGTCCAGGCTGGTTTTAAGTATCTCCACGAATGGACACTCCACAGCCTCTCAGGGCAGCCTGTGCCAGGGTCATGCGCCCTTGATGCCGAAACATGTTTTCTTGAGTTCACTTGGAATTTCTTGGTTTTGAGGATTGGGGCCTAGCACATAAGCCCTGTGTGGGGACGGTGAGGGACATGGGCTTCTTCAACCTGGTGAACCTCCTCCAGTGAGGGTCGTCATCCAAAAGGGATAACCTCACTCGAAGTATGGGAGAGAGATGGGTGGGACAGGATAGATATAAACACATGGAAGGATTTTGCTGAAGAGATTCTTAGCCTGCTGAAAGACCAGGGCATTCTTCCAACTGCCTGAAGCTCAAAGCAGCACCTGGGTAGTTTAGAGGGATGTGACTGAGCGAGGAGTAAGTGACGGGGAAACTGGAGAGCAATGGGGAGGCTGGCCCTGCTGCCCCAGTAATGGTTCGATGGGCCCACCATGCTGGAACCGCATGGGACAGGTGTGCTCGAGGGTGGGGAGACATCCCCCCGGCAAAGTGCCCTGGCAGCCCTCAGGGCTCTGTCCCCCTCAGCCCGCCTGTTCTGGTGGCCTCCCCCAGTGCCTGGGCCACAGATGGTCTGTGTCCCCTCAGTGCCAGCCCCTCTCCCCAGGCCAGCACAGGAGTGCTGGTCCAGGCACAGAGCAGCCTGTCCAGAGTGGGGGCCTGCAGGAAGAGGTTTCTCCTTCTCAAGGATTCCTCCCTGCAAGCACAGAAATGCTCTCTTGCCCTTCTCCAGGGACACCCCTTCTCCCCAGAGAGCCTTTCCCCAGGTGAGCGTGTCCAGGCTGGCCTGGCTGGACATTCCTGGTTCCCACCCCGTGCTCCCTGCAGGGCCCTGAGCTGCTGTTTCTGCTCTGCAGAGGGAGGGGGCTGTGGTGCCCTGAGGCCATGGGGTGACCCTGCACTGGCCATGCTGGTCGGGGTGAGGAGCAGAACTTGCCAGAAAGGGATCACTGCTGCTAAGCCCCCTTCCATCTTCCCTCATTGCTCAGTAGCCAAGGACAGGGCTTGGCAGGACCAAGGGGTGTCTTCAGTTTCACAAAGGGCAGGGAAGGGCTGCACTAGATCAATCCCACAGGGTTTCCAGGACAGTGGACTGAACCATTGTTTAGTCTTATGTCCCTTTGGCCTGCTGCCTCCTGGCATTGCAGGGGCCTCATTAGCCCATGGGCTCTTCAGGTTCACCTTTCCTTCAAGGACACTCCACCTTGGATGGTCAGTCATTTTATGAGGTGCCACTCGTTGCTCACCCAGACTCACATGCTTTTCTGGGAGATCCCCTGAGCTCTGCTGGCAACTCCAAGTTCCTCTCTAGGATAGCATTGGCCATCAGCCGCACCACAAGTGGGACAGTACCAGGAAGGACAATCAAAAGCCATTTGCACTCTTCTTGGACATGTGCCACCAATATCTTTATCAAAGATCTGAATGAGGGGATTGAGTGCACCCTCAGTAAGTTTGCAGATGACACCAAGCTAGGTGGGAGTGTTGATCTGCTGGAGGGTAGGAAGGCTCTACAGAGGGACCTGGACAGGCTGGATCCATGGGCCAAGGCCAACTGTACGAGGTTTAATAAGGCCAAGTGCCAGGTCCTGCATTTCGGTCACAACAATCCCAAGCAACACTACAGGCTTGGGGCAGAGTGGCTGGAAAGCTGCTCGGCAGAAAAGGACCTGGGGGTGCTGGTGGACGGCCAGCTTAACACGAGCCAGCAGCGTGCCCAGGTGGCCAAGAAGGCCATCAGCATTCTGGCTTGTATCAGGAACAGCGTGGCCAGCAGGAGTAGGGAAGTGATCGTGCCTCTGTACTCTGGTGAGGCCTCACCTCGAGTGCTGTGTTCAGTTCTGGGCCCCTCTGTACAAGAGGGACATTGAGGTGCTGGAGCGTGGCCAGAGGAGAGCTACCAGGCTGGTGAGGGGTCTGGAGACCAGGGCATATGAGGAGAGGCTGAGGGAGCTGGGCATGTTTAGCTTGGAGAAGAGGAGGCTGAGGGGAGACCTCATTGCCCTCTACAACTACCTGAAAGGAGGGTGGAGAGAGGTGGGTGTTGGCCTCTTCTCCCAGGGGAACAACGGCAGAACCAGAGGAAATGGTCTGAAGCTGCGGCAGGGGAGGTTTAGGTTAGATATCAGGAAGAATGACTTTACTGAAAGAGTGGTCAGGCACTGGAACAGCCTGCCCAGGGAGGCGGTTGAGTCCCCATCCCTCGAGGTATTTAAGAAATGTCTACATTTGGCACTTCAGGGCATGCTCTGAAGGGCAGAGATTGTAGGTTGTTTGTTTGCGGGTTGGTTTTTTTTTTGGTGTGTGTATGGTTGGACTGGATGATCTCAAAGGTCCTTTCCAACCATGAAGATTCTATGATTACATGATTCTATGATTCTAGGCCCAGCCCTTGGTCCCTAACAGATTCCCCTGCAACTCTGACCCTGTCCCCCTGAGTCTGTGGAGAGCCCCAGAACACCAAGAGAGCTTTTCATGGAACAGTTCCTTGGGTGCGTTCCTGATACCAGCTTTGGAAGAGCCATCCAACCTCTACCGCTGCCTTGAGGAGTCCCGTTAGTGACAGTGGTGCCAGTAGGAAGGCCCCCTCTGACACAGTGGTTCACATGGCCTGTTCCTGCCTGCAGCCACAGGGATGCCGCTGTAGAGACATCAGGACGGTCACAAGGTACACGAGACCTTAGGGGGAACACAAAGGCAAGGGCACAGCAGGATAGTGGGGGTGTGAGGAGAAACCAGCACTGGAAAGGCCACGTCCTGCTGCTGTCCTTGGCCATGGCTCCAGGGAAGCAGCAGCCCTGACTCGCAGACAGCAGAGGCAGAGTGCCCAGCGAGGCAGCCGGGGCAGCCCCAAGGGCCCCCAGGGCAGATCCTCCATGGAGCAGATGGGCATTTTCCTCCTGAACCCCTCCTGCATGCTGGGGCTGCTCGGCCAGCTCCGGAGGAGAAGTGAAGAGATGGAAGCAGAAACTAATAATTTTCTGCTGGCTTCTTTATTGAGTTTATCTAACCAGGGAGCGCAGATCCATACATACCTTAGGTATTTGGGTCAAGAGAAAAACATGTAGGAGACCAAGAAGAAAATCACAGGTATAAAGCAAACAAACAAACAAAACAACAACAACAAAACATTGAAAAAACACAACGAAATAAGAAAGACAAATATGAAGAATAGTTAGTCCTGCTTTTTCCTGATGTACAGTTGGAGCCGTAGTGGTATAATGGCCACCTTATTAATCTGAAGTAGACACCATTAAAATAGTTTCAAAACTCCATCCTTGACTTCCTTGTTCCTCATGCTGTAGATGAGGGGGTTCACTGCTGGAGGCACCACTGAGTACAGCACTGTGATCACCAGATCCAGGGATGGGAAAGAGATGGAGGGTGGCTTCAGGTAAGCAAAAATGCCTGTGCTGACAAACAGGGAGACCACGGCCAGGTGAGGGAGGCACGTGGAAAAGGCTTTGTGCCGTCCCTGCTCAGAGGGGATCCTCAGCACGACCCTGAAGATCTGCACATAGGACAGCACGATGAACACAAAACACCCAAAAACTAACAAAGCACTTAATATGAGAAGCCCAGCTTCCCTGAGGTAGGCATCTGAGCAGGAGAGCTTGAGGATCTGGGGGATTTCACAGAAGAACTGGTCCACAGCATTGCCCTGGCAGAGGGGTAGGGAAAATGTACTGGCCGTGTGCAGGAGAGCATTGAGAAACCCAGTGCCCCAGGCAGCTGCTGCCATGTGGACACAAGCTCTGCTGCCCAGGAGGGTCCCGTAGTGCAGGGGTTTGCAGATGGCAACGTAGCGGTCATAGGACATGACAGTGAGAAGATAAACCTCTGTTGCAGCACAGAAAACAAAGAAAAAGACCTGTGCAACACATCCCAAGTAGGAAATATCACTGATGTCCCAGAGAGAATTGGCCATGGCTTTGGGGACAGTGGTGGAGATGGAGCCCAGGTCAAGGAGGGTGAGGTTGAGGAGGAAGAAGTACATGGGGGTGTGGAGGTGGTGGTCACAGGCGATGGTGGTGATGATGAGGCCGTTGGCCAGGAGGGCAGCCAGGTAGGTGCCCAGGAAGAGCCCGAAGTGCAAGAGCTGCAGCTCCCGTGTGTCTGCCAATGGCAGGAGGAGGAACTGGGTGATGGAGCTGCCATTGGACATTTGTTCACTCTGGGCATGAGGGACTGTTGAAAGAGGAGAAGACCTTGGCAAGTTAAGGCAGACTTCTTTGAGCCCATCCTATTCCATTTCCCAAAGTTTTCCCCCAAATGACTTCTCTTTCCTCAGAATAATTTCATTCATATCTTTTTGTGAGATCAGCTTTGTGCTGCTGAGGGCAGTATCGTTGCAGGGGCAGAGATTCAGTTGTTGATTTCCAATCCTCCCTGGATTATTCACTTCTAAGAGAAACAGATTTGGAATTTCAGTGCCCCCTCCTCAACTGAGAGATGAATTTCTCTGTCCCATCGCCCACCCAGACAACCCGGAGTAGAAGATTGGAAGAACAGGATCCTTCCCTTGCAGGTAGCCCCTGCCATGCTGTGCTTCTTGAAAAATCTCCAGGGAACGTCCTGCAGTGATCTGCAGCTGTGAGCAGCCCTCACCCACGCAGCACCCTCTCAACAGCAGGACCCTCCCCTGCCAGCGGTTGCTCTTTCTCCAAAGCTTCTCCCCACATGCCCATGGGGGTCTCCCTGGGCAGGCTGAGAGCTGACCCTGGCAGCCGGCAGAGTCCCTGCCCCGGCACACAGACCCATGGGGTGCAGGGACCCTGCTCAAGGACAGCCCTGGGCACCCCTGCCTGCACACCCTGGCTTCACGGCTATTCACATTTCATAACAAGACCCCTCCTCCCCCTCCGCCTCCTTACAGATCCCATAAGCTGTGGCTGTGCCAGCTTTAGGAGATGCCTCCAGGAACTCCACCTGCATTGCCCTGCACCCAGAGGCTTACCGTGCCAAGGGCTGCAAGGATTTCTCCTCCAGTGAGCTCTCAGTCATCCTCCCAATCCTGACACCTTTAAGCTCTCTCTCTGCCTCGCTCATCTCCCTGAGACACCCAGGCAGTGCCCTCAGACCTGCTGCGCTTGGCAGAGGAGCTGCTCCTGGGCAGAGCTGTCTCGCTGAGGCGCTGCCCGCTTGCCATGAGCTCCCTCCATCCCAGGAGCCCAGCCCAGCTCAGACGCAGAGCACCAGCCCAAGGAGTTTTAATGACCCCTCTGGTGGGACTGATGCTGAGTCCACGAACCTCAGACACTGAGAGGAAGCTGAAAAAACCTCTCAAGAAGTCAAAGTCAGGTTCAAACTCCAAAGTTTCTTGGAGTGTTAATGGGTCCCACTGAGGGACACCACTGAGATGTTGTCCCCAGGGTCCAGTTAGAGCAGAAACTGGAGGCAGTGATGACAGGTCGAGAAAAGCAAGGTGAAGGTGGCTCTGATGCTGAGTAACCCTGGATGTGTTTCATTAGTGCAAAGGGCCAAGGCCTGACCCCATCGCCCAAAGGGCCAAGGCCTGACCCCCAGCCCCCAGGAAGGGAGATCCTGTCCCTCACTCCTTCCTCAGGGCTCTTCCTGGCACAGTGCGGTGTGGAGATGTGCAATGCCAAGGCCAGCACTATGGTACGACACCTCCCAGGCTCTGAAGTATGGACGAGGAGGCAATGAGACCCCAGTGCTGGAAGGATAACTTGACTCCTCGTAGGCATCAGTGGCAGAGACAACAGCCATAGCCCAAGACATGAAGAGGTTGACTCTGTTAGGGGCCTTTCAGCTTTGCTGCATCCCTGTGTCATCTCTACCACAGGCTGTCCTACGGTGCCCCATCACCTCTGCCTCTTTCCCTGCAGGCTGCAGTCATCCACCCGGCTGCCCCACCTTGCTGCCACCTTCCTTTGCTGAGGTCTCTCCATCCTCCCTGGCTCTTCCCCGAAACACAAAGCCTTGGGCTGATCCAGACTCTTTCTGGGTGGCGTGTTGCACCACAGCACTGCCCTTGGAATGACATTTCTTTCTCCTGGTGTCCAGTCTGCACCTCCCCAGCTGCATGTTGGGGCATTATTTCTTTCTCATGCTGTTTTCCACTACAAAGGAAAGCTCCACCGGCTCCACCAGCAGCCCTCAAGCACACTCAGGCTACTCCTGTACTGTCCTCAGTCTCTGCACCACTGAGCCCAGGGCCCTCAGCCTCTCGAGTCCTGCCGGCCACGTTATTCCTGATACAGGCCAGGATGCTATTGTCCTTCTCAGCCACGCTGGGCATGCTGCTGGCTCACATCCAGCCAGCTGTCAACTGACACCCCCCACGTCCTTTTTTGCCAGGCAGCTCTCCAGACACTCTTCCCCCAGCCTGTATCGCTGCATGGGGTTGTTGTGACCCAGGTGCGGGACCTGGCACTTGGCCTTGAGGAGCCTCATACCATTAGCCTCGGCCCATCGGTACAGCCTGCCCAGATCTGCCTCTGGAGCCATCCTACCCTCAAGCAGGTCGACAATCCCACCCAACCTGGTGTCGTCTGCACACTTACTGAGGGTGCACTCAATCCCCTCGTCCAAATCATTGATAAAGACATTAAAGAGAACTGGCCCGATACCGAGCCCTGGGGAACACCACTTGTGACCAGCTGCCAACTGGATTGAATTCCATTCACCACCACTCGTTGGGCCTGGCCATCGCCCTGGTTTTTACCCAGCAAAGCGTACACCTGTCCAAGCCATGGGCAGCCAGTTTCTCCAGGAGAATGCTGTGGGAAACAGTGTCAAAGGCTTTACTAGCCTCCAGGGAAACAACATCCACAGCCTTTCCTTCATCCACCAAGCGGATCACCCTGACATAGAAGGAGATCAGGTTTGTCAGGCAGGACCTGCCTTTCATGAACCCATGCTGACTGGGCCTGATCACCTGGTTGTCCTTCATGTGCCACATAATGGCACTCAGCATGATCTGTTCCATGGCCTTCCCAGGCACTGAGGTCAGACTGACAGGCCTGTAGTTCCCCAAATCTTCCTTCCGTCCTTTCTTGTGGATGGGCATCACATTTTCTAACCTCCAGTCAACTGGGACCTCCACGGTTCACCAGGACTGCTGGTAAATGATGGAAAGTGGCTCGGTGAGTACTTCTGCCAGCTCCTTCAGTACCCTCGCGTGGAGGCCACCTAGCCCCATAGACTTGTGTATGTCTAGCTGTTGGAGCAGGTCCCTCACCATCTCCCTTTGGATTATGGCGGCTTCATTCTGCTCCCTGCCCCTGTCTACAAGCTCAGGGGTCTGGGTACTCAGGGAACAACCCACTCTACTACTAAAGAAGGAGTCAAAGGCGGCACTAAGTACCTCAGCCTTTTCCTCATCCTTTGTCACTATGTTACTGCCTTCATCGGATAAAGGATGGAGATTCTCCCGAGTCCTCCTTTTGTTACTAGTGTGTTTATAGGAACTTTTCTTATTGTTCTTAACATCCAAATTCAGCTTAAGTTCTCGTTGGGCTTTGGCCCTGCTAATTTTCTCCCTACATAGCCTTACAACATCCTTGTAGCCTTCCTGAGTGGCCTTCTTCCAAAGACCATAAACTCTCCTTTTTTCCCTGTGTTGTAACCGTATCTCTCTGTTCAGCCAGGCTGTCTTTTTTCCCTGATGTCTCATTTTACAGCACATGGGGACAGCCTGCTCCTGCACTTTTAAGACTTTCGTCTTGAAAAATGTCCAGCCTTCCTGGACTCCTTTGCCCTTCAGGACTGCCTGCCAAGTGGCTCTGTCAAGCAGCCTCCTGGAAAGACCAAAGTCTGCCCTCTGGAAGTCCATGGTGGCAGTTCTGCTGACCACCCTCCTTGCTCCTCTGAGAATTGAAAATAATTTCATGGTCACTATGCCCAAGATGGCCTCCAGCTGTCACATCCCCCGCAAGTCTTTCTCCAGTTACAAACAACAGGTCCAGCAGGGCTCTTTCCCTTGTCAGCTCCCTCACCAGCTGTGTCAGGAAGCTCTCCGCAACACACTCCAGGAACTTCCTAGGCTGTTCCCTCTCAGCCGTATTGTGCTCCCAGCTGATATCGGGTAGGTTGAAGTCTCCCACCAGGGCAAGGGCCAGCGATCATGAGATTTCTCCCAGCTGCTTGTACGGTATTTCATCCACCTCTGCATCCTGGTTGGGCAGTGTATAACAGACTCCCACCATGATATCTGTCTTATTGGCCCTCCCCCTGATTCTCACCCATAAACACTCAACCCTATTGTCACCATCATTAAGCTCCTGACATTCCTAACACTCCCTCACATACAAAGCCACCCCACCTCCTCTCCTTCCTTGCCTGTCCCTTCTGAAGAGTCTGTAGCCATCTAATGCAGCACTCTGGTTGTGCGACTCATCCCACCACGTTTCTGTGATGGCGACTACATCATAGTTTTCCTGCTGCACAATGGCTTCCAGCTCCTCCTGTTTGTTGCCCATGCTGCGTGCATTAGTGTAGACGTGTTATGTTTTCAGAAAACCCATAACAATTTCTTGTCATTTGGACAACTATTCTATCACCCAGTGACCCCTCCCCACACAGAAAGGGGAATCAGGGAAAGCAAGGAAACATGAGGGTTGAAATATAAATAGATTTAATAGGATAAGACTAAATAATTAACAATAATGTTAAAGCACCAGTATTAATCCCAATACTAATATAAGATGTACAAGAATTATACTCAGCCAATTCTATCAGTAGGAAGCTGTGCACTCCCAGCAGGGGAGAGTAAATGTTGGACACTGCAAAAGCAACGGCTTCAGGAGGGAGGGAAGGGCTCAGGGGTCCGGCACCAGGGCAAGGACTTTCTCTAGACCACAGCCATCAAGGGAGAGAGAAACGACGCAGCAAACTTTCTCATTTGTATCGAATGTGACGTTCATGGTATGAAATAATCCTGTTGGCCAGCCTGGGTCAAATGCCCAGGCCTCGCTCCTCCTCGTACCTGCACCTGCCAAGGCTTGAAAACACCGAGGCCTTGAATCCCACGTAGCTTAGCTGGCTATAAAGCAAATATTTTCACGAATTCAGACACTAGAATCTTCTAAGAGTGACGTTTTCCCAGACATTAGAAGATAAATTAGTCCTGTGTTGCTCAACCCAGGACAAGAAGCACTTCAGCTGGGCTACTGGTCCTGCCACCTTTTTGCTGGAAGAAGGCTTGACTTCTACCTGACCATTCCCAGGCGCAGCCATAGTTTCTAAGCCATCAAAGACCCTTGCCTCTCTGCTGCTGGATTCATCCCCTTTCCCCTTCAAATCTAGTTTAAAGCCCATTTGATGAGCCCTGCCAACTCCTGTGCAAGGATACTTTTCCCCTTTGGAGACAGGCGTACCCCATCTGTCTCGAGCAGGCCTGGTGTCGTGTAAACCATCCCGTGATCAAAAAAAAACAAAGTCCTGCCACTGGCACCAGGCTCAGAGCCAAGTATTGATCTTCCAGCTCTTCCTGTTGCTTTCCTCATCCTTCCCTGTGACTGGGAGGACCGAGGAGAACATGACTTGCAGTCCTGACCCTTTAACCAGTCATCCCAAGGCCCAGAAGTCTCTCTTGATCGCACTTGTGTTTCTTGTTAACAGATCACCTCTGCCGGTCTGAAAAATTAGTAGTGGGTAATAATCTGAGGGTCTTACCAGGGAGGGAAGTTTTCTTTTTATATCTTTAACCTGGGCCCCAGGGAGGCAGCAGACTTCCCTGAGAAGTGGGTCAGTTCTGCATATTGGGCCTTCCGTTCCCTTCCTTGTAGGGAGTCACCTACAACAATGACCGGTCTTTTTTCCTTAACTGAAGATGTTTTGATGGGAGGTGTAGTCTGATTTAACTTTGGTGACACCTCTGTGGACACTGAATTATCTTCCTCGTCATGATTGAGTTCCCCTTGCAGAGCCTCATACTTATCTTTAAGGGTACCTGGGAAGGTGGGGGAGTTAGTGGGGAGACACGCCTGCTTCGCTGGGCAGAAACATGTTCCTACAGCCCCCTCTCCTCTAAGTTACCTTGTTTGGCTAGGCAGAGAGAGGACAGGGAATTGTCTGTCCACCATGTGGACTTGTGTACGTTCAGGTTCCTCAGGTGGCGGAATGCTCGGTGTTAATCTGCCTTTGACCCCGATCTGTGCATTCTTGGCTCCAGACCTGGAATCCAGTTCCTGTCTGTCATTGAGTCCAGTCTGGGCCCTCCCCAGTGCCTGACAGTGACATCATCCTGGGAGCTTGATACAGTTTTCTATATATTGTATCTATTTCATTATTTCCTTTTTATTTTATTACAAGTATTTCATTAAAGTAGATTAGTTCCTTCTAAACTCATAAATCTCTTTCTTTCCTTCCTCTCCTCAGAGTGAGAGCTGGGGGAGAGCATCTGTCGTCCGTCATTGGCCAACTCGGCCTAAACCAGGGCAATACGGAAACACACTTCAGTGCTGCATATGCATTTGGGCTAAAAACCCCCACTGGGCTAGTTTTTCAGAGACAGTTTCAGAGTGGCAAAGCAGATTCAGCACATAAATGCTTATTTTTGCTGGGGTAGAGTTGATTTTCTTCACAGTAGCTGGTATGGGGCTGTGTTTTGGATTTGTGCTGGAAACAGCGTTGATAAGACAGGGATGTTTCCACTATTGCTGAGCAGGGCTTACACAGCACCATAGCCTTTTCTGCTCCTCACAGCACCCCACCAGCAAGTAGGCTGGGAGTGCACGAGAAGTTGGGAGGGGACACAGCTGGGACAGTGGACCCCGATCAAAGGGATATCCCGTACCACGTAGCATCATGCTCAACCATATAAATCTGGGGGAAGAAGAAGGAAGGGAGGGATGTTTGGAGTTACGGCATTTTGTCTTCCCAAGTAATCATTATGTGGTATGGAGCCCTGCCTTCCTGGAGGTGGCCGAACACCTGCCTGCCAATGGGAAGTACTGAATTTATTCCTTGTTTTGCTTCGCTTAAGTGTGCGGCTTTTGCTTTACCAATTAAATTGCTTGATCTCAGCCCCGGAGATTGCTCACTTTTACCCTTCTGATTCTCTCTCCCATCCCACTGGTGGGAAGTGAGTGAGTGACTGTGTAGTGCTTAGTTGCCGGCTGGTGTTAAACCACAACAAACAGAAACTCCACCATTCTCTGGGACCCCATTCCGGTGCTGGACTGTCCTCCTGGTGACCTTTTTATCTTTTATTTTTATGTCAGGTTAGTCAAGAATTACACAACTCAGAGCAAGACATCATAGCAGGGGGAGATGCTTTGAAGCCCTTCATATCTTTGAACACTTTTAAGGTGATTCCATGCAGGGATGCTGTAGAAGATAGCCCATGGGGTCTTGCAAGCGATTTCTCAAACGTGAGGCTGGTCGTCTCTTCACCACTTGTCTCACTTTCTGGGCATCAATGGCTACTGACCATGCTTTGACTATTTCCCTTTAACATTATTTGGTCAGGCACAGCTTGAAGTAGCTGTTTGAATTAAACCACTCAGAGGCGCTGAAGATGCTTTAGAGTACAAAGATATCAAGGTGGGACACGACATAGGAGGAATGCCTCAGGACACCTTTCCCCTTCTTGAGGAGGATGAAAGCCAGGCCGGACACATGGTTTTGTTTCAGCAGGTATGAGATGCCTTTCTTCAGGCAACCATGTACCCCAGTGGGACTTCTTTGGGACTATTTGAGAGGATTTTACGTACTCTGTAGTACCACTTTGTCCGTAGGAGTCTCTTCAAGGCAATTCTCACTTCCTTATTCCTCAGGCTATAGATGACAGGGTTAAACACTGGGGTAAAAATTGTGTAAAACAGGGCAAGGTATTTGTCGGTGTCTACGGAATCCCTTGACCGTTGCTTTAAGTAGACGACTGTGGCCGAGCCATAGAAGAGTGTCACCACCGCGAGGTGTGAGGAACAGGTGGAAAAGGCTTTGTGTCTGCCCAGAACTGAAGGTATTTTCAGAATTGCCCTGATAATTTTAATGTAAGAAATAACTATTAAGGAGAAGGGAAAGATTGCAAATACCAGGATGATGGTGTACAGTGTCACTTGGTTCCAGAATGTGTCTGCACAGGCCAGCTCCAGCAGAGGGGGGACATCACAAAAAAAGCGATGAAGGTCATGGGATGCACAGAGGGCAAAGTGAACACCTGGTAGGTCTGTCCTACTTGCACTGGTACGACAGCCACCCACGACCCCACCACCGGTCTGATGCAGAGACCCCTCCTCATGATGAGGGGGTAGTGCAGGGGGTCACAGATGGCTATGTAGCCATGACAGCCAGAAGGCGGCACTTGATGCTGCCCAGCAACACCAGGAAATACAGCTGGGCAGCATAGCCAAGGAAGGAGCTCCTGCCATCCTCCAGCAGGAAAACCACCAGCATTTTTGGCAGAGTGACTGATGTGTAGCAGATCTCCAGGAAGGACAAGTTCCTCGGGAAGAAATACATGGGGCTGTGGAGGCTTGAGTCCACCACTGTGATGAGTGCAATCAGGCTGTTCTCTGTGAGGACCATGAGGTAGATGACCAGGAATGCTGTGAAGCACAAGCCCTGCAGGCTGGAGTGGTCAGAAAATCCCAGAAGAATGAATCCAGATCCACCGGTGTGATTCTCCAGGCCTTTTCTTTGGGGCATTTTTCCTGCACAGAGCAATTCAAACAACAGGCTCTCAGAGGATGCTGGTGGCCTGTCCACCATCACACACACTTCAAGCCTAGAGAAAGACTACAAACATCAGCATACACGCCATTGCAGGATTAGGAGAGCTCGACCAAGATAGGCATGAATGTTTGGAAATCTAACGTGGGTCGCTTGCGGAGGGGAGGTTTGTAAAGAGAGAGACCAGAGTCCTTGAGCCTGAATGACTGGGGGTTTTATTGTCATATGGGTAAAAGAAACTTGACTTTCTCTTTTAGAGGTGATTTTATTAAATAGAGTACCTATTGAAAGATGAGAGAAAAGGAAGAAAAGAGACAAATACTAGTGCCTTTAAGGACAGCCTTACTTACGTTCCTTGTTCAGATCTCATAAGAGGTGCATTTAATGTAAGAACATTAAGAAGGAATAGGGTTAAAAGGGGGGAAGGAAGAAAAAGGGGAAGACAAAGCAAGGCAAGGCTAGGCAAGGAGAGGCAAACAAACCAAAGCAAGGCAAGGTATGACTTGATTCTTAGACCTTAGTGAGAGAGATTAATCCCAGCTCTCCTCACATGGGAGAGCTCATCCCCTGACACTGCATCCACACACAAAGATCTGGGAGACTATCTTAGATCTGAATCATCAGTTTTTGCCTAGTGAAGGGTGAATCCCATCAGAAGTAACACAGGCTTCTCTCTGCCAAAGAATCCAGTGACACTGATGCATCCATGGCACATTTAAACAAGACAGAGAAGCAGCAGGTTATGCTTAAATTACCAGTTTTCAGGGTGCTAAAAGACATTTTTGTGCAAGCAAGAAAACTGCTTTATGCAGGTTTCAATCATACGGAGAAGAAAGTGATTAAAAGCGTGTGATATCCCCATGACACCCAATTTTCCCGCACAGGTCAGGCATCTATAACTTTTGAATAAGTCCCGAATCATTCAGCGTTCCCAAACCTGCTGCTCTGTCGCTTGGATTTCTGACAGCTTACAAATGCAGCCGAGGGCCCATTCGCTCTGATCCCAACCCTGCAAGCCCTCACAGAAGCAGAGCAGTGCTCTTGCTGCCTGGGGAGCTCAGCCCTCCCTTCACATTGCCCCCCTTCCCAGAGCAGAAGGGCTTCTTGCTGGGCACACCTGAAGGGTGTCAGCTACAATCAAGCAGCACCACAACAGCAGGTGGCTTCTTATGGAGAAGGGACTCAGCTGAGAGATGTTTAAGAACCTCAGTTTGAGGTGGGGTCAAGTGGTCATTGCATGAGGAATATGCCATTTGCAGCCTGGATATCTAGGTAACTCAGCTCTTGTCAGGGTCAATGGAGAAACAAGGAACACAGTATATGAGAACTGAAAAACAGTTCATCTGACCCAAGGGTCTGACTTGGGTGACACACAGTGGTGCCTCCAGCCTCCAGATCATGAGGAAGCGAAAGGCGACTGCTCAGGCCTTGAGACAGCACTGACAAGGTGATACCAGCTTGTCTGTCCATCCCAGTTGTGCTCCCACTATGCTCAAGTTTGTTTCTTTTGTGACAAACTTACTATGGTAATCATTGCCTGATAGGATGATACAGATTTCATTACACACGTGCTGTTGGGTTAAGATAAGTGTTAGGTCAGGGTTAGTTAAGGTTCATGTTCAGGCTTAAATTAGAGCTAGAGTTCATGTGGTTTAGGGTTAGATTTCAAATAGGTTGGGGTTTGGTTAGGGTTAGGGTAAGGGTAAGGTTGGGGTGCGGGTTACAGTTAGAGTTGAGGGTTATGACCTGGGGTTGGGGTAGAGCTAGGGTCAGGCAGTGATTAGGGTTAGGATTAAGATAAGGTCAGGGTTATGTTCAGAGCAGGGTTAGGTTATGGTTCGGGCAGGGTGGGGTTAGGGTTAGACACCTGCTGGACAGTGTGCATCTTGCTGTGCTCCCCTTCCAGTGCGTGCCACGGTCATTAAAATCCCCAATAAGACCTGGCAATTCTTTGGGTTTCTTGAATAAGCCTTTCTCCGCTTCCTTATACTGATTGCGGGTGCTTTGTCTCCCACCAGGGTGGCACACTAAGAGGCCTCTCCTCTGATCCTCACCCACAAAGGACTCACCCAACCTCTTGCACATCCCATAGAGGAGCTCCATAAGAAAAGACAGCAGGAAAAGATGAAGAGTTCACCAATCCCAGTTTCAGCATTGAGCCAGCCAAAACTCAGGGGAAGTCTTGTAGGAGCAACCTTCTGTAAATCCACCCCCATCATACTCGTCTCCCTCCCCTTTTATGTTTGCCGAATTAGCACGGCCCACCCCACTTGTTATGGGGCAGTTCCATCTCAGACGTCTCCCCCTCCCGGCTGATGTGTAGCATCATTTGGGTGGGGAGAGAACTATAGTCATACATGTTTAGCATGATCTCTATAATCTTCATTAGCATATGCAGGGTGTGCGCTTTCATATGTATTTCATGGATAATGAAGCAAAGGTCACGTCTCAGACACAATGGCCTTGAGAACTGAGAACTAGCAAGCTCACCACACGAGTGGCAGAGCTATCTTGTCTTCACAAGACGGTTCTCCCACACTTTCCGGTGCCAGAACTGTGAGCCTTATCAGTTCTTTGAAGGCCAGGCCTGCATTATTTATTTCCTTGCGAGTGTTGGAGGCCTTCCATTGAAGGCTTGGAGGGCATTCTGCCCCTTAGCAGGGAATTTACAGTCCGTCTCTTACAACTAGCAGCCGGAGCTTTCCCAGCACTCCTCGCCATTTCTTCCACCAGTATCAAAACTCTGTGGTAGTACATGGGACTCCAGCTCCTCGGCTCTGTGCCCCAGGCTGAGGGTGTTGGTGCACTTTTGGTGCACTGCATCACTTTGGCTGGAGCAGTGGGGCCACGCTCAGCCTTGTCACTAAGTACCAAGTCCCCAAGCCCCAGTATGTGCAATGCTTTGCTTGAGACCAGAGACATGCTGGAGTGGACGAAGGGCAGCAATGTGAAAGCACCAAAAGTGAAAATCCTGTTCACCCAGAGGCCAGAAAAGCAGGTCTGGGCTCCGTAGCCCTGCCAGGAAAAGGCTTTGCTGCTCCCAAAGGGCTGTGCTGGAGGGGAAGTTGATCTCCAGGAGGACAAGGTGCTGCTGAAAATGTCCTTGGGTGTGGAGATGCTGTGATCGAGGAGCACTGTGACAATCAGTTGCCTCTTCCTTGGTTATATCACCGAGGGGCTCAGCAAAGGATTGTTGGAAGAAGACCCAGCAGAGTCTGGGAGCAGCCAAATGAGTTGAGCCCTCAGTGTGATGGGCTTCTTGTTCATGACCTGCTCTGCATCAACTGGGTGGAGATGGGTCAGACTGGGCCTCACTGCAGTGGTGGGTTTCGGTTGCTGATCGACAGAGACCAAACCTGCCTGGGCTGCCACATAGGCTTGCCCAAAGGAACCAAATCTGCAATGCTCTCTGGGGTCTCTGTCATGCACCTGCTCTGATCAGGAATGGCTTTCCCGTAGGTGCTCTGCTGTCCCTGCCAGCAACCTGCAGTTGTTCTGGGGGGCGCTGGCATCTCAGGTGGCACAACAAGCCGTATATGGCCACTGAGGAGCTGTCCTGAATTAGGTTGAGCAACGGGGGAAGGTCCATGAGACACCTGCCACTACAGTCAGCAGAGATCTAGGAAATACAGCTGGTGGAGAAGAGAAAGAGAGGGACTTAGCTGCATTTGGTCAGATGACTACCTCTGTAGGTGCTGTGGATGTAAGGAATATTGAAGGTTTTATCTGTCCAAAATGTAACATCTACTTTCATTTCCATCTACCAAAGAAATTCCTCACCAGGCTCCATGATGTTGCCCCCAGATGCTGCCTTGTGTCTCAGCATTGCTGCATTAGGGCTTGCAGTCACCTGCACATATCCTGGGCAAACTCTGGTGTCACCTCAAATGTCACCAGGTGTTCCCACCTGAACAACTCCCTCACTCTCCATCAATTAGCAAGGGAGTGGACACAAACAGCTCACTTGCAGGTGCTCATCTTGTGCACACCTGAACTGAGGCAAGAAGAATCCCACCTCCTGTGGGTTTGTAGCAGGCATGGGAGGGAGCTGAGTCCCCTTCTGGCCCCAGGGCTACAGAGCCGGGATGAGATGCCTTGATTGACTCAGCTGAATTCCTTCCCTCAGCAGGAGGGATAAATGCGATTACTCCCTATCCCTGTCTGGGTGTCCTGACAAATGATGGGATGAGAAAATATGATTCTTGAGACTCAATGTTTTCCTGATACATGAAATGACAGCGCAGGAAGGAAGAGCCTCTCCCCAGCTTAGTGATTGCTTCATCCTGTTTCCCAGCAGGTTCCCTGGAGCCCCATAGACACCTGGAGGGAGCCCCGAGGGGGCAGAGAAGGGCTGCCTTGGGCTGGTCCTCTGTGCCTGAGCTGGGCTGGGCTCCTGGCATGGAGGGAGCTCGTGGCAAGCGGGCAGCACTGCAGAGAGACAGCTCTGCCCAGGAGCAGGGCTGCGGGCGCTGCCTGCGGGCACCAAAGGGGAGTGAGGCAGAGCAAGGTTAAAGGCAGTCAGCAGCGGGAGGGTGCTGAGAGTTCGCTGGCGGTGGATTCTTCCCAGCCCTTGACACGGTAAGTCTCAAGCTGCAGGGAAGTAAAGATGCAGTTCCTGGAGGGACCTCCTAGAGCTGGTTCCTCCCTCGTAGGATCTGTCAGAGTAACTCTCACAGTTTCCATAGCATAGAGGAGGAGGACGTGCTCCTGAGCAGGGATTCTCTGCTGCACTGTCAGAGGGAGAGGGCATGACGGCTGCCTTTCTTCCAGGGACATCTGCAGGGTGTAAAGCCGGCTGTGCAGCCAGGGGTGCCCAGGGCTGTCCTTCCGAGCTGGGTCCCTGCACCCAGGGGCTGTGTGCTGGGGCAGGGACATATCTCCTGCCAGGGTCAGCTCTCGTCCAGCGCAGGGACCTCTCCATGAAGATTCTGAAGGGAAAAGCTGCGGGTGGAAGGAGCAACTGCTGTCAGGGAAGGGTCCTACTGCATTCAAGAGGGTGCTGCATGGGTCAGGGCTGCCGACCGCTCCAGATCACCCCCAGAACACTGGCAGAGGCAGCATTTATAGAGGAAGCCCAGGGCAGGTCTACCTTAAAGATGAAGACCTTTCCATTGTCTGTGCTACAGCTTTCTCTGAAGGGAAAAGGGAAAGAAGCTGTCTAGTTTTAATAAATCACTAAACTCTTACACTAAAGGATCAGCAGATCTGCCAGAAACCGCACAAAGTGCCTTCGCCCACCCCTCTCCCTACACACAGCACCAGCAGCACCTTTGCTTCCAGCATCGGGCTTTCTCTCATCTCCTCCTTAGGAGCCACAAAGAGGGAGGTGCCCCTGGGCAGTGCCCAGCTGCCAGGAGGGGTCTGCAGGGCAGAGCTGAGCCCCCAGCGCGTGGGATGGGCTCTGGGAGCAGGGACAGGGAGGAGACGTGGGCACAGAGCAGCAGCTCCTGGCAGGGGCAGCTCCAGGCAGCAGAGAGCCACTCCACCCGGCTGCATCCCTCTCTGCTCCGCTGCACAGGGAAAGAGAAAGTAGATGGGAGAAACCGACTTTGAAACTGGACCCTTCCCCAAACAGTAACAATAGTCCATTTTCTTCTTCAAGGACATTGTCAGGGGGACCATTGTCCAATGGAGAGAGGTGTAAGCACAGGAGACCTGGGTGGTGCCCAGCAGGTCACTGGTGTGCAGAGCAGCTCTCCTGACTCTGCACTAGGGCACAGAGAGCACTTTTGTCCCTCAGGGCTCAGCAGTGTTCAGGCGAAAGGCAATGGGAAAGAGAAGGATTTCTGCCCCTGCAAGGAAAGTGCCTCAGTAGCACAAAGCTGATCTCACAAAAAGGAGCCGAATTAAATTATACCAAAGGAAGAGAAGTCCCTTTGGGGAGATCTTTTCGAAAACAGAATGAGGTGGGGTCAAAGAAGTCTGCCTTAACTTGCCAAGGTCTTTCCCTCTTTCAACAGTCCCCCATGCCCAGAGTGAACAAATGTCCAACAGCAGCTCCATCACCCAGTTCCTCCTCCTGGCATTGGCAGACACACGGGAGCTGCAGCTCTTGCACTTCGGGCTCTTCCTGGGCATCTACTTGGCTGCCCTCCTGGCCAACGGCCTCATCATCGGCGCTATAGCCTGTGACCACCACCTCCACACCCCCATGTACTTCTTCCTCCTCAACCTCGCCCTCCTTGACCTGGGCTCCATCTCCACCACTGTCCCCAAATCTATGGCCAATTCCTTCTGGGACACCAGGGCCATCTCCTATGCAGGATGTGCCGCACAGGTCTTTTTCTTTGTTTTCTGTGCTGCAACAGAGGTTTATCTTCTCACTGTCATGTCCTATGACCGCTACGTTGCCATCTGCAAACCCCTGCACTACGGGACCCTCCTGGGCAGCAGAGCTTGTGTCCACATGGCAGCAGCTGCCTGGGGCACTGGGTTTCTCAATGCTCTCCTGCACACGGCCAGTACATTTTCCCTACCCCTCTGCCAGGGCAATGCTGTGGGCCAGTTCTTCTGTGAAATCCCCCAGATCCTCAAGCTCTCCTGCTCAGATGCCTACCTCAGGGAACTTGGGCTTCTTATATTAAGTGCTTTGTTAGTTTTTGGATGTTTTGTTTTCATTGTCCTGTCCTACGTGCAGATCTTCAGGGTCGTGCTGAGGATCCCCTCTGAGCAGGGACGGCACAAAGCCTTTTCCACGTGCCTCCCTCACCTGGCCGTGGTCTCCCTCTTTATCAGTACTGGCATATTTTCTCACCTGAAGCCCCCCTCCATCTCCTCCCCATCGCTGGATCTGGTGATGGCAGTGCTGTACTCAGTGGTACCTCCAGCAGTGAACCCCCTCATCTACAGCATGAGGAACCAGGAGCTCAAGGAGTCCATTAGGAAAGTCATTTATTGGATGTTTGTCAATGTTGATAAATTTTCCATCACTGTCCACAAATGACATCTACGGTATCCCAATGCAGGCCTGTACTCTGTTTATTGTTTTTTCTTCTTTTTTTGTGTGTTTTTTTTTTATTTGCTAGCATTTCCTGTAGTGTTGTTTATGGTTATTACATTCCTAAATAATTGTTTGTATTTAGCTCATTCTCCTGAGACATGAGCCCATCTCCCTCTGTCACCTGAAACCTGTATAAATGTTTTTCTAGCGCAATTTGAAAGCTGACTCTTTTGTAGCCTCTCTCTAATACAGTGACATCTTCCCTGTGCAGTTCCTCAAGTTTTGGCTGTTCTTCCAAAGCTGATGTCAACAACAGGCCCCGATATTTCACCCCAAAAGGGCCCGAGTAAAAAGCTCTTTGTCACAGTGGAAGCTGTTAGAGAATAAGGGTTGGACTTAGGACTCATCTGTTGTTGTCTCTTGACGGTGGAGATGGTGAATGGTCACTGAGATACTGTCATAGTGCACTGTCCCAGCGTGTGACAGGGCAGAGGACATACTCCAGGAGAAGGATCTGGAGCTGCCTGGAGAGCCTGCGAGATAGGCATGGACTGTGTGCGCCTTGGGTGGTCAGTGACTGGAGCCTCACAAGGTGAGGGATTGCCCAAAGTGGAGGCACCCAAAGGGAAAGCACTAAATCCAGGTACCTGCAAGGAAAGAAGATGGACACAGCCAACCCGACACAAACCAACTCCAAAAGGCACCAGCACCTTTACAGCCACCCCACCAAGAGCAGCACTTACACGACCATGAGCAACACAACTGGCCCCATCCTTTCCCCACTCTGTGGCTGATCTGATGGGAAGGTTGCATGAGTGGTCCATACATTCCCAGCCCTGCGTCTCTCCATTGCCCCGTGTCCTCCTCCTCCTCCTTCCAAGCCCACTTTGAATTGACCGGCAAAGCATGTACATACAGTCATACCAAAACCACACAAACAACAGTGAGCCCACTCACACAGCAAATAGCCAGGAGCAGAGTTGAGTAAATGGTGTGGTTTAACCCCAGTCAGCAGCTAAGCACCACACAGTCGCCCACTCACTCCCCCACAGTACAATGAGGGAGAAGATCAGAAAGGTAAAAGTGAGACAACGCATGGGTTGAGATAAAGACAGTTTGACAGGTAAAGCAAATGCTGTGCGTGCAAGCAAAGGAAAATAAGGAATTCATCCCCTGCTTCCCATTGGCAGCCAGATATTTAGCACTTTCCAGGAAAGCAGGGCTCCATCATGCGTAACGGTGACTTAGGAAGATGGCAACGGCCCCCTGGGCAACGGCCTCATCATCACCGCCATCACCCGTGACCACTGCCTCCACACCCCCATGTACTTCTTCCTCCTCAACCTCTCTGTTCTTGACCTGGGCACACAGCTGGCTAATAATAACCACAGGCATGAGCATGATGTGCATGTGGTGAGATTAACCTGAGTGAGCACAAACACCATCAGCTGTTGGTGGGGCCTCCATGAAGGCCTGTGGGACAGACAGTGGCTGGAGGTGACTTCACTCGGAGAGTAACGTCCCCTGGGAAACCCCCTGAATGCAGCCCTGGGGTGGGCTTCCTTGACCCCAGGTCCCTGTGTCCATTCCTCACGCCGTGGGGCACCTCAGAGAGGTGCCGAGCAGGGAGACACAGCGCGGGGCTGAGGTGCTGCCAGCCTCCGGGAGTGGCAAGAGGAGGCCATGGAGTCTGCTGCTCTGCCCGTGCCAGGGAAGGACTCGTGTCTCTGAACAGCCCTGCCAGAGCCCTGACAGTGCTGGGTGTGTCTCCAGGAGCAGCCTGTGTGCCACCTCACCCTCCCCTCTCTTCATGGCCTGTCCCTTTTATTACACGGTGTGACAGAAGCGCCTCTGTGGGGCATCTCACCTGTGCAGTCAGAAAGGGTTCTGCAGGCCTGAGTGGCATCGCCCTCTAGAAGATGGCATTTCTCACCTCTCACAAAGCACAGAGCATGTCTAGGGAGTAGGAATGTAGCCGGAGGCACACCCCCCTCCATGTTTCACCTCTCTGAATGTCGATCACAGGTTTTTTTAAGCACCTAACAGGGAAGCAAGTACCCTAAGTAATAGGTGTCCTCAACCTTCAGAAAAAGTCTCTTCCTCCTCTCTTTCTCATGACCTACCCCGTGACTGGGGTTGGGAACACCCTCCTCGTCATGTTGATGCTGCTGGAAAACTTGGAAACCTGCTCCAGCTCCAGCACCCTGACTGTCCCCCGACTGGGGACAGCACAATCTCTGCTCACAGCAATGGTAGTGCTCTTTCCTGCACCTTTGGCATGTACGCAGTGTTTCCTGCTGGTGGCCACATCCTACGAGGAGTACTGGGCTGTATGCCGCCCCCTGCTCTCTGCAAGGCTCAGGAACTGGAAGGGTTGTCTCCAGAAGGCGGCTGCACCTTGGCTAGGGGGATTCTGTCATCTACAGCAATCATTTCCTTCTTGTCCCAGATACATGTTGTGCTCCCCACAGACTGGACCACTTCTTCTTGTGCGGCTGAAACACTGAAACAGGTCTCCTGGAGAGGTTGTATGTACCCAGTCTCTGGAGACATTCAAGGTCAGCTTGGAAAGGGCTCTGAGCAACCTGTCTCATTGGAGATGTCCCTGTTCACTGCAAGGGGGGTTGGACAAGATGATCTTTAAAGGTCCCTTAAAACCCAAGCCTGTTTATGATTCTATGATTCGGTGGGTTTGCACCAATGCTGAAACTCTCCTGACGTGAAACCATGACACTCATGGACTTTGTTTTCATAACCTGCTTTTTAGACCCATTCTTGCCCTTCCTGTTCATGCTGGTATCCTGTGAGTGCATCAGAGCGACACTTGGGGGCAGCTCTCCTGCCCAGCAGGGGCAGGCAGAAGGCCTTCTCCACCTGCTCCTCTCATCTCCCTGGAGCCACTCCTTTCTGCGGCACCCTCCTCACTGTCAGTGGGATGCCCAGAACAGCCCTCCGGAGAGAGTTTAACAAAGCCCTCTTTCAACACACCCCTCACCTCTGCGCAATCCTCTCATCTCCAGCCTGAGGAGAAGAAAGGATTGGGGGTCGGGAGGAACTGACAAAAACAGCTTAGGAAAGCTGTCAGCTGCAGAGAGATGCCATTAGAGTTGTGGGCTTGTTGGAAGAAATCCCTTATGGTTCTCTTTTGAAGTGGCCCCAAGGGCCTGGACAGGTTAGAATTGTGTCCTGGGCACTCCTCTGGCAGCGTGTCATAGTGAGAAGGCTGTTGGTGTCAGGGAGATGGAGAAGGCTGGCCAGTGTCATTGTGACACCTCTTTCCAACACCTTGGAAAGGCCAGAGCTGTCAGAGAGGCTCCTGGGGCCTTGGAGAAGGCAGACAGTTTTCAAAAAGGCAGGAAGGAGGATGGGGACGATTACAGACTGGTCAGCCTCACCAGGGAAGGTGATACGACAAGCCCTCCTGCAGCCATCTGCAGGCATTTGAAGGACAAGAAAGGGGTCGCAGAAGACAAGTGGGAGGGAAAAGAAGGGGATGTTGTGTACCCGGACTTTAGCAAGGCTTTGACGTGGTCTTCTGTAGTCTCCTTAGAGCCAGCTTGTTGCCGGCCGGGCTGAAGAAGTGCCCGGTGTGGTGGGTGGGAAGCTGGCTGATTGCTGAGGGAGAGATGTCATCTGTGCTACAAAGTCCTCCTGGCGGCCAATTGCTAGTGGCATCCTTCAAAGACCAGCCCTTGACAAGAAGTAGGGAACATTTTTATTATCCCTCTGGATGATGGGAGAAAATGCACTTTCCCCTCCTTTGTGGGTGATGCCAAGTTGTGGGGAGCCCTTGCAGAATCTCACCTAGTTAGCATTCTTGGTAGCAGGAGAGTTGGGCAAGATGACTGTGGTGGGTTACACATGGCTGGCCTTCAGGTGCACACCAAGCCATGGGAGGTTCTCCCCGCTCCTCCTCAGCATGACAAAGGGAGAAAAGAAGGTGAAAATACTCATGGGTAAAGATAAAAGTAGCTTGACAGAGGGGGACAGTCTGTGTGTGTGAGGACAAAAAAAAAAAAGAAGCAAGCAAAAAGCAAAGGCCATACGCAGAAGGAGAGGAAAACCAGATGAGATTGTTTCCTCTACTTCCTGTCAGGAGACAATATCAGCTACCTCCTGGGAGGCAACGATTCTATACATATAGCAATCTCTTTGGAAGACAATTGTGTTAATAACGAATATCATCTCCTTCCCCCTCCTTTCTTTCAGCTTTTCTTGCTGAGCATGATGTCATATGGCACGGAATATCCCTTTGGTCAATTCAGGGCCCAGCCCAACCACTTGCCCACCCCGAGTGTACTACCTTCAGAGGGGGTGGGAGAGACAGCCTTCACGTGGCGCGAGCACTGCTCAGCAATAGCCAAAACATTGGTGCAGGACCAACACCCTTCTAGGCACGAGTAGGAAGCGCAGCAGTCTGGGGGCTGCTATGGGGAAAGTTAACTCCCTCCCAGCCAGACCCAGAACAACGCAGTTCAGGGGTCTCTTCCAACCTGCGCCGTCCTAGGATTCGAGGAATCTTTTCCTTGGAGAGCTCTTTGAAGACAGAACAGACGGAGGAAGAAGAAGAAACAGGCAGAAGGTGAGATACAAAATGCACCAGTATAAATACAGCAGCTCCTCTGAGGAACGTTTCTCCCCTCAAACCGTTGGCAGGAAATCTGTGAGATAAATTTGATGAGAGAAGCTCCCTTTTATCTGCTCAGGGACTGGGCCACAAGGAGGGTGATGGGTGGGTACGGGGTCATGGGGTCAATTGTGTCTCAGGAACTCATCCAGGAGGAAGGCAATGGCGGTGAAGGGGCTGTGAGGTCACTTCTGCCTCTGGAGGGGACCGGCTACAGCAGGAATGTGGCTGGGAAAGGGACTGTGAGGTCCCTTCTTTCTGAGAGAGCTGACAAGTCAGCCCTTGGCTCATGGCTGGGCTCTGTGCTTTTAAGCTCACGTCTGCCAGTGTGTCTGACAGGCCGGCAGAAGGCCCCTGGGTGGCACATTGACTGGGAGATGCCCTCTGCCGAAGGACCCAGGCTCACTCCAGCAAGGGGACTTATATTTTGGGTCTCATGTCTCTTCTACATTAGTACGTGAAGGGACAGCAGCAGGCA
The DNA here is from genome assembly GCF_028500815.1 of Rissa tridactyla. Classification (NCBI taxonomy): domain Eukaryota; kingdom Metazoa; phylum Chordata; class Aves; order Charadriiformes; family Laridae; genus Rissa; species Rissa tridactyla. The sequence goes on along the minus strand of NC_071490.1, from coordinate 1,617,350 downwards.
CGCAGCTTGGTCATGTCTATACAAGAAGCTGAAAGGCTGGCAGCCTTGGGACATCATGGTGAGCCTGCTTCTGTCTGGTCTGGTGAAAGGCCACCAGAAGGCTGATGGGCTGGGATGGCTGCTTGAAGGTTGTTTCCCAGCTGGTGGAGCTTTCCTTGGAGGTTGGGAACTGCAGGAGAGGGAAACACTGCCACACAGCGCAGCTTGGAAGGTGGAGAGTGGCCATGAGGAAGCAGAAATATCACTCCAAGGGTAGGGCTGTGGTACGAGAAGTCATGCAGAAGGAGTCTGAGATGAGTCCATGTCTTTGTGTGTCATGGAACAAAGTGTGAGGGTGGACAGACGTCGGTGAGTGTCTGGAACTGCCAGGGTGAGAGCAAGGTGGGGAAGCGACATGGGTGTCTCCAGCCGGCAGGGAAAAAGAAGCAGCTGTGGGAGAGCGTAGGACACACTGTGGTGGAGATGGCAAAGGGCGCTGGCAAGGCTGGAAGTCACCAAGAGAACCCAAGTCTTTGTCCCCTTGGGCACAGCAATGACACCTCTGCCACCAAGGCCTGTGAGGAGACATGTTGTCCTGAGGCACTGGGGGGGCCTCCTGGCCTCCTTGCACACCCCCAGCGCTGCTGGAATGGTGACTTCAGACATGGTCGGTTTAGTTAGGAGATGTGGAAATTCATGAAAGATGAGGGAGATTAAATGCACAGCCTGAGAGGGAGCACTGAAAAAATGCAAATCGAGTTCTGCTGGTTTGGAAGGTCAATAGCTCTCCGCTTGCTATTCATGCACGTCCAGAAATCTCTTTATTTTCATCGCATGGGAAAACACTGATGACGTCCCCCAGGGATGTCGTTGGCTGCCTGCAGCTGAGGCTGCAGTTGAAGGATCAGGAAAAGGTAAAGCGGCTGGAGAAGGACAGAAAGGGCATCCATCTGGAAGCTGCCCCCAGCCGGAGACAAGAGGCCGCCGGCCCCTGCGGGTGAGGAAGGGTCCCTGCGAGCAGTCCTCAGCAGGCCAGCTGGCCACCACGCACCGCAGGGTCTGTATGTGGAACCAAAGGTGCGGCACGGCCATGCAGTGTGTGTGCGGGCATGTGAGGCTGTGTGTCTGGGAAGCTTGACCATCGTAAGAGCTGAGAGAGGCAGAGACAGAAGCGTCTGAACTGTAACATTCTCCTGGCGGCACCAAGAGTGGGAACTGCGTTGAGTCCTGGGGCCTGGGGGCCGTGTCACCCCTCTGCTGCGTGCAGGTCCCTCCCCGTGCCTGTGCCCCCACAGCCTTTGCCTCACTGGTCTCGCTTTTTTGCTTGCCTGTGCCTCTCTTCGGGCTGTTCTTGTATCCTGCTCCCTGCCCCTGCTCTAGTTTCCAAGCCCCTCTCTTTCTCTGCCGTTCTTCCTGGCCCTTTTGTGTTTCCCCTTGCTCTCCCTCTGTCCCGCTCCCTGCTCCTCTTTTTCTCTTCCTCTGTCTCTGTCCTGAAGCACATTGCTGGTTTTCCCTCTGGAATCTTGGGGGGGTTCCTCATATCCTGGGGTGAAGAGGTGGAGGGGCAGCTCTACGTGTGGGGCAGGGGCTGCGTTAACCCCCCCACCTCCCGCTGCACGAATGGCCGCAGGTAGAAGCAATGTGAAACAAACATCAAACCTTTAATGACTTAAGAAGGAAAGCGAGACGTGCTAGAGGGCTGGGGCTGGAGTGGCTGGGTGCGGGTCGCATGCCACAGGGATTTGTGCTCCCCACCTTCCCTATCAACCCATCAACAGCGGTTGGGGGGGTGTGGGGCACTTCGCTTATCCCCCAGGGTTCGGGATCGCCTGGTGGGCACGTTGTTGCCGTGGCATGCCTTCCTCTTGCTGCTGCCCACGTGCTGCCTGCTGCTACCAGCTGCAGCACCGTCCCCCATCAGCTTTCCCTCGCCCAGGGTTTTTGAGTGTTTGAGCACCTGGCACACCACCATCTTCTTTCTCTTCTTGGGTGGGATATTGTCCCGTGAGGAGGTCTCTTCCATTCTTGGGGTGCCCTCTGGCACGGGGCGCTTCGCCTGCTTTCTGCCCGCCTTCCCTGATCTGGGCACTACCCCGTGGGGGACGATGCCCGGCGGCAGCGGCAAGCGGCTCAAAAGCACCCGGGGCTGTCTGTGCAGTGCCTCCTCCACCAGCTGGGCCTTGCGGGGCGGATGGTGCTGGGGGGCAGCTATGGAGTTCAGCAGAGGACTCTCTGGAGGACCCTCTGGACGATCCTTCACGGGACTCTCCATGGGACTGTCCCCACAAGTCTCTACAGGACAAAGTGGCAGCCAGGCGGGGAGGACCGCTCCCAGCCCGCCCTGTGTCCCCTTGGGGTCCATCAAGGGGGACGTTGCCACCCCTAAGAAGGGGTAGGCCTCTCCCAGCATCGCCACCACCACTTGCTCCTCAGGGCAGTCACCCTCTGCCCCGTACTCGGAGAACTGGCAGGGCTGGTTGGGGAAGGCAGTGCTGCTGAGACCGGTGGAGATGTCGAGGGCATCGGGGACGGTGTCCTCGCCCTCCAGGGTGTCGAGCCAGGCGAGCATGTCGGTGATGTCCACGTTGAACTCCTGAAAGTGCTTGTGCTCATCCTGAAAGTGCAGGTTGTCCCCTGCCAGCTCGGGAAAGGCCTCGGCAAAGCTGTGTGGCCCCAGCTCAGGCAGGACCAGGGGCTTCTCCGGGGTGTCCAGGATGGTCACCCCTGCTGACAGAGCAATCAAAACCAGCCAGACCCCATGGCGATGCAAGATTTCCTGGGCATCGGATGCCCGCCCACGGGCTCTGCCACCCCCCAAAACTCACCTTTAGGCTTTGTTCTGGTGTCGGGGCCACTGCCCTTGATGACCACCACATCATTCTCAGAGGCCTCCAGCGGCTTCTTGATGCTGCTGCTCAGGGTGTGGGCCATAGGAAGGCCCTGCCCCCAATGCTGAGCCATGGTGGACAGGGGCTCCTGGTGGGCCACGGCCCATGGCCCCAACCCCATGGGCTGGTGGGGCACCAGCATCCCTGTCACCACCTGCTGTCCCCAGCTGCAAGCACGAGGACAGGGAGCAGCCACAGGGGGAAGTGGCACCCCGTGGGGGATGTGCCCCAGCTGCCCTAGGACACCCAGGGGCCCGCGCACCCTCTGCCAGACGCTGGCCCGCGCCAGCTGGTGGGTGCTGGGCTGGGCCTGGGCAGGCTCGGAGTGCCCCGGCAGCACGCTGGCAGTGACCGGTGACGGCGTGGCGGGGGCGGTGAAGCTCACGCTGGGCACTTGCGATGCCATCAGCAGCCGCAGAGGCAACCTCTCTGTTGGGGGAAGCCAAGAGGGGTGATGGGGGGGATACTGGCGGGCAGAGCCGGCTGGGGGGTTACCCGCAGGGTAGGAGCACCAGGAGGAGCGGGAGCTGCTGCCGTACCTCGATGGCAGGCAGAAACCCGGCAAGACAGGGTGTGGTGCCAGCTGCCAGCTGGCCTTGGAGAGACCACAGGGTCGTCGTGGAAACGCACAATGACATCCTAGAGGCCGTGGGAGCCTGGGGAATGGAATCTGTGTTGTTGCGTCACCGGGCTGATCTGGAGCTGGGCATGTCCCGCAGGGCTGTCAGGATATTGGCACCTGGGAAGAAGACGATGTAGAGTGGATAGTGGAGATTGCACCTCTAACTGAAAGAATTTTCTTGAAGGTTTTCCACAGCTGTGTAGAAGTGACTTTTATGAGAGCCTTGCATCTTCCTGTTTCTTCACACCATCATGAAACTGATGCTTTTTCTTTATTTTTACCTTTTTGTTTGTTTGTTTCTTTTTTTCTTTCCTTGCCATACCCTTGAATCACCCAGCATTTGGAAAAGTGTCCATTTGTTTCTAAGCAAGTAATTTTTTCTTTTTGATGAAATATTTGGAAGGCTTTGAGAAGTGCAGACGTTAGCTCACAGGAGAATTCTGTTCCTGCTGTTGTCTACCCTGGAGGTGGTGAACCTTCCTAGCTATGAAGTTGTCAACTGAAATAACTCCTATGCCCAGCAGTCAAAAGCCACGTCCCATATGCAGTGGGGAGCTGCAGTGCGGAGGAGCTCTGGACAGTCATTTTGGGTGGGGTGAGAGGCAACCCCAGCTTCCTCAAGGTCCTGGTGTTCCTGCTGGAACAACGCTAATTCTTCATTCTCTCCACTTCCTAGCTATCAACAGGAATTGTCCTGAGGATGTAAAGTGCCGCATGGCAGCATTGATCTGTATTTCTCTCTGAGAGCAGCTGTTTCCCTGGTTTCCATCTATGTCCTGCCTTTCAGGGGACCATGTATCAAACCTGTACTGAAGAGTTTTGTTTCCAAGGCTTTCAGATGGTTGTGTCTGTCCAGGACACCTCAGCCTGTGAAGACAAAGTGCTGTCAAGTGTCTTTGTGCTGGAGACAAACTCTTGGCTTCTTTGGGATTTTGATCCCATGCAGCTTCTAGTGCTGAGGACTGAGCACCTTTTTCCAGTGTTTCCAGCCTTTTCTATTGCAGCCAAAAGCTGAGGGAGGGTTTCCAGGGCTTAGTTTGGAGTGACAAGACAAATTGTCCTATGCAAGTAAACATCGCTCACGGAGTGTAGGCATGTGCGAGCCATGAAAACTTGTGTGAAGAGCACAGTGTGCTCGGAGAGCATCCCTCTGTCCTCACTGACAGGAGACACCAGAGCAGATCCAACATATGGGGCCCTGAGACCACAGAGCAGCCTAGAGCAGAGGAAACACCAGCTCCCTCAGCTCCACGGTGCCGTGCCTGACCCCCACGCCACCGCTCCCCGACTCCCTGCTCTCCAAGGAGCACAGCGGCAGCCGTGAGTGGGGAGGGCTGGCTCGGTGGGCGGCAGGGCCGGGGGGCCATGCCGGTGGTGAGGAGGGACGAGGAGCACCCGCCTGTCCTGCTGCCAGTGCTGCACTCAGCACCTCTGCAGGGGGCCCTGCCGAGGGCTGTGTGGGTGTCAGGATGCGCCTTCCTTGTTCCCTCCTGCCCCTTTCTCCATGGAGAGGTCGTTCCTGCATACGGATCGCTTTTCCGGGCTGTAGCAGTGTTCCTGAGCTCTGCGTCCTTGTGTGTGGGGAGGCTTTGACTCTGCTGGGTGTAGGCAGGACTAACATGGGGCCATGGGGGTTTGCTGGCTTGCTGGGGGCTGAGTTGGGGGTCCCAAAGAGCCCCTGTCTGTGGGGACTGCCTGAGGGCAGGGCAGAAGGCTGCGTACAGGCAGGTGGTGCTGTTGATGGGTGGCTTTGAAAGGGGTCTGGTGGGCACTGCTCCAAGCTGTGATCAAGGGGAGCACGCGGGACTTGCAGCGGCATCTGTAGCGCTCCGGTGGGATGTGCCCCTCAGGGCCGAGCTGTGGGCTCCTCCAGCGAGTGCTGGTGACACGGTTTCCATCCCCGTGGATGCTGTCTCCTCTGGGGAGGTTGCAGTGGCTGGGACTGCGACTGGGGTGAGTGGCGTGTGCTGGTCCCTGGGTACCCAGGATGCCCCAGAGCTCTACGGTAGCACAGAGCTCGTAGGGAAAACTGAGCGTGGCTGAGCTGTGTGGGACCAGAGATCCCCTGGCCCCTGTACTGCCTCCATCTCTCCTGGGCGTCCTGGTTGGAGGACGACACTGGGTTTGTCCCCAACATCCTAGCTTCTCCTCTCCTGCTCCCGGTCACCAAGGAGGCTTTTGCATGTTGTGCATTATTCAGAATGACATGATCCAGGATTTTGCCACCAGCGGCAACATGATGAAGCCAGTGGCCTTCATCCAAGACCTCAAGAGTAAGGATGGCTGCCCTCCCCTCCCCTCCCCTCCTGTAGCCGTGCAAGAGAGCTCGTAGGGAAAACTGAGCGTGAGGTACGGATGGCCCAACTCTCTACCCCTCTGTGACACAGCTCTGGGCTGCTGTTGTCTGCTTTCTCCCTTCTCCTGACACCTCTAGCCCAGCATAGCTGTGGTCCTCTGGTCCTGTCCCCAAATCCTGAGGCAGCTATGGCTTTGGATGGGGTTCCCCGCCATCCCGGGAAGCCTGCATTGCCTCTGTCTGCAGTGTCCCGCTCTGAGCTCCGGGTAGGAGTTTCTGCTCTTTCTAGAGGAAGGTGCACATCAGAGCCTGGTGCCCCCCCTTGAGCTCTGGCACTGGGAGAGACGACTGGCAGAGGCTGCGACTTCCCGCTGCCGCTGGAGCACACACTAATGGAGACTTGCAGGGAACAGTGGATCAGAATTTTCCTACTACGGACCCGGGCTGGGACCCAAATCAACCGGGACCCCGGGGGCTCTTAACCACGTATCAGAGATGCTTGTTATTTGAAATGAGACATGCTATGCCAAAAGACATTATTTGAGGTTAAACAAGAACCAAATGAATCGCCACCTGCATTTATGGAACAATTAAAGAATACTGCTAGGAAATAGACGAACTTGGACCCCAAGAAGTCGGAGGAGGCTGTGCGATTGGCCTCTATTTTTATGGGACAATCTGCCCCAGATATATGAATGAAACACCAAAATTTAGAAGGAGCAGATTCGAGGGACTTGGGAACACTGCTGTAAGTAGCTTGGACCATCTAGAATAACAGAGAAAAGGAGAGGGAGCATCAAAGAGAAGGGAGATTAATTGCCGCGTAGACCGGAGCTGCTGCGGGAAGAATGAACGGCGCCCGGGGAAGTAGAGGAGGCTACAGAGGAATTGGGAGGGGAACTCGTTTAGCAGAAGATCAGGGCGTGATCTGCAAAGAGCGAGGACATTGGAAAAACGCGTGCCCTAGAGTCAGGAACCAAGGCTCGACCCTGCAGCCTGTCAAGGTGATGGGTTTAGGTGATGGTTTAGGCAAGTGCTGCCAAACGGGTAGTAATAAATCACCTATGTAAACAAATCAGTAGCAGGCATGCATCGAGGATTGCTAAAGAGGAAAGTTCATCGGGAGGGCAACTGACAAAGAGGAAGATACGACCACCAGATGAAGTATATGGCCACCAGAGTGACTGCAATTCCTGAAAATGGATACTAGGTGGAAGCAAAGACCGCGAAATAACTTGCCTCATGCTTGTGCAATTGGTTCTGGGAGTGGGCGTGCTTATGTTAATGCTTTAGGGAAAACGAATGACTAGGTAACAGTTTTGTAAATCTAAACCGCTCAGAATAAGATCGTTGTGGGAGCACTTACGGTGGAGAATCCCCAGTGGGACCCCAGCGCTGCTAATAAAGAATACCTGCTCTACAGGACACTCAGCGTGAAGAACTTCCTCCTCACGGCTAATCCAGACCTGCCCCGCTCTAGTTTAAAGCCATCACCCCTCGTCCTATGGCTCCGTGCCCTCGAAAACAGCCCCCCCCAGCTCTCCTGGAGCCACTTTAGGGACTGGAAGGGGCTCGAAGGTCTCCCCAGGGCCTTCTCTTCTCCAGGCCGAACACCCCCAGCTCTCTCAGCCTGTCTTCCTAGGAGAGGGGCTCCCGCCCTCGGATCACCTCCATGGCCCATCTTGTAAAGCGCTGCCACATTCACCGCTGACTTTGATAAATTGCTGGGTTACGTTCATAAAACATGGCCCCAGCCCCTACAGGACCCTTTACCCACCCAAAACCCTGGGGTACCCCCCAAGTAGGGCCACCCTTCAATCTCTGGGACACCCCCCTCATGTACGGCTGCCCTCAATTGTGCCCCCCCCCTAAATTTTGGGATCCCCCAAATTTGTCCCTCACCCCATGGCAATCCCCAAACCGGGACAGGGGGATGCCCGGACACCTGGGTCCCTCCAGGACACACACCCCCACCCCACCCCCAGGGCTTGTGTGTGCCTCAGTTTCCCTTGCAGGGGGAGGAGGAGTCACTCCCTGGATGCCTGGGTCCCCCCTGGACGCCTGGGTCCCCTCCTCCTCATGCCCCCCTGGGTACCATCACATCCCCAGGCACCCACAGCCCCCACAGTGTCCCCCCACATCCTCTCAACCCCCCTGGGTCCCCCTCAGCACCCCCGTGTCCCCTCAGCCCTCCAGAGCCCCCCACTAATGTGCCCTCAGCCCCCACCATGTCCCATTAAACTCATTCTGGGTCCCCTCAGCCCCCCACAATGTCCCCTTCAGCCCCCACATGCTCCTTCAGTCCCCCCAAATGTCACCTCAGTCCCTGCTGGGTTCCCTTAGACCCCCCTCAATGCCTCCTCAGTCCCCCCATAGCCCCCCCAAAGGGCCTCTGAGACCCATATGTCCCCTTACACCTCACCAATGTCCCTTCAGCCCCATGGTGGGGATTCGCCCCCCCGCCTGGGTCCCCCCAGGACACACACCCCCCACCTCCCCTACACAGCAGGACCCCCAGGAGGTATTGGGGGGGGCACTCCTGGTGACACACACACCCTCCCCCCCAAGTAATTAACAGCTGCTTTTAACTGGGGGGGCAGAGGAGTATGGTCAAGCTTGGGGGAGGGAGCCCAGGTGTCTGGGCCCTCCCCTTCCCTAGCAGCTGGAGAGGACCCCGGCGTCTGGAGGGGAGAGGACGGCGACCCCCACCCCGCCTTTGCGTTTGCGCTTGCTCGGGTTCATCTCCCCCCATGCACACCGTGTCCGTGCTTAAGTCTCCTCTTTACGAGGCAAAGACGGACTTCTGAGCCAGGCATTTGGTGGCCCTTCTCGGGGGGACAAACCGCCTCTCTGAGCCGGGGGGAGCCCCGCGCTGCCAACAGTGGCTGCAAGGGGCTGGGCTGTGACCACCACCATGGGGCACCTTCCCCGCTGTGGCCAGCCAACAAAGGCACAGACCAGACCCTGCTCTGCCGCTCCTTCACCCCTCTCCCCGGAGGTGTGGGTGTGCGAGGACACTGCTCTGTGCCTACACCCTTCACACACACACACTTTGGCTCTTGCCTGGTGTTTTCCTCGCCGGGGCACTTTCTAGAGCATGTTCTGGAGAGCAACTCTGGCAGAAGACGGAAGCCTTCAGGCGCTGCGCGAAGGAAATCCCATTTCATGATGGAAATTCTCTTCTGGAGTCCATCTCTGTCACAGAAGGACCCAGCGCCTGTTGCTGCCGTGCAGCAGGACTGTCGGCAAGCTAAAAGAGCGCTCAAGCCTTAAACTAACAGAAGGGCTCAGACGGAGAGCGTGGAGGAGGAAAGAGCAAATTTGGAAAGAGCAAGGGGCATCCTCCTTGGCCACGGGGCTGTGCTTGGCACTCTTTTCCTGTCCTCCTCTGGAGACAGGCACTGCCCCTGCAGCTCCGTAGAAGGCCTCAGAGGAAGCATTTTGGACAGACAAGTCAGTGCAGGGTAATTTATTTTATTGAAATGCACAAAGATTATGGCTTCTCAAAGTTTCTGGGTCATACAAGACTGGTAGGGACCGATGTAGAAGCGGTATGACTAATGACGTTTGGGTTTGGAAATCATTATCACAAGTAGAAAAAAAATGGAATAAAAACAAGACAGGATTAAAGCAAACAACAAAAATATCCCAGGAAAAATGGCAGGAAATAGGCTGTGCCAATAAGGAGTTACATTAGGAGTAATTTGCAGAAGAAGATAGACGGTTTATTTCTTCCGAAAAAAGTCAGAAGAGCCCCATCTCTAGGGGAGGTGGGTAAGCCATCCTGCTTGGGGAAGCACATCAGGGCACATCAGATCACATCAGTGATCTCCACGTTTACATTTCCTCCTGTACCAAGTGTCTCCAAGTTCCTGCTTCTCCAGCCCCCGGGGACAGGACCCTTGACAGCTCGTTCCCTCCATGGCCCCTCCAGTGAGGGAGTTCAGCAGGGCCTGCTAAACACCCTCAGAAAGCTGGAGGTTTGCTTCTGACTTGGACTTCTCTCGAGGCTGGCTCAGTCTTTAGAGATCTGCGGTTCGGGAATTTGGCACCTGAGGGCTCATTACCACAAAAACAGCAGAGGTGGTGTGGTTTAACCCCAGCCAGCAGCCAGGGCCATGCAGCTGCTGGTGCAATTCAGTACCTTTCCGAGCAGCGATAGTGGGTACCCACCCCCCGGCTAACCCCATTTCTACCCTGAGCATGACATCTGTGGTACGGGATTTTCCGTTGGCCATTTCATCGTTCTGTCTAGGCTCCTTTCAGCTTCTATGGGAAGAACGTCAGGCACCAGTATAGGTTAGGGGTGGACCTGCTGGAAAGCAGCTGAAGAAAAGGATCTGGGGGTCTTGGTAGACGGTAAATTATCCATGAGCAAGCAATGTGCCCTTGTCGCCAAGAAGGCCAATGGAATTGTGGGCTGCACAGGGAAGAGTGTGGCCAGCAGGTCAAGGGAGGTCATTCTCCCCAGTGTGGCCTTGTGGCACAGAAGATCAAGAGCTTCCTGGGGTGCATTAGGAATAGCATTCCCAGCAGGATGAGGATGGTGAGCCTTCCTCTTTCCTCAGCGCTGGTAACACCACTTCTGCAGTGCTGTGTCCAGTGCTGGACTCCCCAGAACAGGAGGGACATGGGCTTAGAGGAGTGTGTCCGATGAAGAGCCACAAAGATGGTTAATGGACCGGAGCACCCTTCACGTGAATCGAGGCTGAGCGAGCTGGGACTGTTCAGCCTAGAGAAGAGCCGGCTCCAAGAGGGTTCTTGTCAAAGTCCATCAATATCTGATGGGAGGACATGGAGAAGAGGGAGTCAGGCTCTCAGGGATACCCAGCAACAAGACAAGAGGCCACGGGCACAAACTGAAAGACATGACATTTCATCTGAACGTAAGAAAACACTTCTTGACTGTGGGTGGCTGATCACGGGAACTGGTTGCCCAGAGAGATTGTGGTGTCTCCCTCCGTGGAGATATTCAATCCCAGTCCTGGACAACCTGCCCCAGGTGGCCAAGCTCGCTTAACAAGAGATTGGACTAGGCTGTCTACGCAGGCCTCTTCCAACACTCCTTACCCTGTGATTCTGGCATGCCCGGCAGTATTTCTGAGAAATTTTCTGTGGTACCCCTGTGCTAGTTGGACTCCTGGTGCCTCGTGCCCATCCTCCTTTTGGGGATGAACTCAGTCACTGTGTAATCCTGAGGACAGGGTTGACCAGGGATTACAAATGTCAGCAAATCCTCAACACGCACCAGTGTTCACTACCATCGCACCCACCGTCCATTCTCTCCCCCTACAGGGGTATGGCGTGGAAGTGACCTCTGGAGGTCTTGAGCATCATGGTCTGCCCTGAGCAGGGAGAACTTTACGGTTAGGTCAGATTGGTCAGTGCTTTCTCCTGATCTAGCGCTGATCCACTGTCATGGCGATTTCCCCCTTCCCCTCCACCCCTAAAACTCTTTAGAAAAGCTCCTTTCTGCCTCTCTTTGTCTTGTCCTCATTGTCTTTTATCCTTTCCACCCCTCCCTATCCCCAGGCCAGATCCTCACACCAAGCAGAATTGTACTGGTACGGCTGGGATGGAGCTCTTACAGCAGCCCGTACAGTGCTGTGCTTTGCATTGGTGGCTAAAATCGTGCTATTAACACACGGGCGTTCTGGTTAGTGCTGAGCAGTGCTCACACAGTGTCAAGGCCTTGTCTCTCAAACACTCCCTGCCCCAAAAGTCAGGAGGCTGGGAGTGGGCAAGGCAGCGCTCAGAGGCACAGCCACGACAGCCAGCCTGAACAGAGCAAGGGGACGTTCCATGCCGTAAGTCGCGCAGGGTTATGGCGTATGTCTTCCCGTGAGACGTTGAGGGCCTGCTTTCAAGAAGTGTCTAGACATCTCCCTCCAATGGGAATTAGTGCGTGAATTCCTCTTTTGGCTTTGCATCCATGCACACCTTATTTATTTATTCATGTATTTATTTTCTATTTAAGCTGTCCTTATCTCGATCCATGAGACTTTTTGCCTTCCATTCTCTCCCAGTCCTCCAGGAGAGGGCAGCGGCTGAAAAGCAGGGTGGGTTTTGGGCTGCTGCACAAGGTCAACCTGCCATAACGGTGTCCAAGTGTGTCCTCGATGGGATGCCCTGTGATGGGGTAGCCAGGTGGTCCCCTCCAAGCATAGATAGGGCTACCAAGATGATTAGGGGACTGGAACACCTCTCTTATGAGGAAAGGCTGAGGGATTTGGGTCTCTTCAGTCTGGAAAAAAGACGGCAGAGGGGGGACCTTATCAACACTTATAAATACTTAGAGGGTGGGTGTCAGGAGGATGGGGCCAGGCTCTTTTCAGTGGTGCCCGGGGACAGGCCAAGAGGTAATGGGCACAAACCTGAGCATAGGAAGTTCCACTTAAACATGAGGAGGAACTTCTTTCCTTTGAGGGTGGCAGAGCCCTGGCAGAGGCTGCCCAGAGAGGTGGTGGAGTCTCCAACTCTGGAGACATTCCAAACCCGCCTGGACGCGTTCCTGTGCCACCTGCTCTGGGTGACCCTGCTCTGGCAAGGGGTCGGACTAGCTGATCTCCAGAGGTCCCTTCCCACCCTATGATTCTATGATTCTATGATATGCACCGGGGGTCCCCGCACGGTCCCAGAGGAGCGCCTGTGGAGATACGAAAGGACAGCACAGCCCAGCACAGAGGAACTGCGGTGGTACCCACGGGCTGACACCAGAGCAGAGCCAGGGGCCATGGGGCTCAAGAGAGAAGACCTCCAGCAGCTCCTCTGCACAACTGGTCAGGGAGTAACACAGCCAGTGGTTCTCCTGAGAGAGGAGGCACCATGAGCTGCAGTGCAGGGCACCGACACGTGGCACTGGGTGCACAGTTCCCAGCAGGTAGTGCCAGTGGCTGAAGCCTCCAAGGGACACCTGGCTCCACAAGCAGTGTTGAGTCCTTTAGTGACCGTGGAGAGCTGCTCTGGCTACAGAGGGGCTGCCAGGAGTGGCGGGGCTGGCACTGCCCAGTCTCAGCTGTGTTCCAGCTGCTGGTTTCCAGTCGCACCTGCTCTGTGGTTTGCAGGGGCTGGGCATGGACAGGGGCAGGGCAGGACTGCCTGTCCTACTGATACAGCCACTGAGCCCAGCAGGAGGATGGAGATGGTCACGTTGAAACGTGATCAGCGCTGCCCACGGCCGTGGTGAAAGGTGAGGGCTGGAACTGGCTGGTATGGGGACATGGGTCTTGAATGAAGCTCCTGTGGAAGGTTTTCCTGTCTGTTCACGCGGGCATCAAGCCAGGCTGGCTTTTTGCATTGAGGGACTTTTCTTGAGGGTCCATGGGCATATAGGGATTTAGTTTCCCAGGTTCTCCTCCACGTGCTGCCTTTTCCTGTGGGGAACACAAAGGCTTCTAGCCCTGCAGATGACCCGGGAGAGGCCTTGTCCACTCTGTGCTCACAGCTGGACTCCTGTCCTCCAGCTCAGCCCTGGCTGAGTAGCCTTGTTTGGAGGTGACTTCTGGGATAAGGACTGGCAGACTGGGCAAGGGAGGCTGTCTCCAGGTCATGGAGTGGTCCAGCAGGGACTGAAGGACAGCAGTGAAATGAAGTGGCTTCTAGGTCTATTCTTCCTTCAGTGCAAGCCCTGACACAGGGTCACAGCCTCCCTTTTGGTGCCACCCTTCAGGAGGGATGATGGTGAGCGGGGGACACCCATCCTTCAGCTACTCCCCAGGCCTGCTAGTGTACCAGGACAGCGTGCACTTCTGACGCTGCACCACGAGCATGCTTTAGGGTAACCAAACCCTTGGCACTGCCTTGGATTAGCTGAGCACCAGCATTCTTCTCTGTGAGGAAATTCTCAGCCTGGATCCTCTCCTGTCTGACCTCTCCCCATCCCTCCTCTGATCCTCACACCTCCTGCTGCTCCTGCTCTCCTCCCCGTGTTCCCTGCAGGGCCTGGAGCTGGTGGTGCCACTCTGCAGCAAAAGGGGGTTGTGGTGCCCTGGGCCATGGTGTAACTCCACGCTGGTCAGGCTGGGAAGCAGCTCTGGGTAGATGGGAGCACTTCCCAGAGGTCTGCAGCTGTGGAAGGAGCACAAAGCATTCCCTCTGACTCCGGATGTTGGCCAGGGAGCATGTTGACCCACCCAAGGTCTTTTACTAAGGAAGACGTTAATCGCCCAGCAGTGTGCTTGTCTTGGTCTTTCTGGCTCCCCACTGCCTCTCCTGGTCTTGGCAGAGACCTTGTCTGCTTGTGGATACTTAAATACAGTGCTTCACCTTTGGATAACATCACTTGGACAGTCTCTTGTTCTGTCAGGCCCACCTCAGGAACATGGCTCCTGTACATGCCCTCTGCTCTCCTGGGGGCTCCGGGTTCCCTTCCAGAAAGCCGGGCAGCTACCGTTCAGCTCTGCTGCAAGTGGAACAGCCCTGAGCAGGCAATTCAGAGCCCGTTCCCCATCCCCAGGGCACTGGACACCCACATGACGCAGCTGAGTCCATCCCTCATTCCCTCTGACCCTTCCCATGAGCCCATGGAGAAGCAAGCGCTGCAGCAGCCCATGGAGAGGGAAGTTCCTGGAACCTATTCCTGACTTCAGCCAGAAGAAGAAGCCAACCTCCAGGCGCTGCACTGGGGAGACACCCTTTATTACGGAGCTGCGCCACGGGCAGACAGGTCTGCTACTGCGACGACTCATTTACCTAAAGCCTCGGGCTTAAAGCGCAAAGCGGGATCATGCCTCTGGAGATATGGAATGAATTCAAACATTTCTGTATGAGTCCGATCATCACAGATGCCAAACCAAATAAAGTATAAGCCTGTCCTGGCCCAAATTCGGAACGCCCTGTGAGGAGAGACGGGCAGCTTACTGCTGCTGAAGGTGAACCCATTGAATCAGTTTGCTCAGGGCATCCTTCAGCTCCTGGTTCCTCATGCTGTAGATGAGGGGGTTCACTGCTGCAGGCACCACCGAGTAGAGAACTGCCACCACCAGGTCCAGAGCTGGGGAAGAGACGGAGGGGGGCTTCAGGTAGGCAATCATACAACTGCTAATGAACAGGGAGACGACGGCCAGGTGAGGGAGGCACATGGAAAAGGCTTTGTGCCGTCCCTGCTCAGAGGGGATCCTCAGCACGGCCCTGAAGATCTGCACGTAGGACAGCACAATGAAAACAAAACATCCAAAAGCAAAGGCAAGACTAAACACAAGAAGCCCAGATTCCCTCAGGTAGTCATCTGAACAGGAGAGCTTGAGGATCTGGGATATTTCGCAGAAGAACTGGTTTATGGCATTGCCTTGGCAGAGGGGTAGGGAAAATGTACTGGCCGTGTGCAGCAGAGTGTGGAGCAAACCACTGCCCCAGGCAGCTGCTGCCATGTGGACACAAGCTCTGCTGCCCAGGAGGGTCCCGTAGCGCAGGGGTCTGCAGATGGCAACGTAGCGGTCATAGGCCATGACGGTGAGAAGAGAATACTCTGCACCAAAAAAGAAGAATAGAAAGAAGACCTGGGCAGCACATCCTGAGTAGGAGATTGCCTTGGTGTCCTAGAGGGAGTTGGCCATGGATTGAGGGACTGTGGTGAAGATAGAGCCAATATCAAGAACAGAGAGGTTGAGGAGAAAGAAGTACATGGGGGTGTGGAGGCGGTGGTCGCAGGCTACAGCTGTGGTGATGAGGATGTTGCCCAGGAGGGCAGCCAGGTAAATGGCCAGGAAGAGCCAGAAGTGCAAGAGCTGCAGCTCCCGCGACTCTGCGAATGCCAAGAGAAGGAACTCCGTGATGGAGCTGCTGTTGGACATTTGGTCCCTCTGGGACTCGGGTGCTGTCCAAGGAGAAAACGATATGGACAAGTTAGGGCAGCTTTGTCTGAGGAAAACCTGTTCTGTTTGTCATCGAGTCTGCCCACATCACCTCTCTTCTTCTCAAGAGGACCTTCATGCAGCTTCCTCCCTTCAGCTCTTGCTTGCTATAGCAGCTGGTACACAGAAGCAGGAAAAAAAAGCCCCATATATACCTTGAGGTGGACACTGAGGATGGACACTCTGGGCTGAGCGCAGGAGCCAGGGTGCAGTGACCCTGTGGGAATAGTCTCCATGACCTGGAGGAAAAGAGCACATTAGCACTGGGGCCGCCTGCCTCTGGAAAAGTGCCCTAGGAGGGATTTCTCTTTTCTGGTTTTACTCTTCCGAGCAGACGTGCCTGGGTCTGAATCACTCGGGAGAGCTGGTCTCTCCAGCAGTCTTGTTCCCAGCTGCTCCGTCCTGCTTCCCTCAGCTGGAGGATGAGCACACTCAGAAGTTGCTCTGAGAAAGGAACTGGACAGAGACGGGGGATTCACCATCCAAAGTGCAAACTCCCCAAACTCCTCTCGCTTGCCCGTGTTTGACCATGGAACTGTTTATCTTTTTCCACCCCATCCTCTGCAGACTGAGGTCTGCCCTGCAGAAACCTCCCGGCGGCAGGGCATATGCTGGGGCACCCTCATGTTCCGTGGTGCAGAGCAGGAGGTCAGAAGCAAACACACCATGGCCAGTAAGCATGCTGCTGCTGCAGTCTGGGACTGAAGAGCGGGTGATGGGCTGTTATCACATTTCCAGCAGACTTACTGATCTCTCGGTCTCAGTCTCGTGTTCAAACCGAAGATCTTCTTTTCCATTTCTCTCCCTCCCCCAGCTCTTCCCAGTGGTACAAACCTGAAAGAACATTCTCAGGAGAGTTTTTCGTTCTTTAATCTCTGACTTGACCTTCCTCTTGGAACGTCTTCTCACAAATGTCCTGGAGGCAATCTGGACCTGTGAGCAGCCCTGACCCACACAGCATCCTCTAGACAGCAAAATGACCCTGCCCTGCTGGGGGTCACTCCTTCCACCCACGGCTTCTCCCCGCAGTGCTGTGGGGGGCTCCCTGGGCAGGCTGAGAGCTGACCCTGGCAGGCGGCAGAGTCCCTGCCCCGGCACACAGCCCCCGGGGGTGCAGGGACCCTGCTCTGAAGGACCGCCCTGGGCACCCCTGGCTGCAAACCCGCACTTATACCCCTCCAACTCTGCCCAGGAGAAGGCAGCCATCATGCCCTGTGCCTCTGAGGGTGCAGAAGGGAAGCCCTGCTCTGGAGCACATCCTCCTCCTCTGCACTGGAGAAGCTGTGAGAGCCTTCCTGGAAGATACCACGGGCTATTGGACATACCAGCTTTAAGAGATCGCTCCAGGAACTACAGCTGCACTGCCCTGCAGCCAGAGACTTACCATGGGAAAGGCCGTAAAGATTTCTCCCGTGGTGAGCTCTCAGCATCCTCCCTCCCCAGGCTGCCTTTAAGCTCTCTCTGTCTCACTTGTCTCCTCTTGTGACCCCAGCCCTGCCACGCTTGGCAGAGGAGCTGCTCCTGGGCAGAGCTGTCTCTCTGCAGCGCTGCCCGCTTGCCATGAGCTCCCTCCATCCCAGGAGCCCAGCCCAGCTCAGATGCAGAACACCAGCCCCAGGTGTCACTTTTTCTGTCCCCTTGGGGCTCCCTCTGGGTGTTCTGGGGCTGAAGTAATGACTGATATTTTCTCCCTCAGCTGGGGAGAGACACTTACTTCCAGGAATATAATTTCTCTTACAGAGTCAGATTTAGGTCTAAAACCCGTGATTTCTTGTCCCATTTTTAGGCAGGACACCTAGTCAGTGACAGGCAGAGATCTCCTTCAGTCCTGCTGAGACAAGGGATTCAACTGAGTGGTATCTCAACCTGGGTTTGCAGTCCTGGGGCTAGAAGAGGACTCAGCGCCCTCCCATGCCTGCCACAAGCCCTCAGCGGGTGGGATTCCTCTTGCCTCCGTTCAGGTGTGCCTAAAATAGGTGCCTGCATGTGAGCTGCTTGTCTCACCTCCCATGGGAATTAATAGAGGTGGGCGCCAGCAGCGAGCTATTCAAATGGCAACACCCCGTGCCAGAGGTGGTCCTGTGCAGGCCACTGCAAGCTCCAATGCGGCAATGCCAAGAGGCAGGACAGCATCTGAGAGCGTCATTTTTTTGCCTGGTGAGGAATTCCTTTGGCCCGCTGAAATGATAGCAGAGTCCCACATTTAGGACAACAAAACCTACCCCTCCTCATTATTTTCTGGAAAACCTACAGAGATAGTCAGCTGGCCAAATGGAGTCATGTGCCAACTGGACTGCAAAGAATTTTGAATTCCAGCTAGACAAAAGAAGTCTGCGTGTTCCGAAATCAGCTGGGATAGAGTGAAATTTCTTCATAGTAGCCTGTATGGGGCTGTGTTTTGGATTTGTGATGAAAACAGCGTTGATAAGACAGGGATGTTTCCGTTATTGCTGAGCAGCGCTTACACAGCACCAAGGCCTTTTCTGCTCCTCACACCACCCCACCAGGGAGTAGGCTGGGGGTGCACGAGGAGTTGGGAGGGGACACGGCTGGGACAGCTGACCCCAGCTGGCCAAAGGGATATTCCATTCCATTCCATAGGACGTCATGCTCAGCAATAACAGCTTTGGAAAGAAGAAGGAAGAGGGGAGTGTTTGGAGTGATGGTGTTTGCCTGCCCAAGTCACCATTCTGTGTGGCGGAGCTTTCCTGGAGCATCTGCCTGCTGGCAGAAAGTCGTGAATGAATTCCCTATTTTGCTTTGCTCGCACGCGTGGCTTTTCCTTCACCTATTAAACTGCCTTTGTCTCAACCCAGTTTGCCCACTTTCCCTCTTCTGATTCTCCATTTCAGTGAGGGGGAGTGAGCGAGTGGCGGGTGAGGTTAAACCATGACTGTGTGCCTCCCCAGACTATTGACCTAGCTCAGGGGAGCTGGCATTGAATTCTTCCTCTCTCAAGCTCTTCTGACCAATGCAGCTCTCCACTCTAGGCCCACAGCACATCAGGGCCATAAATCCACACTCAGGTTTCTCAAGGGGAATCTTCACAACTGTCCCAGCTCCCCAGTCAGCTGAGCTTCTCTTTTTGGCAAGACCTGGCATCCCCCAACATCTTCCATTAAGGGAGAAGGGAAAGCCTGAGAAACCACTGGAGCTTTTTCCTTCCTCTCCCACCTCATGCCAAATGGGCCAAACAGAAACATTGCTGTGGCAAAGGTGACGTCAGAGCAAAGGCCTCCATGAAGTGACCTCCGCATCAATAAGGAGGAGGATTTCACAGAATCACACAATCACAGAACGACAGGGGTGGGAAGGGCCCTCTGGAGATCATCTAGTCCAAACCCCTGCCAGAGCAGGGTCGCCCAGAGCAGGTGGCACAGGAACGCGTCCAGGTGGTTTGAATGTCTCCAGAGTTGGAGACTCCACCACCTCTCTGGGCAGCCTCTGCCAGGGCTCTGCCACCCTCAAAGGAAAGAAGTTCCTCCTCATGTTTAGGTGGAACTTTCTATGTTCAAGTTCGTGCCTATTACCTCTTGGCCTGTCCCCGGGCACCACTGAAAAGAGCCTGGCCCCATCCTCCTGACACCCACCCTTTAAATATTTATAAGCATTGATAAGGTCCCCTCTCAGGTGTCTTTTTTCCAGACTGAAGAGACCCAAATCCCTCAGCCTTTCTTCATAAGAGAGGTGTTCCAGTCCCCTAATCATCTTGGTAACGCTTTGCTGTCCCTTCTCCAGCATTTCCCCGTCCTTCTTGAACCGGGGAGCCCAGAACTGGACACAGCACTCCAGGTGCGGCCTCCCCAGGGCAGAGCAGAGGGGGAGGATGATCTCCCTTGAGCTGCTGGCCACACTCTTCTTCAGGCACCCCAGGATGCCATTGGCTCACGGTCATCCTGTTGTCTACCAGACTCCCAGGTCTCTTTCCACAGAGCTGCTCCTCACCAGATCACCCCCAACCTGTCCTGGTGCGGGGGGTTATTGCTCCCCAGGTGCAGCACCCTACACTTGCCCTTGTTGAATTTCATAAGGTTCCACTCCACCCAGCTCTCCAGCCTGTCCAGGTCTCTCTGTAGAGAGCACAGCCTTCCGGTGTGTCAGCCACCCCACCCAGCTTTCTGTCATCAGCAAACTTGCTGAGGGTGCACTCTATCCCCTCATCCAGGTCATTGATGAATATACTGAACAGGACTGGACCCAGTACTGACCCCTGGGGAACACCACTCATCACTGACCTCCAACTAGACTCTGTGCCCCTAATCACAACCCTCTGAGCTCTGTCTTTCAACCAGTTTTCTATCCACCCCACTGTCCATTCATCAAACCCACACTTCCTAATCTTCCCTATGAGGATGCTGTGGGAGACTGTGTCGAAAGCCTTGCTGAAGTCAAGGTAGACAACATCCACTGCCCTCCCCTCATCTATCCGTCCAGTCATGCCATCATAGAAGGCTATCAGATTAGTCAGACGTGATTCATGATTAGTCAACATGAATCCGTGTTGAGTACTTCTGATAGCTTTCTTTTCCTCCACATGCCTTGAGATGACACCCAGAACGAGCTGTTCCATCATCTATCCAGGGACGGTGGTGAGGCTGACCGGCCTGTAGTTCCCCGGCTCCTCCTTCTTGCCCTTTTTGAAGACTGGAGTGACGTTGGCTTTCCTCCAGTCCTCAGGCACCTCGCCAGTTCTCCAGGACCTTTCAAAGATGAGGGAGAGCGGCCCAGCAATGACTTCCGCCAGCTCCCTCAGCCCTCTCGGGTGCATCCCATCAGGACCCATGGACTTGTGGACGTCTAATTGGTCTAATTGATCTAATTGGTCTCTCACTTGATCCTCCTCAACCAAGGGGAAATCTTCCTCTTTTCCTGTTACTTTCTCCAAAGTCTGGGACTCCTGAGGGCTGGGCCAAGCAGTAAAGACTGAAGCAAAGAAGGCATTCAGTAACTCCGCCTTCTCTGCATCCTCCGTCATCATGGCTCCTGTCTCATTCAACAGTGGGCCCACAACTTCTCTAGTTTCCCTTTTCTTTCCAGTATACTTGACGAAGCCCTTCCTGTTAACCTTGACATCCCTAGCCAGGTTTAATTCCAAGGAGGCCTTGGCTTTCCTTGTTTCATCCCTGCACGCTCTGGCAGCGTTCTTGTAATCCTCCCAAGGGGTCAGTCCCTTCTTCCACTTACTGTAAACTTCCTTCTTCCACTTGAGCTTTTTCAGAAGCTCCCTGCTCAAACATGCAGGTCTCCTGCATCCCTTGCCCGATTTCTTGCTCTTAGGGATGCACCGATCCTGAGCTTGGAGGAAGTGGTCTTTGAATACCAACCAGCTTTCTTGAGCCCCTTTGCCTTCCAGAGCCCGAGCCCACAGGATCTCTCCAAGCAGTTTCTTGAAGATGTCGGAGTTAGCCCTCCTGAAGTCCAAGGTTGCGATTTTACTTCTTGTCGTTTTGTGAATCCCGCCCACGATCCTGAACTCTATCTTTTCATGATCACTACAGCCAAGGCTGCCCCCAACCTTAATGTCCTCCACCAGTCCCTCTGTGTTTGTCCGTACTAGGTCCAGTAGCGCTCCTCTCCTTGTTGGCTCCTGCACCACCTGAGTCAAAAAGTTATTATCAATGCACTGGAGGAGCCTCCTGGACTGTGCGTGCCTGGCTGTGTGGTCTTCCCAGCAGATATCGGGGTGATTGAAGTCCCCCATGAGAACCAAGGCCTGCGATTGCGAGGCTACCTTCAGCTGTCTGTAGAAAGCCTCATCAGCTTCCCCATCCTGATCAGGTGGCCTGTAATAAACACCCACAACAGTGTCCCTCATATTTGCCTACCCCTTAATCCTCACCCGTAGGCTCTCAACCCCCTCTTCATCCGCCCCAAGTGGGAGCTTGATGCATTCCAGTTCCTCTCTCACATAAAGAGCAACTCCACCACCACGCCTCGCTGGACAGTCTTTCCTGAAAAGGACATAGCCATCCATGACAGCATTCCAGTCATGCGAGCTGTCCCACCACGTCTCAGTAATTGCAATGAGATCGTGGCCCTGCAACCGCACACAGATCTCCAGCTCTTCCTGCTTATTCCCCACGCCACGTGCACTGGTGTATAAGCATTTCAGAGAGGGAGTCGTGTGTGTAGATGCGGTGAGATGTGGGGTGAGATGTGGTGTGCCTTCTGGCTCCCAGAAATACTGACACACTCCCCAACAAGTGCCGAGCAACTACGCCCAGGCACCTCACCGGCAAGCCCAGTACCATCCCCACCCCCCTTCAAATCTAGTTTAAACCTAGAACCCTTTTCCCCCTGCAAGATAAGCTGTTCCCGCCCGTTACCAGCAGGCCTGGCATCTTATAAATCAGGCCATGGTCAAGGAGCCCAAAGTCCTGCTGGCAGCACCAGGCTCGGAGCCAGGCATTGATCTGCTGGCTCTTCCTATTTACCCCCTCATTGCTCCCTGCAGCTGTGGGGACAGAGAACACGAGTTGTGCTCCCGATCCCTTGACCAGGCGTCCCAGGGTCTTGAAAACTCTCTTCATTGCCCTTGGACTTCTTTTTGCTACCTCGTCGCTGCCTACCCAAAAGATCAAAAACAGGTAATATTCTGAGGGCCGTACCAGGGAAGGAAGCTTCCTCTTCACGTCCTGGACCCAGGCCCCAGGGAGGCAGCAGACCTCCCTATGCACCGGGTCCGGCCTGCGTATTGGGCCTTCTGCTCCCTTCAACAGCGAGTCACCTGTGACAAGGACCCGTCTTCTCTTCTTTACTGCAGAGGTTTTGATGCGGGGGGAGGTCTGACTGGACCTCGCTGACACCTCCAAGATAGGAGAACTATCCTGCTTGTCATCGTCCATGTTCCCTTGCAGAGCACTGTACCCGTTACACAATGGCACCCGGGAAGATGGGGTAGTCACCGGGCAGTCCCGAGCGCGGCGCCTGTTGCACTGGGCAGGAACTTCCTGACGTTGCCCGCTGTCCTCTGAGTCACCACCTTCAGTCAGGGGGAGAGAGGACAGGGAGTTCCCTGCTGCAGGGGTTCTGTCTGCCAGCTGGGTTTCTGTCGTGGGATGCAGGATTCTACTCTAAGCATGTCTCTCCCGCTCGCATTACCTGATGCTCCTCAACCTGCCTACCTCCTCCCTGAGCTCCATCACTAATCGGAGGAGATCCTCTACCCGAAACCGGCGTGAGAGCAGGGCACACCCTGCAGCCTGGTGTCTGTGTGGCAGCGTGTTCCCACAGGAGCTCTGTCTGAGAGGCTGCATCAGACCTGGTGGTTGTGGAGATCATGGATGCCACGGTCTTCTGGCGAGTAGTTACCATCGCTACCTGGCCGGGTTGGCAGTGTCTCAGCCCTCTCCCGCACGAACTGCCGTGCGAACCGCTGTGACTGGACTGTTGTGTCGTGCCCTGTTTGGCCGCCCGCTTCCCCAGCCCAGGAATTACACCCTCGTCGTGGTGCTCCCGGGTGGTTCCGTGGGTCACACCCAGGGAACACCCGCTCCCTGCTTGTTTGCTCAGTGCGCAGCGACCTGGTTGCTGTGCGGCCGAAGGGCTTTTTTTATGAGGGGGCACCACACTGTGCAGGGTGCATTCAGGGGTGGGGAAACATCCCCCTGACGTGGTCTGCACAACACATCTTGGTGCGCAAGAGTTTGCAGACAGCCCAAGTCCGGGATCTGCCAGGGTCTGGGAATGTGTGAGCCTGGGGACGGCTGTATCTTCCCCCAGTATGGATGGGGCTGGCCACATTGCAATGATCAGCCCTTCCCCGGACTGGCCGGGACAGGGGTGGCTTTTGGGGGTGAGAGCCAGCACGTAGGGTGGGGGAAGCTGTCTCAAGGCCACGTGCTAGGCACAGGGACTGAGTGAGGCACAGCAGCAAACTCACACGGCTGCCGGGTCATGCTTCCATTGGTGCAAGCCCTGCCACAGGCTGCCAGCCACTGTCTCGATGTCACTCTTCATGAGGGACAAGGGCACAAAGGGATGGGGAGCGGAAGACACCAGTCCTTCTTCAGCCCCTTCCCAGGCCTGGTGGAGCACCAGGACAGCAAGAACTTCTGACTCTGCACTGTGAGCATGCTTCAGGGTATCCACGGTCTGGAAACAGTTTTGAATGAGCTGAACACGGGCATTTTCTCCAGTGCAATATCTAACCCAGGTCAGCTCTCATCTCATCTCTCTCCCTCCCTCATCTGACCTTCCTGGTCATTCCTGAACCTCTCCTTGTGCTCCCCACTGTCTCATGGGAGCTGGGTGGGCATCATTGCTGCTAAGCTACATCCTGTGGATGTGGCAGGTGCTTGAAGGGCCTCTGATGCATTTCAGAGGAGAGTAGATGTTCAGTCCTGATTGAGGGGGACATGAATGACTCCCCTGCCTCCCTTCCTTGTGTCTGCTGGGCCACCATTTCCTCCTCTGGGACAGCAGAGTCCTTGTTTCCCTGCAGGTGCCTGGGTTTAGAACTTGTCCTTTGAATGGCCCCACCTTGGGCGATCTCTCACTTTATGGGGCTGCAGTCACTGCTCACCCCAGGCACACACCGGCCAAGGCCGCTCCAGATTCCCTTCCTTAACGCCATCATCTGCGTGGGAAAGTCCGGGGTATGTACCTCTGTGATGACTCACCATCTCCATTGTAAGTAGATGGGGTTAGTCCTAAATCCAGCCCTCAGTATCTAAGTCACAATGTGACAGCGAGCTCTTTGCTCATTAATCAGTGAAGAAACAGTCCCTTTGCGGGAGCGCTTGCTTATGCGTATTCTTAGCACCATCGTTGGAAGAAGAGCCCAATTTGGGGCAGTGCACTGAGGAGGTCACACTTTATTACGGTGATGCTATATGGGAGCCAGCTTTGACTCACTGTTGGATGTACATTTATATGGGCTCCAAGTGAGAGAGCACACGTTCATTCCTTGGTAGAAGTAGGTTGAGTCTAAACATTTGTGTAGGGACAAAATAACCACAAATTACCACAAAATTATAATGACAGCAACTATTGTGATGATAACGAGAAGAATACTGGTGATGATAATCACAGAATCATAGAATCATAGAATGGCTCAGGTTAGAAGGGACCTAGTTCTAACGCCCCTGCCCTGGGCAGGGACATCTCCCACTAGACCAGGATGCTCAAAGCCCCATCCAGCCTGGCCTTGAACACCTCCAGGGATGGGGAATACACAACTTCCCTGGGCAACCTGGGCCAGTCCCTCACCACCCTCAGAGTAAAGAATTTCTTCCTAATATCTAATCTAGATCTCCCCTCTTTCAGTTTAAAACCGATACCCCTCATCCTATTGCTCCTCTCCCTGATAACAAGTCCCTCCCCAGCTTTCCTGTAGGCCTATGTAATCCTAATGATGAGCATGATAACTAAAAAACTCATAGTACAGGCCTGGGATGGGATACCCGGGGAGTCATTTGTGCAGAGAGAAGGGAAGTTCATAACAACTGAAAAGCATCCAAGAAATCATTTTCCTAATTGCATCCTTGAGCTCCTTGTTCCTCATGCTGTAGATGACGGGGTTCAAAGTTGGAGGTACCACCGAGTACAGAACAGCCATCATCAGCTCCAGTGATGGCAAGGAGATGGAGGGAGGCTTCAGGTAGGCAAACATACCAGTGCTGACAAACAGGGAGACCACGGCCAGGTGAGGGAGGCACGTGGAAAAGGCTTTGTGCCGTCCCTGCTCAGAGGGGAACCTCAGCACGGCCCTGAAGATCTGCACATAGGAGAAAAGAACGAAAAGGAAACATGCAAAGTCCACAAAGACACCAACCACAAGAAGCCCAACTGCCCTGAGGCAGGAGTTGGAGCAGGAGAGCTTGAGGATCTGGGGGATTTCACAGAAGAACTGGTTTATGGCATTGCCTTGGCACAGCGGTAGTGAAAATGTGTTGGCAGTTTGCAGCAGAGCGTGGAACAAACCACTGCCCCAGGCAGCTGCTGCCATGTGGACACAAGCTCTGCTGCCCAGGAGGGTCCCGTAGTGCAGGGGTTTGCAGATGGCAACGTAGCGGTCATAGGCCATGACGGTGAGAAGGTACAGTTCTGCTGACATCAAAAAGGAAAAGACAAAGACCTGGGCAGCACATCCTCCATAGGAAATAACGCTGGTGTCCCAGAGGGAATTGGCCATGGATTTGGGGACAGTGGTGGAGATGGACCCAAGGTCGAGGAGGGAGAGGTTGAACAGGAAGAAGTACATGGGGGTGTGGAGGTGGTGGTCACAGGCGATGGCGATGATGATGAGGCCGTTGCCCAGGAGGGTAGCCAGGTAGATGGCCAGGAAGAGCCCAAAGTGCAAGAGCTGCAGCTCCCGCGTGTTTGTGAATGCCAGGAGGAGGAACTCAGTGATGGAACTGCCGTTGGACATTTGGTCCTTCTAGGCATGGATGACTGTCCATGGAAGAAAAGGCATGGAGAAGTTAGGGGAGATTTCTCCGGGCAAAACCTACTCTGTTCCTCATAGAAATCCCTTGAAGTGTTTCTCTGCTTTTCAGGAATACCTTTGCCAGGTCCCTTCTTGAGCTTTCTCTGGGGCCAGCCGAGGGTGTCACTGGGAGCAGGGGGCTCTGCTGTTGGCTTAGGAGGAGTCAGTCCTGCCTTGCAGCAAGAGGTAAACAGGAACACGGTGAGATCTCGGATTAAATCCTCTCCTGATATCAAAAAGCTTTTCAGCATTGGCCCTCCCAAATCACCCAACTGCAGCGCAGAGCTTTGGGGATTTTGTTTCGTTTATTTTGTCCTTGTAGCCCAACCACACCTGAGCAGTGTTTCAAGGCAGAAGTCCTTGGTATTTCGGCTGCACTCCAAGTGAAACCCTGTGGGTGCTGAGTTGCAAAGAGGCCGTCCCTTTGTTCAGAGTGAGGAGAGCCAGTCTGTCCTTCAGCCCTGTACTTAGCTGCCCTGTGCCGACACCTCTCTGAGCTGGACTAAGATCACACTGAAAATTGGGCACTGCTACCAGCAGAGGAACCCAGTTTCAACGTGCAGATCTCCAGCTTCCCATCCCGTCCCACCATACCTGAGCACAATCTCAGCTCTCCCCTTCCAGCCAGGGATACAGAGGGCTCATTGCAGCTGCCCACCTACAGCCATCCAGTGGCATTTCGATGGCTTCGGCACCAAGGTGTCTTCTCCACGGGCCTCCTAGATAACAGAGAGACGCTACGGGAGAGCTCTTCTGGAGAGCAGCCTGCAGCCCAGAAAGACCTCCCAGCGAATTAGCGGAAAGATGTGGTGTCCTGAAGGAACCAGAAATGCAAGAGCTGCAGCTCCTGCGTTTTTGTGAAGGCCAGGAGGAGGAACTCAGGGACGGAGCCACCACTGGTCATTTGCTGTTGGACTTTTGCTGCCTGAGGGCATCGGGGCCTGTTTAAGAGGGAAAAGATGGCGAGAAGGTTTGAGACACAGATCCAGGGCAGGTCCCCCAGAGTCAGTGTCAAAAAAGAAGCTGACCTGTTCCCCCACCCAAACCCCAGAGAGCAAGAGCAACATGTACCTGTGGAGAAACAAGGAAGAAAGTCACAATGCTCCCACTAGATGAAACAAAAAGAGAAAGAGGTGGGCATGCAGTGAAGCCCTCTTCTTACTGCCCTGTAGTGACCACCGCACAGAGTGACATCCCACGGCAGGTGCTTTTAGATGTGGTGTTGTGTACCACGTTGGAGGACCGGAGCTGATATCTGTCCCCATATCTGCTCCCTGCCCGTGTTCACAGACCCCATCCCACCGGCTGGGGGCTCAGCTCTGCCCTGCAGACCCCTCCTGGCAGCAGGGCACTGCCCAGGGACATCTCTGTGTGTGCAGGGCCTGAGGAGCAGCTCAGAAATGTCCTAATGAGAGCTGGTCTCAGTGCCTTCTCCAGAACAGAGAAATTAGTTCCCATCTCCCACAGCCCACCCCGAAAACCAACAGGAGAAACCTCAAAGCACAGATACCTTCCCTTTCAAGGAATGGTGGCCTTAGTGTCCTTGAAAAGGACCCTCCGCAAATGTCCTGGGGGTGATGTGGAGCTGTGAGCAGCCCTGACTCCCGCAGCGCCCTCTCGACCTGCCCTGCTGCGGGTCCTCCTTCCACCCACAGCTTCTCCCCACAGCACTGCGAGGAGCTCCCCGGGCAGGCTGAATGCTGAGCGCCGAGTGTCCCAGCACACAGCACCCTGGGGTGCAGGGACCCTGCTCTCGGGGACAGCTCTGGGCACCCCTGGCTGCACACCTGGCTTCGCAGCCCTGCAGCCCTCCCTGGAAGAAGGGAGCTGCGATGCCCTGTCACTGTGCGGGGGCACAGGGAAGCCCCGCTCTGCAGCACATCCTTCTCCACATGAAAGAAACCCTGTGAGCCATCCTGCCACATCCTAACTGCTCTGGGATGTGCCAGCTCTAGGAGACCCCTCCAGGACACTCATGTACATTGCTCTGCAGCCAGAGACTCACTCTCTTAAGGGCTGTGAAGCTCCCCCCTCCAAGTGAGCTCTCAGCATCCCCCCATTCCACATCGCCTGTAACATCTCCGTTGCTTCAGTGCCCTCAGCCCTGCTGTGCTTGGCAGAGGAGCTGCTCCTGGGCAGAGCTGTCTCTCTGCAGCACTGCCCGCTTGCCATGAGCTCCCTCCATCCCAGGAGCCCAGCACAGCTCAGCAGCAGAGGACCAGCTCAAGGCATCACCTTCTCTCTCCCCTCTGGGGCTCCCTTGAGGTGTCCCTGGGGGTCCAGGGCTGACGGAGCCTGAAAGGCAGCAGGATCATCCCTGGGAATGTACTTCGGAGCCAACAAAATAATCACTAAGGGTCCCTCTCTAAACAGTGGAGAGGGACTGATTCCTGCAACAGAAGTTGTCCTACCAGAGTGAGGTTTTCTGTGAGAGGTGTCAAAGTTCCCCTCTGGACACCACTGTTCCTGACCCATCACAAAAAGGACATGGAGACAGGGAAAAGGGGAGGTGGTTCAGCTGGGCCGTGTTTCAGCTGGGGCTGTGGTTCAGCTGAGGCAAGGCAGACATCTCATCCCCAGCTGGAAGAAGCAGGATTCTTCTCCCGCCATGCACCCCCCACAGCCACAGGAGCTGGGATTCCTCTGGCTTCAGTCCAGGGCTGCACAAAAGTGTTGCTGGCAGGTGAGCCCCTGCTCTCAGCCCCTGCCCTTTCTTCTCTGGGCACTCCGTTGCTCACCCACATAAGCCTGGGGATGACAGAGGGGCCATGGGTGGTCCATGACTTGTACAAGTGTTTGCAAGCTCTGATGCAAAATCTCTGGGAACACCCACATCCTTCCCAAGCATCAGCTGAGGTCCAGAGGGGGAAGGGGGCATTCCTTGGCCATCCCAAATGGCACCAGTCCTCTATGTTTGGGGCACCTGAATGCACCTTGTCACATATATCCCTGGAGCATGCAGAGCTCCAAGCTCTCTCTCTATCCCCTGCATTTACTAGAGCACCAGTCACTGCAAAGCTAAGATAGCTCCACATCCCTGCACTGGTGACACCTTATTTATTTGCATTTATTCCATTACTTTAAAACAAAAAAGCCTCCGGTACCATGCCAGGTCTCTTGTTTCTCTGGCCTTGGAGACTGCAGGGCAGTCTCTGGGCACCTCATTTCCTTGTTACATTACCATTTGCCAAGCACTCCACCGTGTGAAGCAGAACGGGGTCCTGGCTCCCTGTTACCGCCTTTGCCTGTAACAAGCCTGTCCTCAGCCCTGGTGCCACTCCTGACATGCTGCAGCCCAAACATGGACGGGCAGGAGGAGCTGGAGAACAGGCAGGAGGAGCTGGAGCCTCACAGCACTGGGACAGTTTGGATGAAATGAGATGTGGTGGGCCAGCTTGCTCACCTGGGGTGCTGCAGTGGAGGGATAGAGGCTCTGCAGAAGAGAGTGTGAGGGAGGGTGAGGATGGGGGATGCCCCCAGTGTGAAGAGGCAGCTCCGAGGGATGCAGCTCTTCCAGGACGGTTAGCTTCTGTCATTGAGGATTAGAGGAGCCAGGAAGGGTGACGTCACATTGGCAGTTATGAACCGTTCCATGAGGGTGAGGAAGCAGGAACAGCCTTCTGTCAGCAAGAAAAGGAAGTCTCCAGGTCAATGAGCCAGTTCCTGTGGGGGACTGTAATTGTCCTGGCATTCACAGTCCAGGTAAAAGAGGGTGCAAAGAGATAGGAGGATCTAGGGACAACTTCTTAATACAGCTGCCCAATGGGACAACAAGGGCTCTGGATGCTCACCTGGATCCGGTACTGGCAAACAAGGAAGAGCTAGTCAGAGATGTGATAATCAGGATAAACAACTCCACATGCAAGCACTAAAAAACGAGAATAAAAGATAGTAGAAATGATTTAGGGACAATACTGTCTGAGAGGTGTTGCCATTAAATGAAAGGAGAGTTTGAAAGGAGAGGAATAATACTGCTCTAAAACCATCATGCCAGAATACAAGTCTGAGAAATTGTAACTGTCTTGTCAAGGAAGAATGAATGAATGGAATGGTTTTAAAGAAATAAAGTTTACCATCATCAAGAAGAAGAGGAAGAAGCTCTTGTAGAGCGAGTCACTCTTACTGGTTTTAGTGAAAGTAGAAATAAGGCAAATTGCATGGTGGGCTGACCCCAGCTGGCAGCAAAGCCCCCACCCAGCTGCTCGCTCACTCCCCCAGAGCAGGATGGGGGAGAGCATTGGAAGGGCAAAGTGAGAACAACTCATGGGTCAAGACAAAGGGAGTTTAATAAGTGGAGCAAAGCTGCACGTGCAAAGTGATGTTGTGCTGCCCATTGGCAGGCAGATGTTTGGCCACTTCTAGGGAAGCAGAGCTTCGTCACACATAATGGTGACATGGGAAGAGGAACATCGTAACCCTGAATGTCCACCCTTCATCCCCCTTTCCCTGAGAAATGCACCTCCCCTCCCATGGCATTTCTGGGAGCAGTCCCGTCTCACTCCCTGCCCACTGCAGACAATCACAGAAATCATAGAAATCATAGGATCTTCATGGTTGGAAAGGACCTTTGAGATCATCCAGTCCAACCATGCACACACCAAAAAAAAAAAGAAAAGAAAAAACCACCAACCTACAACCTCTGCCCTTCAGAGCATGCCCTGAAGTGCCAAATGTAGACATTTCTTAAATACCTCGAGGGATGGGGACTCAACCGCCTCCCTGGGCAGGCTGTTCCAGTGCCTGACCACTCTTTCAGTAAAGTCATTCTTCCTGATATCTAATCTAAACCTCCCCTGCCGCAGCTTCAGACCATTTCCTCTGGTTCTGTCGTTATTCACCTGGGAGAAGAGGCCAACACCCCCCTCTCTACACCCTCCTTTCAGGTAGTTGTAGAGGGCAATGAGGTCTCCCCTCAGCCTCCTCTTCTCCAAGCTAAACATGCCCAGCTCCCTCAGCCTCTCCTCATATGCCCTGGTCTCCAGACCCCTCACCAGCCTGGTAGCTCTCCTCTGGCCACGCTCCAGCACCTCAATGTCCCTCTTGTACAGAGGGGCCCAGAACTGAACACAACACTCGAGGTGAGGCCTCACCAGTGCCCAGTACAGAGGCACGATCACTTCCCTACTCCTGCTGGCCACGCTGTTCCTGATACAAGCCAGAATGCTGTTGGCCCTCTTGGCCACCTGGGCACACTGCTGGCTCGTGTTAAGCTGGCCATCCACCAGCCCCCCCCAGGTCCTTTTCTGCTGGGCAGCTTTCCAGCCACTCTGCCCCAAGCCTGTAGCGTTGCTTGGGGTTGTTGTGACCGAAATGCAGGACCTGGCACTTGGCCTTATTAAACCTCGTACAGTTGGCCTTGGCCCATGGATCCAGCCTGTCCAGGTCCCTCTGTAGAGCCTTCCTACCCTCCAGCAGATCAACACTCCCACCTAGTTTGGTGTCATCTGCAAACTTACTGAGGGTGCACTCAATCCCCTCATCTACATCATTGATAAAGATATTAAACAAAACTGGCCCCAAAACTGAGCCCTGAGGGACACCACTGGTGACGGGCCGCCAAGAGGATTTCACTCCATTAATCACAACTCTCTGGGCACGGCCATCCAGCCAGTTTTTAATCCAGCGAAGAGTACACTTGTCCATGCCATGATTCACCAGCTTCTCCAGGAGAATGTTGTGGGGGACGGTGTCAAAGGCCTTGCCAAAGTCCAGACAGACAACGTCCACCGCCTTCCCCGCAGCCAGAAGGCAGGTCACATGGTCATAGAAAGAGATCAGGTTTGTTAAGCAGGACCTCCCTTTCCTAAACCCCTGCTGGCTGGCCCCGATCCCTTGGCTGCCCTGCGCTTGCCGTGAGAGCTCACTCAAGATGATCCTCTCCATGATCTTTCCTGGTACCGAGGTCAGGCTGACAGGCCTGTAGTTCCCCGGATCCTCCTTCCGACCCTTCTTGTAGATGAGCGTCACATTAGCCACCCGCCAGTCATCTGGCACCTCCCCTGTTGACCAAGACTGTTGATAAATGATGGAGAGAGGCTTGGTGAGCTCTCCCGCCAGCTCCCTGAGTACTCTTGGGTGAATCCCATCTGGCCCCATAGACTTATGTGCATCTAGGTGCAGAAGCAGATCACTGACTACTTCCTCCTGGGTTATGGGTGGGTTGTTCTGCTCTCCATCCTTATCCTCCAGCTCAGGAGGCTGAGCACCCTGGGGATAGCTGGTCTGACTATTGAAGACAGAGGCAAAGAAGGCATTAAGTATCTCAGCCTTCTCCTCATCCTTGGTTGCAACTTCCCCCCCCCGCATCCAGTAAGGGATGGAGATTCTCCCTGGCTCTCTTTTTGTTGATGTATTTATGAAAACTTTTTCTGTTGTCCTGTCTTCATCGTCCTCTTCATCCTCTTTGTCATTGAGGTTTATAATCAGGGGAGGGTGAATTGGTAATAAAATATTCTTTTGATTTCTGAGTGATTCTTGATGATGGGCTGGATGCATCATCCGTTCTTGTACACCCTGTTGCAATGGGGCCTCTGCAGATAAGAACAGTATATTTATTTTATTAGGAGGGAACAAGAATATCATGTCCAAGTTCAGACCAGCAGGTATAGTTTTTAAATCATTATCATGTTGAAGCAATCATTAAATAGACAGATTGCGCCTTTTAGGAAAAATCTTCTGTGAAGGCTGACAAAAGAGCATCCACCAGCTACAGAGAGGAGGAAAAATGATGGGTACTCGCTCCTTTGAATGGACAGATGAGGCACTGCTGAATAAAGCCTTTTGGAAAGAGGATCATTTTGATCATTCTACACTATTTGAAAAAAGCTGTCTATCCCTTCCAGGTGGTGGATAGATTTATCTGAGGCAGAAACCTGCTTTTTTCCAAGCCCTTTTAAGATATTTACAACACAGGGAAACGTGATTAGTAATAGCTGGGCTGAAGTCAGTAGGCGAGTATAAGACCCCACCTGCGAAACTATTTTAA
Source organism: Rissa tridactyla (assembly GCF_028500815.1). Taxonomy (NCBI): domain Eukaryota; kingdom Metazoa; phylum Chordata; class Aves; order Charadriiformes; family Laridae; genus Rissa; species Rissa tridactyla. The sequence goes on along the minus strand of NC_071490.1, from coordinate 1,584,300 downwards.
ACAGGCTGAATAATAGGCAGGCCTCTGTCACTCCTCATGGCATCAATTTTGAAGAAGTTAGCAATGCTAAGCACAGGATTACCTTTTTTTAGCTTGTAGATATTTTTTTTCTATCAATTTTCTGCATCACAACTCTCTTCACTAAGTACAAAATGTAGATTTTGAGAAAGAATATGAAGTTCATTAAAGTAATTTACACTGAAGTTCAAAGAACATCAGAAAAAAATTTTCCTTAGGAATTTATACCTACCCATAATATTTGCAACAAAACTATTTCAGTATGGGGGTGGCATTTTCTGAGAGCCAGGAAACACAATGGACTGAAAATAAAAATGATGAAAAATGGTGAGTCTATTTGTATTGTTCGAGCTGACCAATTTGCAGCTATAGATACAATCAGGATTCTGTGCATTATATTAAAAATATCAGAGTTGGGTATGTTTTTAAAGAAATGAGATGAAGCATGGGCATTGTCTTGTATTCCAGTTGCTGTTATTCTTGTGCATCTCTTGCTTGCCTACGAGGAGCATGTGTATCATAGTAAACCCATTTTAACAACATGCCGGCAGAACAGATTTGTTGTATCACATGCCAGAGAAAGCACTTTAACTTGATAGAGCCTTTTTTCAGTGTCCAAAATAGGGTGTTATTAGTTCCTGGCAGTGTAAGCCAAATCAAACTTAGATTAGCTGAACAAGATTTCTAACTATTAAAATGAATAAATGCACTTCTAATATTTACAATAGTATTGTGGAGCATGCGGACTTTGAATTTATACATACTGCAGTATAAAGAAAAAGGCTTGGGTCCATTTTCTCATTGGACGTTGCTCTTCTACAGCACGCCCTTGTCCACAGTGCCTCTTGGACATAGTCTCTGACTCACACCAGACCCAAAAGCGTGGTGCTTGGTGTGCACGACAGCACAAAGTACCAGGCGCCGATGCTCTGGGGGTGGGAACTGCACTACAAGCGGTATGGACACTCGCAGGAAGGGCACTCAAGCTCTTGCCTTGGTCCTCTGTGATTAGTTCGGCTCAACATGCCCAGATACGACAGGCTACCTTATCCTGGGGGAATTTCAGGAACGCAAGGTGTTTGCTTCTGACTAGTGGTCTTTCTGGGCTTCTCTTACAACATCTGTCTACAGCTCTGGAGATAAGGCCCAGGAACAACTCTGGTTTAGTCCACTTGTTCCTGCGTCTATGACAAGTCATGCTGACTTGCTCTCACTCTGGCTTCCGCCCGATTTCTGACATGTGTCTTGGTTCCCTGCCCTGGACTCTTACCCTGTCCCAGGTCGGACTCTTGGTAAACAAGAGCTCCTCTTAGAAAGGACTGAGGAAAAAAACCCAATTTATAACATGGTGGTTTTTTCCATAAATACTCTGATTTTCAGATATCGTACTGCCTTGTACGCTGTTACTCTACTTAATAGCTTGCATCCAATGTTCTAGCCTGAAAACTGTATTCAAAACGATGAACTGGAAATACACCTGCACACACAGCACTGTAATCTGATGTTTCCTATACAAGGGGGGGTCTCATCCACCTAACATGTTGTGCTCTATCAACAATATCTGTTGATAGAGCCCTACCAACCCCCTCCCCGCTCCACACACGCTACTTTTCATTTCTCTGAAATGGTTACCTGCCTGCTCACCACTTTTGACTACTGGAGAGATGTAATCTAGCAAATACCCAGGTAAAGCACCGCTTTTGCTCTGCGGATCTTAGCAACCTAAATTGCCATTTGTGACTTTATCTTTCACGTCACTGATAGGAAAGATGATCTGTAACATGAACGCTAAAAAAAATTCATATGGCAACCCTATTCAAATGCCACTACAGTTCCTTTCTTTGCCTTCAACTTGCTGGGATAGCAGATCATACCTGGTGGATTTGCCATGCTACATTTCTTGACCTTGATGCATACGAGGTAAGCGTGGGCAGTAAGCATCAGAAGGACATTTTCCTGTATTTACTTACTCTCATGAACAACTTGTTGAGAAAATATTTTTACTCACTGTTACTAGGTGGCAAAAAAAGTCCATTAATATAACAAGGATTGCTATGATGGAAGGCACAACTGATCCTCACGCAGCCTAAAGGTTGTCTCTCCCAGAAACAGGAGATGTTGCTATACTTTTACTGCAGGAGAAAACAGTTTTCAGATATTGCAAGTACAACAATAAAAACAGACTAAATGGTGACATGGACAGGGGGATTGAGTGCACCCTCAGCCAATTGGTCGATGACACCAAGCTGTGTGGCACGGTTAACATGCTGGAGGGAAGGGACGCCATCTAGAGGGAGCTGGACAGGCTGGAGAGGTGGGCCCGTGCAAACCTCATGAAGTTCAACCAGGCCAAGTGCAAGGTCCTGCACCTGGGTCACAGCCATCCCAAGCACAAATCCAGACTGGGTGGAGAATGGCTGAAGAGCAGCTCCGAGGAGAAGGACTTGGGGGTGCTGGTGGACAAGAAGCTCAATATGAGCCAGCAATGTGAGCTCGCAGCCCAGAAAGCCAACTGCATCCTGGGCGGCATCAAAAGACAAGCGTCCAGCAGGTTGAAGGAGGTAATTCTCCCCCTCTGCTCCACTCTGCTGAGGCCCCATCTGGAGTACTGCGTCCAACTTTGGAGTCCTCAGTACAGGAAGGACAAGGACCTGTTGGAACGGGTCCAGCGGAGGGCCACCAAAATGATAAGGGGGCTGGAGCACCTCTGCTGTGAGCACAGGCTGAGAGAGTTGGGGGGGTTCAGCCTGGAGAAGAGAAGGCTCTGGGAAGACCTTATAGCAGCCTTCCAGTACCTGAAGGGGCTCCAGGAGAGATGGGGAGGGATTCTTTATGAGGGAGTGTAGCAATAGGACGAGGGGTAATGATTTTAAACTGAAAGAGGGGAAATTTAGATTAGATATTTGGAAGAAATTCCTTACTCTGAGGGCAGTGAGACACCGGCCCAGGTTGCCCAGTGCAGGTAAGTCTGTGCTGGGGAAGGAAATCGCGGCAAAGAAACGGCCAGGGGCTCGTTTTTGAGGCTTTTAAAGCCAGGAAAAGGGGCCAGCCCGAGCCGGTACCGGGCCCTTCTGGGGGGCGGGGACAGCTGAGGAGTCGAGGGCGGAGCCACCACCCCCGGCGGCAGGTGTGAACGAGCAGAGGGTGGGACCACTCTCCCCCCTCATAAAAGAAACCATTTGGGAGTGCAGTGACTGAGCAAATGAGCTGCAAGTGGGTGTTCTCTGGGTGTGACCTGAGGTATCACCCAGGTGCACCACAATGAGAGTGTACTTCCTGGGCTGGAGAAGGGGGCGGCCAAGCAGGGTGTGACACACCAGTCCAATCACAGCTGTCTGCACAGCAGTTCGTGCAGGATAGAGCTGAAAGACTGCTAACCCGGCTAGGTAGTGATGGTAACTACTCGCAAGATGACTGTGGTGTCCATGAGCTCCACAACCACCAGGTCTGATGCCGCCTCTCAGACGGAGCTCTTGTGGGAACATGCTACCACACAGACATCGGGCTGTAGGGTATGCCCTGCTCTTACGCCAGTGTCGGATGGCAATGATGGGCATACCTGTAGGAGATGTGCTCAGGTAGAGGATCTTCTCCAATTAGTCATGGAGCTCAGGGAGGAGGTAAGTAGGTTGAGGAGCATCAGGGAATGCAAGAGGGAGATAAATTCCTGGAGTAGAATCCTGCATCCCATGACAGAAACCCAGCAGGCAGATAGAACCCCTGCAACAGAGAGCTCCATATCCTCTCTCACCTCAACTGAAGGCGGTAACCTGGAGGACAGGGGGCAATGGCAGGAAGTTCCTGCGCGGCGCAACAGGCGCTGCACTCGAGACTGCCCGATGACTACCCCATCTTCCCAGGTGCCATTACTTAACAGGTACAGTGCTCTACAGAGGAACCTGGATGATGACGAGCACAATATTTCTCCTATTTCTCCTACCCTGGAGCCGTCAGCAAGGTCTAGTCAGACCTCCCCCTGCATCAAAACCTCTGCGGTAAAGAAGAAAAGACGGGTCCTTGTCATAGGTGACTCATTACTGAAGGGAAGAGAAGGCCCAATACGCAGGCCGGACCCGGTACATAGGGAGGTCTGCTGCCTCCCTGGGGCCCGGGTCAAGGATGTGAAGAGGATGCCTCCTTCCCTGGTATGGCCCTCAGACTACTATCCACTTTTGCTCTTTCAGGTAGGCAGCGACGAGGTAACAAGAAGAAGTCCAAGGGCAATGAAGAAAGATTTCAAGACCCTGGGACGCCTGGCCAAGGGATCAGGAGCACAAGTTGTGTTCTCGTCTATTCCCCCAGTTGCGGGGAATGATGAGGGGCTAAATAGAAGGAGCCAGCAGATCAATGCCTGGCTTCGAGCTTGGTGCTGCCGGCAGGACTTTGGGTTCTTTGATCATGGCCTGATCTACAAAACGCCTGGCCTGCTGGTAACAGGCAGGAATACCTTGACCTCTAGGGGAAAAAGGGTTCTAGGACAAGAGTTATCGGGGCTCATTGAGAGGGCTTTAAACTAGATTTGAAGGGGGGTGGGGATGGTACTGGGCTTGCTGGTGAGGTGCCAGGGTGTAGTTGCTCAGCGCTCGTGGGCCAGTGTGCCAGTATTTCTGAAAGCCAGAAGGCACAGCACATCTCAAGGGTCAAAACTACACACACAACTCCCTCTCTGAAATGCTTATACACCAATGCACGCAGCATGGGGAATAAGCAGGAAGAGCTGGAGGTCTGTGTGCGGTTGCGGGGCCGTGATCTCATTGCAATTACTGAGACGTGGTGGGACAACTCGCATGACTGGAATGCTGTCATGGATGGCTATGTCCTTTTCAGGAAAGACAGACCAGCAAGGCGTGGTGGTGGAATTGCACTCTATGTGAGAGAGCATTTGGAATGCATCGGGCTCTCACTAGGGGCGGATGAAGAGCGGGTCGAGAGCTTATGGGTGAGGATTAAGGGACAGGCAAATATGAGGGACACTGTTGTGGGTGTTTATTACAGGCCACCTGATCAGGATGGGGAAACTGATGAGGCTTTCTACAGACAGCTGAAGGTAGCCTCGCAATCGCAGGCCCTGGTTCTCATGGGGGACTTCGATCACCCCGATATCTGCTGGGAAGACCACACAGCCAGGCATGCACAGTCCAGGAGGCTCCTCCAGTGCATTGATGACAACTTTTTGACACAGGTGGTACAGGAGCCAACAAGGAGAGGAGCACTTCTAGACCTGGTACTGACAAACACAGAGGGACTGGTGGGGGACATTAAGGTTGGGGGCACCCTAGGTTGTAGTGATCATGAAATGATTGAGTTCAGGATCATGGGTACTACGCACAAAACAACAACAAGAAGTAAAATTACAACCTTGGATTTCAGGAGGGCTAACTTTGACCTCTTCAAGAAACTGCTTGGAGAGATCCCGTGGGCTAGGGCTCTGGAAGGCAAAGGGGCTCAAGAAAGCTGGTGGATATTCAAAGACCACTTCCTCCAAGCTCAGGATCGGTGCATCCCTAAGAGAAAGAAATCGGCCAAGGGACGCAGGAGACCTGCATGGTTGAGCAGGGAGCTTCAGAAAAAGCTCAAGTGGAAGAAGGAAGTTTATAATAAGTGGAAGAAGGGACTGACCCCTTGGGAGGATTACAAGAATGCCACCAGAGTGTGCAGGGATGAAACAAGGAAAGCCAAGGCCGCCTTGGAATTAGACCTGGCTAGGGACATCAAGCACAACAAAAAGAGCTTCTACAAGTATATTGGAAGCAAAAGGAAGACCAGAGAAGTTGTAGGCCCACTGCTGAATGAGGCAGGAGTCATGGTGACGGAGGATGTGGAGAAGGCAGAGTTACTGAATGCCTTCTTTGCTTCGGTCTTTTCTGCTCGGCCCAGCCCTCAGGAGTCCCAGGCATTGAATAAAGTAACAGGGAAAGAAGAAGACTTCCCTTGGGTTGAGGAGGAGCGAGTGAGGGACCAATTAGATCATCTAGATATTCACAAGTCCATGGGCCCTGATGGGATGCACCCGAGAGGGCTGAGGGAGCTGGCAGAAGTCATTGCTGGGCCGCTCTCCATCGTCTTTGAAAAGTCCTGGAGAACAGGCGAGGTGCCTGGGGACTGGAGGAAAGCCAATGTCACTCCAGTCTTCAAGAAAGGGCAAGAAGGAAGAGCCGGGGAACTACAGGCCGGTCAGCCTCACCTCCATCCCTGGAAAGATGATGGAACAGCTCGTTCTGGGTGTCATCTCAAGGCACGTGGAGGAAAGGAAAGCTATCAGAAGTACTCAGCATGGATTCTCCAAGGGGAAATCATGTCTGACTAATCTGATAGCCTTCTACGATGGCATGACTAGATGGATAGATGAGGGGAGGGCGGTAGATGTGGTCTACCTTGACTTAGGCAAGGCGTTTGACACGGTCTCCCACAGCATCCTCATAGGGAAGCTTAGGAAGTGTGGGTTAGATGAATGGACAGTGGGGTGGATAGAAAACTGGTTGAAAGACAGAGCTCAGAGGGTTGTGATTAGGGGCACAGAGTCTAGTTGGAGACCAGTGACGAGTGGTGTTCCCCAGGGGTCAGTACTGGGTCCAGTCCTGTTCAATATATTCATCAATGACCTGGATGAGGGGATAGAGTGCACCCTCAGCAAGTTTGCTGATGACACCAAGCTGGGTGGGGTGGCTGACACACCGGAAGGCTGTGCCACCATACAGAGAGACCTGGACAGGTTGGAGATCTGGGCAGAGAGAAACCTTATGAAGTTCAACAAGGGCAAGTGTAGGGTGCTGCACCTGGGGAGGAACAACCCCATGCACCAGTACAGGTTGGGTGCTGACCTGCTGGAGAGCAGCTCTGTGAAAAGAGACCTGGGAGTCCTGGTGGACAACAGGATGACCATGAGTCAGCAATGTGCCCTTGTGGCCAAGAAGGCCAATGGCATCCTGGGGTGCATCAAGAAGAGCGTGGCCAGCAGGTCAAGGGAGGTCATCCTCCCCCTCTACTCTGCCTTGGTGAGGCCGCACCTGGAGTACTGTGTCCAGTTCTGGGCTCCCCGGTTCAAGAGGGACAGGGAACTGCTGGAAAGGGTGCAGCAGAGAGCTACCAAGATGATTAGGGGACTGGAACACCTCTCTTATGAGGAAAGGCTGAGGGATTTGGGTCTCTTCAGTCTGGAAAAAAGACGGCAGAGGGGGGACCTTATCAACACTTATAAATACTTAGAGGGTGGGTGTCAGGAGGATGGGGCCAGGCTCTTTTCAGTGGTGCCCGGGGACAGGACAAGAGGCAATGGGCACAAACTTGAACATAGGAAGTTCCATCTAAACATGAGGAGGAACTTCTTTACCCTGAGGGTGGCAGAGCACTGGAACAGGCTGCCCAGAGAGGTGGTGGAGTCTCCAACTCTGGAGACATTCAAAACCCACCTGGACGCGTTCCTGTGCCACCTGCTCTGGGTGACCCTGCTCTGGCAGGGGGGTTGGACTAGATAATCTCCAGAGGTCCCTTCCAACCCTGTGATTCTATGATTCTATGATTCAGTAGTCCAGGTATAACAGTACAGCAACAAATATAAACTGGGGTTTATATCCTGGATATGAAAGACATCCCGGCTGAGAGCTGTAAATGCCAGTTTGCCGGTTATTTCTTAATGAGTTTTGGAGTAATGTTTTAGAGGAAAACAAAGTCACACTTGAAAATATTTGAATAGTTGAAGGCAAGTTTCACCCAGTTCCAGACATTATCAGACGGGTCGAGGAGCAGCATCTGAAAAACACGCTGCTTTTGGACCATAGTCAGTATGACTGGGCCATCCTCTGAGACATGGTGGGGTCTGGAGCCAAAGCCCATCGCCCAGGCATTAACACCTAAATCCCTAGTGCTGAGATGGAGGCAATAACAAAGAGCCCTACACTCACCCCTGGATCTTCACCAGGTGGAATATAAATATTTCTTTGAAGAATAAACCCATTTTGAAGGGCTCTGTTTTAGATAACTGATTTTGCAGAAAGTCAGGTAGTCGCTGTAAGCAGAAATTACAAACATGGTCTATTTATTCAGAATCAATATAATGTCAGTTGAATAAGAAAGTCATGAGTGATCTTTATGCATGGTTTTTAACTTGTGTGTTCCTTAATATCTGAGCCCAGTTCATGGGAGAAATTTTCCATAGTTTAGATGACCGTTAGCTCTTCTCACTGCTTCCAAAAATCAGATATTTGACCTACAGATGCTGCCATAACCAGGCAGCATGACATACCAACTTCTAACTTTACATAATAAACCTCCCTTTCAATACGGATATATCAAGTACATCAAGGATACAAATCACTCTAAAATCTACAGCACTTAGCTTTGCGTCGGGGGGATAAAAATGGAAATAGTGGTCATTCCCAGTTGCAGCCATTTTCAGCTCTTGTGCCTCACCTCTTGCTTCCAACCTCCACTCGCTTAATACCAACAGAACATACATTAAAATGTTAAAGCTATCAACATTGAGGCAAATTGTATTCTTATCCAGTAGTTTTCTTTCAAAAAGTACACCTTCAGAACCTTAGCTCTGCTTCTTTTTTCAAACAAAACTCCAACTGGCAGTGAAATACACTCAAACGAAGGAGGTGGTACCTGCTCCGGGCTTGTTGAACCGACGAGGGCAGTTGCCAGCCACTATAGGTTCCATGGCTGCCAGCCGCTCCTCCAGCTTGTGAGATCAGCGACATGGTGCTTTGGGACCTGTCCGGCTTGAATATCTTCCTTTGTCTCCATCGCTTCAGAATGTAGTACGGAAATTCTGACCCTTTCAAAGAATCTCCCATTCTGCCGCTTCCTTGATGTAAAATGGAAAAAACCAAATGGCGGGGCTTAGATAGTACCCAGCTTCTTTCCATGGGAACTGTGGTCTTTGATAACACAAAGACAGGCCTTGTTCTTTGACTGTTTTTTAACCAAAATCCTTGTGCCCAGTGTGTTTCTTACTGTGCCTCTGTCTTTGGATGGAGAAACGTGCTGCTTCCTGTTAGTACACTGTTCACCGTTAACTGCTCACATGGGTCACCCTCGTTACACGGGTTTCCTTGCTTTTTCTTGCTTCCATGATGTCCACTGCCACAGCTCAAGCAGAAAGAACAGTCTACACTTGTGTCCCTAATGAACACCTCCCTTCTCATTCAGGTCCCAGGCTGCCCTGAACAAAAATAGGGGGGAAATTAAGTTTCAGTCCTGGAAAACAGTCAAGCATACTGTTATCCCCGGGACATGGGGTCGCGGGTACAACACTGAGTGACATCAGTGACTTGGAGATGAACACTTCGGAGCACTGATAGACCAAAACCTGGGAACTTAGGAGTAAAGCAGAAAAGGAAGCACAGAAAGGAAAAGGAGACGCAACCTTAAAATAGAAGGATGCCATCCCTCAAAGAGTACTAAGGGTACAGATGAAGCCAAAGAGAAGGGAGGCAGATACAAGACAGAATTCAAGAGAGAGGACTAGAAGGTCATGTGACTGGTGGTTCCTTGGGGAAAAAAAAGAACAAAACCCACAACCACTGGACTGGATGGACTAATCACCTGTACTGTACGCCATGGGTCTGCCAGTGGGAAGGGTGGCAGACGTGTACATGAAAAGCAGGTGCCAGCGACTCCATGGGCACAAACAGTACGAGGCTGGCTCAGTGGTGGTGACACCCAAGCTGGGGAAGAAGTATGAAGGCATTGAAATGACTCGAAGTCTTCTCGTCTCACTAGGAGCCTATCAGCTTGCCTGTAACTCGAGTATCAGCGGATGGCCCGAAGACTAACTGCAAAGGAAAATACCGCATGCCTGACCACTTGGACTTTGGCACTGGAATAAAGTGATTTCGACAGGGATGACTTCAACTAAGTGCAGAATGAAACTGCTAACTGGGATCAAGGTGGAGAGCACTGGCAAGAGCTGTGAACAGACAAACGATGTGAAAAGGCTCCCACAGTTGCGTAAGCCCAACAACTGACTGGGGCACACAGGGGAGGGAAAGCTCAGGAAAGCGTGGGTAACGACTGCCAGTGGGCACGAGCAGCCAGAGTAGGAAAGTGCTAACACTGCCAAGAGCTATGCAAACGAGGGCTCTTTGTAGCTGTACAGCTGTGCCTAAATGAGGTAGGTATGGTCAGGAAGAATGAATTCTGTATTTGGTTTGCGTGGCAAGGTTTTGGTAGTGTGGGGGCTCCAGGAGTGGCTTCTGTGAGAAGCTGCTTAAGCTTCCCCCATGTCTGATAGAGCTCCAGGACGGACCCACTGCTGGCCAAGGCTGAGCCCATCAGCAACAGTGGTAGTGCCGCTGTGACATTATATTTAAGAAGGGGAAAAAACTGTTAGGCCACAGCAGCTGGAGAGAAGATTGAGAAAACGTGAGAGAAGCAGCCCTGCAGACAGTAAGGGACCCCACGCTGGAGCAGGGGAAGGCTGTGAGGATGAAGGAGTGGCAGAGACAAGGTGTGACGAACTGCACTTTAGTGCATCAGGCTGGTTTACCCCTGCAGAGCTGCAACTGTCTGTAAGCAAGTTTGTCATTAGAGAATTTGCTGTAGGTAAAATAAAGGCTAAGGATGCTTGGAGAAAAGTAGAGATGCCCTCACTGGAGAGCTTACTTTCACTGTGGAAAAGTCATCCATTTCCTCTGATGTTCATGACTCAGTTACTGGACTGTATTAGTTTTAGTTTAGGTGGTTGTTCAAGATGGGATTATGAGATGTAAATGTATGCATGAATGCTGTTCCAACCACTTTCCCTTGACACTGTGAATTGATATTGCAGGCATCATGAGGTGGTTTGTACTCTAATGGGTAGAGAGCTCCGTTAATAAAAATACACTTAATACACAGTCTTCACGTTAGCCTTTTTCGGCTCATTTATGATTGTCTTTAGGCCATTTGATTCTCTGAAGAAGATTCCAAAACATCCATTGCCTTTTCAGCTGATGCAGGAACCTTCTATAAATCAGGTCTCTAAGAAGGAGGAACGACGCCGAGGTAATTATTTCATTCTATAGTTACCCAGCCATAGCAAGCCTGTCTCTGTAAATTTCAGCAGACTTCGGCTGAAGGGTCAGTGCTGAAGGGACATAAACCATTAAGGTCAGTAATCTCCCCCTTCAGAAAGGAAAGGTGAGCAGCACTGATGGTGCTAAAGGATCGGGCTACAATTTACGACTCAGAATTTTTAGCTGATTCATGATGGGCTTAGTGTAGGTTTTGTGTGTGTTATTTAAGACTGGTGGTCAGAAAAATAAGAGCATGTGTGATCTCTAGAGAGCGAAAATCACAGCAATTACACGACCGGGCCGCAGCGGGAGCAGAGGCTGCAGCGCCCGACACAAGATGGCCGCCAGGAGCCCGGTGCCGGGACTACAGCTCCCAGCGTGCCCCGGGGTGCCCCTTCCCGCCCTCTGACCCCCGCAGGAACCAGGGCCGCCTCCCCCGGGCTGCCCCGGCCCAGGGCCAGGCCCCGGAGCCCCGGTGGAGCCGGGAGGAGGAGGGTGGAGAGGGAGAGAGCGGTGGAGAGGAGTGGGAAGGGACAGAGGGACAACGGGGAGAGCAGGGGGGAGCCGGGCAGGGAGTGGAGGGAGGAGAAATCCCGGTGAGGAGCAGGGGGAGAGCGGGAAAGAGATGGAGGGCAGGGGACAGCGTCAGGACGAGGAGGCGGAGAAGGACGGAACAGCGACGGCCTCCAGGGCTGAGGTGGAAGAAGAGCAAAAGGGGACGGGGAGTGGGATGGAGGCCCAGAGGGAAGAGGGTGAGCTGGTTCTCTTGGAGGCCACCACAGCAGCCTTCCTCTGTCCCTGGTTTTGGTGAGATATGGAGCAGTGCAGAGATGTTTCTCGGGCATCCAGGCCTGAGGAGGGTTTCCCAGTGCCCCCGTGAGAGATCTTGCTCCCAGGAAGCACCTCGCCATAATGCCGAGGCCGTATCCGCCCCCCTGGAGCTGGGTACAGCTGCTCTGAGGGGTCTCACAGGGAGGACAGGGTCATCTGACACAGAAGTGATGAGCTGAAGCCCGGTGGCCATGGCTGGCCAGTTCAAAGTCTCCGAGAGCCTCAGCCTTTCTCCCCAGGAGTGTTTAACCCAGGTTTTACTGTTATGTACAGGGTCGGGGTGTGTTGGCCCTGGCTTCCAGGGGTTACGTTATTTTTACGTTATCTCATGTTCTGCATGGTCTTTTTTTGTGGAGAGTCCTCTTTTTCAGCTTGTTTACCATTTTAGGGCTTAGACAGGGGTCTTTGTTTTGTGTACAATGTTTTGTCTGTTGTTTTTTTTTTTTCTGTTTTGATGGATTGTGTTGTGTTTTCTGTCTTGAAATCATCATTTCTGGTCCAGTGTGTCTACTGCAGGTGGGGCAGTGCCACTTCTGGTGCAGTCCGACTCGTTTCTGACTTCTGGCCCATAAGCACTAGTTTTTACACAGTTGATTTCCATGCTCTACAGGGTATGATTACCTCAGTAAACTGCTGATTTTATCCCCCTGGAAGCTCTGGGGCCATCCTATCTATGGGCCAGGCTGGATTGAAAACCCAACAAACAACCTGAAAAAAAGGTTTAAACGATTCCTGTATTCACTGGAAGATTGCAAAGTTTAGTGAAGATTTCTTCCCTTTTGGCTATGTAAGTTATCCAGTTGGAAGAATGCCTCTAATCTAACACAGTATATGTCAGTGATCCTTCTCCAATTTTTTTGATGTCACTCTTAACTTTACTTTGAGAGAGCTTTAAACCAGAATCAGTGCTGGATGGGGATACCAACAGGATTGCAGTAGGTAAGCCAAGGGCTGTCAGGGATCGTGGGAGGGTGGCAGTGCTAGTGGGAACATTTATGCTGTTCCTGGGAGCACAGAGGGCTCAGGAGCGTATCTGAAATGCTTGTACACCAACGCACGCAGTATGAGAAACGAGCAGGGTGAACTGGAAGTATTTGTCGGCTCCCAGAGCTATGATATTTGTTTTAGTGAGACTTGGTGGAATGAGTTCCACAACTGGGGTGCTGTGACAGAGGGCTACAGGCTGTTCAGGAAGGCTGGAAAGGGCAGGCGAGGTGGAGGTGTTGCAGTGGACGTAAGGGAGAGGTTTGGTCATACAGCCCTTACAGTCAGTGATGATGTAGTTGACAGCCTCTGGATAAGGATTTGAGGAATGGAAAACAAAAGAGATGTTGTAATGGGTGTCTACTACTGATCACCCAGCCAGGATGTAAGCACTGATGAGTTATTCTGTTGGCAATGAGGAGAAATTTCTGGATCAGTAGCCCTTGTCCTTATGGGAGATTTCAACTTTCCAGATATCAACTGGGAATATCATACTGCTGTGACAATCAAGTCTTGGAAATTCTTGAAGTTTGTAGGAGATACCTTGTCACAGGTACTCAGTGAGCCAACTAGGAAAGATGCCCTCCTAGACTTGCTAGTTGTGAATGGAGAAGGACTCATGGGGGATGTGATGGTAAGTGGTTGCCTTGTCCACAGTGATCATGAAATGGTTGAATTTAAAATTTTCAGCGTAATAAGACTGGACTTCAGGAGAGCAAACTTTAAGCTATTCAGGGAGCTGGAAATCTGCTTCTGAGGGCTTAGGAGTCCGTGAGTGCTGGTCAGTCTTTGACAACTACCTTTTAGAAGCACAGGAACAGGCGATTCCACTGTGCCGTTAAGTCAAGCAATCGGGGCAGAAGACCAGCTCGGCTGAACAGAGAACTCATGGAGCTCAAGAAGAAAAAGAAACTTTATGGTCTCTGTAAGCAAGGTCAGGATTCGTGGGAAGATTACCAAGCTGTGGTTCGTATATGCAGGGAGAAGACATGAAAAGCCAAAGCTCAATTAGAGTTGAAACTGGCCAGTGTTGTTTCAGATAACAAGGAGGTCTTTCTTAAGTATGTTAATAGCAAGAGGAGGTCTAAAGGAAATATTGGACTGATACTTGTTGAAGATGGTCTAACAGGGATGAAGAAAAAGCAGAGGCATTCAATACATTTTTTGCCTCAGTCTTTAATAGTACTTGATAGACCTCGGGCTGCCCAGTCCCGTGAGTCGGAGGGACAGGAGTTGTGGGAACAGTGACTTTCCATTTGTGGATGCTGAAATTGTCAGGGATCAGCTGTATCAGATTAATGTTCACAAGTCCATGGGGCCTGATGGGATTCATCCCAAGAGCACTGAAGGAGTTAGTGGATCTCATGGCAGGACCCCTCTCAATCATCTGCCAACAGTCTGGGGAGTCTGGGGAGGTCCCCGCTGACTGGAAGCTAGCCGCTGTTATTTCGGTCTGCAAAAAGGGGCATGAGAGAAGACCCAGAGAACTACGTACCTGTGAGCCTAACCTCAGTCTCTGGAAAAATTACGGAGAAGATTATACTGGATACTAGTGAAAGGCATTTAAAGAATAATGCAATCATCAGGCACAGTCAACATGGGTTCACAAAGAGAAAGTGCTGCCTAAGTAATTTGATATCCTTCTATGATAAGGTCACCCCACCTCATGGATGAAGGGAAGACAGTGGATGTAGTTTTTCTGGATTTTAGTAAGGTTTTTGGTACTGTTCCTCACAGCATCCTTCTGGACAAGTTGTCCAGCTGCAGGATGAGTGGGTTCATGGTGTGCTGGGTGAAGAACTGGCTGGGCGGCAGAGCTCAAAGGGTTGTAAAATTCGTTATATAACGAGAGATCTGACATCCAGAGCAGAGCCCTAGCTTCCAGCGTGTTTGTTTTCAGTTCTGAAAATTCCTTAACTTTTGAACTAATTTCTGGGAACTGTTATAATTAAGTGTAGAATGTTGTCTAACACTGGCTGGTCCTAATAGCTTATCTAATTAATGCAATCAACTTTAAAAGTCCCATAGGTTGCACTTCTATAAATATGATTATTATGACACTGTTGCAGGTAGGATTCAGATTTAGGATCTAGTTGTTTCTTGACAATAAAGGACATATTTCAGGTGGGACCGGAATTGATCCTGAGATTTGATGCTTTTTTTAAAAGTTGTAACAGTTTCTTTTGGGGGAAAACTTTTCACTGTGTTAAGTGGTAAGCTGCAGCATTATCCTATTACTTGAAAACCTAATTAAGCCATATCCTACAGGTACTTCCACTATTTTGGGACAAAAAGAGTAAATAATCGAAAGTATACTAGTTCTGTTTTGGAGATCCTTCGTAATTAGAGAGAGACGTGACTCGGCTTAGTAATACCCATTTTCAGACTTCATTTCAATTAGGACACTTCATCAAGGGCATGTTAAGTAAGATGACACATAAATAATAAAGGTGAGAATGCATGATCATATGAGTTAGCTTTATTTCGTCTGTGCTATAAAAGTATACACCCAGCTATATAAAATTATACAAAATGAAAAATCATTTATCTCCAAAAATACCATTAGTTTGACTGAAATGCTATAACTTTATTTTCATTTCTTTGTCCTTGGATTTTCTCAAATTGAGGTAAAAATAACTAGGGATGTAAGAACAGACATCCAGCACGCTGGCCCCAAGCCCATAATTAAGAAGTATGATAGCACGAGATAGCAAGAACAAATTACACGTTCTTATTGATCTGGAACTTTGCATACTTAGCACATTTTAAGAGTTTCTCAACTCTTAGGATAAGTCCAAGGTTTCGACTTCACCTGACACCCGTGTATTACCTTAATTACTGTTCTGAACTAAAATATAACATTGCAAAGCAGTTGAGAGAGGTAAAACTCAATTTTATTTTGGCTGGCGTATATAAATACTGACCATAATGTGTTGACTAATCCAGTTCTGCTCTTTTAGGTATGTGCTGAACTCTTACAACTTTAGTAGACTTGTATCGTTCTGAGATAAAAACAGAAAAATAAATCAGTATTATGTAACTGCCCCAGAATTTATTTTTGTATCAATACTGACGATAGATCAACAGAAATGTTGCCTGGACTGTCCACTTGAACACTAAACCCTTCAGAAAACTGCTTTAATCTCTCTTCTAAGACAGTATTTTTTTTTCACTTTTTCACTGTAATTATATTTCAGATCCTCAGTTTCTTCAAAAAAGTTTTGAAGAAAAGAAAGCAAAGTTTTCTAGTTCCCAGCTTTTTTGTTTCTTCATAATGAAAAGAATGAAGGAGTACCACCTTTATCCAGAACTTAGGAAATACACACCAACAACAGCTTTTTTTGCATTTTTCTTAAGAGGCTGAATGATGAGAGAATAAGCATGTTCTCTAGAGACACAAAAATTAAAAAATTTACCCATGAACAGCATATTCACTAACAACAAAATAGACTTCATGAACATAATGTTTAGAAATTTACTTTGTCATTAAGTATTAGTTTAGATATTGAAAAGCTTGCTCTAGCTAACCATAATTGTTCTCATTATCTTGCCTAGGATGATTCATGCAACTCACCTTTAATTGCTGTTTTTCCAACTCTGAGGCTTTCAGCTGTGTCTGGAGGCCAGTGACTTCTGTCATCAACTTGTCTTTTTCATCCTTTCAGTATGTCCTGCAAAAATGATGATAATTTGTTATGAAATTTAAGGTAATGAAAATCAATGATGTGAATAATCTTCTTGCAGCAAATCTGCATCTCCTGAAAGCTAGAACAGTTAAAGTGTCTAAACCCAATTGGGATCAACAACCAGCAAAAGTTCAAGTCATCTGGGCTTTTCTTTAGTTCTTGTACAAATTAGGTGGTGGTGTCTAGTTCCTGTGATTGAATGCAGTACTCCGATGGCCAGTCTGAGAAATACAACATGTACAGTTTCTCTGAATTAAACGCAGGGAATTTGGATATAACACAATACGAGGATCTTGTTAATTATATGAATAATTTCAAGAGGGTTAGTTTCTTCTCTGCCCCAGGGAGAACTGGGCAGAGAAGAACCTCATGAGGTTCAACAAGGACAAGTGTAGGGTCCTGCACCTGGGGAGGAAGAATGTCAGGCACCAGTATAGGTTAGGGGTGGACCTGCTGGAAAGCAGCTCTGAAGAAAAGGATCTGGGGGTCTTGGTAGACAGTAAATTATCCATGAGCCAGCAATGTGCCCTTGTCACCAAGAAGGCCAGTGGAATTGTGGGCTGCACAGGGAAGAGTGTGGCCAGCAGGTCAAGGGAGGTCATTCTCCCCCTCTGCTCTGCACTGGTGAGGCCACAACTGGAATACTGTGTCCAGTTCTGGGCTCCCCAGTTCAAGAGAGACAGGGAACTACTGGAGAGAGTCCGGTGTAGGGCAACAAAGATGACTGAGGGATTGGAGCATCTCCCTTAGGAGAAAAGGCTGAGAGAGCTGGGACTCTTTAGCCTGGAGAAGAGAAGGCTGAGGGGAGACCTTATTAATGTTCACAAGTGTGTAGAGGGTGGGTTTAAGGAGGATGGAGCCAGACACTTTTCAGTGGTTCCCAGTAACAGGACGAGGGGTAACAGGCACAAGCTGGAACATAGGAAGTTCCGATCAAATATGAGAAAAAAACTTCTGTACGGTGAGAGTGACAGTGCACTGGAACAGGCTGCCCAGGGAGGTTCTGGAGTCCCCTTCTCTGTAGATTTTCAAGACTTGTTTGGATGCAGTCCTGAGTAACATGCTCCAGGCAATCCTGCTTTGGCAGGATTAGTTGGTTGGACTAGATGATCTCTAGAGGTCCCTTCCAACTCTGAAAATTCTGTGATTCCGTGATTCCAAGCCATCAGGGAAAAAAGACAGCCTGGCTGAACAGAAAGATACGGTTACAACTCAGGGAAAAAAGGAGAGTTTATGGTCTTTGGTAGAAGGCTACTCAGGAAGGCTACAAGGATGTTGTAAGGCTATGTAGGGAGAAAATTAGACAGGCTAAAGCCCAACGAGAACTTAAGCTGAATTTGGATGTTAAGAACAATAAGAAAAGTCCCTATAAACACACTAGTAACAAAAGGAGGACTCGGGAGAATCTCCATCCTTTATCCGATGAAGGCAGTAACATAGTGACAAAGGATGAGGAAAAGGCTGAGGTACTTAGTGCCGCCTTTGACTCCTTCTTTAGTAGTAGAGTGGGTTGTTCCCTGAGTACCCAGACCCCTGAGCTTGTAGACAGGGGCAGGGAGCAGAATGAAGCTGCCATAATCCAAAGGGAGATGGTGAGGGACCTGCTCCAACAGCTAGACATACACAAGTCTATGGGGCTAGGTGGCCTCCACACGAGGGTACTGAAGGAGCTGGCAGAAGTACTCACCGAGCCACTTTCCATCATTTACCAGCAATCCTGGTGAACCGTGGAGGTCCCAGTTGACTGGAGGTTAGAAAATGTGATGCCCATCCACAAGAAAGGACGGAAGGAAGATTTGGGGAAGTACAGGCCTGTCAGTCTGACCTCAGTGCCTGGGAAGGCCATGGAACAGATCATGCTGAGTGCCATTATGTGGCACATGAAGGACAACCAGGTGATCAGGCCCAGTCAGCATGGGTTCATGAAAGGCAGGTCCTGCCTGACAAACCTGATCTCCTTCTATGTCAGGGTGACCCGCTTGGTGGATGAAGGAAAGGCTGTGGATGTTGTTTCCCTGGAGGCTAATAAAGCCTTTGACACTGTTTCCCACAGCATTCTCCTGGAGAAACTGGCTGCCCATGGCTTGGACAGGTGTATGCTTTGCTGGGTAAAAACCAGGGCGATGGCCAGGCCCAACGAGTGGTGGTGAATGGAATTCAATCCAGTTGGCAGCTGGTCACAAGTGGTGTTCCCCAGGGCTCGGTATCGGGCCAGTTCTCTTTAATGTCTTTATCAATGATTTGGACGAGGGGATTGAGTGCACCCTCAGTAAGTGTGCAGACGACACCAAGTTGGGTGGGATTGTCGACCTGCTTGAGGGTAGGATGGCTCCAGAGGCAGATCTGGGCAGGCTGTACCGATGGGCCGAGGCTAATGGTATGAGGCTCCTCAAGGCCAAGTGCCAGGTCCCGCACCTGGGTCACAACAACCCCATGCAGCGATACAGGCTGGGGGAAGAGTGTCTGGAGAGCTGCCTGGCAAAAAAGGACCTGGGGGGTGTCAGTTGACAGCTGGCTGGATGTGAGCCAGCAGCATGCCCAGCGTGGCTGAGAAGGACAATAGCATCCTGGCCTGTATCAGGAATAACGTGGCCGGCAGGACTCGAGAGGCTGAGGGCCCTGGGCTCAGTGGTGCAGAGACTGAGGACAGTACAGGAGTAGCCTGAGTGTGCTTGAGGGCTGCTGGTGGAGCCGGTGGAGCTTTCCTTTGTAGTGGAAAACAGCATGAGAAAGAAATAATGCCCCAACATGCAGCTGGGGAGGTGCAGACTGGACACCAGGAGAAAGAAATGTCACTCCAAGGGCAGTGCTGTGGTGCAACACGCCACCCAGAAAGAGTCTGGATCAGCCCAAGGCTTTGTGTTTCAGGGAAGAGCCAGGGAGGATGGAGAGATCTCAGCAAAGGAAGGTGACAGCAAGGTGGGGCAGCCGGGTGGATGACTGCAGCCTGCAGGGAAAGAGGCAGAGGTGATGGCACACCATAGGACAGCCTGTGGTGGAGATGACACAGGGATGCAGCAAAGCTGAAAGGCCCCTAACAGAGTCAACCTTTTCATGTCTTGGGCTATGGCTGTTGTCTCTGCCACTGATGCCTACGAGGAGTCAACTTATCCTTCCAGCACTGGGGTCTCATTGCCTCCTCGTCCATACTTCAGAGCCTGGGAGGTGTCGTACCATAGTCGCCGAGGAGACCAGCTCCAGTACAGGTAAGGCCTCACTGGGGAAGGGGACTGCGGCAGGTAAGGCCGGCAAAAAGGCTCTTTTGAGGGCTTTCGTGGCTGGGAAAAGCGGCTGCCTCGTGCCGGAACCGGCAGCTCAGGGACGGGCTGCTGATGCGGCGGGGGTGCAGACAACGACACACGCGGCAGTTCTAAACGGACTGTCCCGGAGCGCAGCGGCCGGCCGCTGCACACCCAGCACACAGGCAGCTGGTGGGTGTCACCGCGGCGAGAGCGGTCGTACAGGACGCAGCTCTTTGAACAGTAAGTCACTGGAAACCTCTCGACCTGACCAGGACGTCATGGTAAGAACTCGGCAGAAGGCCATGCTACCCCTGAGCTCTGCACCGAGCAGCTCCGATGTGGCCACTCAGACAGAGCTTGCGTGGGAACATGCTGCCACCCAGGTGTCAGGCTGCAGGGTGTGCCCTGCTCTTGCGCCGGTGTTGAATGGCAGTGGTGAGCAGACCTGTGGGAGGTGTGCCCAGGTAGAGGAACTCCTTCACCTCCTGATGGAGCTCCGTGAGGAGGTAAGTCGTTTGAGAAGTATAAGGGATTGTGAACAGGAGATAGATAACTGGAGTCGCATCCTGCCTTCCCTGAAAGAAGCACCTCAGGCAGACAGAGCTCCACATACAGAGCACTCCCCACCCTCTAGCAGCGTGGCTGAATGTGGAGATTGAGAGGACAGGGGCCAGTGGCAACAAGTCCCTGTCCGGCGTGGCAGGCGTGCCAGGCGTGCCACCCAGGTAACCCCCACACCATCCCAGGTGCCCTTGCAGAACAGATATGATGTTCTGCAAAGGGAACCGGAGGATGAGAAGGACAACAGCTTGCTGAACTTGGAGTTGTCACTGAGGCCAAGACGGATTACGCCTCGTATAACAACATCCTCAGTTATGAAAGAAAGACGAGTCCATGTAGTGGGGGACTCGATTCTGAAGGGAGGGGAAGGTCCCATATGTAGACCAGACCCAATCTGTAGGGAAGTCAGCTGTCTCCCTGGGGCCAAAGTTAAGGATGTCCAGCAGAAACTCCCTACCCTAGTTAGGCCTACTGACTACTACCCTTTATTGATTTTTCAGTTAGGCAATGATGAAATTTCAGGAAGAAGCCTGAGGGCAATGAAGAAAGACTTCAGGGTCCTGGGACGGATGGTGAGGGGATCAGGAGAACAAGTAGTGTTTGCTTCTATGCCAGCAGTTGCGAAGATTGATGAGAAGATTAACAGGAAATGCCAGCTGTTCAATGCCTGGCTCAGAGACTGGTGTCATCGGCAGGACTTTGGGTTCTTTGATTATGGGCTGCTTTTCAGGACGCCAGGCCTGCTGGCAACAGATGGCAAAAGCCTGTCTCAGAGGGGGAAAAGGGTTTTAGGGCAGGAGTTGGCGGGGCTCATTGACAGGGCTTTAAACTAGATTCGAAGGGGGATGGGGATAGATCCAAGCTTGCTACAAAAAGCCTGAAGGTGGCATGCTGGCACTAGACTTGGAAAAGATAGGGGGCGTAACCAGGCTCCTTAGGAATAAGTCTGGGGGTGGCATACAGTAATGCACGTAGCATGGGCAACAAACAGGAGGAGCTGGAAGCCATTGTGCAGCATCATAATGTGTACATTATGATGTAGTCGCCATCACAGAAACGTGGTGGGATGACTCACATAGCTGTAGTGCTGCCATGGATGCCTATAGGCTCTTCAGGAAGGATAGGCAAGCAAGGAGAGGCGGGGGGGTGGCCCTGTATGTTAAGGAGTGTTATGAATGCTTTGAACTAAATGATGGTGATAATGAGACTGAGTGTTTCTGGGTAAGAATCAGGGGCAGGGCTAACAAGGCAGATATCGTAGTAGGAGTCTGTTATAGACCGCCCAATCGGGATGAGGAGGCAGATGAAATATTCTATAAATGGCTGGGCGAAGTCTCAAGATCGCGAGCTCTTGTCCTTGTGGGGGACTTCAATTTGCCGGACATCTGCTGGGAATACAATAGAGCAGGGAGGGAACAGTCTAGAAGGTTCCTGGAATGTACTGGGGATAACTTCCTGACACAGCTGGTGAGAGAGCCAACTAGGGAAGGTGCCCTGCTGGATCTGTGGTTTGTAAGCAGGGAAGGTCTTGTGGGGGATGTGAGGGTTGGAGGCTGTCTTGGGAACAGTGACCATGAAATGATAAGAGTTTTCGATTCTGCGAGAAGCAAGGAGAGGGGTCAGCAGAACTGCTACCTTGGACTTCCAGAGGGCGGACTTTGGGCTTTTCAGGAGCCTGGTTGACAAAGTCCCCTGGGAGGCCTCCAGGGCAAAGGAGCCCAGGAGGCCTGGATGATTTTCAAGAAGGAAGTCTTAAAGGCACAGGAGCAGGCTGTCCCCATGTGCCAGAAGACAAGCCGTCGGGGAAAAAGGCCGGCCTGGCTAAACAGGGAGCTAGTGTTGCAACTTAGGGAAAAAAAGAGGATCTATGGCCTCTGGAAGGAAGGGCAGGCCACTCAAGAGGACTACAAAGAGGTAGTGAAGCTATGTAGGGAAAAAATCAGGAGGGCCACAGCCCAGCTAGGACTAAACCTGGCTTCTGTTGTCAAGGACAACAAAAAAAGTTTCTATAAATATATTAGCAAGAAGAAGAGGACTAAGGATTATGTCTGTCCTCTAGTAGATGGGGCCGCCAACATAGTGACCAAGGATGAGGAAAAGGCTGAGGTACTTAATGCAGTCTTTGCCTCAGTCTTCAGCAGTAGGACCAGTTGCTCCCTGAGCACCCAGACCCCTGAGCTAGAAGACAGGGATGGGGAGCAGAATGAAGCCCCTGTAATCCAAAGGGAAACGGTGAGGGACCTGCTTCAGCACCTGGAGGTGCACAAATCTATGGGGCCGGATGGGATCCACCCAAGGGTATTGAAAGAGCTGGCAGAAGTGCTCGCCAGGCCACTTTGCATCATTTATGAGCAGTCCTGGACAACCGGGGAGGTCCCAGCTGACTGGAGGTTAGCAAATGTGACACCCATCCACAAGAAGGGCCGGAAGGAGGATCCGGGGAACTACAGGCCAGTCAGTCTGACCTCGGTGCCTGGGAAGGTCATGGAACAGATCCTCCTCAGTGCCATTACGCGGCACATGCAGGAGAACAGGGTGATCAGGCCCAGTCAGCATGGGTTTGTGAAGGGTAGGTCATGCCTATCAAACCTAATATCCTTCTATGATAAGGTGACCCACTTAGTGGATGAGGGAAAAGCTGTGGATGTTATCTACTTGGATTTTTGCAAAGCTTTTGACACTGTTTCCCACAGCATTCTCCTGGAGAAACTGGCTGCTCATGGCCTGGACAGGTGTACTCTGCGCTGGGTAAAAAACTGGCTGGATGGCCGTGCCCAGAGAGTGGTGGTAAATGGAGTTAAATCCAGTTGGTGTCCAGTCACAAGTGGTGTCCCCCAGGGCTCGGTGCTGGGGCCGGTTCTCTTTAATATCTTTATCAATGATCTGGATGAAGGGGTCGAATGCACCCTCAGTCAGTTCACAGACAACACTAAGCTGGGCGGGCGTGTTGATCTGCTTGAGGGTAGGTTGGCTCTGCAGAGGGATCTGGACAGGCTGGACCGATGGGCTGAGACCAATGGTATGAGGTTCAACAAGGCCAAGTGCCAGGTCCTGCACTTGGGTCACACCAACCCCATGCAGCGCTACAGGATTGGGGCAGAGTGGCTCGAAAGCAGCCCGGCAGAAAAGGACCTGGAGGTGTTGGTTGACAGCCGGCTGAATATGAGCCAGCAGTGTGCCCAGGTGGCCAAGAAGGCCAACAGCATCCTAGCCTGTATCAGGAATAGTGTGGTGAGCCGGACTAGGGAAGCGATCATCCCCCTGTACTCGGCACTGGTGAGGCCCCACCTCGAGTACTGCGTTCAGTTTTGGGCCCCTTGCTACAAGAGGGACATTGAGGTGTTGGAGTGTGTCCAGAGAAGGACTACAAAGCTGGTGAGAGGTCTGGAGGACAAACCTTATAAAGAACGACTGAGGGAGCTGGGGTTGTTTAGCCTGGAGAAGAGGAGGCTGAGGGGAGACCTCATCACCCTCTACAACTACCTGAAAGGAGGTTGTAGAGAGATGGGGGCTGACCTCTTCTCCCTGGTGACAAGTGATAGGACGAGAGAAAACGGGTTAAGTTATGTCAGGGGAGGTTTAGATTGGATATTAGGAAACATTTTTTCACTGAAAGGGTTATTAAACATTGGAATAGGCTGCCCAGGGAGGTGGTGGATTCACCATCCCTGGAGGTGTTTAAAAAAAGGGTAGATGGGGCACTGAGGGACATGGTTTAGAAGTGGCTTTTGTCAGGGTAGGTTAAAGGTTGGACTTGATGATCTTAAAGGTCCCTTCCAACCTCAGCAATTCTATGATTCTATGATTCTATGCTGTCCTTGGCATTGCACATCTCCACACCACACTGTGCCAGGAAGAGCCCTGAGGAAGGAGTGAGGGACAGGATCTCCCTTCCTGGGGGCTGGGGGTCAGGCCTTGGCCCTTTGGGCGATGGGGTCAGGCCTTGGCCCTTTGCACTAATGAAACACATCCAGGGTTACTCAGCATCAGAGCCACCTTCACCTTGCTTTTCTCAACCTGTCATCACTGCCTCCAGTTTCTGCTCTAACTGGACCCTGGGGACAACGTCTCAGTGGTGTCCCTCAGTGGGACCCATTAACACTCCAAGAAACTTTGGAGTTTGAACCTGACTTTGACTTCTTGAGAGGTTTTTTCAGCTTCCTCTCAGTGTCTGAAGTTCATGGACTCGGCATCAAACCCACCAGAGGGGTCATTAAAACTCCTTGGGCTGGTGCTCTGCGTCTGAGCTGGGCTGGGCTCCTGGGATGGAGGGAGCTCAGAGCAAGCGGGCAGCACCTCAGCGAGACAGCTCTGCCCCGGAGCAGCTCCTCTGCCAAGCGCAGCAGGGCTGAGGGCAGTGCCTGGGTGTCTCAGGGAGGTGAGCGAGGCAGAGAGATTGCTTAAAGGTGTCAGGATTGGGAGGATGACTGAGAGCTCACTGGAGGAGAAATCCTTGCAGCCCTTGGCACGGTAAGCCTCTGGGTGCAGGGCAATGCAGGTGGAGTTCCTGGAGGCATCTCCTAAAGCTGGCACAACCACAGCTTATGGGATCTGTAAGGAGGCGGAGGGGGAGGAGGGGTCTTGTTATGAAATGTGAATAGCCGTGAAGCCAGGGTGTGCAGGCAGGGGTGCCCAGGGCTGTCCTTGAGCAGGGTCCCTGCACCCCGTGGGTCTGTGTGCCGGGGCAGGGACTCTGCCGGCTGCCAGGGTCAGCTCTCAGCCTGCCCAGGGAGACCCCCATGGGCATGTGGGGAGAAGCTTTGGAGAAAGAGCAACCGCTGGCAGGGGAGGGTCCTGCTGTTGAGAGGGTGCTGCGTGGGTGAGGGCTGCTCACAGCTGCAGATCACTGCAGGACGTTCCCTGGAGATTTTTCAAGAAGCACAGCACGGCAGGGGCTACCTGCAAGGGAAGGATCCTGTTCTTCCAATCTTCTACTCCGGGTTGTCTGGGTGGGCGATGGGACAGAGAAATTCATCTCTCAGTTGAGGAGGGGGCACTGAAATTCCAAATCAGTTTCTCTTAGAAGTGAATAATCCAGGGAGGATTGGAAATCAACAACTGAATCTCTGCCCCTGCAACGATACTGCCCTCAGCAGCACAAAGCTGATCTCACAAAAAGATATGAATGAAATTATTCTGAGGAAAGAGAAGTCATTTGGGGGAAAATTTTGGGAAATGGAATAGGATGGGCCCAAAGAAGTCTGCCTTAACTTGCCAAGGTCTTCTCCTCTTTCAACAGTCCCTCATGCCCAGAGTGAACAAATGTCCAATGGCAGCTCCATCACCCAGTTCCTCCTCCTGCCATTGGCAGACACACGGGAGCTGCAGCTCTTGCACTTCGGGCTCTTCCTGGGCACCTACCTGGCTGCCCTCCTGGCCAATGGCCTCATCATCACCACCATCGCCTGTGACCACCACCTCCACACCCCCATGTACTTCTTCCTCCTCAACCTCGCCCTCCTTGACCTGGGCTCCATCTCCACCACTGTCCCCAAAGCCATGGCCAATTCTCTCTGGGACACAAGGGCCATCTCCTATGCAGGATGTGTTGCACAGGTCTTTTTCTTTGTTTTCTGTGCTGCAACAGAGGTTTATCTTCTCACTGTCATGTCCTATGACCGCTACGTTGCCATCTGCAAACCCCTGCACTACGGGACCCTCCTGGGCAGCAGAGCTTGTGTCCACATGGCAGCAGCTGCCTGGGGCACTGGGTTTCTCAATGCTCTCCTGCACACGGCCAGTACATTTTCCCTACCCCTCTGCCAGGGCAATGCTGTGGGCCAGTTCTTCTGTGAAATCCCCCAGATCCTCAAGCTCTCCTGTTCAGACTACTACTTCAGGGAAGCTGGGCTTCTTGTGGTTGGTGCCTGTTTAGGCTTTGGATGTTTTGTTTTCATTGTGCTGTCCTATGTGCAGATCTTCAGGGTCGTGCTGAGGATCCCCTCTGAGCAGGGACGGCACAAAGCCTTTTCCACGTGCCTCCCTCACCTGGCCGTGGTCTCCCTGTTTGTCAGCACAGGCATTTTTGCTTACCTGAAGCCCCCCTCCATCTCCTCCACAGTTCTAAATCTGGTGGTGGCTGTGCTGTACTCAGTGGTGCCTCCAGCAGTGAACCCCCTCATCTACAGCATGAGGAACCAGGAGCTCAAGGATGCCCTAAGGAAACTGGCTCAATGGAAGTTCTTTTTCCAAAAATAACCTGTCTCCCTTCTCCGCAAGTTTCCTAGACTTTATGTTAGGCAATAAGCTTGCTTTTTTCTCTTGCAATAATCCTGCTTATATATAATTTTCCGGGTTTGTACTACTTGTCTTGAGGTTTGATCCAGTTGTTTCTGACCCTTGCACAACACTGTGTCAAAGGTGACCTGTCTAATAGCAGCTCTTCAGTAAAAAGGCATCTCCCAGGTGCAGTGCCTGGAGGCTAGGTGCTTCCTCCAAAGGTGCTGCCAATAAAACATCCAAGGAACTGGTCTTTCAGAGAGTCTCTTCTCCCTGTGTTCTCCCTGTGTTTGGGGTTAAGCTCACTGTACTATTGGGTTCCGTTGGACCAAATGTTCTGGTTTTAAAGGCTCTCTTCTTGTGTCCACTGGTAGTGGAGATGGCGCATGAGCTCCTGATTAACTTCTCAGAGTGCTTCATATGTGTCAGGACCTACAGCATACAGCAGATTCTATGGAAATGAATTTGGATGTGTGAGGAGAGGATGGGGACTCGCCCCGTGCCCTGAGCTGTGGGTGAATGAAGACACAGAAGGTGAAACACCCACAGAGGTGAAGTCGCCCACAAGCAAAACACTAAATTGAGGTATGCACAAACAAGAACTCTGCAGTCCCCTGAAAGTCAGTGGGGACCCAGTAGGCATGGGAAAGGGAGAGGTGTGGGGGCTGCCTGAGGACCCCCAGGGCCAGGAGTGTCGTGCTGTCCTGGGGAGTGGGGCTGATGGGAGCAGAGGAGGGGGCAAACTCAGTCAGGGTTGTGGGTTCACCTAAATAGGATAGCAGGAGGGGCAGAGAGTGACTAGCCTGTTTAAATTGTTCCCATGGGGCCAGCACTGGCCTGGGGCTGATGGGGAGGCTGAGCTCCTTGTCTGCCCCACAGGAGCTGCTGTGCCCTTCAGAGGAGCTGGGGCTGGGGATGAGCGCCAAGAGCTCTGCAGCAACTGTGGTGGGCACTGCCATGGGACCAGCCCAGACCAGGCAGCTGTGCTTGGCTGGGCAGAGGAGGGGGCAAAGGGTCTGGGGAGAGCCGAGGAACAGCTGGGATGGGCTGGTAAAAGCCTGGGAGAGGAAAACATCAGTGTAGAGCTAAGTTGTGCAGGGCGTGGGCGCTCCAGGTGTGGCCTCACCAGAGCCGAGTAGAGGGGAAGGGTCACCTCCCTCCATCTGCCAGCAATGCTTTTCCTAAAGAGCCCAGGAGGCTGTTGGCCTTTGCCACAGGGGTGCATTGCTGGCTCATGCTCAGCTGCTTGTCCTCCAGGACCCCAGGGTCCTTCTCTGCAGAGCCACTATCTAGCCAGTCAGCGCCCAGGACGATGTCCACTGTGTGGCTAGATCACAAGCTGTCCTCCCCCAGGGACTTTCTCAGCAGCACCTTGGCCTTCTTGGAGATGAGCTCCACCTCTGTCACAGGTCCCACAGAGCTTCAGAGAAACCTGGGACAGCAAACCCCTCTCCTGCCAGGGCTGTGCAGCCAAGGCCTGTTTCTGGCCTCAGGGACTGCAGCTTCTACTCTAGTTGTGGGAACCCCATTCATCACTTTGTGTCCACCTGACATCCACTCCAGCATGCCTCTCCAGGTTTTCTGGTAGGACGTGCGGCTTGTGGGGGACCCACACTGGAGCAGTCCGTGCCTGAAGGACTGTACTCCGTGGAAAAGATCCACGCTGGAGCAGTTTGTGGAGAACTCCAGTCAGTGGGAAGGAGCCACATTTGGGGAAGCTCAGAAACGAAGTGTTATGAACTGACTGCAGCTCCCATTCCACAAACCCCTGTGCCACTTGGGGCAAAGGCAGAAGAGTTAGGAATGAAGTTGAGCCTGGGAAGAAGGGAGGGAGGGGGGAAGGTGGTTTTAATTGTGTTTTATTTCTCACTGTCATTTTTAATTAATTTCCCCAAGTTGGGTCTGTTTTGCACATGACAGCAACCGGTAAATTAAAAACATGGTGAGAGTTCCCCTCACACAAAAGTGCAGTTATGTCATCATGAAGGCAATTAGATTGGCAAGGCATGATTTCATAAAATGATAGAATGGTTTTAGTTGGAAGGGACCTTAAAGATCATCTAGTTCACACACCCCTGCCATGGGCAGGGACACCTCCCACCAGCCCAGGCTGCTCCAAGCCCCGTCCAGCCTGGCCTTGAACCCCTCCAGGGATGGGGCAGCCACAGCTTCTCTGGGCAACTGGGCCAGGGTCTCACCACCCTCAGAGTGAAAAGTTTCTTCCTGATATCTAATCTAAATCTACCCTCTTCCAGTTTGAAACCATTACCCCTCGTCCTATCAATTCATGCCCTTGTAAAAAGTCCCTCTCCAGCTTTCGTGTAGGCCCACTTCAGATACTGGAAGGCTGCTATAAGGTCTCCACACAGCCTTCTCTTCTCCAGGCTGAACAACCCCAATTCCAACAGGTCCATGTCCTTCCTGTGTTGAGGACTCCAGAGCTGGACGCAGTACTTCAGGTGGGGTCTCACCAGAGCAGAGTAGAGGGGCAGAATCCCCCGCCTCCCCCTGCTGGCCATGCTTTTTACGCAGCCCAGGGTGCGGATGGCTCTCAGGGCTGCGAGTGCACATCACTGGCTCATGTTGAGCTTCTCATCCACCAGCATCCCCAAGTCTTTCTCCTCAGGGCTGCTCTCAAGCCATTCTCCACACAACCTGTATTTGTGCTTGGGATTGTCCCGACCCGTGTGCAGGACCTTGCACTTGGCCTGGTTGAACTTCATGAGGTTTACACAGGTCCATCTCTCAAGCCTGTCAAGGTCCCCCTGGATGGCATCCCTTCCCTCCAGCTTGTCAACTGCTCCACACAGCTTGGTGTCATCGGCGGCCTTGCTGAGGGTGCACTCAATCCCAATGTTCATGTTGCCAACAAAGATGTTAAATAGCACTGGTTCCAGTACTAACCCCTGAGGAACACCACTGGTCACTGCTCACCACTTGGACATCGAGCCATTGACTGCAACCCTTTGAGTGCAACCATCTAGCCAGATTTTTGTCCAACAAGTGGTTCATTGGTCAAACCCATGTTTTTCCAATTTAGAGACCAGGATGTCATGCGGGACAATGTCAAATGTTTTGCACAAGTCCAGGCAGATGATGTTAGTTGCTCTTCCCTTATCCACCAATGCTATAACCCGGTCATTGAAGGCCATCAAATTTGCCAGACACAATTTGTTCTTGGTGAAGCCATGTTGGCTGTAACCAATCACCTCCTTATTTTGCAGGTGCCTTAGCATAGTTTCCAAGATGATCTGCTCCGTGATTTGCCAGGCACAGAGGTGAGACTGACTGGCCTGTAGTTGCCTGGATCTTCCTTTTTTCCCTTTTTGAAAATCAGCTTTCTTGTTGCCCTTGATGCCTCTGGCCAGATTTGACTTTATCTGAGCTTTAGCTTTCCTAACGTGATCCATGGCTGCTTAGACACTTTCTCTGTATTCCTCCCAGGCTACCTGTCCTTGCTTCCACCTTCTGTAGGCTGCTTTTTTCTTTGATTTACCCATGGTGAGTCCATGCTGATGGTTCTTAGCACAGCTGCCAAATGGGCCACACAGTCTGAGGCACAAGTGGAGCTGGTACTCCCAAAAGAGGAAGAGCTGGTCAGAGATGCGAAGACCAGTCTCAGCCTTGGCTGTAGTGACCGTAAAATTGTGGTCTCCCAGATCTCCAGGGAAACAGGGAAGGAGAGCAGCAGAGCACAGACCCTGGACAGTAGGGAAGGAGGCCTACTGAGGGCACTGGCAGGTGGGCTCCCATGGAAACAGTGACAGGGCCCTGAAAACATCCACAGGCCTTCATGGCCCTGACCAGCTTCACATGGGGCCTCCACCCACACCTCTGTCCATCAGCCCAGGAGTCCCTTTAAGCCCAGGCCTGAGGTTCAGCCCCAGCTTGATCTATGCTGTAGGTGTAAAGGTCTCCAGACACAGCCTTGCCTGTCCATGGACCTTGTTGGTTTGGTCTTGCAGGCTGACTTCCCAGCTTGATTCTTTACCTGGTGTACCATGAAATAACTGACATTCACTGAACGGCCCTCCGAGTGCCAGACCCCAGCTAATTCACAGAGGCCTAGGGCCTTTCTGCTTGCTTTCTCCATATCACTTGGTCAGGTTTTGGGAGGAGAGGAAGAAAAGCACTTGAGGTTTCTGGGTGCCAATGATTGAAAGTGGGAAGCAGAACCATCCCATGTGAAATGATTTAAAGGCTAGGCTAGTTCAACACTCTTATTTTCAACTCCTTTCTTGGCCCTGAAAACCTCCCCGTGGGGACAGTCCAGCTGGTATGAGGTCCCCGAGACCTTCCCTTCTCCAGGCTAAACAAGGCCCTTCCTCTTCAGCCCCTAAGCATCTTGGTGGCCAACCGCTGAACTTGCTCCCAGCTATCAGAAATTTCCTTGCTGTGGTGGGTTGACTCTGGCCAATAGCCAATAGCCCAGCAGCCACACAGTCACTCACACTTTCTTCCCCCTTCCCAAGTGGGACAAGGAAGAAATGAAGTCTGAAAAGTTTGGGGTTGACACAATAACAGTTTAATAAGCGAAGAGAAGAGATTAAGAAAACCTCAACAAGCAAAACACATGCCATCACTCACCACCTCCCACAAGTAAACTGATGGCCAGCCAGTCTCCAAGCAGCAGACTCCTTGAACAACAAAAACTTCACCGTCTTCTTCCTCTGTCTCAAGCCTTTATTGCTGAGCATGAGGTCATATGGTATGGAATATGCCTCTGGTCAGTTTGGATCGGCGGTCCTGGCTGGGTTCCCTCTCAGCTTCTTTCTCACCTCCCACCTACTCACTGGAGGGAGCAGAGTGAGAACTAGAGAAGGCCTTGATACCGTGCAAGCTCTGTTCAGCAATACCCAAAACACTGGAGTATTATCAACACTGAGTTTTCTCAAGTCCCATGGGCGTAGGAAACAGCCATCCTCCGGGACTTCTTGTGGTCTGGTCCAGAAGAGAAGCCGTGCCGGGCTGGCCTTTTTCCTTTAGGAGAGTTAGACCTGCAGCCCATGGAGGACCCCGGTGGAGCAGGCTCCTGGCAGGACCTGCTGCCCACGGAGAGGAGCCCATGCTGGAGCAGGTTTTGCAGCAGGACCTGTGGCCTGTGGGGGACCCACACTGCAGCAGTCCATGCCTGAAGGACTGTACCCCGTGGAAAGGATCCACGCTGGAGCAGTTTGTGGAGAACTGCAGTCAGTGGGAAGGAGCCACATTTGGGGAAGCTCAGAAACGAAGAGTTAGGAATGAAGTTGAGCCTGGGAAGAAGGGAGGGAGGGGGGAAGGTGTTTTTAGTTGTGTTTTCTTTCTCACTGTCCTATTCTGTTACAATCAATTGGAAATAAATTTAATGAATTTTCCCAAGTTGGGCCTGTTTTGCCTGTGTTGAGAATTGGTAAATTAACTGGTAAACAAACGATCCTCCCAATTTATTGCTATTGACAAACGTGGTGAGAGTTGCCCTCATGCACAAAGGCAGTTACTTCATCGTGAAGTCAATCAGGTTGGCGAGGCATGATTTATCCTTGGTAAGTCCATGCTGATGGGTTTTGGACACATTCTGTTGTTGGTGCCCAGAAATATCACCCAAAAGGACTCGAACTGATGGCCCGCTCCTCACCGATGTGAGCCTGTGCAGCCTGGGGTTCCCTGGGTTGCACTTTTGGATTCTTCCAAAGACGGGTGCACCACTTGCTTGTCCTCTCTCACAAGAGACCTCTGCCAATCCCATGACCTCTCAGAAAGGACATTCCGAAGAAATATTGATCTTCCCTGTGATGCCATTACAACTATTCTCCCTCTTATACAGTGCAGTCAGTTTCTCTGATTGTTCATATACTTGTCCTGATACAGTGACCATTTCTGAAGTCACCTTTTCAGATCCAGACTGTCTAGGCAAAGGCCCTTTCCATAATTCTTCAGTTTTCTTCTCCATTTACTCTTTGTTCATTCAGATACCTCTCACCTATGCTGCTGCTTTCACCTTCAGAGACTGAACAGCTTGACTATCTTTCAACAGTCTAATTGTCTCCTTATCCAGATCTTTAATTATGTTTATATCTATCTTTTTTTATCTAACTACCTAAAATATTTCTCCTAAGATTATCCCTTGTAGAAAAGCAACCTCATTAGTGGTAGCTTGTACTTAGCGTGTGATTACAGAATACGATTTATTATTTATGAAAACCGATTGTGCTTTACTTTTCTGAAGAATGGGAAAAACTCTCCTGTGCCTGAGTGCAGCCATGTCTCTAAGGAGCTCAGGTGGGAGATGGTGCAATGGAGCTGTAACCTCCAGCTGCAGAGATCAGTGGAGAAGTCTGGTGCAAGGAGCAGTGATGTAAGTCCCAGGTGGCCAATGTCAGAAATGGTGAGGTTGGGGAGGTGAGGAGCAAGGCTGTCCATGCAGCAATGGACGTCAAGGGACTACTTTTCCTTTCTGCCCAGACTTCCTGAGGAAACACTCTGCATCAATATCAATCAGAGAATGCTTCTATCACCTCTTCTTTAAAGTGAAAAGTAATAAAATATATCCTTCAACATAAAAGATGCATCTTTGAAATCTTCCTACTTAATTACGCTATGAAACCTCTCTAATTAGCTGTACAAGTCTTGAAGACTTGAAGAAAATTACAAAAGGAGAAATACCTTGTTAAGGCTTTCTGTCTTTTAATGAGCCCCATGGTGTATTTGCTGCTGAGTCCATAGACCTCAGATCCTGAGAGAAGGTTGAACAGAGTGCTCAAGAAATCAGAAGCCAAACTCAAAGTACCTGGAAGCGTTAATGAGCCCCACTGAGGGCCATTCCTGACAAAGCCTCCCCAGGGACTCGTTAGAGCAGATAGCTGGAGGCTGTGATTGCAGGTGGGCAAAGGCAGAGTGCAGGTGGCTGTAAAGCTGAAGAAACCCTTGGTTTGTTTGATGCAGCAGAAAGGCCAAGCCCTCAGCCCCAGGCCCTGGCAAGGCAGATCCTGTCCCTCACTTGTGGCCCAGGGCTCTTCCTGGGACAGAGGGATGTGAGGGGGAGCAATGACAGGTGTAGGAAAATTCTGTGACACCTCCTGGCCTCCCAAAGAAGGGGCGAGGATGAAACAGAGTCCTGAGGCTCAAAAGAACCACAGACGCATAGAATCAATTATGTTGGAAAGGATCTTTAACATCATTGAGTCCAACTGTAAACCTAACACTGCCAGGTCCACCACTAAACCACACCCCTGCATGCCACATCTTGTGGTGCTGTGCTCTCCCCCTTCCCTGCCCCTCTGGCTCCTGCTCAAGCCATAACCATCAGTGGGAGTTGTGATGAGTTGCACCTGGACTTTGGGGGATGGCTGGTAACAGTCAAAACACTGTCTGGAGTGGGGGCCTAGATATTTTGCTCCCATGCAAATATGACGATAGGTCAATTCTCTTACTCTATAAACAGTGGACAGAGCAAGAGCCCTTGGAGCTCTCCTGCACGGCAGCGGGCTGCATGACAGGACCTCCCCTTGAGCGGGGACGCTCACTTAAGGTTCGTCTCCTCGAGGCTGAGAGATTCCTTGCCGCAATGGATTCTCAGTAAGTGACTAATAGAGTGCTAAACTTTGAAATCTTAGCTAAGTGATGTAAAGGATTGATTGCGCATATATAATCCTTTAGACATAAACCGTTGACCAAGTCTGGGACTAGGATTGGATCCAGCCGCAGCCAGACTCCTCTCCGAGAAGGAGTTTCGAAAGCAAGTTGAGCCTCATGACTCAACGGGAGGGTCTCCCTGAGAGCTTGTCTGACCCCGGCCTCTATGCAGTAAATAATCAGGTGTACCTTGTCATCGAATCTCGTAAAACACTGTCGCATTCACTGCTAACTTTGTTAAATCACTGTTTTCTATTAATAAATATTTCACTATTCATGACCAGGCACCTTGGCTCTGTCGGATGCCTTACCAGTGAGCCCAGAAACCTCAAGCCAGGGAAGAGAAATGCTGAGACATTTCACTGCTGAGAAAGTAAAAGCTGGCAGAAGCCTTGGGACCATTAGTGTGGACGTCCCACCACCTACAGAAGAGTCCAGAAAGTTTCCAGGAAGAAGAGACCTCCGAGGCACCTAACACAGCCACAAGCCTCATCCTGCCCTAAAAAGGTATGCAGAAGGAAATGACTTCACACACACAGACCCCAGTTGTGAGCCTGCTGATGGACAATCATGTGCCCAGGCCACAGTGATCCCACAAGCAACCTCTAGCTGCTGGCATGTTCCATACGTGCTGGCGTGTTCCATACTGTGTGTTGCATTCATACCCATGCTGCTGGCATGTCCCATACTTGGGACCTCACAAGAACCAAGGCCGGTCATCAACCCTCTGCTGGCCTAAGGGGTGCTCTGGAACACAGGGCTTCAAACACCTCTGACCTTGCTCATGGTCTCTCAGGTCCTCAGGCAGCAGCACCCTCACAACTGGCATTCAGGCCATACGCCTGCTGCGGGGCTATCAAGGACTCAGGCAGAAGTGACCTCCCAAGCACCGAGCTCATCCATGAGGCTGGTGCTGGCCTATCGGGCACTCAGACAGCAGTGACCTCCAAAGCAGTATCAGAGAGATCTGCCTGTTTCTGGTCTATCAGAGATTCTGGCAGCACTGACCTCATAACCAACATCCACACCATGTGCCTGCTGCTGGCCTGTCAGGTACTCATGGAGAAAGAACCTCATAGGCACCGAACCCAGCCTTGAGCCTGGGGTTGGCCTGCCACCTGCAGAGACAGGGGTGACCCCAAAATGAGCATCCAAAGCAGATGCCTGCTGTTATAGCAGCAGTGACCTCACAATCAACATGCCAGACCTTGGCCTGCTGCTGGACTGGGGTTCTCAGGCAGAAGGGACCTCACAAGCATCTACTCTAATCATAGAGCCTTTTGCTGGACTGCCATGTCCTCACAGAATCATGTAGATTGAAAGGGATCTTTGGAGATCATCTAGATCAATCCCCCTGCCCTAAAGGGAGTCAGCCAGAGCAGGTCACGTAAGAAGATGTCCAGGCTGGTTTTAAGTATCTCCACGAATGGACACTCCACAGCCTCTCAGGGCAGCCTGTGCCAGGGTCATGCGCCCTTGATGCCGAAACATGTTTTCTTGAGTTCACTTGGAATTTCTTGGTTTTGAGGATTGGGGCCTAGCACATAAGCCCTGTGTGAGGACGGTGAGGGACACGGGCTTCTTCAACCTGGTGAACCTCCTCCAGTGAGGGTCACCGTCCAAAAGGGATAACCTCACTCGAAGTATGGGAGAGAGATGGGTGGGACAGGATAGATATAAACACATGGAAGGATTTTGCTGAAGAGATTCTTAGCCTGCTGAAAGACCAGGGCATTCTTCCAACTGCCTGAAGCTCAAAGCAGCACCTGGGTAGTTTAGAGGGATGTGACTGAGCGAGGAGTAAGTGACGGGGAAACTGGAGAGCAATGGGGAGGCTGGCCCTGCTGCCCCAGTAATGGTTCGATGGGCCCACCATGCTGGAACCGCATGGGACAGGTGTGCTCGAGGGTGGGGAGACATCCCCCCGGCAAAGTGCCCTGGCAGCCCTCAGGGCTCTGTCCCCCTCAGCCCGCCTGTTCTGGTGGCCTCCCCCAGTGCCTGGGCCACAGATGGTCTGTGTCCCCTCAGTGCCAGCCCCTCTCCCCAGGCCAGCACAGGAGTCCTGGTCCAGGCACAGAGCAGCCTGTCCAGAGTGGGGGCCTGCAGGAAGAGGTTTCTCCTTCTCAAGGATTCCTCCCTGCAAGCACAGAAATGCTCCCTTGCCCTTCTCCAGGGACACCCCTTCTCCCCAGAGAGCCTTTCCCCAGGTGAGCGTGTCCAGGCTGGCCTGGCTGGACATTCCTGGTTCCCACCCCGTGCTCCCTGCAGGGCCCTGAGCTGCTGTTTCTGCTCTGCAGAGGGAGGGGGCTGTGGTGCCCTGAGGCCATGGGGTGACCCTGCACTGGCCATGCTGGTCGGGGTGAGGAGCAGAACTTGCCAGAAAGGGATCACTGCTGCTAAGCCCCCTTCCATCTTCCCTCATTGCTCAGTAGCCAAGGACAGGGCTTGGCAGGACCAAGGGGTGTCTTCAGTTTCACAAAGGGCAGGGAAGGGCTGCACTAGATC
The DNA here is from genome assembly GCF_028500815.1 of Rissa tridactyla. NCBI lineage: Eukaryota > Metazoa > Chordata > Aves > Charadriiformes > Laridae > Rissa > Rissa tridactyla. Next base: position 1,547,643 of record NC_071490.1, on the reverse strand, counting down.
AATCCCGCAGGGTTTCCAGGACAGTGGACTGAACCATTGTTTAGTCTTATGTCCCTTTGGCCTGCTGCCTCCTGGCATTGCAGGGGCCTCGTTAGCCCATGGGCTCTTCAGGTTCACCTTTCCTTCAAGGACACTCCACCTTGGATGGTCAGTCATTTTATGAGGTGCCACTCGTTGCTCACCCAGACTCACATGCTTTTCTGGGAGATCCCCTGAGCTCTGCTGGCAACTCCAAGTTCCTCTCTAGGATAGCATTGGCCATCAGCCGCACCACAAGTGGGACAGTACCAGGAAGGACAATCAAAAGCCATTTGCACTCTTCTTGGACATGTGCCACCAATATCTTTATCAAAGATCTGAATGAGGGGATTGAGTGCACCCTCAGTAAGTTTGCAGATGACACCAAGCTAGGTGGGAGTGTTGATCTGCTGGAGGGTAGGAAGGCTCTACAGAGGGACCTGGACAGGCTGGATCCATGGGCCAAGGCCAACTGTATGAGGTTTAATAAGGCCAAGTGCCAGGTCCTGCATTTCGGTCACAACAATCCCAAGCAACACTACAGGCTTGGGGCAGAGTGGCTGGAAAGCTGCTCGGCAGAAAAGGACCTGGGGGTGCTGGTGGATGGCCAGCTTAACACGAGCCAGCAGCGTGCCCAGGTGGCCAAGAAGGCCATCAGCATTCTGGCTTGTATCAGGAACAGCGTGGCCAGCAGGAGCAGGGAAGTGATCGTGCCTCTGTACTCTGGTGAGGCCTCACCTCGAGTGCTGTGTTCAGTTCTGGGCCCCTCTGTACAAGAGGGACATTGAGGTGCTGGAGCGTGGCCAGAGGAGAGCTACCAGGCTGGTGAGGGGTCTGGAGACCAGGGCATATGAGGAGAGGCTGAGGGAGCTGGGCATGTTTAGCTTGGAGAAGAGGAGGCTGAGGGGAGACCTCATTGCCCTCTACAACTACCTGAAAGGAGGGTGGAGAGAGGGGGGTGTTGGCCTCTTCTCCCAGGTGAATAACGACAGAACCAGAGGAAATGGTCTGAAGCTGCGGCAGGGGAGGTTTAGATTAGATATCAGGAAGAATGACTTTACTGAAAGAGTGGTCAGGCACTGGAACAGCCTGCCCAGGGAGGTGGTTGAGTCCCCATCCCTCGAGGTATTTAAGAAATGTCTACATTTGGCACTTCAGGGCATGCTCTGAAGGGCAGAGATTGTAGGTTGTTTGTTTGCGGGTTGGTTTTTTTTTTGGTGTGTGTATGGTTGGACTGGATGATCTCAAAGGTCCTTTCCAACCATGAAGATTCTATGATTACATGATTCTATGATTCTAGGCCCAGCCCTTGGTCCCTAACAGATTCCCCTGCAACTCTGACCCTGTCCCCCTGAGTCTGTGGAGAGCCCCAGAACACCAAGAGAGCTTTTCATGGAACAGTTCCTTGGGTGCGTTCCTGATACCAGCTTTGGAAGAGCCATCCAACCTCTACCGCTGCCTTGAGGAGTCCCGTTAGTGACAGTGGTGCCAGTAGGAAGGCCCCCTCTGACACAGTGGTTCACATGGCCTGTTCCTGCCTGCAGCCACAGGGATGCCGCTGTAGAGACATCAGGACGGTCACAAGGTACACGAGACCTTAGGGGGAACACAAAGGCAAGGGCACAGCAGGACAGTGGGGGTGTGAGGAGAAACCAGCACTGGAAAGGCCACGTCCTGCTGCTGTCCTTGGCCATGGCTCCAGGGAAGCAGCAGCCCTGACTCGCAGACAGCAGAGGCAGAGTGCCCAGCGAGGCAGCCGGGGCAGCCCCAAGGGCCCCCAGGGCAGATCCTCCATGGAGCAGATGGGCATTTTCCTCCTGAACCCCTCCTGCATGCTGGGGCTGCTCGGCCAGCTCCGGAGGAGAAGTGAAGAGATGGAAGCAGAAACTAATAATTTTCTGCTGGCTTCTTTATTGAGTTTATCTAACCAGGGAGCGCAGATCCATACATACCTTAGGTATTTGGGTCAAGAGAAAAACATGTAGGAGACCAAGAAGAAAATCACAGGTATAAAGCAAACAAACAAACAAAACAACAACAACAAAACATTGAAAAAACACAACGAAATAAGAAAGACAAATATGAAGACTAGTTAGTCCTGCTTTTTCCTGATGTACAGTTGGAGCCGTAGTGGTATAATGGCCACCTTATTAATCTGAAGTAGACACCATTAAAATAGTTTCAAAACTCCATCCTTGACTTCCATGTTCCTCATGCTGTAGATGAGGGGGTTCACTGCTGGAGGCACCACTGAGTACAGCACTGTGATCACCAGATCCAGGGATGGGAAAGAGATGGAGGGGGGCTTCAGGTAAGCAAAAATGCCTGTGCTGACAAACAGGGAGACCACGGCCAGGTGAGGGAGGCACGTGGAAAAGGCTTTGTGCCGTCCCTGCTCAGAGGGGATCCTCAGCACGACCCTGAAGATCTGCACATAGGACAGCACGATGAACACAAAACACACAAAAGCTGAAAAGCAACTTAATATGAGAAGCCCAGCTTCCCTGAGGTAGGCATCTGAGCAGGAGAGCTTGAGGATCTGGGGGATTTCACAGAAGAACTGGTCCACAGCATTGCCCTGGCAGAGGGGTAGGGAAAATGTACTGGCCGTGTGCAGGAGAGCATTGAGAAACCCAGTGCCCCAGGCAGCTGCTGCCATGTGGACACAAGCTCTGCTGCCCAGGAGGGTCCCGTAGTGCAGGGGTTTGCAGATGGCAACGTAGCGGTCATAGGACATGACAGTGAGAAGATAAACCTCTGTTGCAGCACAGAAAACAAAGAAAAAGACCTGTGCAACACATCCCAAGTAGGAAATATCACTGATGTCCCAGAGAGAATTGGCCATGGCTTTGGGGACAGTGGTGGAGATGGAGCCCAGGTCAAGGAGGGTGAGGTTGAGGAGGAAGAAGTACATGGGGGTGTGGAGGTGGTGGTCACAGGCGATGGTGGTGATGATGAGGCCGTTGGCCAGGAGGGCAGCCAGGTAGGTGCCCAGGAAGAGCCCAAAGTGCAAGAGCTGCAGCTCCCGTGTGTCTGCCAATGGCAGGAGGAGGAACTGGGTGATGGAGCTGCCATTGGACATTTGTTCACTCTGGGCATGAGGGACTGTTGAAAGAGGAGAAGACCTTGGCAAGTTAAGGCAGACTTCTTTGGGCCCATCCTATTCCATTTCCCAAAGTTTTCCCCCAAATGACTTCTCTTTCCTCAGAATAATTTCATTCATATCTTTTTGTGAGATCAGCTTTGTGCTGCTGAGGGCAGTATCGTTGCAGGGGCAGAGATTCAGTTGTTGATTTCCAATCCTCCCTGGATTATTCACTTCTAAGAGAAACAGATTTGGAATTTCAGTGCCCCCTCCTCAACTGAGAGATGAATTTCTCTGTCCCATCGCCCACCCAGACAACCCGGAGTAGAAGATTGGAAGAACAGGATCCTTCCCTTGCAGGTAGCCCCTGCCGTGCTGTGCTTCTTGAAAAATCTCCAGGGAACGTCCTGCAGTGATCTGCAGCTGTGAGCAGCCCTCACCCACGCAGCACCCTCTCAACAGCAGGACCCTCCCCTGCCAGCGGTTGCTCTTTCTCCAAAGCTTCTCCCCACATGCCCATGGGGGTCTCCCTGGGCAGGCTGAGAGCTGACCCTGGCAGCCGGCAGAGTCCCTGCCCCGGCACACAGACCCACGGGGTGCAGGGACCCTGCTCAAGGACAGCCCTGGGCACCCCTGCCTGCACACCCTGGCTTCACGGCTATTCACATTTCATAACAAGACCCCTCCTCCCCCTCCGCCTCCTTACAGATCCCATAAGCTGCGGCTGTGCCAGCTTTAGGAGATGCCTCCAGGAACTCCACCTGCATTGCCCTGCACCCAGAGGCTTACTGTGCCAAGGGCTGCAAGGATTTCTCCTCCAGTGAGCTCTCAGTCATCCTCCCAATCCTGACACCTTTAAGCAATCTCTCTGCCTCACTCATCTCCCTGAGACACCCAGGCAGTGCCCTCAGACCTGCTGCGCTTGGCAGAGGAGCTGCTCGGGGGCAGAGCTGTCTCGCTGAGGCGCTGCCCGCTTGCTGTGAGCTCCCTCCATCCCAGGAGCCCAGCCCAGCTCAGACGCAGAGGACCAGCCCAAGGAGTTTTAATGACCCCTCTGGTGGGACTGATGCTGAGTCCACGAGCCTCAGACACTGAGAGGAAGCTGAAAAAACCTCTCAAGAAGTCAAAGTCAGGTTCAAACTCCAAAGTTTCTTGGAGTGTTAATGGGTCCCACTGAGGGACACCACTGAGATGTTGTCCCCAGGGTCCGGTTAGAGCAGAAACTGGAGGCAGTGACGACAGGTCGAGAAAAGCAAGGTGAAGGTGGCTCTGATGCTGAGTAACCCTGGATGTGTTTCATTAGTGCAAAGGGCCAAGGCCTGACCCCATCGCCCAAAGGGCCAAGGCCTGACCCCCAGCCCCCAGGAAGGGAGATCCTGTCCCTCACTCCTTCCTCAGGGCTCTTCCTGGCACAGTGCGGTGTGGAGATGTGCAATGCCAAGGCCAGCACTATGGTACGACACCTCCCAGGCTCTGAAGTATGGACGAGGAGGCAATGAGACCCCAGTGCTGGAAGGATAAGTTGACTCCTCGTAGGCATCAGTGGCAGAGACAACAGCCATAGCCCAAGACATGAAAAGGTTGACTCTGTTAGGGGCCTTTCAGCTTTGCTGCATCCCTGTGTCATCTCCACCACAGGCTGTCCTATGGTGTGCCATCACCTCTGCCTCTTTCCCTGCAGGCTGCAGTCATCTACCCGGCTGCCCCACCTTGCTGCCACCTTCCTTTGCTGAGATCTCACCATCCTCCCTGGCTCTTCCCTGAAACACAAAGCCTTGGGCTGATCCAGACTCTTTCTGGGTGGCGTGTTGCACCACAGCACTGCCCTTGGAATGACATTTCTTTCTCCTGGTGTCCAGTCTGCACCTCCCCAGCTGCATGTTGGGGCATTATTTCTTTCTCATGCTGTTTTCCACTACAAAGGAAAGCTCCACCGGCTCCACCAGCAGCCCTCAAGCACACTCAGGCTACTCCTGTACTGTCCTCAGTCTCTGCACCACTGAGCCCAGGGCCCTCAGCCTCTCGAGTCCTGCCGGCCACGTTATTCCTGATACAGGCCAGGATGCTATTGTCCTTCTCAGCCATGCTGGGCATGCTGCTGGCTCACATCCAGCCAGCTGTCAACTGACACCCCCCAGGTCCTTTTTTGCCAGGCAGCTCTCCAGACACTCTTCCCCCAGCCTGTATCGCTGCATGGGGTTGTTGTGACCCAGGTGTGGGACCTGGCACTTGGCCTTGAGGAACCTCATACCATTAGCCGCGGCCCATCGGTACAGCCTGCCCAGATCTGCCTCTGGAGCCATCCTACCCTCAAGCAGGTCGACAGTCCCACCCAACTTGGTGTCGTCTGCACACTTACTGAGGGTGCACTCAATCCCCTCGTCCAAATCATTGATAAAGACATTAAAGAGAACTGGCCCGATACCGAGCCCTGGGGAACACCACTTGTGACCAGCTGCCAACTGGATTGAATTCCATTCACCACCACTCGTTGGGCCTGGGCCTGGCCATCGCCCTGGTTTTTACCCAGCAAAGCGTACACCTGTCCAAGCCATGGGCAGCCAGTTTCTCCAGGAGAATGCTGTGGGAAACAGTGTCAAAGGCTTTACTAGCCTCCAGGGAAACAACATCCACAGCCTTTCCTTCATCCACCAAGCGGGTCACCCTGACATAGAAGGAGATCAGGTTTGTCAGGCAGGACCTGCCTTTCATGAACCCATGCTGACTGGGCCTGATCACCTGGTTGTCCTTCATGTGCCACATAATGGCACTCAGCATGATCTGTTCCATGACCTTCCCAGGCAGTGAGGTCAGACTGACAGGCCTGTACTTCCCCAAATCTTCCTTCCGTCCTTTCTTGTGGATGGGCATCACATTTTCTAACCTCCAGTCAACTGGGACCTCCCCGGTTCACCAGGACTGCTGGTAAATGATGGAAAGTGGCTCGGTGAGTACTTCTGCCAGCTCCTTCAGTACCCTCGCGTGGAGGCCACCTAGCCCCATAGACTTGTGTATGTCTAGCTGTTGGAGCAGGTCCCTCACCATCTCCCTTTGGATTATGGCAGCTTCATTCTGCTCCCTGCCCCTGTCTACAAGCTCAGGGGTCTGGGTACTCAGGGAACAACCCACTCTACTACTAAAGAAGGAGTCAAAGGCGGCACTAAGTACCTCAGCCTTTTCCTCATCCTTTGTCACTATGTTACTGCCTTCATCGGATAAAGGATGGAGATTCTCCCGAGTCCTCCTTTTGTTACTAGTGTGTTTATAGGAACTTTTCTTATTGTTCTTAACATCCAAATTCAGCTTAAGTTCTCGTTGGGCTTTGGCCCTGCTAATTTTCTCCCTACATAGCCTTACAACATCCTTGTAGCCTTCCTGAGTGGCCTTCTTCCAAAGACCATAAACTCTCCTTTTTTCCCTGTGTTGTAACCGTATCTCTCTGTTCAGCCAGGCTGTCTTTTTTCCCTGATGTCTCATTTTACAGCACATGGGGACAGCCTGCTCCTGCACTTTTAAGACTTTCGTCTTGAAAAATGTCCAGCCTTCCTGGACTCCTTTGCCCTTCAGGACTGCCTGCCAAGTGGCTCTGTCAAGCAGCCTCCTGGAAAGACCAAAGTCTGCCCTCTGGAAGTCCATGGTGGCAGTTCTGCTGACCACCCTCCTTGCTCCTCTGAGAATTGAAAATAATTTCATGGTCACTATGCCCAAGATGGCCTCCAGCTGTCACATCCCCCGCAAGTCTTTCTCCAGTTACAAACAACAGGTCCAGCAGGGCTCTTTCCCTTGTCAGCTCCCTCACCAGCTGTGTCAGGAAGCTCTCCGCAACACACTCCAGGAACTTCCTAGGCTGTTCCCTCTCAGCCGTATTGTGCTCCCAGCTGATATCGGGTAGGTTGAAGTCTCCCACCAGGGCAAGGGCCAGCGATCATGAGATTTCTCCCAGCTGCTTGTACAGTATTTCATCCACCTCTGCATCCTGGTTGGGCAGTGTATAACAGACTCCCACCATGATATCTGTCTTATTGGCCCTCCCCCTGATTCTCACCCATAAACACTCAACCCTATTGTCACCATCATTAAGCTCCTGACATTCCTAACACTCCCTCACATACAAAGCCACCCCACCTCCTCTCCTTCCTTGCCTGTCCCTTCTGAAGAGTCTGTAGCCATCTAATGCAGCACTCTGGTTGTGCGACTCATCCCACCACGTTTCTGTGGTGGCGACTACATCATAGTTTTCCTGCTGCACAATGGCTTCCAGCTCCTCCTGTTTGTTGCCCATGCTGCGTGCATTAGTGTAGACGTGTTATGTTTTCAGAAAACCCATAACAATTTCTTGTCATTTGGACAACTATTCTATCACCCAGTGACCCCTCCCCACACAGAAAGGGGAATCAGGGAAAGCAAGGAAACATGAGGGTTGAAATATAAATAGATTTAATAGGATAAGACTAAATAATTAACAATAATGTTAAAGCACCAGTATTAATCCCAATACTAATATAAGATGTACAAGAATTATACTCAGCCAATTCTATCAGTAGGAAGCTGTGCACTCCCAGCAGGGGAGAGTAAATGTCGGACACTGCAAAAGCAACGGCTTCAGGAGGGAGGGAAGGGCTCAGGGGTCCGGCACCAGGGCAAGGACTTTCTCTAGACCACAGCCATCAAGGGAGAGAGAAACGACACAGCAAACTTTCTCATTTGTATCGAATGTGACGTTCATGGTATGAAATAATCCTGTTGGCCAGCCTGGGTCAAATGCCCAGGCCTCGCTCCTCCTCGTACCTGCACCTGCCAAGGCTTGAAAACACCGAGGCCTTGAATCCCACGTAGCCTAGCTGGCTATAAAGCAAATATTTTCACGAATTCAGACACTAGAATCTTCTAAGAGTGACGTTTTCCCAGACATTAGAAGATAAATTAGTCCTGTGTTGCTCAACCCAGGACAAGAAGCACTTCAGCTGGGCTACTGGTCCTGCCACCTTTTTGCTGGAAGAAGGCTTGACTTCTACCTGACCATTCCCAGGCGCAGCCATAGTTTCTAAGCCATCAAAGACCCTTGCCTCTCTGGTGCTGGATTCATCCCCTTTCCCCTTCAAATCTAGTTTAAAGCCCATTTGATGAGCCCTGCCAACTCCTGTGCAAGGATACTTTTCCCCTTTTGAGACAGGTGTACCCCATCTGTCTCGAGCAGGCCTGGTGTCGTGTAAACCATCCCGTGATCAAAAAAAACAAAGTCCTGCCACTGGCACCAGGCTCAGAGCCAAGTATTGATCTTCCAGCTCTTCCTGTTGCTTTCCTCATCCTTCCCTGTGACTGGGAGGACCGAGGAGAACGTGACTTGCAGTCCTGACCCTTTAACCAGTCATCCCAAGGCCCAGAAGTCTCTCTTGATCGCACTTGTGTTTCTTGTTAACAGATCATCTCTGCCTGTCTGAAAAATTAGTAGTAGGTAATAATCTGAGGGTCTTACCAGGGAGGGAAGTTTTCTTTTTATATCTTTAACCTGGGCCCCAGGGAGGCAGCAGACTTCCCTGAGAAGTGGGTCAGTTCTGCATATTGGGCCTTCCATTCCCTTCCTTGTAGGGAGTCACCTACAACAATGACCGGTCTTTTTTCCTTAACTGAAGATGTTTTGATGGGAGGTGTAGTCTGATTTAACTTTGGTGACACCTCTGTGGACACTGAATTATCTTCCTCGTCATGATTGAGTTCCCCTTGCAGAGCCTCATACTTATCTTTAAGGGTACCTGGGAAGGTGGGGGAGTTAGTGGGGAGACACGCCTGCTTCGCTGGGCAGAAACATGCTCCTACAGCCCCCTCTCCTCTAAGTTACCTTGTTCGGCTAGGCAGAGAGAGGACAGGGAATTGTCTGTCCACCATGTGGACTTGTGTACGTTCAGGTTCCTCAGGTGGCGGAATGCTCGGTGTTAATTTGCCTTTGACCCCGATCTGTGCGTTCTTGGCTCCAGACCTGGAATCCAGTTCCTGTCCGTCATTGAGTCCAGTCTGGGCCCTCCCCAGTGCCTGACAGTGACATCATCCTGGGAGCTTGATACAGTTTTCTATATATTGTATCTATTTCATTATTTCCTTTTTATTTTATTACAAGTATTTAATTAAAGTAGATTAGTTCCTTCTAAACTCATAAATCTCTTTCTTTCCTTCCTCTCCTCAGAGTGAGAGCTGGGGGAGAGCATCTGTCGTCGGTCATTGGCCAACTCGGCCTAAACCAGGGCAATACGGAAACACACTTCAGTGCTGCATATGCATTTGGGCTAAAAACCCCCACTGGGCTAGTTTTTCAGAGACAGTTTCAGAGTGGCAAAGCAGATTCAGCACATAAATGCTTATTTTTGCTGGGGTAGAGTTGATTTTCTTCACAGTAGCTGGTATGGGGCTGTGTTTTGGATTTGTGCTGGAAACAGCGTTGATAAGACAGGGATGTTTCCACTATTGCTGAGCAGGGCTTACACAGCACCATAGCCTTTTCTGCTCCTCACACCACCCCACCAGCAAGTAGGCTGGGAGTGCACGAGAAGTTGGGAGGGGACACAGCTGGGACAGTGGACCCCGATCAAAGGGATATCCCGTACCACGTAGCATCATGCTCAACCATATAAATCTGGGGGAAGAAGAAGGAAGGGAGGGATGTTTGGAGTTACGGCATTTTGTCTTCCCAAGTAATCATTACGTGGTATGGAGCCCTGCCTTCCTGGAGGTGGCCGAACACCTGCCTGCCAATGGGAAGTACTGAATTTATTCCTTGTTTTGCTTCGCTTAAGTGTGCGGCTTTTGCTTTACCAATTAAATTGCTTGATCTCAGCCCCGGAGTTTGCTCACTTTTACCCTTCTGATTCTCTCTCCCATCCCACTGGTGGGAAGTGAGTGAGTGACTGTGTAGTGCTTAGTTGCCGGCTGGTGTTAAACCACAACAAACAGAAACTCCACCATTCTCTGGGACCCCATTCCGGTGCTGGACTGTCCTCCTGGTGACCTTTTTATCTTTTATTTTTATGTCAGGTTAGTCAAGAATTACACAACTCAGAGCAAGACATCATAGCAGGGGGAGATGCTTTGAAGCCCTTCATATCTTTGAACACTTTTAAGGTGATTCCATGCAGGGATGCTGTAGAAGATAGCCCATGGGGTCTTGCAAGCGATTTCTCAAACGTGAGGCTGGTCGTCGCTTCACCACTTGTCTCACTTTCTGGGCATCAATGGCTACTGACCATGCTTTGACTATTTCCCTTTAACATTATTTGGTCAGACACAGCTTGAAGTAGCTGTTTGAATTAAACTACTCAGAGGCGCTGAAGATGCTTTAGAGTACAAAGATATCAAGGTGGGACACGACATAGGAGGAATGCCTCAGGACACCTTTCCCCTTCTTGAGGAGGATGAAAGCCAGGCCGGACACATGGTTTTGTTTCAGCAGGTATGAGATGCCTTTCTTCAGGCAACCATGTACCCCAGTGGGACTTCTTTGGGACTATTTGAGAGGATTTTACGTACTCTGTAGTACCACTTTGTCCGTAGGAGTCTCTTCAAGGCAATTCTCACTTCCTTATTCCTCAGGCTATAGATGACAGGGTTAAACACTGGGGTAAAAATTGTGTAAAACAGGGCAAGGTATTTGTCGGTGTCTACGGAATCCCTTGACCGTTGCTTTAAGTAGACGACTGTGGCCGAGCCATAGAAGAGTGTCACCACCGCGAGGTGTGAGGAACAGGTGGAAAAGGCTTTGTGTCTGCCCAGAACTGAAGGTATTTTCAGAATTGCCCTGATAATTTTAATGTAAGAAATAACTATTAAGGAGAAGGGAAAGATTGCAAATACCAGGATGATGGTGTACAGTGTCACTTGGTTCCAGAATGTGTCTGCACAGGCCAGCTCCAGCAGAGGGGGGACATCACAAAAAAAGCGATGAAGGTCATGGGATGCACAGAGGGCAAAGTGAACACCTGGTAGGTCTGTCCTACTTGCACTGGTACGACAGCCACCCACGACCCCACCACCGGTCTGATGCAGAGACCCCTCCTCATGATGAGGGGGTAGTGCAGGGGGTCACAGATGGCTATGTAGCGGTCATAGGCCATGACAGCCAGGAGAAGGCACTTGATGCTGCCCAGCAACACCAGGAAATACAGCTGGGCAGCATAGCCAAGGAAGGAGGTCCTGCCATCCTCCAGCAGGAAAACCACCAGCATTTTTGGCAGAGTGACTGATGTGTAGCAGATCTCCAGGAAGGACAAGTTCCTCGGGAAGAAATACATGGGGCTGTGGAGGCTTGAGTCCACCACTGTGATGAGTGCAATCACGCTGTTCTCTGTGAGGACCATGAGGTAGATGACCAGGAATGCTGTGAAGCACAAGCCCTGCAGGCTGGAGTGGTCAGAAAATCCCAGAAGAATGAATCCAGATCCACCGGTGTGATTCTCCAGGCCTTTTCTTTGGGGCATTTTTCCTGCACAGAGCAATTCAAACAACAGGCTCTCAGAGGATGCTGGTGGCCTGTCCACCATCACATACACTTCAAGCCTAGAGAAAGACTACAAACATCAGCATACACGCCATTGCAGGATTAGGAGAGCTCGACCAAGATAGGCATGAATGTTTGGAAATCTAACGTGGGTCGCTTGCGGAGGGGAGGTTTGTAAAGAGAGAGAACAGAGTCCTTGAGCCTGAATGACTGGGGGTTTTATTGTCATATGGGTAAAAGAAACTTGACTTTCTCCTTTAGAGGTGATTTTATTAAATAGAGTACCTATTGAAAGATGAGAGAAAAGGAAGAAAAGAGACAAATACTAGTGCCTTTAAGGACAGCCTTACTTACGTTCCTTGTCCAGATCTCATAAGAGGTGCATTTAATGTAAGAACATTAAGAAGGAATAGGGTTAAAAGGGGGGAAGGAAGAAAAAGGGGAAGACAAAGCAAGGCAAGGCTAGGCAAGGAGAGGCAAACAAACCAAAGCAAGGCAAGGTATGACTTGATTCTTAGACCTTAGTGAGAGAGATTAATCCCAGCTCTCCTCACATGGGAGAGCTCATCCCCTGACACTGCATCCACACACAAAGATCTGGGAGACTATCTTAGATCTGAATCATCAGTTTTTGCCTAGTGAAGGGTGAATCCCATCAGAAGTAACACAGGCTTCTCTCTGCCAAAGAATCCAGTGACACTGATGCATCCATGGCACATTTAAACAAGACAGAGAAGCAGCAGGTTATGCTTAAATTACCAGTTTTCAGGGTGCTAAAAGACATTTTTGTGCAAGCAAGAAAACTGCTTTATGCAGGTTTCAATCATACGGAGAAGAAAGTGACTAAAAGCGTGTGATATCCCCATGACACCCAATTTTCCCGCACAGGTCAGGCATCTATAACTTTTGAATAAGTCCCGAATCATTCAGCATTCCCAAACCTGCTGCTCTGTCGCTTGGATTTCTGACAGCTTACAAATGCAGGCGAGGGCCCATTCGCTCTGATCCCAACCCTGCAAGCCCTCACAGAAGCAGAGCAGTGCTCTTGCTGCCTGGGGAACTCAGCCTTCCCTTCACATTGCCCCCCTTCCCAGAGCAGAAGGGCTTCTTGCTGGGCACACCTGAAGGGTGTCAGCTACAATCAAGCAGCACCACAACAGCAGGTGGCTTCTTATGGAGAAGGGACTCAGCTGAGAGATGTTTAAGAATCTCAGTTTGAGGTGGGGTCAAGTGGTCATTGCATGAGGAATATGCCGTTTGCAGCCTGGATATCTAGGTAACTCAGCTCTTGTCAGGGTCAATGGAGAAACAAGGAACACAGTATATGAGAACTGAAAAACAGTTCATCTGACCCAAGGGTCTGACTTGGGTGACACACAGTGGTGCCTCCAGCCTCCAGATCATGAGGAAGCGAAAGGCGACTGCTCAGGCCTTGAGACAGCACTGACAAGGTGATACCAGCTTGTCTGTCCATCCCAGTTGTGCTCCCACTATGCTCAAGTTTGTTTCTTTTGTGACAAACTTACTATGGTAATCATTGCCTGATAGGATGATACAGATTTCATTACACACGTGCTGTTGGGTTAAGATAAGTGTTAGGTCAGGGTTAGTTAAGGTTCATGTTCAGGCTTAAATTAGAGCTAGAGTTCATGTGGTTTAGGGTTAGATTTCAAATAGGTTGGGGTTTGGTTAGGGTAAGGTTGGGGTGCGGGTTACAGTTAGAGTTGAGGGTTATGACCTGGGGTTGGGGTAGAGCTAGGGTCAGGCAGTGATTAGGGTTAGGATTAAGATAAGGTCAGGGTTATGTTCAGAGCAGGGTTAGGTTATGGTTCGGGCAGGGTGGGGTTAGGGTTAGACACCTGCTGGACAGTGTGCGTCTTGCTGTGCTCCCCTTCCAGTGCGTGCCACGGTCATTAAAATCCCCAATAAGACCTGGCAATTCTTTGGGTTTCTTGAATAAGCCTTTCTCCGCTTCCTTATACTGATTGCGGGTGCTTTGTCTCCCACCAGGGTGGCACACTAAGAGGCCTCTCCTCTGATCCTCACCCACAAAGGACTCACCCAACCTCTTGCACATCCCATAGAGGAGCTCCATAAGAAAAGACAGCAGGAAAAGATGAAGAGTTCACCAATCCCAGTTTCAGCATTGAGCCAGCCAAAACTCAGGGGAAGTCTTGTAGGAGCAACCTTCTGTAAATCCACCCCCATCATACTCGTCTCCCTCCCCTTTTATGTTTGCCGAATTAGCACGGCCCACCCCACTCGTTATGGGGCAGTTCCATCTCAGACGTCTCCCCCTCCCGGCTGATGTGTAGCATCATTTGGGTGGGGAGAGAACTATAGTCATACATGTTTAGCATGATCTCTATAATCTTCATTAGCATATGCAGGGGTGTGCGCTTTCATATGTATTTCATGGATAATGAAGCAAAGGTCACGTCTCAGACACAATGGCCTTGAGAACTGAGAACTAGCAAGCTCACCACACGAGTGGCAGAGCTATCTTGTCTTCACAAGACGGTTCTCCCACACTTTCCGGTGCCAGAACTGTGAGCCTTATCAGTTCTTTGAAGGCCAGGCCTGCATTATTTATTTCCTTGCGAGTGTTGGAGGCCTTCCATTGAAGGCTTGGAGGGCATTCTGCCCCTTAGCAGGGAATTTACAGTCCGTCTCTTACAACTAGCAGCCGGAGCTTTCCCAGCACTCCTCGCCATTTCTTCCACCAGTATCAAAACTCTGTGGTAGTACATAGGACTCCAGCTCCTCGGCTCTGTGCCCCAGGCTGAGGGTGTTGGTGCACTTTTGGTGCACTGCATCACTTCGGCTGGAGCAGTGGGGCCATGCTCAGCCTTGTCACTAAGTACCAAGTCCCCAAGCCCCAGTATGTGCAATGCTTTGCTTGAGACCAGAGACATGCTGGAGTGGACGAAGGGCAGCAATGTGAAAGCACCAAAAGTGAAAATCCTGTTCACCCAGAGGCCAGAAAAGCAGGTCTGGGCTCCGTAGCCCTGCCAGGAAAAGGCTTTGATGCTCCCAAAGGGCTGTGCTGGAGGGGAAGTTGATCTCCAGGAGGACAAGGTGCTGCTGAAAATGTCCTTGGGTGTGGAGATGCTGTGATCGAGGAGCACTGTGACAATCAGTTGCCTCTTCCTTGGTTATATCACCGAGGGGCTCAGCAAAGGATTGTTGGAAGAAGACCCAGCAGAGTCCGGGTGCAGCCAAATGAGTTGAGCCCTCAGTGTGATGGGCTTCTTGTTCATGACCTGCTCTGCATCAACTGGGTGGAGATGGGTCAGACTGGGCCTCACTGCAGTGGTGGGTTTCGGTTGCTGATGGACAGAAACCAAACCTGCCTGGGCTGCCACATAGGCTTGCCCAAAGGAACCAAATCTGTCTGCAATGCTCTCTGGGGTCTCTGTCATGCACCTGCTCTGATCAGGAATGGCTTTCCTGTAGGTGCTCTGCTGTCCCTGCCAGCAACCTGCAGTTGTTCTGGGGGGCGCTGGCATCTCAGGTGGCACAACAAGCCGTATGTGGCCACTGAGGAGCTGTCCTGAATTAGGTTGAGCAACGGGGGAAGGTCCATGAGACACCTGCCACTACAGTCAGCAGAGATCTAGGAAATACAGCTGGTGGAGAAGAGAAAGAGAGGGACTTAGCTGCATTTGGTCAGATGACTACCTCTGTAGGTGCTGTGGATGTAAGGAATATTGAAGGTTTTATCTGTCCAAAATGTAACATCTACTTTCATTTCCATCTACCAAAGAAATTCCTCACCAGGCTCCATGATGTTGCCCCCAGATGCTGCCTTGTGTCTCAGCATTGCTGCATTAGAGCTTGCAGTCACCTGCACATATCCTGGGCAAACTCTGGTGTCACCTCAAATGTCACCAGGTGTTCCCACCTGAACAACTCCCTCACTCTCCATCAATTAGCAAGGGAGTGGACACAAACAGCTCACTTGCAGGTGCTCATCTTGTGCACACCTGAACTGAGGCAAGAAGAATCCCACCTCCTGTGGGTTTGTAGCAGGCATGGGAGGGAGCTGAGTCCCCTTCTGGCCCCAGGGCTACAGAGCCGGGATGAGATGCCTTGATTGACTCAGCTGAATTCCTTCCCTCAGCAGGAGGGATAAATGCGATTACTCCCTATCCCTGTCTGGGTGTCCTGACAAATGATGGGATGAGAAAATATGATTCTTGAGACTCACTGTTTTGCCAATACATGAAATGACAGCGCAGGAAGGAAGAGCCTCTCCCCAGCTTACTGATTGCTTCATCCTGTTTCCCAGCAGGTTCCCTGGAGCCCCATAGACACCTGGAGGGAGCCCCGAGGGGGCAGAGAAGGGCTGCCTTGGGCTGGTCCTCTGTGCCTGAGCTGGGCTGGGCTCCTGGCATGGAGGGAGCTCGTGGCAAGCGGGCAGCACTGCAGAGAGACAGCTCTGCCCAGGAGCAGGGCTGCGGGCGCTGCCTGCGGGCACCAAAGGGGAGTGAGGCAGAGCAAGGTTAAAGGCAGTCAGCAGCGGGAGGGTGCTGAGAGTTCGCTGGCAGTGGATTCTTCCCAGCCCTTGACACGGTAAGTCTCAAGCTGCAGGGAAGTAAAGATGCAGTTTCTGGAGGGACCTCCTAGAGCTGGTTCCTCCCTCGTAGGATCTGTCAGAGTAACTCTCACAGTTTCCATAGCATAGAGGAGGAGGACGTGCTCCTGAGCAGGGATTCTCTGCTGCACTGTCAGAGGGAGAGGGCATGACGGCTGCCTTTCTTCCAGGGACGTCTGCAGGGTGTAAAGCCGGCTGTGCAGCCAGGGGTGCCCAGGGCTGTCCTTCCGAGCTGGGTCCCTGCACCCAGGGACTGTGTGCTGGGGCAGGGACATATCTCCTGCCAGGGTCAGCTCTCGTCCAGCGCAGGGACCTCTCCATGAAGATTCTGAAGGGAAAAGCTGCGGGTGGAAGGAGCAACTGCTGTCAGGGAAGGGTCCTACTGCATTCAAGAGGGTGCTGCATGGGTCAGGGCTGCCGACCGCTCCAGATCACCCCCAGAACACTGGCAGAGGCAGCATTTATAGAGGAAGCCCAGGGCAGGTCTACCTTAAAGATGAAGACCTTTCCATTGTCTGTGCTACAGCTTTCTCTGAAGGGAAAAGGGAAAGCAGCTGTCTAGTTTTAATAAATCACTAAACTCTTACACTAAAGGATCAGCAGATCTGCCAGAAACCGCACAAAGTGCCTTCGCCCACCCCTCTCCCTACACACAGCACCAGCAGCACCTTTGCTTCCAGCATCGGGCTTTCTCTCCTCTCCTCCTGAGGAGCCACAAAGAGGGAGGTGCCCCTGGGCAGTGCCCAGCTGCCAGGAGGGGTCTGCAGGGCAGAGCTGAGCCCCCAGCGCGTGGGATGCGCTCTGGGAGCAGGGACAGGGAGGAGACGTGGGCACAGAGCAGCAGCTCCTGGCAGGGGCAGCTCCAGGCAGCAGAGAGCCACTCCACCCGGCTGCATCCCTCTCTGCTCCGCTGCACAGGGAAAGAGAAAGCAGATGGGAGAAACCGACTTTGAAACTGGACCCTTCCCCAAACAGTAACAATAGTCCATTTTCTTCTTCAAGGACATTGTCAGGGGGACCATTGTCCAATGGAGAGAGGTGTAAGCACAGGAGACCTGGGTGGTGCCCAGCAGGTCACTGGTGTGCAGAGCAGCTCTCCTGACTCTGCACTAGGGCACAGAGAGCACTTTTGTCCCTCAGGGCTCAGCAGTGTTCAGGCGAAAGGCAATGGGAAAGAGAAGGATTTCTGCCCCTGCAAGGAAAGTGCCCTCAGTAGCACAAAGCTGATCTCACAAAAAGGAGCCGAATTAAATTATACCAAAGGAAGAGAAGTCCCTTTGGGGAGATCTTTTCGGAAACAGAATGAGGTGGGGTCAAAGAAGTCTGCCTTAACTTGCCAAGGTCTTTCCCTCTTTCAACAGTCCCCCATGCCCAGAGTGAACAAATGTCCAACAGCAGCTCCATCACCCAGTTCCTCCTCCTGGCATTGGCAGACACACGGGAGCTGCAGCTCTTGCACTTCGGGCTCTTCCTGGGCATCTACCTGGCTGCCCTCCTGGCCAACGGCCTCATCATCGGCGCTATAGCCTGTGACCACCACCTCCACACCCCCATGTACTTCTTCCTCCTCAACCTCGCCCTCCTTGACCTGGGCTCCATCTCCACCACTGTCCCCAAAGCCATGGCCAATTCCTTCTGGGACACCAGGGCCATCTCCTATGCAGGATGTGCCGCACAGGTCTTTTTCTTTGTTTTCTGTGCTGCAACAGAGGTTTATCTTCTCACTGTCATGTCCTATGACCGCTACGTTGCCATCTGCAAACCTCTGCACTACGGGACCCTCCTGGGCAGCAGAGCTTGTGTCCACATGGCAGCAGCTGCCTGGGGCAGTGGGTTTCTCTATGCTCTGCTGCACACGGCCAATACATTTTCCCTACCCCTCTGCCAGGGCAATGCTGTGGGCCAGTTCTTCTGTGAAATCCCCCAGATCCTCAAGCTCTCCTGCTCAGATGCCTACCTCAGGGAACTTGGGCTTCTTATATTAAGTGCTTTGTTAGTTTTTGGATGTTTTGTTTTTATTGTCCTGTCCTACGTGCAGATCTTCAGGGCCGTGCTGAGGATTCCCTCTGAGCAGGGACGGCACAAAGCCTTTTCCACGTGCCTCCCTCACCTGGCCGTGGTCTCCCTCTTTATCAGTACTGGCATATTTTCTCACCTGAAGCCCCCCTCCATCACCTCCCCATTGCTGGATCTGGTGATGGCAGTGCTGTACTCAGTGGTACCTCCAGCAGTGAACCCCCTCATCTACAGCATGAGGAACCAGGAGCTCAAGGAGTCCATTAGGAAAGTCATTTATTGGATGTTTGTCAATGTTGATAAATTTTCCATCACTGTCCACAAATGACATCTACAGTATCCCAATGCAGGCCTGTACTCTGTTTATTGTTTTTTCTTCTTTTTTTGTGTGTTTTTTTTTATTTGCTAGCATTTCCTGTAGTGTTGTTTATGGTTATTACATTCCTAAATAATTGTTTGTATTTAGCTCATTCTCCTGAGACATGAGCCCATCTCCCTCTGTCACCTGAAACCTGTATAAATGTTTTTCTAGCGCAATTTGAAAGCTGACTCTTTTGTAGCCTCTCTCTAATACAGTGACATCTTCCCTGTGCAGTTCCTCAAGTTTTGGCTGTTCTTCCAAAGCTGATGTCAACGACAGGCCCCGATATTTCACCCCAAAAGGGCCCGAGTAAAAAGCTCTTTGTCACAGTGGAAGCTGTTAGAGAATAAGGGTTGGACTTAGGACTCATCTGTTGTTGTCTCTTGACGGTGGAGATGGTGAATGGTCACTGAGATACTGTCATAGTGCACTGTCCCAGCGTGTGACAGGGCAGAGGACATACTCCAGGAGAAGGATCTGGAGCTGCCTGGAGAGCCTGCGAGATAGGCATGGACTGTGTGCGCCTTGGGTGGTCAGTGACTGGAGCCTCACAAGGTGAGGGATTGCCCAAAGTGGAGGCACCCAAAGGGAAAGCACTAAATCCAGGTACCTGCAAGGAAAGAAGATGGACACAGCCAACCCGACACAAACCAACTCCAAAAGGCACCAGCACCTTTACAGCCACCCCACCAAGAGCAGCACTTACACGACCATGAGCAACACAACTGGCCCCATCCTTTCTCCACTCTGTGGCTGATCTGATGGGAAGGTTGCATGAGTGGTCCATACATTCCCAGCCCTGCGTCTCTCCATTGCCCCGTGTCCTCCTCCTCCTCCTTCCAAGCCCACTTTGAATTGACCGGCAAAGCATGTACATACAGTCATACCAAAACCACACAAACAACAGTGAGCCCACTCACACAGCAAATAGCCAGGAGCAGAGTTGAGTAAATGGTGTGGTTTAACCCCAGTCAGCAGCTAAGCACCACACAGTCGCCCACTCACTCCCCCACAGTACAATGAGGGAGAAGATCAGAAAGGTAAAAGTGAGACAACGCATGGGTTGAGATAAAGACAGTTTGACAGGTAAAGCAAATGCTGTGCGTGCAAGCAAAGGAAAATAAGGAATTCATCCCCTGCTTCCCATTGGCAGCCAGATATTTAGCACTTTCCAGGAAAGCAGGGCTCCATCATGTGTAACGGTGACTTAGGAAGATGGCAACGGCCCCCTGGGCAACGGCCTCATCATCACCGCCATCACCCGTGACCACTGCCTCCACACACCCATGTACTTCTTCCTCCTCAACCTCTCTGTTCTTGACCTGGGCACACAGCTGGCTAATAACAACCACAGGCATGAGCATGATGTGCATGTGGTGAGATTAACCTGAGTGAGCACAAACACCATCAGATGTTGGTGGGGCCTCCATGAAGGCCTGTGGGGCAGACAGTGGCTGGAGGTGACTTCACTCGGAGAGTAACGTCCCCTGGGAAACCCCCTGAATGCAGCCCTGGGGTGGGCTTCCTTGACCCCAGGTCCCTGTGTCCATTCCTCACGCCGTGGGGCACCTCAGAGAGGTGCCGAGCAGGGAGACACAGCGCGGGGCTGAGGTGCTGCCAGCCTCCGGGAGTGGCAAGAGGAGGCCATGGAGTCTGCTGCTCTGCCCGTGCCAGGGAAGGACTCGTGTCTCTGAACAGCCCTGCCAGAGCCCTGACAGTGCTGGGTGTGTCTCCAGGAGCAGCCTGTGTGCCACCTCACCCTCCCCTCTCTTCATGGCCTGTCCCTTTTATTACACGGTGTGACAGAAGCGCCTCTGTGGGGCATCTCACCTGTGCAGTCAGAAAGGGTTCTGCAGGCCTGAGTGGCATCGCCCTCTAGAAGATGGCATTTCTCACCTCTCACAAAGCACAGAGCATGTCTAGGGAGTAGGAATGTAGCCGGAGGCACACACCCTCCATGTTTCACCTCTCTGAATGTCGATCACAGGTTTTTTTAAGCACCTAACAGGGAAGCAAGTACCCTAAGTAATAGGTGTCCTCAACCTTCAGAAAAAGTCTCTTCCTCCTCTCTTTCTCATGACCTACCCCGTGACTGGGGTTGGGAACACCCTCCTCGTCATGTTGATGCTGCTGGAAAACTTGGAAACCTGCTCCAGCTCCAGCATCCTGACTGTCCCCCGACTGGGGACAGCACAATCTCTGCTCACAGCAATGGTTACTGCTCTTTCCTGCACCTTTGGCATGTACGCAGTGTTTCCTGCTGGTGGCCACATCCTACGAGGAGTACTGGGCTGTAAGCCGCCCCCTGCTCTCTGCAAGGCTTGGGAACTGGAAGGGTTGTCTCCAGAAGGCGGCTGCACCTTGGCTAGGGGGATTCTGTCATCTACAGCAATCATTTCCTTCTTGTCCCAGATACATGTTGTGCTCCCCACAGACTGGACCACTTCTTCTTGTGCGGCTGAAACACTGAAACAGGTCTCCTGGAGAGGTTGTATGTACCCAGTCTCTGGAGACATTCAAGGTCAGCTTGGAAAGGGCTCTGAGCAACCTGTCTCATTGGAGATATCCCTGTTCACTGCAAGGGGGGTTGGACAAGATGATCTTTAAAGGTCCCTTAAAACCCAAGCCTGTTTATGATTCTATGATTCGGTGGGTTTGCACCAATGCTGAAACTCTCCTGACGTGAAACCATGACACTCATGGACTTTGTTTTCATAACCTGCTTTTTAGACCCATTCTTGCCCTTCCTGTTCATGCTGGTATCCTGTGAGTGCATCAGAGCGGCACTTGGGGGCAGCTCTCCTGCCCAGCAGGGGCAGGCAGAAGGCCTTCTCCACCGGCTCCTCTCGTCTCCCTGGAGCCACTCCTTTCTGTGGCACCCTCCTCACTGTCAGTGGGATGCCCAGAACAGCCCTCCGGAGAGAGTTTAACAAAGCCCTCTTTCAACACACCCCTCACCTCTGCGCAATCCTCTCATCTCCAGCCTGAGGAGAAGAAAGGGTTGGGGGTCGGGAGGAACTGACAAAAACAGCTTAGGAAAGCTGTCAGCTGCAGAGAGATGCCATTAGAGTTGTGGGCTTGTTGGAAGAAATCCCTTATGGTTCTCTTTTGAAGTGGCCCCAAGGGCCTGGACAGGTTAGAATTGTGTCCTGGGCACTCCTCTGGCAGCGTGTCATAGTGAGAAGGCTGTTGGTGTCAGGGAGATGGAGAAGGCTGGCCAGTGTCATTGTGACACCTCTTTCCAACACCTTGGAAAGGCCAGAGCTGTCAGAGAGGCTCCTGGGGCCTTGGAGAAGGCAGACAGTTTTCAAAAAGGCAGGAAGGAGGATGGGGACGATTACAGACTGGTCAGCCTCACCAGGGAAGGTGATACGACAAGCCCTCCTGCAGCCATCTGCAGGCATTTGAAGGACAAGAAAGGGGTCGCAGAAGACAAGTGGGAGGGAAAAGAAGGGGATGTTGTGTACCCGGACTTTAGCAAGGCCTTTGACGTGGTCTTCTGTAGTCTCCTTAGAGCCAGCTTGTTGCCAGCCGGGCTGAAGAAGTGGACGGTGTGGTGGGTGGGAAGCTGGCTGATTGCTGAGGGAGAGATGTCATCTGTGCTACAAAGTCCTCCTGGCGGCCAATTGCTAGTGGCATCCTTCAAAGACCAGCCCTTGACAAGAAGTAGGGAACATTTTTATTATCCCTCTGGATGATGGGAGAAAATGCACTTTCCCCTCCTTTGTGGGTGATGCCAAGTTGTGGGGAGCCCTTGCAGAATCTCACCTAGTTAGCATTCTTGGTAGCAGGAGAGTTGGGCAAGATGACTGTGGTGGGTTACACATGGCTGGCCTTCAGGTGCACACCAAGCCATGGGAGGTTCTCCCCGCTCCTCCTCAGCATGACAAAGGGAGAAAAGAAGGTGAAAATACTCATGGGTAAAGATAAAAGTAGCTTGACAGAGGGGGACAGTCTGTGTGTGTGAGGACAAAAAAAAAAAGAAGCAAGCAAAAAGCAAAGGCCATACGCAGAAGGAGAGGAAAACCAGATGAGATTGTTTCCTCTACTTCCTGTCAGGAGACAATATCAGCTACCTCCTGGGAGGCAACGATTCTATACATATAGCAATCTCTTTGGAAGACAATTGTGTTAATAACGAATATCATCTCCTTCCCCCTCCTTTCTTTCAGCTTTTCTTGCTGAGCATGATGTCATATGGCACGGAATATCCCTTTGGTCAATTCAGGGCCCAGCCCAACCACTTGCCCACCCCGAGTGTACTACCTTCAGAGGGGGTGGGAGAGACAGCCTTCACGTGGCGCGAGCACTGCTTAGCAATAGCCAAAACATTGGTGCAGGACCAACACCCTTCTAGGCACGAGTAGGAAGCGCAGCAGTCTGGGGGCTGCTATGGGGAAAGTTAACTCCCTCCCAGCCAGACCCAGAACAACGCAGTTCAGGGGTCTCTTCCAACCTGCGCCGTCCTAGGATTCGAGGAATCTTTTCCTTGGAGAGCCCTTTGAAGACAGAACAGATGGAGGAAGAAGAAGAAACAGGCAGAAGGTGAGATACAAAATGCACCAGTATAAATACAGCAGCTCCTCTGAGGAACGTTTCTCCCCTCAAACCGTTGGCAGGAAATCTGTGAGATAAATTTGATGAGAGAAGCTCCCTTTTATCTGCTCAGGGACTGGGCCACAAGGAGGGTGATGGGTGGGTACGGGGTCATGGGGTCAATTGTGTCTCGGGAACTCATCCAGGAGGAAGGCAATGGCGGTGAAGGGGCTGTGAGGTCACTTCTGCCTCTGGAGGGGACCGGCTACAGCAGGAATGTGGCTGGGAAAGGGACTGTGAGGTCCCTTCTTTCTGAGAGAGCTGACAAGTCAGCCCTTGGCTCATGGCTGGGCTCTGTGCTTTTAAGCTCACATCTGCCAGTGTCTCTGACAGGCCGGCAGAAGGCCCCTGGGTGGCACATTGACTGGGAGATGCCCTCTGCCGAAGGACCCAGGCTCACTCCAGCAAGGGGACTTATATTTTGGGTCTCATGTCTCTTCTACATTAGTACGTGAAGGGACAGCAGCAGGCACGCAGCTTGGTCATGTCTATACAAGAAGCTGAAAGGCTGGCAGCCTTGGGACATCATGGTGAGCCTGCTTCTGTCTGGTCTGGTGAAAGGCCACCAGAAGGCTGATGGGCTGGGATGGCTGCTTGAAGGTTGTTTCCCAGCTGGTGGAGCTTTCCTTGGAGGTTGGGAACTGCAGGAGAGGGAAACACTGCCACACAGCGCAGCTTGGAAGGTGGAGAGTGGCCATGAGGAAGCAGAAATATCACTCCAAGGGTAGGGCTGTGGTACGAGAAGTCATGCAGAAGGAGTCTGAGATGAGTCCATGTCTTTGTGTGTCATGGAACAAAGTGTGAGGGTGGACAGACGTCGGTGAGTGTCTGGAACTGCCAGGGTGAGAGCAAGGTGGGGAAGCGACATGGGTGTCTCCAGCCGGCAGGGAAAAAGAAGCAGCTGTGGGAGAGCGTAGGACACACTGTGGTGGAGATGGCAAAGGGCGCTGGCAAGGCTGGAAGTCACCAAGAGAACCCAAGTCTTTGTCCCCTTGGGCACAGCAATGACACCTCTGCCACCAAGGCCTGTGAGGAGACATGTTGTCCTGAGGCACTGGGGGGGCCTCCTGGCCTCCTTGCACACCCCCAGCGCTGCTGGAATGGTGACTTCAGACATGGTCGGTTTAGTTAGGAGATGTGGAAATTCATGAAAGATGAGGGAGATTAAATGCACAGCCTGAGAGGGAGCACTGAAAAAATGCAAATCGAGTTCTGCTGGTTTGGAAGGTCAATAGCTCTCCGCTTGCTATTCATGCACGTCCAGAAATCTCTTTATTTTCATCGCATGGGAAAACACTGATGACGTCCCCCAGGGATGTCGTTGGCTGCCTGCAGCTGAGGCTGCAGTTGAAGGATCAGGAAAAGGTAAAGCGGCTGGAGAAGGACAGAAAGGGCATCCATCTGGAAGCTGCCCCCAGCCGGAGACAAGAGGCCGCCGGCCCCTGCGGGTGAGGAAGGGTCCCTGCGAGCAGTCCTCAGCAGGCCAGCTGGCCACCACGCACCGCAGGGTCTGTATGTGGAACCAAAGGTGCGGCACGGCCATGCAGTGTGTGTGCGGGCGTGTGAGGCTGTGTGTCTGGGAAGCTTGACCATCGTAAGAGCTGAGAGAGGCAGAGACAGAAGCGTCTGAACTGTAACATTCTCCTGGCGGCACCAAGAGTGGGAACTGCGTTGAGTCCTGGGGCCTGGGGGCCGTGTCACCCCTCTGCTGCGTGCAGGTCCCTCCCCGTGCCTGTGCCCCCACAGCCTTTGCCTCACTGGTCTCGCTTTTTTGCTTGCCTGTGCCTCTCTTCGGGCTGTTCTTGTATCCTGCTCCCTGCCCCTGCTCTAGTTTCCAAGCCCCTCTCTTTCTCTGCCGTTCTTCCTGGCCCTTTTGTGTTTCCCCTTGCTCTCCCTCTGTCCCGCTCCCTGCTCCTCTTTTTCTCTTCCTCTGTCTCTGTCCTGAAGCACATTGCTGGTTTTCCCTCTGGAATCTTGGGGGGGTTCCTCATATCCTGGGGTGAAGAGGTGGAGGGGCAGCTCTACGTGTGGGGCAGGGGCTGCGTTAACCCCCCCACCTCCCGCTGCACGAATGGCCGCAGGTAGAAGCAATGTGAAACAAACATCAAACCTTTAATGACTTAAGAAGGAAAGCGAGACGTGCTAGAGGGCTGGGGCTGGAGTGGCTGGGTGCGGGTCGCATGCCACAGGGATTTGTGCTCCCCACCTTCCCTATCAACCCATCAACAGCGGTTGGGGGGCTGTGGGGCACTTCGCTTATCCCCCAGGGTTCGGGATCGCCTGGTGGGCACGTTGTTGCCGTGGCATGCCCTCCTCTTGCTGCTGCCCACGTGCTGCCTGCTGCTACCAGCTGCAGCACCGTCCCCCATCAGCTTTCCCTCGCCCAGGGTTTTTGAGTGTTTGAGCACCTGGCACACCACCATCTTCTTTCTCTTCTTGGGTGGGATATTGTCCCGTGAGGAGGTCTCTTCCATTCTTGGGGTGCCCTCTGGCACGGGGCGCTTCGCCTGCTTTCTGCCCGCCTTCCCTGATCTGGGCACTACCCCGTGGGGGACGATGCCCGGCGGCAGCGGCAAGCGGCTCAAAAGCACCCGGGGCTGCCTGTGCAGTGCCTCCTCCACCAGCTGGGCCTTGCGGGGCGGATGGTGCTGGGGGGCAGCTATGGAGTTCAGCAGAGGACTCTCTGGAGGACCCTCTGGACGATCCTTCACGGGACTCTCCATGGGACTGTCCCCACAAGTCTCTACAGGACAAAGTGGCAGCCAGGCGGGGAGGACCGCTCCCAGCCCGCCCTGTGTCCCCTTGGGGTCCATCAAGGGGGACGTTGCCACCCCTAAGAAGGGGTAGGCCTCTCCCAGCATCGCCACCACCACTTGCTCCTCAAGGCAGTCACCCTCTGCCCCGTACTCGGAGAACTGGCAGGGCTGGTTGGGGAAGGCAGTGCTGCTGAGACCGGTGGAGATGTCGAGGGCATCGGGGACGGTGTCCTCGCCCTCCAGGGTGTCGAGCCAGGCGAGCATGTCGGTGATGTCCACGTTGAACTCCTGAAAGTGCTTGTGCTCATCCTGAAAGTGCAGGTTGTCCCCTGCCAGCTCGGGAAAGGCCTCGGCAAAGCTGTGTGGCCCCAGCTCAGGCAGGACCAGGGGCTTCTCCGGGGTGTCCAGGATGGTCACCCCTGCTGACAGAGCAATCAAAACCAGCCAGACCCCATGGCGATGCAAGATTTCCTGGGCATCGGATGCCCGCCCACGGGCTCTGCCACCCCCCAAAACTCACCTTTGGGCTTTGTTCTGGTGTCGGGGCCACTGCCCTTGATGACCACCACATCATTCTCAGAGGCCTCCAGCGGCTTCTTGATGCTGCTGCTCAGGGTGTGGGCCATAGGAAGGCCCTGCCCCCAATGCTGAGCCATGGTGGACAGGGGCTCCTGGTGGGCCACGGCCCATGGCCCCAACCCCATGGGCTGGTGGGGCACCAGCATCCCTGTCACCACCTGCTGTCCCCAGCTGCAGGCACGAGGACAGGGAGCAGCCACAGGGGGAAGTGGCACCCCGTGGGGGATGTGCCCCAGCTGCCCTAGGACACGCAGGGGCCAGCGCACCCCCTGCCAGACGCTGGCCCGCGCCAGCTGGTGGGTGCTGGGCTGGGCCTGGGCAGGCTCGGAGTGCCCCGGCAGCACGCTGGCAGTGACCGGTGACGGCGTGGCGGGGGCGGTGAAGCTCACGCTGGGCACTTGCGATGCCATCAGCAGCCGCAGAGGCAACCTCTCTGTTGGGGGAAGCCAAGAGGGGTGATGGGGGGGATACTGGCGGGCAGAGCCGGCTGGGGGGTTACCCGCAGGGTAGGAGCACCAGGAGGAGCGGGAGCTGCTGCCGTACCTCGATGGCAGGCAGAAACCCGGCAAGACAGGGTGTGGTGCCAGCTGCCAGCTGGCCTTGGAGAGACCACAGGGTCGTCGTGGAAACGCACAATGACATCCTAGAGGCCGTGGGAGCCTGGGGAATGGAATCTGTGTTGTTGCGTCACCGGGCTGATCTGGAGCTGGGCATGTCCCGCAGGGCTGTCAGGATATTGGCACCTGGGAAGAAGAGGATGTAGAGTGGATAGTGGAGATTGCACCTCTAACTGAAAGAATTTTCTTGAAGGTTTTCCACAGCTGTGTAGAAGTGACTTTTATGAGAGCCTTGCATCTTCCTGTTTCTTCACACCATCATGAAACTGATGCTTTTTCTTTATTTTTACCTTTTTGTTTGTTTGTTTCTTTTTTTCTTTCCTTGCCATACCCTTGAATCACCCAGCATTTGGAAAATTGTCCATTTGTTTCTAAGCAAGTAATTTTTTCTTTTCGATGAAATATTTGGAAGGCTTTGAGAAGTGCAGACGTTAGCTCACAGGAGAATTCTGTTCCTGCTGTTGTCTACCCTGGAGGTGGTGAACCTTCCTAGCTATGAAGTTGTCAACTGAAATAACTCCTATGCCCAGCAGTCAAAAGCCACGTCCCATATGCAGTGGGGAGCTGCAGTGCGGAGGAGCTCTGGACAGTCATTTTGGGTGGGGTGAGAGGCAACCCCAGCTTCCTCAAGGTCCTGGTGTTCCTGCTGGAACAACGCTAATTCTTCATTCTCTCCACTTCCTAGCTATCAACAGGAATTGTCCTGAGGATGTAAAGTGCCGCATGGCAGCATTGATCTGTATTTCTCTCTGAGAGCAGCTGTTTCCCTGGTTTCCATCTATGTCCTGCCTTTCAGGGGACCATGTATCAAACCTGTACTGAAGAGTTTTGTTTCCAAGGCTTTCAGATGGTTGTGTCTGTCCAGGACACCTCAGCCTGTGAAGACAAAGTGCTGTCAAGTGTCTTTGTGCTGGAGACAAACTCTTGGCTTCTTTGGGATTTTGATCCCATGCAGCTTCTAGTGCTGAGGACTGAGCACCTTTTTCCAGTGTTTCCAGCCTTTTCTATTGCAGCCAAAAGCTGAGGGAGGGTTTCCAGGGCTTAGTTTGGAGTGACAAGACAAATTGTCCTATGCAAGTAAACATCGCTCACGGAGTGTAGGCATGTGCGAGCCATGAAAACTTGTGTGAAGAGCACAGTGTGCTCGGAGAGCATCCCTCTGTCCTCACTGACAGGAGACACCAGAGCAGATCCAACATATGGGGCCCTGAGACCACAGAGCAGCCTAGAGCAGAGGAAACACCAGCTCCCTCAGCTCCACGGTGCCGTGCCTGACCCCCACGCCACCGCTCCCCGACTCCCTGCTCTCCAAGGAGCACAGCGGCAGCCGTGAGTGGGGAGGGCTGGCTCGGTGGGCGGCAGGGCCGGGGGGCCATGCCGGTGGTGAGGAGGGACGAGGAGCACCCGCCTGTCCTGCTGCCAGTGCCGCACTCAGCACCTCTGCAGGGGGCCCTGCCGAGGGCTGTGTGGGTGTCAGGATGCGCCTTCCTTGTTCCCTCCTGCCCCTTTCTCCATGGAGAGGTCGTTCCTGCATACGGCTCGCTTTTCCGGGCTGTAGCAGTGTTCCTGAGCTCTGCGTCCTTGTGTGTGGGGAGGCTTTGACTCTGCTGGGTGTAGGCAGGACTAACATGGGGCCATGGGGGTTTGCTGGCTTGCTGGGGGCTGAGCTGGGGGTCCCAAAGAGCCCCTGTCTGTGGGGACTGCCTGAGGGCAGGGCAGAAGGCTGCGTACAGGCAGGTGGTGCTGTTGATGGGTGGCTTTGAAAGGGGTCTGGTGGGCACTGCTCCAAGCTGTGATCAAGGGGAGCACGCGGGACTTGCAGCGGCATCTGTAGCGCTCCGGTGGGATGTGCCCCTCAGGGCCGAGCTGTGGGCTCCTCCAGCGAGTGCTGGTGACACGGTTTCCATCCCCGTGGATGCTGTCTCCTCTGGGGAGGTTGCAGTGGCTGGGACTGCGACTGGGGTGAGTGGCGTGTGCTGGTCCCTGGGTACCCAGGATGCCCCAGAGCTCTACGGTAGCACAGAGCTCGTAGGGAAAACTGAGCGTGGCTGAGCTGTGTGGGACCAGAGATCCCCTGGCCCCTGTACTGCCTCCATCTCTCCTGGGCGTCCTGGTTGGAGGACGACACTGGGTTTGTCCCCAACATCCTAGCTTCTCCTCTCCTGCTCCCGGTCACCAAGGAGGCTTTTGCATGTTGTGCATTATTCAGAACGACATGATCCAGGATTTTGCCACCAGCGGCAACATGATGAAGCCAGTGGCCTTCATCCAAGACCTCAAGAGTAAGGATGGCTGCCCTCCCCTCCCCTCCCCTCCTGTAGCCGTGCAAGAGAGCTCGTAGGGAAAACTGAGCGTGAGGTATGGATGGCCCAACTCTCTACCCCTCTGTGACACAGCTCTGGGCTGCTGTTGTCTGCTTTCTCCCTTCTCCTGACACCTCCAGCCCAGCATAGCTGTGGTCCTCTGGTCCTGTCCCCAAATCCTGAGGCAGCTATGGCTTTGGATGGGGTTCCCCGCCATCCCGGGAAGCCTGCATTGCCTCTGTCTGCAGTGTCCCGCTCTGAGCTCCGGGTAGGAGTTTCTGCTCTTTCTGGAGGAAGGTGCACATCAGAGCCTGGTGCCCCCCCTTGAGCTCTGGCACTGGGAGAGCCGACTGGCAGAGGCTGCGACTTCCCACTGCTCCTGGAGCACACGCTAATGGAGACTGGCAGGGAACAGTGGATCAGAATTTTCCTACTACGGACCCGGGCTGGGACCCAAATCAACCGGGACCCCGGGGGCTCTTAACCACGTATCAGAGATGCTTGTTATTTGAAATGAGACATGCTATGCCAAAAGACATTATTTGAGGTTAAACAAGAACCAAATGAATCGCCACCTGCATTTATGGAACAATTAAAGAATACTGCTAGGAAATAGACAAACTTGGACCCCAAGAAGTCGGAGGAGGCTGTGCGATTGGCCTCTATTTTTATGGGACAATCTGCCCCAGATATATGAATGAAACACCAAAATTTAGAAGGAGCAGATTCGAGGGACTTGGGAACACTGCTGTAAGTAGCTTGGACCGTCTAGAATAACAGAGAAAAGGAGAGGGAGAATCAAAGAGAAGGGAGATTAATTGCCGCGTAGACCGGAGCTGCTGCGGGAAGAATGAACGGCGCCCGGGGAAGTAGAGGAGGCTACAGAGGAATTGGGAGGGGAACTCGTTTAGCAGAAGATCAGGGCGTGATCTGCAAAGAGCGAGGACATTGGAAAAAACGCATGCCCTAGAGTCAGGAACCAAGGCTCGATCCTGCAGCCTGTCAAGGTGATGGGTTTAGGTGACGGTTTAGGCAAGTGCTGCCAAACGGGTAGTAATAAATCACCTATGTAAACAAATCAGTAGCAGGCGTGCATCGAGGATTGCTAAAGAGGAAAGTTCATCGGGAGGGCAACTGACAAAGAGGAAGATACAACCAGCAGATGAAGTATATGGCCACCAGAGTGACTGCAATTCCTGAAAATGGATACTAGGTGGAAGCAAAGACCGCGAAATAACTTGCCTCATGCTTGTGCAATTGGTTCTGGGAGTGGGCGTGCTTATGTTAATGCTTTAGGGAAAACGAATGACTAGGTAACAGTTTTGTAAATCTAAACCGCTCAGAATAAGATCGTTGTGGGAGCACGTACGGTGGAGAATCCCCAGTGGGACCCCAGCGCTGCTAATAAAGACTACCTGCTCTACAGGACACTCAGCGTGAAGAACTTCCTCCTCACGGCTAATCCAGACCTGCCCCGCTCTAGTTTAAAGCCATCACCCCTCGTCCTATGGCTCCGTGCCCTCGAAAACAGCCCCCCCAGCTCTCCTGGAGCCCCTTTAGGGACTGGAAGGGGCTCGAAGGTCTCCCCAGGGCCTTCTCTTCTCCAGGCCGAACACCCCCAGCTCTCTCAGCCTGTCTTCCTAGGAGAGGGGCTCCCGCCCTCGGATCACCTCCGTGGCCCATCTCGTAAAGCGCTGCCACATTCACCGCTGACTTTGATAAATTGCTGGGTTACGTTCATAAAACATGCCCCCAGCCCCCACAGGACCCTTCACCCACCCAAAACCCTGGGGTACCCCCCAAGTAGGGCCACCCTTCAATCTATGGGACACCCCCGTCATGTACGGCTGCCCCCAGTTGTGCCCCCCCCCTAAATTTTGGGATCCCCCAAATTTGTCCCTCACCCCATGGCAATCCCCAAATCAATGGGACTCTCCCAATAGGCCCCCCCATCTATGCCCCCCTCCAAATGTGGGGACGCCCCCCCTCTTGCTGTGCTCGCTCTGCTGCCCTGCGCCGCCTCCCACCCCTCCCCCACCCCTTCAGGGGACCCAGGCGTGCGGGCGCCCCCACCCCGGGAGGGGGGAGTTTGGATGGAGGGGGGACGGGGGGGTGCCCGGACGCCTGGGTCCCTCCAGGACACACACCCCCACCCCACCCCCAGGGCTTGTGTGTGCCTCAGTTTCCCTTGGGGGGGAGGAGGAGTCACTCCCCGGATGCCTGGGTCCCCCCTGGACGCCTGGGTCCCCTCCTCCTCATGCCCCCCTGGGTACCATCACATCCCCGGGCACCCACAGCCCCCACAGTGTCCCCCCCACGTCCTCTCAACCCCCCTGGGTCCCCCTCAGCACCCCCGTGTCCCCTCAGCCCTCCAGAGCCCCCCACTAATGTGCCCTCAGCCCCCACTGTGTCCCATTAAACTCATTCTGGGTCCCCTCAGCCCCCCACAATGTCCCCTTCAGCCCCCACATGCTCCTTCAGTCCCCCCAAATGTCACCTCAGTCCCTGCTGGGTTCCCTTAGACCCCCCTCAATGCCTCCTCAGTCCCCCCATAGCCCCCCCAAAGGGCCTCTGAGACCCATATGTCCCCTTACACCTCACCAATGTCCCTTCAGCCCCATGGTGGGGATTCGCCCCCCCTGCCTGGGTCCCCCCAGGACACACACCCCCCACCTCCCCTACACAGCAGGACCCCCAGGAGGTATTGGGGGGGGCACTCCTGGTGACACACACACCCTCCCCCCAAGTAATTAACAGCTGCTTTTAACTGGGGGGGCAGAGGAGTATGGTCAAGCTTGGTGGAGGGAGCCCAGGTGTCTGGGCCCTCTCCTTCCCCAGCAGCTGGAGAGGACCCCGGCGTCTGGAGCGGGGAGGACGGCGACCCCCACCCCGCCTTTGCGTTTGCGCTCGCTCGGGTTCATCTCCCCCCGTGCACACTGTGTCCGTGCTTAAGTCTCCTCTTTACGAGGCGAAGACGGACTTCTGAGCCAGGCATTTGGTGGCCCTTCTCGGGGGCACAAACTGCCTCTCTGAGCCGGGGGGAGCCCCACGCTGCCAACGGTGGCTGCAAGGGGCTGGGCTGTGACCACCACCATGGGGCACCTTCCCCACTGTGGCCAGCCAACCAAGGCACAGACCAGATCCTGCTCTGCCGCTCCTTCACCCCTCTCCCCGGAGGTGTGGGTGTGCGAGGACACTGCTCTGTGCCTACACCCTTCACACACACACACACACTTTGGCTCTTGCCTGGTGTTTTCCTCACCGGGGCACTTTCTAGAGCATGTTCTGGAGAGCAACTCTGGCAGAAGACGGAAGCCTTCAGGCGCTGCGCGAAGGAAATCCCATTTCATGATGGAAATTCTCTTCTGGAGTCCATCTCTGTCACAGAAGGACCCAGCGCCTGTTGCTGCCGTGCAGCAGGACTGTCGGCAAGCTAAAAGAGCGCTCAAGCCTTAAACTAACAGAAGGGCTCAGACGGAGAGCGTGGAGGAGGAAAGAGCAAATTTGGAAAGAGCAAGGGGCATCCTCCTTGGCCACGGGGCTGTGCTTGGCACTCTTTTCCTGTCCTCCTCTGGAGACAGGCACTGCCCCTGCAGCTCCGTAGAAGGCCTCAGAGGAAGCATTTTGGACAGACAAGTCAGTGCAGGGTAATTTATTTTATTGAAATGCACAAAGATTATGGCTTCTCAAAGTTTCTGGGTCATACAAGACTGGTAGGGACTGATGTAGAAGTGGTACGACTAATGACGTTTGGGTTTGGAAATCATTATCACAAGTAGAAAAAAAATGGAATAAAAACAAGACAGGATTAAACCAAACAACAAAAATATCCCAGGAAAAATGGCAGGAAATAGGCTGTGCCAATAAGGAGTTACATTAGGAGTAATTTGCAGAAGAAGATGGACGGTTTATTTCTTCCGAAAAAAGTCAGAAGAGCCCCATCTCTAGGGGAGGTGGGTAAGCCATCCTGCTTGGGGAAGCACATCAGGGCACATCAGATCACATCAGTGATCTCCACATTTACATTTCCTCCTGTACCAAGTGTCTCCAAGTTCCTGCTTCTCCAGCCCCCGGGGACAGGACCCTTGACAGCTCGTTCCCTCCGTGGCCCCTCCAGTGAGGGAGTTCAGCAGGGCCTGCTAAACACCCTCAGAAAGCTGGAGGTTTGCTTCTGACTTGGACTTCTCTCGAGGCTGGCTCAGTCTTTAGAGATCTGCGGTTCGGGAATTTGGCACCTGAGGGCTCATTACCACAAAAACAGCAGAGGTGGTGTGGTTTAACCCCAGCCGGCAGCCAGGGCCATGCAGCTGCTGGTGCAATTCGGTACCTTTCCGAGCAGCGATAGTGGGTACCCACCCCCCGGCTAACCCCATTTGTACCCTGAGCATGACATCTGTGGTACGGGATTTTCCGTTGGCCATTTCATCGTTCTGTCTAGGCTCCTTTCAGCTTCTATGGGAAGAACGTCAGGCACCAGTATAGGTTAGGGGTGGACCTGCTGGAAAGCAGCTGAAGAAAAGGATCTGGGGGTCTTGGTAGACGGTAAATTATCCATGAGCAAGCAATGTGCCCTTGTCGCCAAGAAGGCCAATGGAATTGTGGGCTGCACAGGGAAGAGTGTGGCCAGCAGGTCAAGGGAGGTCATTCTCCCCAGTGTGGCCTTGTGGCACAGAAGATCAAGAGCTTCCTGGGGTGCATTAGGAATAGCATTCCCAGCAGGATGAGGATGGTGAGCCTTCCTCTTTCCTCAGCCCTGGTAACACCACTTCTGCAGTGCTGTGTCCAGTGCTGGACTGCCCAGAACAGGAGGGACATGGGCTTAGAGGAGTGTGTCCGATGAAGAGCCACAAAGATGGTTAATGGACCGGAGCACCCTTCACGTGAATCGAGGCTGAGCGAGCTGGGACTGTTCAGCCTGGAGAAGAGCCGGCTCCAAGAGGGTTCTTGTCAAAGTCCATCAATATCTGATGGGAGGACATGGAGAAGAGGGAGTCAGGCTCTCAGGGATACCCAGCAACAAGACAAGAGGCCACGGGCACAAACTGAAAGACATGACATTTCATCTGAACGTAAGAAAACACTTCTTGACTGTGGGTGGCTGATCACGGGAACTGGTTGCCCAGAGAGATTGTGGTGTCTCCCTCCGTGGAGATATTCAATCCCAGTCCTGGACAACCTGCCCCAGGTGGCCAAGCTCGCTTAACAAGAGATTGGACTAGGCTGTCTACGCAGGCCTCTTCCAACACTCCTTACCCTGTGATTCTGGCATGCCCGGCAGCATTTCTGAGAAATTTTCTGTGGTACCCCTGGGCTAGTTGGACTCCTGGTGCCTCGTGCCCATCCTCCTTTTGGGGATGAACTCAGTCACTGTGTAATCCTGAGGACAGGGTTGACCAGGGATTACAAATGTCAGCAAATCCTCAACACGCACCAGTGTTCACTACCCTCGCACCCACCGTCCATTCTCTCCCCCTACAGGGGTATGGCGTGGAAGTGACCTCTGGAGGTCTTGAGCATCATGGTCTGCCCTGAGCAGGGAGAACTTTACGGTTAGGTCAGATTGGTCAGTGCTTTCTCCTGATCTAGCGCTGATCCACTGTCATGGCGATTTCCCCCTTCCCCTCCACCCCTAAAACTCTTTAGAAAAGCTCCTTTCTGCCTCTCTTTGTCTTGTCCTCATTGTCTTTTATCCTTTCCACCCCTCCCTATCCCCAGGCCAGATCCTCACACCAAGCAGAATTGTACTGGTACGGCTGGGATGGAGCTCTTACAGCAGCCCGTACAGTGCTGTGCTTTGCATTGGTGGCTAAAATCGTGCTATTAACACACGGGCGTTCTGGTTAGTGCTGAGCAGTGCTCACACAGTGTCAAGGCCTTGTCTCTCAAACACTCCCTGCCCCAAAAGTCAGGAGGCTGGGAGTGGGCAAGGCAGCGCTCAGAGGCACAGCCACGACAGCCAGCCTGAACAGAGCAAGGGGACGTTCCATGCCGTAAGTCGCGCAGGGTTATGGCGTATGTCTTCCCGTGAGACGTTGAGGGCCTGCTTTCAAGAAGTGTCTAGACATCTCCCTCCAATGGGAATTAGTGCGTGAATTCCTCTTTTGGCTTTGCATCCATGCACACCTTATTTATTTATTCATGTATTTATTTTCTGTTTAAGCTGTCCTTATCTCGATCCATGAGACTTTTTGCCTTCCATTCTCTCCCAGTCCTCCAGGAGAGGGCAGCGGCTGAAAAGCAGGGTGGGTTTTGGGCTGCTGCACAAGGTCAACCTGCCATAACGGTGTCCAAGTGTGTCCTCGATGGGATGCCCTGTGATGGGGTAGCCAGGTGGTCCCCTCCAAGCATAGATAGGGCTACCAAGATGATTAGGGGACTGGAACACCTCTCTTATGAGGAAAGGCTGAGGGATTTGGGTCTCTTCAGTCTGGAAAAAAGACGGCAGAGGGGGGACCTTATCAACACTTATAAATACTTAGAGGGTGGGTGTCAGGAGGATGGGGCCAGGCTCTTTTCAGTGGTGCCCGGGGACAGGACAAGAGGTAATGGGCACAAACCTGAGCATAGGAAGTTCCACTTAAACATGAGGAGGAACTTCTTTCCTTTGAGGGTGGCAGAGCCCTGGCAGAGGCTGCCCAGAGAGGTGGTGGAGTCTCCAACTCTGGAGACATTCCAAACCCGCCTGGACGCGTTCCTGTGCCACCTGCTCTGGGTGACCCTGCTCTGGCAGGGGGTCGGACTAGCTGATCTCCAGAGGTCCCTTCCCACCCTATGATTCTATGATTCTATGATATGCACCGGGGGTCCCCGCACGGTCCCAGAGGAGCGCCTGTAGAGATACGAAAGGACAGCACAGCCCAGCACAGAGGAACTGCGGTGGTACCCACGGGCTGACACCAGAGCAGAGCCAGGGGCCATGGGGCTCAAGAGAGAAGACCTCCAGCAGCTCCTCTGCACAACTGGTCAGGGAGTAACACAGCCAGTGGTTCTCCTGAGAGAGGAGGCACCACGAGCTGCAGTGCAGGGCACCGACACGTGGCACTGGGTGCACAGTTCCCAGCAGGTAGTGCCAGTGGCTGAAGCCTCCAAGGGACACCTGGCTCCACAAGCAGTGTTGAGTCCTTTAGTGACCGTGGAGAGCTGCTCTGGCTACAGAGGGGCTGCCAGGAGTGGCGGGGCTGGCACTGCC
Source organism: Rissa tridactyla (assembly GCF_028500815.1). Taxonomy (NCBI): domain Eukaryota; kingdom Metazoa; phylum Chordata; class Aves; order Charadriiformes; family Laridae; genus Rissa; species Rissa tridactyla. Next base: position 1,511,041 of record NC_071490.1, on the reverse strand, counting down.
CAGTCTCAGCTGTGTTCCAGCTGCTGGTTTCCAGTCGCACCTGCTCTGTGGTTTGCAGGGGCTGGGCATGGACAGGGGCAGGGCAGGACTGCCTGTCCTACTGATACAGCCACTGAGCCCAGCAGGAGGATGGAGATGGTCACGTTGAAACGTGATCAGCGCTGCCCACGGCCGTGGTGAAAGGTGAGGGCTGGAACTGGCTGGTATGGGGACATGGGTCTTGAATGAAGCTCCTGTGGAAGGTTTTCCTGTCTGTTCACGCGGGCATCAAGCCAGGCTGGCTTTTTGCATTGAGGGACTTTTCTTGAGGGTCCATGGGCATATAGGGATTTAGTTTCCCAGGTTCTCCTCCACATGCTGCCTTTTCCTGTGGGGAACACAAAGGCTTCTAGCCCTGCAGATGACCCGGGAGAGGCCTTGTCCACTCTGTGCTCACAGTTGGACTCCTGTCCTCCAGCTCAGCCCTGGCTGAGTAGCCTTGTTTGGAGGTGACTTCTGGGATAAGGACTGGCAGACTGGGCAAGGGAGGCTGTCTCCAGGTCATGGAGTGGTCCAGCAGGGACTGAAGGACAGCAGTGAAATGAAGTGGCTTCTAGGTCTATTCTTCCTTCAGTGCAAGCCCTGACACAGGGTCACAGCCTCCCTTTTGGTGCCACCCTTCAGGAGGGATGATGGTGAGCGGGGGACACCCATCCTTCAGCTACTCCCCAGGCCTGCTAGTGTACCAGGACAGCGTGCACTTCTGACGCTGCACCACGAGCATGCTTTAGGGTAACCAAACCCTTGGCACTGCCTTGGATTAGCTGAGCACCAGCATTCTTCTCTGTGAGGAAATTCTCAGCCTGGATCCTCTCCTGTCTGACCTCTCCCCATCCCTCCTCTGATCCTCACACCTCCTGCTGCTCCTGCTCTCCTCCCCGTGTTCCCTGCAGGGCCTGGAGCTGGTGGTGCCACTCTGCAGCAAAAGGGGGTTGTGGTGCCCTGGGCCATGGCGTAACTCCACGCTGGTCAGGCTGGGAAGCAGCTCTGGGTAGATGGGAGCACTTCCCAGAGGTCTGCAGCTGTGGAAGGAGCACAAAGCATTCCCTCTGACTCCGGATGTTGGCCAGGGAGCATGTTGACCCACCCATGTTCTTTTACTAAGGAAGACGTTAATCGCCCAGCAGTGTGCTTGTCTTGGTCTTTCTGGCTCCCCACTGCCTCTCCTGGTCTTGGCAGAGACCTTGTCTGCTTGTGGATACTTAAATACAGTGCTTCACCTTTGGATAACATCACTTGGACAGTCTCTTGTTCTGTCAGGCCCACCTCAGGAACATGGCTCCTGTACATGCCCTCTGCTCTCCTGGGGGCTCCGGGTTCCCTTCCAGAAAGCCGGGCAGCTACCGTTCAGCTCTGCTGCAAGTGGAACAGCCCTGAGCAGGCAATTCAGAGCCCGTTCCCCATCCCCAGGGCACTGGACACCCACATGACGCAGCTGAGTCCATCCCTCATTCCCTCTGACCCTTCCCATGAGCCCATGGAGAAGCAAGCGCTGCAGCAGCCCATGGAGAGGGAAGTTCCTGGAACCTATTCCTGACTTCAGCCAGAAGAAGAAGCCAACCTCCAGGCGCTGCACTGGGGAGACACCCTTTATTACGGAGCTGCGCCACGGGCAGACAGGTCTGCTACTGCGACGACTCATTTACCTAAAGCCTCGGGCTTAAAGCGCAAAGCGGGATCATGCCTCTGGAGATATGGACTGAATTCAAACATTTCTGTATGAGTCCGATCATCACAGATGCCAAACCAAATAAAGTACAAGCCTGTCCTGGCCCAAATTCGGAACGCCCTGTGAGGAGAGACGGGCAGCTTACTGCTGCTGAAGGTTAACCCATTGAATCAGTTTGCTGAGGGCATCCTTCAGCTCCTGGTTCCTCATGCTGTAGATGAGGGGGTTCACTGCTGCAGGCACCACCGAGTAGAGAACTGCCACCACCATGTCCAGAGCTGGGGAAGAGACAGAGGGGGGCTTCAGGTAGGCAATCATACAACTGCTAATGAACAGGGAGACGACGGCCAGGTGAGGGAGGCACATGGAAAAGGCTTTGTGCCGTCCCTGCTCAGAGGGGATCCTCAGCACGGCCCTGAAGATCTGCACGTAGGACAGCACAATGAAAACAAAACATCCAAAAGCAAAGGCAAGACTAAACACAAGAAGCCCAGATTCCCTCAGGTAGTCATCTGAAGAGGAGAGCTTGAGGATCTGGGATATTTCGCAGAAGAACTGGTTTATGGCATTGCCTTGGCAGAGGGGTAGGGAAAATGTACTGGCCGTGTGCAGCAGAGCGTGGAGCAAACCACTGCCCCAGGCAGCTGCTGCCATGTGGACACAAGCTCTGCTGCCCAGGAGGGTCCCGTAGCGCAGGGGTCTGCAGATGGCAACGTAGCGGTCATAGGCCATGACGGTGAGAAGAGAATACTCTGCACCAAAAAAGAAGAATAGAAAGAAGACCTGGGCAGCACATCCTGAGTAGGAGATTGCCTTGGTGTCCTAGAGGGAGTTGGCCATGGATTGAGGGACTGTGGTGAAGATAGAGCCAATATCAAGAACAGAGAGGTTGAGGAGAAAGAAGTACATGGGGGTGTGGAGGCGGTGGTCGCAGGCTACAGCTGTGGTGATGAGGATGTTGCCCAGGAGGGCAGCCAGGTAAATGGCCAGGAAGAGCCAGAAGTGCAAGAGCTGCAGCTCCCGCGACTCTGCGAATGCCAAGAGAAGGAACTCCGTGATGGAGCTGCTGTTGGACATTTGGTCCCTCTGGGACTCGGGTGCTGTCCAAGGAGAAAACGATATGGACAAGTTAGGGCAGCTTTGTCTGAGGAAAACCTGTTCTGTTTGTCATCGAGTCTGCCCACATCACCTCTCTTCTTCTCAAGAGGACCTTCATGCAGCTTCCTCCCTTCAGCTCTTGCTTGCTATAGCAGCTGGTACACAGAAGCAGGAAAAAAAAGCCCCATATATACCTTGAGGTGGACACTGAGGATGGACACTCTGGGCTGAGCGCAGGAGCCAGGGTGCAGTGACCCTGTGGGAATAGTCTCCATGACCTGGAGGAAAAGAGCACATTAGCACTGGGGCCGCCTGCCTCTGGAAAAGTGCCCTAGGAGGGATTTCTCTTTTCTGGTTTTACTCTTCCGAGCAGACGTGCCTGGGTCTGAATCACTCGGGAGAGCTGGTCTCTCCAGCAGTCTTGTTCCCAGCTGCTCCGTCCTGCTTCCCTCAGCTGGAGGATGAGCACACTCAGAAGTTGCTCTGAGAAAGGAACTGGACAGAGACGGGGGATTCACCATCCAAAGTGCAAACTCCCCAAACTCCTCTCGCTTGCCCGTGTTTGACCATGGAACTGTTTATCTTTTTCCACCCCATCCTCTGCAGACTGAGGTCTGCCCTGCAGAAACCTCCCGGCGGCAGGGCATATGCTGGGGCACCCTCATGTTCCGTGGTGCAGAGCAGGAGGTCAGAAGCAAACACACCATGGCCAGTAAGCATGCTGCTGCTGCAGTCTGGGACTGAAGAGCGGGTGATGGGCTGTTATCACATTTCCAGCAGACTTACTGATCTCTCGGTCTCAGTCTCGTGTTCAAACCGAAGATCTTCTTTTCCATTTCTCTCCCTCCCCCAGCTCTTCCCAGTGGTACAAACCTGAAAGAACATTCTCAGGAGAGTTTTTCGTTCTTTAATCTCTGACTTGACCTTCCTCTTGGAATGTCTTCTCACAAATGTCCTGGAGGCAATCTGGACCTGTGAGCAGCCCTGACCCACACAGCATCCTCTAGACAGCAAAATGACCCTGCCCTGCTGGGGGTCACTCCTTCCACCCACGGCTTCTCCCCGCAGTGCTGTGGGGGGCTCCCTGGGCAGGCTGAGAGCTGACCCTGGCAGGCGGCAGAGTCCCTGCCCCGGCACGCAGCCCCCGGGGGTGCAGGGACCCTGCTCTGAAGGACCGCCCTGGGCACCCCTGGCTGCAAACCCGCACTTATACCCCTCCAACTCTGCCCAGGAGAAGGCAGCCATCATGCCCTGTGCCTCTGAGGGTGCAGAAGGGAAGCCCTGCTCTGGAGCACATCCTCCTCCTCTGCACTGGAGAAGCTGTGAGAGCCTTCCTGGAAGATACCACGGGCTATTGGACATACCAGCTTTAAGAGATCGCTCCAGGAACTGCAGCTGCACTGCCCTGCAGCCAGAGACTTACCATGGGAAAGGCCGTAAAGATTTCTCCCGCGGTGAGCTCTCAGCATCCTCCCTCCCCAGGCTGCCTTTAAGCTCTCTCTGTCTCACTTGTCTCCTCTTGTGACGCCAGCCCTGCCACGCTTGGCAAAGGAGCTGCTCCTGGGCAGAGCTGTCTCTCTGCAGCGCTGCCCGCTTGCCATGAGCTCCCTCCATCCCAGGAGCCCAGCCCAGCTCAGATGCAGAACACCAGCCCCAGGTGTCACTTTTTCTGTCCCCTTGGGGCTCCCTCTGGGTGTTCTGGGGCTGAAGTAATGACTGATATTTTCTCCCTCAGCTGGGGAGAGACACTTACTTCCAGGAATATAATTTCTCTTACAGAGTCAGATTTAGGTCTAAAACCCGTGATTTCTTGTCCCATTTTTAGGCAGGACACCTAGTCAGTGACAGGCAGAGATCTCCTTCAGTCCTGCTGAGACAAGGGATTCAACTGAGTGGTATCTCAACCTGGGTTTGCAGTCCTGGGGCTAGAAGAGGACTCAGCGCCCTCCCATGCCTGCCACAAGCCCTCAGCGGGTGGGATTCCTCTTGCCTCCGTTCAGGTGTGCCTAAAATAGGTGCCTGCATGTGAGCTGCTTGTCTCACCTCCCATGGGAATTAATAGAGGTGGGCGCCAGCAGCGAGCTATTCAAATGGCAACACCCCGTGCCAGAGGTGGTCCTGTGCAGGCCACTGCAAGCTCCAATGCGGCAATGCCAAGAGGCAGGACAGCATCTGAGAGCGTCATTTTTTTGCCTGGTGAGGAATTCCTTTGGCCCGCTGAAATGATAGCAGAGTCCCACATTTAGGACAACAAAACCTGTCCTTCCTCATTATTTTCTGGAAAACCTACAGAGATAGTCAGCTGGCCAAATGGAGTCATGTGCCAACTGGACTGCAAAGCATTTTGAATTCCAGCTAGACAAAAGATGTCTGCGTGTTCCGGAATCAGCTGGGATAGAGTGAAATTTCTTCATAGTAGCCTGTATGGGGCTGTGTTTTGGATTTGTGATGAAAACAGCGTTGATAAGACAGGGATGTTTCCGTTATTGCTGAGCAGCGCTTACACAGCACCAAGGCCTTTTCTGCTCCTCACACCACCCCACCAGGGAGTAGGCTGGGGGTGCACGAGGAGTTGGGAGGGGACACGGCTGGGACAGCTGACCCCAGCTGGCCAAAGGGATATTCCATTCCATTCCATAGGACGTCATGCTCAGCAATAACAGCTTTGGAAAGAAGAAGGAAGAGGGGAGTGTTTGGAGTGATGGTGTTTGTCTGCCCAAGTCACCATTCTGTGTGGCGGAGCTTTCCTGGAGCATCTGCCTGCTGGCAGAAAGTCGTGAATGAATTCCCTATTTTGCTTTGCTCGCACGCGTGGCTTTTCCTTCACCTATTAAACTGCCTTTGTCTCAACCCAGTTTGCCCACTTTCCCTCTTCCGATTCTCCATTTCAGTGAGGGGGAGTGAGCGAGTGGCGGGTGAGGTTAAACCATGACTGTGTGCCTCCCCAGACTATTGACCTAGCTCAGGGGAGCTGGCATTGAGTTCTTCCTCTCTCAAGCTCTTCTGACCAATGCAGCTCTCCACTCTAGGCCCACAGCACATCAGGGCCATAAATCCACACTCAGGTTTCTCAAGGGGAATCTTCACAACTGTCCCAGCTCCCCAGTCAGCTGAGCTTCTCTTTTTGGCAAGACCTGGCATCCCCCAACATCTTCCATTAAGGGAGAAGGGAAAGCCTGAGAAGCCACTGGAGCTTTTTCCTTCCTCTCCCACCTCATGCCAAATGGGCCAAACAGAAACATTGCTGTGGCAAAGGTGACGTCAGAGCAAAGGCCTCCATGAAGTGACCTCACTGATCTCCGCATCAATAAGGAGGAGGATTTCACAGAATCACACAATCACAGAATGACAGGGGTGGGAAGGGCCCTCTGGAGATCATCTAGTCCAAACCCCTGCCAGAGCAGGGTCGCCCAGAGCAGGTGGCACAGGAACGCGTCCAGGTGGTTTGAATGTCTCCAGAGTTGGAGACTCCACCACCTCTCTGGGCAGCCTCTGCCAGGGCTCTGCCACCCTCAAAGGAAAGAAGTTCCTCCTCATGTTTAGGTGGAACTTTCTATGTTCAAGTTCGTGCCTATTACCTCTTGGCCTGTCCCCGGGCACCACTGAAAAGAGCCTGGCCCCATCCTCCTGACACCCACCCTTTAAATATTTATAAGCATTGATAAGGTCCCCTCTCAGGTGTCTTTTTTCCAGACTGAAGAGACCCAAATCCCTCAGCCTTTCTTCATAAGAGAGGTGTTCCAGTCCCCTAATCATCTTGGTAACGCTTTGCTGTCCCTTCTCCAGCATTTCCCCGTCCTTCTTGAACCGGGGAGCCCAGAACTGGACACAGCACTCCAGGTGCGGCCTCCCCAGGGCAGAGCAGAGGGGGAGGATGATCTCCCTTGAGCTGCTGGCCACACTCTTCTTCAGGCACCCCAGGATGCCATTGGCTCACGGTCATCCTGTTGTCTACCAGACTCCCAGGTCTCTTTCCACAGAGCTGCTCCTCACCAGATCACCCCCAACCTGTCCTGGTGCGGGGGGTTATTGCTCCCCAGGTGCAGCACCCTACACTTGCCCTTGTTGAATTTCATAAGGTTCCACTCCACCCAGCTCTCCAGCCTGTCCAGGTCTCTCTGTAGAGAGCACAGCCTTCCGGTGTGTCAGCCACCCCACCCAGCTTTCTGTCATCAGCAAACTTGCTGAGGGTGCACTCTATCCCCTCATCCAGGTCATTGATGAATATACTGAACAGGACTGGACCCAGTACTGACCCCTGGGGAACACCACTCATCACTGACCTCCAACTAGACTCTGTGCCCCTAATCACAACCCTCTGAGCTCTGTCTTTCAACCAGTTTTCTATCCACCCCACTGTCCATTCATCTAACCCACACTTCCTAATCTTCCCTATGAGGATGCTGTGGGAGACTGTGTCGAAAGCCTTGCTGAAGTCAAGGTAGACAACATCCACTGCCCTCCCCTCATCTATCCGTCCAGTCATGCCATCATAGAAGGCTATCAGATTAGTCAGACGTGATTCATGATTAGTCAACATGAATCCGTGTTGAGTACTTCTGATAGCTTTCTTTTCCTCCACATGCCTTGAGATGACACCCAGAACGAGCTGTTCCATCATCTATCCAGGGACGGTGGTGAGGCTGACCGGCCTGTAGTTCCCCGGCTCCTCCTTCTTGCCCTTTTTGAAGACTGGAGTGACGTTGGCTTTCCTCCAGTCCTCAGGCACCTCGCCAGTTCTCCAGGACCTTTCAAAGATGAGGGAGAGCGGCCCAGCAATGACTTCCGCCAGCTCCCTCAGCCCTCTCGGGTGCATCCCATCAGGACCCATGGACTTGTGGACGTCTAATTGGTCTAATTGATCTAATTGGTCTCTCACTTGATCCTCCTCAACCAAGGGGAAATCTTCCTCTTTTCCTGTTACTTTCTCCAAAGTCTGGGACTCCTGAGGGCTGGGCCAAGCAGTAAAGACTGAAGCAAAGAAGGCATTCAGTAACTCCGCCTTCTCTGCATCCTCCGTCATCATGGCTCCTGTCTCATTCAACAGTGGGCCCACAACTTCTCTAGTTTCCCTTTTCTTTCCAGTATACTTGACGAAGCCCTTCCTGTTAACCTTGACATCCCTAGCCAGGTTTAATTCCAAGGAGGCCTTGGCTTTCCTTGTTTCATCCCTGCACGCTCTGGCAGCGTTCTTGTAATCCTCCCAAGGGGTCAGTCCCTTCTTCCACTTACTGTAAACTTCCTTCTTCCACTTGAGCTTTTTCAGAAGCTCCCTGCTCAAACATGCAGGTCTCCTGCATCCCTTGCCCGATTTCTTGCTCTTAGGGATGCACCGATCCTGAGCTTGGAGGAAGTGGTCTTTGAATACCAACCAGCTTTCTTGAGCCCCTTTGCCTTCCAGAGCCCGAGCCCACAGGATCTCTCCAAGCAGTTTCTTGAAGATGTCGGAGTTAGCCCTCCTGAAGTCCAAGGTTGCGATTTTACTTCTTGTCGTTTTGTGAATCCCGCCCACGATCCTGAACTCTATCTTTTCATGATCACTACAGCCAAGGCTGCCCCCAACCTTAATGTCCTCCACCAGTCCCTCTGTGTTTGTCCGTACTAGGTCCAGTAGCGCTCCTCTCCTTGTTGGCTCCTGCACCACCTGAGTCAAAAAGTTATTATCAATGCACTGGAGGAGCCTCCTGGCCTGTGCGTGCCTGGCTGTGTGGTCTTCCCAGCAGATATCGGGGTGATTGAAGTCCCCCATGAGAACCAAGGCCTGCGATTGCGAGGCTACCTTCAGCTGTCTGTAGAAAGCCTCATCAGCTTCCCCATCCTGATCAGGTGGCCTGTAATAAACACCCACAACAGTGTCCCTCATATTTGCCTACCCCTTAATCCTCACCCGTAGGCTCTCAACCCCCTCTTCATCCGCCCCAAGTGGGAGCTTCATGCATTCCAGTTCCTCTCTCACATAAAGAGCAACTCCACCACCACGCCTCGCTGGACAGTCTTTCCTGAAAAGGACATAGCCATCCATGACAGCATTCCAGTCATGCGAGCTGTCCCACCACGTCTCAGTAATTGCAATGAGATCGTGGCCCTGCAACCGCACACAGATCTCCAGCTCTTCCTGCTTATTCCCCACGCCACGTGCACTGGTGTATAAGCATTTCAGAGAGGGAGTCGTGTGTGTAGATGCGGTGAGATGTGGTGTGAGATGTGGTGTGCCTTCTGGCTCCCAGAAATACTGACACACTCCCCAACAAGTGCCGAGCAACTACGCCCAGGCACCTCACCGGCAAGCCCAGTACCATCCCCACCCCCCTTCAAATCTAGTTTAAACCTAGAACCCTTTTCCCCCTGCAAGATAAGCTGTTCCCGCCCGTTACCAGCAGGCCTGGCATCTTATAAATCAGGCCATGGTCAAGGAGCCCAAAGTCCTGCTGGCAGCACCAGGCTCGGAGCCAGGCATTGATCTGCTGGCTCCTCCTATTTACCCCCTCATCGCTCCCTGCAGCTGTGGGGACAGAGAACACGAGTTGTGCTCCCGATCCCTTGACCAGGTGTCCCAGGGTCTTGAAAACTCTCTTCATTGCCCTTGGACTTCTTTTTGCTACCTCGTCGCTGCCTACCCAAAAGATCAAAAACAGGTAATATTCTGAGGGCCGTACCAGGGAAGGAAGCTTCCTCTTCACATCCTGGACCCAGGCCCCAGGGAGGCAGCAGACCTCCCTATGCACCAGGTCCGGCCTGCGTATTGGGCCTTCTGCTCCCTTCAACAGCGAGTCACCTGTGACAAGGACCCGTCTTCTCTTCTTTACTGCAGAGGTTTTGATGCGGGGGGAGGTCTGACTGGACCTCGCTGACACCTCCAAGATAGGAGAACTATCCTGCTTGTCATCGTCCATGTTCCCTTGCAGAGCACTGTACCCGTTACACAATGGCACCCGGGAAGATGGGGTAGTCACCGGGCAGTCCCGAGCGCGGCGCCTGTTGCACTGGGCAGGAACTTCCTGACGTTGCCCGCTGTCCTCTGAGTCACCACCTTCAGTCAGGGGGAGAGAGGACAGGGAGTTCCCTGCTGCAGGGGTTCTGTCTGCCAGCTGGGTTTCTGTCGTGGGATGCAGGATTCTACTCTAAGCATGTCTCTCCCGCTCGCATTACCTGATGCTCCTCAACCTGCTTACCTCCTCCCTGAGCTCCATCACTAATCGGAGGAGATCCTCTACCCGAAACCGGCGTGAGAGCAGGGCACACCCTGCAGCCTGGTGTCTGTGTGGCAGCGTGTTCCCACAGGAGCTCTGTCTGAGAGGCTGCATCAGACCTGGTGGTTGTGGAGATCATGGATGCCACGGTCTTCTGGCGAGTAGTTACCATCGCTACCTGGCCGGGTTGGCAGTGTCTCAGCCCTCTCCCGCACGAACTGCCGTGCGAACCGCTGTGACTGGACTGTTGTGTCGTGCCCTGTTTGGCCGCCCGCTTCCCCAGCCCAGGAATTACACCCTCGTCGTGGTGCTCCCGGGTGGTTCCGTGGGTCACACCCAGGGAACACCCGCTCCCTGCTTGTTTGCTCAGTGCGCAGCGACCTGGTTGCTGTGCGGCCGAAGGGCTTTTTTTATGAGGGGGCACCACGCTGTGCAGGGTGCATTCAGGGGTGGGGAAACATCCCCCTGACGTGGTCTGCACAACACATCTTGGTGCGCAAGAGTTTGCAGACAGCCCAAGTCCGGGATCTGCCAGGGTCTGGGAATGTGTGAGCCTGGGGACGGCTGTATCTTCCCCCAGTATGGATGGGGCTGGCCACATTGCAATGATCAGCCCTTCCCCGGACTGGCCGGGACAGGGGTGGCTTTTGGGGGTGAGAGCCAGCACGTAGGGTGGGGGAAGCTGTCTCAAGGCCACGTGCTAGGCACAGGGACTGAGTGAGGCACAGCAGCAAACTCACACGGCTGCCGGGTCATGCTTCCATTGGTGCAAGCCCTGCCACAGGCTGCCAGCCACTGTCTCGATGTCACTCTTCATGAGGGACAAGGGCACAAAGGGATGGGGAGCGGAAGACACCAGTCCTTCTTCAGCCCCTTCCCAGGCCTGGTGGAGCACCAGGACAGCAAGAACTTCTGACTCTGCACTGTGAGCATGCTTCAGGGTATCCACGGTCTGGAAACAGTTTTGAATGAGCTGAACACGGGCATTTTCTCCAGTGCAATATCTAACCCAGGTCAGCTCTCATCTCATCTCTCTCCCTCCCTCATCTGACCTTCCTGGTCATTCCTGAACCTCTCCTTGTGCTCCCCACTGTCTCATGGGAGCTGGGTGGGCATCATTGCTGCTAAGCTACATCCTGTGGATGTGGCAGGTGCTTGAAGGGCCTCTGATGCATTTCAGAGGAGAGTAGATGTTCAGTCCTGATTGAGGGGGACATGAATGACTCCCCTGCCTCCCTTCCTTGTGTCTGCTGGGCCACCATTTCCTCCTCTGGGACAGCAGAGTCCTTGTTTCCCTGCAGGTGCCTGGGTTTAGAACTTGTCCTTTGAATGGCCCCACCTTGGGCGATCTCTCACTTTATGGGGCTGCAGTCACTGCTCACCCCAGGCACACACCGGCCAAGGCCGCTCCAGATTCCCTTCCTTAACGCCATCATCTGCGTGGGAAAGTCCGGGGTATGTACCTCTGTGATGACTCACCATCTCCATTGTAAGTAGATGGGGTTAGTCCTAAATCCAGCCCTCAGTATCTAAGTCACAATGTGACAGCGAGCTCTTTGCTCATTAATCAGTGAAGAAACAGTCCCTTTGCGGGAGCGCTTGCTTATGCGTATTCTTAGCACCATCGTTGGAAGAAGAGCCCAATTTGGGGCAGTGCACTGAGGAGGTCACACTTTATTACGGTGATGCTATATGGGAGCCAGCTTTGACTCACTGTTGGATGTACATTTATATGGGCTCCAAGTGAGAGAGCACACGTTCATTCCTTGGTAGAAGTAGGTTGAGTCTAAACATTTGTGTAGGGACAAAATAACCACAAATTACCACAAAATGATAATGACAGCAACTATTGTGATGATAACGAGAAGAATACTGGTGATGATAATCACAGAATCATAGAATCATAGAATGGCTCAGGTTAGAAGGGACCTAGTTCTAACGCCCCTGCCCTGGGCAGGGACATCTCCCACTAGACCAGGATGCTCAAAGCCCCATCCAGCCTGGCCTTGAACACCTCCAGGGATGGGGAATACACAACTTCCCTGGGCAACCTGGGCCAGTCCCTCACCACCCTCAGAGTAAAGAATTTCTTCCTAATATCTAATCTAGATCTCCCCTCTTTCAGTTTAAAACCGATACCCCTCATCCTATTGCTCCTCTCCCTGATAACAAGTCCCTCCCCAGCTTTCCTGTAGGCCTATGTAATCCTAATGATGAGCATGATAACTAAAAAACTCATAGTACAGGCCTGGGATGGGATACCCGGGGAGTCATTTGTGCAGAGAGAAGGGAAGTTCATAACAACTGAAAAGCATCCAAGAAATCATTTTCCTAATTGCATCCTTGAGCTCCTTGTTCCTCATGCTGTAGATGACGGGGTTCAAAGTTGGAGGTACCACCGAGTACAGAACAGCCATCATCAGCTCCAGTGATGGCAAGGAGATGGAGGGAGGCTTCAGGTAGGCAAACATACCAGTGCTGACAAACAGGGAGACCACGGCCAGGTGAGGGAGGCACGTGGAAAAGGCTTTGTGCCGTCCCTGCTCAGAGGGGAACCTCAGCACGGCCCTGAAGATCTGCACATAGGAGAAAAGAACGAAAAGGAAACATGCAAAGTCCACAAAGACACCAACCACAAGAAGCCCAACTGCCCTGAGGCAGGAGTTGGAGCAGGAGAGCTTGAGGATCTGGGGGATTTCACAGAAGAACTGGTTTATGGCATTGCCTTGGCACAGCGGTAGTGAAAATGTGTTGGCAGTTTGCAGCAGAGCGTGGAACAAACCACTGCCCCAGGCAGCTGCTGCCATGTGGACACAAGCTCTGCTGCCCAGGAGGGTCCCGTAGTGCAGGGGTTTGCAGATGGCAACGTAGCGGTCATAGGCCATGACGGTGAGAAGGTACAGTTCTGCTGACATCAAAAAGGAAAAGACAAAGACCTGGGCAGCACATCCTCCATAGGAAATAACGCTGGTGTCCCAGAGGGAATTGGCCATGGATTTGGGGACAGTGGTGGAGATGGACCCAAGGTCGAGGAGGGAGAGGTTGAACAGGAAGAAGTACATGGGGGTGTGGAGGTGGTGGTCACAGGCGATGGCGATGATGATGAGGCCGTTGCCCAGGAGGGTAGCCAGGTAGATGGCCAGGAAGAGCCCAAAGTGCAAGAGCTGCAGCTCCCGCGTGTTTGTGAATGCCAGGAGGAGGAACTCAGTGATGGAACTGCCGTTGGACATTTGGTCCTTCTAGGCATGGATGACTGTCCATGGAAGAAAAGGCATGGAGAAGTTAGGGGAGATTTCTCCGGGCAAAACCTACTCTGTTCCTCATAGAAATCCCTTGAAGTGTTTCTCTGCTTTTCAGGAATACCTTTGCCAGGTCCCTTCTTGAGCTTTCTCTGGGGCCAGCCGAGGGTGTCACTGGGAGCAGGGGGCTCTGCTGTTGGCTTAGGAGGAGTCAGTCCTGCCTTGCAGCAAGAGGTAAACAGGAACACGGTGAGATCTCGGATTAAATCCTCTCCTGATATCAAAAAGCTTTTCAGCATTGGCCCTCCCAAATCACCCAACTGCAGCGCAGAGCTTTGGGGATTTTGTTTCGTTTATTTTGTCCTTGTAGCCCAACCACACCTGAGCAGTGTTTCAAGGCAGAAGTCCTTGGTATTTCGGCTGCACTCCAAGTGAAACCCTGTGGGTGCTGAGTTGCAAAGAGGCCGTCCCTTTGTTCAGAGTGAGGAGAGCCAGTCTGTCCTTCAGCCCTGTACTTAGCTGCCCTGTGCCGACACCTCTCTGAGCTGGACTAAGATCACACTGAAAATTGGGCACTGCTACCAGCAGAGGAACCCAGTTTCAACGTGCAGATCTCCAGCTTCCCATCCCGTCCCACCATACCTGAGCACAATCTCAGCTCTCCCCTTCCAGCCAGGGATACAGAGGGCTCATTGCAGCTGCCCACCTACAGCCATCCAGTGGCATTTCGATGGCTTCGGCACCAAGGTGTCTTCTCCACGGGCCTCCTAGATAACAGAGAGACGCTACGGGAGAGCTCTTCTGGAGAGCAGCCTGCAGCCCAGAAAGACCTCCCAGCGAATTAGCGGAAAGATGTGGTGTCCTGAAGGAACCAGAAATGCAAGAGCTGCAGCTCCTGCGTTTTTGTGAAGGCCAGGAGGAGGAACTCAGGGACGGAGCCACCACTGGTCATTTGCTGTTGGACTTTTGCTGCCTGAGGGCATCGGGGCCTGTTTAAGAGGGAAAAGATGGCGAGAAGGTTTGAGACACAGATCCAGGGCAGGTCCCCCAGAGTCAGTGTCAAAAAAGAAGCTGACCTGTTCCCCCACCCAAACCCCAGAGAGCAAGAGCAACATGTACCTGTGGAGAAACAAGGAAGAAAGTCACAATGCTCCCACTAGATGAAACAAAAAGAGAAAGAGGTGGGCATGCAGTGAAGCCCTCTTCTTACTGCCCTGTAGTGACCACCGCACAGAGTGACATCCCACGGCAGGTGCTTTTAGATGTGGTGTTGTGTACCACGTTGGAGGACCGGAGCTGATATCTGTCCCCATATCTGCTCCCTGCCCGTGTTCACAGACCCCATCCCACCGGCTGGGGGCTCAGCTCTGCCCTGCAGACCCCTCCTGGCAGCAGGGCACTGCCCAGGGACATCTCTGTGTGTGCAGGGCCTGAGGAGCAGCTCAGAAATGTCCTAATGAGAGCTGGTCTCAGTGCCTTCTCCAGAACAGAGAAATTAGTTCCCATCTCCCACAGCCCACCCCGAAAACCAACAGGAGAAACCTCAAAGCACAGATACCTTCCCTTTCAAGGAATGGTGGCCTTAGTGTCCTTGAAAAGGACCCTCCGCAAATGTCCTGGGGGTGATGTGGAGCTGTGAGCAGCCCTGACTCCCGCAGCGCCCTCTCGACCTGCCCTGCTGCGGGTCCTCCTTCCACCCACAGCTTCTCCCCACAGCACTGCGAGGAGCTCCCCGGGCAGGCTGAATGCTGAGCGCCGAGTGTCCCAGCACACAGCACCCTGGGGTGCAGGGACCCTGCTCTCGGGGACAGCTCTGGGCACCCCTGGCTGCACACCTGGCTTCGCAGCCCTGCAGCCCTCCCTGGAAGAAGGGAGCTGCGATGCCCTGTCACTGTGCGGGGGCACAGGGAAGCCCCGCTCTGCAGCACATCCTTCTCCACATGAAAGAAACCCTGTGAGCCATCCTGCCACATCCTAACTGCTCTGGGATGTGCCAGCTCTAGGAGACCCCTCCAGGACACTCATGTACATTGCTCTGCAGCCAGAGACTCACTCTCTTAAGGGCTGTGAAGATCCCCCCTCCAAGTGAGCTCTCAGCATCCCCCCATTCCACATCGCCTGTAACATCTCCGTTGCTTCAGTGCCCTCAGCCCTGCTGTGCTTGGCAGAGGAGCTGCTCCTGGGCAGAGCTGTCTCTCTGCAGCGCTGCCCGCTTGCCATGAGCTCCCTCCATCCCAGGAGCCCAGCACAGCTCAGCAGCAGAGGACCAGCTCAAGGCATCACCTTCTCTCTCCCCTCTGGGGCTCCCTTGAGGTGTCCCTGGGGGTCCAGGGCTGACGGAGCCTGAAAGGCAGCAGGATCATCCCTGGGAATGTACTTCGGAGCCAACAAAATAATCACTAAGGGTCCCTCTCTAAACAGTGGAGAGGGACTGATTCCTGCAACAGAAGTTGTCCTACCAGAGTGAGGTTTTCTGTGAGAGGTGTCAAAGTTCCCCTCTGGACACCACTGTTCCTGACCCATCACAAAAAGGACATGGAGACAGGGAAAAGGGGAGGTGGTTCAGCTGGGCCGTGTTTCAGCTGGGGCTGTGGTTCAGCTGAGGCAAGGCAGACATCTCATCCCCAGCTGGAAGAAGCAGGATTCTTCTCCCGCCATGCACCCCCCACAGCCACAGGAGCTGGGATTCCTCTGGCTTCAGTCCAGGGCTGCACAAAAGTGTTGCTGGCAGGTGAGCCCCTGCTCTCAGCCCCTGCCCTTTCTTCTCTGGGCACTCCGTTGCTCACCCACATAAGCCTGGGGATGACAGAGGGGCCATGGGTGGTCCATGACTTGTACAAGTGTTTGCAAGCTCTGATGCAAAATCTCTGGGAACACCCACATCCTTCCCAAGCATCAGCTGAGGTCCAGAGGGGGAAGGGGGCATTCCTTGGCCATCCCAAATGGCAGCAGTCCTCTATGTTTGGGGCACCTGAATGCACCTTGTCACATATATCCCTGGAGCATGCAGAGCTCCAAGCTCTCTCTCTATCCCCTGCATTTACTAGAGCACCAGTCACTGCAAAGCTAAGATAGCTCCACATCCCTGCACTGGTGACACCTTATTTATTTGCATTTATTCCATTACTTTAAAACAAAAAAGCCTCCGGTACCATGCCAGGTCTCTTGTTTCTCTGGCCTTGGAGACTGCAGGGCAGTCTCTGGGCACCTCATTTCCTTGTTACATTACCATTTGCCAAGCACTCCACCGTGTGAAGCAGAACGGGGTCCTGGCTCCCTGTTACCGCCTTTGCCTGTAACAAGCCTGTCCTCAGCCCTGGTGCCACTCCTGACATGCTGCAGCCCAAACATGGACGGGCAGGAGGAGCTGGAGAACAGGCAGGAGGAGCTGGAGCCTCACAGCACTGGGACAGTTTGGATGAAATGAGATGTGGTGGGCCAGCTTGCTCACCTGGGGTGCTGCAGTGGAGGGATAGAGGCTCTGCAGAAGAGAGTGTGAGGGAGGGTGAGGATGGGGGATGCCCCCAGTGTGAAGAGGCAGCTCCGAGGGATGCAGCTCTTCCAGGACGGTTAGCTTCTGTCATTGAGGATTAGAGGAGCCAGGAAGGGTGACGTCACATTGGCAGTTATGAACCGTTCCATGAGGGTGAGGAAGCAGGAACAGCCTTCTGTCAGCAAGAAAAGGAAGTCTCCAGGTCAATGAGCCAGTTCCTGTGGGGGACTGTAATTGTCCTGGCATTCACAGTCCAGGTAAAAGAGGGTGCAAAGAGATAGGAGGATCTAGGGACAACTTCTTAATACAGCTGCCCAATGGGACAACAAGGGCTCTGGATGCTCACCTGGATCCGGTACTGGCAAACAAGGAAGAGCTAGTCAGAGATGTGATAATCAGGATAAACAACTCCACATGCAAGCACTAAAAAACGAGAATAAAAGATAGTAGAAATGATTTAGGGACAATACTGTCTGAGAGGTGTTGCCATTAAATGAAAGGAGAGTTTGAAAGGAGAGGAATAATACTGCTCTAAAACCATCATGCCAGAATACAAGTCTGAGAAATTGTAACTGTCTTGTCAAGGAAGAATGAATGAATGGAATGGTTTTAAAGAAATAAAGTTTACCATCATCAAGAAGAAGAGGAAGAAGCTCTTGTAGAGCGAGTCACTCTTACTGGTTTTAGTGAAAGTAGAAATAAGGCAAATTGCATGGTGGGCTGACCCCAGCTGGCAGCAAAGCCCCCACCCAGCTGCTCGCTCACTCCCCCAGAGCAGGATGGGGGAGAGCATTGGAAGGGCAAAGTGAGAACAACTCATGGGTCAAGACAAAGGGAGTTTAATAAGTGGAGCAAAGCTGCACGTGCAAAGTGATGTTGTGCTGCCCATTGGCAGGCAGATGTTTGGCCACTTCTAGGGAAGCAGAGCTTCGTCACACATAATGGTGACATGGGAAGAGGAACATCGTAACCCTGAATGTCCACCCTTCATCCCCCTTTCCCTGAGAAATGCACCTCCCCTCCCATGGCATTTCTGGGAGCAGTCCCGTCTCACTCCCTGCCCACTGCAGACAATCACAGAAATCATAGAAATCATAGGATCTTCATGGTTGGAAAGGACCTTTGAGATCATCAAGTCCAACCATACACACACCAAAAAAAAAAAGAAAAGAAAAAACCACCAACCTACAACCTCTGCCCTTCAGAGCATGCCCTGAAGTGCCAAATGTAGACATTTCTTAAATACCTCGAGGGATGGGGACTCAACCGCCTCCCTGGGCAGGCTGTTCCAGTGCCTGACCACTCTTTCAGTAAAGTCATTCTTCCTGATATCTAATCTAAACCTCCCCTGCCGCAGCTTCAGACCATTTCCTCTGGTTCTGTCGTTATTCCCCTGGGAGAAGAGGCCAACACCCCCCTCTCTACACCCTCCTTTCAGGTAGTTGTAGAGGGCAATGAGGTCTCCCCTCAGCCTCCTCTTCTCCAAGCTAAACATGCCCAGCTCCCTCAGCCTCTCCTCATATGCCCTGGTCTCCAGACCCCTCACCAGCCTGGTCGCTCTCCTCTGGCCACGCTCCAGCACCTCAATGTCCCTCTTGTACAGAGGGGCCCAGAACTGAACACAACACTCGAGGTGAGGCCTCACCAGTGCCCAGTACAGAGGCACGATCACTTCCCTACTCCTGCTGGCCACGCTGTTCCTGATACAAGCCAGAATGCTGTTGGCCCTCTTGGCCACCTGGGCACACTGCTGGCTCGTGTTAAGCTGGCCATCCACCAGCCCCCCCCAGGTCCTTTTCTGCTGGGCAGCTTTCCAGCCACTCTGCCCCAAGCCTGTAGCGTTGCTTGGGGTTGTTGTGACCGAAATGCAGGACCTGGCACTTGGCCTTATTAAACCTCGTACAGTTGGCCTTGGCCCATGGATCCAGCCTGTCCAGGTCCCTCTGTAGAGCCTTCCTACCCTCCAGCAGATCAACACTCCCACCTAGTTTGGTGTCATCTGCAAACTTACTGAGGGTGCACTCAATCCCCTCATCTACATCATTGATAAAGATATTAAACAAAACTGGCCCCAAAACTGAGCCCTGAGGGACACCACTGGTGACGGGCCGCCAAGAGGATTTCACTCCATTAATCACAACTCTCTGGGCACGGCCATCCAGCCAGTTTTTAATCCAGCGAAGAGTACACTTGTCCATGCCATGATTCACCAGCTTCTCCAGGAGAATGTTGTGGGGGACGGTGTCAAAGGCCTTGCCAAAGTCCAGACAGACAACGTCCACCGCCTTCCCCGCAGCCAGAAGGCAGGTCACATGGTCATAGAAAGAGATCAGGTTTGTTAAGCAGGACCTCCCTTTCCTAAACCCCTGCTGGCTGGCCCCGATCCCTTGGCTGCCCTGCGCTTGCCGTGAGAGCTCACTCAAGATGATCCTCTCCATGATCTTTCCTGGTACCGAGGTCAGGCTGACAGGCCTGTAGTTCCCCGGATCCTCCTTCCGACCCTTCTTGTAGATGAGCGTCACATTAGCCACCCGCCAGTCATCTGGCACCTCCCCTGTTGACCAAGACTGTTGATAAATGATGGAGAGAGGCTTGGTGAGCTCTCCCGCCAGCTCCCTGAGTACTCTTGGGTGAATCCCATCTGGCCCCATAGACTTATGTGCATCTAGGTGCAGAAGCAGATCACTGACTACTTCCTCCTGGGTTATGGGTGGGTTGTTCTGCTCTCCATCCTTATCCTCCAGCTCAGGAGGCTGAGCACCCTGGGGATAGCTGGTCTGACTATTGAAGACAGAGGCAAAGAAGGCATTAAGTATCTCAGCCTTCTCCTCATCCTTGGTTGCAACTTCCCCCCCCCGCATCCAGTAAGGGATGGAGATTCTCCCTGGCTCTCTTTTTGTTGATGTATTTATGAAAACTTTTTCTGTTGTCCTGTCTTCATCGTCCTCTTCATCCTCTTTGTCATTGAGGTTTATAATCAGGGGAGGGTGAATTGGTAATAAAATATTCTTTTGATTTCTGAGTGATTCTTGATGATGGGCTGGATGCATCATCCGTTCTTGTACACCCTGTTGCAATGGGGCCTCTGCAGATAAGAACAGTATATTTATTTTATTAGGAGGGAACAAGAATATCATGTCCAAGTTCAGACCAGCAGGTATAGTTTTTAAATCATTATCATGTTGAAGCAATCATTAAATAGACAGATTGCGCCTTTTAGGAAAAATCTTCTGTGAAGGCTGACAAAAGAGCATCCACCAGCTACAGAGAGGAGGAAAAATGATGGGTACTCGCTCCTTTGAATGGACAGATGAGGCACTGCTGAATAAAGCCTTTTGGAAAGAGGATCATTTTGATCATTCTACACTATTTGAAAAAAGCTGTCTATCCCTTCCAGGTGGTGGATAGATTTATCTGAGGCAGAAACCTGCTTTTTTCCAAGCCCTTTTAAGATATTTACAACACAGGGAAACGTGATTAGTAATAGCTGGGCTGAAGTCAGTAGGCGAGTATAAGACCCCACCTGCGAAACTATTTTAAACAGGCTGAATAATAGGCAGGCCTCTGTCACTCCTCATGGCATCAATTTTGAAGAAGTTAGCAATGCTAAGCACAGGATTACCTTTTTTTAGCTTGTAGATATTTTTTTTCTATCAATTTTCTGCATCACAACTCTCTTCACTAAGTACAAAATGTAGATTTTGAGAAAGAATATGAAGTTCATTAAAGTAATTTACACTGAAGTTCAAAGAACATCAGAAAAAAATTTTCCTTAGGAATTTATACCTACCCATAATATTTGCAACAAAACTATTTCAGTATGGGGGTGGCATTTTCTGAGAGCCAGGAAACACAATGGACTGAAAATAAAAATGATGAAAAATGGTGAGTCTATTTGTATTGTTCGAGCTGACCAATTTGCAGCTATAGATACAATCAGGATTCTGTGCATTATATTAAAAATATCAGAGTTGGGTATGTTTTTAAAGAAATGAGATGAAGCATGGGCATTGTCTTTTATTCCAGTTGCTGTTATTCTTGTGCATCTCTTGCTTGCCTACGAGGAGCATGTGTATCATAGTAAACCCATTTTAACAACATGCCGGCAGAACAGATTTGTTGTATCACATGCCAGAGAAAGCACTTTAACTTGATAGAGCCTTTTTTCAGTGTCCAAAATAGGGTGTTATTAGTTCCTGGCAGTGTAAGCCAAATCAAACTTAGATTAGCTGAACAAGATTTCTAACTATTAAAATGAATAAATGCACTTCTAATATTTACAATAGTATTGTGGAGCATGCGGACTTTGAATTTATACATACTGCAGTATAAAGAAAAAGGCTTGGGTCCATTTTCTCATTGGACGTTGCTCTTCTACAGCACGCCCTTGTCCACAGTGCCTCTTGGACATAGTCTCTGACTCACACCAGACCCAAAAGCGTGGTGCTTGGTGTGCACGACAGCACAAAGTACCAGGCGCCGATGCTCTGGGGGTGGGAACTGCACTACAAGCGGTATGGACACTCGCAGGAAGGGCACTCAAGCTCTTGCCTTGGTCCTCTGTGATTAGTTCGGCTCAACATGCCCAGATACGACAGGCTACCTTATCCTGGGGGAATTTCAGGAACGCAAGGTGTTTGCTTCTGACTAGTGGTCTTTCTGGGCTTCTCTTACAACATCTGTCTACAGCTCTGGAGATAAGGCCCAGGAACAACTCTGGTTTAGTCCACTTGTTCCTGCGTCTATGACAAGTCATGCTGACTTGCTCTCACTCTGGCTTCCGCCCGATTTCTGACATGTGTCTTGGTTCCCTGCCCTGGACTCTTACCCTGTCCCAGGTCGGACTCTTGGTAAACAAGAGCTCCTCTTAGAAAAGACTGAGGAAAAAAACCCAATTTATAACATGGTGGTTTTTTCCATAAATACTCTGATTTTCAGATATCGTACTGCCTTGTACGCTGTTACTCTACTTAATAGCTTGCATCCAATGTTCTAGCCTGAAAACTGTATTCAAAACGATGAACTGGAAATACACCTGCACACACAGCACTGTAATCTGATGTTTCCTATACAAGGGGGGGTCTCATCCACCTAACATGTTGTGCTCTATCAACAATATCTGTTGATAGAGCCCTACCAACCTCCTCCCCGCTCCACACACGCTACTTTTCATTTCTCTGAAATGGTTACCTGCCTGCTCACCACTTTTGACTACTGGAGAGATGTAATCTAGCAAATACCCAGGTAAAGCACCGCTTTTGCTCTGCGGATCTTAGCAACCTAAATTGCCATTTGTGACTTTATCTTTCACGTCACTGATAGGAAAGATGATCTGTAACATGAACGCTAAAAAAAATTCATATGGCAACCCTATTCAAATGCCACTACAGTTCCTTTCTTTGCCTTCAACTTGCTGGGATAGCAGATCATACCTGGTGGATTTGCCATGCTACATTTCTTGACCTTGATGCATACGAGGTAAGCGTGGGCAGTAAGCATCAGAAGGACATTTTCCTGTATTTACTTACTCTCATGAACAACTTGTTGAGAAAATATTTTTACTCACTGTTACTAGGTGGCAAAAAAAGTCCATTAATATAACAAGGATTGCTATGATGGAAGGCACAACTGATCCTCACGCAGCCTAAAGGTTGTCTCTCCCAGAAACAGGAGATGTTGCTATACTTTTACTGCAGGAGAAAACAGTTTTCAGATATTGCAAGTACAACAATAAAAACAGACTAAATGGTGACATGGACAGGGGGATTGAGTGCACCCTCAGCCAATTGGTCGATGACACCAAGCTGTGTGGCACGGTTAACATGCTGGAGGGAAGGGACGCCATCTAGAGGGAGCTGGACAGGCTGGAGAGGTGGGCCCGTGCAAACCTCATGAAGTTCAACCAGGCCAAGTGCAAGGTCCTGCACCTGGGTCACAGCCATCCCAAGCACAAATCCAGACTGGGTGGAGAATGGCTGAAGAGCAGCTCCGAGGAGAAGGACTTGGGGGTGCTGGTGGACAAGAAGCTCAATATGAGCCAGCAATGTGAGCTCGCAGCCCAGAAAGCCAACTGCATCCTGGGCGGCATCAAAAGACAAGTGTCCAGCAGGTTGAAGGAGGTAATTCTCCCCCTCTGCTCCACTCTGCTGAGGCCCCATCTGGAGTACTGCGTCCAACTTTGGAGTCCTCAGTACAGGAAGGACAAGGACCTGTTGGAACGGGTCCAGCGGAGGGCCACCAAAATGATAAGGGGGCTGGAGCACCTCTGCTGTGAACACAGGCTGAGAGAGTTGGGGGGGTTCAGCCTGGAGAAGAGAAGGCTCTGGGAAGACCTTATAGCAGCCTTCCAGTACCTGAAGGGGCTCCAGGAGAGATGGGGAGGGATTCTTTATGAGGGAGTGTAGCAATAGGACGAGGGGTAATGATTTTAAACTGAAAGAGGGGAAATTTAGATTAGATATTTGGAAGAAATTCCTTACTCTGAGGGCAGTGAGACACCGGCCCAGGTTGCCCAGTGCAGGTAAGTCTGTGCTGGGGAAGGAAATCGCAGCAAAGAAACGGCCAGGGGCTCGTTTTTGAGGCTTTTAAAGCCAGGAAAAGGGGCCAGCCCGAGCCGGTACCGGGCCCTTCTGGGGGGCGGGGACAGCTGAGGAGTCGAGGGCGGAGCCACCACCCCCGGCGGCAGGTGTGAACGAGCAGAGGGTGGGACCACTCTCCCCCCTCATAAAAGAAACCATTTGGGAGTGCAGTGACTGAGCAAATGAGCTGCAAGTGGGTGTTCTCTGGGTGTGACCTGAGGTATCACCCAGGTGCACCACAATGAGAGTGTACTTCCTGGGCTGGAGAAGGGGGCGGCCAAGCAGGGTGTGACACACCAGTCCAATCACAGCGGTCTGCACAGCAGTTCGTGCAGGATA
Source organism: Rissa tridactyla (assembly GCF_028500815.1). Lineage (NCBI taxonomy): Eukaryota > Metazoa > Chordata > Aves > Charadriiformes > Laridae > Rissa > Rissa tridactyla. Next base: position 1,487,396 of record NC_071490.1, on the reverse strand, counting down.
GAGCTGAAAGACTGCTAACCCGGCTAGGTAGTGATGGTAACTACTCGCAAGATGACTGTGGCGTCCATGAGCTCCACAACCACCAGGTCTGATGCCGCCTCTCAGACGGAGCTCTTGTGGGAACATGCTACCACACAGACATCGGGCTGTAGGGTATGCCCTGCTCTTACGCCAGTGTCGGATGGCAATGATGGGCATACCTGTAGGAGATGTGCTCAGGTAGAGGATCTTCTCCAATTAGTCATGGAGCTCAGGGAGGAGGTAAGTAGGTTGAGGAGCATCAGGGAATGCAAGAGGGAGATAAATTCCTGGAGTAGAATCCTGCATCCCATGACAGAAACCCAGCAGGCAGATAGAACCCCTGCAACAGAGAGCTCCATATCCTCTCTCACCTCAACTGAAGGCGGTAACCTGGAGGACAGGGGGCAATGGCAGGAAGTTCCTGCGCGGCGCAACAGGCGCTGCACTCGAGACTGCCCGATGACTACCCCATCTTCCCAGGTGCCATTACTTAACAGGTACAGTGCTCTACAGAGGAACCTGGATGATGACGAGCACAATATTTCTCCTATTTCTCCTACCCTGGAGCCGTCAGCAAGGTCTAGTCAGACCTCCCCCTGCATCAAAACCTCTGCGGTAAAGAAGAAAAGACGGGTCCTTGTCATAGGTGACTCATTACTGAAGGGAAGAGAAGGCCCAATACGCAGGCCGGACCCGGTACATAGGGAGGTCTGCTGCCTCCCTGGGGCCCGGGTCAAGGATGTGAAGAGGATGCCTCCTTCCCTGGTATGGCCCTCAGACTACTATCCACTTTTGCTCTTTCAGGTAGGCAGTGACGAGGTAACAAGAAGAAGTCCAAGGGCAATGAAGAAAGATTTCAAGACCCTGGGACGCCTGGCCAAGGGATCAGGAGCACAAGTTGTGTTCTCGTCTATTCCCCCAGTTGCGGGGAATGATGAGGGGCTAAATAGAAGGAGCCAGCAGATCAATGCCTGGCTTCGAGCTTGGTGCTGCCGGCAGGACTTTGGGTTCTTTGATCATGGCCTGATCTACAAAACGCCTGGCCTGCTGGTAACAGGCAGGAATACCTTGACCTCTAGGGGAAAAAGGGTTCTAGGACAAGAGTTATCGGGGCTCATTGAGAGGGCTTTAAACTAGATTTGAAGGGGGGTGGGGATGGTACTGGGCTTGCTGGTGAGGTGCCAGGGTGTAGTTGCTCAGCGCTCGTGGGCCAGTGTGCCAGTATTTCTGAAAGCCAGAAGGCACAGCACATCTCAAGGGTCAAAACTACACACACAACTCCCTCTCTGAAATGCTTATACACCAATGCACGCAGCATGGGGAATAAGCAGGAAGAGCTGGAGGTCTGTGTGCGGTTGCGGGGCCATGATCTCATTGCAATTACTGAGACGTGGTGGGACAACTCGCATGACTGGAATGCTGTCATGGATGGCTATGTCCTTTTCAGGAAAGACAGACCAGCAAGGCGTGGTGGTGGAATTGCACTCTATGTGAGAGAGCATTTGGAATGCATCGGGCTCTCACTAGGGGCGGATGAAGAGCGGGTCGAGAGCTTATGGGTGAGGATTAAGGGACAGGCAAATATGAGGGACACTGTTGTGGGTGTTTATTACAGGCCACCTGATCAGGATGGGGAAACTGATGAGGCTTTCTACAGACAGCTGAAGGTAGCCTCGCAATCGCAGGCCCTGGTTCTCATGGGGGACTTCGATCACCCCGATATCTGCTGGGAAGACCACACAGCCAGGCATGCACAGTCCAGGAGGCTCCTCCAGTGCATTGATGACAACTTTTTGACACAGGTGGTACAGGAGCCAACAAGGAGAGGAGCACTTCTAGACCTGGTACTGACAAACACAGAGGGACTGGTGGGGGACATTAAGGTTGGGGGCACCCTAGGTTGTAGTGATCATGAAATGATTGAGTTCAGGATCATGGGTACTACGCACAAAACAACAACAAGAAGTAAAATTACAACCTTGGATTTCAGGAGGGCTAACTTTGACCTCTTCAAGAAACTGCTTGGAGAGATCCCGTGGGCTAGGGCTCTGGAAGGCAAAGGGGCTCAAGAAAGCTGGTGGATATTCAAAGACCACTTCCTCCAAGCTCAGGATCGGTGCATCCCTAAGAGAAAGAAATCGGCCAAGGGACGCAGGAGACCTGCATGGTTGAGCAGGGAGCTTCAGAAAAAGCTCAAGTGGAAGAAGGAAGTTTATAATAAGTGGAAGAAGGGACTGACCCCTTGGGAGGATTACAAGAATGCCACCAGAGTGTGCAGGGATGAAACAAGGAAAGCCAAGGCCGCCTTGGAATTAGACCTGGCTAGGGACATCAAGCACAACAAAAAGAGCTTCTACAAGTATATTGGAAGCAAAAGGAAGACCAGAGAAGTTGTAGGCCCACTGCTGAATGAGGCAGGAGTCATGGTGACGGAGGATGTGGAGAAGGCAGAGTTACTGAATGCCTTCTTTGCTTCGGTCTTTTCTGCTCGGCCCAGCCCTCAGGAGTCCCAGGCATTGAATAAAGTAACAGGGAAAGAAGAAGACTTCCCTTGGGTTGAGGAGGAGCGAGTGAGGGACCAATTAGATCATCTAGATATTCACAAGTCCATGGGCCCTGATGGGATGCACCCGAGAGGGCTGAGGGAGCTGGCAGAAGTCATTGCTGGGCCGCTCTCCATCGTCTTTGAAAAGTCCTGGAGAACAGGCAAGGTGCCTGGGGACTGGAGGAAAGCCAATGTCACTCCAGTCTTCAAGAAAGGGCAAGAAGGAAGAGCCGGGGAACTACAGGCCGGTCAGCCTCACCTCCATCCCTGGAAAGATGATGGAACAGCTCGTTCTGGGTGTCATCTCAAGGCACGTGGAGGAAAGGAAAGCTATCAGAAGTACTCAGCATGGATTCTCCAAGGGGAAATCATGTCTGACTAATCTGATAGCCTTCTACGATGGCATGACTAGATGGATAGATGAGGGGAGGGCGGTAGATGTGGTCTACCTTGACTTAGGCAAGGCGTTTGACACGGTCTCCCACAGCATCCTCATAGGGAAGCTTAGGAAGTGTGGGTTAGATGAATGGACAGTGGGGTGGATAGAAAACTGGTTGAAAGACAGAGCTCAGAGGGTTGTGATTAGGGGCACAGAGTCTAGTTGGAGACCAGTGACGAGTGGTGTTCCCCAGGGGTCAGTACTGGGTCCAGTCCTGTTCAATATATTCATCAATGACCTGGATGAGGGGATAGAGTGCACCCTCAGCAAGTTTGCTGATGACACCAAGCTGGGTGGGGTGGCTGACACACCGGAAGGCTGTGCCACCATACAGAGAGACCTGGACAGGTTGGAGATCTGGGCAGAGAGAAACCTTATGAAGTTCAACAAGGGCAAGTGTAGGGTGCTGCACCTGGGGAGGAACAACCCCATGCACCAGTACAGGTTGGGTGCTGACCTGCTGGAGAGCAGCTCTGTGAAAAGAGACCTGGGAGTCCTGGTGGACAACAGGATGACCATGAGTCAGCAATGTGCCCTTGTGGCCAAGAAGGCCAATGGCATCCTGGGGTGCATCAAGAAGAGCGTGGCCAGCAGGTCAAGGGAGGTCATCCTCCCCCTCTACTCTGCCTTGGTGAGGCCGCACCTGGAGTACTGTGTCCAGTTCTGGGCTCCCCGGTTCAAGAGGGACAGGGAACTGCTGGAAAGGGTGCAGCAGAGAGCTACAAAGATGATTAGGGGACTGGAACACCTCTCTTATGAGGAAAGGCTGAGGGATTTGGGTCTCTTCAGTCTGCAAAAAAGACGGCAGAGGGGGGACCTTATCAACACTTATAAATACTTAAAGGGTGGGTGTCAGGAGGATGGGGCCAGGCTCTTTTCAGTGGTGCCCGGGGACAGGACAAGAGGCAATGGGCACAAACTTGAACATAGGAAGTTCCACCTAAACATGAGGAGGAACTTCTTTACCCTGAGGGTGGCAGAGCCCTGGCAGAGGCTGCCCAGAGAGGTGGTGGAGTCTCCAACTCTGGAGACATTCAAAACCCACCTGGACGCGTTCCTGTGCCACCTGCTCTGGGTGACCCTGCTCTGGCAGGGGTTTGGACTAGATGATCTCCAGAGGTCCCTTCCAACCCTGTGATTCTATGATTCTATGATTCAGTAGTCCAGGTATAACAGTACAGCAACAAATATAAACTGGGGTTTATATCCTGGATATGAAAGACATCCCGGCTGAGAGCTGTAAATGCCAGTTTGCCGGTTATTTCTTAATGAGTTTTGGAGTAATGTTTTAGAGGAAAACAAAGTCACACTTGAAAATATTTGAATAGTTGAAGGCAAGTTTCACCCAGTTCCAGACATTATCAGACGGGTCGAGGAGCAGCATCTGAAAAACACGCTGCTTTTGGACCATAGTCAGTATGACTGGGCCATCCTCTGAGACATGGTGGGGTCTGGAGCCAAAGCCCATCGCCCAGGCATTAACACCTAAATCCCTAGTGCTGAGATGGAGGCAATAACAAAGAGCCCTACACTCACCCCTGGATCTTCACCAGGTGGAATATAAATATTTCTTTGAAGAATAAACCCATTTTGAAGGGCTCTGTTTTAGATAACTGATTTTGCAGAAAGTCAGGTAGTCGCTGTAAGCAGAAATTACAAACATGGTCTATTTATTCAGAATCAATATAATGTCAGTTGAATAAGAAAGTCATGAGTGATCTTTATGCATGGTTTTTAACTTGTGTGTTCCTTAATATCTGAGCCCAGTTCATGGGAGAAATTTTCCATAGTTTAGATGACCGTTAGCTCTTCTCACTGCTTCCAAAAATCAGATATTTGACCTACAGATGCTGCCATAACCAGGCAGCATGACATACCAACTTCTAACTTTACATAATAAACCTCCCTTTCAATACGGATATATCAAGTACATCAAGGATACAAATCACTCTAAAATCTACAGCACTTAGCTTTGCGTCGGGGGGATAAAAATGGAAATAGTGGTCATTCCCAGTTGCAGCCATTTTCAGCTCTTGTGCCTCACCTCTTGCTTCCAACCTCCACTCGCTTAATACCAACAGAACATACATTAAAATGTTAAAGCTATCAACATTGAGGCAAATTGTATTCTTATCCAGTAGTTTTCTTTCAAAAAGTACACCTTCAGAACCTTAGCTCTGCTTCTTTTTTCAAACAAAACTCCAACTGGCAGTGAAATACACTCAAACGAAGGAGGTGGTACCTGCTCCGGGCTTGTTGAACCGACGAGGGCAGTTGCCAGCCACTATAGGTTCCATGGTTGCCAGCCGCTCCTCCAGCTTGTGAGATCAGCGACATGGTGCTTTGGGACCTGTCCGGCTTGAATATCTTCCTTTGTCTCCATCGCTTCAGAATGTAGTACGGAAATTCTGACCCTTTCAAAGAATCTCCCATTCTGCCGCTTCCTTGATGTAAAATGGAAAAAACCAAATGGCGGGGCTTAGATAGTACCCAGCTTCTTTCCATGGGAACTGTGGTCTTTGATAACACAAAGACAGGCCTTGTTCTTTGACTGTTTTTTAACCAAAATCCTTGTGCCCAGTGTGTTTCTTACTGTGCCTCTGTCTTTGGATGGAGAAACGTGCTGCTTCCTGTTAGTACACTGTTCACCGTTAACTGCTCACATGGGTCACCCTCGTTACACGGGTTTCCTTGCTTTTTCTTGCTTCCATGATGTCCACTGCCACAGCTCAAGCAGAAAGAACAGTCTACACTTGTGTCCCTAATTAACACCTCCCTTCTCATTCAGGTCCCAGGCTGCCCTGAACAAAAATAGGGGGGAAATTAAGTTTCAGTCCTGGAAAACAGTCAAGCATACTGTTATCCCCGGGACATGGGGTCGCGGGTACAACACTGAGTGACATCAGTGACTTGGAGATGAACACTTCGGAGCACTGATAGACCAAAACCTGGGAACTTAGGAGTAAAGCAGAAAAGGAAGCACAGAAAGGAAAAGGAGACGCAACCTTAAAATAGAAGGATGCCATCCCTCAAAGAGTACTAAGGGTACAGATGAAGCCAAAGAGAAGGGAGGCAGATACAAGACAGAATTCAAGAGAGAGGACTAGAAGGTCATGTGACTGGTGGTTCCTTGGGGAAAAAAAAGAACAAAACCCACAACCACTGGACTGGATGGACTAATCACCTGTACTGTACGCCATGGGTCTGCCAGTGGGAAGGGTTGCAGACGTGTACATGAAAAGCAGGTGCCAGCGACTCCATGGGCACAAACAGTACGAGGCTGGCTCAGTGGTGGTGACACCCAAGCTGGGGAAGAAGTATGAAGGCATTGAAATGACTCGAAGTCTTCTCGTCTCACTAGGAGCCTATCAGCTTGCCTGTAACTCGAGTATCAGCGGATGGCCCGAAGACTAACTGCAAAGGAAAATACCGCATGCCTGACCACTTGGACTTTGGCACTGGAATAAAGTGATTTCGACAGGGATGACTTCAACTAAGTGCAGAATGAAACTGCTAACTGGGATCAAGGTGGAGAGCACTGGCAAGAGCTGTGAACAGACAAACGATGTGAAAAGGCTCCCACAGTTGCGTAAGCCCAACAACTGACTGGGGCACACAGGGGAGGGAAAGCTCAGGAAAGCGTGGGTAACGACTGCCAGTGGGCACGAGCAGCCAGAGTAGGAAAGTGCTAACGCTGCCAAGAGCTATGCAAACGAGGGCTCTTTGTAGCTGTACAGCTGTGCCTAAATGAGGTAGGTATGGTCAGGAAGAATGAATTCTGTATTTGGTTTGCGTGGCAAGGTTTTGGTAGTGTGGGGGCTCCAGGAGTGGCTTCTGTGAGAAGCTGCTTAAGCTTCCCCCATGTCTGATAGAGCTCCAGGACGGACCCACTGCTGGCCAAGGCTGAGCCCATCAGCAACAGTGGTAGTGCCGCTGTGACATTATATTTAAGAAGGGGAAAAAACTGTTAGGCCACAGCAGCTGGAGAGAAGATTGAGAAAACGTGAGAGAAGCAGCCCTGCAGACAGTAAGGGACCCCACGCTGGAGCAGGGGAAGGCTGTGAGGATGAAGGAGTGGCAGAGACAAGGTGTGACGAACTGCACTTTAGTGCATCAGGCTGGTTTACCCCTGCAGAGCTGCAACTGTCTGTAAGCAAGTTTGTCATTAGAGAATTTGCTGTAGGTAAAATAAAGGCTAAGGATGCTTGGAGAAAAGTAGAGATGCCCTCACTGGAGAGCTTACTTTCACTGTGGAAAAGTCATCCATTTCCTCTGATGTTCATGACTCAGTTACTGGACTGTATTAGTTTTAGTTTAGGTGGTTGTTCAAGATGGGATTATGAGATGTAAATGTATGCATGAATGCTGTTCCAACCACTTTCCCTTGACACTGTGAATTGATATTGCAGGCATCATGAGGTGGTTTGTACTCTAATGGGTAGAGAGCTCCGTTAATAAAAATACACTTAATACACAGTCTTCACGTTAGCCTTTTTCGGCTCATTTATGATTGTCTTTAGGCCATTTGATTCTCTGAAGAAGATTCCAAAACATCCATTGCCTTTTCAGCTGATGCAGGAACCTTCTATAAATCAGGTCTCTAAGAAGGAGGAACGACGCCGAGGTAATTATTTCATTCTATAGTTACCCAGCCATAGCAAGCCTGTCTCTGTAAATTTCAGCAGACTTCGGCTGAAGGGTCAGTGCTGAAGGGACATAAACCATTAAGGTCAGTAATCTCCCCCTTCAGAAAGGAAAGGTGAGCAGCACTGATGGTGCTAAAGGATCGGGCTACAATTTACGACTCAGAATTTTTAGCTGATTCATGATGGGCTTAGTGTAGGTTTTGTGTGTGTTATTTAAGACTGGTGGTCAGAAAAATAAGAGCATGTGTGATCTCTAGAGAGCGAAAATCACAGCAATTACACGACCGGGCCGCAGCGGGAGCAGAGGCTGCAGCGCCCGACACAAGATGGCCGCCAGGAGCCCGGTGCCGGGACTACAGCTCCCAGCGTGCCCCGGGGTGCCCCTTCCCGCCCTCTGACCCCCGCAGGAACCAGGGCCGCCTCCCCCGGGCTGCCCCGGCCCAGGGCCAGGCCCCGGAGCCCCGGTGGAGCCGGGAGGAGGAGGGTGGAGAGGGAGAGAGCGGTGGAGAGGAGTGGGAAGGGACAGAGGGACAACGGGGAGAGCAGGGGGGAGCCGGGCAGGGAGTGGAGGGAGGAGAAATCCCGGTGAGGAGCAGGGGGAGAGCGGGAAAGAGATGGAGGGCAGGGGACAGCGTCAGGACGAGGAGGCGGAGAAGGACGGAACAGCGACGGCCTCCAGGGCTGAGGTGGAAGAAGAGCAAAAGGGGACGGGGAGTGGGATGGAGGCCCAGAGGGAAGAGGGTGAGCTGGTTCTCTTGGAGGCCACCACAGCAGCCTTCCTCTGTCCCTGGTTTTGGTGAGATATGGAGCAGTGCAGAGATGTTTCTTGGGCATCCAGGCCTGAGGAGGGTTTCCCAGTGCCCCCGTGAGAGATCTTGCTCCCAGGAAGCACCTCGCCATAATGCCGAGGCCGTATCCGCCCCCCTGGAGCTGGGTACAGCTGCTCTGAGGGGTCTCACAGGGAGGACAGGGTCATCTGACACAGAAGTGATGAGCTGAAGCCCGGTGGCCATGGCTGGCCAGTTCAAAGTCTCCGAGAGCCTCAGCCTTTCTCCCCAGGAGTGTTTAACCCAGGTTTTACTGTTATGTACAGGGTCGGGGTGTGTTGGCCCTGGCTTCCAGGGGTTACGTTATTTTTACGTTATCTCATGTTCTGCATGGTCTTTTTTTGTGGAGAGTCCTCTTTTTCAGCTTGTTTACCATTTTAGGGCTTAGACAGGGGTCTTTGTTTTGTGTACAATGTTTTGTCTGTTGGTTTTTTTTTTCTGTTTTGATGGATTGTGTTGTGTTTTCTGTCTTGAAATCATCATTTCTGGTCCAGTGTGTCTACTGCAGGTGGGGCAGTGCCACTTCTGGTGCAGTCCGACTCGTTTCTGACTTCTGGCCCATAAGCACTAGTTTTTACACAGTTGATTTCCATGCTCTACAGGGTATGATTACCTCAGTAAACTGCTGATTTTATCCCCCTGGAAGCTCTGGGGCCATCCTATCTATGGGCCAGGCTGGATTGAAAACCCAACAAACAACCTGAAAAAAAGGTTTAAACGATTCCTGTATTCACTGGAAGATCGCAAAGTTTAGTGAAGATTTCTTCCCTTTTGGCTATGTAAGTTATCCAGTTGGAAGAATGCCTCTAATCTAACACAGTATATGTCAGTGATCCTTCTCCAATTTTTTTGATGTCACTCTTAACTTTACTTTGAGAGAGCTTTAAACCAGAATCAGTGCTGGATGGGGATACCAACAGGATTGCAGTAGGTAAGCCAAGGGCTGTCAGGGATCGTGGGAGGGTGGCAGTGCTAGTGGGAACATTTATGCTGTTCCTGGGAGCACAGAGGGCTCAGGAGCGTATCTGAAATGCTTGTACACCAACGCACGCAGTATGAGAAACGAGCAGGGTGAACTGGAAGTATTTGTCGGCTCCCAGAGCTATGATATTTGTTTTAGTGAGACTTGGTGGAATGAGTTCCACAACTGGGGTGCTGCGACAGAGGGCTACAGGCTGTTCAGGAAGGCTGGAAAGGGCAGGCGAGGTGGAGGTGTTGCAGTGGACGTAAGGGAGAGGTTTGGTCATACAGCCCTTACAGTCAGTGATGATGTAGTTGACAGCCTCTGGATAAGGATTTGAGGAATGGAAAACAAAAGAGATGTTGTAATGGGTGTCTACTACTGATCACCCAGCCAGGATGTAAGCACTGATGAGTTATTCTGTTGGCAATGAGGAGAAATTTCTGGATCAGTAGCCCTTGTCCTTATGGGAGATTTCAACTTTCCAGATATCAACTGGGAATATCATACTGCTGTGACAATCAAGTCTTGGAAATTCTTGAAGTTTGTAGGAGATACCTTGTCACAGGTACTCAGTGAGCCAACTAGGAAAGATGCCCTCCTAGACTTGCTAGTTGTGAATGGAGAAGGACTCATGGGGGATGTGATGGTAAGTGGTTGCCTTGTCCACAGTGATCATGAAATGGTTGAATTTAAAATTTTCAGCGTAATAAGACTGGACTTCAGGAGAGCAAACTTTAAGCTATTCAGGGAGCTGGAAATCTGCTTCTGAGGGCTTAGGAGTCCGTGAGTGCTGGTCAGTCTTTGACAACTACCTTTTAGAAGCACAGGAACAGGCAATTCCACTGTGCCGTTAAGTCAAGCAATCGGGGCAGAAGACCAGCTCGGCTGAACAGAGAACTCATGGAGCTCAAGAAGAAAAAGAAACTTTATGGTCTCTGTAAGCAAGGTCAGGTTTCGTGGGAAGATTACCAAGCTGTGGTTCGTATATGCAGGGAGAAGACATGAAAAGCCAAAGCTCAATTAGAGTTGAAACTGGCCAGTGTTGTTTCAGATAACAAGGAGGTCTTTCTTAAGTATGTTAATAGCAAGAGGAGGTCTAAAGGAAATATTGGACTGATACTTGTTGAAGATGGTCTAACAGGGATGAAGAAAAAGCAGAGGCATTCAATACATTTTTTGCCTCAGTCTTTAATAGTACTTGATAGACCTCGGGCTGCCCAGTCCCGTGAGTCGGAGGGACAGGAGTTGTGGGAACAGTGACTTTCCATTTGTGGATGCTGAAATTGTCAGGGATCAGCTGTATCAGATTAATGTTCACAAGTCCATGGGGCCTGATGGGATTCATCCCAAGAGCACTGAAGGAGTTAGTGGATCTCATGGCAGGACCCCTCTCAATCATCTACCAACAGTCTGGGGAGTCTGGGGAGGTCCCCGCTGACTGGAAGCTAGCCGCTGTTATTTCGGTCTGCAAAAAGGGGCATGAGAGAAGACCCAGAGAACTACGTACCTGTGAGCCTAACCTCAGTCTCTGGAAAAATTATGGAGAAGATTATACTGGATACTAGTGAAAGGCATTTAAAGAATAATGCAATCATCAGGCACAGTCAACATGGGTTCACAAAGAGAAAGTGCTGCCTAAGTAATTTGATATCCTTCTATGATAAGGTCACCCACCTCATGGATGAAGGGAAGGCAGTGGATGTAGTTTTTCTGGATTTTAGTAAGGCTTTTGGTACTGTTCCTCACAGCATCCTTCTGGACAAGTTGTCCAGCTGCAGGATGAGTGGGTTCATGGTGTGCTGGGTGAAGAACTGGCTGGGCGGCAGAGCTCAAAGGGTTGTAAAATTCGTTATATAACGAGAGATCTGACATCCAGAGCAGAGCTCTAGCTTCCAGCGTGTTTGTTTTCAGTTCTGAAAATTCCTTAACTTTTGAACTAATTTCTGGGAACTGTTATAATTAAGTGTAGAATGTTGTCTAACACTGGCTGGTCCTAATAGCTTATCTAATTAATGCAATCAACTTTAAAAGTCCCATAGGTTGCACTTCTATAAATATGATTATTATGACACTGTTGCAGGTAGGATTCAGATTTAGGATCTAGTTGTTTCTTGACAATAAAGGACATATTTCAGGTGGGACCGGAATTGATCCTGAGATTTGATGCTTTTTTTAAAAGTTGTAACAGTTTCTTTTGGGGGAAAACTTTTCACTGTGTTAAGTGGTAAGCTGCAGCATTATCCTATTACTTGAAAACCTAATTAAGCCATATCCTACAGGTACTTCCACTATTTTGGGACAAAAAGAGTAAATAATCGAAAGTATACTAGTTCTGTTTTGGAGATCCTTCGTAATTAGAGAGAGACGTGACTCGGCTTAGTAATACCCATTTTCAGACTTCATTTCAATTAGGACACTTCATCAAGGGCATGTTAAGTAAGATGACACATAAATAATAAAGGTGAGAATGCATGATCATATGAGTTAGCTTTATTTTGTCTGTGCTATAAAAGTATACACCCAGCTATATAAAATTATACAAAATGAAAAATCATTTATCTCCAAAAATACCATTAGTTTGACTGAAATGCTATAACTTTATTTTCATTTCTTTGTCCTTGGATTTTCTCAAATTGAGGTAAAAATAACTAGGGATGTAAGAACAGACATCCAGCACGCTGGCCCCAAGCCCATAATTAAGAAGTATGATAGCACGAGATAGCAAGAACAAATTACACGTTCTTATTGATCTGGAACTTTGCATACTTAGCACATTTTAAGAGTTTCTCAACTCTTAGGATAAGTCCAAGGTTTCGACTTCACCTGACACCCGTGTATTACCTTAATTACTGTTCTGAACTAAAATATAACATTGCAAAGCAGTTGAGAGAGGTAAAACTCAATTTTATTTTGGCTGGCGTATATAAATACTGACCATAATGTGTTGACTAATCCAGTTCTGCTCTTTTAGGTATGTGCTGAACTCTTACAACTTTAGTAGACTTGTATCGTTCTGAGATAAAAACAGAAAAATAAATCAGTATTATGTAACTGCCCCAGAATTTATTTTTGTATCAATACTGACGATAGATCAACAGAAATGTTGCCTGGACTGTCCACTTGAACACTAAACCCTTCAGAAAACTGCTTTAATCTCTCTTCTAAGACAGTACTTTTTTTTCACTTTTTCACTGTAATTATATTTCAGATCCTCAGTTTCTTCAAAAAAGTTTTGAAGAAAAGAAAGCAAAGTTTTCTAGTTCCCAGCTTTTTTGTTTCTTCATAATGAAAAGAATGAAGGAGTACCACCTTTATCCAGAACTTAGGAAATACACACCAACAACAGCTTTTTTTGCATTTTTCTTAAGAGGCTGAATGATGAGAGAATAAGCATGTTCTCTAGAGACACAAAAATTAAAAAATTTACCCATGAACAGCATATTCACTAACAACAAAATAGACTTCATGAACATAATGTTTAGAAATTTACTTTGTCATTAAGTATTAGTTTAGATATTGAAAAGCTTGCTCTAGCTAACCATAATTGTTCTCATTATCTTGCCTAGGATGATTCATGCAACTCACCTTTAATTGCTGTTTTTCCAACTCTGAGGCTTTCAGCTGTGTCTGGAGGCCAGTGACTTCTGTCATCAACTTGTCTTTTTCATCCTTTCAGTATGTCCTGCAAAAATGATGATAATTTGTTATGAAATTTAAGGTAATGAAAATCAATGATGTGAATAATCTTCTTGCAGCAAATCTGCATCTCCGGAAAGCTAGAACAGTTAAAGTGTCTAAACCCAATTGGGATCAACAACCAGCAAAAGTTCAAGTCATCTGGGCTTTTCTTTAGTTCTTGTACAAATTAGGTGGTGGTGTCTAGTTCCTGTGATTGAATGCAGTACTCCAATGGCCAGTCTGAGAAATACAACATGTACAGTTTCTCTGAATTAAACGCAGGGAATTTGGATATAACACAATACGAGGATCTTGTTAATTATATGAATAATTTTAAGAGGGTTAGTTTCTTCTCTGCCCCAGGGAGAACTGGGCAGAGAAGAACCTCATGAGGTTCAACAAGGACAAGTGTAGGGTCCTGCACCTGGGGAGGAAGAATGTCAGGCACCAGTATAGGTTAGGGGTGGACCTGCTGGAAAGCAGCTCTGAAGAAAAGGATCTGGGGGTCTTGGTAGACAGTAAATTATCCATGAGCCAGCAATGTGCCCTTGTCACCAAGAAGGCCAGTGGAATTGTGGGCTGCACAGGGAAGAGTGTGGCCAGCAGGTCAAGGGAGGTCATTCTCCCCCTCTGCTCTGCACTGGTGAGGCCACAACTGGAATACTGTGTCCAGTTCTGGGCTCCCCAGTTCAAGAGAGACAGGGAACTACTGGAGAGAGTCCGGTGTAGGGCAACAAAGATGACTGAGGGATTGGAGCATCTCCCTTAGGAGAAAAGGCTGAGAGAGCTGGGACTCTTTAGCCTGGAGAAGAGAAGGCTGAGGGGAGACCTTATTAATGTTCACAAGTGTGTAGAGGGTGGGTTTAAGGAGGATGGAGCCAGACACTTTTCAGTGGTTCCCAGTAACAGGACGAGGGGTAACAGGCACAAGCTGGAACATAGGAAGTTCCGATCAAATATGAGAAAAAAACTTCTTTACGGTGAGAGTGACAGTGCACTGGAACAGGCTGCCCAGGGAGGTTCTGGAGTCCCCTTCTCTGTAGATTTTCAAGACTTGTTTGGATGCAGTCCTGAGTAACATGCTCCAGGCAATCCTGCTTTGGCAGGATTAGTTGGTTGGCCTAGATGATCTCTAGAGGTCCCTTCCAACTCTGAAAATTCCGTGATTCCGTGATTCCAAGCCATCAGGGAAAAAAGACAGCCTGGCTGAACAGAGAGATACGGTTACAACTCAGGAAAAAAGGAGAGTTTATGGTCTTTGGTAGAAGGCTACTCAGGAAGGCTACAAGGATGTTGTAAGGCTATGTAGGGAGAAAATTAGACAGGCTAAAGCCCAACGAGAACTTAAGCTGAATTTGGATGTTAAGAACAATAAGAAAAGTCCCTATAAACACACTAGTAACAAAAGGAGGACTCGGGAGAATCTCCATCCTTTATCCGATGAAGGCAGTAACATAGTGACAAAGGATGAGGAAAAGGCTGAGGTACTTAGTGCCGCCTTTGACTCCTTCTTTAGTAGTAGAGTGGGTTGTTCCCTGAGTACCCAGACCCCTGAGCTTGTAGACAGGGGCAGGGAGCAGAATGAAGCTGCCATAATCCAAAGGGAGATGGTGAGGGACCTGCTCCAACAGCTAGACATACACAAGTCTATGGGGCTAGGTGGCCTCCACGCGAGGGTACTGAAGGAGCTGGCAGAAGTACTCACCGAGCCACTTTCCATCATTTACCAGCAATCCTGGTGAACCGGGGAGGTCCCAGTTGACTGGAGGTTAGAAAATGTGATGCCCATCCACAAGAAAGGACGGAAGGAAGATTTGGGGAAGTACAGGCCTGTCAGTCTGACCTCACTGCCTGGGAAGGCCATGGAACAGATCATGCTGAGTGCCATTATGTGGCACATGAAGGACAACCAGGTGATCAGGCCCAGTCAGCATGGGTTCATGAAAGGCAGGTCCTGCCTGACAAACCTGATCTCCTTCTATGTCAGGGTGACCCGCTTGGTGGATGAAGGAAAGGCTGTGGATGTTGTTTCCCTGGAGGCTAATAAAGCCTTTGACACTGTTTCCCACAGCATTCTCCTGGAGAAACTGGCTGCCCATGGCTTGGACAGGTGTACGCTTTGCTGGGTAAAAACCAGGGCGATGGCCAGGCCCAACGAGTGGTGGTGAATGGAATTCAATCCAGTTGGCAGCTGGTCACAAGTGGTGTTCCCCAGGGCTCGGTATCGGGCCAGTTCTCTTTAATGTCTTTATCAATGATTTGGACGAGGGGATTGAGTGCACCCTCAGTAAGTGTGCAGACGACACCAAGTTGGGTGGGATTGTCGACCTGCTTGAGGGTAGGATGGCTCCAGAGGCAGATCTGGGCAGGCTGTACCGATGGGCCGAGGCTAATGGTATGAGGCTCCTCAAGGCCAAGTGCCAGGTCCCGCACCTGGGTCACAACAACCCCATGCAGCGATACAGGCTGGGGGAAGAGTGTCTGGAGAGCTGCCTGGCAAAAAAGGACGTGGGGGGTGTCAGTTGACAGCTGGCTGGATGTGAGCCAGCAGCATGCCCAGCGTGGCTGAGAAGGACAATAGCATCCTGGCCTGTATCAGGAATAACGTGGCCGGCAGGACTCGAGAGGCTGAGGGCCCTGGGCTCAGTGGTGCAGAGACTGAGGACAGTACAGGAGTAGCCTGAGTGTGCTTGAGGGCTGCTGGTGGAGCCGGTGGAGCTTTCCTTTGTAGTGGAAAACAGCATGAGAAAGAAATAATGCCCCAACATGCAGCTGGGGAGGTGCAGACTGGACACCAGGAGAAAGAAATGTCACTCCAAGGGCAGTGCTGTGGTGCAACACGCCACCCAGAAAGAGTCTGGATCAGCCCAAGGCTTTGTGTTTCAGGGAAGAGCCAGGGAGGATGGAGAGATCTCAGCAAAGGAAGGTGACAGCAAGGTGGGGCAGCCGGGTGGATGACTGCAGCCTGCAGGGAAAGAGGCAGAGGTGATGGCACACCATAGGACAGCCTGTGGTGGAGATGACACAGGGATGCAGCAAAGCTGAAAGGCCCCTAACAGAGTCAACCTCTTCATGTCTTGGGCTATGGCTGTTGTCTCTGCCACTGATGCCTACGAGGAGTCAAGTTATCCTTCCAGCACTGGGGTCTCATTGCCTCCTCGTCCATACTTCAGAGCCTGGGAGGTGTCGTACCATAGTCGCCGAGGAGACCAGCTCCAGTACAGGTAAGGCCTCACTGGGGAAGGGGACTGCGGCAGGTAAGGCCGGCAAAAAGGCTCTTTTGAGGGCTTTCGTGGCTGGGAAAAGCGGCTGCCTCGTGCCGGAACCGGCAGCTCAGGGACGGGCTGCTGATGCGGCGGGGGCGCAGACAACGACACACGCGGCAGTTCTAAACGGACTGTCCCGGAGCGCAGCGGCCGGCCGCTGCACACCCAGCACACAGGCAGCTGGTGGGTGTCACCGCGGCGAGAGCGGGCGTACAGGACGCAGCTCTTTGAACAGTAAGTCACTGGAAACCTCTCGACCTGACCAGGACGTGCTGGTAAGAACTCGGCAGAAGGCCATGCTACCCCTGAGCTCTGCACCGAGCAGCTCCGATGTGGCCACTCAGACAGAGCTTGCGTGGGAACATGCTGCCACCCAGGTGTCAGGCTGCAGGGTGTGCCCTGCTCTTGCGCCGGTGTTGAATGGCAGTGGTGAGCAGACCTGTGGGAGGTGTGCCCAGGTAGAGGAACTCCTTCACCTCCTGATGGAGCTCCGTGAGGAGGTAAGTCATTTGAGAAGTATAAGGGATTGTGAACAGGAGATAGATAACTGGAGTCGCATCCTGCCTTCCCTGAAAGAAGCACCTCAGGCAGACAGAGCTCCACATACAGAGCACTCCCCACCCTCTAGCAGCGTGGCTGAATGTGGAGATTGAGAGGACAGGGGCCAGTGGCAACAAGTCCCTGTCCGGCGTGGCAGGCGTGCCACCCAGGTAACCCCCACACCATCCCAGGTGCCCTTGCAGAACAGATATGGTGTTCTGCAAAGGGAACCGGAGGATGAGAAGGACAACAGCTTGCTGAACTTGGAGTTGTCACTGAGGCCAAGACGGATTACGCCTCGTATAACAACATCCTCGGTTATGAAAGAAAGACGAGTCCATGTAGTGGGGGACTCGATTCTGAAGGGAGCGGAAGGTCCCATATGTAGACCAGACCCAATCTGTAGGGAAGTCAGCTGTCTCCCTGGGGCCAAAGTTAAGGATGTCCAGCAGAAACTCCCTACCCTAGTTAGGCCTACTGACTACTACCCTTTATTGATTTTTCAGTTAGGCAATGATGAAATTTCAGGAAGAAGCCTGAGGGCAATGAAGAAAGACTTCAGGGTCCTGGGACGGATGGTGAGGGGATCAGGAGAACAAGTAGTGTTTGCTTCTATGCCAGCAGTTGCGAAGATTGATGAGAAGATTAACAGGAAATGCCAGCTGTTCAATGCCTGGCTCAGAGACTGGTGTCATCGGCAGGACTTTGGGTTCTTTGATTATGGGCTGCTTTTCAGGACGCCAGGCCTGCTGGCAACAGATGGCAAAAGCCTGTCTCAGAGGGGGAAAAGGGTTTTAGGGCAGGAGTTGGCGGGGCTCATTGACAGGGCTTTAAACTAGATTCGAAGGGGGATGGGGATAGATCCAAGCTTGCTACAAAAAGCCTGAAGGTGGCATGCTGGCACTAGACTTGGAAAAGATAGGGGGCGTAACCGGGCTCCTTAGGAATAAGTCTGGGGGTGGCATACAGTAATGCACGTAGCATGGGCAACAAACAGGAGGAGCTGGAAGCCATTGTGCAGCATCATAATGTGTACATTATGATGTAGTCGCCATCACAGAAACGTGGTGGGATGACTCACATAGCTGTAGTGCTGCCATGGATGCCTATAGGCTCTTCAGGAAGGATAGGCAAGCAAGGAGAGGCGGGGGGGTGGCCCTGTATGTTAAGGAGTGTTATGAATGCTTTGAACTAAATGATGGTGATAATGAGACTGAGTGTTTCTGGGTAAGAATCAGGGGCAGGGCTAACAAGGCAGATATCGTAGTAGGAGTCTGTTATAGACCGCCCAATCGGGATGAGGAGGCAGATGAAATATTCTATAAACGGCTGGGCGAAGTCTCAAGATCGCGAGCTCTTGTCCTTGTGGGGGACTTCAATTTGCCGGACATCTGCTGGGAATACAATAGAGCAGGGAGGGAACAGTCTAGAAGGTTCCTGGAATGTACTGGGGATAACTTCCTGACACAGCTGGTGAGAGAGCCAACTAGGGAAGGTGCCCTGCTGGATCTGTGGTTTGTAAGCAGGGAAGGTCTTGTGGGGGATGTGAGGGTTGGAGGCTGTCTTGGGAACAGTGACCATGAAATGATAAGAGTTTTCGATTCTGTGAGAAGCAAGGAGAGGGGTCAGCAGAACTGCTACCTTGGACTTCCAGAGGGCGGACTTTGGGCTTTTCAGGAGCCTGGTTGACAAAGTCCCCTGGGAGGCCTCCAGGGCAAAGGAGCCCAGGAGGCCTGGATGATTTTCAAGAAGGAAGTCTTAAAGGCACAGGAGCAGGCTGTCCCCATGTGCCAGAAGACAAGCCGTCGGGGAAAAAGGCCGGCCTGGCTAAACAGGGAGCTAGTGTTGCAACTTAGGGAAAAAAAGAGGATCTATGGCCTCTGGAAGGAAGGGCAGGCCACTCAAGAGGACTACAAAGAGGTAGTGAAGCTATGTAGGGAAAAAATCAGGAGGGCCACAGCCCAGCTAGGACTAAACCTGGCTTCTGTTGTCAAGGACAACAAAAAAAGTTTCTATAAATATATTAGCAAGAAGAAGAGGACTAAGGATTATGTCTGTCCTCTAGTAGATGGGGCCGCCAACATAGTGACCAAGGATGAGGAAAAGGCTGAGGTACTTAATGCAGTCTTTGCCTCAGTCTTCAGCAGTAGGACCAGTTGCTCCCTGAGCACCCAGACCCCTGAGCTAGAAGACAGGGATGGGGAGCAGAATGAAGCCCCTGTAATCCAAAGGGAAACGGTGAGGGACCTGCTTCAGCACCTGGAGGTGCACAAATCTATGGGGCCGGATGGGATCCACCCAAGGGTATTGAAAGAGCTGGCAGAAGTGCTCGCCAGGCCACTTTGCATCATTTATGAGCAGTCCTGGACAACCGGGGAGGTCCCAGCTGACTGGAGGTTAGCAAATGTGACACCCATCCACAAGAAGGGCCGGAAGGAGGATCCGGGGAACTACAGGCCAGTCAGTCTGACCTCGGTGCCTGGGAAGGTCATGGAACAGATCCTCCTCAGTGCCATTACGCGGCACATGCAGGAGAACAGGGTGATCAGGCCCAGTCAGCATGGGTTTGTGAAGGGTAGGTCATGCCTATCAAACCTAATATCCTTCTATGATAAGGTGACCCACTTAGTGGATGAGGGAAAAGCTGTGGATGTTATCTACTTGGATTTTTGCAAAGCTTTTGACACTGTTTCCCACAGCATTCTCCTGGAGAAACTGGCTGCTCATGGCCTGGACAGGTGTACTCTGCGCTGGGTAAAAAACTGGCTGGATGGCCGTGCCCAGAGAGTGGTGGTAAATGGAGTTAAATCCAGTTGGTGTCCAGTCACAAGTGGTGTCCCCCAGGGCTCGGTGCTGGGGCCGGTTCTCTTTAATATCTTTATCAATGATCTGGATGAAGGGGTCGAATGCACCCTCAGTCAGTTCGCAGACAACACTAAGCTGGGCGGGCGTGTTGATCTGCTTGAGGGTAGGTTGGCTCTGCAGAGGGATCTGGACAGGCTGGACCGATGGGCTGAGACCAATGGTATGAGGTTCAACAAGGCCAAGTGCCAGGTCCTGCACTTGGGTCACACCAACCCCATGCAGCGCTACAGGATTGGGGCAGAGTGGCTCGAAAGCAGCCCGGCAGAAAAGGACCTGGAGGTGTTCGTTGACAGCTGGCTGAATATGAGCCAGCAGTGTGCCCAGGTGGCCAAGAAGGCCAACAGCATCCTAGCCTGTATCAGGAATAGTGTGGTGAGCCGGACTAGGGAAGCGATCATCCCCCTGTACTCGGCACTGGTGAGGCCCCACCTCGAGTACTGCGTTCAGTTTTGGGCCCCTCGCTACAAGAGGGACATTGAGGTGTTGGAGTGTGTCCAGAGAAGGACTACAAAGCTGGTGAGAGGTCTGGAGGACAAACCTTATAAAGAACGACTGAGGGAGCTGGGGTTGTTTAGCCTGGAGAAGAGGAGGCTGAGGGGAGACCTCATCACCCTCTACAACTACCTGAAAGGAGGTTGTAGAGAGATGGGGGCTGACCTCTTCTCCCTGGTGACAAGTGATAGGACGAGAGAAAACGGGTTAAGTTATGTCAGGGGAGGTTTAGATTGGATATTAGGAAACATTTTTTCACTGAAAGGGTTATTAAACATTGGAATAGGCTGCCCAGGGAGGTGGTGGATTCACCATCCCTGGAGGTGTTTGAAAAAAGGGTAGATGGGGCACTGAGGGACATGGTTTAGAAGTGGCTTTTGTCAGGGTAGGTTAAAGGTTGGACTTGATGATCTTAAAGGTCCCTTCCAACCTCAGCAATTCTATGATTCTATGATTCTATGCTGTCCTTGGCATTGCACATCTCCACACCACACTGTGCCAGGAAGAGCCCTGAGGAAGGAGTGAGGGACAGGATCTCCCTTCATGTGGGCTGGGGGTCAGGCCTTGGCCCTTTGGGCGATGGGGTCAGGCCTTGGCCCTTTGCACTAATGAAACACATCCAGGGTTACTCAGCATCAGAGCCACCTTCACCTTGCTTTTCTCAACCTGTCATCACTGCCTCCAGTTTCTGCTCTAACTGGACCCTGGGGACAACGTCTCAGTGGTGTCCCTCAGTGGGACCCATTAACACTCCAAGAAACTTTGGAGTTTGAACCTGACTTTGACTTCTTGAGAGGTTTTTTCAGCTTCCTCTCAGTGTCTGAAGTTCATGGACTCGGCATCAAACCCACCAGAGGGGTCATTAAAACTCCTTGGGCTGGTCCTCTGCGTCTGAGCTGGGCTGGGCTCCTGGGATGGAGGGAGCTCACAGCAAGCGGGCAGCGCCTCAGTGAGACAGCTCTGCCCCGGAGCAGCTCCTCTGCCAAGCGCAGCAGGGCTGAGGGCAGTGCCTGGGTGTCTCAGGGAGGTGAGCGAGGCAGAGAGATTGCTTAAAGGTGTCAGGATTGGGAGGATGACTGAGAGCTCACTGGAGGAGAAATCCTTGCAGCCCTTGGCACGGTAAGCCTCTGGGTGCAGGACAATGCAGGTGGAGTTCCTGGAGGCATCTCCTAAAGCTGGCACAGCCACAGCTTATGGGATCTGTAAGGAGGCGGAGGGGGAGGAGGGGTCTTGTTATGAAATGTGAATAGCCGTGAAGCCAGGGTGTGCAGGCAGGGGTGCCCAGGGCTGTCCTTGAGCAGGGTCCCTGCACCCCGTGGGTCTGTGTGCCGGGGCAGGGACTCTGCCGGCTGCCAGGGTCAGCTCTCAGCCTGCCCAGGGAGACCCCCATGGGCATGTGGGGAGAAGCTTTGGAGAAAGAGCAACCGCTGGCAGGGGAGGGTCCTGCTGTTGAGAGGGTGCTGCGTGGGTGAGGGCTGCTCACAGCTGCAGATCACTGCAGGACGTTCCCTGGAGATTTTTCAAGAAGCACAGCATGGCAGGGGCTACCTGCAAGGGAAGGATCCTGTTCTTCCAATCTTCTACTCCGGGTTGTCTGGGTGGGCGATGGGACAGAGAAATTCATCTCTCAGTTGAGGAGGGGGCACTGAAATTCCAAATCTGTTTCTCTTAGAAGTGAATAATCCAGGGAGGATTGGAAATCAACAACTGAATCTCTGCCCCTGCAACGATACTGCCCTCAGCAGCACAAAGCTGATCTCACAAAAAGATATGAATGAAATTATTCTGAGGAAAGAGAAGTCATTTTGGGGAAAATTTTGGGAAATGGAATAGGATGGGCCCAAAGAAGTCTGCCTTAACTTGCCAAGGTCTTCTCCTCTTTCAACAGTCCCTCATGCCCAGAGTGAACAAATGTCCAATGGCAGCTCCATCACCCAGTTCCTCCTCCTGCCATTGGCAGACACACGGGAGCTGCAGCTCTTGCACTTCGGGCTCTTCCTGGGCACCTACCTGGCTGCCCTCCTGGCCAACGGCCTCATCATCACCACCATCGCCTGTGACCACCACCTCCACACCCCCATGTACTTCTTCCTCCTCAACCTCGCCCTCCTTGACCTGGGCTCCATCTCCACCACTGTCCCCAAAGCCATGGCCAATTCTCTCTGGGACACAAGGGCCATCTCCTATGCAGGATGTGCCGCACAGGTCTTTTTCTTTGTTTTCTGTGCTGCAACAGAGGTTTATCTTCTCACTGTCATGTCCTATGACCGCTACGTTGCCATCTGCAAACCCCTGCACTACGGGACCCTCCTGGGCAGCAGAGCTTGTGTCCACATGGCAGCAGCTGCCTGGGGCACTGGGTTTCTCAATGCTCTCCTGCACACGGCCAATACATTTTCCCTACCCCTCTGCCAGGGCAATGCTGTGGGCCAGTTCTTCTGTGAAATCCCCCAAATCCTCAAGCTCTCCTGTTCAGACTACTACTTCAGGGAAGCTGGGCTTCTTGTGGTTGGTGCCTGTTTAGGCTTTGGATGTTTTGTTTTCATTGTGCTGTCCTATGTGCAGATCTTCAGGGTCGTGCTGAGGATCCCCTCTGAGCAGGGACGGCACAAAGCCTTTTCCACGTGCCTCCCTCACCTGGCCGTGGTCTCCCTGTTTGTCAGCACAGGCATTTTTGCTTACCTGAAGCCTCCCTCCATCTCCTCCACAGTTCTAAATCTGGTGGTGGCTGTGCTGTACTCAGTGGTACCTCCAGCAGTGAACCCCCTCATCTACAGCATGAGGAACCAGGAGCTCAAGGATGCCCTAAGGAAACTGGCTCAATGGAAATTCTTTTTCCAAAAATAACCTGTCTCCCTTCTCCGCAAGTTTCCTAGACTTTATGTTAGGCAATAAGCTTGCTTTTTTCTCTTGCAATAATCCTGCTTATATATAATTTTCCGGGTTTGTACTACTTGTCTTGAGGTTTGATCCAGTTGTTTCTGACCCTTGCACAACACTGTGTCAAAGGTGACCTGTCTAATAGCAGCTCTTCAGTGCATCTCCCAGGTGCAGTGCCTGGAGGCTAGGTGCTTCCTCCAAAGGTGCTGCCAATAAAACATCCAAGGAACTGGTCTTTCAGAGAGTCTCTTCTCCCTGTGTTCTCCCTGTGTTTGGGGTTAAGCTCACTGTACTATTGGGTTCCGTTGGACCAAATGTTCTGGTTTTAAAGGCTCTCTTCTTGTGTCCACTGGTAGTGGAGATGGCGCATGAGCTCCTGATTAACTTCTCAGACTGCTTCATATGTGTCAGGACCTACAGCATACAGCAGATTCTATGGAAATGAATTTGGATGTGTGAGGAGAGGATGGGGACTCGCCACGTGCCCTGAGCTGTGGGTGAATGAAGACACAGAAGGTGAAACACCCACAGAGGTGAAGTCGCCCACAAGCAAAACACTAAATTGAGGTATGCACAAACAAGAACTCTGCAGTCCCCTGAAAGTCAGTGGGGACCCAGTAGGCATGGGAAAGGGAGAGGTGTGGGGGCTGCCTGAGGACCCCCAGGGCCAGGAGCGTCGTGCTGTCCTGGGGAGTGGGGCTGATGGGAGCAGAGGAGGGGGCAAACTCAGTCAGGGTTGTGGGTTCACCTAAATAGGATAGCAGGAGGGGCAGAGAGTGACTAGCCTGTTTAAATTGTTCCCGTGGGGCCAGCACTGGCCTGGGGCTGATGGGGAGGCTGAGCTCCTTGTCTGCCCCACAGGAGCTGCTGTGCCCTTCAGAGGAGCTGGGGCTGGGGATGAGCGCCAAGAGCTCTGCAGCAACTGTGGTGGGCACTGCCATGGGACCAGCCCAGACCAGGCAGCTGTGCTTGGCTGGGCAGAGGAGGGGGCAAGGGGTCTGGGGAGAGCCGAGGAACAGCTGGGATGGGCTGGTAAAAGCCTGGGAGAGGAAAACATCAGTGTAGAGCTAAGTTGTGCAGGGCGTGGGCGCTCCAGGTGTGGCCTCACCAGAGCCGAGTAGAGGGGAAGGGTCACCTCCCTCCATCTGCCAGCAATGCTTTTCCTAAAGAGCCCAGGAGGCTGTTGGCCTTTGCCACAGGGGTGCATTGCTGGCTCATGCTCAGCTGCTTGTCCTCCAGGACCCCAGGGTCCTTCTCTGCAGAGCCACTATCTAGCCAGTCAGCGCCCAGGACGATGTCCACTGTGTGGCTAGATCACAAGCTGTCCTCCCCCAGGGACTTTCTCAGCAGCACCTTGGCCTTCTTGGAGATGAGCTCCACCTCTGTCACAGGTCCCACAGAGCTTCAGAGAAACCTGGGACAGCAAACCCCTCTCCTGCCAGGGCTGTGCAGCCAAGGCCTGTTTCTGGCCTCAGGGACTGCAGCTTCTACTCTAGTTGTGGGAACCCCATTCATCACTTTGTGTCCACCTGACATCCACTCCAGCATGCCTCTCCAGGTTTTCTGGTAGGACGTGCGGCTTGTGGGGGACCCACACTGGAGCAGTCCGTGCCTGAAGGACTGTACCCCGTGGAAAAGATCCACGCTGGAGCAGTTTGTGGAGAACTGCAGTCAGTGGGAAGGAGCCACATTTGGGGAAGCTCAGAAACGAAGTGTTATGAACTGACTGCAGCTCCCATTCCACAAACCCCTGTGCCACTTGGGGCAAAGGCAGAAGAGTTAGGAATGAAGTTGAGCCTGGGAAGAAGGGAGGGAGGGGGGAAGGTGGTTTTAATTGTGTTTTATTTCTCACTGTCACTTTTAATTAATTTCCCCAAGTTGGGTCTGTTTTGCACATGACAGCAACCGGTAAATTAAAAACATGGTGAGAGTTCCCCTCACACAAAAGTGCAGTTATTTCATCATGAAGGCAATTAGATTGGCAAGGCATGATTTCATAAAATGATAGAATGGTTTTAGTTGGAAGGGACCTTAAAGATCATCTAGTTCACACACCCCTGCCCTGGGCAGGGACACCTCCCACCAGCCCAGGCTGCTCCAAGCCCCGTCCAGCCTGGCCTTGAACCCCTCCAGGGATGGGGCAGCCACAGCTTCTCTGGGCAACTGGGCCAGGGTCTCACCACCCTCAGAGTGAAAAGTTTCTTCCTGATATCTAATCTAAATCTACCCTCTTCCAGTTTGAAACCATTACCCCTCCTCCTATCAATTCATGCCCTTGTAAAAAGTCCCTCTCCAGCTTTCGTGTAGGCCCACTTCAGATACTGGAAGGCTGCTATAAGGTCTCCACACAGCCTTCTCTTCTCCAGGCTGAACAACCCCAATTCCAACAGGTCCATGTCCTTCCTGTGTTGAGGACTCCAGAGCTGGACGCAGTACTTCAGGTGGGGTCTCACCAGAGCAGAGTAGAGGGGCAGAATCCCCCGCCTCCCCCTGCTGGCCACGCTTTTTACGCAGCCCAGGGTGCGGATGGCTCTCAGGGCTGCGAGTGCACATCACTGGCTCATGTTGAGCTTCTCATCCACCAGCACCCCCAAGTCTTTCTCCTCAGGGCTGCTCTCAAGCCATTCTCCACACAACCTGTATTTGTGCTTGGGATTGTCCCGACCCGTGTGCAGGACCTTGCACTTGGCCTGGTTGAACTTCATGAGGTTTACACAGGTCCATCTCTCAAGCCTGTCAAGGTCCCCCTGGATGGCATCCCTTCCCTCCAGCTTGTCAACTGCTCCACACAGCTTGGTGTCATCGGCGGCCTTGCTGAGGGTGCACTCAATCCCAATGTTCATGTTGCCAACAAAGATGTTAAATAGCACTGGTTCCAGTACTAACCCCTGAGGAACACCACTGGTCACTGCTCACCACTTGGACATCGAGCCATTGACTGCAACCCTTTGAGTGCAACCATCTAGCCAGACTTTTGTCCAACAAGTGGTTCATTGGTCAAACCCATGTTTTTCCAATTTAGAGACCAGGATGTCATGCGGGACAATGTCAAATGTTTTGCACAAGTCCAGGCAGATGATGTTAGTTGCTCTTCCCTTATCCACCAATGCTATAACCCGGTCATTGGAGGCCATCAAATTTGCCAGACACAATTTGTTCTTGGTGAAGCCATGTTGGCTGTAACCAATCACCTCCTTATTTTGCAGGTGCCTTAGCATAGTTTCCAAGATGATCTGCTCCGTGATTTGCCAGGCACAGAGGTGAGACTGACTGGCCTGTAGTTGCCTGGATCTTCCTTTTTTCCCTTTTTGAAAATCAGCTTTCTTGTTGCCCTTGATGCCTCTGGCCAGATTTGACTTTATCTGGGCTTTAGTTTCCTAACGTGATCCATGGCTGCTTAGACACTTTCTCTGTATTCCTCCCAGGCTACCTGTCCTTGCTTCCACCTTCTGTAGGCTGCTTTTTTCTTTGATTCACCCATGGTGAGTCCATGCTGATGGTTCTTAGCACAGCTGCCAAATGGGCCACACAGTCTGAGGCACAAGTGGAGCTGGTACTCCCAAAAGAGGAAGAGCTGGTCAGAGATGCGAAGACCAGTCTCAGCCTTGGCTGTAGTGACCGTAAAATTGTGGTCTCCCAGATCTCCAGGGAAACAGGGAAGGAGAGCAGCAGAGCACAGACCCTGGACAGTAGGGAAGGAGGCCTACTGAGGGCACTGGCAGGTGGGCTCCCATGGAAACAGTGACAGGGCCCTGAAAACATCCACAGGCCTTCATGGCCCTGACCAGCTTCACATGGGGCCTCCACCCACACCTCTGTCCATCAGCCCAGGAGTCCCTTTAAGCCCAGGCCTGAGGTTCAGCCCCAGCTTGATCTATGCTGTAGGTGTAAAGGTCTCCAGACACAGCCTTGCCTGTCCATGGACCTTGTTGGTTTGGTCTTGCAGGCTGACTTCCCAGCTTGATTCTTTACCTGGTGTACCATGAAATAACTGACATTCACTGAACGGCCCTCCGAGTGCCAGACCCCAGCTAATTCACAGAGGCCTAGGGCCTTTCTGCTTGCTTTCTCCATATCACTTGGTCAGGTTTTGGGAGGAGAGGAAGAAAAGCACTTGAGGTTTCTGGGTGCCAATGATTGAAAGTGGGAAGCAGAACCATCCCATGTGAAATGATTTAAAGGCTAGGCTAGTTCAACACTCTTATTTTCAACTCCTTTCTTGGCCCTGAAAACCTCCCCGTGGGGACAGTCCAGCTGGTATGAGGTCCCCGAGACCTTCCCTTCTCCAGGCTAAACAAGGCCCTTCCTCTTCAGCCCCTAAGCATCTTGGTGGCCAACCGCTGAACTTGCTCCCAGCTATCAGAAATTTCCTTGCTGTGGTGGGTTGACTCTGGCCAATAGCCAATAGCCCAGCAGCCACACAGTCACTCACACTTTCTTCCCCCTTCCCGAATGGGACAAGGAAGAAATGAAGTCTGAAAAGTTTGGCTCTTCCCTGAAACACAAAGCCTTGGGCTGATCCAGACTCTTTCTGGGTGGCGTGTTGCACCACAGCACTGCCCTTGGAGTGACATTTCTTTCTCCTGGTGTCCAGTCTGCACCTCCCCAGCTGCATGTTGGGGCATTATTTCTTTCTCATGCTGTTTTCCACTACAAAGGAAAGCTCCACCGGCTCCACCAGCAGCCCTCAAGCACACTCAGGCTACTCCTGTACTGTCCTCAGTCTCTGCACCACTGAGCCCAGGGCCCTCAGCCTCTCGAGTCCTGCCGGCCACGTTATTCCTGATACAGGCCAGGATGCTATTGTCCTTCTCAGCCACGCTGGGCATGCTGCTGGCTCACATCCAGCCAGCTGTCAACTGACACCCCCCACGTCCTTTTTTGCCAGGCAGCTCTCCAGACACTCTTCCCCCAGCCTGTATCGCTGCATGGGGTTGTTGTGACCCAGGTGCGGGACCTGGCACTTGGCCTTGAGGAGCCTCATACCATTAGCCGCAGCCCATCGGTACAGCCTGCCCAGATCTGCCTCTGGAGCCATCCTACCCTCAAGCAGGTCGACAGTCCCACCCAACTTGGTGTCGTCTGCACACTTACTGAGGGTGCACTCAATCCCCTCGTCCAAATCATTGATAAAGACATTAAAGAGAACTGGCCCGATACCGAGCCCTGGGGAACACCACTTGTGACCAGCTGCCAACTGGATTGAATTCCATTCACCACCACTCGTTGGGCCTGGCCATCGCCCTGGTTTTTACCCAGCAAAGCGTACACCTGTCCAAGCCATGGGCAGCCAGTTTCTCCAGGAGAATGCTGTGGGAAACAGTGTCAAAGGCTTTATTAGCCTCCCAGGAAACAACATCCACAGCCTTTCCTTCATCCACCAAGTGGGTCACCCTGACATAGAAGGAGATCAGGTTTGTCAGGCAGGACCTGCCTTTCATGAACCCATGCTGACTGGGCCTGATCACCTGGTTGTCCTTCATGTGCCACATAATGGCACTCAGCATGATCTGTTCCATGACCTTCCCAGGCAGTGAGGTCAGACTGACAGGCCTGTACTTCCCCAAATCTTCCTTCCGTCCTTTCTTGTGGATGGGCATCACATTTTCTAACCTCCAGTCAACTGGGACCTCCACGGTTCACCAGGACTGCTGGTAAATGATGGAAAGTGGCTCGGTGAGTACTTCTGCCAGCTCCTTCAGTACCCTCGCGTGGAGGCCACCTAGCCCCATAGACTTGTGTATGTCTAGCTGTTGGAGCAGGTCCCTCACCATCTCCCTTTGGATTATGGCAGCTTCATTCTGCTCCCTGCCCCTGTCTACAAGCTCAGGGGTCTGGGTACTCAGGGAACAACCCACTCTACTACTAAAGAAGGAGTCAAAGGCGGCACTAAGTACCTCAGCCTTTTCCTCATCCTTTGTCACTATGTTACTGCCTTCATCGGATAAAGGATGGAGATTCTCCCGAGTCCTCCTTTTGTTACTAGTGTGTTTATAGGAACTTTTCTTATTGTTCTTAACATCCAAATTCAGCTTAAGTTCTCGTTGGGCTTTGGCCCTGCTAATTTTCTCCCTACATAGCCTTACAACATCCTTGTAGCCTTCCTGAGTGGCCTTCTTCCAAAGACCATAAACTCTCCTTTTTTCCCTGTGTTGTAACCGTATCTCTCTGTTCAGCCAGGCTGTCTTTTTTCCCTGATGTCTCATTTTACAGCACATGGGGACAGCCTGCTCCTGCACTTTTAAGACTTTCGTCTTGAAAAATGTCCAGCCTTCCTGGACTCCTTTGCCCTTCAGGACTGCCTGCCAAGTGGCTCTGTCAAGCAGCCTCCTGGAAAGACCAAAGTCTGCC
This sequence comes from Rissa tridactyla, assembly GCF_028500815.1. Lineage (NCBI taxonomy): Eukaryota > Metazoa > Chordata > Aves > Charadriiformes > Laridae > Rissa > Rissa tridactyla. The sequence continues at coordinate 1,457,882 of NC_071490.1, read as the reverse complement.
CTCTGGAAGTCCATGGTGGCAGTTCTGCTGACCACCCTCCTTGCTCCTCTGAGAATTGAAAATAATTTCATGGTCACTATGCCCAAGATGGCCTCCAGCTGTCACATCCCCCGCAAGTCTTTCTCCATTTACAAACAACAGGTCCAGCAGGGCTCTTTCCCTTGTCAGCTCCCTCACCAGCTGTGTCAGGAAGCTCTCCGCAACACACTCCAGGAACTTCCTAGGCTGTTCCCTCTCAGCCGTATTGTGCTCCCAGCTGATATCGGGTAGGTTGAAGTCTCCCACCAGGGCAAGGGCCAGCGATCATGAGATTTCTCCCAGCTGCTTGTACGGTATTTCATCCACCTCTGCATCCTGGTTGGGCAGTGTATAACAGACTCCCACCATGATATCTGTCTTATTGGCCCTCCCCCTGATTCTCACCCATAAACACTCAACCCTATTGTCACCATCATTAAGCTCCTGACATTCCTAACACTCCCTCACATACAAAGCCACCCCACCTCCTCTCCTTCCTTGCCTGTCCCTTCTGAAGAGTCTGTAGCCATCTAATGCAGCACTCTGGTTGTGCGACTCATCCCACCACGTTTCTGTGATGGCGACTACATCATAGTTTTCCTGCTGCACAATGGCTTCCAGCTCCTCCTGTTTGTTGCCCATGCTGCGTGCATTAGTGTAGACGTGTTATGTTTTCAGAAAACCCATAACAATTTCTTGTCATTTGGACAACTATTCTATCACCCAGTGACCCCTCCCCACACAGAAAGGGGAATCAGGGAAAGCAAGGAAACATGAGGGTTGAAATATAAATAGATTTAATAGGATAAGACTAAATAATTAACAATAATGTTAAAGCACCAGTATTAATCCCAATACTAATATAAGATGTACAAGAATTATACTCAGCCAATTCTATCAGTAGGAAGCTGTGCACTCCCAGCAGGGGAGAGTAAATGTTGGACACTGCAAAAGCAACGGCTTCAGGAGGGAGGGAAGGGCTCAGGGGTCCGGCACCAGGGCAAGGACTTTCTCTAGACCACAGCCATCAAGGGAGAGAGAAACGACACAGCAAACTTTCTCATTTGTATCGAATGTGACGTTCATGGTATGAAATAATCCTGTTGGCCAGCCTGGGTCAAATGCCCAGGCCTCGCTCCTCCTCGTACCTGCACCTGCCAAGGCTTGAAAACACCGAGGCCTTGAATCCCACGTAGCTTAGCTGGCTATAAAGCAAATATTTTCACGAATTCAGACACTAGAATCTTCTAAGAGTGACGTTTTCCCAGACATTAGAAGATAAATTAGTCCTGTGTTGCTCAACCCAGGACAAGAAGCACTTCAGCTGGGCTACTGGTCCTGCCACCTTTTTGCTGGAAGAAGGCTTGACTTCTACCTGACCATTCCCAGGCGCAGCCATAGTTTCTAAGCCATCAAAGACCCTTGCCTCTCTGCTGCTGGATTCATCCCCTTTCCCCTTCAAATCTAGTTTAAAGCCCATTTGATGAGCCCTGCCAACTCCTGTGCAAGGATACTTTTCCCCTTTTGAGACAGGCGTACCCCATCTGTCTCGAGCAGGCCTGGTGTCGTGTAAACCATCCCGTGATCAAAAAAAACAAAGTCCTGCCACTGGCACCAGGCTCAGAGCCAAGTATTGATCTTCCAGCTCTTCCTGTTGCTTTCCTCATCCTTCCCTGTGACTGGGAGGACCGAGGAGAACATGACTTGCAGTCCTGACCCTTTAACCAGTCATCCCAAGGCCCAGAAGTCTCTCTTGATCGCACTTGTGTTTCTTGTTAACAGATCATCTCTGCCTGTCTGAAAAATTAGTAGTAGGTAATAATCTGAGGGTCTTACCAGGGAGGGAAGTTTTCTTTTTATATCTTTAACCTGGGCCCCAGGGAGGCAGCAGACTTCCCTGAGAAGTGGGTCAGTTCTGCATATTGGGCCTTCCGTTCCCTTCCTTGTAGGGAGTCACCTACAACAATGACCGGTCTTTTTTCCTTAACTGAAAATGTTTTGATGGGAGGTGTAGTCTGATTTAACTTTGGTGACACCTCTGTGGACACTGAATTATCTTCCTCGTCATGATTGAGTTCCCCTTGCAGAGCCTCATACTTATCTTTAAGGGTACCTGGGAAGGTGGGGGAGTTAGTGGGGAGACACGCCTGCTTCGCTGGGCAGAAACATGTTCCTACAGCCCCCTCTCCTCTAAGTTACCTTTTTCGGCTAGGCAGAGAGAGGACAGGGAATTGTCTGTCCACCATGTGGACTTGTGTACGTTCAGGTTCCTCAGGTGGCGGAATGCTCGGTGTTAATTTGCCTTTGACCCCGATCTGTGCGTTCTTGGCTCCAGACCTGGAATCCAGTTCCTGTCTGTCATTGAGTCCAGTCTGGGCCCTCCCCAGTGCCTGACAGTGACATCATCCTGGGAGCTTGATACAGTTTTCTATATATTGTATCTATTTCATTATTTCCTTTTTATTTTATTACAAGTATTTAATTAAAGTAGATTAGTTCCTTCTAAACTCATAAATCTCTTTCTTTCCTTCCTCTCCTCAGAGTGAGAGCTGGGGGAGAGCATCTGTCGTCGGTCATTGGCCAACTCGGCCTAAACCAGGGCAATACGGAAACACACTTCAGTGCTGCATATGCATTTGGGCTAAAAACCCCCACTGGGCTAGTTTTTCAGAGACAGTTTCAGAGTGGCAAAGCAGATTCAGCACATAAATGCTTATTTTTGCTGGGGTAGAGTTTATTTTCTTCACAGTAGCTGGTATGGGGCTGTGTTTTGGATTTGTGCTGGAAACAGCGTTGATAAGACAGGGATGTTTCCACTATTGCTGAGCAGGGCTTACACAGCACCATAGCCTTTTCTGCTCCTCACACCACCCCACCAGCAAGTAGGCTGGGAGTGCACGAGAAGTTGGGAGGGGACACAGCTGGGACAGTGGACCCCGATCAAAGGGATATCCCGTACCACGTAGCATCATGCTCAACCATATAAATCTGGGGGAAGAAGAAGGAAGGGAGGGATGTTTGGAGTTACGGCATTTTGTCTTCCCAAGTAATCATTACGTGGTATGGAGCCCTGCCTTCCTGGAGGTGGCCGAACACCTGCCTGCCAATGGGAAGTACTGAATTTATTCCTTGTTTTGCTTCGCTTAAGTGTGCGGCTTTTGCTTTACCAATTAAATTGCTTGATCTCAGCCCCGGAGATTGCTCACTTTTACCCTTCTGATTCTCTCTCCCATCCCACTGGTGGGAAGTGAGTGAGTGACTGTGTAGTGCTTAGTTGCCGGCTGGTGTTAAACCACAACAAACAGAAACTCCACCATTCTCTGGGACCCCATTCCGGTGCTGGACTGTCCTCCTGGTGACCTTTTTATCTTTTATTTTTATGTCAGGTTAGTCAAGAATTACACAACTCAGAGCAAGACATCATAGCAGGGGGAGATGCTTTGAAGCCCTTCATATCTTTGAACACTTTTAAGGTGATTCCATGCAGGGATGCTGTAGAAGATAGCCCATGGGGTCTTGCAAGCGATTTCTCAAACGTGAGGCTGGTCGTCGCTTCACCACTTGTCTCACTTTCTGGGCATCAATGGCTACTGACCATGCTTTGACTATTTCCCTTTAACATTATTTGGTCAGACACAGCTTGAAGTAGCTGTTTGAATTAAACTACTCAGAGGCGCTGAAGATGCTTTAGAGTACAAAGATATCAAGGTGGGACACGACATAGGAGGAATGCCTCAGGACACCTTTCCCCTTCTTGAGGAGGATGAAAGCCAGGCCGGACACATGGTTTTGTTTCAGCAGGTATGAGATGCCTTTCTTCAGGCAACCATGTACCCCAGTGGGACTTCTTTGGGACTATTTGAGAGGATTTTACGTACTCTGTAGTACCACTTTGTCCGTAGGAGTCTCTTCAAGGCAATTCTCACTTCCTTATTCCTCAGGCTATAGATGACAGGGTTAAACATTGGGGTAAAAATTGTGTAAAACAGGGCAAGGTATTTGTCGGTGTCTACGGAATCCCTTGACCGTTGCTTTAAGTAGACGACTGTGGCCGAGCCATAGAAGAGTGTCACCACCGCGAGGTGTGAGGAACAGGTGGAAAAGGCTTTGTGTCTGCCCAGAACTGAAGGTATTTTCAGAATTGCCCTGATAATTTTAATGTAAGAAATAACTATTAAGGAGAAGGGAAAGATTGCAAATACCAGGATGATGGTGTACAGTGTCACTTGGTTCCAGAATGTGTCTGCACAGGCCAGCTCCAGCAGAGGGGGGACATCACAAAAAAAGCGATGAAGGTCATGGGATGCACAGAGGGCAAAGTGAACACCTGGTAGGTCTGTCCTACTTGCACTGGTACGACAGCCACCCACGACCCCACCACCGGTCTGATGCAGAGACCCCTCCTCATGATGAGGGGGTAGTGCAGGGGGTCACAGATGGCTATGTAGCGGTCATAGGCCATGACAGCCAGGAGAAGGCACTCAATGCTGCCCAGCAACACCAGGAAATACAGCTGGGCAGCATAGCCAAGGAAGGAGGTCCTGCCATCCTCCAGCAGGAAAACCACCAGCATTTTTGGCAGAGTGACTGATGTGTAGCAGATCTCCAGGAAGGACAAGTTCCTCGGGAAGAAATACATGGGGCTGTGGAGGCTTGAGTCCACCACTGTGATGAGTGCAATCACGCTGTTCTCTGTGAGGACCATGAGGTAGATGACCAGGAATGCTGTGAAGCACAAGCCCTGCAGGCTGGAGTGGTCAGAAAATCCCAGAAGAATGAATCCAGATCCACCGGTGTGATTCTCCAGGCCTTTTCTTTGGGGCATTTTTCCTGCACAGAGCAATTCAAACAACAGGCTCTCAGAGGATGCTGGTGGCCTGTCCACCATCACATACACTTCAAGCCTAGAGAAAGACTACAAACATCAGCATACACGCCATTGCAGGATTAGGAGAGCTCGACCAAGATAGGCATGAATGTTTGGAAATCTAACGTGGGTCGCTTGCGGAGGGGAGGTTTGTAAAGAGAGAGACCAGAGTCCTTGAGCCTGAATGACTGGGGGTTTTATTGTCATATGGGTAAAAGAAACTTGACTTTCTCCTTTAGAGGTGATTTTATTAAATAGAGTACCTATTGAAAGATGAGAGAAAAGGAAGAAAAGAGACAAATACTAGTGCCTTTAAGGACAGCCTTACTTACGTTCCTTGTCCAGATCTCATAAGAGGTGCATTTAATGTAAGAACATTAAGAAGGAATAGGGTTAAAAGGGGGGAAGGAAGAAAAAGGGGAAGACAAAGCAAGGCAAGGCTAGGCAAGGAGAGGCAAACAAACCAAAGCAAGGCAAGGTATGACTTGATTCTTAGACCTTAGTGAGAGAGATTAATCCCAGCTCTCCTCACATGGGAGAGCTCATCCCCTGACACTGCATCCACACACAAAGATCTGGGAGACTATCTTAGATCTGAATCATCAGTTTTTGCCTAGTGAAGGGTGAATCCCATCAGAAGTAACACAGGCTTCTCTCTGCCAAAGAATCCAGTGACACTGATGCATCCATGGCACATTTAAACAAGACAGAGAAGCAGCAGGTTATGCTTAAATTACCAGTTTTCAGGGTGCTAAAAGACATTTTTGTGCAAGCAAGAAAACTGCTTTATGCAGGTTTCAATCATACGGAGAAGAAAGTGACTAAAAGCGTGTGATATCCCCATGACACCCAATTTTCCCGCACAGGTCAGGCATCTATAACTTTTGAATAAGTCCCGAATCATTCAGCATTCCCAAACCTGCTGCTCTGTCGCTTGGATTTCTGACAGCTTACAAATGCAGGCGAGGGCCCATTCGCTCTGATCCCAACCCTGCAAGCCCTCACAGAAGCAGAGCAGTGCTCTTGCTGCCTGGGGAACTCAGCCTTCCCTTCACATTGCCCCCCTTCCCAGAGCAGAAGGGCTTCTTGCTGGGCACACCTGAAGGGTGTCAGCTACAATCAAGCAGCACCACAACAGCAGGTGGCTTCTTATGGAGAAGGGACTCAGCTGAGAGATGTTTAAGAATCTCAGTTTGAGGTGGGGTCAAGTGGTCATTGCATGAGGAATATGCCATTTGCAGCCTGGATATCTAGGTAACTCAGCTCTTGTCAGGGTCAATGGAGAAACAAGGAACACAGTATATGAGAACTGAAAAACAGTTCATCTGACCCAAGGGTCTGACTTGGGTGACACACAGTGGTGCCTCCAGCCTCCAGATCATGAGGAAGCGAAAGGCCACTGCTCAGGCCTTGAGACAGCACTGACAAGGTGATACCAGCTTGTCTGTCCATCCCAGTTGTGCTCCCACTATGCTCAAGTTTGTTTCTTTTGTGACAAACTTACTATGGTAATCATTGCCTGATAGGATGATACAGATTTCATTACACACGTGCTGTTGGGTTAAGATAAGTGTTAGGTCAGGGTTAGTTAAGGTTCATGTTCAGGCTTAAATTAGAGCTAGAGTTCATGTGGTTTAGGGTTAGATTTCAAATAGGTTGGGGTTTGGTTAGGGTAAGGTTGGGGTGCGGGTTACAGTTAGAGTTGAGGGTTATGACCTGGGGTTGGGGTAGAGCTAGGGTCAGGCAGTGATTAGGGTTAGGATTAAGATAAGGTCAGGGTTATGTTCAGAGCAGGGTTAGGTTATGGTTCGGGCAGGGTGGGGTTAGGGTTAGACACCTGCTGGACAGTGTGCGTCTTGCTGTGCTCCCCTTCCAGTGCGTGCCACGGTCATTAAAATCCCCAATAAGACCTGGCAATTCTTTGGGTTTCTTGAATAAGCCTTTCTCCGCTTCCTTATACTGATTGCGGGTGCTTTGTCTCCCACCAGGGTGGCACACTAAGAGGCCTCTCCTCTGATCCTCACCCACAAAGGACTCACCCAACCTCTTGCACATCCCATAGAGGAGCTCCATAAGAAAAGACAGCAGGAAAAGATGAAGAGTTCACCAATCCCAGTTTCAGCATTGAGCCAGCCAAAACTCAGGGGAAGTCTTGTAGGAGCAACCTTCTGTAAATCCACCCCCATCATACTCGTCTCCCTCCCCTTTTATGTTTGCCGAATTAGCACGGCCCACCCCACTCGTTATGGGGCAGTTCCATCTCAGACGTCTCCCCCTCCCGGCTGATGTGTAGCATCATTTGGGTGGGGAGAGAACTATAGTCATACATGTTTAGCATGATCTCTATAATCTTCATTAGCATATGCAGGGGTGTGCGCTTTCATATGTATTTCATGGATAATGAAGCAAAGGTCACGTCTCAGACACAATGGCCTTGAGAACTGAGAACTAGCAAGCTCACCACACGAGTGGCAGAGCTATCTTGTCTTCACAAGACGGTTCTCCCACACTTTCCGGTGCCAGAACTGTGAGCCTTATCAGTTCTTTGAAGGCCAGGCCTGCATTATTTATTTCCTTGCGAGTGTTGGAGGCCTTCCATTGAAGGCTTGGAGGGCATTCTGCCCCTTAGCAGGGAATTTACAGTCCGTCTCTTACAACTAGCAGCCGGAGCTTTCCCAGCACTCCTCGCCATTTCTTCCACCAGTATCAAAACTCTGTGGTAGTACATAGGACTCCAGCTCCTCGGCTCTGTGCCCCAGGCTGAGGGTGTTGGTGCACTTTTGGTGCACTGCATCACTTCGGCTGGAGCAGTGGGGCCACGCTCAGCCTTGTCACTAAGTACCAAGTCCCCAAGCCCCAGTATGTGCAATGCTTTGCTTGAGACCAGAGACATGCTGGAGTGGACGAAGGGCAGCAATGTGAAAGCACCAAAAGTGAAAATCCTGTTCACCCAGAGGCCAGAAAAGCAGGTCTGGGCTCCGTAGCCCTGCCAGGAAAAGGCTTTGATGCTCCCAAAGGGCTGTGCTGGAGGGGAAGTTGATCTCCAGGAGGACAAGGTGCTGCTGAAAATGTCCTTGGGTGTGGAGATGCTGTGATCGAGGAGCACTGTGACAATCAGTTGCCTCTTCCTTGGTTATATCACCGAGGGGCTCAGCAAAGGATTGTTGGAAGAAGACCCAGCAGAGTCCGGGTGCAGCCAAATGAGTTGAGCCCTCAGTGTGATGGGCTTCTTGTTCATGACCTGCTCTGCATCAACTGGGTGGAGATGGGTCAGACTGGGCCTCACTGCAGTGGTGGGTTTCGGTTGCTGATGGACAGAAACCAAACCTGCCTGGGCTGCCACATAGGCTTGCCCAAAGGAACCAAATCTGTCTGCAATGCTCTCTGGGGTCTCTGTCATGCACCTGCTCTGATCAGGAATGGCTTTCCTGTAGGTGCTCTGCTGTCCCTGCCAGCAACCTGCAGTTGTTCTGGGGGGCGCTGGCATCTCAGGTGGCACAACAAGCCGTATGTGGCCACTGAGGAGCTGTCCTGAATTAGGTTGAGCAACGGGGGAAGGTCCATGAGACACCTGCCACTACAGTCAGCAGAGATCTAGGAAATACAGCTGGTGGAGAAGAGAAAGAGAGGGACTTAGCTGCATTTGGTCAGATGACTACCTCTGTAGGTGCTGTGGATGTAAGGAATATTGAAGGTTTTATCTGTCCAAAATGTAACATCTACTTTCATTTCCATCTACCAAAGAAATTCCTCACCAGGCTCCATGATGTTGCCCCCAGATGCTGCCTTGTGTCTCAGCATTGCTGCATTAGAGCTTGCAGTCACCTGCACATATCCTGGGCAAACTCTGGTGTCACCTCAAATGTCACCAGGTGTTCCCACCTGAACAACTCCCTCACTCTCCATCAATTAGCAAGGGAGTGGACACAAACAGCTCACTTGCAGGTGCTCATCTTGTGCACACCTGAACTGAGGCAAGAAGAATCCCACCTCCTGTGGGTTTGTAGCAGGCATGGGAGGGAGCTGAGTCCCCTTCTGGCCCCAGGGCTACAGAGCCGGGATGAGATGCCTTGATTGACTCAGCTGAATTCCTTCCCTCAGCAGGAGGGATAAATGCGATTACTCCCTATCCCTGTCTGGGTGTCCTGACAAATGATGGGATGAGAAAATATGATTCTTGAGACTCACTGTTTTGCCAATACATGAAATGACAGCGCAGGAAGGAAGAGCCTCTCCCCAGCTTACTGATTGCTTCATCCTGTTTCCCAGCAGGTTCCCTGGAGCCCCATAGACACCTGGAGGGAGCCCCGAGGGGGCAGAGAAGGGCTGCCTTGGGCTGGTCCTCTGTGCCTGAGCTGGGCTGGGCTCCTGGCATGGAGGGAGCTCGTGGCAAGCGGGCAGCACTGCAGAGAGACAGCTCTGCCCAGGAGCAGGGCTGCGGGCGCTGCCTGCGGGCACCAAAGGGGAGTGAGGCAGAGCAAGGTTAAAGGCAGTCAGCAGCGGGAGGGTGCTGAGAGTTCGCTGGCAGTGGATTCTTCCCAGCCCTTGACACGGTAAGTCTCAAGCTGCAGGGAAGTAAAGATGCAGTTCCTGGAGGGACCTCCTAGAGCTGGTTCCTCCCTCGTAGGATCTGTCAGAGTAACTCTCACAGTTTCCATAGCATAGAGGAGGAGGACGTGCTCCTGAGCAGGGATTCTCTGCTGCACTGTCAGAGGGAGAGGGCATGACGGCTGCCTTTCTTCCAGGGACGTCTGCAGGGTGTAAAGCCGGCTGTGCAGCCAGGGGTGCCCAGGGCTGTCCTTCCGAGCTGGGTCCCTGCACCCAGGGACTGTGTGCTGGGGCAGGGACATATCTCCTGCCAGGGTCAGCTCTCGTCCAGCGCAGGGACCTCTCCATGAAGATTCTGAAGGGAAAAGCTGCGGGTGGAAGGAGCAACTGCTGTCAGGGAAGGGTCCTACTGCATTCAAGAGGGTGCTGCATGGGTCAGGGCTGCCGACCGCTCCAGATCACCCCCAGAACACTGGCAGAGGCAGCATTTATAGAGGAAGCCCAGGGCAGGTCTACCTTAAAGATGAAGACCTTTCCATTGTCTGTGCTACAGCTTTCTCTGAAGGGAAAAGGGAAAGCAGCTGTCTAGTTTTAATAAATCACTAAACTCTTACACTAAAGGATCAGCAGATCTGCCAGAAACCGCACAAAGTGCCTTCGCCCACCCCTCTCCCTACACACAGCACCAGCAGCACCTTTGCTTCCAGCATCGGGCTTTCTCTCCTCTCCTCCTGAGGAGCCACAAAGAGGGAGGTGCCCCTGGGCAGTGCCCAGCTGCCAGGAGGGGTCTGCAGGGCAGAGCTGAGCCCCCAGCGCGTGGGATGCGCTCTGGGAGCAGGGACAGGGAGGAGACCTGGGCACAGAGCAGCAGCTCCTGGCAGGGGCAGCTCCAGGCAGCAGAGAGCCACTCCACCCGGCTGCATCCCTCTCTGCTCCGCTGCACAGGGAAAGAGAAAGCAGATGGGAGAAACCGACTTTGAAACTGGACCCTTCCCCAAACAGTAACAATAGTCCATTTTCTTCTTCAAGGACATTGTCAGGGGGACCATTGTCCAATGGAGAGAGGTGTAAGCACAGGAGACCTGGGTGGTGCCCAGCAGGTCACTGGTGTGCAGAGCAGCTCTCCTGACTCTGCACTAGGGCACAGAGAGCACTTTTGTCCCTCAGGGCTCAGCAGTGTTCAGGCGAAAGGCAATGGGAAAGAGAAGGATTTCTGCCCCTGCAAGGAAAGTGCCCTCAGTAGCACAAAGCTGATCTCACAAAAAGGAGCCGAATTAAATTATACCAAAGGAAGAGAAGTCCCTTTGGGGAGATCTTTTCGGAAACAGAATGAGGTGGGGTCAAAGAAGTCTGCCTTAACTTGCCAAGGTCTTTCCCTCTTTCAACAGTCCCCCATGCCCAGAGTGAACAAATGTCCAACAGCAGCTCCATCACCCAGTTCCTCCTCCTGGCATTGGCAGACACACGGGAGCTGCAGCTCTTGCACTTCGGGCTCTTCCTGGGCATCTACCTGGCTGCCCTCCTGGCCAACGGCCTCATCATCGGCGCTATAGCCTGTGACCACCGCCTCCACACCCCCATGTACTTCTTCCTCCTCAACCTCGCCCTCCTTGACCTGGGCTCCATCTCCACCACTGTCCCCAAAGCCATGGCCAATTCCCTCTGGGACACCAGGGCCATCTCCTATGCAGGATGTGCCGCACAGGTCTTTTTCTTTGTTTTCTGTGCTGCAACAGAGGTTTATCTTCTCACTGTCATGTCCTATGACCGCTACGTTGCCATCTGCAAACCTCTGCACTACGGGACCCTCCTGGGCAGCAGAGCTTGTGTCCACATGGCAGCAGCTGCCTGGGGCAGTGGGTTTCTCTATGCTCTGCTGCACACGGCCAATACATTTTCCCTACCCCTCTGCCAGGGCAATGCTGTGGGCCAGTTCTTCTGTGAAATCCCCCAGATCCTCAAGCTCTCCTGCTCAGATGCCTACCTCAGGGAACTTGGGCTTCTTATATTAAGTGCTTTGTTAGTTTTTGGATGTTTTGTTTTTATTGTCCTGTCCTACGTGCAGATCTTCAGGGCCGTGCTGAGGATTCCCTCTGAGCAGGGACGGCACAAAGCCTTTTCCACGTGCCTCCCTCACCTGGCCGTGGTCTCCCTCTTTATCAGTACTGGCATATTTTCTCACCTGAAGCCCCCCTCCATCACCTCCCCATCGCTGGATCTGGTGATGGCAGTGCTGTACTCAGTGGTACCTCCAGCAGTGAACCCCCTCATCTACAGCATGAGGAACCAGGAGCTCAAGGAGTCCATTAGGAAAGTCATTTATTGGATGTTTGTCAATGTTGATAAATTTTCCATCACTGTCCACAAATGACATCTACAGTATCCCAATGCAGGCCTGTACTCTGTTTATTGTTTTTTCTTCTTTTTTTGTGTGTTTTTTTTTATTTGCTAGCATTTCCTGTAGTGTTGTTTATGGTTATTACATTCCTAAATAATTGTTTGTATTTAGCTCATTCTCCTGAGACATGAGCCCATCTCCCTCTGTCACCTGAAACCTGTATAAATGTTTTTCTAGCGCAATTTGAAAGCTGACTCTTTTGTAGCCTCTCTCTAATACAGTGACATCTTCCCTGTGCAGTTCCTCAAGTTTTGGCTGTTCTTCCAAAGCTGATGTCAACGACAGGCCCCGATATTTCACCCCAAAAGGGCCCGAGTAAAAAGCTCTTTGTCACAGTGGAAGCTGTTAGAGAATAAGGGTTGGACTTAGGACTCATCTGTTGTTGTCTCTTGACGGTGGAGATGGTGAATGGTCACTGAGATACTGTCATAGTGCACTGTCCCAGCGTGTGACAGGGCAGAGGACATACTCCAGGAGAAGGATCTGGAGCTGCCTGGAGAGCCTGCGAGATAGGCATGGACTGTGTGCGCCTTGGGTGGTCAGTGACTGGAGCCTCACAAGGTGAGGGATTGCCCAAAGTGGAGGCACCCAAAGGGAAAGCACTAAATCCAGGTACCTGCAAGGAAAGAAGATGGACACAGCCAACCCGACACAAACCAACTCCAAAAGGCACCAGCACCTTTACAGCCACCCCACCAAGAGCAGCACTTACACGACCATGAGCAACACAACTGGCCCCATCCTTTCTCCACTCTGTGGCTGATCTGATGGGAAGGTTGCATGAGTGGTCCATACATTCCCAGCCCTGCGTCTCTCCATTGCCCCGTGTCCTCCTCCTCCTCCTTCCAAGCCCACTTTGAATTGACCGGCAAAGCATGTACATACAGTCATACCAAAACCACACAAACAACAGTGAGCCCACTCACACAGCAAATAGCCAGGAGCAGAGTTGAGTAAATGGTGTGGTTTAACCCCAGTCAGCAGCTAAGCACCACACAGTCGCCCACTCACTCCCCCACAGTACAATGAGGGAGAAGATCAGAAAGGTAAAAGTGAGACAACGCATGGGTTGAGATAAAGACAGTTTGACAGGTAAAGCAAATGCTGTGCGTGCAAGCAAAGGAAAATAAGGAATTCATCCCCTGCTTCCCATTGGCAGCCAGATATTTAGCACTTTCCAGGAAAGCAGGGCTCCATCATGTGTAACGGTGACTTAGGAAGATGGCAACGGCCCCCTGGGCAACGGCCTCATCATCACCGCCATCACCCGTGACCACTGCCTCCACACCCCCATGTACTTCTTCCTCCTCAACCTCTCTGTTCTTGACCTGGGCACACAGCTGGCTAATAATAACCACAGGCATGAGCATGATGTGCATGTGGTGAGATTAACCTGAGTGAGCACAAACACCATCAGATGTTGGTGGGGCCTCCATGAAGGCCTGTGGGGCAGACAGTGGCTGGAGGTGACTTCACTCGGAGAGTAACGTCCCCTGGGAAACCCCCTGAATGCAGCCCTGGGGTGGGCTTCCTTGACCCCAGGTCCCTGTGTCCATTCCTCACGCCGTGGGGCACCTCAGAGAGGTGCCGAGCAGGGAGACACAGCGCGGGGCTGAGGTGCTGCCAGCCTCCGGGAGTGGCAAGAGGAGGCCATGGAGTCTGCTGCTCTGCCCGTGCCAGGGAAGGACTCGTGTCTCTGAACAGCCCTGCCAGAGCCCTGACAGTGCTGGGTGTGTCTCCAGGAGCAGCCTGTGTGCCACCTCACCCTCCCCTCTCTTCATGGCCTGTCCCTTTTATTACACGGTGTGACAGAAGCGCCTCTGTGGGGCATCTCACCTGTGCAGTCAGAAAGGGTTCTGCAGGCCTGAGTGGCATCGCCCTCTAGAAGATGGCATTTCTCACCTCTCACAAAGCACAGAGCATGTCTAGGGAGTAGGAATGTAGCCGGAGGCACACCCCCCTCCATGTTTCACCTCTCTGAATGTCGATCACAGGTTTTTTTAAGCACCTAACAGGGAAGCAAGTACCCTAAGTAATAGGTGTCCTCAACCTTCAGAAAAAGTCTCTTCCTCCTCTCTTTCTCATGACCTACCCCGTGACTGGGGTTGGGAACACCCTCCTCGTCATGTTGATGCTGCTGGAAAACTTGGAAACCTGCTCCAGCTCCAGCATCCTGACTGTCCCCCGACTGGGGACAGCACAATCTCTGCTCACAGCAATGGTTACTGCTCTTTCCTGCACCTTTGGCGTGTACGCAGTGTTTCCTGCTGGTGGCCACATCCTACGAGGAGTACTGGGCTGTAAGCCGCCCCCTGCTCTCTGCAAGGCTTGGGAACTGGAAGGGTTGTCTCCAGAAGGCGGCTGCACCTTGGCTAGGGGGATTCTGTCATCTACAGCAATCATTTCCTTCTTGTCCCAGATACATGTTGTGCTCCCCACAGACTGGACCACTTCTTCTTGTGCGGCTGAAACACTGAAACAGGTCTCCTGGAGAGGTTGTATGTACCCAGTCTCTGGAGACATTCAAGGTCAGCTTGGAAAGGGCTCTGAGCAACCTGTCTCATTGGAGATATCCCTGTTCACTGCAAGGGGGGTTGGACAAGATGATCTTTAAAGGTCCCTTAAAACCCAAGCCTGTTTATGAGTCTATGATTCAGTGGGTTTGCACCAATGCTGAAACTCTCCTGACGTGAAACCATGACACTCATGGACTTTGTTTTCATAACCTGCTTTTTAGACCCATTCTTGCCCTTCCTGTTCATGCTGGTATCCTGTGAGTGCATCAGAGCGGCACTTGGGGGCAGCTCTCCTGCCCAGCAGGGGCAGGCAGAAGGCCTTCTCCACCGGCTCCTCTCATCTCCCTGGAGCCACTCCTTTCTGCGGCACCCTCCTCACTGTCAGTGGGATGCCCAGAACAGCCCTCCGGAGAGAGTTTAACAAAGCCCTCTTTCAACACACCCCTCACCTCTGCGCAATCCTCTCATCTCCAGCCTGAGGAGAAGAAAGGGTTGGGGGTCGGGAGGAACTGACAAAAACAGCTTAGGAAAGCTGTCAGCTGCAGAGAGATGCCATTAGAGTTGTGGGCTTGTTGGAAGAAATCCCTTATGGTTCTCTTTTGAAGTGGCCCCAAGGGCCTGGACAGGTTAGAATTGTGTCCTGGGCACTCCTCTGGCAGCGTGTCATAGTGAGAAGGCTGTTGGTGTCAGGGAGATGGAGAAGGCTGGCCAGTGTCATTGTGACACCTCTTTCCAACACCTTGGAAAGGCCAGAGCTGTCAGAGAGGCTCCTGGGGCCTTGGAGAAGGCAGACAGTTTTCAAAAAGGCAGGAAGGAGGATGGGGACGATTACAGACTGGTCAGCCTCACCAGGGAAGGTGATACAACAAGCCCTCCTGCAGCCATCTGCAGGCATTTGAAGGACAAGAAAGGGGTCGCAGAAGACAAGTGGGAGGGAAAAGAAGGGGATGTTGTGTACCCGGACTTTAGCAAGGCCTTTGACGTGGTCTTCTGTAGTCTCCTTAGAGCCAGCTTGTTGCCAGCCGGGCTGAAGAAGTGGACGGTGTGGTGGGTGGGAAGCTGGCTGATTGCTGAGGGAGAGATGTCATCTGTGCTACAAAGTCCTCCTGGCGGCCAATTGCTAGTGGCATCCTTCAAAGACCAGCCCTTGACAAGAAGTAGGGAACATTTTTATTATCCCTCTGGATGATGGGAGAAAATGCACTTTCCCCTCCTTTGTGGGTGATGCCAAGTTGTGGGGAGCCCTTGCAGAATCTCACCTAGTTAGCATTCTTGGTAGCAGGAGAGTTGGGCAAGATGACTGTGGTGGGTTACACATGGCTGGCCTTCAGGTGCACACCAAGCCATGGGAGGTTCTCCCCGCTCCTCCTCAGCATGACAAAGGGAGAAAAGAAGGTGAAAATACTCATGGGTAAAGATAAAAGTAGCTTGACAGAGGGGGACAGTCTGTGTGTGTGAGGACAAAAAAAAAAAAGAAGCAAGCAAAAAGCAAAGGCCATACGCAGAAGGAGAGGAAAACCAGATGAGATTGTTTCCTCTACTTCCTGTCAGGAGACAATATCAGCTACCTCCTGGGAGGCAACGATTCTATACATATAGCAATCTCTTTGGAAGACAATTGTGTTAATAACGAATATCATCTCCTTCCCCCTCCTTTCTTTCAGCTTTTCTTGCTGAGCATGATGTCATATGGCACGGAATATCCCTTTGGTCAATTCAGGGCCCAGCCCAACCACTTGCCCACCCCGAGTGTACTACCTTCAGAGGGGGTGGGAGAGACAGCCTTCACGTGGCGCGAGCACTGCTCAGCAATAGCCAAAACATTGGTGAAGGACCAACACCCTTCTAGGCACGAGTAGGAAGCGCAGCAGTCTGGGGGCTGCTATGGGGAAAGTTAACTCCCTCCCAGCCAGACCCAGAACAACGCAGTTCAGGGGTCTCTTCCAACCTGCGCCGTCCTAGGATTCGAGGAATCTTTTCCTTGGAGAGCTCTTTGAAGACAGAACAGATGGAGGAAGAAGAAGAAACAGGCAGAAGGTGAGATACAAAATGCACCAGTATAAATACAGCAGCTCCTCTGAGGAACGTTTCTCCCCTCAAACCGTTGGCAGGAAATCTGTGAGATAAATTTGATGAGAGAAGCTCCCTTTTATCTGCTCAGGGACTGGGCCACAAGGAGGGTGATGGGTGGGTACGGGGTCATGGGGTCAATTGTGTCTCGGGAACTCATCCAGGAGGAAGGCAATGGCGGTGAAGGGGCTGTGAGGTCACTTCTGCCTCTGGAGGGGACCGGCTACAGCAGGAATGTGGCTGGGAAAGGGACTGTGAGGTCCCTTCTTTCTGAGAGAGCTGACAAGTCAGCCCTTGGCTCATGGCTGGGCTCTGTGCTTTTAAGCTCACATCTGCCAGTGTCTCTGACAGGCCGGCAGAAGGCCCCTGGGTGGCACATTGACTGGGAGATGCCCTCTGCCGAAGGACCCAGGCTCACTCCAGCAAGGGGACTTATATTTTGGGTCTCATGTCTCTTCTACATTAGTACGTGAAGGGACAGCAGCAGGCACGCAGCTTGGTCATGTCTATACAAGAAGCTGAAAGGCTGGCAGCCTTGGGACATCATGGTGAGCCTGCTTCTGTCTGGTCTGGTGAAAGGCCACCAGAAGGCTGATGGGCTGGGATGGCTGCTTGAAGGTTGTTTCCCAGCTGGTGGAGCTTTCCTTGGAGGTTGGGAACTGCAGGAGAGGGAAACACTGCCACACAGCGCAGCTTGGAAGGTGGAGAGTGGCCATGAGGAAGCAGAAATATCACTCCAAGGGTAGGGCTGTGGTACGAGAAGTCATGCAGAAGGAGTCTGAGATGAGTCCATGTCTTTGTGTGTCATGGAACAAAGTGTGAGGGTGGACAGACGTCGGTGAGTGTCTGGAACTGCCAGGGTGAGAGCAAGGTGGGGAAGCGACATGGGTGTCTCCAGCCGGCAGGGAAAAAGAAGCAGCTGTGGGAGAGCGTAGGACACACTGTGGTGGAGATGGCAAAGGGCGCTGGCAAGGCTGGAAGTCACCAAGAGAACCCAAGTCTTTGTCCCCTTGGGCACAGCAATGACACCTCTGCCACCAAGGCCTGTGAGGAGACATGTTGTCCTGAGGCACTGGGGGGGCCTCCTGGCCTCCTTGCACACCCCCAGCGCTGCTGGAATGGTGACTTCAGACATGGTCGGTTTAGTTAGGAGATGTGGAAATTCATGAAAGATGAGGGAGATTAAATGCACAGCCTGAGAGGGAGCACTGAAAAAATGCAAATCGAGTTCTGCTGGTTTGGAAGGTCAATAGCTCTCTGCTTGCTATTCATGCACGTCCAGAAATCTCTTTATTTTCATCGCATGGGAAAACACTGATGACGTCCCCCAGGGATGTCGTTGGCTGCCTGCAGCTGAGGCTGCAGTTGAAGGATCAGGAAAAGGTAAAGCGGCTGGAGAAGGACAGAAAGGGCATCCATCTGGAAGCTGCCCCCAGCCGGAGACAAGAGGCCGCCGGCCCCTGCGGGTGAGGAAGGGTCCCTGCGAGCAGTCCTCAGCAGGCCAGCTGGCCACCACGCACCGCAGGGTCTGTATGTGGAACCAAAGGTGCGGCACGGCCATGCAGTGTGTGTGCGGGCGTGTGAGGCTGTGTGTCTGGGAAGCTTGACCATCGTAAGAGCTGAGAGAGGCAGAGACAGAAGCGTCTGAACTGTAACATTCTCCTGGCGGCACCAAGAGTGGGAACTGCGTTGAGTCCTGGGGCCTGGGGGCCGTGTCACCCCTCTGCTGCGTGCAGGTCCCTCCCCGTGCCTGTGCCCCCACAGCCTTTGCCTCACTGGTCTCGCTTTTTTGCTTGCCTGTGCCTCTCTTCGGGCTGTTCTTGTATCCTGCTCCCTGCCCCTGCTCTAGTTTCCAAGCCCCTCTCTTTCTCTGCCGTTCTTCCTGGCCCTTTTGTGTTTCCCCTTGCTCTCCCTCTGTCCCTGCTCCTCTTTTTCTCTTCCTCTGTCTCTGTCCTGAAGCACATTGCTGGTTTTCCCTCTGGAATCTTGGGGGGGTTCCTCATATCCTGGGGTGAAGAGGTGGAGGGGCAGCTCTACGTGTGGGGCAGGGGCTGCGTTAACCCCCCCACCTCCCGCTGCACGAATGGCCGCAGGTAGAAGCAATGTGAAACAAACACCAAACCTTTAATGACTTAAGAAGGAAAGCGAGACGTGGTAGAGGGCTGGGGCTGGAGTGGCTGGGTGCGGGTCGCATGCCACAGGGATTTGTGCTCCCCACCTTCCCTATCAACCCATCAACAGCGGTTGGGGGGGTGTGGGGCACTTCGCTTATCCCCCAGGGTTCGGGATCGCCTGGTGGGCACGTTGTTGCCGTGGCATGCCTTCCTCTTGCTGCTGCCCACGTGCTGCCTGCTGCTACCAGCTGCAGCACCGTCCCCCATCAGCTTTCCCTCGCCCAGGGTTTTTGAGTGTTTGAGCACCTGGCACACCACCATCTTCTTTCTCTTCTTGGGTGGGATATTGTCCCGTGAGGAGGTCTCTTCCATTCTTGGGGTGCCCTCTGGCACGGGGCGCTTCGCCTGCTTTCTGCCCGCCTTCCCTGATCTGGGCACTACCCCGTGGGGGACGATGCCCGGCGGCAGCGGCAAGCGGCTCAAAAGCACCTGGGGCTGCCTGTGCAGTGCCTCCTCCACCAGCTGGGCCTTGCGGGGCGGATGGTGCTGGGGGGCAGCTACGGAGTTCAGCAGAGGACTCTCTGGAGGACCCTCTGGACGATCCTTCACAGGACTCTCCATGGGACTGTCCCCACAAGTCTCTACAGGACAAAGTGGCAGCCAGGCGGGGAGGACCGCTCCCAGCCCGCCCTGTGTCCCCTTGGGGTCCATCAAGGGGGACGTTGCCACCCCTAAGAAGGGGTAGGCCTCTCCCAGCATCGCCACCACCACTTGCTCCTCAGGGCAGTCACCCTCTGCCCCGTACTCGGAGAACTGGCAGGGCTGGTTGGGGAAGGCAGTGCTGGTGAGACCGGTGGAGATGTCGAGGGCATCGGGGACGGTGTCCTCGCCCTCCAGGGTGTCGAGCCAGGCGAGCATGTCGGTGATGTCCACGTTGAACTCCTGAAAGTGCTTGTGCTCATCCTGAAAGTGCAGGTTGTCCCCTGCCAGCTCGGGAAAGGCCTCGGCAAAGCTGTGTGGCCCCAGCTCAGGCAGGACCAGGGGCTTCTCCGGGGTGTCCAGGATGGTCACCCCTGCTGACAGAGCAATCAAAACCAGCCAGACCCCATGGCGATGCAAGATTTCCTGGGCATCGGATGCCCGCCCACGGGCTCTGCCACCCCCCAAAACTCACCTTTAGGCTTTGTTCTGGTGTCGGGGCCACTGCCCTTGATGACCACCACATCATTCTCAGAGGCCTCCAGCGGCTTCTTGATGCTGCTGCTCAGGATGTGGGCCATAGGAAAGCCCTGCCCCCAATGCTGAGCCATGGTGGACAGGGGCTCCTGGTGGGCCACGGCCCATGGCCCCAACCCCATGGGCTGGTGGGGCACCAGCATCCCTGTCACCACCTGCTGTCCCCAGCTGCAGGCACGAGGACAGGGAGCAGCCACAGGGGGAAGTGGCACCCCGTGGGGGATGTGCCCCAGCTGCCCTAGGACACCCAGGGGCCCGCGCACCCCCTGCCAGACGCTGGCCCACGCCAGCTGGTGGGTGCTGGGCTGGGCCTGGGCAGGCTCGGAGTGCCCCGGCAGCACGCTGGCAGTGACCGGTGACGGCGTGGCGGGGGCGGTGAAGCTCACGCTGGGCACTTGCGATGCCATCAGCAGCCGCAGAGGCAACCTCTCTGTTGGGGGAAGCCAAGAGGGGTGATGGGGGGGATACTGGCGGGCAGAGCCGGCTGGGGGGTTACCCGCAGGGTAGGAGCACCAGGAGGAGCGGGAGCTGCTGCCGTACCTCGATGGCAGGCAGAAACCCGGCAAGACAGGGTGTGGTGCCAGCTGCCAGCTGGCCTTGGAGAGACCACAGGGTCGTCGTGGAAACGCACAATGACATCCTAGAGGCCGTGGGAGCCTGGGGAATGGAATCTGTGTTGTTGCGTCACCGGGCTGATCTGGAGCTGGGCATGTCCCGCAGGGCTGTCAGGATATTGGCACCTGGGAAGAAGAGGATGTAGAGTGGATAGTGGAGATTGCACCTCTAACTGAAAGAATTTTCTTGAAGGTTTTCCACAGCTGTGTAGAAGTGACTTTTATGAGAGCCTTGCATCTTCCTGTTTCTTCACACCATCATGAAACTGATGCTTTTTCTTTATTTTTACCTTTTTGTTTGTTTGTTTCTTTTTTTCTTTCCTTGCCATACCCTTGAATCACCCAGCATTTGGAAAATTGTCCATTTGTTTCTAAGCAAGTAATTTTTTCTTTTCGATGAAATATTTGGAAGGCTTTGAGAAGTGCAGACGTTAGCTCACAGGAGAATTCTGTTCCTGCTGTTGTCTACCCTGGAGGTGGTGAACCTTCCTAGCTATGAAGTTGTCAACTGAAATAACTCCTATGCCCAGCAGTCAAAAGCCACGTCCCATATGCAGTGGGGAGCTGCAGTGCGGAGGAGCTCTGGACAGTCATTTTGGGTGGGGTGAGAGGCAACCCCAGCTTCCTCAAGGTCCTGGTGTTCCTGCTGGAACAACGCTAATTCTTCATTCTCTCCACTTCCTAGCTATCAACAGGAATTGTCCTGAGGATGTAAAGTGCCGCATGGCAGCATTGATCTGTATTTCTCTCTGAGAGCAGCTGTTTCCCTGGTTTCCATCTATGTCCTGCCTTTCAGGGGACCATGTATCAAACCTGTACTGAAGAGTTTTGTTTCCAAGGCTTTCAGATGGTTGTGTCTGTCCAGGACACCTCAGCCTGTGAAGACAAAGTGCTGTCAAGTGTCTTTGTGCTGGAGACAAACTCTTGGCTTCTTTGGGATTTTGATCCCATGCAGCTTCTAGTGCTGAGGACTGAGCACCTTTTTCCAGTGTTTCCAGCCTTTTCTATTGCAGCCAAAAGCTGAGGGAGGGTTTCCAGGGCTTAGTTTGGAGTGACAAGACAAATTGTCCTATGCAAGTAAACATCGCTCACGGAGTGTAGGCATGTGCGAGCCATGAAAACTTGTGTGAAGAGCACAGTGTGCTCGGAGAGCATCCCTCTGTCCTCACTGACAGGAGACACCAGAGCAGATCCAACATATGGGGCCCTGAGACCACAGAGCAGCCTAGAGCAGAGGAAACACCAGCTCCCTCAGCTCCACGGTGCCGTGCCTGACCCCCACGCCACCGCTCCCCGACTCCCTGCTCTCCAAGGAGCACAGCGGCAGCCGTGAGTGGGGAGGGCTGGCTCGGTGGGCGGCAGGGCCGGGGGGCCATGCCGGTGGTGAGGAGGGACGAGGAGCACCCGCCTGTCCTGCTGCCAGTGCTGCACTCAGCACCTCTGCAGGGGGCCCTGCCGAGGGCTGTGTGGGTGTCAGGATGCGCCTTCCTTGTTCCCTCCTGCCCCTTTCTCCATGGAGAGGTCGTTCCTGCATACGGCTCGCTTTTCCGGGCTGTAGCAGTGTTCCTGAGCTCTGCGTCCTTGTGTGTGGGGAGGCTTTGACTCTGCTGGGTGTAGGCAGGACTAACATGGGGCCATGGGGGTTTGCTGGCTTGCTGGGGGCTGAGTTGGGGGTCCCAAAGAGCCCCTGTCTGTGGGGACTGCCTGAGGGCAGGGCAGAAGGCTGCGTACAGGCAGGTGGTGCTGTTGATGGGTGGCTTTGAAAGGGGTCTGGTGGGCACTGCTCCAAGCTGTGATCAAGGGGAGCACGCGGGACTTGCAGCGGCGTCTGTAGCGCTCCGGTGGGATGTGCCCCTCAGGGCCGAGCTGTGGGCTCCTCCAGCGAGTGCTGGTGACACGGTTTCCATCCCCGTGGATGCTGTCTCCTCTGGGGAGGTTGCAGTGGCTGGGACTGCGACTGGGGTGAGTGGCGTGTGCTGGTCCCTGGGTACCCGGGATGCCCCAGAGCTCTACGGTAGCACAGAGCTCGTAGGGAAAACTGAGCGTGGCTGAGCTGTGTGGGACCAGAGATCCCCTGGCCCCTGTACTGCCTCCATCTCTCCTGGGCGTCCTGGTTGGAGGACGACACTGGGTTTGTCCCCAACATCCTAGCTTCTCCTCTCCTGCTCCCGGTCACCAAGGAGGCTTTTGCATGTTGTGCATTATTCAGAACGACATGATCCAGGATTTTGCCACCAGCGGCAACATGATGAAGCCAGTGGCCTTCATCCAAGACCTCAAGAGTAAGGATGGCTGCCCTCCCCTCCCCTCCCCTCCTGTAGCCGTGCAAGAGAGCTCGTAGGGAAAACTGAGCGTGAGGTATGGATGGCCCAACTCTCTACCCCTCTGTGACACAGCTCTGGGCTGCTGTTGTCTGCTTTCTCCCTTCTCCTGACACCTCCAGCCCAGCATAGCTGTGGTCCTCTGGTCCTGTCCCCAAATCCTGAGGCAGCTATGGCTTTGGATGGGGTTCCCCGCCATCCCGGGAAGCCTGCATTGCCTCTGTCTGCAGTGTCCCGCTCTGAGCTCCGGGTAGGAGTTTCTGCTCTTTCTGGAGGAAGGTGCACATCAGAGCCTGGTGCCCCCCCTTGAGCTCTGGCACTGGGAGAGCCGACTGGCAGAGGCTGCGACTTCCCACTGCTCCTGGAGCACACGCTAATGGAGACTGGCAGGGAACAGTGGATCAGAATTTTCCTACTACGGACCCGGGCTGGGACCCAAATCAACCGGGACCCCGGGGGCTCTTAACCACGTATCAGAGATGCTTGTTATTTGAAATGAGACATGCTATGCCAAAAGACATTATTTGAGGTTAAACAAGAACCAAATGAATCGCCACCTGCATTTATGGAACAATTAAAGAATACTGCTAGGAAATAGACAAACTTGGACCCCAAGAAGTCGGAGGAGGCTGTGCGATTGGCCTCTATTTTTATGGGACAATCTGCCCCAGATATATGAATGAAACACCAAAATTTAGAAGGAGCAGATTCGAGGGACTTGGGAACACTGCTGTAAGTAGCTTGGACCATCTAGAATAACAGAGAAAAGGAGAGGGAGAATCAAAGAGAAGGGAGATTAATTGCCGCGTAGACCGGAGCTGCTGCGGGAAGAATGAACGGCGCCCGGGGAAGTAGAGGAGGCTACAGAGGAATTGGGAGGGGAACTCGTTTAGCAGAAGATCAGGGCGTGATCTGCAAAGAGCGAGGACATTGGAAAAACGCATGCCCTAGAGTCAGGAACCAAGGCTCGATCCTGCAGCCTGTCAAGGTGATGGGTTTAGGTGACGGTTTAGGCAAGTGCTGCCAAACGGGTAGTAATAAATCACCTATGTAAACAAATCAGTAGCAGGCATGCATCGAGGATTGCTAAAGAGGAAAGTTCATCGGGAGGGCAACTGACAAAGAGGAAGATACAACCAGCAGATGAAGTATATGGCCACCAGAGTGACTGCAATTCCTGAAAATGGATACTAGGTGGAAGCAAAGACCGCGAAATAACTTGCCTCATGCTTGTGCAATTGGTTCTGGGAGTGGGCGTGCTTATGTTAATGCTTTAGGGAAAACGAATGACTAGGTAACAGTTTTGTAAATCTAAACCGCTCAGAATAAGATCGTTGTGGGAGCACGTACGGTGGAGAATCCCCAGTGGGACCCCAGCGCTGCTAATAAAGACTACCTGCTCTACAGGACACTCAGCGTGAAGAACTTCCTCCTCACGGCTAATCCAGACCTGCCCCGCTCTAGTTTAAAGCCATCACCCCTCGTCCTATGGCTCCGTGCCCTCGAAAACAGCCCCCCCAGCTCTCCTGGAGCCCCTTTAGGGACTGGAAGGGGCTCGAAGGTCTCCCCAGGGCCTTCTCTTCTCCAGGCCGAACACCCCCAGCTCTCTCAGCCTGTCTTCCTAGGAGAGGGGCTCCCGCCCTCGGATCACCTCCGTGGCCCATCTCGTAAAGCGCTGCCACATTCACCGCTGACTTTGATAAATTGCTGGGTTACGTTCATAAAACATGCCCCCAGCCCCCACAGGACCCTTCACCCACCCAAAACCCTGGGGTACCCCCCAAGTAGGGCCACCCTTCAATCTATGGGACACCCCCGTCATGTACGGCTGCCCCCAGTTGTGCCCCCCCCCTAAATTTTGGGATCCCCCAAATTTGTCCCTCACCCCATGGCAATCCCCAAATCAATGGGACTCTCCCAATAGGCCCCCCCATCTATGCCCCCCTCCAAATGTGGGGACGCCCCCCCTCTTGCTGTGCTCGCTCTGCTGCCCTGCGCCGCCTCCCACCCCTCCCCCACCCCTTCAGGGGACCCAGGCGTGCGGGCGCCCCCACCCCGGGAGGGGGGAGTTTGGATGGAGGGGGGACGGGGGGGTGCCCGGACGCCTGGGTCCCTCCAGGACACACACCCCCACCCCACCCCCAGGGCTTGTGTGTGCCTCAGTTTCCCTTGGGGGGGAGGAGGAGTCACTCCCCGGATGCCTGGGTCCCCCCTGGACGCCTGGGTCCCCTCCTCCTCATGCCCCCCTGGGTACCATCACATCCCCGGGCACCCACAGCCCCCACAGTGTCCCCCCCACGTCCTCTCAACCCCCCTGGGTCCCCCTCAGCACCCCCGTGTCCCCTCAGCCCTCCAGAGCCCCCCACTAATGTGCCCTCAGCCCCCACCGTGTCCCATTAAACTCATTCTGGGTCCCCTCAGCCCCCCACAATGTCCCCTTCAGCCCCCACATGCTCCTTCAGTCCCCCCAAATGTCACCTCAGTCCCTGCTGGGTTCCCTTAGACCCCCCTCAATGCCTCCTCAGTCCCCCCATAGCCCCCCCAAAGGGCCTCTGAGACCCATATGTCCCCTTACACCTCACCAATGTCCCTTCAGCCCCATGGTGGGGATTCGCCCCCCCTGCCTGGGTCCCCCCAGGACACACACCCCCCACCTCCCCTACACAGCAGGACCCCCAGGAGGTATTGGGGGGGGCACTCCTGGTGACACACACACCCTCCCCCCAAGTAATTAACAGCTGCTTTTAACTGGGGGGGCAGAGGAGTATGGTCAAGCTTGGTGGAGGGAGCCCAGGTGTCTGGGCCCTCTCCTTCCCCAGCAGCTGGAGAGGACCCCGGCGTCTGGAGCGGGGAGGACGGCGACCCCCACCCCGCCTTTGCGTTTGCGCTCGCTCGGGTTCATCTCCCCCCGTGCACACTGTGTCCGTGCTTAAGTCTCCTCTTTACGAGGCGAAGACGGACTTCTGAGCCAGGCATTTGGTGGCCCTTCTCGGGGGCACAAACTGCCTCTCTGAGCCGGGGGGAGCCCCACGCTGCCAACGGTGGCTGCAAGGGGCTGGGCTGTGACCACCACCATGGGGCACCTTCCCCACTGTGGCCAGCCAACCAAGGCACAGACCAGATCCTGCTCTGCCGCTCCTTCACCCCTCTCCCCGGAGGTGTGGGTGTGCGAGGACACTGCTCTGTGCCTACACCCTTCACACACACACACACACTTTGGCTCTTGCCTGGTGTTTTCCTCGCCGGGGCACTTTCTAGAGCATGTTCTGGAGAGCAACTCTGGCAGAAGACGGAAGCCTTCAGGCGCTGCGCGAAGGAAATCCCATTTCATGATGGAAATTCTCTTCTGGAGTCCATCTCTGTCACAGAAGGACCCAGCGCCTGTTGCTGCCGTGCAGCAGGACTGTCGGCAAGCTAAAAGAGCGCTCAAGCCTTAAACTAACAGAAGGGCTCAGACGGAGAGCGTGGAGGAGGAAAGAGCAAATTTGGAAAGAGCAAGGGGCATCCTCCTTGGCCACGGGGCTGTGCTTGGCACTCTTTTCCTGTCCTCCTCTGGAGACAGGCACTGCCCCTGCAGCTCCGTAGAAGGCCTCAGAGGAAGCATTTTGGACAGACAAGTCAGTGCAGGGTAATTTATTTTATTGAAATGCACAAAGATTATGGCTTCTCAAAGTTTCTGGGTCATACAAGACTGGTAGGGACTGATGTAGAAGTGGTACGACTAATGACGTTTGGGTTTGGAAATCATTATCACAAGTAGAAAAAAAATGGAATAAAAACAAGACAGGATTAAACCAAACAACAAAAATATCCCAGGAAAAATGGCAGGAAATAGGCTGTGCCAATAAGGAGTTACATTAGGAGTAATTTGCAGAAGAAGATGGACGGTTTATTTCTTCCGAAAAAAGTCAGAAGAGCCCCATCTCTAGGGGAGGTGGGTAAGCCATCCTGCTTGGGAAAGCACATCAGGGCACATCAGATCACATCAGTGATCTCCACATTTACATTTCCTCCTGTACCAAGTGTCTCCAAGTTCCTGCTTCTCCAGCCCCCGGGGACAGGACCCTTGACAGCTCGTTCCCTCCGTGGCCCCTCCAGTGAGGGAGTTCAGCAGGGCCTGCTAAACACCCTCAGAAAGCTGGAGGTTTGCTTCTGACTTGGACTTCTCTCGAGGCTGGCTCAGTCTTTAGAGATCTGCGGTTCGGGAATTTGGCACCTGAGGGCTCATTACCACAAAAACAGCAGAGGTGGTGTGGTTTAACCCCAGCCGGCAGCCAGGGCCATGCAGCTGCTGGTGCAATTCGGTACCTTTCCGAGCAGCGATAGTGGGTACCCACCCCCCGGCTAACCCCATTTGTACCCTGAGCATGACATCTGTGGTACGGGATTTTCCGTTGGCCATTTCATCGTTCTGTCTAGGCTCCTTTCAGCTTCTATGGGAAGAACGTCAGGCACCAGTATAGGTTAGGGGTGGACCTGCTGGAAAGCAGCTGAAGAAAAGGATCTGGGGGTCTTGGTAGACGGTAAATTATCCATGAGCAAGCAATGTGCCCTTGTCGCCAAGAAGGCCAATGGAATTGTGGGCTGCACAGGGAAGAGTGTGGCCAGCAGGTCAAGGGAGGTCATTCTCCCCAGTGTGGCCTTGTGGCACAGAAGATCAAGAGCTTCCTGGGGTGCATTAGGAATAGCATTCCCAGCAGGATGAGGATGGTGAGCCTTCCTCTTTCCTCAGCCCTGGTAACACCACTTCTGCAGTGCTGTGTCCAGTGCTGGACTGCCCAGAACAGGAGGGACATGGGCTTAGAGGAGTGTGTCCGATGAAGAGCCACAAAGATGGTTAATGGACCGGAGCACCCTTCACGTGAATCGAGGCTGAGCGAGCTGGGACTGTTCAGCCTGGAGAAGAGCCGGCTCCAAGAGGGTTCTTGTCAAAGTCCATCAATATCTGATGGGAGGACATGGAGAAGAGGGAGTCAGGCTCTCAGGGATACCCAGCAACAAGACAAGAGGCCACGGGCACAAACTGAAAGACATGACATTTCATCTGAACGTAAGAAAACACTTCTTGACTGTGGGTGGCTGATCACGGGAACTGGTTGCCCAGAGAGATTGTGGTGTCTCCCTCCGTGGAGATATTCAATCCCAGTCCTGGACAACCTGCCCCAGGTGGCCAAGCTCGCTTAACAAGAGATTGGACTAGGCTGTCTACGCAGGCCTCTTCCAACACTCCTTACCCTGTGATTCTGGCATGCCCGGCAGCATTTCTGAGAAATTTTCTGTGGTACCCCTGGGCTAGTTGGACTCCTGGTGCCTCGTGCCCATCCTCCTTTTGGGGATGAACTCAGTCACTGTGTAATCCTGAGGACAGGGTTGACCAGGGATTACAAATGTCAGCAAATCCTCAACACGCACCAGTGTTCACTACCCTCGCACCCACCGTCCATTCTCTCCCCCTACAGGGGTATGGCGTGGAAGTGACCTCTGGAGGTCTTGAGCATCATGGTCTGCCCTGAGCAGGGAGAACTTTACGGTTAGGTCAGATTGGTCAGTGCTTTCTCCTGATCTAGCGCTGATCCACTGTCATGGCGATTTCCCCCTTCCCCTCCACCCCTAAAACTCTTTAGAAAAGCTCCTTTCTGCCTCTCTTTGTCTTGTCCTCATTGTCTTTTATCCTTTCCACCCCTCCCTATCCCCAGGCCAGATCCTCACACCAAGCAGAATTGTACTGGTACGGCTGGGATGGAGCTCTTACAGCAGCCCGTACAGTGCTGTGCTTTGCATTGGTGGCTAAAATCGTGCTATTAACACACGGGCGTTCTGGTTAGTGCTGAGCAGTGCTCACACAGTGTCAAGGCCTTGTCTCTCAAACACTCCCTGCCCCAAAAGTCAGGAGGCTGGGAGTGGGCAAGGCAGCGCTCAGAGGCACAGCCACGACAGCCAGCCTGAACAGAGCAAGGGGACGTTCCATGCCGTAAGTCGCGCAGGGTTATGGCGTATGTCTTCCCGTGAGACGTTGAGGGCCTGCTTTCAAGAAGTGTCTAGACATCTCCCTCCAATGGGAATTAGTGCGTGAATTCCTCTTTTGGCTTTGCATCCATGCACACCTTATTTATTTATTCATGTATTTATTTTCTGTTTAAGCTGTCCTTATCTCGATCCATGAGACTTTTTGCCTTCCATTCTCTCCCAGTCCTCCAGGAGAGGGCAGCGGCTGAAAAGCAGGGTGGGTTTTGGGCTGCTGCACAAGGTCAACCTGCCATAACGGTGTCCAAGTGTGTCCTCGATGGGATGCCCTGTGATGGGGTAGCCAGGTGGTCCCCTCCAAGCATAGATAGGGCTACCAAGATGATTAGGGGACTGGAACACCTCTCTTATGAGGAAAGGCTGAGGGATTTGGGTCTCTTCAGTCTGCAAAAAAGACGGCAGAGGGGGGACCTTATCAACACTTATAAATACTTAGAGGGTGGGTGTCAGGAGGATGGGGCCAGGCTCTTTTCAGTGGTGCCCGGGGACAGGACAAGAGGTAATGGGCACAAACCTGAGCATAGGAAGTTCCACTTAAACATGAGGAGGAACTTCTTTCCTTTGAGGGTGGCAGAGCCCTGGCAGAGGCTGCCCAGAGAGGTGGTGGAGTCTCCAACTCTGGAGACATTCCAAACCCGCCTGGACGCGTTCCTGTGCCACCTGCTCTGGGTGACCCTGCTCTGGCAGGGGGTCGGACTAGCTGATCTCCAGAGGTCCCTTCCCACCCTATGATTCTATGATTCTATGATATGCACCGGGGGTCCCCGCACGGTCCCAGAGGAGCGCCTGTAGAGATACGAAAGGACAGCACAGCCCAGCACAGAGGAACTGCGGTGGTACCCACGGGCTGACACCAGAGCAGAGCCAGGGGCCATGGGGCTCAAGAGAGAAGACCTCCAGCAGCTCCTCTGCACAACTGGTCAGGGAGTAACACAGCCAGTGGTTCTCCTGAGAGAGGAGGCACCACGAGCTGCAGTGCAGGGCACCGACACGTGGCACTGGGTGCACAGTTCCCAGCAGGTAGTGCCAGTGGCTGAAGCCTCCAAGGGACACCTGGCTCCACAAGCAGTGTTGAGTCCTTTAGTGACCGTGGAGAGCTGCTCTGGCTACAGAGGGGCTGCCAGGAGTGGCGGGGCTGGCACTGCCCAGTCTCAGCTGTGTTCCAGCTGCTGGTTTCCAGTCGCACCTGCTCTGTGGTTTGCAGGGGCTGGGCATGGACAGGGGCAGGGCAGGACTGCCTGTCCTACTGATACAGCCACTGAGCCCAGCAGGAGGATGGAGATGGTCACGTTGAAACGTGATCAGCGCTGCCCACGGCCGTGGTGAAAGGTGAGGGCTGGAACTGGCTGGTATGGGGACATGGGTCTTGAATGAAGCTCCTGTGGAAGGTTTTCCTGTCTGTTCACGCGGGCATCAAGCCAGGCTGGCTTTTTGCATTGAGGGACTTTTCTTGAGGGTCCATGGGCATATAGGGATTTAGTTTCCCAGGTTCTCCTCCACATGCTGCCTTTTCCTGTGGGGAACACAAAGGCTTCTAGCCCTGCAGATGACCCGGGAGAGGCCTTGTCCACTCTGTGCTCACAGTTGGACTCCTGTCCTCCAGCTCAGCCCTGGCTGAGTAGCCTTGTTTGGAGGTGACTTCTGGGATAAGGACTGGCAGACTGGGCAAGGGAGGCTGTCTCCAGGTCATGGAGTGGTCCAGCAGGGACTGAAGGACAGCAGTGAAATGAAGTGGCTTCTAGGTCTATTCTTCCTTCAGTGCAAGCCCTGACACAGGGTCACAGCCTCCCTTTTGGTGCCACCCTTCAGGAGGGATGATGGTGAGCGGGGGACACCCATCCTTCAGCTACTCCCCAGGCCTGCTAGTGTACCAGGACAGCGTGCACTTCTGACGCTGCACCACGAGCATGCTTTAGGGTAACCAAACCCTTGGCACTGCCTTGGATTAGCTGAGCACCAGCATTCTTCTCTGTGAGGAAATTCTCAGCCTGGATCCTCTCCTGTCTGACCTCTCCCCATCCCTCCTCTGATCCTCACACCTCCTGCTGCTCCTGCTCTCCTCCCCGTGTTCCCTGCAGGGCCTGGAGCTGGTGGTGCCACTCTGCAGCAAAAGGGGGTTGTGGTGCCCTGGGCCATGGCGTAACTCCACGCTGGTCAGGCTGGGAAGCAGCTCTGGGTAGATGGGAGCACTTCCCAGAGGTCTGCAGCTGTGGAAGGAGCACAAAGCATTCCCTCTGACTCCGGATGTTGGCCAGGGAGCATGTTGACCCACCCATGTTCTTTTACTAAGGAAGACGTTAATCGCCCAGCAGTGTGCTTGTCTTGGTCTTTCTGGCTCCCCACTGCCTCTCCTGGTCTTGGCAGAGACCTTGTCTGCTTGTGGATACTTAAATACAGTGCTTCACCTTTGGATAACATCACTTGGACAGTCTCTTGTTCTGTCAGGCCCACCTCAGGAACATGGCTCCTGTACATGCCCTCTGCTCTCCTGGGGGCTCCGGGTTCCCTTCCAGAAAGCCGGGCAGCTACCGTTCAGCTCTGCTGCAAGTGGAACAGCCCTGAGCAGGCAATTCAGAGCCCGTTCCCCATCCCCAGGGCACTGGACACCCACATGACGCAGCTGAGTCCATCCCTCATTCCCTCTGACCCTTCCCATGAGCCCATGGAGAAGCAAGCGCTGCAGCAGCCCATGGAGAGGGAAGTTCCTGGAACCTATTCCTGACTTCAGCCAGAAGAAGAAGCCAACCTCCAGGCGCTGCACTGGGGAGACACCCTTTATTACGGAGCTGCGCCACGGGCAGACAGGTCTGCTACTGCGACGACTCATTTACCTAAAGCCTCGGGCTTAAAGCGCAAAGCGGGATCATGCCTCTGGAGATATGGACTGAATTCAAACATTTCTGTATGAGTCCGATCATCACAGATGCCAAACCAAATAAAGTACAAGCCTGTCCTGGCCCAAATTCGGAACGCCCTGTGAGGAGAGACGGGCAGCTTACTGCTGCTGAAGGTTAACCCATTGAATCAGTTTGCTGAGGGCATCCTTCAGCTCCTGGTTCCTCATGCTGTAGATGAGGGGGTTCACTGCTGCAGGCACCACCGAGTAGAGAACTGCCACCACCATGTCCAGAGCTGGGAAGAGACGGAGGGGGGCTTCAGGTAGGCAATCATACAACTGCTAATGAACAGGGAGACGACGGCCAGGTGAGGGAGGCACATGGAAAAGGCTTTGTGCCGTCCCTGCTCAGAGGGGATCCTCAGCACGGCCCTGAAGATCTGCACGTAGGACAGCACAATGAAAACAAAACATCCAAAAGCAAAGGCAAGACTAAACACAAGAAGCCCAGATTCCCTCAGGTAGTCATCTGAAGAGGAGAGCTTGAGGATCTGGGATATTTCGCAGAAGAACTGGTTTATGGCATTGCCTTGGCAGAGGGGTAGGGAAAATGTACTGGCCGTGTGCAGCAGAGCGTGGAGCAAACCACTGCCCCAGGCAGCTGCTGCCATGTGGACACAAGCTCTGCTGCCCAGGAGGGTCCCGTAGCGCAGGGGTCTGCAGATGGCAACGTAGCGGTCATAGGCCATGACGGTGAGAAGAGAATACTCTGCACCAAAAAAGAAGAATAGAAAGAAGACCTGGGCAGCACATCCTGAGTAGGAGATTGCCTTGGTGTCCTAGAGGGAGTTGGCCATGGATTGAGGGACTGTGGTGAAGATAGAGCCAATATCAAGAACAGAGAGGTTGAGGAGAAAGAAGTACATGGGGGTGTGGAGGCGGTGGTCGCAGGCTACAGCTGTGGTGATGAGGATGTTGCCCAGGAGGGCAGCCAGGTAAATGGCCAGGAAGAGCCAGAAGTGCAAGAGCTGCAGCTCCCGCGACTCTGCGAATGCCAAGAGAAGGAACTCCGTGATGGAGCTGCTGTTGGACATTTGGTCCCTCTGGGACTCGGGTGCTGTCCAAGGAGAAAACGATATGGACAAGTTAGGGCAGCTTTGTCTGAGGAAAACCTGTTCTGTTTGTCATCGAGTCTGCCCACATCACCTCTCTTCTTCTCAAGAGGACCTTCATGCAGCTTCCTCCCTTCAGCTCTTGCTTGCTATAGCAGCTGGTACACAGAAGCAGGAAAAAAAAGCCCCATATATACCTTGAGGTGGACACTGAGGATGGACACTCTGGGCTGAGCGCAGGAGCCAGGGTGCAGTGACCCTGTG
The DNA here is from genome assembly GCF_028500815.1 of Rissa tridactyla. NCBI lineage: Eukaryota > Metazoa > Chordata > Aves > Charadriiformes > Laridae > Rissa > Rissa tridactyla. The sequence goes on along the minus strand of NC_071490.1, from coordinate 1,424,944 downwards.
GGAATAGTCTCCATGACCTGGAGGAAAAGAGCACATTAGCACTGGGGCCGCCTGCCTCTGGAAAAGTGCCCTAGGAGGGATTTCTCTTTTCTGGTTTTACTCTTCCGAGCAGACGTGCCTGGGTCTGAATCACTCGGGAGAGCTGGTCTCTCCAGCAGTCTTGTTCCCAGCTGCTCCGTCCTGCTTCCCTCAGCTGGAGGATGAGCACACTCAGAAGTTGCTCTGAGAAAGGAACTGGACAGAGACGGGGGATTCACCATCCAAAGTGCAAACTCCCCAAACTCCTCTCGCTTGCCCGTGTTTGACCATGGAACTGTTTATCTTTTTCCACCCCATCCTCTGCAGACTGAGGTCTGCCCTGCAGAAACCTCCCGGCGGCAGGGCATATGCTGGGGCACCCTCATGTTCCGTGGTGCAGAGCAGGAGGTCAGAAGCAAACACACCATGGCCAGTAAGCATGCTGCTGCTGCAGTCTGGGACTGAAGAGCGGGTGATGGGCTGTTATCACATTTCCAGCAGACTTACTGATCTCTCGGTCTCAGTCTCGTGTTCAAACCGAAGATCTTCTTTTCCATTTCTCTCCCTCCCCCAGCTCTTCCCAGTGGTACAAACCTGAAAGAACATTCTCAGGAGAGTTTTTCGTTCTTTAATCTCTGACTTGACCTTCCTCTTGGAATGTCTTCTCACAAATGTCCTGGAGGCAATCTGGACCTGTGAGCAGCCCTGACCCACACAGCATCCTCTAGACAGCAAAATGACCCTGCCCTGCTGGGGGTCACTCCTTCCACCCACGGCTTCTCCCCGCAGTGCTGTGGGGGGCTCCCTGGGCAGGCTGAGAGCTGACCCTGGCAGGCGGCAGAGTCCCTGCCCCGGCACGCAGCCCCCGGGGGTGCAGGGACCCTGCTCTGAAGGACCGCCCTGGGCACCCCTGGCTGCAAACCCGCACTTATACCCCTCCAACTCTGCCCAGGAGAAGGCAGCCATCATGCCCTGTGCCTCTGAGGGTGCAGAAGGGAAGCCCTGCTCTGGAGCACATCCTCCTCCTCTGCACTGGAGAAGCTGTGAGAGCCTTCCTGGAAGATACCACGGGCTATTGGACATACCAGCTTTAAGAGATCGCTCCAGGAACTGCAGCTGCACTGCCCTGCAGCCAGAGACTTACCATGGGAAAGGCCGTAAAGATTTCTCCCGCGGTGAGCTCTCAGCATCCTCCCTCCCCAGGCTGCCTTTAAGCTCTCTCTGTCTCACTTGTCTCCTCTTGTGACGCCAGCCCTGCCACGCTTGGCAAAGGAGCTGCTCCTGGGCAGAGCTGTCTCTCTGCAGCGCTGCCCGCTTGCCATGAGCTCCCTCCATCCCAGGAGCCCAGCCCAGCTCAGATGCAGAACACCAGCCCCAGGTGTCACTTTTTCTGTCCCCTTGGGGCTCCCTCTGGGTGTTCTGGGGCTGAAGTAATGACTGATATTTTCTCCCTCAGCTGGGGAGAGACACTTACTTCCAGGAATATAATTTCTCTTACAGAGTCAGATTTAGGTCTAAAACCCGTGATTTCTTGTCCCATTTTTAGGCAGGACACCTAGTCAGTGACAGGCAGAGATCTCCTTCAGTCCTGCTGAGACAAGGGATTCAACTGAGTGGTATCTCAACCTGGGTTTGCAGTCCTGGGGCTAGAAGAGGACTCAGCGCCCTCCCATGCCTGCCACAAGCCCTCAGCGGGTGGGATTCCTCTTGCCTCCGTTCAGGTGTGCCTAAAATAGGTGCCTGCATGTGAGCTGCTTGTCTCACCTCCCATGGGAATTAATAGAGGTGGGCGCCAGCAGCGAGCTATTCAAATGGCAACACCCCGTGCCAGAGGTGGTCCTGTGCAGGCCACTGCAAGCTCCAATGCGGCAATGCCAAGAGGCAGGACAGCATCTGAGAGCGTCATTTTTTTGCCTGGTGAGGAATTCCTTTGGCCCGCTGAAATGATAGCAGAGTCCCACATTTAGGACAACAAAACCTGTCCTTCCTCATTATTTTCTGGAAAACCTACAGAGATAGTCAGCTGGCCAAATGGAGTCATGTGCCAACTGGACTGCAAAGCATTTTGAATTCCAGCTAGACAAAAGATGTCTGCGTGTTCCGGAATCAGCTGGGATAGAGTGAAATTTCTTCATAGTAGCCTGTATGGGGCTGTGTTTTGGATTTGTGATGAAAACAGCGTTGATAAGACAGGGATGTTTCCGTTATTGCTGAGCAGCGCTTACACAGCACCAAGGCCTTTTCTGCTCCTCACACCACCCCACCAGGGAGTAGGCTGGGGGTGCACGAGGAGTTGGGAGGGGACACGGCTGGGACAGCTGACCCCAGCTGGCCAAAGGGATATTCCATTCCATTCCATAGGACGTCATGCTCAGCAATAACAGCTTTGGAAAGAAGAAGGAAGAGGGGAGTGTTTGGAGTGATGGTGTTTGTCTGCCCAAGTCACCATTCTGTGTGGCGGAGCTTTCCTGGAGCATCTGCCTGCTGGCAGAAAGTCGTGAATGAATTCCCTATTTTGCTTTGCTCGCACGCGTGGCTTTTCCTTCACCTATTAAACTGCCTTTGTCTCAACCCAGTTTGCCCACTTTCCCTCTTCCGATTCTCCATTTCAGTGAGGGGGAGTGAGCGAGTGGCGGGTGAGGTTAAACCATGACTGTGTGCCTCCCCAGACTATTGACCTAGCTCAGGGGAGCTGGCATTGAGTTCTTCCTCTCTCAAGCTCTTCTGACCAATGCAGCTCTCCACTCTAGGCCCACAGCACATCAGGGCCATAAATCCACACTCAGGTTTCTCAAGGGGAATCTTCACAACTGTCCCAGCTCCCCAGTCAGCTGAGCTTCTCTTTTTGGCAAGACCTGGCATCCCCCAACATCTTCCATTAAGGGAGAAGGGAAAGCCTGAGAAGCCACTGGAGCTTTTTCCTTCCTCTCCCACCTCATGCCAAATGGGCCAAACAGAAACATTGCTGTGGCAAAGGTGACGTCAGAGCAAAGGCCTCCATGAAGTGACCTCACTGATCTCCGCATCAATAAGGAGGAGGATTTCACAGAATCACACAATCACAGAATGACAGGGGTGGGAAGGGCCCTCTGGAGATCATCTAGTCCAAACCCCTGCCAGAGCAGGGTCGCCCAGAGCAGGTGGCACAGGAACGCGTCCAGGTGGTTTGAATGTCTCCAGAGTTGGAGACTCCACCACCTCTCTGGGCAGCCTCTGCCAGGGCTCTGCCACCCTCAAAGGAAAGAAGTTCCTCCTCATGTTTAGGTGGAACTTTCTATGTTCAAGTTCGTGCCTATTACCTCTTGGCCTGTCCCCGGGCACCACTGAAAAGAGCCTGGCCCCATCCTCCTGACACCCACCCTTTAAATATTTATAAGCATTGATAAGGTCCCCTCTCAGGTGTCTTTTTTCCAGACTGAAGAGACCCAAATCCCTCAGCCTTTCTTCATAAGAGAGGTGTTCCAGTCCCCTAATCATCTTGGTAACGCTTTGCTGTCCCTTCTCCAGCATTTCCCCGTCCTTCTTGAACCGGGGAGCCCAGAACTGGACACAGCACTCCAGGTGCGGCCTCCCCAGGGCAGAGCAGAGGGGGAGGATGATCTCCCTTGAGCTGCTGGCCACACTCTTCTTCAGGCACCCCAGGATGCCATTGGCTCACGGTCATCCTGTTGTCTACCAGACTCCCAGGTCTCTTTCCACAGAGCTGCTCCTCACCAGATCACCCCCAACCTGTCCTGGTGCGGGGGGTTATTGCTCCCCAGGTGCAGCACCCTACACTTGCCCTTGTTGAATTTCATAAGGTTCCACTCCACCCAGCTCTCCAGCCTGTCCAGGTCTCTCTGTAGAGAGCACAGCCTTCCGGTGTGTCAGCCACCCCACCCAGCTTTCTGTCATCAGCAAACTTGCTGAGGGTGCACTCTATCCCCTCATCCAGGTCATTGATGAATATACTGAACAGGACTGGACCCAGTACTGACCCCTGGGGAACACCACTCATCACTGACCTCCAACTAGACTCTGTGCCCCTAATCACAACCCTCTGAGCTCTGTCTTTCAACCAGTTTTCTATCCACCCCACTGTCCATTCATCTAACCCACACTTCCTAATCTTCCCTATGAGGATGCTGTGGGAGACTGTGTCGAAAGCCTTGCTGAAGTCAAGGTAGACAACATCCACTGCCCTCCCCTCATCTATCCGTCCAGTCATGCCATCATAGAAGGCTATCAGATTAGTCAGACGTGATTCATGATTAGTCAACATGAATCCGTGTTGAGTACTTCTGATAGCTTTCTTTTCCTCCACATGCCTTGAGATGACACCCAGAACGAGCTGTTCCATCATCTATCCAGGGACGGTGGTGAGGCTGACCGGCCTGTAGTTCCCCGGCTCCTCCTTCTTGCCCTTTTTGAAGACTGGAGTGACGTTGGCTTTCCTCCAGTCCTCAGGCACCTCGCCAGTTCTCCAGGACCTTTCAAAGATGAGGGAGAGCGGCCCAGCAATGACTTCCGCCAGCTCCCTCAGCCCTCTCGGGTGCATCCCATCAGGACCCATGGACTTGTGGACGTCTAATTGGTCTAATTGATCTAATTGGTCTCTCACTTGATCCTCCTCAACCAAGGGGAAATCTTCCTCTTTTCCTGTTACTTTCTCCAAAGTCTGGGACTCCTGAGGGCTGGGCCAAGCAGTAAAGACTGAAGCAAAGAAGGCATTCAGTAACTCCGCCTTCTCTGCATCCTCCGTCATCATGGCTCCTGTCTCATTCAACAGTGGGCCCACAACTTCTCTAGTTTCCCTTTTCTTTCCAGTATACTTGACGAAGCCCTTCCTGTTAACCTTGACATCCCTAGCCAGGTTTAATTCCAAGGAGGCCTTGGCTTTCCTTGTTTCATCCCTGCACGCTCTGGCAGCATTCTTGTAATCCTCCCAAGGGGTCAGTCCCTTCTTCCACTTACTGTAAACTTCCTTCTTCCACTTGAGCTTTTTCAGAAGCTCCCTGCTCAAACATGCAGGTCTCCTGCATCCCTTGCCCGATTTCTTGCTCTTAGGGATGCACCGATCCTGAGCTTGGAGGAAGTGGTCTTTGAATACCAACCAGCTTTCTTGAGCCCCTTTGCCTTCCAGAGCCCGAGCCCACAGGATCTCTCCAAGCAGTTTCTTGAAGATGTCGGAGTTAGCCCTCCTGAAGTCCAAGGTTGCGATTTTACTTCTTGTCGTTTTGTGAATCCCGCCCACGATCCTGAACTCTATCTTTTCATGATCACTACAGCCAAGGCTGCCCCCAACCTTAATGTCCTCCACCAGTCCCTCTGTGTTTGTCCGTACTAGGTCCAGTAGCGCTCCTCTCCTTGTTGGCTCCTGCACCACCTGAGTCAAAAAGTTATTATCAATGCACTGGAGGAGCCTCCTGGCCTGTGCGTGCCTGGCTGTGTGGTCTTCCCAGCAGATATCGGGGTGATTGAAGTCCCCCATGAGAACCAAGGCCTGCGATTGCGAGGCTACCTTCAGCTGTCTGTAGAAAGCCTCATCAGCTTCCCCATCCTGATCAGGTGGCCTGTAATAAACACCCACAACAGTGTCCCTCATATTTGCCTACCCCTTAATCCTCACCCGTAGGCTCTCAACCCCCTCTTCATCCGCCCCAAGTGGGAGCTTCATGCATTCCAGTTCCTCTCTCACATAAAGAGCAACTCCACCACCACGCCTCGCTGGACAGTCTTTCCTGAAAAGGACATAGCCATCCATGACAGCATTCCAGTCATGCGAGCTGTCCCACCACGTCTCAGTAATTGCAATGAGATCGTGGCCCTGCAACCGCACACAGATCTCCAGCTCTTCCTGCTTATTCCCCACGCCACGTGCACTGGTGTATAAGCATTTCAGAGAGGGAGTCGTGTGTGTAGATGCGGTGAGATGTGGTGTGAGATGTGGTGTGCCTTCTGGCTCCCAGAAATACTGACACACTCCCCAACAAGTGCCGAGCAACTACGCCCAGGCACCTCACCGGCAAGCCCAGTACCATCCCCACCCCCCTTCAAATCTAGTTTAAACCTAGAACCCTTTTCCCCCTGCAAGATAAGCTGTTCCCGCCCGTTACCAGCAGGCCTGGCATCTTATAAATCAGGCCATGGTCAAGGAGCCCAAAGTCCTGCTGGCAGCACCAGGCTCGGAGCCAGGCATTGATCTGCTGGCTCCTCCTATTTACCCCCTCATCGCTCCCTGCAGCTGTGGGGACAGAGAACACGAGTTGTGCTCCCGATCCCTTGACCAGGCGTCCCAGGGTCTTGAAAACTCTCTTCATTGCCCTTGGACTTCTTTTTGCTACCTCGTCGCTGCCTACCCAAAAGATCAAAAACAGGTAATATTCTGAGGGCCGTACCAGGGAAGGAAGCTTCCTCTTCACATCCTGGACCCAGGCCCCAGGGAGGCAGCAGACCTCCCTATGCACCAGGTCCGGCCTGCGTATTGGGCCTTCTGCTCCCTTCAACAGCGAGTCACCTGTGACAAGGACCCGTCTTCTCTTCTTTACTGCAGAGGTTTTGATGCGGGGGGAGGTCTGACTGGACCTCGCTGACACCTCCAAGATAGGAGAACTATCCTGCTTGTCATCGTCCAGGTTCCCTTGCAGAGCACTGTACCCATTACACAATGGCACCCGGGAAGATGGGGTAGTCACCGGGCAGTCCCGAGCGCGGCGCCTGTTGCACTGGGCAGGAACTTCCTGACGTTGCCCGCTGTCCTCTGAGTCACCACCTTCAGTCAGGGGGAGAGAGGACAGGGAGTTCCCTGCTGCAGGGGTTCTGTCTGCCAGCTGCGTTTCTGTCGTGGGATGCAGGATTCTACTCTAAGCATGTCTCTCCCGCTCGCATTACCTGATGCTCCTCAACCTGCTTACCTCCTCCCTGAGCTCCATCACTAATCGGAGGAGATCCTCTACCCGAAACCGGCGTGAGAGCAGGGCACACCCTGCAGCCTGGTGTCTGTGTGGCAGCGTGTTCCCACAGGAGCTCTGTCTGAGAGGCTGCATCAGACCTGGTGGTTGTGGAGATCATGGATGCCACGGTCTTCTGGCGAGTAGTTACCATCGCTACCTGGCCGGGTTGGCAGTGTCTCAGCCCTCTCCCGCACGAACTGCCGTGCGAACCGCTGTGACTGGACTGTTGTGTCGTGCCCTGTTTGGCCGCCCGCTTCCCCAGCCCAGGAATTACACCCTCGTCGTGGTGCTCCCGGGTGGTTCCGTGGGTCACACCCAGGGAACACCCGCTCCCTGCTTGTTTGCTCAGTGCGCAGCGACCTGGTTGCTGTGCGGCCGAAGGGCTTTTTTTATGAGGGGGCACCACGCTGTGCAGGGTGCATTCAGGGGTGGGGAAACATCCCCCTGACGTGGTCTGCACAACACATCTTGGTGCGCAAGAGTTTGCAGACAGCCCAAGTCCGGGATCTGCCAGGGTCTGGGAATGTGTGAGCCTGGGGACGGCTGTATCTTCCCCCAGTATGGATGGGGCTGGCCACATTGCAATGATCAGCCCTTCCCCGGACTGGCCGGGACAGGGGTGGCTTTTGGGGGTGAGAGCCAGCACGTAGGGTGGGGGAAGCTGTCTCAAGGCCACGTGCTAGGCACAGGGACTGAGTGAGGCACAGCAGCAAACTCACACGGCTGCCGGGTCATGCTTCCATTGGTGCAAGCCCTGCCACAGGCTGCCAGCCACTGTCTCGATGTCACTCTTCATGAGGGACAAGGGCACAAAGGGATGGGGAGCGGAAGACACCAGTCCTTCTTCAGCCCCTTCCCAGGCCTGGTGGAGCACCAGGACAGCAAGAACTTCTGACTCTGCACTGTGAGCATGCTTCAGGGTATCCACGGTCTGGAAACAGTTTTGAATGAGCTGAACACGGGCATTTTCTCCAGTGCAATATCTAACCCAGGTCAGCTCTCATCTCATCTCTCTCCCTCCCTCATCTGACCTTCCTGGTCATTCCTGAACCTCTCCTTGTGCTCCCCACTGTCTCATGGGAGCTGGGTGGGCATCATTGCTGCTAAGCTACATCCTGTGGATGTGGCAGGTGCTTGAAGGGCCTCTGATGCATTTCAGAGGAGAGTAGATGTTCAGTCCTGATTGAGGGGGACATGAATGACTCCCCTGCCTCCCTTCCTTGTGTCTGCTGGGCCACCATTTCCTCCTCTGGGACAGCAGAGTCCTTGTTTCCCTGCAGGTGCCTGGGTTTAGAACTTGTCCTTTGAATGGCCCCACCTTGGGCGATCTCTCACTTTATGGGGCTGCAGTCACTGCTCACCCCAGGCACACACCGGCCAAGGCCGCTCCAGATTCCCTTCCTTAACGCCATCATCTGCGTGGGAAAGTCCGGGGTATGTACCTCTGTGATGACTCACCATCTCCATTGTAAGTAGATGGGGTTAGTCCTAAATCCAGCCCTCAGTATCTAAGTCACAATGTGACAGCGAGCTCTTTGCTCATTAATCAGTGAAGAAACAGTCCCTTTGCGGGAGCGCTTGCTTATGCGTATTCTTAGCACCATCGTTGGAAGAAGAGCCCAATTTGGGGCAGTGCACTGAGGAGGTCACACTTTATTACGGTGATGCTATATGGGAGCCAGCTTTGACTCACTGTTGGATGTACATTTATATGGGCTCCAAGTGAGAGAGCACACGTTCATTCCTTGGTAGAAGTAGGTTGAGTCTAAACATTTGTGTAGGGACAAAATAACCACAAATTACCACAAAATTATAATGACAGCAACTATTGTGATGATAACGAGAAGAATACTGGTGATGATAATCACAGAATCATAGAATCATAGAATGGCTCAGGTTAGAAGGGACCTAGTTCTAACGCCCCTGCCCTGGGCAGGGACATCTCCCACTAGACCAGGATGCTCAAAGCCCCATCCAGCCTGGCCTTGAACACCTCCAGGGATGGGGAATACACAACTTCCCTGGGCAACCTGGGCCAGTCCCTCACCACCCTCAGAGTAAAGAATTTCTTCCTAATATCTAATCTAGATCTCCCCTCTTTCAGTTTAAAACCGATACCCCTCATCCTATTGCTCCTCTCCCTGATAACAAGTCCCTCCCCAGCTTTCCTGTAGGCCTATGTAATCCTAATGATGAGCATGATAACTAAAAAACTCATAGTACAGGCCTGGGATGGGATACCCGGGGAGTCATTTGTGCAGAGAGAAGGGAAGTTCATAACAACTGAAAAGCATCCAAGAAATCATTTTCCTAATTGCATCCTTGAGCTCCTTGTTCCTCATGCTGTAGATGACGGGGTTCAAAGTTGGAGGTACCACCGAGTACAGAACAGCCATCATCAGCTCCAGTGATGGCAAGGAGATGGAGGGAGGCTTCAGGTAGGCAAACATACCAGTGCTGACAAACAGGGAGACCACGGCCAGGTGAGGGAGGCATGTGGAAAAGGCTTTGTGCCGTCCCTGCTCAGAGGGGAACCTCAGCACGGCCCTGAAGATCTGCACATAGGAGAAAAGAACGAAAAGGAAACATGCAAAGTCCACAAAGACACCAACCACAAGAAGCCCAACTGCCCTGAGGCAGGAGTTGGAGCAGGAGAGCTTGAGGATCTGGGGGATTTCACAGAAGAACTGGTTTATGGCATTGCCTTGGCACAGCGGTAGTGAAAATGTGTTGGCAGTTTGCAGCAGAGCGTGGAACAAACCACTGCCCCAGGCAGCTGCTGCCATGTGGACACAAGCTCTGCTGCCCAGGAGGGTCCCGTAGTGCAGGGGTTTGCAGATGGCAACGTAGCGGTCATAGGCCATGACGGTGAGAAGGTACAGTTCTGCTGACATCAAAAAGGAAAAGACAAAGACCTGGGCAGCACATCCTCCATAGGAAATAACGCTGGTGTCCCAGAGGGAATTGGCCATGGATTTGGGGACAGTGGTGGAGATGGACCCAAGGTCGAGGAGGGAGAGGTTGAACAGGAAGAAGTACATGGGGGTGTGGAGGTGGTGGTCACAGGCGATGGCGATGATGATGAGGCCGTTGCCCAGGAGGGTAGCCAGGTAGATGGCCAGGAAGAGCCCAAAGTGCAAGAGCTGCAGCTCCCGCGTGTTTGTGAATGCCAGGAGGAGGAACTCAGTGATGGAACTGCCGTTGGACATTTGGTCCTTCTAGGCATGGATGACTGTCCATGGAAGAAAAGGCATGGAGAAGTTAGGGGAGATTTCTCCGGGCAAAACCTACTCTGTTCCTCATAGAAATCCCTTGAAGTGTTTCTCTGCTTTTCAGGAATACCTTTGCCAGGTCCCTTCTTGAGCTTTCTCTGGGGCCAGCCGAGGGTGTCACTGGGAGCAGGGGGCTCTGCTGTTGGCTTAGGAGGAGTCAGTCCTGCCTTGCAGCAAGAGGTAAACAGGAACACGGTGAGATCTCGGATTAAATCCTCTCCTGATATCAAAAAGCTTTTCAGCATTGGCCCTCCCAAATCACCCAACTGCAGCGCAGAGCTTTGGGGATTTTGTTTCGTTTATTTTGTCCTTGTAGCCCAACCACACCTGAGCAGTGTTTCAAGGCAGAAGTCCTTGGTATTTCGGCTGCACTCCAAGTGAAACCCTGTGGGTGCTGAGTTGCAAAGAGGCCGTCCCTTTGTTCAGAGTGAGGAGAGCCAGTCTGTCCTTCAGCCCTGTACTTAGCTGCCCTGTGCCGACACCTCTCTGAGCTGGACTAAGATCACACTGAAAATTGGGCACTGCTACCAGCAGAGGAACCCAGTTTCAACGTGCAGATCTCCAGCTTCCCATCCCGTCCCACCATACCTGAGCACAATCTCAGCTCTCCCCTTCCAGCCAGGGATACAGAGGGCTCATTGCAGCTGCCCACCTACAGCCATCCAGTGGCATTTCGATGGCTTCGGCACCAAGGTGTCTTCTCCACGGGCCTCCTAGATAACAGAGAGACGCTACGGGAGAGCTCTTCTGGAGAGCAGCCTGCAGCCCAGAAAGACCTCCCAGCGAATTAGCGGAAAGATGTGGTGTCCTGAAGGAACCAGAAATGCAAGAGCTGCAGCTCCTGCGTTTTTGTGAAGGCCAGGAGGAGGAACTCAGGGACGGAGCCACCACTGGTCATTTGCTGTTGGACTTTTGCTGCCTGAGGGCATCGGGGCCTGTTTAAGAGGGAAAAGATGGCGAGAAGGTTTGAGACACAGATCCAGGGCAGGTCCCCCAGAGTCAGTGTCAAAAAAGAAGCTGACCTGTTCCCCCACCCAAACCCCAGAGAGCAAGAGCAACATGTACCTGTGGAGAAACAAGGAAGAAAGTCACAATGCTCCCACTAGATGAAACAAAAAGAGAAAGAGGTGGGCATGCAGTGAAGCCCTCTTCTTACTGCCCTGTAGTGACCACCGCACAGAGTGACATCCCACGGCAGGTGCTTTTAGATGTGGTGTTGTGTACCACGTTGGAGGACCGGAGCTGATATCTGTCCCCATATCTGCTCCCTGCCCGTGTTCACAGACCCCATCCCACCGGCTGGGGGCTCAGCTCTGCCCTGCAGACCCCTCCTGGCAGCAGGGCACTGCCCAGGGACATCTCTGTGTGTGCAGGGCCTGAGGAGCAGCTCAGAAATGTCCTAATGAGAGCTGGTCTCAGTGCCTTCTCCAGAACAGAGAAATTAGTTCCCATCTCCCACAGCCCACCCCGAAAACCAACAGGAGAAACCTCAAAGCACAGATACCTTCCCTTTCAAGGAATGGTGGCCTTAGTGTCCTTGAAAAGGACCCTCCGCAAATGTCCTGGGGGTGATGTGGAGCTGTGAGCAGCCCTGACTCCCGCAGCGCCCTCTCGACCTGCCCTGCTGCGGGTCCTCCTTCCACCCACAGCTTCTCCCCACAGCACTGCGAGGAGCTCCCCGGGCAGGCTGAATGCTGAGCGCCGAGTGTCCCAGCACACAGCACCCTGGGGTGCAGGGACCCTGCTCTCGGGGACAGCTCTGGGCACCCCTGGCTGCACACCTGGCTTCGCAGCCCTGCAGCCCTCCCTGGAAGAAGGGAGCTGCGATGCCCTGTCACTGTGCGGGGGCACAGGGAAGCCCCGCTCTGCAGCACATCCTTCTCCACATGAAAGAAACCCTGTGAGCCATCCTGCCACATCCTAACTGCTCTGGGATGTGCCAGCTCTAGGAGACCCCTCCAGGACACTCATGTACATTGCTCTGCAGCCAGAGACTCACTCTCTTAAGGGCTGTGAAGATCCCCCCTCCAAGTGAGCTCTCAGCATCCTCCCATTCCACATCGCCTGTAACATCTCCGTTGCTTCAGTGCCCTCAGCCCTGCTGTGCTTGGCAGAGGAGCTGCTCCTGGGCAGAGCTGTCTCTCTGCAGCGCTGCCCGCTTGCCATGAGCTCCCTCCATCCCAGGAGCCCAGCACAGCTCAGCAGCAGAGGACCAGCTCAAGGCATCACCTTCTCTCTCCCCTCTGGGGCTCCCTTGAGGTGTCCCTGGGGGTCCAGGGCTGACGGAGCCTGAAAGGCAGCAGGATCATCCCTGGGAATGTACTTCGGAGCCAACAAAATAATCACTAAGGGTCCCTCTCTAAACAGTGGAGAGGGACTGATTCCTGCAACAGAAGTTGTCCTACCAGAGTGAGGTTTTCTGTGAGAGGTGTCAAAGTTCCCCTCTGGACACCACTGTTCCTGACCCATCACAAAAAGGACATGGAGACAGGGAAAAGGGGAGGTGGTTCAGCTGGGCCGTGTTTCAGCTGGGGCTGTGGTTCAGCTGAGGCAAGGCAGACATCTCATCCCCAGCTGGAAGAAGCAGGATTCTTCTCCCGCCATGCACCCCCCACAGCCACAGGAGCTGGGATTCCTCTGGCTTCAGTCCAGGGCTGCACAAAAGTGTTGCTGGCAGGTGAGCCCCTGCTCTCAGCCCCTGCCCTTTCTTCTCTGGGCACTCCGTTGCTCACCCACATAAGCCTGGGGATGACAGAGGGGCCATGGGTGGTCCATGACTTGTACAAGTGTTTGCAAGCTCTGATGCAAAATCTCTGGGAACACCCACATCCTTCCCAAGCATCAGCTGAGGTCCAGAGGGGGAAGGGGGCATTCCTTGGCCATCCCAAATGGCAGCAGTCCTCTATGTTTGGGGCACCTGAATGCACCTTGTCACATATATCCCTGGAGCATGCAGAGCTCCAAGCTCTCTCTCTATCCCCTGCATTTACTAGAGCACCAGTCACTGCAAAGCTAAGATAGCTCCACATCCCTGCACTGGTGACACCTTATTTATTTGCATTTATTCCATTACTTTAAAACAAAAAAGCCTCCGGTACCATGCCAGGTCTCTTGTTTCTCTGGCCTTGGAGACTGCAGGGCAGTCTCTGGGCACCTCATTTCCTTGTTACATTACCATTTGCCAAGCACTCCACCGTGTGAAGCAGAACGGGGTCCTGGCTCCCTGTTACCGCCTTTGCCTGTAACAAGCCTGTCCTCAGCCCTGGTGCCACTCCTGACATGCTGCAGCCCAAACATGGACGGGCAGGAGGAGCTGGAGAACAGGCAGGAGGAGCTGGAGCCTCACAGCACTGGGACAGTTTGGATGAAATGAGATGTGGTGGGCCAGCTTGCTCACCTGGGGTGCTGCAGTGGAGGGATAGAGGCTCTGCAGAAGAGAGTGTGAGGGAGGGTGAGGATGGGGGATGCCCCCAGTGTGAAGAGGCAGCTCCGAGGGATGCAGCTCTTCCAGGACGGTTAGCTTCTGTCATTGAGGATTAGAGGAGCCAGGAAGGGTGACGTCACATTGGCAGTTATGAACCGTTCCATGAGGGTGAGGAAGCAGGAACAGCCTTCTGTCAGCAAGAAAAGGAAGTCTCCAGGTCAATGAGCCAGTTCCTGTGGGGGACTGTAATTGTCCTGGCATTCACAGTCCAGGTAAAAGAGGGTGCAAAGAGATAGGAGGATCTAGGGACAACTTCTTAATACAGCTGCCCAATGGGACAACAAGGGCTCTGGATGCTCACCTGGATCCGGTACTGGCAAACAAGGAAGAGCTAGTCAGAGATGTGATAATCAGGATAAACAACTCCACATGCAAGCACTAAAAAACGAGAATAAAAGATAGTAGAAATGATTTAGGGACAATACTGTCTGAGAGGTGTTGCCATTAAATGAAAGGAGAGTTTGAAAGGAGAGGAATAATACTGCTCTAAAACCATCATGCCAGAATACAAGTCTGAGAAATTGTAACTGTCTTGTCAAGGAAGAATGAATGAATGGAATGGTTTTAAAGAAATAAAGTTTACCATCATCAAGAAGAAGAGGAAGAAGCTCTTGTAGAGCGAGTCACTCTTACTGGTTTTAGTGAAAGTAGAAATAAGGCAAATTGCATGGTGGGCTGACCCCAGCTGGCAGCAAAGCCCCCACCCAGCTGCTCGCTCACTCCCCCAGAGCAGGATGGGGGAGAGCATTGGAAGGGCAAAGTGAGAACAACTCATGGGTCAAGACAAAGGGAGTTTAATAAGTGGAGCAAAGCTGCACGTGCAAAGTGATGTTGTGCTGCCCATTGGCAGGCAGATGTTTGGCCACTTCTAGGGAAGCAGAGCTTCGTCACACATAATGGTGACATGGGAAGAGGAACATCGTAACCCTGAATGTCCACCCTTCATCCCCCTTTCCCTGAGAAATGCACCTCCCCTCCCATGGCATTTCTGGGAGCAGTCCCGTCTCACTCCCTGCCCACTGCAGACAATCACAGAAATCATAGAAATCATAGGATCTTCATGGTTGGAAAGGACCTTTGAGATCATCAAGTCCAACCATACACACACCAAAAAAAAAAAGAAAAGAAAAAACCACCAACCTACAACCTCTGCCCTTCAGAGCATGCCCTGAAGTGCCAAATGTAGACATTTCTTAAATACCTCGAGGGATGGGGACTCAACCGCCTCCCTGGGCAGGCTGTTCCAGTGCCTGACCACTCTTTCAGTAAAGTCATTCTTCCTGATATCTAATCTAAACCTCCCCTGCCGCAGCTTCAGACCATTTCCTCTGGTTCTGTCGTTATTCCCCTGGGAGAAGAGGCCAACACCCCCCTCTCTACACCCTCCTTTCAGGTAGTTGTAGAGGGCAATGAGGTCTCCCCTCAGCCTCCTCTTCTCCAAGCTAAACATGCCCAGCTCCCTCAGCCTCTCCTCATATGCCCTGGTCTCCAGACCCCTCACCAGCCTGGTCGCTCTCCTCTGGCCACGCTCCAGCACCTCAATGTCCCTCTTGTACAGAGGGGCCCAGAACTGAACACAACACTCGAGGTGAGGCCTCACCAGTGCCCAGTACAGAGGCACGATCACTTCCCTACTCCTGCTGGCCACGCTGTTCCTGATACAAGCCAGAATGCTGTTGGCCCTCTTGGCCACCTGGGCACACTGCTGGCTCGTGTTAAGCTGGCCATCCACCAGCCCCCCCCAGGTCCTTTTCTGCTGGGCAGCTTTCCAGCCACTCTGCCCCAAGCCTGTAGCGTTGCTTGGGGTTGTTGTGACCGAAATGCAGGACCTGGCACTTGGCCTTATTAAACCTCGTACAGTTGGCCTTGGCCCATGGATCCAGCCTGTCCAGGTCCCTCTGTAGAGCCTTCCTACCCTCCAGCAGATCAACACTCCCACCTAGTTTGGTGTCATCTGCAAACTTACTGAGGGTGCACTCAATCCCCTCATCTACATCATTGATAAAGATATTAAACAAAACTGGCCCCAAAACTGAGCCCTGAGGGACACCACTGGTGACGGGCCGCCAAGAGGATTTCACTCCATTAATCACAACTCTCTGGGCACGGCCATCCAGCCAGTTTTTAATCCAGCGAAGAGTACACTTGTCCATGCCATGATTCACCAGCTTCTCCAGGAGAATGTTGTGGGGGACGGTGTCAAAGGCCTTGCCAAAGTCCAGACAGACAACGTCCACCGCCTTCCCCGCAGCCAGAAGGCAGGTCACATGGTCATAGAAAGAGATCAGGTTTGTTAAGCAGGACCTCCCTTTCCTAAACCCCTGCTGGCTGGCCCCGATCCCTTGGCTGCCCTGCGCTTGCCGTGAGAGCTCACTCAAGATGATCCTCTCCATGATCTTTCCTGGTACCGAGGTCAGGCTGACAGGCCTGTAGTTCCCCGGATCCTCCTTCCGACCCTTCTTGTAGATGAGCGTCACATTAGCCACCCGCCAGTCATCTGGCACCTCCCCTGTTGACCAAGACTGTTGATAAATGATGGAGAGAGGCTTGGTGAGCTCTCCCGCCAGCTCCCTGAGTACTCTTGGGTGAATCCCATCTGGCCCCATAGACTTATGTGCATCTAGGTGCAGAAGCAGATCACTGACTACTTCCTCCTGGGTTATGGGTGGGTTGTTCTGCTCTCCATCCTTATCCTCCAGCTCAGGAGGCTGAGCACCCTGGGGATAGCTGGTCTGACTATTGAAGACAGAGGCAAAGAAGGCATTA
Source organism: Rissa tridactyla (assembly GCF_028500815.1). Classification (NCBI taxonomy): domain Eukaryota; kingdom Metazoa; phylum Chordata; class Aves; order Charadriiformes; family Laridae; genus Rissa; species Rissa tridactyla. The sequence goes on along the minus strand of NC_071490.1, from coordinate 1,408,472 downwards.
AGTATCTCAGCCTTCTCCTCATCCTTGGTTGCAACTTCCCCCCCCCGCATCCAGTAAGGGATGGAGATTCTCCCTGGCTCTCTTTTTGTTGATGTATTTATGAAAACTTTTTCTGTTGTCCTGTCTTCATCGTCCTCTTCATCCTCTTTGTCATTGAGGTTTATAATCAGGGGAGGGTGAATTGGTAATAAAATATTCTTTTGATTTCTGAGTGATTCTTGATGATGGGCTGGATGCATCATCCGTTCTTGTACACCCTGTTGCAATGGGGCCTCTGCAGATAAGAACAGTATATTTATTTTATTAGGAGGGAACAAGAATATCATGTCCAAGTTCAGACCAGCAGGTATAGCTTTTAAATCATTATCATGTTGAAGCAATCATTAAATAGACAGATTGCGCTTTTAGGAAAAATCTTCTGTGAAGGCTGACAAAAGAGCATCCACCAGCTACAGAGAGGAGGAAAAATGATGGGTACTCGCTCCTTTGAATGGACAGATGAGGCACTGCTGAATAAAGCCTTTTGGAAAGAGGATCATTTTGATCATTCTACACTATTTGAAAAAAGCTGTCTATCCCTTCCAGGTGGTGGATAGATTTATCTGAGGCAGAAACCTGCTTTTTTCCAAGCCCTTTTAAGATATTTACAACACAGGGAAACGTGATTAGTAATAGCTGGGCTGAAGTCAGTAGGCGAGTATAAGACCCCACCTGCGAAACTATTTTAAACAGGCTGAATAATAGGCAGGCCTCTGTCACTCCTCATGGCATCAATTTTGAAGAAGTTAGCAATGCTAAGCACAGGATTACCTTTTTTTAGCTTGTAGATATTTTTTTTCTATCAATTTTCTGCATCACAACTCTCTTCACTAAGTACAAAATGTAGATTTTGAGAAAGAATATGAAGTTCATTAAAGTAATTTACACTGAAGTTCAAAGAACATCAGAAAAAAATTTTCCTTAGGAATTTATACCTACCCATAATATTTGCAACAAAACTATTTCAGTATGGGGGTGGCATTTTCTGAGAGCCAGGAAACACAATGGACTGAAAATAAAAATGATGAAAAATGGTGAGTCTATTTGTATTGTTCGAGCTGACCAATTTGCAGCTATAGATACAATCAGGATTCTGTGCATTATATTAAAAATATCAGAGTTGGGTATGTTTTTAAAGAAATGAGATGAAGCATGGGCATTGTCTTGTATTCCAGTTGCTGTTATTCTTGTGCATCTCTTGCTTGCCTACGAGGAGCATGTGTATCATAGTAAACCCATTTTAACAACATGCCGGCAGAACAGATTTGTTGTATCACATGCCAGAGAAAGCACTTTAACTTGATAGAGCCTTTTTTCAGTGTCCAAAATAGGGTGTTATTAGTTCCTGGCAGTGTAAGCCAAATCAAACTTAGATTAGCTGAACAAGATTTCTAACTATTAAAATGAATAAATGCACTTCTAATATTTACAATAGTATTGTGGAGCATGCGGACTTTGAATTTATACATACTGCAGTATAAAGAAAAAGGCTTGGGTCCATTTTCTCATTGGACGTTGCTCTTCTACAGCACGCCCTTGTCCACAGTGCCTCTTGGACATAGTCTCTGACTCACACCAGACCCAAAAGCGTGGTGCTTGGTGTGCACGACAGCACAAAGTACCAGGCGCCGATGCTCTGGGGGTGGGAACTGCACTACAAGCGGTATGGACACTCGCAGGAAGGGCACTCAAGCTCTTGCCTTGGTCCTCTGTGATTAGTTCGGCTCAACATGCCCAGATACGACAGGCTACCTTATCCTGGGGGAATTTCAGGAACGCAAGGTGTTTGCTTCTGACTAGTGGTCTTTCTGGGCTTCTCTTACAACATCTGTCTACAGCTCTGGAGATAAGGCCCAGGAACAACTCTGGTTTAGTCCACTTGTTCCTGCGTCTATGACAAGTCATGCTGACTTGCTCTCACTCTGGCTTCCGCCCGATTTCTGACATGTGTCTTGGTTCCCTGCCCTGGACTCTTACCCTGTCCCAGGTCGGACTCTTGGTAAACAAGAGCTCCTCTTAGAAAGGACTGAGGAAAAAAACCCAATTTATAACATGGTGGTTTTTTCCATAAATACTCTGATTTTCAGATATCGTACTGCCTTGTACGCTGTTACTCTACTTAATAGCTTGCATCCAATGTTCTAGCCTGAAAACTGTATTCAAAACGATGAACTGGAAATACACCTGCACACACAGCACTGTAATCTGATGTTTCCTATACAAGGGGGGGTCTCATCCACCTAACATGTTGTGCTCTATCAACAATATCTGTTGATAGAGCCCTACCAACCTCCTCCCCGCTCCACACACGCTACTTTTCATTTCTCTGAAATGGTTACCTGCCTGCTCACCACTTTTGACTACTGGAGAGATGTAATCTAGCAAATACCCAGGTAAAGCACCGCTTTTGCTCTGCGGATCTTAGCAACCTAAATTGCCATTTGTGACTTTATCTTTCACGTCACTGATAGGAAAGATGATCTGTAACATGAACGCTAAAAAAAATTCATATGGCAACCCTATTCAAATGCCACTACAGTTCCTTTCTTTGCCTTCAACTTGCTGGGATAGCAGATCATACCTGGTGGATTTGCCATGCTACATTTCTTGACCTTGATGCATACGAGGTAAGCGTGGGCAGTAAGCATCAGAAGGACATTTTCCTGTATTTACTTACTCTCATGAACAACTTGTTGAGAAAATATTTTTACTCACTGTTACTAGGTGGCAAAAAAAGTCCATTAATATAACAAGGATTGCTATGATGGAAGGCACAACTGATCCTCACGCAGCCTAAAGGTTGTCTCTCCCAGAAACAGGAGATGTTGCTATACTTTTACTGCAGGAGAAAACAGTTTTCAGATATTGCAAGTACAACAATAAAAACAGACTAAATGGTGACATGGACAGGGGGATTGAGTGCACCCTCAGCCAATTGGTCGATGACACCAAGCTGTGTGGCACGGTTAACATGCTGGAGGGAAGGGACGCCATCTAGAGGGAGCTGGACAGGCTGGAGAGGTGGGCCCGTGCAAACCTCATGAAGTTCAACCAGGCCAAGTGCAAGGTCCTGCACCTGGGTCACAGCCATCCCAAGCACAAATCCAGACTGGGTGGAGAATGGCTGAAGAGCAGCTCCGAGGAGAAGGACTTGGGGGTGCTGGTGGACAAGAAGCTCAATATGAGCCAGCAATGTGAGCTCGCAGCCCAGAAAGCCAACTGCATCCTGGGCGGCATCAAAAGACAAGCGTCCAGCAGGTTGAAGGAGGTAATTCTCCCCCTCTGCTCCACTCTGCTGAGGCCCCATCTGGAGTACTGCGTCCAACTTTGGAGTCCTCAGTACAGGAAGGACAAGGACCTGTTGGAACGGGTCCAGCGGAGGGCCACCAAAATGATAAGGGGGCTGGAGCACCTCTGCTGTGAGCACAGGCTGAGAGAGTTGGGGGGGTTCAGCCTGGAGAAGAGAAGGCTCTGGGAAGACCTTATAGCAGCCTTCCAGTACCTGAAGGGGCTCCAGGAGAGATGGGGAGGGATTCTTTATGAGGGAGTGTAGCAATAGGACGAGGGGTAATGATTTTAAACTGAAAGAGGGGAAATTTAGATTAGATATTTGGAAGAAATTCCTTACTCTGAGGGCAGTGAGACACCGGCCCAGGTTGCCCAGTGCAGGTAAGTCTGTGCTGGGGAAGGAAATCGCGGCAAAGAAACGGCCAGGGGCTCGTTTTTGAGGCTTTTAAAGCCAGGAAAAGGGGCCAGCCCGAGCCAGTACCGGGCCCTTCTGGGGGGCGGGGACAGCTGAGGAGTCGAGGGCGGAGCCACCACCCCCGGCGGCAGGTGTGAACGAGCAGAGGGTGGGACCACTCTCCCCCCTCATAAAAGAAACCATTTGGGAGTGCAGTGACTGAGCAAATGAGCTGCAAGTGGGTGTTCTCTGGGTGTGACCTGAGGTATCACCCAGGTGCACCACAACGAGAGTGTACTTCCTGGGCTGGAGAAGGGGGCGGCCAAGCAGGGTGTGACACACCAGTCCAATCACAGCGGTCTGCACAGCAGTTCGTGCAGGATAGAGCTGAAAGACTGCTAACCCGGCTAGGTAGTGATGGTAACTACTTGCAAGATGACTGTGGCGTCCATGAGCTCCACAACCACCAGGTCTGATGCCGCCTCTCAGACGGAGCTCTTGTGGGAACATGCTACCACACAGACATCGGGCTGTAGGGTATGCCCTGCTCTTACGCCAGTGTCGGATGGCAATGATGGGCATACCTGTAGGAGATGTGCTCAGGTAGAGGATCTTCTCCAATTAGTCATGGAGCTCAGGGAGGAGGTAAGTAGGTTGAGGAGCATCAGGGAATGCGAGAGGGAGATAGATTCCTGGAGTAGAATCCTGCATCCCATGACAGAAACCCAGCAGGCAGATAGAACCCCTGCAACAGAGAGCTCCATATCCTCTCTCACCTCAACTGAAGGCGGTAACCTGGAGGACAGGGGGCAATGGCAGGAAGTTCCTGCGCGGCGCAACAGGCGCTGCACTCGAGACTGCCCGATGACTACCCCATCTTCCCAGGTGCCATTACTTAACAGGTACAGTGCTCTACAGAGGAACCTGGATGATGACGAGCACAATATTTCTCCTATTTCTCCTACCCTGGAGCCGTCAGCAAGGTCTAGTCAGACCTCCCCCTGCATCAAAACCTCTGCAGTAAAGAAGAGAAGACGGGTCCTTGTCATAGGTGACTCATTACTGAAGGGAAGAGAAGGCCCAATACGCAGGCCGGACCCGGTACATAGGGAGGTCTGCTGCCTCCCTGGGGCCCGGGTCAAGGATGTGAAGAGGATGCCTCCTTCCCTGGTATGGCCCTCAGACTACTATCCACTTTTGCTCTTTCAGGTAGGCAGCGACGAGGTAACAAGAAGAAGTCCAAGGGCAATGAAGAAAGATTTCAAGACCCTGGGACGCCTGGCCAAGGGATCAGGAGCACAAGTTGTGTTCTCGTCTATTCCCCCAGTTGCGGGGAATGATGAGGGGCTAAATAGAAGGAGCCAGCAGATCAATGCCTGGCTTCGAGCTTGGTGCTGCCGGCAGGACTTTGGGTTCTTTGATCATGGCCTGATCTACAAAACGCCTGGCCTGCTGGTAACAGGCAGGAATACCTTGACCTCTAGGGGAAAAAGGGTTCTAGGACAAGAGTTATCGGGGCTCATTGAGAGGGCTTTAAACTAGATTTGAAGGGGGGTGGGGATGGTACTGGGCTTGCTGGTGAGGTGCCAGGGTGTAGTTGCTCAGCGCTCGTGGGCCAGTGTGCCAGTATTTCTGAAAGCCAGAAGGCACACCACATCTCAAGGGTCAAAACTACACACACAACTCCCTCTCTGAAATGCTTATACACCAATGCACGCAGCATGGGGAATAAGCAGGAAGAGCTGGAGGTCTGTGTGCGGTTGCGGGGCCATGATCTCATTGCAATTACTGAGCATGGTGGGACAACTCGCATGACTGGAATGCTGTCATGGATGGCTATGTCCTTTTCAGGAAAGACAGACCAGCAAGGCGTGGTGGTGGAATTGCACTCTATGTGAGAGAGCATTTGGAATGCATCGGGCTCTCACTAGGGGCGGATGAAGAGCGGGTCGAGAGCTTATGGGTGAGGATTAAGGGACAGGCAAATATGAGGGACACTGTTGTGGGTGTTTATTACAGGCCACCTGATCAGGATGGAGAAACTGATGAGGCTTTCAACAGACAGCTGAAGGTAGCCTCGCAATCGCAGGCCCTGGTTCTCATGGGGGACTTCAATCACCCCGATATCTGCTGGGAAGACCACACAGCCAGGCACGCACAGTCCAGGAGGCTCCTCCAGTGCATTGATGACAACTTTTTGACACAGGTGGTACAGGAGCCAACAAGGAGAGGAGCACTTCTAGACCTGGTACTGACAAACACAGAGGGACTGGTGGGGGACATTAAGGTTGGGGGCACCCTAGGTTGTAGTGATCATGAAATGATTGAGTTCAGGATCATGGGTACTACGCACAAAACAACAACAAGAAGTAAAATTACAACCTTGGATTTCAGGAGGGCTAACTTTGACCTCTTCAAGAAACTGCTTGGAGAGATCCCGTGGGCTAGGGCTCTGGAAGGCAAAGGGGCTCAAGAAAGCTGGTTGGTATTCAAAGACCACTTCCTCCAAGCTCAGGATCGGTGCATCCCTAAGAGAAAGAAATCGGCCAAGGGACGCAGGAGACCTGCATGGTTGAGCAGGGAGCTTCAGAAAAAGCTCAAGTGGAAGAAGGAAGTTTATAATAAGTGGAAGAAGGGACTGACCCCTTGGGAGGATTACAAGAATGCCACCAGAGTGTGCAGGGATGAAACAAGGAAAGCCAAGGCCGCCTTGGAATTAGACCTGGCTAGGGACATCAAGCACAACAAAAAGAGCTTCTACAAGTATATTGGAAGCAAAAGGAAGACCAGAGAAGTTGTAGGCCCACTGCTGAATGAGGCAGGAGTCATGGTGACGGAGGATGTGGAGAAGGCAGAGTTACTGAATGCCTTCTTTGCTTCGGTCTTTTCTGCTCGGCCCAGCCCTCAGGAGTCCCAGGCATTGAATAAAGTAACAGGGAAAGAAGAAGACTTCCCTTGGGTTGAGGAGGAGCGAGTGAGGGACCAATTAGATCATCTAGATATTCACAAGTCCATGGGCCCTGATGGGATGCACCCGAGAGGGCTGAGGGAGCTGGCAGAAGTCATTGCTGGGCCGCTCTCCATCGTCTTTGAAAAGTCCTGGAGAACAGGCGAGGTGCCTGGGGACTGGAGGAAAGCCAATGTCACTCCAGTCTTCAAGAAAGGGCAAGAAGGAAGAGCCGGGGAACTACAGGCCGGTCAGCCTCACCTCCATCCCTGGAAAGATGATGGAACAGCTCGTTCTGGGTGTCATCTCAAGGCACGTGGAGGAAAGGAAAGCTATCAGAAGTACTCAGCATGGATTCTCCAAGGGGAAATCATGTCTGACTAATCTGATAGCCTTCTACGATGGCATGACTAGATGGATAGATGAGGGGAGGGCGGTAGATGTGGTCTACCTTGACTTAAGCAAGGCGTTTGACACGGTCTCCCACAGCATCCTCATAGGGAAGCTTAGGAAGTGTGGGTTAGATGAATGGACAGTGGGGTGGATAGAAAACTGGTTGAAAGACAGAGCTCAGAGGGTTGTGATTAGGGGCACAGAGTCTAGTTGGAGACCAGTGACGAGTGGTGTTCCCCAGGGGTCAGTACTGGGTCCAGTCCTGTTCAATATATTCATCAATGACCTGGATGAGGGGATAGAGTGCACCCTCAGCAAGTTTGCTGATGACACCAAGCTGGGTGGGGTGGCTGACACACCACAAGGCTGTGCCACCATACAGAGAGACCTGGACAGGTTGGAGATCTGGGCAGAGAGAAACCTTATGAAGTTCAACAAGGGCAAGTGTAGGGTGCTGCACCTGGGGAGGAACAACCCCATGCACCAGTACAGGTTGGGTGCTGACCTGCTGGAGAGCAGCTCTGTGAAAAGAGACCTGGGAGTCCTGGTGGACAACAGGATGACCATGAGTCAGCAATGTGCCCTTGTGGCCAAGAAGGCCAATGGCATCCTGGGGTGCATCAAGAAGAGCGTGGCCAGCAGGTCAAGGGAGGTCATCCTCCCCCTCTACTCTGCCTTGGTGAGGCCGCACCTGGAGTACTGTGTCCAGTTCTGGGCTCCCCGGTTCAAGAGGGACAGGGAACTGCTGGAAAGGGTGCAGCAGAGAGCTACCAAGATGATTAGGGGACTGGAACACCTCTCTTATGAGGAAAGGCTGAGGGATTTGGGTCTCTTCAGTCTGGAAAAAAGACGGCAGAGGGGGGACCTTATCAACACTTATAAATACTTAGAGGGTGGGTGTCAGGAGGATGGGGCCAGGCTCTTTTCAGTGGTGCCCGGGGACAGGACAAGAGGCAATGGGCACAAACTTGAACATAGGAAGTTCCACCTAAACATGAGGAGGAACTTCTTTACCCTGAGGGTGGCAGAGCACTGGAACAGGCTGCCCAGAGAGGTGGTGGAGTCTCCAACTCTGGAGACATTCAAAACCCACCTGGACGCGTTCCTGTGCCACCTGCTCTGGGTGACCCTGCTCTGGCAGGGGGGTTGGACTAGATGATCTCCAGAGGTCCCTTCCAACCCTGTGATTGTATGATTCTATGATTCTATGATTCAGTAGTCCAGGTATAACAGTACAGCAACAAATATAAACTGGGGTTTATATCCTGGATATGAAAGACATCCCGGCTGAGAGCTGTAAATGCCAGTTTGCCGGTTATTTCTTAATGAGTTTTGGAGTAATGTTTTAGAGGAAAACAAAGTCACACTTGAAAATATTTGAATAGTTGAAGGCAAGTTTCACCCAGTTCCAGACATTATCAGACGGGTCGAGGAGCAGCATCTGAAAAACACGCTGCTTTTGGACCATAGTCAGTATGACTGGGCCATCCTCTGAGACATGGTGGGGTCTGGAGCCAAAGCCCATCGCCCAGGCATTAACACCTAAATCCCTAGTGCTGAGATGGAGGCAATAACAAAGAGCCCTACACTCACCCCTGGATCTTCACCAGGTGGAATATAAATATTTCTTTGAAGAATAAACCCATTTTGAAGGGCTCTGTTTTAGATAACTGATTTTGCAGAAAGTCAGGTAGTCGCTGTAAGCAGAAATTACAAACATGGTCTATTTATTCAGAATCAATATAATGTCAGTTGAATAAGAAAGTCATGAGTGATCTTTATGCATGGTTTTTAACTTGTGTGTTCCTTAATATCTGAGCCCAGTTCATGGGAGAAATTTTCCATAGTTTAGATGACCGTTAGCTCTTCTCACTGCTTCCAAAAATCAGATATTTGACCTACAGATGCTGCCATAACCAGGCAGCATGACATACCAACTTCTAACTTTACATAATAAACCTCCCTTTCAATACGGATATATCAAGTACATCAAGGATACAAATCACTCTAAAATCTACAGCACTTAGCTTTGCGTCGGGGGGATAAAAATGGAAATAGTGGTCATTCCCAGTTGCAGCCATTTTCAGCTCTTGTGCCTCACCTCTTGCTTCCAACCTCCACTCGCTTAATACCAACAGAACATACATTAAAATGTTAAAGCTATCAACATTGAGGCAAATTGTATTCTTATCCAGTAGTTTTCTTTCAAAAAGTACACCTTCAGAACCTTAGCTCTGCTTCTTTTTTCAAACAAAACTCCAACTGGCAGTGAAATACACTCAAAAGAAGGAGGTGGTACCTGCTCCGGGCTTGTTGAACCGACGAGGGCAGTTGCCAGCCACTATAGGTTCCATGGCTGCCAGCCGCTCCTCCAGCTTGTGAGATCAGCGACATGGTGCTTTGGGACCTGTCCGGCTTGAATATCTTCCTTTGTCTCCATCGCTTCAGAATGTAGTACGGAAATTCTGACCCTTTCAAAGAATCTCCCATTCTGCCGCTTCCTTGATGTAAAATGGAAAAAACCAAATGGCGGGGCTTAGATAGTACCCAGCTTCTTTCCATGGGAACTGTGGTCTTTGATAACACAAAGACAGGCCTTGTTCTTTGACTGTTTTTTAACCAAAATCCTTGTGCCCAGTGTGTTTCTTACTGTGCCTCTGTCTTTGGATGGAGAAACGTGCTGCTTCCTGTTAGTACACTGTTCACCGTTAACTGCTCACATGGGTCACCCTCGTTACACGGGTTTCCTTGCTTTTTCTTGCTTCCATGATGTCCACTGCCACAGCTCAAGCAGAAAGAACAGTCTACACTTGTGTCCCTAATTAACACCTCCCTTCTCATTCAGGTCCCAGGCTGCCCTGAACAAAAATAGGGGGGAAATTAAGTTTCAGTCCTGGAAAACAGTCAAGCATACTGTTATCCCCGGGACATGGGGTCGCGGGTACAACACTGAGTGACATCAGTGACTTGGAGATGAACACTTCGGAGCACTGATAGACCAAAACCTGGGAACTTAGGAGTAAAGCAGAAAAGGAAGCACAGAAAGGAAAAGGAGACGCAACCTTAAAATAGAAGGATGCCATCCCTCAAAGAGTACTAAGGGTACAGATGAAGCCAAAGAGAAGGGAGGCAGATACAAGACAGAATTCAAGAGAGAGGACTAGAAGGTCATGTGACTGGTGGTTCCTTGGGGAAAAAAAAGAACAAAACCCACAACCACTGGACTGGATGGACTAATCACCTGTACTGTACGCCATGGGTCTGCCAGTGGGAAGGGTGGCAGACGTGTACATGAAAAGCAGGTGCCAGCGACTCCATGGGCACAAACAGTACGAGGCTGGCTCAGTGGTGGTGACACCCAAGCTGGGGAAGAAGTATGAAGGCATTGAAATGACTCGAAGTCTTCTCGTCTCACTAGGAGCCTATCAGCTTGCTTGTAACTCGAGTATCAGCGGATGGCCCGAAGACTAACTGCAAAGGAAAATACCGCATGCCTGACCACTTGGACTTTGGCACTGGAATAAAGTGATTTCGACAGGGATGACTTCAACTAAGTGCAGAATGAAACTGCTAACTGGGATCAAGGTGGGGAGCACTGGCAAGAGCTGTGAACAGACAAACGATGTGAAAAGGCTCCCACAGTTGCGTAAGCCCAACAACTGACTGGGGCACACAGGGGAGGGAAAGCTCAGGAAAGCGTGGGTAACGACTGCCAGTGGGCACGAGCAGCCAGAGTAGGAAAGTGCTAACACTGCCAAGAGCTATGCAAACAAGGGCTCTTTGTAGCTGTACAGCTGTGCCTAAATGAGGTAGGTATGGTCAGGAAGAATTAATTCTGTATTTGGTTTGCGTGGCAAGGTTTTGGTAGTGTGGGGGCTCCAGGAGCGGCTTCTGTGAGAAGCTGCTTAAGCTTCCCCCATGTCTGATAGAGCTCCAGGACGGACCCACTGCTGGCCAAGGCTGAGCCCATCAGCAACACTGGTAGTGCCGCTGTGACATTATATTTAAGAAGGGGAAAAAACTGTTAGGCCACAGCAGCTGGAGAGAAGATTGAGAAAACGTGAGAGAAGCAGCCCTGCAGACAGTAAGGGACCCCACGCTGGAGCAGGGGAAGGCTGTGAGGATGAAGGAGTGGCAGAGACAAGGTGTGACGAACTGCACTTTAGTGCATCAGGCTGGTTTACCCCTGCAGAGCTGCAACTGTCTGTAAGCAAGTTTGTCATTAGAGAATTTGCTGTAGGTAAAATAAAGGCTAAGGATGCTTGGAGAAAAGTAGAGATGCCCTCACTGGAGAGCTTACTTTCACTGTGGAAAAGTCATCCATTTCCTCTGATGTTCATGACTCAGTTACTGGACTGTATTAGTTTTAGTTTAGGTGGTTGTTCAAGATGGGATTATGAGATGTAAATGTATGCATGAATGCTGTTCCAACCACTTTCCCTTGACACTGTGAATTGACATTGCAGGCATCATGAGGTGGTTTGTACTCTAATGGGTAGAGAGCTCCGTTAATAAAAATACACTTAATACACAGTCTTCACGTTAGCCTTTTTCGGCTCATTTATGATTGTCTTTAGGCCATTTGATTCTCTGAAGAAGATTCCAAAACATCCATTGCCTTTTCAGCTGATGCAGGAACCTTCTATAAATCAGGTCTCTAAGAAGGAGGAACGACGCCGAGGTAATTATTTCATTCTATAGTTACCCAGCCATAGCAAGCCTGTCTCTGTAAATTTCAGCAGACTTCGGCTGAAGGGTCAGTGCTGAAGGGACATAAACCATTAAGGTCAGTAATCTCCCCCTTCAGAAAGGAAAGGTGAGCAGCACTGATGGTGCTAAAGGATCGGGCTACAATTTACGACTCAGAATTTTTAGCTGATTCATGATGGGCTTAGTGTAGGTTTTGTGTGTGTTATTTAAGACTGGTGGTCAGAAAAATAAGAGCATGTGTGATCTCTAGAGAGCGAAAATCACAGCAATTACACGACCGGGCCGCAGCGGGAGCAGAGGCTGCAGCGCCCGACACAAGATGGCCGCCAGGAGCCCGGTGCCGGGACTACAGCTCCCAGCGTGCCCCGGGGTGCCCCTTCCCGCCCTCTGACCCCCGCAGGAACCAGGGCCGCCTCCCCCGGGCTGCCCCGGCCCAGGGCCAGGCCCCGGAGCCCCGGTGGAGCCGGGAGGAGGAGGGTGGAGAGGGAGAGAGCGGTGGAGAGGAGTGGGAAGGGACAGAGGGACAACGGGGAGAGCAGGGGGGAGCCGGGCAGGGAGTGGAGGGAGGAGAAATCCCGGTGAGGAGCAGGGGGAGAGCGGGAAAGAGATGGAGGGCAGGGGACAGCGTCAGGACGAGGAGGCGGAGAAGGACGGAACAGCGACGGCCTCCAGGGCTGAGGTGGAAGAAGAGCAAAAGGGGACGGGGAGTGGGATGGAGGCCCAGAGGGAAGAGGGTGAGCTGGTTCTCTTGGAGGCCACCACAGCAGCCTTCCTCTGTCCCTGGTTTTGGTGAGATATGGAGCAGTGCAGAGATGTTTCTCGGGCATCCAGGCCTGAGGAGGGTTTCCCAGTGCCCCCGTGAGAGATCTTGCTCCCAGGAAGCACCTCGCCATAATGCCGAGGCCGTATCCGCCCCCCTGGAGCTGGGTACAGCTGCTCTGAGGGGTCTCACAGGGAGGACAGGGTCATCTGACACAGAAGTGATGAGCTGAAGCCCGGTGGCCATGGCTGGCCAGTTCAAAGTCTCCGAGAGCCTCAGCCTTTCTCCCCAGGAGTGTTTAACCCAGGTTTTACTGTTATGTACAGGGTCGGGGTGTGTTGGCCCTGGCTTCCAGGGGTTATGTTATTTTTACGTTATCTCATGTTCTGCATGGTCTTTTTTTGTGGAGAGTCCTCTTTTTCAGCTTGTTTACCATTTTAGGGCTTAGACAGGGGTCTTTGTTTTGTGTACAATGTTTTGTCTGTTGTTTTTTTTTTTCTGTTTTGATGGATTGTGTTGTGTTTTCTGTCTTGAAATCATCATTTCTGGTCCAGTGTGTCTACTGCAGGTGGGGCAGTGCCACTTCTGGTGCAGTCCGACTCGTTTCTGACTTCTGGCCCATAAGCACTAGTTTTTACACAGTTGATTTCCATGCTCTACAGGGTATGATTACCTCAGTAAACTGCTGATTTTATCCCCCTGGAAGCTCTGGGGCCATCCTATCTATGGGCCAGGCTGGATTGAAAACCCAACAAACAACCTGAAAAAAAGGTTTAAACGATTCCTGTATTCACTGGAAGATCGCAAAGTTTAGTGAAGATTTCTTCCCTTTTGGCTATGTAAGTTATCCAGTTGGAAGAATGCCTCTAATCTAACACAGTATATGTCAGTGATCCTTCTCCAATTTTTTTGATGTCACTCTTAACTTTACTTTGAGAGAGCTTTAAACCAGAATCAGTGCTGGATGGGGATACCAACAGGATTGCAGTAGGTAAGCCAAGGGCTGTCAGGGATCGTGGGAGGGTGGCAGTGCTAGTGGGAACATTTATGCTGTTCCTGGGAGCACAGAGGGCTCAGGAGCGTATCTGAAATGCTTGTACACCAACGCACGCAGTATGAGAAACGAGCAGGGTGAACTGGAAGTATTTGTCGGCTCCCAGAGCTATGATATTTGTTTTAGTGAGACTTGGTGGAATGAGTTCCACAACTGGGGTGCTGCGACAGAGGGCTACAGGCTGTTCAGGAAGGCTGGAAAGGGCAGGCGAGGTGGAGGTGTTGCAGTGGACGTAAGGGAGAGGTTTGGTCATACAGCCCTTACAGTCAGTGATGATGTAGTTGACAGCCTCTGGATAAGGATTTGAGGAATGGAAAACAAAAGAGATGTTGTAATGGGTGTCTACTACTGATCACCCAGCCAGGATGTAAGCACTGATGAGTTATTCTGTTGGCAATGAGGAGAAATTTCTGGATCAGTAGCCCTTGTCCTTATGGGAGATTTCAACTTTCCAGATATCAACTGGGAATATCATACTGCTGTGACAATCAAGTCTTGGAAATTCTTGAAGTTTGTAGGAGATACCTTGTCACAGGTACTCAGTGAGCCAACTAGGAAAGATGCCCTCCTAGACTTGCTAGTTGTGAATGGAGAAGGACTCATGGGGGATGTGATGGTAAGTGGTTGCCTTGTCCACAGTGATCATGAAATGGTTGAATTTAAAATTTTCAGCGTAATAAGACTGGACTTCAGGAGAGCAAACTTTAAGCTATTCAGGGAGCTGGAAATCTGCTTCTGAGGGCTTAGGAGTCCGTGAGTGCTGGTCAGTCTTTGACAACTACCTTTTAGAAGCACAGGAACAGGCAATTCCACTGTGCCGTTAAGTCAAGCAATCGGGGCAGAAGACCAGCTCGGCTGAACAGAGAACTCATGGAGCTCAAGAAGAAAAAGAAACTTTATGGTCTCTGTAAGCAAGGTCAGGTTTCGTGGGAAGATTACCAAGCTGTGGTTCGTATATGCAGGGAGAAGACATGAAAAGCCAAAGCTCAATTAGAGTTGAAACTGGCCAGTGTTGTTTCAGATAACAAGGAGGTCTTTCTTAAGTATGTTAATAGCAAGAGGAGGTCTAAAGGAAATATTGGACTGATACTTGTTGAAGATGGTCTAACAGGGATGAAGAAAAAGCAGAGGCATTCAATACATTTTTTGCCTCAGTCTTTAATAGTACTTGATAGACCTCGGGCTGCCCAGTCCCGTGAGTCGGAGGGACAGGAGTTGTGGGAACAGTGACTTTCCATTTGTGGATGCTGAAATTGTCAGGGATCAGCTGTATCAGGTTAATGTTCACAAGTCCATGGGGCCTGATGGGATTCATCCCAAGAGCACTGAAGGAGTTAGTGGATCTCATGGCAGGACCCCTCTCAATCATCTACCAACAGTCTGGGGAGTCTGGGGAGGTCCCCGCTGACTGGAAGCTAGCCGCTGTTATTTCGGTCTGCAAAAAGGGGCATGAGAGAAGACCCAGAGAACTACGTACCTGTGAGCCTAACCTCAGTCTCTGGAAAAATTACGGAGAAGATTATACTGGATACTAGTGAAAGGCATTTAAAGAATAATGCAATCATCAGGCACAGTCAACATGGGTTCACAAAGAGAAAGTGCTGCCTAAGTAATTTGATATCCTTCTATGATAAGGTCACCCCACCTCATGGATGAAGGGAAGGCAGTGGATGTAGTTTTTCTGGATTTTAGTAAGGCTTTTGGTACTGTTCCTCACAGCATCCTTCTGGACAAGTTGTCCAGCTGCAGGATGAGTGGGTTCATGGTGTGCTGGGTGAAGAACTGGCTGGGCGGCAGAGCTCAAAGGGTTGTAAAATTCGTTATATAACGAGAGATCTGACATCCAGAGCAGAGCCCTAGCTTCCAGCGTGTTTGTTTTCAGTTCTGAAAATTCCTTAACTTTTGAACTAATTTCTGGGAACTGTTATAATTAAGTGTAGAATGTTGTCTAACACTGGCTGGTCCTAATAGCTTATCTAATTAATGCAATCAACTTTAAAAGTCCCATAGGTTGCACTTCTATAAATATGATTATTATGACACTGTTGCAGGTAGGATTCAGATTTAGGATCTAGTTGTTTCTTGACAATAAAGGACATATTTCAGGTGGGACCGGAATTGATCCTGAGATTTGATGCTTTTTTTAAAAGTTGTAACAGTTTCTTTTGGGGGAAAACTTTTCACTGTGTTAAGTGGTAAGCTGCAGCATTATCCTATTACTTGAAAACCTAATTAAGCCATATCCTACAGGTACTTCCACTATTTTGGGACAAAAAGAGTAAATAATCGAAAGTATACTAGTTCTGTTTTGGAGATCCTTCGTAATTAGAGAGAGACGTGACTCGGCTTAGTAATACCCATTTTCAGACTTCATTTCAATTAGGACACTTCATCAAGGGCATGTTAAGTAAGATGACACATAAATAATAAAGGTGAGAATGCATGATCATATGAGTTAGCTTTATTTCGTCTGTGCTATAAAAGTATACACCCAGCTATATAAAATTATACAAAATGAAAAATCATTTATCTCCAAAAATACCATTAGTTTGACTGAAATGCTATAACTTTATTTTCATTTCTTTGTCCTTGGATTTTCTCAAATTGAGGTAAAAATAACTAGGGATGTAAGAACAGACATCCAGCATGCTGGCCCCAAGCCCATAATTAAGAAGTATGATAGCACGAGATAGCAAGAACAAATTACACGTTCTTATTGATCTGGAACTTTGCATACTTAGCACATTTTAAGAGTTTCTCAACTCTTAGGATAAGTCCAAGGTTTCGACTTCACCTGACACCCGTGTATTACCTTAATTACTGTTCTGAACTAAAATATAACATTGCAAAGCAGTTGAGAGAGGTAAAACTCAATTTTATTTTGGCTGGCGTATATAAATACTGACCATAATGTGTTGACTAATCCAGTTCTGCTCTTTTAGGTATGTGCTGAACTCTTACAACTTTAGTAGACTTGTATCGTTCTGAGATAAAAACAGAAAAATAAATCAGTATTATGTAACTGCCCCAGAATTTATTTTTGTATCAATACTGACGATAGATCAACAGAAATGTTGCCTGGACTGTCCACTTGAACACTAAACCCTTCAGAAAACTGCTTTAATCTCTCTTCTAAGACAGTATTTTTTTTTCACTTTTTCACTGTAATTATATTTCAGATCCTCAGTTTCTTCAAAAAAGTTTTGAAGAAAAGAAAGCAAAGTTTTCTAGTTCCCAGCTTTTTTGTTTCTTCATAATGAAAAGAATGAAGGAGTACCACCTTTATCCAGAACTTAGGAAATACACACCAACAACAGCTTTTTTTGCATTTTTCTTAAGAGGCTGAATGATGAGAGAATAAGCATGTTTTCTAGAGACACAAAAATTAAAAAATTTACCCATGAACAGCATATTCACTAACAACAAAATAGACTTCATGAACATAATGTTTAGAAATTTACTTTGTCATTAAATATTAGTTTAGATATTGAAAAGCTTGCTCTAGCTAACCATAATTGTTCTCATTATCTTGCCTAGGATGATTCATGCAACTCACCTTTAATTGCTGTTTTTCCAACTCTGAGGCTTTCAGCTGTGTCTGGAGGTCAGTGACTTCTGTCATCAACTTGTCTTTTTCATCCTTTCAGTATGTCCTGCAAAAATGATGATAATTTGTTATGAAATTTAAGGTAATGAAAATCAATGATGTGAATAATCTTCTTGCAGCAAATCTGCATCTCCTGAAAGCTAGAACAGTTAAAGTGTCTAAACCCAATTGGGATCAACAACCAGCAAAAGTTCAAGTCATCTGGGCTTTTCTTTAGTTCTTGTACAAATTAGGTGGTGGTGTCTAGTTCCTGTGATTGAATGCAGTACTCCGATGGCCAGTCTGAGAAATACAACATGTACAGTTTCTCTGAATTAAACGCAGGGAATTTGGATATAACACAATACGAGGATCTTGTTAATTATATGAATAATTTCAAGAGGGTTAGTTTCTTCTCTGCCCCAGGGAGAACTGGGCAGAGAAGAACCTCATGAGGTTCAACAAGGACAAGTGTAGGGTCCTGCACCTGGGGAGGAAGAATGTCAGGCACCAGTATAGGTTAGGGGTGGACCTGCTGGAAAGCAGCTCTGAAGAAAAGGATCTGGGGGTCTTGGTAGACAGTAAATTATCCATGAGCCAGCAATGTGCCCTTGTCACCAAGAAGGCCAGTGGAATTGTGGGCTGCACAGGGAAGAGTGTGGCCAGCAGGTCAAGGGAGGTCATTCTCCCCCTCTGCTCTGCACTGGTGAGGCCACAAGTGGAATACTGTGTCCAGTTCTGGGCTCCCCAGTTCAAGAGAGACAGGGAACTACTGGAGAGAGTCCGGTGTAGGGCAACAAAGATGACTGAGGGATTGGAGCATCTCCCTTAGGAGAAAAGGCTGAGAGAGCTGGGACTCTTTAGCCTGGAGAAGAGAAGGCTGAGGGGAGACCTTATTAATGTTCACAAGTGTGTAGAGGGTGGGTTTAAGGAGGATGGAGCCAGACACTTTTCAGTGGTTCCCAGTAACAGGACGAGGGGTAACAGGCACAAGCTGGAACATAGGAAGTTCCGATCAAATATGAGAAAAAAACTTCTGTACGGTGAGAGTGACAGTGCACTGGAACAGGCTGCCCAGGGAGGTTCTGGAGTCCCCTTCTCTGTAGATTTTCAAGACTTGTTTGGATGCAGTCCTGAGTAACATGCTCCAGGCAATCCTGCTTTGGCAGGATTAGTTGGTTGGACTAGATGATCTCTAGAGGTCCCTTCCAACTCTGAAAATTCCGTGATTCCGTGATTCCAAGCCATCAGGGAAAAAAGACAGCCTGGCTGAACAGAAAGATACGGTTACAACTCAGGGAAAAAAGGAGAGTTTATGGTCTTTGGTAGAAGGCTACTCAGGAAGGCTACAAGGATGTTGTAAGGCTATGGAGGGAGAAAATTAGCAGGGCCAAAGCCCAACGAGAACTTAAGCTGAATTTGGATGTTAAGAACAATAAGAAAAGTCCCTATAAACACACTAGTAACAAAAGGAGGACTCGGGAGAATCTCCATCCTTTATCCGATGAAGGCAGTAACATAGTGACAAAGGATGAGGAAAAGGCTGAGGTACTAAGTGCCTTCTTTGACTCCTTCTTTAGTAGTAGAGTGGGTTGTTCCCTGAGTACCCAGACCCCTGAGCTTGTAGACAGGGGCAGGGAGCAGAATGAAGCCGCCATAATCCAAAGGGAGATGGTGAGGGACCTGCTCCAACAGCTAGACATACACAAGTCTATGGGGCTAGGTGGCCTCCACACGAGGGTACTGAAGGAGCTGGCAGAAGTACTCACCGAGCCACTTTCCATCATTTACCAGCAATCCTGGTGAACCGTGGAGGTCCCAGTTGACTGGAGGTTAGAAAATGTGATGCCCATCCACAAGAAAGGACGGAAGGAAGATTTGGGGAAGTACAGGCCTGTCAGTCTGACCTCACTGCCTGGGAAGGCCATGGAACAGATCATGCTGAGTGCCATTATGTGGCACGTGAAGGACAACCAGGTGATCAGGCCCAGTCAGCATGGGTTCATGAAAGGCAGGTCCTGCCTGACAAACCTGATCTCCTTCTATGTCAGGGTGACCCGCTTGGTGGATGAAGGAAAGGCTGTGGATGTTGTTTCCCTGGAGGCTAGTAAAGCCTTTGACACTGTTTCCCACAGCATTCTCCTGGAGAAACTG
The DNA here is from genome assembly GCF_028500815.1 of Rissa tridactyla. Lineage (NCBI taxonomy): Eukaryota > Metazoa > Chordata > Aves > Charadriiformes > Laridae > Rissa > Rissa tridactyla. The sequence continues at coordinate 1,389,147 of NC_071490.1, read as the reverse complement.
GCTGCCCATGGCTTGGACAGGTGTACGCTTTGCTGGGTAAAAACCAGGGCGATGGCCAGGCCCAACGAGTGGTGGTGAATGGAATTCAATCCAGTTGGCAGCTGGTCACAAGTGGTGTTCCCCAGGGCTCGGTATCGGGCCAGTTCTCTTTAATGTCTTTATCAATGATTTGGACGAGGGGATTGAGTGCACCCTCAGTAAGTGTGCAGACGACACCAGGTTGGGTGGGATTGTCGACCTGCTTGAGGGTAGGATGGCTCCAGAGGCAGATCTGGGCAGGCTGTACCGATGGGCCGAGGCTAATGGTATGAGGCTCCTCAAGGCCAAGTGCCAGGTCCCGCACCTGGGTCACAACAACCCCATGCAGCGATACAGGCTGGGGGAAGAGTGTCTGGAGAGCTGCCTGGCAAAAAAGGACCTGGGGGTGTCAGTTGACAGCTGGCTGGATGTGAGCCAGCAGCATGCCCAGCGTGGCTGAGAAGGACAATAGCATCCTGGCCTGTATCAGGAATAACGTGGCCGGCAGGACTCGAGAGGCTGAGGGCCCTGGGCTCAGTGGTGCAGAGACTGAGGACAGTACAGGAGTAGCCTGAGTGTGCTTGAGGGCTGCTGGTGGAGCCGGTGGAGCTTTCCTTTGTAGTGGAAAACAGCATGAGAAAGAAATAATGCCCCAACATGCAGCTGGGGAGGTGCAGACTGGACACCAGGAGAAAGAAATGTCACTCCAAGGGCAGTGCTGTGGTGCAACACGCCACCCAGAAAGAGTCTGGATCAGCCCAAGGCTTTGTGTTTCAGGGAAGAGCCAGGGAGGATGGAGAGATCTCAGCAAAGGAAGGTGACAGCAAGGTGGGACAGCCGGGTGGATGACTGCAGCCTGCAGGGAAAGAGGCAGAGGTGATGGCACACCATAGGACAGCCTGTGGTGGAGATGACACAGGGATGCAGCAAAGCTGAAAGGCCCCTAACAGAGTCAACCTCTTCATGTCTTGGGCTATGGCTGTTGTCTCTGCCACTGATGCCTACGAGGAGTCAAGTTATCCTTCCAGCACTGGGGTCTCATTGCCTCCTCGTCCATACTTCAGAGCCTGGGAGGTGTCGTACCATAGTCGCCGAGGAGACCAGCTCCAGTACAGGTAAGGCCTCACTGGGGAAGGGGACTGCGGCAGGTAAGGCCGGCAAAAAGGCTCTTTTGAGGGCTTTCGTGGCTGGGAAAAACGGCTGCCTCGTGCCGGAACCGGCAGCTCAGGGGCGGGCTGCTGATGCGGCGGGGGCGCAGACAACGACACACGCGGCAGTTCTAAACGGACTGTCCCGGAGCGCAGCGGCCGGCCGCTGCACACCCAGCACACAGGCAGCTGGTGGGTGTCACCGCGGTGAGAGCGGGCGTACAGGACGCAGCTCTTTGAACAGTAAGTCCTTGGAAACCTCTCGACCTGACCAGGACGTGCTGGTAAGAACTCGGCAGAAGGCCATGCTACCCCTGAGCTCTGCACCGAGCAGCTCCGATGTGGCCACTCAGACAGAGCTTGCGTGGGAACATGCTGCCACCCAGGTGTCAGGCTGCAGGGTGTGCCCTGCTCTTGCGCCGGTGTTGAATGGCAGTGGTGAGCAGACCTGTGGGAGGTGTGCCCAGGTAGAGGAACTCCTTCACCTCGTGATGGTGCTCCGTGAGGAGGTAAGTCGTTTGAGAAGTATAAGGGATTGTGAACAGGAGATAGATAACTGGAGTCGCATCCTGCCTTCCCTGAAAGAAGCACCTCAGGCAGACAGAGCTCCACATACAGAGCACTCCCCACCCTCTAGCAGCGTGGCTGAATGTGGAGATTGAGAGGACAGGGGCCAGTGGCAACAAGTCCCTGTCCGGCGTGGCAGGCGTGCCAGGCGTGCCACCCAGGTAACCCCCACACCATCCCAGGTGCCCTTGCAGAACAGATATGATGTTCTGCAAAGGGAACCGGAGGATGAGAAGGACAACAGCTTGCTGAACTTGGAGTTGTCACTGAGGCCAAGACGGATTACGCCTCGTATAACAACATCCTCGGTTATGAAAGAAAGACGAGTCCATGTAGTGGGGGACTCGATTCTGAAGGGAGGGGAAGGTCCCATATGTAGACCAGACCCAATCTGTAGGGAAGTCAGCTGTCTCCCTGGGGCCAAAGTTAAGGATGTCCAGCAGAAACTCCCTACCCTAGTTAGGCCTACTGACTACTACCCTTTATTGATTTTTCAGTTAGGCAATGATGAAATTTCAGGAAGAAGCCTGAGGGCAATGAAGAAAGACTTCAGGGTCCTGGGACGGATGGTGAGGGGATCAGGAGCACAAGTAGTGTTTGCTTCTATGCCAGCAGTTGCGAAGATTGATGAGAAGATTAACAGGAAATGCCAGCTGTTCAATGCCTGGCTCAGAGACTGGTGTCATCGGCAGGACTTTGGGTTCTTTGATTATGGGCTGCTTTTCAGGACGCCAGGCCTGCTGGCAAGAGACGGCAAAAGCCTGTCTCAGAGGGGGAAAAGGGTTTTAGGGCAGGAGTTGGCGGGGCTCATTGACAGGGCTTTAAACTAGATTCGAAGGGGGATGGGGATAGATCCAAGCTTGCTACAAAAAGCCTGAAGGTGGCATGCTGGCACTAGACTTGGAAAAGATAGGGGGCGTAACCGGGCTCCTTAGGAATAAGTCTGGGGGTGGCATACAGTAATGCACGTAGCATGGGCAACAAACAGGAGGAGCTGGAAGCCATTGTGCAGCATCATAATGTGTACATTATGATGTAGTCGCCATCACAGAAACGTGGTGGGATGACTCACATAGCTGTAGTGCTGCCATGGATGCCTATAGGCTCTTCAGGAAGGATAGGCAAGCAAGGAGAGGCGGGGGGGTGGCCCTGTATGTTAAGGAGTGTTATGAATGCTTTGAACTAAATGATGGTGATAATGAGACTGAGTGTTTCTGGGTAAGAATCAGGGGCAGGGCTAACAAGGCAGATATCGTAGTAGGAGTCTGTTATAGACCGCCCAATCGGGATGAGGAGGCAGATGAAATATTCTATAAACGGCTGGGCGAAGTCTCAAGATCGCGAGCTCTTGTCCTTGTGGGGGACTTCAATTTGCCGGACATCTGCTGGGAATACAATAGAGCAGGGAGGGAACAGTCTAGAAGGTTCCTGGAATGTACTGGGGATAACTTCCTGACACAGCTAGTGAGAGAGCCAACTAGGGAAGGTGCCCTGCTGGATCTGTTGTTTGTAAACAGGGAAGGTCTTGTGGGGGATGTGAGGGTTGGAGGCTGTCTTGGGAACAGTGACCATGAAATGATAAGAGTTTTCGATTCTGCGAGAAGCAAGGAGAGGGGTCAGCAGAACTGCTACCTTGGACTTCCAGAGGGCGGACTTTGGGCTTTTCAGGAGCCTGGTTGACAAAGTCCCCTGGGAGGCCTCCAGGGCAAAGGAGCCCAGGAGGCCTGGATGATTTTCAAGAAGGAAGTCTTAAAGGCACAGGAGCAGGCTGTCCCCATGTGCCAGAAGACAAGCCGTCGGGGAAAAAGGCCGGCCTGGCTAAACAGGGAGCTAGTGTTGCAACTTAGGGAAAAAAAGAGGATCTATGGCCTCTGGAAGGAAGGGCAGGCCACTCAAGAGGACTACAAAGAGGTAGTGAAGCTATGTAGGGAAAAAATCAGGAGGGCCACAGCCCAGCTAGGACTAAACCTGGCTTCTGTTGTCAAGGACAACAAAAAAAGTTTCTATAAATATATTAGCAAGAAGAAGAGGACTAAGGATTATGTCTGTCCTCTAGTAGATGGGGCCACCAACATAGTGACCAAGGATGAGGAAAAGGCTGAGGTACTTAATGCAGTCTTTGCCTCAGTCTTCAGCAGTAGGACCAGTTGCTCCCTGAGCACCCAGACCCCTGAGCTAGAAGACAGGGATGGGGAGCAGAATGAAGCCCCTGTAATCCAAAGGGAAACGGTGAGGGACCTGCTTCAGCACCTGGAGGTGCACAAATCTATGGGGCCGGATGGGATCCACCCAAGGGTATTGAAAGAGCTGGCAGAAGTGCTCGCCAGGCCACTTTGCATCATTTATGAGCAGTCCTGGACAACCGGGGAGGTCCCAGCTGACTGGAGGTTAGCAAATGTGACACCCATCCACAAGAAGGGCCGGAAGGAGGATCCGGGGAACTACAGGCCAGTCAGTCTGACCTCGGTGCCTGGGAAGGTCATGGAACAGATCCTCCTCAGTGCCATTACGCGGCACATGCAGGAGAACAGGGTGATCAGGCCCAGTCAGCATGGGTTTGTGAAGGGTAGGTCATGCCTATCAAACCTGATATCCTTCTATGATAAGGTGACCCACTTAGTGGATGAGGGAAAAGCTGTGGATGTTATCTACTTGGATTTTTGCAAAGCTTTTGACACTGTTTCCCACAGCATTCTCCTGGAGAAACTGGCTGCTCATGGCCTGGACAGGTGTACTCTGCGCTGGGTAAAAAACTGGCTGGATGGCCGTGCCCAGAGAGTGGTGGTAAATGGAGTTAAATCCAGTTGGTGTCCAGTCACAAGTGGTGTCCCCCAGGGCTCGGTGCTGGGGCCGGTTCTCTTTAATATCTTTATCAATGATCTGGATGAAGGGGTCGAATGCACCCTCAGTCAGTTCGCAGACAACACTAAGCTGGGCGGGCGTGTTGATCTGCTTGAGGGTAGGTTGGCTCTGCAGAGGGATCTGGACAGGCTGGACCGATGGGCTGAGACCAATGGTATGAGGTTCAACAAGGCCAAGTGCCAGGTCCTGCACTTGGGTCACACCAACCCCATGCAGCGCTACAGGATTGGGGCAGAGTGGCTCGAAAGCAGCCCGGCAGAAAAGGACCTGGAGGTGTTCGTTGACAGCTGGCTGAATATGAGCCAGCAGTGTGCCCAGGTGGCCAAGAAGGCCAACAGCATCCTAGCCTGTATCAGGAATAGTGTGGTGAGCCGGACTAGGGAAGCGATCATCCCCCTGTACTCGGCACTGGTGAGGCCCCACCTCGAGTACTGCGTTCAGTTTTGGGCCCCTCGCTACAAGAGGGACATTGAGGTGTTGGAGTGTGTCCAGAGAAGGACTACAAAGCTGGTGAGAGGTCTGGAGGACAAACCTTATAAAGAACGACTGAGGGAGCTGGGGTTGTTTAGCCTGGAGAAGAGGAGGCTGAGGGGAGACCTCATCACCCTCTACAACTACCTGAAAGGAGGTTGTAGAGAGATGGGGGCTGACCTCTTCTCCCTGGTGACAAGTGATAGGACGAGAGAAAACGGGTTAAGTTATGTCAGGGGAGGTTTAGATTGGATATTAGGAAACATTTTTTCACTGAAAGGGTTATTAAACATTGGAATAGGCTGCCCAGGGAGGTGGTGGATTCACCATCCCTGGAGGTGTTTGAAAAAAGGGTAGATGGGGCACTGAGGGACATGGTTTAGAAGTGGCTTTTGTCAGGGTAGGTTAAAGGTTGGACTTGATGATCTTAAAGGTCCCTTCCAACCTCAGCAATTCTATGATTCTATGATTCTATGCTGTCCTTGGCATTGCACATCTCCACACCACACTGTGCCAGGAAGAGCCCTGAGGAAGGAGTGAGGGACAGGATCTCCCTTCATGTGGGCTGGGGGTCAGGCCTTGGCCCTTTGGGCGATGGGGTCAGGCCTTGGCCCTTTGCACTAATGAAACACATCCAGGGTTACTCAGCATCAGAGCCACCTTCACCTTGCTTTTCTCAACCTGTCATCACTGCCTCCAGTTTCTGCTCTAACTGGACCCTGGGGACAACGTCTCAGTGGTGTCCCTCAGTGGGACCCATTAACACTCCAAGAAACTTTGGAGTTTGAACCTGACTTTGACTTCTTGAGAGGTTTTTTCAGCTTCCTCTCAGTGTCTGAAGTTCATGGACTCGGCATCAAACCCACCAGAGGGGTCATTAAAACTCCTTGGGCTGGTCCTCTGCGTCTGAGCTGGGCTGGGCTCCTGGGATGGAGGGAGCTCACAGCAAGCGGGCAGCGCCTCAGTGAGACAGCTCTGCCCCGGAGCAGCTCCTCTGCCAAGCGCAGCAGGGCTGAGGGCAGTGCCTGGGTGTCTCAGGGAGGTGAGCGAGGCAGAGAGATTGCTTAAAGGTGTCAGGATTGGGAGGATGACTGAGAGCTCACTGGAGGAGAAATCCTTGCAGCCCTTGGCACGGTAAGCCTCTGGGTGCAGGACAATGCAGGTGGAGTTCCTGGAGGCATCTCCTAAAGCTGGCACAGCCACAGCTTATGGGATCTGTAAGGAGGCGGAGGGGGAGGAGGGGTCTTGTTATGAAATGTGAATAGCCGTGAAGCCAGGGTGTGCAGGCAGGGGTGCCCAGGGCTGTCCTTGAGCAGGGTCCCTGCACCCCGTGGGTCTGTGTGCCGGGGCAGGGACTCTGCCGGCTGCCAGGGTCAGCTCTCAGCCTGCCCAGGGAGACCCCCATGGGCATGTGGGGAGAAGCTTTGGAGAAAGAGCAACCGCTGGCAGGGGAGGGTCCTGCTGTTGAGAGGGTGCTGCGTGGGTGAGGGCTGCTCACAGCTGCAGATCACTGCAGGACGTTCCCTGGAGATTTTTCAAGAAGCACAGCATGGCAGGGGCTACCTGCAAGGGAAGGATCCTGTTCTTCCAATCTTCTACTCCGGGTTGTCTGGGTGGGCGATGGGACAGAGAAATTCATCTCTCAGTTGAGGAGGGGGCACTGAAATTCCAAATCTGTTTCTCTTAGAAGTGAATAATCCAGGGAGGATTGGAAATCAACAACTGAATCTCTGCCCCTGCAACGATACTGCCCTCAGCAGCACAAAGCTGATCTCACAAAAAGATATGAATGAAATTATTCTGAGGAAAGAGAAGTCATTTTGGGGAAAATTTTGGGAAATGGAATAGGATGGGCCCAAAGAAGTCTGCCTTAACTTGCCAAGGTCTTCTCCTCTTTCAACAGTCCCTCATGCCCAGAGTGAACAAATGTCCAATGGCAGCTCCATCACCCAGTTCCTCCTCCTGCCATTGGCAGACACACGGGAGCTGCAGCTCTTGCACTTCGGGCTCTTCCTGGGCACCTACCTGGCTGCCCTCCTGGCCAACGGCCTCATCATCACCACCATCGCCTGTGACCACCACCTCCACACCCCCATGTACTTCTTCCTCCTCAACCTCACCCTCCTTGACCTGGGCTCCATCTCCACCACTGTCCCCAAAGCCATGGCCAATTCTCTCTGGGACACAAGGGCCATCTCCTATGCAGGATGTGTTGCACAGGTCTTTTTCTTTGTTTTCTGTGCTGCAACAGAGGTTTATCTTCTCACTGTCATGTCCTATGACCGCTACGTTGCCATCTGCAAACCCCTGCACTACGGGACCCTCCTGGGCAGCAGAGCTTGTGTCCACATGGCAGCAGCTGCCTGGGGCACTGGGTTTCTCAATGCTCTCCTGCACACGGCCAGTACATTTTCCCTACCCCTCTGCCAGGGCAATGCTGTGGGCCAGTTCTTCTGTGAAATCCCCCAAATCCTCAAGCTCTCCTGTTCAGACTACTACTTCAGGGAAGCTGGGCTTCTTGTGGTTGGTGCCTGTTTAGGCTTTGGATGTTTTGTTTTCATTGTGCTGTCCTATGTGCAGATCTTCAGGGTCGTGCTGAGGATCCCCTCTGAGCAGGGACGGCACAAAGCCTTTTCCACGTGCCTCCCTCACCTGGCCGTGGTCTCCCTGTTTGTCAGCACAGGCATTTTTGCTTACCTGAAGCCTCCCTCCATCTCCTCCACAGTTCTAAATCTGGTGGTGGCTGTGCTGTACTCAGTGGTACCTCCAGCAGTGAACCCCCTCATCTACAGCATGAGGAACCAGGAGCTCAAGGATGCCCTAAGGAAACTGGCTCAATGGAAATTCTTTTTCCAAAAATAACCTGTCTCCCTTCTCCGCAAGTTTCCTAGACTTTATGTTAGGCAATAAGCTTGCTTTTTTCTCTTGCAATAATCCTGCTTATATATAATTTTCCGGGTTTGTACTACTTGTCTTGAGGTTTGATCCAGTTGTTTCTGACCCTTGCACAACACTGTGTCAAAGGTGACCTGTCTAATAGCAGCTCTTCAGTGCATCTCCCAGGTGCAGTGCCTGGAGGCTAGGTGCTTCCTCCAAAGGTGCTGCCAATAAAACATCCAAGGAACTGGTCTTTCAGAGAGTCTCTTCTCCCTGTGTTCTCCCTGTGTTTGGGGTTAAGCTCACTGTACTATTGGGTTCCGTTGGACCAAATGTTCTGGTTTTAAAGGCTCTCTTCTTGTGTCCACTGGTAGTGGAGATGGCGCATGAGCTCCTGATTAACTTCTCAGACTGCTTCATATGTGTCAGGACCTACAGCATACAGCAGATTCTATGGAAATGAATTTGGATGTGTGAGGAGAGGATGGGGACTCGCCACGTGCCCTGAGCTGTGGGTGAATGAAGACACAGAAGGTGAAACACCCACAGAGGTGAAGTCGCCCACAAGCAAAACACTAAATTGAGGTATGCACAAACAAGAACTCTGCAGTCCCCTGAAAGTCAGTGGGGACCCAGTAGGCATGGGAAAGGGAGAGGTGTGGGGGCTGCCTGAGGACCCCCAGGGCCAGGAGCGTCGTGCTGTCCTGGGGAGTGGGGCTGATGGGAGCAGAGGAGGGGGCAAACTCAGTCAGGGTTGTGGGTTCACCTAAATAGGATAGCAGGAGGGGCAGAGAGTGACTAGCCTGTTTAAATTGTTCCCGTGGGGCCAGCACTGGCCTGGGGCTGATGGGGAGGCTGAGCTCCTTGTCTGCCCCACAGGAGCTGCTGTGCCCTTCAGAGGAGCTGGGGCTGGGGATGAGCGCCAAGAGCTCTGCAGCAACTGTGGTGGGCACTGCCATGGGACCAGCCCAGACCAGGCAGCTGTGCTTGGCTGGGCAGAGGAGGGGGCAAGGGGTCTGGGGAGAGCCGAGGAACAGCTGGGATGGGCTGGTAAAAGCCTGGGAGAGGAAAACATCAGTGTAGAGCTAAGTTGTGCAGGGCGTGGGCGCTCCAGGTGTGGCCTCACCAGAGCCGAGTAGAGGGGAAGGGTCACCTCCCTCCATCTGCCAGCAATGCTTTTCCTAAAGAGCCCAGGAGGCTGTTGGCCTTTGCCACAGGGGTGCATTGCTGGCTCATGCTCAGCTGCTTGTCCTCCAGGACCCCAGGGTCCTTCTCTGCAGAGCCACTATCTAGCCAGTCAGCGCCCAGGACGATGTCCACTGTGTGGCTAGATCACAAGCTGTCCTCCCCCAGGGACTTTCTCAGCAGCACCTTGGCCTTCTTGGAGATGAGCTCCACCTCTGTCACAGGTCCCACAGAGCTTCAGAGAAACCTGGGACAGCAAACCCCTCTCCTGCCAGGGCTGTGCAGCCAAGGCCTGTTTCTGGCCTCAGGGACTGCAGCTTCTACTCTAGTTGTGGGAACCCCATTCATCACTTTGTGTCCACCTGACATCCACTCCAGCATGCCTCTCCAGGTTTTCTGGTAGGACGTGCGGCTTGTGGGGGACCCACACTGGAGCAGTCCGTGCCTGAAGGACTGTACCCCGTGGAAAAGATCCACGCTGGAGCAGTTTGTGGAGAACTGCAGTCAGTGGGAAGGAGCCACATTTGGGGAAGCTCAGAAACGAAGTGTTATGAACTGACTGCAGCTCCCATTCCACAAACCCCTGTGCCACTTGGGGCAAAGGCAGAAGAGTTAGGAATGAAGTTGAGCCTGGGAAGAAGGGAGGGAGGGGGGAAGGTGGTTTTAATTGTGTTTTATTTCTCACTGTCACTTTTAATTAATTTCCCCAAGTTGGGTCTGTTTTGCACATGACAGCAACCGGTAAATTAAAAACATGGTGAGAGTTCCCCTCACACAAAAGTGCAGTTATTTCATCATGAAGGCAATTAGATTGGCAAGGCATGATTTCATAAAATGATAGAATGGTTTTAGTTGGAAGGGACCTTAAAGATCATCTAGTTCACACACCCCTGCCCTGGGCAGGGACACCTCCCACCAGCCCAGGCTGCTCCAAGCCCCGTCCAGCCTGGCCTTGAACCCCTCCAGGGATGGGGCAGCCACAGCTTCTCTGGGCAACTGGGCCAGGGTCTCACCACCCTCAGAGTGAAAAGTTTCTTCCTGATATCTAATCTAAATCTACCCTCTTCCAGTTTGAAACCATTACCCCTCCTCCTATCAATTCATGCCCTTGTAAAAAGTCCCTCTCCAGCTTTCGTGTAGGCCCACTTCAGATACTGGAAGGCTGCTATAAGGTCTCCACACAGCCTTCTCTTCTCCAGGCTGAACAACCCCAATTCCAACAGGTCCATGTCCTTCCTGTGTTGAGGACTCCAGAGCTGGACGCAGTACTTCAGGTGGGGTCTCACCAGAGCAGAGTAGAGGGGCAGAATCCCCCGCCTCCCCCTGCTGGCCACGCTTTTTACGCAGCCCAGGGTGCGGATGGCTCTCAGGGCTGCGAGTGCATATCACTGGCTCATGTTGAGCTTCTCATCCACCAGCACCCCCAAGTCTTTCTCCTCAGGGCTGCTCTCAAGCCATTCTCCACACAACCTGTATTTGTGCTTGGGATTGTCCCGACCCGTGTGCAGGACCTTGCACTTGGCCTGGTTGAACTTCATGAGGTTTACACAGGTCCATCTCTCAAGCCTGTCAAGGTCCCCCTGGATGGCATCCCTTCCCTCCAGCTTGTCAACTGCTCCACACAGCTTGGTGTCATCGGCGGCCTTGCTGAGGGTGCACTCAATCCCAATGTTCATGTTGCCAACAAAGATGTTAAATAGCACTGGTTCCAGTACTAACCCCTGAGGAACACCACTGGTCACTGCTCACCACTTGGACATCGAGCCATTGACTGCAACCCTTTGAGTGCAACCATCTAGCCAGACTTTTGTCCAACAAGTGGTTCATTGGTCAAACCCATGTTTTTCCAATTTAGAGACCAGGATGTCATGCGGGACAATGTCAAATGTTTTGCACAAGTCCAGGCAGATGATGTTAGTTGCTCTTCCCTTATCCACCAATGCTATAACCCGGTCATTGGAGGCCATCAAATTTGCCAGACACAATTTGTTCTTGGTGAAGCCATGTTGGCTGTAACCAATCACCTCCTTATTTTGCAGGTGCCTTAGCATAGTTTCCAAGATGATCTGCTCCGTGATTTGCCAGGCACAGAGGTGAGACTGACTGGCCTGTAGTTGCCTGGATCTTCCTTTTTTCCCTTTTTGAAAATCAGCTTTCTTGTTGCCCTTGATGCCTCTGGCCAGATTTGACTTTATCTGGGCTTTAGTTTCCTAACGTGATCCATGGCTGCTTAGACACTTTCTCTGTATTCCTCCCAGGCTACCTGTCCTTGCTTCCACCTTCTGTAGGCTGCTTTTTTCTTTGATTCACCCATGGTGAGTCCATGCTGATGGTTCTTAGCACAGCTGCCAAATGGGCCACACAGTCTGAGGCACAAGTGGAGCTGGTACTCCCAAAAGAGGAAGAGCTGGTCAGAGATGCGAAGACCAGTCTCAGCCTTGGCTGTAGTGACCGTAAAATTGTGGTCTCCCAGATCTCCAGGGAAACAGGGAAGGAGAGCAGCAGAGCACAGACCCTGGACAGTAGGGAAGGAGGCCTACTGAGGGCACTGGCAGGTGGGCTCCCATGGAAACAGTGACAGGGCCCTGAAAACATCCACAGGCCTTCATGGCCCTGACCAGCTTCACATGGGGCCTCCACCCACACCTGTGTCCATCAGCCCAGGAGTCCCTTTAAGCCCAGGCCTGAGGTTCAGCCCCAGCTTGATCTATGCTGTAGGTGTAAAGGTCTCCAGACACAGCCTTGCCTGTCCATGGACCTTGTTGGTTTGGTCTTGCAGGCTGACTTCCCAGCTTGATTCTTTACCTGGTGTACCATGAAATAACTGACATTCACTGAACGGCCCTCCGAGTGCCAGACCCCAGCTAATTCACAGAGGCCTAGGGCCTTTCTGCTTGCTTTCTCCATATCACTTGGTCAGGTTTTGGGAGGAGAGGAAGAAAAGCACTTGAGGTTTCTGGGTGCCAATGATTGAAAGTGGGAAGCAGAACCATCCCATGTGAAATGATTTAAAGGCTAGGCTAGTTCAACACTCTTATTTTCAACTCCTTTCTTGGCCCTGAAAACCTCCCCGTGGGGACAGACCGGCTGGTATGAGGTCCCCGAGACCTTCCCTTCTCCAGGCTAAACAAGGCCCTTCCTCTTCAGCCCCTAAGCATCTTGGTGGCCAACCGCTGAACTTGCTCCCAGCTATCAGAAATTTCCTTGCTGTGGTGGGTTGACTCTGGCCAATAGCCAATAGCCCAGCAGCCACACAGTCACTCACACTTTCTTCCCCCTTCCCGAATGGGACAAGGAAGAAATGAAGTCTGAAAAGTTTGGCTCTTCCCTGAAACACAAAGCCTTGGGCTGATCCAGACTCTTTCTGGGTGGCGTGTTGCACCACAGCACTGCCCTTGGAGTGACATTTCTTTCTCCTGGTGTCCAGTCTGCACCTCCCCAGCTGCATGTTGGGGCATTATTTCTTTCTCATGCTGTTTTCCACTACAAAGGAAAGCTCCACCGGCTCCACCAGCAGCCCTCAAGCACACTCAGGCTACTCCTGTACTGTCCTCAGTCTCTGCACCACTGAGCCCAGGGCCCTCAGCCTCTCGAGTCCTGCCGGCCACGTTATTCCTGATACAGGCCAGGATGCTATTGTCCTTCTCAGCCACGCTGGGCATGCTGCTGGCTCACATCCAGCCAGCTGTCAACTGACACCCCCCACGTCCTTTTTTGCCAGGCAGCTCTCCAGACACTCTTCCCCCAGCCTGTATCGCTGCATGGGGTTGTTGTGACCCAGGTGCGGGACCTGGCACTTGGCCTTGAGGAGCCTCATACCATTAGCCGCAGCCCATCGGTACAGCCTGCCCAGATCTGCCTCTGGAGCCATCCTACCCTCAAGCAGGTCGACAGTCCCACCCAACTTGGTGTCGTCTGCACACTTACTGAGGGTGCACTCAATCCCCTCGTCCAAATCATTGATAAAGACATTAAAGAGAACTGGCCCGATACCGAGCCCTGGGGAACACCACTTGTGACCAGCTGCCAACTGGATTGAATTCCATTCACCACCACTCGTTGGGCCTGGCCATCGCCCTGGTTTTTACCCAGCAAAGCGTACACCTGTCCAAGCCATGGGCAGCCAGTTTCTCCAGGAGAATGCTGTGGGAAACAGTGTCAAAGGCTTTACTAGCCTCCCAGGAAACAACATCCACAGCCTTTCCTTCATCCACCAAGTGGGTCACCCTGACATAGAAGGAGATCAGGTTTGTCAGGCAGGACCTGCCTTTCATGAACCCATGCTGACTGGGCCTGATCACCTGGTTGTCCTTCATGTGCCACATAATGGCACTCAGCATGATCTGTTCCATGACCTTCCCAGGCAGTGAGGTCAGACTGACAGGCCTGTACTTCCCCAAATCTTCCTTCCGTCCTTTCTTGTGGATGGGCATCACATTTTCTAACCTCCAGTCAACTGGGACCTCCACGGTTCACCAGGACTGCTGGTAAATGATGGAAAGTGGCTCGGTGAGTACTTCTGCCAGCTCCTTCAGTACCCTCGCGTGGAGGCCACCTAGCCCCATAGACTTGTGTATGTCTAGCTGTTGGAGCAGGTCCCTCACCATCTCCCTTTGGATTATGGCAGCTTCATTCTGCTCCCTGCCCCTGTCTACAAGCTCAGGGGTCTGGGTACTCAGGGAACAACCCACTCTACTACTAAAGAAGGAGTCAAAGGCGGCACTAAGTACCTCAGCCTTTTCCTCATCCTTTGTCACTATGTTACTGCCTTCATCGGATAAAGGATGGAGATTCTCCCGAGTCCTCCTTTTGTTACTAGTGTGTTTATAGGAACTTTTCTTATTGTTCTTAACATCCAAATTCAGCTTAAGTTCTCGTTGGGCTTTGGCCCTGCTAATTTTCTCCCTACATAGCCTTACAACATCCTTGTAGCCTTCCTGAGTGGCCTTCTTCCAAAGACCATAAACTCTCCTTTTTTCCCTGTGTTGTAACCGTATCTCTCTGTTCAGCCAGGCTGTCTTTTTTCCCTGATGTCTCATTTTACAGCACATGGGGACAGCCTGCTCCTGCACTTTTAAGACTTTCGTCTTGAAAAATGTCCAGCCTTCCTGGACTCCTTTGCCCTTCAGGACTGCCTGCCAAGTGGCTCTGTCAAGCAGCCTCCTGGAAAGACCAAAGTCTGCCCTCTGGAAGTCCATGGTGGCAGTTCTGCTGACCACCCTCCTTGCTCCTCTGAGAATTGAAAATAATTTCATGGTCACTATGCCCAAGATGGCCTCCAGCTGTCACATCCCCCGCAAGTCTTTCTCCAGTTACAAACAACAGGTCCAGCAGGGCTCTTTCCCTTGTCAGCTCCCTCACCAGCTGTGTCAGGAAGCTCTCCGCAACACACTCCAGGAACTTCCTAGGCTGTTCCCTCTCAGCCGTATTGTGCTCCCAGCTGATATCGGGTAGGTTGAAGTCTCCCACCAGGGCAAGGGCCAGCGATCATGAGATTTCTCCCAGCTGCTTGTACGGTATTTCATCCACCTCTGCATCCTGGTTGGGCAGTGTATAACAGACTCCCACCATGATATCTGTCTTATTGGCCCTCCCCCTGATTCTCACCCATAAACACTCAACCCTATTGTCACCATCATTAAGCTCCTGACATTCCTAACACTCCCTCACATACAAAGCCACCCCACCTCCTCTCCTTCCTTGCCTGTCCCTTCTGAAGAGTCTGTAGCCATCTAATGCAGCACTCTGGTTGTGCGACTCATCCCACCACGTTTCTGTGATGGCGACTACATCATAGTTTTCCTGCTGCACAATGGCTTCCAGCTCCTCCTGTTTGTTGCCCATGCTGCGTGCATTAGTGTAGACGTGTTATGTTTTCAGAAAACCCATAACAATTTCTTGTCATTTGGACAACTATTCTATCACCCAGTGACCCCTCCCCACACAGAAAGGGGAATCAGGGAAAGCAAGGAAACATGAGGGTTGAAATATAAATAGATTTAATAGGATAAGACTAAATAATTAACAATAATGTTAAAGCACCAGTATTAATCCCAATACTAATATAAGATGTACAAGAATTATACTCAGCCAATTCTATCAGTAGGAAGCTGTGCACTCCCAGCAGGGGAGAGTAAATGTTGGACACTGCAAAAGCAACGGCTTCAGGAGGGAGGGAAGGGCTCAGGGGTCCGGCACCAGGGCAAGGACTTTCTCTAGACCACAGCCATCAAGGGAGAGAGAAACGACGCAGCAAACTTTCTCATTTGTATCGAATGTGACGTTCATGGTATGAAATAATCCTGTTGGCCAGCCTGGGTCAAATGCCCAGGCCTCGCTCCTCCTCGTACCTGCACCTGCCAAGGCTTGAAAACACCGAGGCCTTGAATCCCACGTAGCTTAGCTGGCTATAAAGCAAATATTTTCACGAATTCAGACACTAGAATCTTCTAAGAGTGACGTTTTCCCAGACATTAGAAGATAAATTAGTCCTGTGTTGCTCAACCCAGGACAAGAAGCACTTCAGCTGGGCTACTGGTCCTGCCACCTTTTTGCTGGAAGAAGGCTTGACTTCTACCTGACCATTCCCAGGCGCAGCCATAGTTTCTAAGCCATCAAAGACCCTTGCCTCTCTGCTGCTGGATTCATCCCCTTTCCCCTTCAAATCTAGTTTAAAGCCCATTTGATGAGCCCTGCCAACTCCTGTGCAAGGATACTTTTCCCCTTTTGAGACAGGCGTACCCCATCTGTCTCGAGCAGGCCTGGTGTCGTGTAAACCATCCCGTGATCAAAAAAAACAAAGTCCTGCCACTGGCACCAGGCTCAGAGCCAAGTATTGATCTTCCAGCTCTTCCTGTTGCTTTCCTCATCCTTCCCTGTGACTGGGAGGACCGAGGAGAACATGACTTGCAGTCCTGACCCTTTAACCAGTCATCCCAAGGCCCAGAAGTCTCTCTTGATCGCACTTGTGTTTCTTGTTAACAGATCATCTCTGCCTGTCTGAAAAATTAGTAGTAGGTAATAATCTGAGGGTCTTACCAGGGAGGGAAGTTTTCTTTTTATATCTTTAACCTGGGCCCCAGGGAGGCAGCAGACTTCCCTGAGAAGTGGGTCAGTTCTGCATATTGGGCCTTCCGTTCCCTTCCTTGTAGGGAGTCACCTACAACAATGACCGGTCTTTTTTCCTTAACTGAAAATGTTTTGATGGGAGGTGTAGTCTGATTTAACTTTGGTGACACCTCTGTGGACACTGAATTATCTTCCTCGTCATGATTGAGTTCCCCTTGCAGAGCCTCATACTTATCTTTAAGGGTACCTGGGAAGGTGGGGGAGTTAGTGGGGAGACACGCCTGCTTCGCTGGGCAGAAACATGTTCCTACAGCCCCCTCTCCTCTAAGTTACCTTTTTCGGCTAGGCAGAGAGAGGACAGGGAATTGTCTGTCCACCATGTGGACTTGTGTACGTTCAGGTTCCTCAGGTGGCGGAATGCTCGGTGTTAATTTGCCTTTGACCCCGATCTGTGCGTTCTTGGCTCCAGACCTGGAATCCAGTTCCTGTCTGTCATTGAGTCCAGTCTGGGCCCTCCCCAGTGCCTGACAGTGACATCATCCTGGGAGCTTGATACAGTTTTCTATATATTGTATCTATTTCATTATTTCCTTTTTATTTTATTACAAGTATTTCATTAAAGTAGACTAGTTCCTTCTAAACTCATAAATCTCTTTCTTTCCTTCCTCTCCTCAGAGTGAGAGCTGGGGGAGAGCATCTGTCGTCCGTCATTGGCCAACTCGGCCTAAACCAGGGCAATACGGAAACACACTTCAGTGCTGCATATGCATTTGGGCTAAAAACCCCCACTGGGCTAGTTTTTCAGAGACAGTTTCAGAGTGGCAAAGCAGATTCAGCACATAAATGCTTATTTTTGCTGGGGTAGAGTTTATTTTCTTCACAGTAGCTGGTATGGGGCTGTGTTTTGGATTTGTGCTGGAAACAGCGTTGATAAGACAGGGATGTTTCCACTATTGCTGAGCAGGGCTTACACAGCACCATAGCCTTTTCTGCTCCTCACACCACCCCACCAGCAAGTAGGCTGGGAGTGCACGAGAAGTTGGGAGGGGACACAGCTGGGACAGTGGACCCCGATCAAAGGGATATCCCGTACCACGTAGCATCATGCTCCACCATATAAATCTGGGGGAAGAAGAAGGAAGGGAGGGATGTTTGGAGTTACGGCATTTTGTCTTCCCAAGTAATCATTACGTGGTATGGAGCCCTGCCTTCCTGGAGGTGGCCGAACACCTGCCTGCCAATGGGAAGTACTGAATTTATTCCTTGTTTTGCTTCGCTTAAGTGTGCGGCTTTTGCTTTACCAATTAAATTGCTTGATCTCAGCCCCGGAGATTGCTCACTTTTACCCTTCTGATTCTCTCTCCCATCCCACTGGTGGGAAGTGAGTGAGTGACTGTGTAGTGCTTAGTTGCCGGCTGGTGTTAAACCACAACAAACAGAAACTCCACCATTCTCTGGGACCCCATTCCGGTGCTGGACTGTCCTCCTGGTGACCTTTTTATCTTTTATTTTTATGTCAGGTTAGTCAAGAATTACACAACTCAGAGCAAGACATCATAGCAGGGGGAGATGCTTTGAAGCCCTTCATATCTTTGAACACTTTTAAGGTGATTCCATGCAGGGATGCTGTAGAAGATAGCCCATGGGGTCTTGCAAGCGATTTCTCAAACGTGAGGCTGGTCGTCTCTTCACCACTTGTCTCACTTTCTGGGCATCAATAGCTACTGACCATGCTTTGACTATTTCCCTTTAACATTATTTGGTCAGACACAGCTTGAAGTAGCTGTTTGAATTAAACTACTCAGAGGCGCTGAAGATGCTTTAGAGTACAAAGATATCAAGGTGGGACACGACATAGGAGGAATGCCTCAGGACACCTTTCCCCTTCTTGAGGAGGATGAAAGCCAGGCCGGACACATGGTTTTGTTTCAGCAGGTATGAGATGCCTTTCTTCAGGCAACCATGTACCCCAGTGGGACTTCTTTGGGACTATTTGAGAGGATTTTACATACTCTGTAGTACCACTTTGTCCGTAGGAGTCTCTTCAAGGCAATTCTCACTTCCTTATTCCTCAGGCTATAGATGACAGGGTTAAACATTGGGGTAAAAATTGTGTAAAACAGGGCAAGGTATTTGTCGGTGTCTACGGAATCCCTTGACCGTTGCTTTAAGTAGACGACTGTGGCCGAGCCATAGAAGAGTGTCACCACCGCGAGGTGTGAGGAACAGGTGGAAAAGGCTTTGTGTCTGCCCAGAACTGAAGGTATTTTCAGAATTGCCCTGATAATTTTAATGTAAGAAATAACTATTAAGGAGAAGGGAAAGATTGCAAATACCAGGATGATGGTGTACAGTGTCACTTGGTTCCAGAATGTGTCTGCACAGGCCAGCTCCAGCAGAGGGGGGACATCACAAAAAAAGCGATGAAGGTCATGGGATGCACAGAGGGCAAAGTGAACACCTGGTAGGTCTGTCCTACTTGCACTGGTACGACAGCCACCCACGACCCCACCACCGGTCTGATGCAGAGACCCCTCCTCATGATGAGGGGGTAGTGCAGGGGGTCACAGATGGCTATGTAGCGGTCATAGGCCATGACAGCCAGGAGAAGGCACTCAATGCTGCCCAGCAACACCAGGAAATACAGCTGGGCAGCATAGCCAAGGAAGGAGGTCCTGCCATCCTCCAGCAGGAAAACCACCAGCATTTTTGGCAGAGTGACTGATGTGTAGCAGATCTCCAGGAAGGACAAGTTCCTCGGGAAGAAATACATGGGGCTGTGGAGGCTTGAGTCCACCACTGTGATGAGTGCAATCAGGCTGTTCTCTGTGAGGACCATGAGGTAGATGACCAGGAATGCTGTGAAGCACAAGCCCTGCAGGCTGGAGTGGTCAGAAAATCCCAGAAGAATGAATCCAGATCCACCGGTGTGATTCTCCAGGCCTTTTCTTTGGGGCATTTTTCCTGCACAGAGCAATTCAAACAACAGGCTCTCAGAGGATGCTGGTGGCCTGTCCACCATCACACACACTTCAAGCCTAGAGAAAGACTACAAACATCAGCATACACGCCATTGCAGGATTAGGAGAGCTCGACCAAGATAGGCATGAATGTTTGGAAATCTAACGTGGGTCGCTTGCGGAGGGGAGGTTTGTAAAGAGAGAGACCAGAGTCCTTGAGCCTGAATGACTGGGGGTTTTATTGTCATATGGGTAAAAGAAACTTGACTTTCTCCTTTAGAGGTGATTTTATTAAATAGAGTACCTATTGAAAGATGAGAGAAAAGGAAGAAAAGAGACAAATACTAGTGCCTTTAAGGACAGCCTTACTTACGTTCCTTGTCCAGATCTCATAAGAGGTGCATTTAATGTAAGAACATTAAGAAGGAATAGGGTTAAAAGGGGGGAAGGAAGAAAAAGGGGAAGACAAAGCAAGGCAAGGCTAGGCAAGGAGAGGCAAACAAACCAAAGCAAGGCAAGGTATGACTTGATTCTTAGACCTTAGTGAGAGAGATTAATCCCAGCTCTCCTCACATGGGAGAGCTCATCCCCTGACGCTGCATCCACACACAAAGATCTGGGAGACTATCTTAGATCTGAATCATCAGTTTTTGCCTAGTGAAGGGTGAATCCCATCAGAAGTAACACAGGCTTCTCTCTGCCAAAGAATCCAGTGACACTGATGGATCCATGGCACATTTAAACAAGACAGAGAAGCAGCAGGTTATGCTTAAATTACCAGTTTTCAGGGTGCTAAAAGACATTTTTGTGCAAGCAAGAAAACTGCTTTATGCAGGTTTCAATCATACGGAGAAGAAAGTGATTAAAAGCGTGTGATATCCCCATGACACCCAATTTTCCCGCACAGGTCAGGCATCTATAACTTTTGAATAAGTCCCGAATCATTCAGCGTTCCCAAACCTGCTGCTCTGTCGCTTGGATTTCTGACAGCTTACAAATGCAGCCGAGGGCCCATTCGCTCTGATCCCAACCCTGCAAGCCCTCACAGAAGCAGAGCAGTGCTCTTGCTGCCTGGGGAGCTCAGCCCTCCCTTCACATTGCCCCCCTTCCCAGAGCAGAAGGGCTTCTTGCTGGGCACACCTGAAGGGTGTCAGCTACAATCAAGCAGCACCACAACAGCAGGTGGCTTCTTATGGAGAAGGGTCTCAGCTGAGAGATGTTTAAGAATCTCAGTTTGAGGTGGGGTCAAGTGGTCATTGCATGAGGAATATGCCGTTTGCAGCCTGGATATCTAGGTAACTCAGCTCTTGTCAGGGTCAATGGAGAAACAAGGAACACAGTATATGAGAACTGAAAAACAGTTCATCTGACCCAAGGGTCTGACTTGGGTGACACACAGTGGTGCCTCCAGCCTCCAGATCACGAGGAAGCGAAAGGCGACTGCTCAGGCCTTGAGACAGCACTGACAAGGTGATACCAGCTTGTCTGTCCATCCCAGTTGTGCTCCCACTATGCTCAAGTTTGTTTCTTTTGTGACAAACTTACTATGGTAATCATTGCCTGATAGGATGATACAGATTTCATTACACACGTGCTGTTGGGTTAAGATAAGTGTTAGGTCAGGGTTAGTTAAGGTTCATGTTCAGGCTTAAATTAGAGCTAGAGTTCATGTGGTTTAGGGTTAGATTTCAAATAGGTTGGGGTTTGGTTAGGGTTAGGGTAAGGGTAAGGTTGGGGTGCGGGTTACAGTTAGAGTTGAGGGTTATGACCTGGGGTTGGGGTAGAGCTAGGGTCAGGCAGTGATTAGGGTTAGGATTAAGATAAGGTCAGGGTTATGTTCAGAGCAGGGTTAGGTTATGGTTCGGGCAGGGTGGGGTTAGGGTTAGACACCTGCTGGACAGTGTGCGTCTTGCTGTGCTCCCCTTCCAGTGCGTGCCACGGTCATTAAAATCCCCAATAAGACCTGGCAATTCTTCGGGTTTCTTGAATAAGCCTTTCTCCGCTTCCTTATACTGATTGCGGGTGCTTTGTCTCCCACCAGGGTGGCACACTAAGAGGCCTCTCCTCTGATCCTCACCCACAAAGGACTCACCCAACCTCTTGCACATCCCATAGAGGAGCTCCATAAGAAAAGACAGCAGGAAAAGATGAAGAGTTCACCAATCCCAGTTTCAGCATTGAGCCAGCCAAAACTCAGGGGAAGTCTTGTAGGAGCAACCTTCTGTAAATCCACCCCCATCATACTCGTCTCCCTCCCCTTTTATGTTTGCCGAATTAGCACGGCCCACCCCACTCGTTATGGGGCAGTTCCATCTCAGACGTCTCCCCCTCCCGGCTGATGTGTAGCATCATTTGGGTGGGGAGAGAACTATAGTCATACATGTTTAGCATGATCTCTATAATCTTCATTAGCATATGCAGGGGTGTGCGCTTTCATATGTATTTCATGGATAATGAAGCAAAGGTCACGTCTCAGACACAATGGCCTTGAGAACTGAGAACTAGCAAGCTCACCACACGAGTGGCAGAGCTATCTTGTCTTCACAAGACGGTTCTCCCACACTTTCCGGTGCCAGAACTGTGAGCCTTATCAGTTCTTTGAAGGCCAGGCCTGCATTATTTATTTCCTTGCGAGTGTTGGAGGCCTTCCATTGAAGGCTTGGAGGGCATTCTGCCCCTTAGCAGGGAATTTACAGTCCGTCTCTTACAACTAGCAGCCGGAGCTTTCCCAGCACTCCTCGCCATTTCTTCCACCAGTATCAAAACTCTGTGGTAGTACATGGGACTCCAGCTCCTCAGCTCTGTGCCCCAGGCTGAGGGTGTTGGTGCACTTTTGGTGCACTGCATCACTTCGGCTGGAGCAGTGGGGCCACGCTCAGCCTTGTCACTAAGTACCAAGTCCCCAAGCCCCAGTATGTGCAATGCTTTGCTTGAGACCAGAGACATGCTGGAGTGGACAAAGGGCAGCAATGTGAAAGCACCAAAAGTGAAAATCCTGTTCACCCAGAGGCCAGAAAAGCAGGTCTGGGCTCCGTAGCCCTGCCAGGAAAAGGCTTTGCTGCTCCCAAAGGGCTGTGCTGGAGGGGAAGTTGATCTCCAGGAGGACAAGGTGCTGCTGAAAATGTCCTTGGGTGTGGAGATACTGTGATCGAGGAGCACTGTGACAATCAGTTGCCTCTTCCTTGGTTATATCACCGAGGGGCTCAGCAAAGGATTGTTGGAAGAAGACCCAGCAGAGTCTGGGAACAGCCAAATGAGTTGAGCCCTCAGTGTGATGGGCTTCTTGTTCATGACCTGCTCTGCATCAACTGGGTGGAGATGGGTCAGACTGGGCCTCACTGCAGTGGTGGGTTTCGGTTGCTGATGGACAGAAACCAAACCTGCCTGGGCTGCCACATAGGCTTGCCCAAAGGAACCAAATCTGTCTGCAATGCTCTCTGGGGTCTCTGTCATGCACCTGCTCTGATCAGGAATGGCTTTCCCGTAGGTGCTCTGCTGTCCCTGCCAGCAACCTGCAGTTGTTCTGGGGGGCGCTGGCATCTCAGGTGGCACAACAAGCCGTATATGGCCACTGAGGAGCTGTCCTGAATTAGGTTGAGCAACGGGGGAAGGTCCATGAGACACCTGCCACTACAGTCAGCAGAGATCTAGGAAATACAGCTGGTGGAGAAGAGAAAGAGAGGGACTTAGCTGCATTTGGTCAGATGACTACCTCTGTAGGTGCTGTGGATGTAAGGAATATTGAAGGTTTTATCTGTCCAAAATGTAACATCTACTTTCATTTCCATCTACCAAAGAAATTCCTCACCAGGCTCCAGGATGTTGCCCCCAGATGCTGCCTTGTGTCTCAGCATTGCTGCATTAGGGCTTGCAGTCACCTGCACATATCCTGGGCAAACTCTGGTGTCACCTCAAATGTCACCAGGTGTTCCCACCTGAACAACTCCCTCACTCTCCATCAATTAGCAAGGGAGTGGACACAAACAGCTCACTTGCAGGTGCTCATCTTGTGCACACCTGAACTGAGGCAAGAAGAATCCCACCTCCTGTGGGTTTGTAGCAGGCATGGGAGGGAGCTGAGTCCCCTTCTGGCCCCAGGGCTACAGAGCCGGGATGAGATGCCTTGATTGACTCGGCTGAATTCCTTCCCTCAGCAGGAGGGATAAAGGCAATTACTCCCTATCCCTGTCTGGGTGTCCTGACAAATGATGGGATGAGAAAATATGATTCTTGAGACTCAATGTTTTCCTGATACATGAAATGACAGTGCAGGAAGGAAGAGCCTCTCCCCAGCTTAGTGATTGCTTCATCCTGTTTCCCAGCAGGTTCCCTGGAGCCCCATAGACACCTGGAGGGAGCCCCGAGGGGGCAGAGAAGGGCTGCCTTGGGCTGGTCCTCTGTGCCTGAGCTGGGCTGGGCTCCTGGCATGGAGGGAGCTCGTGGCAAGCGGGCAGCACTGCAGAGAGACAGCTCTGCCCAGGAGCAGGGCTGCGGGCGCTGCCTGCGGGCACCAAAGGGGAGTGAGGCAGAGCAAGGTTAAAGGCAGTCAGCAGCGGGAGGGTGCTGAGAGTTCGCTGGCGGTGGATTCTTCCCAGCCCTTGACACGGTAAGTCTCAAGCTGCAGGGAAGTAAAGATGCAGTTCCTGGAGGGACCTCCTAGAGCTGGTTCCTCCCTCGTAGGATCTGTCAGAGTAACTCTCACAGTTTCCATAGCATAGAGGAGGAGGACGTGCTCCTGAGCAGGGATTCTCTGCTGCACTGTCAGAGGGAGAGGGCATGACGGCTGCCTTTCTTCCAGGGACGTCTGCAGGGTGTAAAGCCGGCTGTGCAGCCAGGGGTGCCCAGGGCTGTCCTTCCGAGCTGGGTCCCTGCACCCAGGGGCTGTGTGCTGGGGCAGGGACATATCTCCTGCCAGGGTCAGCTCTCGTCCAGCGCAGGGACCTCTCCATGAAGATTCTGAAGGGAAAAGCTGCGGGTGGAAGGAGCAACTGCTGTCAGGGAAGGGTCCTACTGCATTCAAGAGGGTGCTGCATGGGTCAGGGCTGCCGACCGCTCCAGATCACCCCCAGAACACTGGCAGAGGCAGGATTTATAGAGGAAGCCCAGGGCAGGTCTACCTTAAAGATGAAGACCTTTCCATTGTCTGTGCTACAGCTTTCTCTGAAGGGAAAAGGGAAAGAAGCTGTCTAGTTTTAATAAATCACTAAACTCTTACACTAAAGGATCAGCAGATCTGCCAGAAACCGCACAAAGTGCCTTCACCCACCCCTCTCCCTACACACAGCACCAGCAGCACCTTTGCTTCCAGCATCGGGCTTTCTCTCATCTCCTCCTTAGGAGCCACAAAGAGGGAGATGGCCCTGGGCAGTGCCCAGCTGCCAGGAGGGGTCTGCAGGGCAGAGCTGAGCCCCCAGCGCGTGGGATGGGCTCTGGGAGCAGGGACAGGGAGGAGACGTGGGCACAGAGCAGCAGCTCCTGGCAGGGGCAGCTCCAGGCAGCAGAGAGCCACTCCACCCGGCTGCATCCCTCTCTGCTCCGCTGCACAGGGAAAGAGAAAGCAGATGGGAGAAACCGACTTTGAAACTGGACCCTTCCCCAAACAGTAACAATAGTCCATTTTCTTCTTCAAGGACATTGTCAGGGGGACCATTGTCCAATGGAGAGAGGTGTAAGCACAGGAGACCTGGGTGGTGCCCAGCAGGTCACTGGTGTGCAGAGCAGCTCTCCTGACTCTGCACTAGGGCACAGAGAGCACTTTTGTCCCTCAGGGCTCAGCAGTGTTCAGGCAAAAGGCAATGGGAATGAGAAGGATTTCTGCCCCTGCAAGGAAAGTGCCCTCAGTAGCACAAAGCTGATCTCACAAAAAGGAGCCGAATTAAATTATACCAAAGGAAGAGAAGTCCCTTTGGGGAGATCTTTTCGAAAACAGAATGAGGTGGGGTCAAAGAAGTCTGCCTTAACTTGCCAAGGTCTTTCCCTCTTTCAACAGTCCCCCATGCCCAGAGTGAACAAATGTCCAACAGCAGCTCCATCACCCAGTTCCTCCTCCTGGCATTGGCAGACACACGGGAGCTGCAGCTCTTGCACTTCGGGCTCTTCCTGGGCATCTACCTGGCTGCCCTCCTGGCCAACGGCCTCATCATCGGCGCTATAGCCTGTGACCACCACCTCCACACCCCCATGTACTTCTTCCTCCTCAACCTCGCCCTCCTTGACCTGGGCTCCATCTCCACCACTGTCCCCAAAGCCATGGCCAATTCCTTCTAGGACACCAGGGCCATCTCCTATGCAGGATGTGCCGCACAGGTCTTTTTCTTTGTTTTCTGTGCTGCAACAGAGGTTTATCTTCTCACTGTCATGTCCTATGACCGCTACGTTGCCATCTGCAAACCCCTGCACTACGGGACCCTCCTGGGCAGCAGAGCTTGTGTCCACATGGCAGCAGCTGCCTGGGGCACTGGGTTTCTCAATGCTCTCCTGCACACGGCCAGTACATTTTCCCTACCCCTCTGCCAGGGCAATGCTGTGGGCCAGTTCTTCTGTGAAATCCCCCATATCCTCAAGCTCTCCTGCTCAGATGCCTACCTCAGGGAACTTGGGCTTCTTATATTAAGTGCTTTGTTAGTTTTTGGGTGTTTTGTTTTTATTGTCCTGTCCTACGTGCAGATCTTCAGGGCCGTGCTGAGGATCCCCTCTGAGCAGGGACGGCACAAAGCCTTTTCCACCTGCCTCCCTCACCTGGCCGTGGTCTCCCTCTTTATCAGTACTGGCATATTTTCTCACCTGAAGCCCCCCTCCATCTCCTCCCCATCGCTGGATCTGGTGATGGCAGTGCTGTACTCAGTGGTACCTCCAGCAGTGAACCCCCTCATCTACAGCATGAGGAACCAGGAGCTCAAGGAGTCCATTAGGAAAGTCATTTATTGGATGTTTGTCAATGTTGATAAATTTTCCATCACTGTCCACAAATGACATCTACAGTATCCCAATGCAGGCCTGTACTCTGTTTATTGTTTTTTCTTCTTTTTTTGTGTGTTTTTTTTTTATTTGCTAGCATTTCCTGTAGTGTTGTTTATGGTTATTACATTCCTAAATAATTGTTTGTATTTAGCTCATTCTCCTGAGACATGAGCCCATCTCCCTCTGTCACCTGAAACCTGTATAAATGTTTTTCTAGCGCAATTTGAAAGCTGACTCTTTTGTAGCCTCTCTCTAATACAGTGACATCTTCCCTGTGCAGTTCCTCAAGTTTTGGCTGTTCTTCCAAAGCTGATGTCAACAACAGGCCCCGATATTTCACCCCAAAAGGGCCCGAGTAAAAAGCTCTTTGTCACAGTGGAAGCTGTTAGAGAATAAGGGTTGGACTTAGGACTCATCTGTTGTTGTCTCTTGACGGTGGAGATGGTGAATGGTCACTGAGATACTGTCATAGTGCACTGTCCCAGCGTGTGACAGGGCAGAGGACATACTCCAGGAGAAGGATCTGGAGCTGCCTGGAGAGCCTGCGAGATAGGCATGGACTGTGTGCGCCTTGGGTGGTCAGTGACTGGAGCCTCACAAGGTGAGGGATTGCCCAAAGTGGAGGCACCCAAAGGGAAAGCACTAAATCCAGGTACCTGCAAGGAAAGAAGATGGACACAGCCAACCCGACACAAACCAACTCCAAAAGGCACCAGCACCTTTACAGCCACCCCACCAAGAGCAGCACTTACACGACCATGAGCAACACAACTGGCCCCATCCTTTCCCCACTCTGTGGCTGATCTGATGGGAAGGTTGCATGAGTGGTCCATACATTCCCAGCCCTGCGTCTCTCCATTGCCCCGTGTCCTCCTCCTCCTCCTTCCAAGCCCACTTTGAATTGACCGGCAAAGCATGTACATACAGTCATACCAAAACCACACAAACAACAGTGAGCCCACTCACACAGCAAATAGCCAGGAGCAGAGTTGAGTAAATGGTGTGGTTTAACCCCAGTCAGCAGCTAAGCACCACACAGTCGCCCACTCACTCCCCCACAGTACAATGAGGGAGAAGATCAGAAAGGTAAAAGTGAGACAACGCATGGGTTGAGATAAAGACAGTTTGACAGGTAAAGCAAATGCTGTGCGTGCAAGCAAAGGAAAATAAGGAATTCATCCCCTGCTTCCCATTGGCAGCCAGATATTTAGCACTTTCCAGGAAAGCAGGGCTCCATCATGCGTAACGGTGACTTAGGAAGATGGCAACGGCCCCCTGGGCAACGGCCTCATCATCACCGCCATCACCCGTGACCACTGCCTCCACACCCCCATGTACTTCTTCCTCCTCAACCTCTCTGTTCTTGACCTGGGCACACAGCTGGCTAATAATAACCACAGGCATGAGCATGATGTGCATGTGGTGAGATTAACCTGAGTGAGCACAAACACCATCAGATGTTGGTGGGGCCTCCATGAAGGCCTGTGGGACAGACAGTGGCTGGAGGTGACTTCACTCGGAGAGTAACGTCCCCTGGGAAACCCCCTGAATGCAGCCCTGGGGTGGGCTTCCTTGACCCCAGGTCCCTGTGTCCATTCCTCACGCCGTGGGGCACCTCAGAGAGGTGCCGAGCAGGGAGACACAGCGCGGGGCTGAGGTGCTGCCAGCCTCCGGGAGTGGCAAGAGGAGGCCATGGAGTCTGCTGCTCTGCCCGTGCCAGGGAAGGACTCGTGTCTCTGAACAGCCCTGCCAGAGCCCTGACAGTGCTGGGTGTGTCTCCAGGAGCAGCCTGTGTGCCACCTCACCCTCCCCTCTCTTCATGGCCTGTCCCTTTTATTACACGGTGTGACAGAAGCGCCTCTGTGGGGCATCTCACCTGTGCAGTCAGAAAGGGTTCTGCAGGCCTGAGTGGCATCGCCCTCTAGAAGATGGCATTTCTCACCTCTCACAAAGCACAGAGCATGTCTAGGGAGTAGGAATGTAGCCGGAGGCACACCCCCCTCCATGTTTCACCTCTCTGAATGTCGATCACAGGTTTTTTTAAGCACTTAACAGGGAAGCAAGTACCCTAAGTAATAGGTGTCCTCAACCTTCAGAAAAAGTCTCTTCCTCCTCTCTTTCTCATGACCTACCCCGTGACTGGGGTTGGGAACACCCTCCTCGTCATGTTGATGCTGCTGGAAAACTTGGAAACCTGCTCCAGCTCCAGCATCCTGACTGTCCCCCGACTGGGGACAGCACAATCTCTGCTCACAGCAATGGTTACTGCTCTTTCCTGCACCTTTGGCGTGTACGCAGTGTTTCCTGCTGGTGGCCACATCCTACGAGGAGTACTGGGCTGTAAGCCGCCCCCTGCTCTCTGCAAGGCTTGGGAACTGGAAGGGTTGTCTCCAGAAGGCGGCTGCACCTTGGCTAGGGGGATTCTGTCATCTACAGCAATCATTTCCTTCTTGTCCCAGATACATGTTGTGCTCCCCACAGACTGGACCACTTCTTCTTGTGCGGCTGAAACACTGAAACAGGTCTCCTGGAGAGGTTGTATGTACCCAGTCTCTGGAGACATTCAAGGTCAGCTTGGAAAGGGCTCTGAGCAACCTGTCTCATTGGAGATATCCCTGTTCACTGCAAGGGGGGTTGGACAAGATGATCTTTAAAGGTCCCTTAAAACCCAAGCCTGTTTATGAGTCTATGATTCGGTGGGTTTGCACCAATGCTGAAACTCTCCTGACGTGAAACCATGACACTCATGGACTTTGTTTTCATAACCTGCTTTTTAGACCCATTCTTGCCCTTCCTGTTCATGCTGGTATCCTGTGAGTGCATCAGAGCGACACTTGGGGGCAGCTCTCCTGCCCAGCAGGGGCAGGCAGAAGGCCTTCTCCACCTGCTCCTCTCATCTCCCTGGAGCCACTCCTTTCTGCGGCACCCTCCTCACTGTCAGTGGGATGCCCAGAACAGCCCTCCGGAGAGAGTTTAACAAAGCCCTCTTTCAACACACACCTCACCCCTGCTCAATCCTCTCATCTCCAGCCTGAGGAGAAGAAAGGATTGGGGGTCGGGAGGAACTGACAAAAACAGCTTAGGAAAGCTGTCAGCTGCAGAGAGATGCCATTAGAGTTGTGGGCTTGTTGGAAGAAATCCCTTATGGTTCTCTTTTGAAGTGGCCCCAAGGGCCTGGACAGGTTAGAATTGTGTCCTGGGCACTCCTCTGGCAGCGTGTCATAGTGAGAAGGCTGTTGGTGTCAGGGAGATGGAGAAGGCTGGCCAGTGTCATTGTGACACCTCTTTCCAACACCTTGGAAAGGCCAGAGCTGTCAGAGAGGCTCCTGGGGCCTTGGAGAAGGCAGACAGTTTTCAAAAAGGCAGGAAGGAGGATGGGGACGATTACAGACTGGTCAGCCTCACCAGGGAAGGTGATACAACAAGCCCTCCTGCAGCCATCTGCAGGCATTTGAAGGACAAGAAAGGGGTCGCAGAAGACAAGTGGGAGGGAAAAGAAGGGGATGTTGTGTACCCGGACTTTAGCAAGGCCTTTGACGTGGTCTTCTGTAGTCTCCTTAGAGCCAGCTTGTTGCCAGCCGGGCTGAAGAAGTGCCCGGTGTGGTGGGTGGGAAGCTGGCTGATTGCTGAGGGAGAGATGTCATCTGTGCTACAAAGTCCTCCTGGCGGCCAATTGCTAGTGGCATCCTTCAAAGACCAGCCCTTGACAAGAAGTAGGGAACATTTTTATTATCCCTCTGGATGATGGGAGAAAATGCACTTTCCCCTCCTTTGTGGGTGATGCCAAGTTGTGGGGAGCCCTTGCAGAATCTCACCTAGTTAGCATTCTTGGTAGCAGGAGAGTTGGGCAAGATGACTGTGGTGGGTTACACATGGCTGGCCTTCAGGTGCACACCAAGCCATGGGAGGTTCTCCCCGCTCCTCCTCAGCATGACAAAGGGAGAAAAGAAGGTGAAAATACTCATGGGTAAAGATAAAAGTAGCTTGACAGAGGGGGACAGTCTGTGTGTGTGAGGACAAAAAAAAAAAGAAGCAAGCAAAAAGCAAAGGCCATACGCAGAAGGAGAGGAAAACCAGATGAGATTGTTTCCTCTACTTCCTGTCAGGAGACAATATCAGCTACCTCCTGGGAGGCAACGATTCTATACATATAGCAATCTCTTTGGAAGACAATTGTGTTAATAACGAATATCATCTCCTTCCCCCTCCTTTCTTTCAGCTTTTCTTGCTGAGCATGATGTCATATGGCACGGAATATCCCTTTGGTCAATTCAGGGCCCAGCCCAACCACTTGCCCACCCCGAGTGTACTACCTTCAGAGGGGGTGGGAGAGACAGCCTTCACGTGGCGCGAGCACTGCTTAGCAATAGCCAAAACATTGGTGCAGGACCAACACCCTTCTAGGCACGAGTAGGAAGCGCAGCAGTCTGGGGGCTGCTATGGGGAAAGTTAACTCCCTCCCAGCCAGACCCAGAACAACGCAGTTCAGGGGTCTCTTCCAACCTGCGCCGTCCTAGGATTCGAGGAATCTTTTCCTTGGAGAGCCCTTTGAAGACAGAACAGATGGAGGAAGAAGAAGAAACAGGCAGAAGGTGAGATACAAAATGCACCAGTATAAATACAGCAGCTCCTCTGAGGAACGTTTCTCCCCTCAAACCGTTGGCAGGAAATCTGTGAGATAAATTTGATGAGAGAAGCTCCCTTTTATCTGCTCAGGGACTGGGCCACAAGGAGGGTGATGGGTGGGTACGGGGTCATGGGGTCAATTGTGTCTCGGGAACTCATCCAGGAGGAAGGCAATGGCGGTGAAGGGGCTGTGAGGTCACTTCTGCCTCTGGAGGGGACCGGCTACAGCAGGAATGTGGCTGGGAAAGGGACTGTGAGGTCCCTTCTTTCTGAGAGAGCTGACAAGTCAGCCCTTGGCTCATGGCTGGGCTCTGTGCTTTTAAGCTCACATCTGCCAGTGTCTCTGACAGGCCGGCAGAAGGCCCCTGGGTGGCACATTGACTGGGAGATGCCCTCTGCCGAAGGACCCAGGCTCACTCCAGCAAGGGGACTTATATTTTGGGTCTCATGTCTCTTCTACATTAGTACGTGAAGGGACAGCAGCAGGCACGCAGCTTGGTCATGTCTATACAAGAAGCTGAAAGGCTGGCAGCCTTGGGACATCATGGTGAGCCTGCTTCTGTCTGGTCTGGTGAAAGGCCACCAGAAGGCTGATGGGCTGGGATGGCTGCTTGAAGGTTGTTTCCCAGCTGGTGGAGCTTTCCTTGGAGGTTGGGAACTGCAGGAGAGGGAAACACTGCCACACAGCGCAGCTTGGAAGGTGGAGAGTGGCCATGAGGAAGCAGAAATATCACTCCAAGGGTAGGGCTGTGGTACGAGAAGTCATGCAGAAGGAGTCTGAGATGAGTCCATGTCTTTGTGTGTCATGGAACAAAGTGTGAGGGTGGACAGACGTCGGTGAGTGTCTGGAACTGCCAGGGTGAGAGCAAGGTGGGGAAGCGACATGGGTGTCTCCAGCCGGCAGGGAAAAAGAAGCAGCTGTGGGAGAGCGTAGGACACACTGTGGTGGAGATGGCAAAGGGCGCTGGCAAGGCTGGAAGTCACCAAGAGAACCCAAGTCTTTGTCCCCTTGGGCACAGCAATGACACCTCTGCCACCAAGGCCTGTGAGGAGACATGTTGTCCTGAGGCACTGGGGGGGCCTCCTGGCCTCCTTGCACACCCCCAGCACTGCTGGAATGGTGACTTCAGACATGGTCGGTTTAGTTAGGAGATGTGGAAATTCATGAAAGATGAGGGAGATTAAATGCACAGCCTGAGAGGGAGCACTGAAAAAATGCAAATCGAGTTCTGCTGGTTTGGAAGGTCAATAGCTCTCCGCTTGCTATTCATGCACGTCCAGAAATCTCTTTATTTTCATCGCATGGGAAAACACTGATGACGTCCCCCAGGGATGTCGTTGGCTGCCTGCAGCTGAGGCTGCAGTTGAAGGATCAGGAAAAGGTAAAGCGGCTGGAGAAGGACAGAAAGGGCATCCATCTGGAAGCTGCCCCCAGCCGGAGACAAGAGGCCGCCGGCCCCTGCGGGTGAGGAAGGGTCCCTGCGAGCAGTCCTCAGCAGGCCAGCTGGCCACCACGCACCGCAGGGTCTGTATGTGGAACCAAAGGTGCGGCACGGCCATGCAGTGTGTGTGCGGGCGTGTGAGGCTGTGTGTCTGGGAAGCTTGACCATCGTAAGAGCTGAGAGAGGCAGAGACAGAAGCGTCTGAACTGTAACATTCTCCTGGCGGCACCAAGAGTGGGAACTGCGTTGAGTCCTGGGGCCTGGGGGCCGTGTCACCCCTCTGCTGCGTGCAGGTCCCTCCCCGTGCCTGTGCCCCCACAGCCTTTGCCTCACTGGTCTCGCTTTTTTGCTTGCCTGTGCCTCTCTTCGGGCTGTTCTTGTATCCTGCTCCCTGCCCCTGCTCTAGTTTCCAAGCCCCTCTCTTTCTCTGCCGTTCTTCCTGGCCCTTTTGTGTTTCCCCTTGCTCTCCCTCTGTCCCTGCTCCTCTTTTTCTCTTCCTCTGTCTCTGTCCTGAAGCACATTGCTGGTTTTCCCTCTGGAATCTTGGGGGGGTTCCTCATATCCTGGGGTGAAGAGGTGGAGGGGCAGCTCTACGTGTGGGGCAGGGGCTGCGTTAACCCCCCCACCTCCCGCTGCACGAATGGCCGCAGGTAGAAGCAATGTGAAACAAACATCAAACCTTTAATGACTTAAGAAGGAAAGCGAGACGTGCTAGAGGGCTGGGGCTGGAGTGGCTGGGTGCGGGTCGCATGCCACAGGGATTTGTGCTCCCCACCTTCCCTATCAACCCATCAACAGCGGTTGGGGGGGTGTGGGGCACTTCGCTTATCCCCCAGGGTTCGGGATCGCCTGGTGGGCACGTTGTTGCCGTGGCATGCCTTCCTCTTGCTGCTGCCCACGTGCTGCCTGCTGCTACCAGCTGCAGCACCGTCCCCCATCAGCTTTCCCTCGCCCAGGGTTTTTGAGTGTTTGAGCACCTGGCACACCACCATCTTCTTTCTCTTCTTGGGTGGGATATTGTCCCGTGAGGAGGTCTCTTCCATTCTTGGGGTGCCCTCTGGCACGGGGCGCTTCGCCTGCTTTCTGCCCGCCTTCCCTGATCTGGGCACTACCCCGTGGGGGACGATGCCCGGCGGCAGCGGCAAGCGGCTCAAAAGCACCCGGGGCTGCCTGTGCAGTGCCTCCTCCACCAGCTGGGCCTTGCGGGGCGGATGGTGCTGGGGGGCAGCTACGGAGTTCAGCAGAGGACTCTCTGGAGGACCCTCTGGACGATCCTTCACAGGACTCTCCATGGGACTGTCCCCACAAGTCTCTACAGGACAAAGTGGCAGCCAGGCGGGGAGGACCGCTCCCAGCCCGCCCTGTGTCCCCTTGGGGTCCATCAAGGGGGACGTTGCCACCCCTAAGAAGGGGTAGGCCTCTCCCAGCATCGCCACCACCACTTGCTCCTCAGGGCAGTCACCCTCTGCCCCGTACTCGGAGAACTGGCAGGGCTGGTTGGGGAAGGCAGTGCTGGTGAGACCGGTGGAGATGTCGAGGGCATCGGGGACGGTGTCCTCGCCCTCCAGGGTGTCGAGCCAGGCGAGCATGTCGGTGATGTCCACGTTGAACTCCTGAAAGTGCTTGTGCTCATCCTGAAAGTGCAGGTTGTCCCCTGCCAGCTCGGGAAAGGCCTCGGCAAAGCTGTGTGGCCCCAGCTCAGGCAGGACCAGGGGCTTCTCCGGGGTGTCCAGGATGGTCACCCCTGCTGACAGAGCAATCAAAACCAGCCAGACCCCATGGCGATGCAAGATTTCCTGGGCATCGGATGCCCGCCCACGGGCTCTGCCACCCCCCAAAACTCACCTTTAGGCTTTGTTCTGGTGTCGGGGCCACTGCCCTTGATGACCACCACATCATTCTCAGAGGCCTCCAGCGGCTTCTTGATGCTGCTGCTCAGGATGTGGGCCATAGGAAAGCCCTGCCCCCAATGCTGAGCCATGGTGGACAGGGGCTCCTGGTGGGCCACGGCCCATGGCCCCAACCCCATGGGCTGGTGGGGCACCAGCATCCCTGTCACCACCTGCTGTCCCCAGCTGCAGGCACGAGGACAGGGAGCAGCCACAGGGGGAAGTGGCACCCCGTGGGGGATGTGCCCCAGCTGCCCTAGGACACCCAGGGGCCCGCGCACCCCCTGCCAGACGCTGGCCCACGCCAGCTGGTGGGTGCTGGGCTGGGCCTGGGCAGGCTCGGAGTGCCCCGGCAGCACGCTGGCAGTGACCGGTGACGGCGTGGCGGGGGCGGTGAAGCTCACGCTGGGCACTTGCGATGCCATCAGCAGCCGCAGAGGCAACCTCTCTGTTGGGGGAAGCCAAGAGGGGTGATGGGGGGGATACTGGCGGGCAGAGCCGGCTGGGGGGTTACCCGCAGGGTAGGAGCACCAGGAGGAGCGGGAGCTGCTGCCGTACCTCGATGGCAGGCAGAAACCCGGCAAGACAGGGTGTGGTGCCAGCTGCCAGCTGGCCTTGGAGAGACCACAGGGTCGTCGTGGAAACGCACAATGACATCCTAGAGGCCGTGGGAGCCTGGGGGATGGAATCTGTGCTGTTGCGTCACCGGGCTGATCTGGAGCTGGGCATGTCCCGCAGGGCTGTCAGGATATTGGCACCTGGGAAGAAGAGGATGTAGAGTGGATAGTGGAGATTGCACCTCTAACTGAAAGAATTTTCTTGAAGGTTTTCCACAGCTGTGTAGAAGTGACTTTTATGAGAGCCTTGCATCTTCCTGTTTCTTCACACCATCATGAAACTGATGCTTTTTCTTTATTTTTACCTTTTTGTTTGTTTGTTTCTTTTTTTCTTTCCTTGCCATACCCTTGAATCACCCAGCATTTGGAAAATTGTCCATTTGTTTCTAAGCAAGTAATTTTTTCTTTTCGATGAAATATTTGGAAGGCTTTGAGAAGTGCAGACGTTAGCTCACAGGAGAATTCTGTTCCTGCTGTTGTCTACCCTGGAGGTGGTGAACCTTCCTAGCTATGAAGTTGTCAACTGAAATAACTCCTATGACCAGCAGTCAAAAGCCACGTCCCATATGCAGTGGGGAGCTGCAGTGCGGAGGAGCTCTGGACAGTCATTTTGGGTGGGGTGAGAGGCAACCCCAGCTTCCTCAAGGTCCTGGTGTTCCTGCTGGAACAACGCTAATTCTTCATTCTCTCCACTTCCTAGCTATCAACAGGAATTGTCCTGAGGATGTAAAGTGCCGCATGGCAGCATTGATCTGTATTTCTCTCTGAGAGCAGCTGTTTCCCTGGTTTCCATCTATGTCCTGCCTTTCAGGGGACCATGTATCAAACCTGTACTGAAGAGTTTTGTTTCCAAGGCTTTCAGATGGTTGTGTCTGTCCAGGACACCTCAGCCTGTGAAGACAAAGTGCTGTCAAGTGTCTTTGTGCTGGAGACAAACTCTTGGCTTCTTTGGGATTTTGATCCCATGCAGCTTCTAGTGCTGAGGACTGAGCACCTTTTTCCAGTGTTTCCAGCCTTTTCTATTGCAGCCAAAAGCTGAGGGAGGGTTTCCAGGGCTTAGTTTGGAGTGACAAGACAAATTGTCCTATGCAAGTAAACATCGCTCACGGAGTGTAGGCATGTGCGAGCCATGAAAACTTGTGTGAAGAGCACAGTGTGCTCGGAGAGCATCCCTCTGTCCTCACTGACAGGAGACACCAGAGCAGATCCAACATATGGGGCCCTGAGACCACAGAGCAGCCTAGAGCAGAGGAAACACCAGCTCCCTCAGCTCCACGGTGCCGTGCCTGACCCCCACGCCACCGCTCCCCGACTCCCTGCTCTCCAAGGAGCACAGCGGCAGCCGTGAGTGGGGAGGGCTGGCTCGGTGGGCGGCAGGGCCGGGGGGCCATGCCGGTGGTGAGGAGGGACGAGGAGCACCCGCCTGTCCTGCTGCCAGTGCTGCACTCAGCACCTCTGCAGGGGGCCCTGCCGAGGGCTGTGTGGGTGTCAGGATGCGCCTTCCTTGTTCCCTCCTGCCCCTTTCTCCATGGAGAGGTCGTTCCTGCATACGGCTCGCTTTTCCGGGCTGTAGCAGTGTTCCTGAGCTCTGCGTCCTTGTGTGTGGGAGGCTTTGACTCTGCTGGGTGTAGGCAGGACTAACATGGGGCCATGGGGGTTTGCTGGCTTGCTGGGGGCTGAGCTGGGGGTCCCAAAGAGCCCCTGTCTGTGGGGACTGCCTGAGGGCAGGGCAGAAGGCTGCGTACAGGCAGGTGGTGCTGTTGATGGGTGGCTTTGAAAGGGGTCTGGTGGGCACTGCTCCAAGCTGTGATCAAGGGGAGCACGCGGGACTTGCAGCGGCATCTGTAGCGCTCCGGTGGGATGTGCCCCTCAGGGCCGAGCTGTGGGCTCCTCCAGCGAGTGCTGGTGACACGGTTTCCATCCCCGTGGATGCTGTCTCCTCTGGGGAGGTTGCAGTGGCTGGGACTGCGACTGGGGTGAGTGGCGTGTGCTGGTCCCTGGGTACCCGGGATGCCCCAGAGCTCTACGGTAGCACAGAGCTCGTAGGGAAAACTGAGCGTGGCTGAGCTGTGTGGGACCAGAGATCCCCTGGCCCCTGTACTGCCTCCATCTCTCCTGGGCGTCCTGGTTGGAGGACGACACTGGGTTTGTCCCCAACATCCTAGCTTCTCCTCTCCTGCTCCCGGTCACCAAGGAGGCTTTTGCATGTTGTGCATTATTCAGAATGACATGATCCAGGATTTTGCCACCAGCGGCAACATGATGAAGCCAGTGGCCTTCATCCAAGACCTCAAGAGTAAGGATGGCTGCCCTCCCCTCCCCTCCCCTCCTGTAGCCGTGCAAGAGAGCTCGTAGGGAAAACTGAGCGTGAGGTACGGATGGCCCAACTCTCTACCCCTCTGTGACACAGCTCTGGGCTGCTGTTGTCTGCTTTCTCCCTTCTCCTGACACCTCTAGCCCAGCATAGCTGTGGTCCTCTGGTCCTGTCCCCAAATCCTGAGGCAGCTATGGCTTTGGATGGGGTTCCCCGCCATCCCGGGAAGCCTGCATTGCCTCTGTCTGCAGTGTCCCGCTCTGAGCTCCGGGTAGGAGTTTCTGCTCTTTCTGGAGGAAGGTGCACATCAGAGCCTGGTGCCCCCCCTTGAGCTCTGGCACTGGGAGAGCCGGCTGGCAGAGGCTGCGACTTCCCACTGCTGCTGGAGCACACACTAATGGAGACTTGCAGGGAACAGTGGATCAGAATTTTCCTACTACGGACCCGGGCTGGGACCCAAATCAACCGGGACCCCGGGGGCTCTTAACCACGTATCAGAGATGCTTGTTATTTGACATAAGACATGCTATGCCAAAAGCCATTATTTGAGGTTAAACAAGAACCAAATGAATCGCCACCTGCATTTATGGAACAATTAAAGAATACTGCTAGGAAATAGACAAACTTGGACCCCAAGAAGTCGGAGGAGGCTGTGCGATTGGCCTCTATTTTTATGGGACAATCTGCCCCAGATATACGAATGAAACACCAAAATTTAGAAGGAGCAGATTCGAGGGACTTGGGAACACTGCTGTAAGTAGCTTGGACCGTCTAGAATAACAGAGAAAAGGAGAGGGAGCATCAAAGAGAAGGGAGATTAATTGCCGCGTAGACCGGAGCTGCTGCGGGAAGAATGAACGGCGCCCGGGGAAGTAGAGGAGGCTACAGAGGAATTGGGAGGGGAACTCGTTTAGCAGAAGATCAGGGCGCGATCTGCAAAGAGTGAGGACATTGGAAAAACGCGTGCCCTAGAGTCAGGAACCAAGGCTCGACCCTGCAGCCTGTCAAGGTGATGGGTTTAGGTGATGGTTTAGGCAAGTGCTGCCAAACGGGTAGTAATCAGTCACCTATGTAAACAAATCAGTAGCAGGCATGCATCGAGGATTGCTAAAGAGGAAAGTTCATCGGGAGGGCAACTGACAAAGAGGAAGATACAACCAGCAGATGAAGTATATGGCCACCAGAGTGACTGCAATTCCTGAAAATGGATACTAGGTGGAAGCAAAGACCACGAAATAACTTGCCTCATGCTTGTGCAATTGGTTCTGGGAGTGGGCGTGCTTATGTTAATGCTTTAGGGAAAACGAATGAATAGGTAACAGTTCTGTAAATCTAAACCGCTCAGAATAAGATCGTTGTGGGAGCACTTACGGTGGAGAATCCCCAGTGGGACCCCAGCGCTGCTAATAAAGAATACCTGCTCTACAGGACACTCAGCGTGAAGAACTTCCTCCTCACGGCTAATCCAGACCTGCCCCGCTCTAGTTTAAAGCCATCGCCCCTCGTCCTATGGCTCCGTGCCCTCGAAAACAGCCCCCCCCAGCTCTCCTGGAGCCCCTTTAGGGACTGGAAGGGGCTCGAAGGTCTCCCCAGGGCCTTCTCTTCTCCAGGCCGAACACCCCCAGCTCTCTCAGCCTGTCTTCCTAGGAGAGGGGCTCCCGCCCTCGGATCACCTCCGTGGCCCATCTCATAAAGCGCTGCCACATTCACCACTGACTTTGATAAATCGCTGGGTTACGTTCATAAAACATGCCCCCAGCCCCCACAGGACCCTTCACCCACCCAAAACCCTGGGGTATCCCCCAAGTAGGGCCACCCTTCAATCTATGGGACACCCCCCTGATGTACAGCTGCCCCCAATTGTGCCCCCCCCCTAAATTTTGGGATCCCCCCAATTTGTCCCTCACCCCCCAATGGCAATCCCCAAATCAATGGGACTCTCCCCATAGGCCCCCCCATCTATGCCCCCCTCCAAATGTGGGGACGCCCCCCCTCTTGCTGTGGTCGCTCTGCTGCCCTGCGCCACCTCCCACCCCTCCCCCACCCCTTCAGGGGACCCAGGCGTGCGGGCGCCCCCACCCCGGGAGGGGGGAGTTTGGATGGAGGGGGGACGGGGGGGTGCCCGGACGCCTGGGTCCCTCCAGGACACACACCCCCACCTCACCCCCAGGGCTTGTGTGTGCCTCAGTTTCCCTTGCAGGGGGAGGAGGAGTCACTCCCCGGATGCCTGGGTCCCCCCTGGACGCCTGGGTCCCCTCCTCCTCATGCCCCCCTGGGTACCATCACATCCCCGGGCACCCACAGCCCCCACAGTGTCCCCCCACATCCTCTCAACCCCCCTGGGTCCCCCTCAGCACCCCAGTGTCCCCTCAGCCCTCCAGA
Source organism: Rissa tridactyla (assembly GCF_028500815.1). Classification (NCBI taxonomy): domain Eukaryota; kingdom Metazoa; phylum Chordata; class Aves; order Charadriiformes; family Laridae; genus Rissa; species Rissa tridactyla. Next base: position 1,349,761 of record NC_071490.1, on the reverse strand, counting down.
GACCCCCACTAATGTGCCCTCAGCCCCCACCGTGTCCCATTAAACTCATTCTGGGTCCCCTCAGCCCCCCACAATGTCCCCTTCAGCCCCCACATGCTCCTTCAGTCCCCCCAAATATCATCTCAGTCCCTGCTGGGTTCCCTTAGACCCCCCTCAATGCCTCCTCAGTCCCCCCATAACCCCCCCAAAGGGCCTCTGAGACCCATATGTCCCCTTACACCTCACCAATGTCCCTTCAGCCCCATGGTGGGGATTAGCCCCCCCTGCCTGGGTCCCCCCAGGACACACACCCCCCACCTCCCCTACACAGCAGGACCCCCAGGAGGTATTGGGGGGGGCACTCCTGGTGACACACACACCCTACCCCCCAAGTAATTAACAGCTGCTTTTAACTGGGGGGGCAGAGGAGTATGGTCAAGCTTGGGGGAGGGAGCCCAGGTGTCTGGGCCCTCCCCTTCCCCAGCAGCTGGAGAGGACCCCGACGTCTGGAGCGGGGAGGACGGCGACCCCCACCCCGCCTTTGCGTTTGCGCTCACTTGGGTTCATCTCCCCCCGTGCACACTGTGTCGGTGCTTAAGTCTCCTCTTTACGAGGCAAAGACGGACTTCTGAGCCAGGCATTTGGTGGCCCTTCTCGGGGGCACAAACTGCCTCTCTGAGCCGGGGGGAGCCCCACGCTGCCAACGGTGGCTGCAAGGGGCTGGGCTGTGACCACCACCATGGGGCACCTTCCCCGCTGTGGCCAGCCAACCAAGGCACAGACCAGACCCTGCTCTGCCGCTCCTTCACCCCTCTCCCCGGAGGTGTGGGTGTGCGAGGACACTGCTCTGCCTACACCCTTCACACACACACACACACTTTGGCTCTTGCCTGGTGTTTTCCTCGCCAGGGCACTTTCTAGAGCATGTTCTGGAGAGCAACTCTGGCAGAAGACGGAAGCCTTCAGGCGCTGTGCGAAGGAAATCCCATTTCATGATGGAAATTCTCTTCTGGAGTCCAGCTCTGTCACAGAAGGACCCAGCGCCTGTTGCTGCCATGCAGCAGGACTGTTGGCAAGCTAAAAGAGCGCTCAAGCCTTAAACTAACAGAAGGGCTCAGACGGAGAGCGTGGAGGAGGAAAGAGCAAATTTGGAATGAGCAAGGGGCATCCTCCTTGGCCACGGGGCTGTGCTTGGCACTCTTTTCCTGTCCTCCTCTGGAGGCAGGCACTGCCCCTGCAGCTCCATAGAAGGCCTCAGAGGAAGCATTTTGGACAGACAAGTCAGTGCAGGGTAATTTATTTTATTGAAATGCACAAAGATTATGGCTTCTCAAAGTTTCTGGGTCATACAAGACTGGTAGGGACCGATGTAGAAGTGGTACGACTAATGACGTTTGGGTTTGGAAATCATTATCACAAGTAGAAAAAAAATGGAATAAAAACAAGACAGGATTAAAGCAAACAACAAAAATATCCCAGGAAAAATGGCAGGAAATAGGCTGCGCCAATAAGGAGTTACATTAGGAGTAATTTGCAGAAGAAGATGGATGGTTTATTTCTTCCGAAAAAAGTCAGAAGAGCCCCATCTCTAGGGGAGGTGGGTAAGCCATCCTGCTTGGGGAAGCACATCAGGGCACATCAGATCACATCAGTGATCTCCACATTTACATTTCCTCCTGTACCAAGTGTCTCCAAGTTCCTGCTTCTCCAGCCCCCGGGGACAGGACCCTTGACAGCTCGTTCCCTCCATGGCCCCTCCAGTGAGGGAGTTCAGCAGGGCCTGCTAAACACCCTCAGAAAGCTGGAGGTTTGCTTCTGACTTGGACTTCTCTCGAGGCTGGCTCAGTCTTTAGAGTTCGGGAATTTGGCACCTGAGGGCTCATTACCACAAAAACAGCAGAGGTGGTGTGGTTTAACCCCAGCCAGCAGCCAGGGCCATGCAGCTGCTGGTGCAATTCTCTCCTTTCCCCGAGAAGGGCAGGGAGAAGAGCACAAAAAGGAGGGGAAAGGGAAAGGCAAAAACAAGGCAAAAAACCACCCCAAACCCACCCAAACTCGTGGGTGGAGGTACAGACAGTTCAATGGAACAGTAACAGAAAAGGAAAATAACAACAACAGTAATAATAATGACACAAGTCACCCTCAGCACTCGGTGAACGGTACCTTTCCGAGCAGCGATAGTGGGTACCCACCCCCCGGCTAACCCCATTTCTACCCTGAGCATGACATCTGTGGTACGGGATTTTCCATTGGCCATTTCATCGTTCTGTCTAGGCTCCTTTCAGCTTCTATGGGAAGAACGTCAGGCACCAGTATAGGTTAGGGGTGGACCTGCTGGAAAGCAGCTCTGAAGAAAAGGATCTGGGGGTCTTGGTAGACGGTAAATTATCCATGAGCAAGCAATGTGCCCTTGTCGCCAAGAAGGCCAATGGAATTGTGGGCTGCACAGGGAAGAGTGTGGCCAGCAGCTCAAGGGAGGTCATTCTCCCCAGTGTGGCCTTGTGGCACAGAAGATCAACAGCTTCCTGGGGTGCATTAGGAATAGCATTCCCAGCAGGATGAGGATGGTGAGCCTTCCTCTTTCCTCAGCGCTGGTAACACCACTTCTGCAGTGCCGTGTCCAGTGCTGGACTCCCCAGAACAGGAGGGCCATGGGCTTAGAGGAGTGTGTCCGATGAAGAGCCACAAAGATGGTTAATGGACCGGAGCACCCTTCACGTGAATCGAGGCTGAGCGAGCTGGGACTGTTCAGCCTAGAGAAGAGCCGGCTCCAAGAGGGTTCTTGTCAAAGTCCATCAATATCTGATGGGAGGACATGGAGAAGAGGGAGTCAGGCTCTCAGGGATACCCAGCAACAAGACAAGAGGCCACGGGCACAAACTGAAAGACATGACATTTCATCTGAACGTAAGAAAATACTTCTTGACTGTGGGTGGCTGATCACGGGAACTGGTTGCCCAGAGAGATTGTGGTGTCTCCCTCCGTGGAGATATTCAATCCCAGTCCTGGACAACCTGCCCCAGGTGGCCAAGCTCGCTTAACAAGAGATTGGACTAGGCCGTCTACGCAGGCCTCTTCCAACACTCCTTACTCTGTGATTCTGGCATGCCCGGCAGCATTTCTGAGAAATTTTCTGTGGTACCCCTGTGCTAGTTGGACTCCTGGTGCCTCGTGCCCATCCTCCTTTTGGGGATGAACTCAGTCACTGTGTAATCCTGAGGACAGGGTTGACCAGGGATTACAAATGTCAGCAAATCCTCAACACGCACCAGTGTTCACTACCCTCGCACCCACCGTCCATTCTCTCCCCCTACAGGGGTATGGCGTGGAAGTGACCTCTGGAGGTCTTGAGCATCATGGTCTGCCCTGAGCAGGGAGAACTTTACGGTTAGGTCAGATTGGTCAGTGCTTTCTCCTGATCTAGCGCTGATCCACTGTCATGGCGATTTCCCCCTTCCCCTCCACCCCTAAAACTCTTTAGAAAAGCTCCTTTCTGCCTCTCTTTGTCTTGTCCTCATTGTCTTTTATCCTTTCCACCCCTCCCTATCCCCAGGCCAGATCCTCACACCAAGCAGAATTGTACTGGTACGGCTGGGATGGAGCTCTTACAGCAGCCCGTACAGTGCTGTGCTTTGCATTGGTGGCTAAAATCGTGCTATTAACACACGGGCGTTCTGGTTAGTGCTGAGCAGTGCTCACACAGTGTCAAGGCCTTGTCTCTCAAACACTCCCTGCCCCAAAAGTCAGGAGGCTGGGAGTGGGCAAGGCAGCGCTCAGAGGCACAGCCACGACAGCCAGCCTGAACAGAGCAAGGGGACGTTCCATGCCGTAAGTCGCGCAGGGTTATGGCGTATGTCTTCCCGTGAGACGTTGAGGGCCTGCTTTCAAGAAGTGTCTAGACATCTCCCTCCAATGGGAATTAGTGCGTGAATTCCTCTTTTGGCTTTGCATCCGTGCACACCTTATTTATTTATTCATGTATTTATTTTCTCTGTTTAAGCTGTCATTATCTCGATCCATGAGACTTTTCACCTTCCATTCTCTCCCAGTCCTCCAGGAGAGGGCAGTGGCTGAAAAGCAGGGTGGGTTTTGGGCTACTGCACAAGGTCAACCTGCCATAACGGTGTCCAAGTGTGTCCTCGATGGGATACCCTGTGATGGGGTAGCCAGGTGGTCCCCTCCAAGCATAGATAGGGCTACCAAGATGATTAGGGGACTGGAACACCTCTCTTATGAGGAAAGGCTGAGGGATTTGGGTCTCTTCAGTCTGGAAAAAAGACAGCGGAGGGGGGACCTTATCAACACTTATAAATACTTAGAGGGTGGGTGTCAGGAGGATGGGGCCAGGCTCTTTTCAGTGATGCCCGGGGACAGGCCAAGAGGTAATGGGCACAAACCTGAGCATAGGAAGTTCCACTTAAACATGAGGAGGAACTTCTTGACCTTGAGGGTGTCAGAGCCCTGACACAGGCTGCCCAGAGAGGTGGTGGAGTCTCCATCTCTGGAGACATTCCAAACCCGCCTGGACGCGTTCCTGTGCCACCTGCTCTGGGTGACCCTGCTCTGGCAGGGGGTCGGACTAGCTGATCTCCAGAGGTCCCTTCCCACCCTATGATTCTATGATTCTATGATATGCACCGGGGGTCCCCGCACGGTCCCAGAGGAGCACCTGTGGAGATACGAAAGGACAGCACAGCCCAGCACAGAGGAACTGCGGTGGTACCCATGGGCTGACACCAGAGCAGAGCCAGGGGCCATGGGGCTCAAGAGAGAAGACCTCCAGCAGCTCCTCTGCACAAGTGGTCAGGGAGTAACACAGCCAGTGGTTCTCCTGAGAGAGGAGGCACCACGAGCTGCAGTGCAGGGCACCGACACGTGGCACTGGGTGCACAGTTCCCAGCAGGTAGTGCCAGTGGCTGAAGCCTCCAAGGGACACCTGGCTCCACAAGCAGCGTTGAGTCCTTTAGTGACTGTGGAGAGCTGCTCTGGTGGGGAGTGGTGGGGCTGGCACTGCCCAGTCTCAGCTGTGTTCCAGCTGCTGGTTTCCAGTCGCACCTGCTCTGTGGTTTGCAGGGGTCTGGGCATGGACAGGGGCAGGGCAGGACTGCCTGTCCTACTGATACAGCCACTGAGCCCAGCAGGAGGATGGAGACGGTCACGTTGAAAGGACTGGCAGGCTGGGCAAGGGAGGCTGTCTCCAGGTCATGGAGTGGTCCAGCAGGGACTGAAGGACAGCAGTGAAATGAAGTGGCTTCTGGGTCTATTCTTCCTTCAGTGCAAGCCCTGACACAGGGTCACAGCCTCCCTTTTGGTGCCACCCTTCAGGAGGGATGATGGCGAGCGGGGGACACCCATCCTTCAGCTACTCCCCAGGCCTGCTAGTGTACCAGGACAGCGTGCACTTCTGACGCTGCACCACGAGCATGCTTTAGGGTAACCAAACCCTTGGCACTGCCTTGGATTAGCTGAGCACCAGCATTCTTCTCTGTGAGGAAATTCTCAGCCTGGATCCTCTCCTGTCTGACCTCTCCCCATCCCTCCTCTGATCCTCACACCTCCTGGGGCTCCTGCTCTCCTCCCCGTGTTCCCTGCAGGGCCTGGAGCTGGTGGTGCCACTCTGCAGCAAAAGGGGGTTGTGGTGCCCTGGGCCATGGCGTAACTCCACGCTGGTCAGGCTGGGAAGCAGCTCTGGGTAGATGGGAGCACTTCCCAGAGGTCTGCAGCTGTGGAAGGAGCACAAAGCATTCCCTCTGACTCCGGATGTTGGCCAGGGAGCATGTTGACCCACCCAAGGTCTTTTACTAAGGAAGACGTTAATCGCCCAGCAGTGTGCTTGTCTTGGTCTTTCTGGCTCCCCACTGCCTCTCCTGGTCTTGGCAGAGACCTTGTCTGCTTGTGGATACTTAAATACAGTGCTTCACCTTTGGATAACATCACTTGGACAGTCTCTTGTTCTGTCAGGCCCACCTCAGGAACATGGCTCCTGTACATGCCCTCTGCTCTCCTGGGGGCTCCGGGTTCCCTTCCAGAAAGCCAGGCAGCTACCATTCAGCTCTGCTGCAAGTGGAACAGCCCTGAGCAGGCAATTCAGAGCCCGTTCCCCATCCCCAGTGGCACTGGACACCCACGTGACGCAGCTGAGTCCATCCCTCATTCCCTCTGACCCTTCCCATGAGCCCATGGAGAAGCAAGCGCTGCAGCAGCCCATGGAGAGGGAAGTTCCTGGAACCTATTCCTGACTTCAGCCAGAAGAAGAAGCCAACCTCCAGGCGCTGCACTGGGGAGACACCCTTTATTACGGAGCTGCGCCACGGGCAGACAGGTCTGCTACTGCGACGACTCATTTACCTAAAGCCTCGGGCTTAAAGCGCAAAGCGGGATCATGCCTCTGGAGATATGGAATGAATTCAAACATTTCTGTATGAGTCCGATCATCACAGATGCCAAACCAAATAAAGTATAAGCCTGTCCTGGCCCAAATTCGGAACGCCCTGTGAGGAGAGACGGGCAGCTTACTGCTGCTGAAGGTTAACCCATTGAATCAGTTTGCTCAGGGCATCCTTCAGCTCCTGGTTCCTCATGCTGTAGATGAGGGGGTTCACTGCTGCAGGCACCACCGAGTAGAGAACTGCCACCACCATGTCCAGAGCTGGGGAAGAGACAGAGGGGGGCTTCAGGTAGGCAATCATACAACTGCTAATGAACAGGGAGACGACGGCCAGGTGAGGGAGGCACATGGAAAAGGCTTTGTGCCGTCCCTGCTCAGAGGGGATCCTCAGCACGGCCCTGAAGATCTGCACGTAGGACAGCACAATGAAAACAAAACATCCAAAAGCAAAGGCAAGACTAAACACAAGAAGCCCAGATTCCCTCAGGTAGTCATCTGAACAGGAGAGCTTGAGGATCTGGGATATTTCGCAGAAGAACTGGTTTATGGCATTGCCTTGGCAGAGGGGTAGGGAAAATGTACTGGCCGTGTGCAGCAGAGTGTGGAGCAAACCACTGCCCCAGGCAGCTGCTGCCATGTGGACACAAGCTCTGCTGCCCAGGAGGGTCCCGTAGCGCAGGGGTCTGCAGATGGCAACGTAGCGGTCATAGGCCATGACGGTGAGAAGGGAACACTCTGCACCAAAAAAGAAGAATCGAAAAAAGACCTGGGCAGCACATCCTGAGTAGGAGATTGCCTTGGTGTCCCAGAAGGAGTTGGCCATGGATTGAGGGACTGTGGTGGAGATAGAGCCGATATCAAGAACAGAGAGGTTGAGGAGGAAGAAGTACATGGGGGTGTGGAGGCGTTGGTCGCAGGCTACAGCTGTGGTGATGAGGATGTTGCCCAGGAGGGCAGCCAGGTAAATGGCCAGGAAGAGCCAGAAGTGCAAGAGCTGCAGCTCCCGCATCTCTGTGAACGCGTCTCTGTTCTCAAGCCATTCTCCACACAATCTGTATTTGTGCCTGGGATTGCCATAACCCAGGTGCAGGACCTTGCACTTGGCCTGGTTGAACTTCATGAGGTTCGCCCAGGCCCAACTCTCAAGGCTCTCCAGGTCCCTCTGGATGGCGTCCCTTCCCTCCAGCAAATCGACCGTGCCACACAGCTTGGTGTTGTCAGCAAACTTGCTGAGGGTGCATTCAATCCCACAGTCCACGTTGCCGACAAAGATGTTGAACAGCACTGGTCCCAGTACTGACCCCTGAGAAACACCACTCCTCACTGGTTTCCACGTGGACAATGAGCCATTGACCGCAACTCTTTGAGTGCGGCCATCTAGCTAGTTCCTTATCCGCCAAGCGATCCATCCATCAAATCCATGCCTTTCCAATTTAGAGACCAGGATGTCATGCGGGACAGTGTCAAACACTTTGCATAGGTCCAGGTAGATGACATGGGTTGCTCTCCCCTTATCTACCAATGCTGTGGCAACATCGTAGGAGACAACCAAATTTGTCAGGCACGATTTGCCTTTGGTGAAGCCATGTTGGCTGTCACTAATCACCTCCTTATCTTCCATGTGCCTTAGCAGAGATTCCAGGAGGATCTGCTTTTTTTTGGATGCAGTTGGCCACACATTGTCAGGTCATGCCCATCTTTTCATCCACGAGTACATTCAAGCCCTTCTCCGCAGGGCTGCTCTCAATCCCTCATCCCCAACCTGTATTGGTACTGGGGGTTGCCCCAAACCAGGTGCAGGACCCTGCACTTGGCCTTATTGAACTTGCACTTGTTGAATTGCACATGGCCCCACTTCTTGAGCTTGTCCAGGCCCCTCTGGATGGCATCCTGTCCCTCAGGTGTGTCAGCTGCACCACTACACTTGGTGTCATCCGCAAACTTGCTGAGAGTGCACTCGATCCCACTGTCTATGTCATTGATGAAGATATTAAACAGTACTGCTCACAATATGGACCCCTGAGGGACACCACTTGTCACTGATCTCCATCCATGTCCATTGACTCTGGTGAGAGCTTCGACAAGAGGACACCTATCTTTTGCACACCCAAACCAAGGGACAGGGAATCCCACCTCCTGTAGGTCTGTGGCGTGAACTGGAGGGAGATGAACCTGAGAGCCTGCAGACCTGTAAGCAAAGTTAGACCTCTGCATTGGCTCATTCGCATCACGGCCCTCCGTGGGGAAACAAAGCCCTCCTCTCACTGCCTAGTATTTGGGGAGGAATAGGGGTTTTCAGAGGGAGCGCTTGTCACCTCTCTTAGTTAACCAAGCTCTGAAAGGACACATCACATGGCTGGACTGCACCACTCTCCCCACAGATGACAGAGATGATGCAGGTGTTTACTTCAGCCTCCTTCCAAGAAGGTTCCCCAGGAGGGGCCCTGCTGCTTTGTCAGTGCTGGAGACCAGGGAGCATCTCGGGGGAGACTGTGGGGCAAAGAAAATCACACCTTCAGCTGCACTTGTGCTCCTGGGCTGGCACAAGCTCCTGGGACCGAGCAAGTTCATGGCAACGGATGCTTGGCCCCTGTAGAAAGAGAGCTCAGGCCAGGAGCAGCTCCTCTGCAAAGAGCAGCAGGGCTCAGGGCAGTGACAAGACGTGATGGGCAACCAGGAGAGAAATTAAAGGCAGCCTGGAGTGGGAGGACAGAGGGCGGGCTCACAGAGGGGGAAATCTTCCCAGTCCTGGACACAGTAAGTCTCTGGCTGCAGGTCAGTGCAGCTGATGTTCCCAGAGAGGTCTTCCAAAGCTGCCACATCTGACAGCCATGGGATCTGTCAGGATGGCTCTCACTGCTTCTCAGGGGTGATTGAGAAGGGGGAACTGCCCATGGCACTGCAGGGAGAAGTTCTGGGTGGAAGCAGCAACTCCTGACGGGGCTGGGTCTTTACTCCATCTGGAGAGTATTATGTGGGATAAGGATCATAAAATCATAGAATCATAGAATCGTTAGGGTTGGAAGGGACCTTAAAGATGATCTAGTTCCAACCCACCTGCCATGGGCAGGGACACCTCCCACTAGAGCAGGTTGCTCAGAGATGGTCACAGCTCTAGCTCACCACAGGGACATTTTGAGATGGGGAATTTTCCAGGGGAAAGTTTAGTCACCAGGTACCAGAAAGATCTTTCCTGCCTCTGAATTGCTTTGATTGGGTTTCTTTTGTTTGTTTTTTTTTTTTTTCAGTTTTCCCCCATTGTCAACAGGGAGATGGAAAGAGTTTTGGGGGTTTAGATTTGGGAGTGAGACCCCTAAAATATTACTCTGAATGATCAAGAGGGGTTTGAGGAACCTCAGGAAGTCTCCTCACCTGCCACTGCTCCCCCAGCCTACAGGCAGCACCACCATCTCCTTGGCAGTTGCCATCATTCCCATCAGGGCTCTTCTGAAGTGCTCCTCAGCAGCTGCAAACACAGAGGTTCTCCGGAAAAGCGTCAAGCCCTGGGAGGTTTCTGGAGGGCAGAGGTGAGCACGCAGAGGGTGGGATAGGGTCTGTGAGCACAGATACAGAGAAAGAGCTCTGCTCTTCTGTAGTAGGAGACGGGATCCAGACAATTCCCTTCCAGCGTCTCCAGTGCAGACGCCTGCCTCTAAGCATGCCCTGTTGTCTCCTCTCCCACCCAACAGAGTCCTCTACCCTCAAGGCCATGGGGTCTAAGGCATGTGTCATCTCTGCAGCCAGATCTCCAGCAGAAGAGAGTTGCATCTCTGCCACAACATGCCCTTTTCCTGCTGCATGACAAAGGGGCTGAGAGCAACTGGCCGGCAATGTCGCCACTGGAAGGTGGTGCACACACCTAGGTAAGGGGAAGGCCTTCCTGACAGGCTGCCTGCCTCTCTCTGTCTCTCCAAGCCGCCTTTGGTAGGAGGAACATGGTGATGATCCTTGTTTCTCCATCTCTCACTGTTGCTCTTGTCCCTCTTTTCAAGACCCCTGGGGATAAAGGGCAGGGTGCGGGGGGTTCCCCTGCAGTTCAGGCTCTGAGGGTCCTTCCGTGGAGCTGCCTTTATGGCAATGAGATGTCCATTCCTGGAGCTGTGGCAGTGCAGTGAGTGTGCTTGGGGAATATGCCCACTCTCTTTTAAGGAGACCCCACCTTTAGGACACCTGACTGTCCCCCAGCATGTCCTGGCAGGCTGCGGACAGTGCTCCAGAAGAGCACGGCTCTCCTGGAAGCTCCTTCTGGTAGGCGACAGTGGAGGTGGAAGCGAGAGGTGGAGGCGAGAGGTGGAAGCACAGGGCAGCCTCGAGCAAGACCAAGGAGCACGCTCCCTCTCGGGAGTCTGCACGAGGTTACAGGGAGCTCTTTTGGCCTCGAGTGGCTTGGCAGTGTTTACCCTGAGAGATGAGAGAAAGCCGAGAATTTCTGCCGTTGCAATGAAGACAAGAGGCAGGCATCTGAAAAGTAAATGAGTCTGTACTTGGAGAGTCTAAACTCACCTGCTCCCCCTCATTTCCTGCAGAACAGGCAGTGAAACTGCTGAACCTTCACCGCTCAAAAAACGCATGCGTCGGAGCTTGCATTTACACGCAAGCATGTCTTGGACTGTGTTATTCATTGAGTGCTTGGAGAAATGGTGCATGTGGTGCATTGACATAAGGACAGGGATAAAGCCCTCTGCAATGGGCCACGTCACCTCTGCCTGCTCCCTTTCCTTGCCTTGAGAGAGAGCTGACAGTGACATGACTGAAATCTTGGAAAGGAGGAAGAGTAGGAGGATATGAATCCTGTCCTCTTGCCTCCAGGAAGCAGCTGGGCATGGTCCTTATTTCACCTCTCATGATGGTCACTGGGAATACACCCGCTGGGTAACAAGACTAAGTACTCCTCACCCAGCTCAGGGTGTCCTGCCCTTGGAACAGCAACCAAATGGCTTTTGCCAGCTCTGTGTTAACCCCGCTGCAGAGCCGGAGCAACGTCTCTGAACCCATGGGCAGAGGACCCTGATCCTCACGGCGCACCTCTTCAGCACAAACTGGAGTTTAAGCTGGAGACCTGATGGAAGGTCCCCCAGAGAACTCAGAAGGCACTCTGGGGAGTTTTGTTGTCAAATGCAACGGGCTTTGTTCAAACAAGTCTCTGAGCTTGTCTTTTCCTCCTCGGACAGTCACCCATCCCTGGAAGGACCAAATGTCCAACGTCAGCTGCACCATCGAGTTCGTCCTCCTGGCATTTGCAGACATGCGGGAGCTGCAGCTCTTGCACTTTGGGCTCTTCCTGGCCATCTACCTGGCTGCCCTCCTGGGCAACGGCCTCATCATCGGCGCTGTAGCCTGTGACCACCACCTCCACACCCCCATGTACTTCTTCCTCCTCAACCTCTCCCTCCTTGATCTGGGCTCCATCTCCACCACTGTCCCCAAAGCCATGGCCAACTCCCTCTGGGACACCAGGGTTATTTCCTACTGTAGATGCGCTGCCCAGGTCTTTTGGTTTCTCTTCTTTGTTTCTTCAGAATACTATCTTCTCACCGTCATGGCCTATGACCGCTACGTTGCCATCTGCAAACCCCTGCACTACGGGACCCTCATGGACAGCCGAGCTTGCATCAAAATGGCAGCAGCTGCCTGGGGTGGTGGTTTCCTCAACGCGGTGATTCACACTGGAAACACATTTTCACTACCCCTCTGCCAAGGCAATGCTGTGGGCCAGTTCTTCTGTGAAATCCCCCAGCTCCTCAAGCTCTCCTGCTCGGACTCCTATGTCAGGAAAGCTGGGTTTACTGTGGTCAGTCTTTGTGTAGCTTGCGGGTGTTTTCTGTTCCTTGTCCTGTCCTACGTGCAGATCTTCAGGGCCGTGCTGAGGATCCCCTCTGAGCAGGGGCGGCACAAAGCCTTTTCCACCTGCCTCCCTCACCTGGCCGTGGTCTCCCTGTTTGCCATCTCTGCCATGTTTGCCTACCTGAAGCCTCCCTCCATCTCGTCCCCTTCCCTAGATCTGGTGGTGGCTGTTCTGTATGCAGTGGTGCCTCCCACAGCGAACCCCCTCATCTACAGCATGAGGAACCAGGAGCTCAAGGAGGCACTAAAGAGACTCATCCACTGTCTGCTGTTGCAGCAGGAATAAGCTGCCCTTCTCTCTTTACAGGCAATTCTGAGTTTCTCTCAGGCCAGGCTTGGAGATTTGGTCCTTTTCTTCTGCGCTTGAACACTATCTTTGTAAACAAGTTTTAGGAATCACCACACTTCTCCAGAGGCAAGAGCCTGGTCTGTCTGACCCAGAGGCCTTCTGGAAACGGTGCCCCAGGACCAGGATGTTTGGGATGTCCTGGCAGTGTGGCTCCTGTTCACGTCCTCATCCCTGCACCAGCACAGCCCCGCTGCCCCACATGTGGCCCCACAGTCAACGTGTGAAGGCACCACACTGTGCAGGGTGCATTCAGGGGTGGGGAAACATCCCCCTGACGTGGTCTGCACAACAGATCTTGGTGCGCAGGAGTTTGCAGACAGCCCAAGTCCGGGATCTGCCAGGGTCTGGGAATGTGTGAGCCTGGGGACGGCTGTATCTTCCCCCAGTATCGATAGGGCTGGCCACATTGTAAACCCCCCCAAATTCCAACCAATTACTGTAAAGCTTTGCAGGGTCTGGGGTTTTTGTTTCCTACTGTTGCGTGGTGGGGAGAGAGAACACTATGGAAAAGGAGCTCTCAAGTTTGAACAAGTCACTGAGATTCCTGGACTGTAACTTTGAGTGAACAGTAGATCTGCTAGGAGCCTCCTAAAGGGCCTTCATCCTCTCTTCTGCCTACGGACAGCACCAGCATCACCTTTGCTGGACCCCTCAGCGTTGTGCTGACCTGCCCTTTTCCACCTGTGAGCATGAACATGTCCCAGCCCGTGCCCTGCCAACAGGCAGGTTTCTGCAGAGCAAAGAGGAGTGCAGAGAGGTTGGGATGGGGGCTGTGAGCACCGACAGGGCAGAGGCATGGGACAGGGGAACAAAACCCAGAAATGTTGTGGGAGGGAGAATTCAGAAAAGCCCTGCAATGCAGACCCCTTCCTCCGAGCAAACGCCCTTGCCTCTCTCCCACCCAGCAGAGCCTCTGCCCTCAGGGCTGTGGGGTCCAAAGCATGAACCACCTCCTCTGCAGCCAGCGCTCCACAGAGCCGTGGTGCAGCTCGCCAGCATCTTGCCCACTGTCCCCTGAAGAGCACGGGGGCTGAGAGCAGCTGCCCAGCAATGTTCATGTCATCCCTTAACGAGATACCATCATCAGGACGCTGGGCTGGAGGTGTCCTTCCAAGCTGTGAGCTGCCCTCCAGGATGTAAATCTGCCCCATAGCACCTTTGTCTAAGTCTCCCCTTATTTATCACTGTCTTTTCCTCCATGGACAGTGCCCCATTCCCTGAGACATGTCCAACAACAGCTCCATCACACAGTTCCTCCTCCTGCCATTGGCAGACACATGGGAGCTGCAGCTCTTGCACTTCTGGCTCTTCCTGGCCATCTACCTGGCTGCCCTCCTGGGCAACAGCCTCATGGTCAGTGCTGTAGCCTGTGACCACCACCTCCACAACCCCATGTACTTCTTCCTGTTCAACCTCTCCCTCCTCGACCTTGGGTCCAGCTCCACCACTGTCCCCAAATCCATGGCCAATTCCCTCTGGGACGTCAGGGATATTTCCTACTATGGATGTGTTGCACAGGCCTTTTGCTTTCTCTTCTTGGCTGGAGGGGAATATTTTCTTCTCACCGTCATGGCCTATGACCGCTACGTTGCCATCTGCAAACCCCTGAATTACAGGACCCTCCTGGGCAGCAGAGCTTGTGTCCACATGGCAGCAGCTGCCTGGGGCAGTGGTTTCCTCCACACTCTGCTGCAAACTGCCAACACATTTTCACTACCGCTCTGCCAAGGCAATGCTGTGGGCCGGTCCTTCTGTGAGATCCCCCAGATCCTCAAGCTCTCCTGTTCCAACTCCTCTCTCAGGGAAGCCTGGCTTCTTGTGGTTAGTGTCCCTCTTGGGTTTGGGTGTTTAATTTTCAGTGTGCTGTCCTACGTGCAGATCTTCAGGGCCGTGCTGGGGTTCCCCTCTGAGCAGTGACAGGACAAAGCCTTTTCCACGTGCCTCCCTCACCTGGCCGTGGTCTCCCTGTATGTCAGCACTGGTATGTTTGCCTCCCTGAAGCCCCCCTCCACCTCGTCCCGGTCACTGGATCTGTTGATGGCTGTTCTGTACTCACTGCTGCCCCCGGCATTGAACCCCCTCATCTACAGCATGAGGAACCAGGAGCTCAAAGACACACTGAAGAAACTGGTTCAGAAGCAGGAATAAGCTGCCCATGTCACTTCACAAGCGCTTTCCAGTTCATCTCAGGAACCTCCTCTGTATTGGCCATTTGGTTTGTGATCATCGTGTTTTGCCAGGAATGTCTGCATCCACCCCACTTCTCCAGAGACATGAAGCCAGTCTGTCTGACCCAGGGGTCCTGTACATGTCTCTGGCGTGGTGGTACAGCTGGACACGGAGCTGTTGGAGCGGGTCCAGAGGAGGGCCACGAAGATGATCAAAGGGCTGGAGCACCTATGCTATGAGGACAGGCTGAGAGAGTTGGGGTTGTTCAGCCTGGAGAAGAGAAGGCTCTGGGGAGACCTTATAGTGGCCTTCCAGTACCTGAAGGGGGCCTACAGGAAAGCCGGGGAGGGGCTGCTGGCAAGGGCATGTAGCGATAGGACGAGGGGCAATGGTTTAAACTAGGGCAGGGCAGGTTTAGATGAGACATTAGGATGAAGTTCTTTACAATGAGGGTGGTGAAACACTGGCCCAGGTTGCCCAGAGAGGGGGTGGAGGCCCCATCCCTGGAGACGTTCAAGGCCAGGCTGGATGAGACTCTGAGCAACCTGATCTAGTTAAAGATGTGGTCAATGGAGTTAAATCCAGCTGGCGGCCAGTCACAAGTGGTGTCCCTCAGGGCTTGGTGTTGGGACCATTTCTGTTTAACATCTTTATTGACGATCTTTATAAGGACATAGAGTGTATCATCAGGAAGTTTGCAGATGACACAAAGCTAAGCGGGAGTGTTGATCTGCATGAGGATAGGGAGGCTCTACAGAGAGACTTGGATAGATTGGACCGATGGGCCATCGTTAATGGAATGTGCTTCAACAAGGCCAAGTGCCGGGTCCTGCACTTGGGCCACAACAACCCCATGCATTGCTACAGGCTTGGGGCAGTGTGGCTGGAGAGCTGCCTGGCAGAAAAGGACCTGAGGGTTCTAATTGACAAGGGGCTGAACATGAGCCAGCAGTGTGCCCAGGTGGCCAAGAAAGACAATGGCATCCTGGCTTGTATTGGAACTAGTGTGACCAGCAGAAGGAGGGAGGTGATTGTCCCCCTGTACTCAGCACTGGTGAGGCCACACCTGGAGTATTGTGTCCGGTTTTGGGCACCTCAATACGAGAGAGATATCGAGGTGCTGGAGCAAGTGCAGAGGAGGGCAACGAAGCTGGTGAAGGGCTTGGAGAATAAATCTTATGAGGAGCGATTGAAGGAGCTGGGAGTGTTTAGTTTGAGGAAGAGGAGGCTGAGGGGAGACCTCATCGCTCTCTACAATTACTTGAAAGGCCATTGTAGAGAGGTTGGTGCTGGTCTCTTCTCACAGGTAATTAGCGATAGAACAAGGGGGAATGACTTTAAGCTGCAGCAGGGTAGGTTTAGACTGGACATTAGGAAAAAAGTTTTCACAGAAAGAGTGGTCAGACACTGGAATAGGCTGCCCAGGGAGGTGGTGGAGTCACCATCCCTGAATGTGTTTAAGAGTCGTTTAGATGTGGTGTTAGGGGTTATGGTCTAGGGGACAACTTTGTAGAGTGGGGTTGATGGTTGGACTCGATGATCGCAAGGGCCTTCTCCAACCTGAATGATTCTATGATTCTGTGATTCTATGCCCCTGCTCACTGCAGGGGAGTTGGACTAGATGGCCTTTAAAGGTCCCTTCCAACCCAACACGTTCTGTGATTCTATGACTCCTGTGTCACATCTCTGTAATAAAGGGAGATTTCCTCAGTGCAAGTGTCTGGAGGTTGGACTTTTCTTCCAAAGCTGAAGTCAAGAGCAGGCTGAAGAGGTTGTCCCTACCCTTCCCGTGGCTCTCCAGATTTCCCCCTCCCCTTGCTCTTCCATCAGTCAGACTCCTCCAAACTATCTGGTTGCTGCGTTGGCCTTCAGGAAGTTAGGAACTTGCTGCCTCTCTGAGAAGTCTGATGAACTCTTGAGGCAACTCCTTAAGTATGTTTCTATCTATATTTTCCTAGCGCTCTCTCTAAACCGGTTCTCGTACGGATATGCCTTGTGGAAGGTGACCCTCGTTAGATGCAGCTTGCACTTGGCATGTAGTAGAGGAGAGAGTTTTAAAGCTTATTGAGTTGCATCATGTGTAGCTTTTGTTCTTTAGGCAATGAGGAGAAGTCCTCCTGTGCCTGCATGCAGGCAGTTCCCTGAGGAAAGCAGGTGGGAATTGGTGCCAAGGAGCTGTAACATCCAGCTGCGGACTTCAGTGGAGAAGTCTGATGTAAGGACAAGTGCCGCAAGGCCCAGGGGGCCGATCAGAGGAACGGTGGGCTTGGGGAGGTGAGGAGCAGGGATGCCCCTTGAGTGTGTGGCCTCAAGGGACTGCTTTTCCTACCTGCCCATACCTGCTTAGGTGACCCTCTGGATCAATACCTATTTGAGACTGCTGCTATCGCTGCTTCGTAAACTGGAAAATAAAAACAAATGCCTTTAAAATGGAAAACTCCCTTCTCATTATGTCCTCGTTGAAGTCTCCCTCTGTAACTACCAGCCTGAAAGCTCTCCAATTAGCTGCAGGAGTCTTGAGGACTTGAAGAAAGTTACGGGAAGAGACAAGGCACACGAAGGCTCTCTGCCTTGTAATGAGCCCCACGGTGGGTTCGGTGCTGAGCCCGTGGACCCGCAGCGCCGAGGGGAGGTTGCACAAACTGCTCAAGGAGTCAGAAAGAAATGCTGAAGTGTCTTGGAGCATTAACAAGCCCCACCGAGGGCCATTACCAAGACGGCCTCCCCATGGACTCGTTAGAGCAGAAGTTCGGAGGCGGCGATGACAGGCAGGCAAAGTGCCGGTGGCTCCGACGCTGCGTGAAGCCTTGGTGTGCTTTATGAAGCCAAATGCCAAGCCCTGACCCCAGCCCCTCACCCTCAGGAGAGAGACCCCGTCCATCACACATGGCTCAGGGCTTTCATGGGTTGCGGGGGGGTGTGGTGCCAAGTGAAGGACAACAGTACGACACCTCCCAGCCTCGCCGGGGGGCGCAAGAAGGCAACGTGGCCTCGGTGCCATGGGAACAATGTGTCTCCTCATAGGCCCTGGTGGCAGAGACATCAGCCATAGCCAAGGGGACAAAGAGCTCAGTTCTGTCAGGGCTTTTCGGCCTTGACGGCACCCTTGGCCATCTCCACCATAGGCTGTCCTACACTGTCCCGTGCCTGCGCCTCTTTCCCTGCAGACTGTAGACACCCAACACACTTCCCCACCTTGTTCTCACCCTGGCACGTCCCTGCCTTTACTGACATCTCTCCATCCTCACTGGCTGCTCCTTCAAATGCAAAATCATGGGTTAACGCAGACTCCCTCTGAGTGACCTGTTGCGCCAAAGCACCACCTTCCTTCGAGCGACGTTTCTGTCTCCTCATGTCCATCTGCACATCCAAAACGGCAGTTTCTCATGGCTTTCCTGTCTCGTGCTCTTTCCCTCTACCAAAAACCACGCGATCATCTCTGACAGTAACAGTCAAGCTTTCTGAAGCTACTATTATTCTTCCCTGAGCTGCCACTTCACCAGGCCAATGCGGTCCCCACCTCTCAGCCTTTCCGCACATGGTCCCTAACCCCATCTTGGTAGCCCTCCTATGGGCCCACTCCAGTTCCTCCCCGCTCCTCCAGAAGAGAGAGCCCCACATGAGGACACACTATTCCAGATGTGGCCACACCCGTGCTAAGTCCTGGGGGTGATAACTCCCCTTGCCTGGATGGCCACGCTCCTCCCGGCGCAGCCCAATGTGCACGTGGCCATATTCATGGTTAGCACCACGGTCCTGTATGGCATCGCTCGTAATGCCCAGGCCCTTCTCCTCCAGGTTGCTCCTCATTCAGTTCAGGTCCAAGCCTGCTTTGATGTACAGGGTTGTTTTGTCCCCTAACGTAGAAGATGATAAGGAGAAGATCCCATCTCCTTGAAATCTTCTTGAGGTTTCTGTTGGCGTAATCCCTGAGTTTCTCAAGGTGCACTTGGACTGAAGCTCCATTGTGCCTGCTGTTAGTGTGAGCGTGCAGATGCCCCACCTGTCTTGGGGTGTCTGGCACAAGGACAGAGCATAAGGAATTTAAAGGACAGGACAGATCATACATTAAAAGAGGAGACACTAGTTAAATGAAATTGCAAGCCAAGGTAGGCATTACCATGGTGACCATCCCAAAAACACCAACTGAAGGGACAAAAGAAGCAAAACCAGAGCCAACAAGGGAAGCTTTAAGAGGGGTGGGCTGTTTGTATGGGAGGGCATGAGGATGATCCAAGGGAAGAACTTGGGAGGGATAAAAGAGGGAAGAAGGAAATACGAGATGAAGCCAAGGATAAGGTCATGGCTGTGTGGGGGTATCTGCCAAGCAGCCCTTCACCTGAGAAAGACTGACTGGCGTGGACACAAAACTGCTGTTGATCTGACCATGCTTAGGTCTGCATTATTTCCATGGCCACGGGAACATGAGTGCTTTCCCGACCATCACCAGGGAAAATGCCTGTAGTGGATGGCAACACTGGAAGGGACCTCAGGAGGTCTCTAGCCCAATCGTCTGCTCACAGCAGGGTCAGCCATCAGGTTGCACCAGCTTGCGCAGGATTTTATTCATTTTTGGCCTGAAAACCTCCAAAGATGGAGATGGCACCAGCTCTCTGGGAAACATTCTTGTTGGTCATTGGCCGTCATCCTCCCATCACGTACCGTGGTGAAGAGCCCGACTCCTCCAGTTACCTCCTGAAAGGGGTGGGAAGGCTCTTCTGTGGTCTCCCCAAAGTCACCTTTTCTTCTGACTGGACAAATCCAGCTCGCTCAGCCTCCCTTAGCGAGACAGCTGACCTTACAACTGCACCCCTGAGATGTTTAAGACTCTTCCAATCCTGTTGGCTTCTCTTGGATGTGCAAAGGATGTCACGGTTGTGAGAATGTCGTCATCCTCCTGCCATGGCTTTTTGCCTGTGTCACTCTCCCTTGTCACCTTGATGTCACGCACAGGTGTTGTGGGCTGTGAAGAGGGCGTGATCTGAACAAGTAGCCATTCACAAATGAACTTGGAACTCAAAATGCTGCAGGCCCAAGAGCCAACATCACACTGTGAGAGGGGCTGGTGCTGTGTTTGCCACACTTGGTGCTAAGCCACGTGCAGAGGAGGAATTCATGTCTACAAGAATCGCACTAACTGCTGTCAGTGGTGGCAGAAACACTAAAGCATTCAGGTCAGAAGGGACCTTGGGAAGTCTCTAGACCAACCTTCCACTCACGTGAGGAGGAGCACTGAATTCCCACCAAGTTCCTCAGGGCTTCGCCCAACAGTGTCCTGGAAATGTTTTGAAACGGGGGCTTTGTCTAAGATCGTCAGGGAGCTCCAGGGTACCCTCTGAGGAAGGTGAGGGTGCCAGATAAGGAGAGACACAGGATTCCTTGACCCTCAACAAGCCGCTAGAAACCTCTGGAAGCTTCTAAAAAACTCCTTCTGCTGCCTTTGATCAACAGGTGCATTGCTGAGAGGCTGCTGAAGCTATTCCAGCCCTTGGACTGTTATTCCCTGCTGCTCTTCCAAGAAGGCACCAATGACATAGCCAAACTTGGACCTACAGGTCAGCCAGCCTCATCGTGATCCCTAGCGTAAGAAAGGCAGGTATTGCTTTTACAGAGGAGAGAAGCCGTTTCCATCACAGGTGACACGATAAGGGAATGACTAAGACAAAGAGGCTCCAGCAAAGGCTCGTAGAACATCTCTTATCACACAGACAACAGGACAAACTGATTCCTACTGGATTAGTGTCTAGAAGGGTAGCCAAGCATTTAACCAGGGCTAATGATATTGAGCAATCTTTTACCAAAAAGGAAAGAAATAAACTAGTCAGATAATCCCTTTGGGTGTAGCATAAAGAGAAGTAAACAGAGGCAGGACATGCGGGAAGAATTTTAGGCGCCTCAGACAGACTGTGAACCCTGGAGTACCCAACCAATGGGAAACGGGAGGGAAAAATTTGGCCGGGATTAGGGAATAAAAAGGTGTGTTTCAAGAACTGGAAGCATGCCTACTTGCTAGGTCACCCGCTTTTGCAAGAACGTGAATAAAAATGTGCTTCACAGAGGATTCTGCCTGAGGATGAGCCTATTTCATTCGGACTGGAACGTATTTCTCACACTAGGAACATGAAGGAGCAGCTAATCCGGGAAACCATTTCCAGGCACGTGAACAACAAGAAAATCACCAGGCGTAGCCACCATGGATTCGAGGAGGAGACCAACCTGATAAACTTCTACAACAAAATGATTGGCCAGGTCCCAGAGACTGAGGGAAGGGCACCTAGTATCCAATTTATGGTTTATTTTTTTTTCTTTTTATCAAATCACAAATCTTTCTCTGGGTATGGGTTTCCTGATAAGAAAACCATTTCCCAGTTCTAGGTGCAATCTACCACAGAGGCACTTATAAGGGAAGGCGATGAGGGCACCTTGCCCACCGAGATCAAAAGGATAATGCAATCCCTGAAAAAGGATTTCCAGTCTCGGTGGCATTTGCTTACGTTCACTTATGACCTCACCAGCAGTAAAGCCACAGCTTTTGTTGTTACAATACGCAATGCTTCGGTACCCACCATATGTCCAGTCATTGCGCTGGGATTAAGCCACCGTGGAACCGTCCTCTGTCCCTTAGAACATAGAGTATGGGCCCAAGAGCGTGGGAACCAACAGCAAACCATTGATGTTTACGCGTGTGGTGTATGGGACCAATAGGATTTGTTTGTGAAAGTAGCACCATTAAGGCCCAGGAAGGTTGTCTTGACACTGAACAAAATGTTTGTCATTTTGAAATACATCCTGATGAAACCCCTGACACTGTACTTGTAGATATTGGAAAAGGACGTGCTTGTGTAGGAACCCTTTGGGATTATTTATAGACGACGGCGCTGTAGGGACACACAATCAATCAGATATCCGTATTTGTAGGTTTGCTGAAATTATGGAACGTGACTTTAACTATTCAGCTTGTCCTAGTTCCAGTATGGATAGGGTTAATTTTCCCCAGGCTCCGGCAGGGGCACAGGTATTCCATCCCCTGGGAGCCATGCCCGGGCTTCGGCAGGGACACGGGTATTCCATTCCGTGGGAGCCCGCCCAGTCGGTAGCCAGGGGCTGCCAGGGGAGGGGGTGGGAAGTCACCAGTTGGGAGAGGGCTGGGCTGTCCCCGGTCCGGTGGGTGAGCGGTGGTGCCGTAATCTGTCAATCAGCAGGGGCACGTTCCACTGTCCGTGTTGTTGTTGTTGTTTTCCTGTTCCCTTTGCTGTCCCGTTAAACCGCCTTTGTCTCAACCCACGAGTTTTGCTTTTTCTTCCAATTCGCCCCCACGGCTGTAGGGGTTTGAGAGAGCAGCCGCGTGGTTCCTTGTTGCCGTCTGAGGCTGAACCACCACAGGCTCCTGTCTCAACCTACCAATTGCTGCCTTTTAACTACGCATTATATCAAGATTAATTGCCTACCACACACACACACCTCCAACGGAATGTGTACAAACTGTCTGAGAAAGAGGAAGAACATCCCTGATGGCAAACTCTCCTGGGATGGTCACCAACAGCAACCGGAGCTTTGAATTCAATGTTACATTCAGGAGTAGTTTTCTTAGATTTAACTTTATTGTGCTTATTGCTTGTAGCCATTTTATATATTAAAGTTTGGCGAAAGATGAAACAGATCATGTCAATAATTTGACTAGAATGTGGCAGTGGAGGGAGACAGTCTCACAGTGTGAGGGCTCGGCAGGGAAAACAGCCCCAGCACAACAGCAGGTGGAGGAGCAGAGCCCGGGCTTTGTCCCCGGGAGGTTCCCCAGGACCTTGCTGGCCGAGCAGGGTCAGTGCTCAAAGTGAGAAGAGCCTTGGGTGGGAAAAGCTCCATTGCAGAGGATGCCTTTCACCTGCCGCGCCCTGGATCGCGGGCTCACTCCTTCTGGGTCACTCTGCCTGGGACTGATGCCAAGCAAACCAGGTCGCGATCACCACGTGGATTCCTCGTTTACTCACAACCTCCGTGCAACTTCCCGCAGCTGCAGAAAGTGCGACCCTAGGATATCAGCCAGCGGGCATAAACCTCGCTGGTCATGTTTCCTATAGCCCTGGTGAGGAGGTCTCTACACGAGGTGTGCTACGTTCCTCCGTGACGTGTTCTGAGAATGGCAAAATGCTCCCAGACCTGCCTGTTGGCCTTTCTGTGCCCCGGGCCACCCCGGCTTTAGATGTTCCCTATGCCTTCAGATGGAGTGAGAGACCAGGTGCTCTGGGAGGGAAGAGGAGAACATCTTCTCCCGGAGGAGACATACATGAACATAGCAGATAGAGCGGTACAAGCAAACAGGGTGGTCAATTCTGCACTCTGTGGCAAGCATCTTGCAGGAAAAGCTTTAAAAATTTAACAGAATTCTATGTGGGGACACTACACACCTCTCTTCCCTTGTTACTAGAGGAGTTTTAAAGAAAATCTTCATGGTTTCTTCCAGCGGAATACGAGAGTTATCACACAAGCCAAAAATATCATTAGTTGCCTAAAGTACTTCCAGTAGAAGTTACTATTGCCATATCCCTGCTCCTGTCCAAAGCCGCCGCCTATACCACCAAAGGGTCCCGGACCCGGTCCAAAGGGGCCACCACTCCCACCGAAGCCACCGCCTATACCACCAAAGGGTCCCGGACCCGGTCCAAAGGGGCCACCACTCCCACCGAAGCCACCATTGGAACAGCCGCTCTCTTCCTGTGAAGAGAGTCAGATTGTCAGCAAGGGCACGGTGCGTGCTGTGGGAGCGGCACAGAGCCAAGAATCAATGGGAGGGACCCAGCTGGGACCCCTTCGCCATTCCTGCCTCTTAGCCACGTCATGGCACCTGCACCCTCCCACTTCGTACCTTCGATTTACGTTTGCTGGTCTTCGGGTGCTCCTCCCGCCGCTTCTTAGGCTGATCCTCCAGCTTCTTTCTCAGACGAGCCACCTCTTCTTCGGTGCTGTGCAACTTGTCCTGCAGCTTCTGCTTGTCTTCAGCCTCCTGCTTCCACCGGGCATCCCACTCCTGCTGAGCTCTCTCATACTGCCGTTGCACATCTGGGGATGGAGAAAGAGAGGTGTTGCAAAGGCAGGAGCTGAGCCCACAAGCCCCCAGGGAGTACTGTTGTGTGCCCCCCACCAAGCTTGGCCGTCTACAGGCAGTGACATGTCTCCTGCCCACAAGTTACCTTTCAGCTCCTTGTCCTTCTTTTCCAGGGCGAGGTCTATGTTGAGGATGTTCTTGTCCAGAGCCTCTCTGCGTTGGAGGAACTCCTGCAGGACGGCATCAGCCTGTAGGAGCACAGGTAGAAGAGGAGTCAAGGGCAGAAACAGCAGCTGGGGGAAATGGTTACTTGGGGGAAGGGGATGGGACGTGGAGCCTCTTCCCGGCAGGAGAGCTGCTCTTGTTCCTACCATCACCCCCTTGCCAGGCAGTTCCCCATATTTCTCCAACAGCGCCTGCTGGTCTCCTTCGAACAGCTGGTGACCCCCCGGCACATTGTAGGCACCATCGGTGATTTTTCTGTCCAAGTCCTGGAAGAGGTCCCTGAGCGCGGCCTCGCACTTCTCACGGGACGCCTGCTCGTTGTCCCTGCAGAACTTGTCCTTGATTGCCTCCACCTGGCACTGTCCGGAAAGGGGCAGAGGGAAGGAATCAGCCCAGGCTGAGCTGCGGCCACCGCTCTCACGCTGGGCAAAAATCAAGCCCTGTTGACATGGAAACTGGGATCGCCAGTCCGTGGGGTAATCGGCCGGGAGGAGACAGATGGGGAGGCCATTCTGCGCTCAGGAACATCTCTGGACCAAGGTGCCCAGGAGCAGAGAGCACGCCAGGGACCACGGGCTTCACAAAAGACAGGGGCAAGAATTAGTCGGCAGGAGAGGGAAAGTGTGGAAGGCTACAGGCTTCCAGCCAGGGCAGAGACACATCTGGGCTGGGGCAAGAGAGCGGGCAGGGCTGAGCCTCATCCCCTTTGCAGCATGGCTTTTGAACCTAGGGAGAAGAGGTGGTGCAGCAGGACAACTGACAGCCTGCAGAACGTGAGAGCGGGCCTTGGGACCGAGTCTGCTCTGCAGAGGGCACAGCAGTGTCCTCTGGCAGGAGGCAGGAGACCCCCTCCCCCCAGGACCATGCTATTTCCCCAAAGCTAAGGGGATGGTGGCGTCCCTGGGGGAATCCTGGCTGGGCTGGGGACCACCTACTGTAAGATCTGCCAGGAAAGAGCAGATCTCCTCCTGGAACGCCTGTTTCTGGAACAGCTCCAGCGTCTCCCGCTCGCACTGGGTGTGCAGATCCAGTAGCTCCTGAACCGTCTCCGTCGGCAGCTTCACCCGCCGCTCCATCAGGTCCTGGTACAATGTCACAGCCTCTTTCACTGCCGCTGCATTTACAGTCTTTGCCAGGGCGAGCACCGCGCTCTCCAGGCACGGCACTGCCCCGCTCCGGATGGTCTCCACGTAGCTCTCTGCCAGTTTCCCCAGCACTGCCAAGGAGGACCAAGGATGAGAGATCTGCAGCCTGAACAAAACACCGGCTCCCGCTCGCCGCTGGCTCCTGCCGTATCCCTGCTGCCTGCCTGCCACAGCCTTCCTGAACTTCCTTTCCTAACTCTTTCCCACCCCGTCTACAGCATCCAGCGGCTCCAGATCCACAGGCAGGGACAGCAGCCAGCAGAAAACCTCTCCCTTTCCCCACCTCCACCATTTGGCTGGGCATTTGATCCTTCCCCAGAGGCAGAGCCAAGAGGTGCTGGCCATCCAACCCTCTGCACAGCAGCACTCACGGGTCCCTGTTATGGTGCGGCCACAAGGGATGGTCTTAGGCGGAGACTTTTCCCAGATGTGGCTGCAGAATTTCTCCACCTGCTGCCGGAATTCACAATCGATCTCATCGTCCTGAAGCTCCTCCAAGCGAACCAGGTCCCTCCTGTGGGCCGGCTGGTAAAAAACAAAGCATTTGCGATCCCGAAAGAACTGGCAGATGCATTCCCGGGGCTGGTTGTAGCGTTGGGTCTCTGGGCTGCTACCTGTGGGGTAGGAGCACACGGAGCAAGTTCACCGGGGCTTGGGCTGTTGTTGACTTACACTGAAATGCTGCTGGGGTTGGACGTCTCCAGCAGCACAGCACCATTCCCTTACCAGCCTTTAACTTGAGTGCATTCTCCAAGTATTCGTCCTCAGAGATTTCCTCCCCATCCACCTCCAGCTGCAGTGTGAAGTCCCGGACCGTCCACACAAAAGTCGGGAAGATGGGGGCAACGTTTTCTGAATCCTCCAGTTCATCTTCGCTCTGCTCGGGTGCTGCTTTCAACTTGACCTGCTCAGTCAGCTTCATCACATAGCTAGGGAGCTGGCTAAGGAAACAGGGACCTCAGCTCTGAATGCAGGGGCATCGCCACCCTGCAACCGCTCAGCACTTCACGGGCAAGAGAGGAGACTCTGTGGGGACAGAGAACAGCCGGGAACCACCAGAAGGAAGAGGGAGAAAACCCCTCAGCCTGGAGGTCCACCACGTGGCACTCCTAAGGACTCAAAGCACAGCACTGGGCACCACCAGAAGGTCCTTTGGCTGTTTGAGGAACTAGGATTTGTCAAACCCTTGCCCACCACTCAGGGAGAGGAGGGCATCCCTCCTGCTGCTGTCCCACCAAGGATACTGCAGCTGGTCCACGGCTTGCTGGTCAATGGTGCCTTTGCTGTTGTAGATCAGGGTGCTGGAGAGCAGCACGGTCAGCACAAAGATCCACATGTCGTTCTTCATGTCACCCTGGAGGAAGTACCCTTGGCTCTTACCAACAAGACCCCGTAAGTCTTGGGGGCAAAGCCCCACATGCCCAGACCCTCAATGCTCCTTACCGACAGGCCACGGCAAGACCAGGTCTTGGAGAGACCCACCCCCATGCCGTCACCACCTCCTTCTCGAGCTGGGCTTATCCTCAGCTCTTAACTCTCAGGGTCCCACACACCTCTAGCAAAGTGCTCCCTGAGCTCCTCTGTCCTGTTCTGCTGCTCTTTCCCAGAAAAGCAGAGGAGTTTGGCACCTTGTCTGCCCCAGCCTCCTTCCCCATGGCCTCTGGCTCTTCCCAGCACGCTGGCTGAAGCCACCACAGGTGGTGGGAACCCCCCCGGCCTCTGGTCACCATGGCTGGTGATAAAGTGCTGGGAATGCGCAAAGGCAGCGACCGCTTCTTCCACACCTTCTCCACATCACCCAGCCCTTCCGTGTCCAGCAGCACCAGAGTGTGTCCAGGCTTGCACGGGTGAGGTACACACCACATCCAGATACCTCTGGTGTGGGACTGCACACCACTGCCCAAGGAGAAACCTGTGGGGAGGTCGCAAGGGTCTCAACAGCGTTCGATACAGGTACGTTGGGCATCCGGGGCCGGGACCTCTCTCACCTTTCCTCTGACAAGCCAGCCTGTTCATGAGGTAGGACTTGCCAGTGCGGTACAGCCCTGTGATGGCCACCACCACCACGGGCTGGGTGATCCCTGACAGCACCTGCAGGGCCTCCTGCTGGACCACCAGCCCCTTCGTCCGCGTGTTCTCAATGAGGCACACGGGCTCTGGCATGTGGATTTCAGATGCCATCGCTGAGGGCAAACACAGCCTGGAGAGGAGACTGCAAGACGGGACGGTTAACACGGTGGGGACCTTCCACCCGCCTCCTCTTTTTCCCCATTGCAAGCGCTGCTGTGAAGACAACAATGGCACTTAGACGAGGTGCACAGCCCCTTCCCGTTTATCCCAACAGAAACAGCTGCATTTCGGAAAGCCCAGCGGGACAGTGGGAGCGCTCTGCACTATGTCCTAAGCACTGCTTTGAAGTTTGCTGAGTGGAGAAATGTGCAAAAATGGGGGTGGGACATAGCGATGGCCTCAGGCGGGGCTCGAGACGAGAGGATCAACTGGAGAGTCACACCAGCCCCAAGGAAAGGAGAGGTCAGGTGGCGAGGCTGAAGCTGAGGGGAGCACCCCAAGAATTTTTTCATTGATTTCTTATGCCAAACCCCATCAAAGCCCCTCTCACCCTCCACTGTGCCTCCCACAGGGACATGCGTGCTGCTGGCCCATGCAAGGCACCCATCTCTCCTTTCCTCCTCCCACACGTTCATCACTGATGCCCTGGCGTCCCTGTCCCTTGTTGGGGTCCCTGTCACTTGCTGGGGTCAGCAGGAGCCATTCTGCAGCCCCAGCGTCCAGGGCTGCTTGCACGGGGTGGGGAGGAGGCATCAGGGGAAGGGACTCACCGTCGTCTTCGTTGCCTGCCCTGGGCTGCAAGAGCTTTGCTGCAACCTGGCTCCTGCCTGTCTTTGTCCTGTGCCCTGGGCCTGCACCTCCCCTCCTGTTCCGGGAAAAGAAGTGAGTCAGAGGCGAAAGTGAAAGCCATCATCTCAGCACAAACACTCGGAGCAGGGAAGACAGAGATGGTTTAATAAGTGAAGGAACAACAACGAAAAAGAAACAATGCCGCAGCAAACCCTCACCTCCTCCCAGGTGCCCAGGCCGTTTCAGAGCTGCACCCACCTTGGGAGACATCCCCCGACCCCCTTCTTCCGCAACCCCACCACTTTTTCCTGCTCAGCATGGCCTTATCTAGTGGGGAAGGGTGGGGAGATACGGGAAGAGGTTCCTCAGAGGAGCTGTGGATTCCCCATGGAACTTGCACACGACCCACCATTGGACGTGCTCAAGGTCCAGTTGGACGGGGCTTTGAAAAACCTGATCGAGTGCAAGATGTCCCTGCTCATGGCGGGGGTTCAGACTAGATGATTTTTGAAGGTCCTGGCTATGTCCTCACCCAACCTCTTGCCCACCCCCAGACCACTCACTGGTGGGGTGGTGTGAGCAGCAGAAAAGGCCCTTACTCTGTGTAAGCGCCGCTCAGCAATAGAGAAAACACCTCCGTGTTATCAACACTGCTTTCAGCACAGTCCAAAGCACAGCCACATGCAGACTACAAGGAAGAAAATCAACTCCATCCCAGCCAAGACCAGCACAGGGTGAACAAGAAGTTGGGAGGGGACACAGCTGGGACACCTGACCTCCACCCGACCATTCTGCTGGGTTAAACCACCACCAGCCAACGCCATCACCAGCCCCTCCCAGGCTCCAGTCAACCCCATGGACATGGAGGCAGCAAAAGGGCTCAGCCCATGCACAGACCCAGAACCTGCCCCACTACAACCTCCCGGATGCCCTGGGACTTGCTCCGGCAATGGCGAGCTCCACGGACACTGCCCACTCCTGGGCTTTGACTCCTCTCTGAGGACCTCACAAGCCCTGCCCTCTTCCAGCAACATCAAGGGGATTGACACTGGGGGACAAGAGGCTGCCCCTCCTGTCACGGGCACAGCGGGGAGGAGAGGAGAGCTTAGGGCACAGGGTGCGAGCCTGGGCGAGTCCTAACTTGCATGCAAAGCCATGGGGGGATGAACACCTGCTCCCAGACACCCATTCCCCTCGCTCCATCCCAGAGCCTGAGCAGACCTTTGGACCTCGTCCTCCTCCCACCCACTGGCATCCCCGTCACTTGCTGGGGTCCCTGTCACTTGCTGGGGTCCCTGTCACTTGCTGGGGTCAGCAGGAGCCATTCCACAGCCCCAGCGTCCAGGGCTGCTTGCACGGGGTGGGGAGGAGGCATCAGGGGAAGGGACTCACCGTCGTCTTCGTTGCCTGCCCTGGGCTGCAAGAGCTTTGCTGCAGCCTGGCTCCTGCCTGCCTTTATCCTGTGCCCTGGGCCTGCACCTCCCCCCTCTTCCGGGAAAGGAAGTGAGTCAGAGGCGAAAGTGAAAGCCATCAGCTCAGCACAACCACTCCGAGCAGGCAAGACAGAGATGGTTTAATAAGTGAAGGAACAACAACGAAACACAAACAACGCCTCAGCAAACCCTCACCTCCTCCCACCTGCCTGGGCAGTTTCAGAGCTGCACCCACCTTGGGAGACATCCTCCGACCCCCTTCTTCCTCGACCCCACCGCTTTTTTCCTGCTGAGTGTGGCCTTATCTAGTGGGGAAGGGTGGGGAGATACGGGAAGAGGTTTCCCTTTGGATTCCCCATCAGGACAGGTGACCAAAAATTGACCAATGTTGGGGGATATGGCGGGTCCGTAGACCCCTTGACAGAAGAGATAGAGATTTCAGTGTACCCATAAGAAGGCCGCGAGTTGCGTCATACAAGGACAATGTAAGAAAAAGGAGAAAGAAGAAGATTGCTTCAGAGAACAAGGAGAGTTAGGCTGTGAGAAAGCCAGATTTTGAGCAATGTGAACAGGATTTCAATAACCAATCGTATTGTAGCTACGAGCGCCTGTGCTATGTCACCTAACCAATTGAAAGCGTAGAAAGAACGCGTGAACGGAGCGTGAACAAAAGATTAGATATCTAAGAAAGCCAAGTTTGTAATAAAGACTGAGCTTAACTTAAATCTTCAAGGAGAGTCTTGTCGTTTGTCCGTCCCGACTGAAAGAAAATGGCTGTTAAAGAAAATAAGGGACTGCTACCGATGAACACAAAAGAGAAACGATATAAGTACGTGTTGCCTCGTGACCAAATAGCAGCTGTAAAAGAGACTCAAAGAGGGATGGGTATTATCCACCCTGAAGGACTGGTGCGTCCCTCCGCACCCCCCGCTCCAGCCTTGGGGGAAACAGGGGCATGGCCTTCTCCTCCTATTTCTACTAACCCCATCTCGAGTCTGGGTTTTCCATCCTTGCCACCTGAGTCAGACGATGAGGAGGGCAGTCCTATAACGGGTGAGGAAGGGACTGAAGTGGTGGACTCTGGGGAGCCACCCCCATTGTACACAAGGTGCCCCTGGACGCTTGGGGGCCAATTGGCAAAGATTTAAGTGCCTTACTAATAGGAAGATCTAGTAGCACCTTACAAGGCCTCATGGTACATGTTGGAGTGATTGATGCTGATTACACAGGACAAATATGTGCCATGGTATCGACAGCTACACCACCTGTGACTATTGAGAAAGGAACTCGACTCGCTCAGTTAGTCCCATTTCAAAGTTGTGTTCCACAAAGGGACAACGTTACACATGGTGATGGTGGTTTTGGTTCTACGGAAAACCACAAGTCTATTGGGTGCAGACGGTATCTGATCAATGCCCACAAATGCAGTGTGTTCTTGAACTTAGTGATGCCACTCCCAAGAATTCCGTCTGTGAATAACATGGAGCCTACCAAAAGATATCAGTGGAAAGTGTTGCCACAAGGTATGAAAAACTTGCCTACAATTTGTCAATGGTTTGTAGCAAAAGCGTTGAGTCCAATCCGTGCCCTGTTCCCATCTGATTACTGTCACCATTACATGGATGATATTCTGCTAGTGGCTGCAACACCGCAACAGTTAGAAAAAAATGGAACAGAAAAAACAGGAATCATTGTGTGAATATGGCTTAATAATCGCCCCAGAAAAGGTACAAGGGCAACAACCGTGGTTATACCTGGGAATGACAGTATTAGCTCAGACAGTCATGCCACAACCTATCCAACTACAAATAGAAGTAAAAACGTTGAATGATGTACAAAAAATTAGCAGGAATGATTAATTGGATTCGGCCCTATGTTGGTATTCCATCTTCCAAATTACAACCTCTCTTTGAGCTATTAAAAGGTGACACTAATATTTCAGCCCCACGAATGTTAACTGAGGAAGCAAAAAAAGTGGTAGCTGAAATAGAACAAGCTATTAGTAGTAAACGCGTACGGAGACTTGACTTAGCGGTTTCGGTGCAGGCCTTTGTGTTAGTAGATCAATTAGTGCCATTTGCTATGATTGCTCAATGGTGTGAACAAGGGGATGATCCCTTACGTGTTTTAAAATAGATTTTTTTGCCCAACAAGATGAAGAAAACAGCCCCTGGTCTATTTGAGCTAATAGCACAAGTTGTTATAAAAATTAGAACTTGATGTTCAGAACTGATGGGAAGAGACCCCGAACAGCTTGTAGTCCCTGTCCAGAGGGATTATTTTGAACGGTGCTTAGCTAACAGCACTGCCCTATGAGCAGCCGTGACCAATTATACAGGGCAGGTGAGCTACCATTTACCTTCACACCCACTGATCAAATTGGGCACCCAAATGGCCTTTGCACAGAAAAATCTCAGTCGCAGAAACCCAGTGGAGGGCCCCACGGTGTTCACAGATGGATCAGGAAAAACTGGAAAAGCTGCCATTGTCTGGAGACAAGGAACACAATGGCAACATAAGATCGAACATCAAGAAGGTTTGCCCCAAGTCGTAGAATTACGGGCGATGACCACGGTGTTTCAGAACTTCCCCAGCCCTGTCAACATTGTGACAGATTCGGCTGATGTGGCCGGACTGGTACAACATTTAGATAAGGCTGTTTTAGGTAATGTAACCAATGAATTGCTGTTTGGTGTATTGAAACTGTTACAGATAACAATACAAAAGCGACAGCAAGAATATTACGTGATGCATATTAAAAGTCATACCCAGTTGCCAGGATTTATTGTAGAAGGCAATGCACAAGCTGATGCTTTAGTGTCTGCAGTGGCCCTGGGACCTGTGCCCAATGTTAAACAGCCAGCGATAGCATCGCCTAGTTTTTATCATCAGGGATATCGTGCTTTAAAACGTCAGTTTAATCTTAGTAACGCTGAGGCTCGCAATATTATTGCAGCCTGCCCCGATTGTCAAGATCAACATGTACCTATATATTATGGCACCAATCCACGAGGATTACGTGCTTTACAGCTTTGGCAAACTGATGTCACACATATTACTGAATTCGGCCGTTTGAGGGATATCCATGTATCAATTGATACCTTTTCTTCTGCCCTCGTTGCCACTGCTCACGCTGGAGAATCAGCTCAGGACGCCCTACGCCGTTGGCAGCGTGCATTTTCTGTTTTAGGTGTCCCACCACAGATCAAAACTGATAATGGTCCTGCTTACGTATCGCAAAAAGGAGCTTGTTTTTTACAACTCTGGGGCGTGACACATGTCACAGGCATCCCCCACTCACCCACAGGTCAGAGTATTGTTGAGCGTGCGCACTGTACCCTGAAACGCCTTTTACACAAACAAAAAGGGGGAATGCTAGGGGAAACTCCTGAAGCACGATTAGCTAAAGCTGTATATGTCTTGAATTTTTTGCAGCTTGCTGATGATACTCCTGCTGCGATGCCACCCCTCCTTTGGCACTTTGGTTCTCTGGTGACCCAGGAACAGGTGGGTCCTGGAGCAAAAGTGCTGATGCGGGACCTCAGGACAGGACCGTGGTTGGACCCGCATGACTTAATCACGTGGGGAAGGGGTTATGCTTGTGTTTCCACAAATCATGGACCACGGTGGGTGCCCGCAAGATACATCCAGCCGTATTTGAAGATAACCGGGATGGGGGAACAAAGCGAACCGGCAGGATGAGTCCGGCTATCTTGCTCACCATCTGCCTTAACATATTTACTGCACTCTCCTCAAGGGTTTGGATTCCACCTCAACCAAAGAATAATGGATGGGTCACCCTGCCTAACTTAACGGGCCAGGACACGCTTTGTTTGTCAGCCTCATCACCGGAGAATCCCTTCTCAACGCGTCTGGAGGGACAGCCCTTAGAGGCCTGGCCTGCGCCGGAGTTTCCGAAGCACTTGACAAAAGGGGGTGAGGTAGTTGATAACTGGGATGCTTGGGTACCCTGTCTGCAACACAGTAACCTGCACAGGACCTGTAACACAGTCACCAGATCTGTAACCAGATACCTGTAACACAGGATCTGCAACTCCACATCAACCAATGTCTCTGCATCTACTCCTCACCCTCTTCGCTTGCCAGCAGGAATCTCTCTCATCTGCGGAGACAGCGCATGGCCTGGTACCGCCTCTCATATTAAAGGGGGCCCCTGTAGTTTAGGAAGATTAACCCTACTAACACCAAATACATTGATGATTGTGCAGCACTATAGGCGCCAAAACAAAGTGCTCACGCATTCAGAAATAGCTGCAATGACAATGTACCATTTTGGAACCCTGGAGAAATAATCGCAGCATCCTTTTTAGCCCCCGGGGTGGCGTCAGCTAAAGCACTTGCTACGCTTAACAAGCTTGGATGTTGGCTGGCTGAGCAATCTAATGCTACTTCTCTAGTTTTGAGTAGTTTACTGTTAGATGTAGACTCAGTTAGACATGCCACACTGCAGAATCGAGCTGCAATAGATTTTCTGTTGCTGGCTCAAAGTCATGGCTGCCAAGATTTTGATGGGATGTGCTGCATGAATTTATCAGACCACTCTCGATATATTCATACAAGAGTTGATGGAAAGAACAAAAAAGTTAAAGGAAGAGGATGGGTTCTTCTCTCTTGATCACCTTTTGCAAAACTGGGGGCTCTCGGGATGGCTGGTTTCAATAGTCAAAGCAGGATTAATAATATTGTTGATAGTTGTAGTTGTGCTAATGATGGTGCCATGTCTCATCTCCCTACAGCAAAGGGCCCTGCAACAGGTGATGGGGGCGGCATTTGTAGCACAAATACAACAAGGGGGACCCTCTGGTCCTGTCCCCAAATCCTGAGGCAGCTATGGCTTTGGATGGGGTTCCCCGCCATCCCGGGAAGCCTGCATTGCCTCTGTCTGCAGTGTCCCGCTCTGAGCTCCGGGTAGGAGTTTCTGCTCTTTCTAGAGGAAGGTGCACATCAGAGCCTGGTGCCCCCCCTTGAGCTCTGGCACTGGGAGAGCCGACTGGCAGAGGCTGCGACTTCCCGCTGCTGCTGGAGTCCCCTCCGGGTAGAGGGGGCACACGCCAATGGAGACTGGCAGGGAACAGTGGATCAGAATTTTCCTACTACGGACCCAGGCTGGGACCCAAATCAACCGGGACCCCGGGGGCTCTTAACCATGTATCAGAGATGCTTGTTATTTGACATAAGACATGCTATGCCAAAAGCCATTATTTGAGGTTAAACAAGAACCAAATGAATCGCCACCTGCATTTATGGAACAATTAAAGAATACTGCTAGGAAATACACGAACTTGGACCCCAAGAAGGGTCGGAGGAGGGTGTGCAATAGGGCTCTATAATATGGGACAATCTGCCCCAGATATACGAATGAAACACCAAAATTTAGAAGGAGCAGATTCGAGGGACTTGGGAACACTGCTGTAAGTAGCTTGGACCGTCTAGAATAACAGAGAAAAGGAGAGGGAGCATCAAAGAGAAGGGAGATTAATTGCTGCGTAGACCGGAGCTGCTGCGGGAAGAATGAACGGCGCCCGGGGAAGTAGAGGAGGCTACAGAGGAATTGGGAGGGAACTCGTTTAGCAGAAGATCAGGGCGCGATCTGCAAAGAGCGAGGACATTGGAAAAACGCGTGCCCTAGAGTCAGGAACCAAGGCTCGATCCTGCAGCCTGTCAAGGTGATGGGTTTAGGTGATGGTTTAGGCAAGTGCTGCCAAACGGGTAGTAATAAGTCACCTATGTAAACAAATCAGTAGCAGGCATGCATCGAGGATTGCTAAAGAGGAAAGTTCATCGGGAGGGCAACTGACAAAGAGGAAGATACAACCACCAGATGAAGTATATGGCCACCAGAGTGACTGCAATTCCTGAAAATGGATACTAGGTGGAAGCAAAGACCGCGAAATAACTTGCCTCATGCTTGTGCAATTGGTTCTGGGAGTGGGCGTGCTTATGTTAATGCTTTAGGGAAAACGAATGAATAGGTAACAGTTTTGTAAATCTAAACCGCTCAGAATAAGATCGTTGTGGGAGCACTTACGGTGGAGAATCCCCAGTGGGACCCCAGCGCTGCTAATAAAGACTACCTGCTCTACAGGACACTCAGCGTGAAGAACTTCCTCCTCACGGCTAATCCAGACCTGCCCCGCTCTAGTTTAAAGCCATCGCCCCTCGTCCTATGGCTCCGTGCCCTCGAAAACAGCCCCCCCCAGCTCTCCTGGAGCCCCTTTAGGGACTGGAAGGGGCTCGAAGGTCTCCCCAGGGCCTTCTCTTCTCCAGGCCGAACACCCCCAGCTCTCTCAGCCTGTCTTCCTAGGAGAGGGGCTCCCGCCCTCGGATCACCTCCGTGGCCCATCTCATAAAGCGCTGCCACATTCACCACTGACTTTGATAAATCGCTGGGTTACGTTCATAAAACATGCCCCCAGCCCCCACAGGACCCTTCACCCACCCAAAACCCTGGGGTACCCCCCCAAGTAGGGCCACCCTTCAATCTATGGGACACCCCCCTGATGTACGGCTGCCCCCAATTGTGCCCCCCCCCTAAATTTTGGGATCCCCAAAATTTGTCCCTCACCCCATGGCAATCCCCAAATCAATGGGACTCTCCCCATAGGCCCCCCCATCTATGCCCCCCTCCAAATGTGGGGACGCCCCCCCTCTTGCTGTGGTCGCTCTGCTGCCCTGCGCCGCCTCCCACCCCTCCCCCACCCCTTCAGGGGACCCAGGCGTGCGGGTGCCCCCACCCCGGGAGGGGGGAGTTTGGATGGAGGGGGGACGGGGGGGTGCCCGGACGCCTGGGTCCCTCCAGGACACACACCCCCACCCCACCCCCAGGGCTTGTGTGTGCCTCAGTTTCCCTTGCAGGGGGGGGAGGAGGAGTCACTCCCCAGATGCCTGGGTCCCCCCTGGATGCCTGGGTCCCCTCCTCCTCATGCCCCCCTGGGTACCATCACATCCCCGGGCACCCACAGCCCCCACAGTGTCCCCCCATGTCCTCTCAACCCCCCTGGGTCCCCCTCAGCACCCCCGTGTCCCCTCAGCCCTCCAGAGACCCCCACTAATGTGCCCTCAGCCCCCACCGTGTCCCATTAAACTCATTCTGGGTCCCCTCAGCCCCCCACAATGTCCCCTTCAGCCCCCACATGCTCCTTCAGTCCCCCCAAATGTCACCTCAGTCCCTGCTGGGTTCCCTTAGACCCCCCTCAATGCCTCCTCAGTCCCCCCATAGCCCCCCCAAAGGGCCTCTGAGACCCATATGTCCCCTTACACCTCACCAATGTCCCTTCAGCCCCATGGTGGGGATTCGCCCCCCCTGCCTGGGTCCCCCCAGGACACACACCCCCCACCTCCCCTACACAGCAGGACCCCCAGGAGGTATTGGGGGGGGCAATCCTGGTGACACACACACCCTCCCCCCAAGTAATTAACAGCTGCTTTTAACTGGGGGGGCAGAGGAGTATGGTCAAGCTTGGTGGAGGGAGCCCAGGTGTCTGGGCCCTCCCCTTCCCCAGCAGCTGGAGAGGACCCCGGCGTCTGGAGCGGGGAGGACGGCGACCCCCACCCCGCCTTTGCGTTTGCGCTCACTTGGGTTCATCTCCCCCCGTGCACACCGTGTCCGTGCTTAAGTCTCCTCTTTACGAGGCAAAGACGGACTTCTGAGCCAGGCATTTGGTGGCCCTTCTCGGGGGCACAAACTGCCTCTCTGAGCCGGGGGGAGCCCCACGCTGCCAACGGTGGCTGCAAGGGGCTGGGCTGTGACCACCACCATGGGGCACCTTCCCCGCTGTGGCCAGCCAACAAAGGCACAGACCAGACCCTGCTCTGCCGCTCCTTCACCCCTCTCCCCGGAGGTGTGGGTGTGCGAGGACACTGCTCTGTGCCTACACCCTTCACACACACACACACACTTTGGCTCTTGCCTGGTGTTTTCCTCGCCGGGGCACTTTCTAGAGCATGTTCTGGAGAGCAACTCTGGCAGAAGACGGAAGCCTTCAGGCGCTGCGCGAAGGAAATCCCATTTCATGATGGAAATTCTCTTCTGGAGTCCAGCTCTGTCACAGAAGGACCCAGCGCCTGTTGCTGCCATGCAGCAGGACTGTCGGCAAGCTAAAAGAGCGCTCAAGCCTTAAACTAACAGAAGGGCTCAGACGGAGAGCGTGGAGGAGGAAAGAGCACATTTGGAAAGAGCAAGGGGCATCCTCCTTGGCCACGGGGCTGTGCTTGGCACTCTTTTCCTGTCCTCCTCTGGAGGCAGGCACTGCCCCTGCAGCTCCGTAGAAGGCCTCAGAGGAAGCATTTTGGACAGACAAGTCAGTGCAGGGTAATTTATTTTATTGAAATGCACAAAGATTATGGCTTCTCAAAGTTTCTGGGTCATACAAGACTGGTAGGGACCGATGTAGAAGTGGTACGACTAATGACGTTTGGGTTTGGAAATCATTATCACAAGTAGAAAAAAAATGGAATAAAAACAAGACAGGATTAAACCAAACAACAAAAATATCCCAGGAAAAATGGCAGGAAATAGGCTGTGCCAATAAGGAGTTACGTTAGGAGTAATTTGCAGAAGAAGATAGACGGTTTATTTCTTCCGAAAAAAGTCAGAAGAGCCCCATCTCTAGGGGAGGTGGGTAAGCCATCCTGCTTGGGGAAGCACATCAGGGCACATCAGATCACATCAGTGATCTCCACATTTACATTTCCTCCTGTACCAAGTGTCTCCAAGTTCCTGCTTCTCCAGCCCCCGGGGACAGGACCCTTGACAGCTCGTTCCCTCCATGGCCCCTCCAGTGAGGGAGTTCAGCAGGGCCTGCTAAACACCCTCAGAAAGCTGGAGGTTTGCTTCTGACTTGGACTTCTCTCGAGGCTGGCTCAGTCTTTAGAGATCTGCGGTTCGGGAATTTGGCACCTGAGGGCTCATTACCACAAAAACAGCAGAGGTGGTGTGGTTTAACCCCAGCCGGCAGCCAGGGCCATGCAGCTGCTGGTGCAATTCAGTACCTTTCCGAGCAGCGATAGTGGGTACCCACCCCCCGGCTAACCCCATTTGTACCCTGAGCATGACATCTGTGGTACGGGATTTTCCGTTGGCCATTTCATCGTTCTGTCTAGGCTCCTTTCAGCTTCTATGGGAAGAATGTCAGGCACCAGTATAGGTTAGGGGTGGACCTGCTGGAAAGCAGCTGAAGAAAAGGATCTGGGGGTCTTGGTAGACGGTAAATTATCCATGAGCAAGCAATGTGCCCTTGTCGCCAAGAAGGCCAATGGAATTGTGGGCTGCACAGGGAAGAGTGTGGCCAGCAGGTCAAGGGAGGTCATTCTCCCCAGTGTGGCCTTGTGGCACAGAAGATCAAGAGCTTCCTGGGGTGCATTAGGAATAGCATTCCCAGCAGGATGAGGATGGTGAGCCTTCCTCTTTCCTCAGCGCTGGTAACACCACTTCTGCAGTGCCGTGTCCAGTGCTGGACTCCCCAGAACAGGAGGGCCATGGGCTTAGAGGAGTGTGTCCGATGAAGAGCCACAAAGATGGTTAATGGACCGGAGCACCCTTCACGTGAATCGAGGCTGAGCAAGCTGGGACTGTTCAGCCTAGAGAAGAGCCGGCTCCAAGAGGGTTCTTGTCAAAGTCCATCAATATCTGATGGGAGGACATGGAGAAGAGGGAGTCAGGCTCTCAGGGATACCCAGCAACAAGACAAGAGGCCACGGGCACAAACTGAAAGACATGACATTTCATCTGAACGTAAGAAAACACTTCTTGACTGTGGGTGGCTGATCACGGGAACTGGTTGCCCAGAGAGATTGTGGTGTCTCCCTCTGTGGAGATATTCAATCCCAGTCCTGGACAACCTGCCCCAGGTGGCCAAGCTCGCTTAACAAGAGATTGGACTAGGCTGTCTACGCAGGCCTCTTCCAACACTCCTTACTCTGTGATTCTGGCATGCCCGGCAGCATTTCTGAGAAATTTTCTGTGGTACCCCTGTGCTAGTTGGACTCCTGGTGCCTCGTGCCCATCCTCCTTTTGAGGATGAACTCAGTCACTGTGTAATCCTGAGGACAGGGTTGACCAGGGATTACAAATGTCAGCAAATCCTCAACACGCACCAGTGTTCACTACCCTCGCACCCACCGTCCATTCTCTCCCCCTACAGGGGTATGGCGTGGAAGTGACCTCTGGAGGTCTTGAGCATCATGGTCTGCCCTGAGCAGGGAGAACTCTACGGTTAGGTCAGATTGGTCAGTGCTTTCTCCTGATCTAGCGCTGATCCACTGTCATGGCGATTTCCCCCTTCCCCTCCACCCCTAAAACTCTTTAGAAAAGCTCCTTTCTGCCTCTCTTTGTCTTGTCCTCATTGTCTTTTATCCTTTCCACCCCTCCCTATCCCCAGGCCAGATCCTCACACCAAGCAGAATTGTACTGGTACGGCTGGGATGGAGCTCTTACAGCAGCCCGTACAGTGCTGTGCTTTGCATTGGTGGCTAAAATCGTGCTATTAACACACGGGCGTTCTGGTTAGTGCTGAGCAGTGCTCACACAGTGTCAAGGCCTTGTCTCTCAAACACTCCCTGCCCCAAAAGTCAGGAGGCTGGGAGTGGGCAAGGCAGCGCTCAGAGGCACAGCCACGACAGCCAGCCTGAACAGAGCAAGGGGACGTTCCATGCCGTAAGTCACGCAGGGTTATGGCGTATGTCTTCCCGTGAGACGTTGAGGGCCTGCTTTCAAGAAGTGTCTAGACATCTCCCTCCAATGGGAATTAGTGCGTGAATTCCTCTTTTGGCTTTGCATCCATGCACACCTTATTTATTTATTCATGTATTTATTTTCTCTGTTTAAGCTGTCATTATCTCGATCCATGAGACTTTTCACCTTCCATTCTCTCCCAGTCCTCCAGGAGAGGGCAGCGGCTGAAAAGCAGGGTGGGTTTTGGGCTACTGCACAAGGTCAACCTGCCATAATGATGTCCAAGTGTGTCCTCGATGGGATGCCCTGTGATGGGGTAGCCAGGTGGTCCCCTCCAAGCATAGATAGGGCTACCAAGATGATTAGGGGACTGGAACACTTCTCTTATGAGGAAAGGCTGAGGGATTTGGGTCTCTTCAGTCTGGAAAAAAGACGGCAGAGGGGGGACCTTATCAACACTTATAAATACTTAGAGGGTGGGTGTCAGGAGGATGGGGCCAGGCTCTTTTCAGTGATGCCCGGGGACAGGCCAAGAGGTAATGGGCACAAACCTGAGCATAGGAAGTTCCACTTAAACATGAGGAGGAACTTCTTTCCTTTGAGGGTGGCAGAGCCCTGGCAGAGGCTGCCCAGAGAGGTGGTGGAGTCTCCAACTCTGGAGACATTCCAAACCCGCCTGGACGCGTTCCTGTGCCACCTGCTCTGGGTGACCCTGCTCTAGCAGGGGGTCGGACTAGCTGATCGCCAGAGGTCCCTTCCCACCCTATGATTCTATGATTCTATGATATGCACCGGGGGTCCCCGCACGGTCCCAGAGGAGCGCCTGTGGAGATACGAAAGGACAGCACAGCCCAGCACAGAGGAACTGCGGTGGTACCCACGGGCTGACACCAGAGCAGAGCCAGGGGCCATGGGGCTCAAGAGAGAAGACCTCCAGCAGCTCCTCTGCACAAGTGGTCAGGGAGTAACACAGCCAGTGGTTCTCCTGAGAGAGGAGGCACCACGAGCTGCAGTGCAGGGCACCGACACGTGGCACTGGGTGCACAGTTCCCAGCAGGTAGTGCCAGTGGCTGAAGCCTCCAAGGGACACCTGGCTCCACAAGCAGTGTTGAGTCCTTTAGTGACCGTGGAGAGCTGCTCTGGCTACAGAGGGGCTGCCAGGAGTGGCGGGGCTGGCACTGCCCAGTCTCAGCTGTGTTCCAGCTGCTGGTTTCCAGTCGCACCTGCTCTGTGGTTTGCAGGGGTCTGGGCATGGACAGGGGCAGGGCAGGACTGCCTGTCCTACTGATACAGCCACTGAGCCCAGCAGGAGGATGGAGATGGTCACGTTGAAACGTGATCAGCGCTGCCCACGGCCGTGGTGAAAGGTGAGGGCTGGAACTGGCTGGTATGGGGACATGGGTCTTGAATGAAGCTCCTGTGGAAGGTTTTCCTGTCTGTTCACGCGGGCATCAAGCCAGGCTGGCTTTTTGCATTGAGGGACTTTTCTTGAGGGTCCATGGGCATATAGGGATGGTCTGCAGTTTCCCAGGTTCTCCTCCACATGCTGCCTTTTCCTGTGGGGAACACAAAGGCTTCTAGCCCTGCAGATGACCCGGGAGAGGCCTTGTCCACTCTGTGCTCACAGCTGGACTCCTGTCCTCCAGCTCAGCCCTGGCTGAGTAGCCTTGTTTGGAGGTGACTTCTGGGATAAGGACTGGCAGACTGGGCAAGGGAGGCTGTCTCCAGGTCATGGAGTGGTCCAGCAGGGACTGAAGGACAGCAGTGAAATGAAGTGGCTTCTGGGTCTATTCTTCCTTCAGTGCAAGCCCTGACACAGGGTCA
The DNA here is from genome assembly GCF_028500815.1 of Rissa tridactyla. NCBI lineage: Eukaryota > Metazoa > Chordata > Aves > Charadriiformes > Laridae > Rissa > Rissa tridactyla. The sequence goes on along the minus strand of NC_071490.1, from coordinate 1,307,810 downwards.
CAGCCTCCCTTTTGGTGCCACCCTTCAGGAGGGATGATGGTGAGCGGGGGACACCCATCCTTCAGCTACTCCCCAGGCCTGCTAGTGTACCAGGACAGCGTGCACTTCTGACGCTGCACCACGAGCATGCTTTAGGGTAACCAAACCCTTGGCACTGCCTTGGATTAGCTGAGCACCAGCATTCTTCTCTGTGAGGAAATTCTCAGCCTGGATCCTCTCCTGTCTGACCTCTCCCCATCCCTCCTCTGATCCTCACACCTCCTGGGGCTCCTGCTCTCCTCCCCGTGTTCCCTGCAGGGCCTGGAGCTGGTGGTGCCACTCTGCAGCAAAAGGGGGTTGTGGTGCCCTGGGCCATGGCGTAACTCCACGCTGGTCAGGCTGGGAAGCAGCTCTGGGTAGATGGGAGCACTTCCCAGAGGTCTGCAGCTGTGGAAGGAGCACAAAGCATTCCCTCTGACTCCGGATGTTGGCCAGGGAGCATGTTGACCCACCCATGTTCTTTTACTAAGGAAGACGTTAATCGCCCAGCAGTGTGCTTGTCTTGGTCTTTCTGGCTCCCCACTGCCTCTCCTGGTCTTGGCAGAGACCTTGTCTGCTTGTGGATACTTAAATACAGTGCTTCACCTTTGGATAACACCACTTGGACAGTCTCTTGTTCTGTCAGGCCCACCTCAGGAACATGGCTCCTGTACATGCCCTCTGCTCTCCTGGGGGCTCCGGGTTCCCTTCCAGAAAGCCGGGCAGCTACCGTTCAGCTCTGCTGCAAGTGGAACAGCCCTGAGCAGGCAATTCAGAGCCCGTTCCCCATCCCCAGGGCACTGGGCACCCACGTGACGCAGCTGAGTCCATCCCTCATTCCCTCTGACCCTTCCCATGAGCCCATGGAGAAGCAAGCGGGGCAGCAGCCCATGGAGAGGGAAGTTCCTGGAACCTATTCCTGACTTCAGCCAGAAGAAGAAGCCAACCTCCAGGCGCTGCACTGGGGAGACACCCTTTATTACGGAGCTGCGCCATGGGCAGACAGGTCTGATACTGCGACGACACATTTACCTAAAGCCTCGGGCTTAAAGGGCAAAGCCGGATCATGCCTCTGGAGATATGGACTGAATTCAGACATTTCTGTATGAGTCCGATCATCACAGATGCCAAACCAAATAAAGTACAAGCCTGTCCTGGCCCAAATTCGGAACGCCCTATGAGGAGAGACGGGCAGCTTACTGCTGCTGAAGGTGAACCCATTGAATCAGTTTGCTCAGGGCATCCTTCAGCTCCTGGTTCCTCATGCTGTAGATGAGGGGGTTCACTGCTGCAGGCACCACCGAGTAGAGAACTGCCACCACCAGGTCCAGAGCTGGGGAAGAGACGGAGGGGGGCTTCAGGTAGGCAATCATACAACTGCTAATGAACAGGGAGACGACGGCCAGGTGAGGGAGGCACATGGAAAAGGCTTTGTGCCGTCCCTGCTCAGAGGGGATCCTCAGCACGGCCCTGAAGATCTGCACGTAGGACAGCACAATGAAAACAAAACATCCAAAAGCAAAGGCAAGACTAAACACAAGAAGCCCAGATTCCCTCAGGTAGTCATCTGAAGAGGAGAGCTTGAGGATCTGGGATATTTCGCAGAAGAACTGGTTTATGGCATTGCCTTGGCAGAGGGGTAGGGAAAATGTACTGGCCGTGTGCAGCAGAGCGTGGAGCAAACCACTGCCCCAGGCAGCTGCTGCCATGTGGACACAAGCTCTGCTGCCCAGGAGGGTCCCGTAGCGCAGGGGTCTGCAGATGGCAACATAGCGGTCATAGGCCATGACGGTGAGAAGGGAATACTCTGCACCAAAAAAGAAGAATAGAAAGAAGACCTGGGCAGCACATCCTGAGTAGGAGATTGCCTTGGTGTCCCAGAGGGAGTTGGCCATGGATTGAGGGACTGTGGTGGAGATAGAGCCGATATCAAGAACAGAGAGGTTGAGGAGAAAGAAGTACATGGGAGTGTGGAGGCGGTGGTCGCAGGCTACAGCTGTGGTGATGAGGATGTTTCCCAGGAGGGCAGCCAGGTAAATGGCCAGGAAGAGCCAGAAGTGCAAGAGCTGCAGCTCCCGTGACTCTGCGAATGCCAAGAGAAGGAACTCCGTGATGGAGCTGCTGTTGGACATTTGGTCCCTCTGGGACTCGGGTGCTGTCCAAGGAGAAAACGATATGGACAAGTTAGGGCAGCTTTGTCTGAGGAAAACCTGTTCTGTTTGTCATCGAGTCTGCCCACATCACCTCTCTTCTTCTCAAGAGGACCTTCATGCAGCTTCCTCCCTTCAGCTCTTGCTTGCTATAGCAGCTGGTACACAGAAGCAGGAAAAAAAAGCCCCATATATACCTTGAGGTGGACACTGAGGATGGACACTCTGGGCTGAGCGCAGGAGCCAGGGTGCAGTGACCCTGTGGGAATAGTCTCCATGACCTGGAGGAAAAGAGCACATTAGCACTGGGGCCGCCTGCCTCTGGAAAAGTGCCCTAGGAGGGATTTCTCTTTCCTGGTTTTACTCTTCTGAGCAGACGTGCCTGGGTCTGAATCACTCGGGAGAGCTGGTCTCTCCAGCAGTCTTGTTCCCAGCCACTCCGTCCTGCTTCCCTCAGCTGGAGGATGAGCACACTCAGAAGTTACTCTGAGAAAGGAACTGGACAGAGACGGGGGATTCACCATCCAAAGTGCAAACTCCCCAAACTCCTCTCGCTTGCCCGTGTTTGACCATGGAACTGTTTATCTTTTTCCACCCCATCCTCTGCAGACTGAGGTCTGCCCTGCAGAAACCTCCCGGCGGCAGGGCATATGCTGGGGCACCCTCATGTTCCGTGGTGCAGAGCAGGAGGTCAGAAGCAAACACACCATGGCCAGTAAGCATGCTGCTGCTGCAGTCTGGGACTGAAGAGCGGGTGATGGGCTGTTATCACATTTCCAGCAGACTTACTGATCTCTCGGTCTCAGTCTCGTGTTCAAACCGAAGATCTTCTTTTCCATTTCTCTCCCTCCCCCAGCTCTTCCCAGTGGTACAAACCTGAAAGAACATTCTCAGGAGAGTTTTTCATTCTTTAATCTCTGACTTGACCTTCCTCTTGGAATGTCTTCTCACAAATGTCCTGGAGGCAATCTGGACCTGTGAGCAGCCCTGATCCACACAGCATCCTCTAGACAGCAAAATGACCCTGCCCTGCTGGGGGTCACTCCTTCCACCCACGGCTTCTCCCCGCAGTGCTGTGGGGGGCTCCCTGGGCAGGCTGAGAGCTGACCCTGGCAGCCGGCAGAGTCCCTGCCCCGGCACGCAGCCCCCGGGGGTGCAGGGACCCTGCTCTGAAGGACGGCCCTGGGCACCCCTGGCTGCAAACCCGCACTTATACCCCTCCATTTGGCCCGCTGAAATGATAGCAGAGTCCCACATTTAGGACAACAAAACCTACCCCTCCTCATTATTTTCTGGAAAACCTACAGAGATAGTCAGCTGGCCAAATGGAGTCATGTGCCAACTGGACTGCAAAGAATTTTGAATTCCAGCTAGACAAAAGATGTCTGCGTGTTCCGGAATCAGCTGGGATAGAGTGAAATTTCTTCATAGTAGCCTGTATGGGGCTGTGTTTTGGATTTGTGATGAAAACAGCGTTGATAAGACAGGGATGTTTCTGTTATTGCTGAGCAGCGCTTACACAGCACCAAGGCCTTTTCTGCTCCTCACACCACCCCACCAGGGAGTAGGCTGGGGGTGCACGAGGAGTTGGGAGGGGACACGGCTGGGACAGCTGACCCCAGCTGGCCAAAGGGATATTCCATTCCATTCCATAGGACGTCATGCTCAGCAATAACAGCTTTGGAAAGAAGAAGGAAGAGGGGAGTGTTTGGAGTGATGGTGTTTGTCTGCCCAAGTCACCATTCTGTGTGGCGGAGCTTTCCTGGAGCATCTGCCTGCTGGCAGAAAGTCGTGAATGAATTCCCTATTTTGCTTTGCTCGCACGCGTGGCTTTTCCTTCACCTATTAAACTGCCTTTGTCTCAACCCAGTTTGCCCACTTTCCCTCTTCCGATTCTCCATTTCAGTGAGGGGGAGTGAGCGAGTGACTGTGTGCCGGGCGATGTTAAACCATGACTGTGTGCCTCCCCAGACTATTGACCTAGCTCAGGGGAGCTGGCATTGAGTTCTTCCTCTCTCAAGCTCTTCTGACCAATGCAGCTCTCCACTCTAGGCCCACAGCACATCAGGGCCATAAATCCACACTCAGGTTTCTCAAGGGGAATCTTCACAACTGTCCCAGCTCCCCAGTCAGCTGAGCTTCTCTTTTTGGCAAGACCTGGCATCCCCCAACATCTTCCATTAAGGGAGAAGGGAAAGCCTGAGAAACCACTGGAGCTTTTTCCTTCCTCTCCCACCTCATGCCAAATGGGCCAAACAGAAACATTGCTGTGGCAAAGGTGACGTCAGAGCAAAGGCCTCCATGAAGTGACCTCACTGATCTCCGCATCAATAAGGAGGAGGATTTCACAGAATCACACAATCACAGAACGACAGGGGTGGGAAGGGCCCTCTGGAGATCATCTAGTCCAAACCCCTGCCAGAGCAGGGTCGCACAGAGCAGGTGGCACAGGAATGCGTCCAGGTGGTTTGAATGTCTCCAGAGTTGGAGACTCCACCACCTCTCTGGGCAGCCTCTGCCAGGGCTCTGCCACCCTCAAAGAAAAGAAGTTCCTCCTCATGTTTAAGTGGAACTTTCTATGTTCAAGTTCGTGCCTATTACCTCTTGTCCTGTCCCCGGGCACCACTGAAAAGAGCCTGGCCCCATCCTCCTGACACCCACTCTTTAAATATTTATAAGCATTGATAAGGTCCCCTCTCAGGTGTCTTTTTTCCAGACTGAAGAGACCCAAATCCCTCAGCCTTTCTTCATCAGAGAGGTGTTCCAGTCCCCTAATCATCTTGGTAACCCTTTGCTGTCCCCTCTCCAGCAGTTCCCCGTCCTTCTTGAACCGGGGAGCCCAGAACTGGACACAGCACTCCAGGTGCGGCCTCCCCAGGGCAGAGCAGAGGGGGAGGATGATCTCCCTTGACCTGCTGGCCACACTCTTCTTCAGGCACCCCAGGATGCCATTGGCTCACGGTCATCCTGTTGTCTACCAGACTCCCAGGTCTCTTTCCACAGAGCTGCTCCTCACCAGATCACCCCCAACCTGTCCTGGTGCGGGGGGTTATTCCTCCCCAGGTGCAGCACCCTACACTTGCCCTTGTTGAATTTCATAAGGTTCCACTCCACCCAGCTCTCCAGCCTGTCCAGGTCTCTCTGTATGGTGGCACAGCCTTCCGGTGTGTCAGCCACCCCACCCAGCTTGGTGTCATCAGCAAACTTGCTGAGGGTGCACTCTATCCCCTCATCCAGGTCATTGATGAATATATTGAACAGGACTGGACCCAGTACTGACCCCTGGGGAACACCACTCGTCACTGACCTCCAACTAGACTCTGTGCCCCTAATCACAACCCTCTGAGCTCTGTCTTTCAATCAGTTCTCTATCCACCCCACTGTCCATTCATCAAACCCACACTTCCTAATCTTCCCTATGAGGATGCTGTGGGAGACTGTGTCGAAAGCCTTGCTGAAGTCAAGGTAGACAACATCCACTGCCCTCCCCTCATCTATCCGTCCAGTCATGCCATCATAGAAGGCTATCAGATTAGTCAGACGTGATTCATGATTAGTCAACATGAATCCATGTTGAGTACTTCTGATAGCTTTCTTTTCCTCCACATGCCTTGAGATGACACCCAGAACGAGCTGTTCCATCATCTATCCAGGGACGGTGGTGAGGCTGACCGGCCTGTAGTTCCCCGGCTCCTCCTTCTTGCCCTTTTTGAAGACTGGAGTGACGTTGGCTTTCCTCCAGTCCTCAGGCACCTCGCCAGTTCTCCAGGACCTTTCAAAGATGAGGGAGAGCGGCCCAGCAATGACTTCCGCCAGCTCCCTCAGCCCTCTCGGGTGCATCCCATCAGGACCCATGGACTTGTGGACGTCTAATTGGTCTAATTGATCTAATTGGTCTCTCACTTGATCCTCCTCAACCAAGCGGAAATCTTCCTCTTTTCCTGTTACTTTCTCCAAAGTCTGGGACTCCTGAGGGCTGGGCCAAGCAGTAAAGACTGAAGCAAAGAAGGCATTCAGTAACTCCGCCTTCTCTGCATCCTCCGTCATCATGGCTCCTGTCTCATTCAACAGTGGGCCCGCAACTTCTCTAGTTTCCCTTTTCCTTCCAGTATACTTGACGAAGTCCTTCCTGTTAACCTTGACATCCCTAGCCAGGTTTAATTCCAAGGAGGCCTTGGCTTTCCTTGTTTCATCCCTGCACGCTCTGGCAGCGTTCTTGTAATCCTCCCAAGGGGTCAGTCCCTTCTTCCACTTACTGTAAACTTCCTTCTTCCACTTGAGCTTTTTCAGAAGCTCCCTGCTCAAACATGCAGGTCTCCTGCATCCCTTGCCTGATTTCTTGCTCTTAGGGATGCACCGATCCTGAGCTTGGAGGAAGTGGTCTTTGAATACCAACCAGCTTTCTTGAGCCCCCCTGCCTTCCAGAGCCCGAGCCCACAGGATCTCTCCAAGCAGTTTCTTGAAGATGTCGGAGTTAGCCCTCCTGAAGTCCAAGGTTGCGATTTTACTTCTTGTCGTTTTGTGAATCCCGCCCACGATCCTGAACTCTATCTTTTCATGATCACTACAGCCAAGGCTGCCCCCAACCTTAATGTCCTCCACCAGTCCCTCTGTGTTTGTCCGTACTAGGTCCAGTAGCGCTCCTCTCCTTGTTGGCTCCTGCACCACCTGTGTCAAAAAGTTATTATCAATGCACTGGAGGAGCCTCCTGGCCTGTGCATGCCTGGCTGTGTGGTCTTCCCAGCAGATATCGGGGTGATTGAAGTCCCCCATGAGAACCAAGGCCTGAGATTGCGAGGCTACCTTCAGCTGTCTGTAGAAAGCCTCATCAGCTTCCCCATCCTGATCAGGTGGCCTGTAATAAACACCCACAACAGTGTCCCTCATATTTGCCTGTCCCTTAATCCTCACCCGTAGGCTCTCAACCCTCTCTTCATCCGCCCCAAGTGGGAGCTCGATGCATTCCAGTTCCTCTCTCACATAAAGAGCAACTCCACCACCACGCCTCGCTGGCCAGTCTTTCCTGAAAAGGACATAGCCATCCATGACAGCATTCCAGTCATGCGAGCTGTCCCACCACGTCTCAGTAATTGCAATGAGATCATGGCCCTGCAACCGCACACAGATCTCCAGCTCTTCCTGCTTATTCCCCACGCCGCGTGCACTGGTGTATCAGCATTTCAGAGAGGGAGTCGTGTGTGTAGATGCGGTGAGATGTGGTGTGAGATGTGGTGTGCCTTCTGGCTCCCAGAAATACTGACACACTCCCCAACAAGTGCCGAGCAACTACGCCCAGGCACCTCACCGGCAAGCCCAGTACCATCCCCACCCCCCTTCAAATCTAGTTTAAACCTAGAACCCTTTTCCCCCTGCAAGATAAGCTGTTCCCGCCCGTTACCAGCAGGTCTGGCATCTTATAAATCAGGCCATGGTCAAGGAGCCCAAAGTCCTGCCGGCAGCACCAGGCTCGGAGCCAGGCATTGATCTGCTGGCTCCTCCTATTTACCCCCTCATCGCTCCCTGCAGCTGTGGGGACAGAGAACACGAGTTGTGCTCCCGATCCCTTGACCAGGCGTCCCAGGGTCTTGAAAACTCTCTTCATTGCCCTTGGACTTCTTTTTGCTACCTCGTCGCTGCCTACCCAAAAGATCAAAAACAGGTAATATTCTGAGGGCCGTACCAGGGAAGGAAGCTTCCTCTTCACGTCCTGGACCCAGGCCCCAGGGAGGCAGCAGACCTCCCTATGCACCGGGTCCAGCCTGCGTATTGGGCCTTCTGCTCCCTTCAACAGCGAGTCACCTGTGACAAGGACCCGTCTTCTCTTCTTTACTGCAGAGGTTTTGATGCGGGGGGAGGTCTGACTGGACCTCGCTGACAGCTCCAAGATAGGAGAACTATCCTGCTTGTCATCGTCCAGGTTCCCTTGCAGAGCACTGTACCCGTTACACAATGGCACCTGGGAAGATGGGGTAGTCACCGGGCAGTCCCGAGCGTGGCGCCTGTTGCACTGGGCAGGAACTTCCTGACGTTGCCCGCTGTCCTCTCAGTCACCACCTTCAGTCAGGGGGAGAGAGGACAGGGAGTTCCCTGCTGCAGGGGTTCTGTCTGCCAGCTGGGTTTCTGTCGTGGGATGCAGGATTCTACTCTAAGCATGTCTCTCCCGCTCGCATTACCTGATGCTCCTCAACCTGCTTACCTCCTCTCTGAGCTCCATCACTAATTGGAGGAGATCCTCTACCCGAAACCGGCGTGAGAGCAGGGCACACCCTGCAGCCTGGTGTCTGTGTGGCAGTGTGTTCCCACAGGAGCTCTGTCTGAGAGGCTGCATCAGACCTGGTGATTGTGGAGATCATGGATGCCACGGTCTTCTGGCGAGTAGTTACCATCGCTACCTGGCCGGGTTGGCAGTGTCTCAGCCCTCTCCCGCACGAACTGCCGTGCGAACCGCTGTGACTGGACTGTTGTGTCGTGCCCTGTTTGGCCGCCCGCTTCCCCAGCCCAGGAATTACACCCTCGTCGTGGTGCTCCCGGGTGGTTCCGTGGGTCAGACCCAGGGAACACCCGCTCCCTGCTTGTTTGCTCAGTGCGCAGCGACCTGGTTGCTGTGCGGCCGAAGGGCTTTTTTTATGAGGGGGCACCACACTGTGCAGGGTGCATTCAGGGGTGGGGAAACATCCCCCTGACGTGGTCTGCACAACACATCTTGGTGCGCAAGAGTTTGCAGACAGCCCAAGTCCGGGATCTGCCAGGGTCTGGGAATGTGTGAGCCTGGGGACGGCTGTATCTTCCCCCAGTATGGATGGGGCTGGCCACATTGCAATGATCAGCCCTTCCCTGGACTGGCCGGGACAGGGGTGGCTTTTGGGGGTGAGAGCCAGCACGTAGGGTGGGGGAAGCTGTCTCAAGGCCACGTGCTAGGCACAGGGACTGAGTGAGGCACAGCAGCAAACTCACACGGCTGCCGGGTCATGCTTCCATTGGTGCAAGCCCTGCCACAGGCTGCCAGCCACTGTCTCGATGTCACTCTTCATGAGGGACAAGGGCACAAAGGGATGGGGAGCGGAAGACACCAGTCCTTCTTCAGCCCCTTCCCAGGCCTGGTGGAGCACCAGGACAGCAAGAACTTCTGACTCTGCACTGTGAGCATGCTTCAGGGTATCCACGGTCTGGAAACAGTTTTGAATGAGCTGAACACGGGCATTTTCTCCAGTGCAATATCTAACCCAGGTCAGCTCTCATCTCATCTCTCTCCCTCCCTCATCTGACCTTCCTGGTCATTCCTGAACCTCTCCTCGTGCTCCCCACTGTCTCATGGGAGCTGGGTGGGCATCATTGCTGCTAAGCTACATCCTGTGGATGTGGCAGGTGCTTGAAGGGCCTCTGATGCATTTCAGAGGAGAGTAGATGTTCAGTCCTGATTGAGGGGGACATGAATGACTCCCCTGCCTCCCTTCCTTGTGTCTGCTGGGCCACCATTTCCTCCTCTGGGACAGCAGAGTCCTTGTTTCCCTGCAGGTGCCTGGGTTTAGAACTTGTCCTTTGAATGGCCCCACCTTGGGCGATCTCTCACTTTATGGGGCTGCAGTCACTGCTCACCCCAGGCACACACCGGCCAAGGCCGCTCCAGATTCCCTTCCTTAACGCCATCATCTGCGTGGGAAAGTCCGGGGTATGTACCTCTGTGATGACTCACCATCTCCATTGTAAGTAGATGGGGTTAGTCCTAAATCCAGCCCTCAGTATCTAAGTCACAATGTGACAGCGAGCTCTTTGCTCATTAATCAGTGAAGAAACAGTCCCTTTGCGGGAGCGCTTGCTTATGCGTATTCTTAGCACCATCGTTGGAAGAAGAGCCCAATTTGGGGCAGTGCACTGAGGAGGTCACACTTTATTACGGTGATGCTATATGGGAGCCAGCTTTGACTCACTGTTGGATGTACATTTATATGGGCTCCAAGTGAGAGAGCACACGTTCATTCCTCGGTAGAAGTAGGTTGAGTCTAAACATTTGTGTAGGGACAAAATAACCACAAATTACCACAAAATGATAATGACAGCAACTATTGTGATGATAACGAGAAGAATACTGGTGATGATAATCACAGAATCATAGAATCATAGAATGGCTCAGGTTAGAAGGGACCTAGTTCTAACGCCCCTGCCCTGGGCAGGGACATCTCCCACTAGACCAGGATGCTCAAAGCCCCATCCAGCCTGGCCTTGAACACCTCCAGGGATGGGGAATACACAACTTCCCTGGGCAACCTGGGCCAGTCCCTCACCACCCTCAGAGTAAAGAATTTCTTCCTAATATCTAATCGAGATCTCCCCTCTTTCAGTTTAAAACCGATACCCCTCATCCTATTGCTCCTCTCCCTGATAACAAGTCCCTCCCCAGCTTTCCTGTAGGCCTATGTAATCCTAATGATGAGCATGATAACTAAAAAACTCATAGTACAGGCCTGGGATGGGATACCCGGGGAGTCATTTGTGCAGAGAGAAGGGAAGTTCGTAACAACTGAAAAGCATCCAAGAAATCATTTTCCTAATTGCATCCTTGAGCTCCTTGTTCCTCATGCTGTAGATGACGGGGTTCAAAGTTGGAGGTACCACCGAGTACAGAACAGCCATCATCAGCTCCAGTGATGGCAAGGAGATGGAGGGAGGCTTCAGGTAGGCAAACATACCAGTGCTGACAAACAGGGAGACCACAGCCAGGTGAGGGAGGCACGTGGAAAAGGCTTTGTGGCGTCCCTGCTCAGAGGGGATCCTCAGCACGACCCTGAAGATCTGCACATAGGAGAAAAGAACGAAAAGGAAACATGCAAAGTCCACAAAGACACCAACCACAAGAAGCCCAACTGCCCTGAGGCAGGAGTTGGAGCAGGAGAGCTTGAGGATCTGGGGGATTTCACAGAAGAACTGGTTTATGGCATTGCCTTGGCACAGCGGTAGTGAAAATGTGTTGGCAGTTTGCAGCAGAGCGTGGAACAAACCACTGCCCCAGGCAGCTGCTGCCATGTGGACACAAGCTCTGCTGCCCAGGAGGGTCCCGTAGTGCAGGGGTTTGCAGATGGCAACGTAGCGGTCATAGGCCATGACGGTGAGAAGGTACAGTTCTGCTGACATCAAAAAGGAAAAGACAAAGACCTGGGCAGCACATCCTCCATAGGAAATAACGCTGGTGTCCCAGGGGGAATTGGCCATGGATTTGGGGACAGTGGTGGAGATGGACCCAAGGTCGAGGAGGGAGAGGTTGAACAGGAAGAAGTACATGGGGGTGTGGAGGTGGTGGTCACAGGCGATGGCGATGATGATGAGGCCGTTGCCCAGGAGGGCAGCCAGGTAGATGGCCAGGAAGAGCCCAAAGTGCAAGAGCTGCAGCTCCCGCGTGTTTGTGAATGCCAGGAGGAGGAACTCAGTGATGGAGCTGCCGTTGGACATTTGGTCCTTCTAGGCATGGATGACTGTCCATGGAAGAAAAGGCATGGAGAAGTTAGGGGAGATTTCTCCGGGCAAAACCTACTCTGTTCCTCATAGAAATCCCTTGAAGTGTTTCTCTGCTTTTCAGGAATACCTTTGCCAGGTCCCTTCTTGAGCTTTCTCTGGGGCCAGCCGAGGGTGTCACTGGGAGCAGGGGGCTCTGCTGTTGGCTTAGGAGGAGTCAGTCCTGCCTTGCAGCAAGAGGTAAACAGGAACACGGTGAGATCTCGGATTAAATCCTCTCCTGATATCAAAAAGCTTTTCAGCATTGGCCCTCCCAAATCACCCAACTGCAGCGCAGAGCTTTGGGGATTTTGTTTCGTTTATTTTGTCCTTGTAGCCCAACCACACCTGAGCAGTGTTTCAAGGCAGAAGTCCTTGGTATTTCGTCTGCACTCCAAGTGAAACCCTGTGGGTGCTGAGTTGCAAAGAGGCCGTCCCTTTGTTCAGAGTGAGGAGAGCCAGTCTGTCCTTCAGCCCTGTACTTAGCTGCCCTGTGCCGACACCTCTCTGAGCTGGACTAAGATCACACTGAAAATTGGGCACTGCTACCAGCAGAGGAACCCAGTTTCAACGTGCAGATCTCCAGCTTCCCATCCCGTCCCACCATACCTGAGCACAATCTCAGCTCTCCCCTTCCAGCCAGGGATACAGAGGGCTCATTGCAGCTGCCCACCTACAGCCATCCAGTGGCATTTCGATGGCTTCGGCACCAAGGTGTCTTCTCCACGGGCCTCCTAGATAACAGAGAGACGCTACGGGAGAGCTCTTCTGGAGAGCAGCCTGCAGCCCAGAAAGACCTCCCAGCGAATTAGCGGAAAGATGTGGTGTCCTGAAGGAACCAGAAATGCAAGAGCTGCAGCTCCTGCGTTTTTGTGAAGGCCAGGAGGAGGAACTCAGGGACGGAGCCACCACTGGTCATTTGCTGTTGGACTTTTGCTGCCTGAGGGCATCGGGGCCTGTTTAAGAGGGAAAAGATGGCGAGAAGGTTTGAGACACAGATCCAGGGCAGGTCCCCCAGAGTCAGTGTCAAAAAAGAAGCTGACCTGTTCCCCCACCCAAACCCCAGAGAGCAAGAGCAACATGTACCTGTGGAGAAACAAGGAAGAAAGTCACAATGCTCCCACTAGATGAAACAAAAAGAGAAAGAGGTGGGCATGCAGTGAAGCCCTCTTCTTACTGCCCTGTAGTGACCACCGCACAGAGTGACATCCCACGGCAGGTGCTTTTAGATGTGGTGTTGTGTACCACGTTGGAGGACCGGAGCTGATATCTGTCCCCATATCTGCTCCCTGCCCGTGTTCACAGACCCCATCCCACCGGCTGGGGGCTCAGCTCTGCCCTGCAGACCCCTCCTGGCAGCAGGGCACTGCCCAGGGACATCTCTGTGTGTGCAGGGCCTGAGGAGCAGCTCAGAAATGTCCTAATGAGAGCTGGTCTCAGTGCCTTCTCCAGAACAGAGAAATTAGTTCCCATCTCCCACAGCCCACCCCGAAAACCAACAGGAGAAACCTCAAAGCACAGATACCTTCCCTTTCAAGGAATGGTGGCCTTAGTGTCCTTGAAAAGGACCCTCCGCAAATGTCCTGGGGGTGATGTGGAGCTGTGAGCAGCCCTGACTCCCGCAGCGCCCTCTCGACCTGCCCTGCTGCGGGTCCTCCTTCCACCCACAGCTTCTCCCCACAGCACTGCGAGGAGCTCCCCGGGCAGGCTGAATGCTGAGCGCTGAGTGTCCCAGCACACAGCCCCCTGGGGTGCAGGGACCCTGCTCTCGGGGACAGCTCTGGGCACCCCTGGCTGCACACCTGGCTTCGCAGCCCTGCAGCCCTCCCTGGAAGAAGGGAGCTGCGATGCCCTGTCACTGTGCGGGGGCACAGGGAAGCCCCGCTCTGCAGCACGTCCTTCTCCACATGAAAGAAACCCTGTGAGCCATCCTGCCACATCCTAACTGCTCTGGGATGTGCCAGCTCTAGGAGACCCCTCCAGGACACTCATGTACATTGCTCTGCAGCCAGAGACTCACTCTCTTAAGGGCTGTGAAGATCCCCCCTCCAAGTGAGCTCTCAGCATCCTCCCATTCCACATCGCCTGTAACATCTCCGTTGCTTCAGTGCCCTCAGCCCTGCTGTGCTTGGCAGAGGAGCTGCTCCTGGACAGAGCTGTCTCTCTGCAGCCCTGCCCGCTTGCCATGAGCTCCCTCCATCCCAGGAGCCCAGCACAGCTCAGCAGCAGAGGACCAGCTCAAGGCATCACCTTCTCTCTCCCCTCTGGGGCTCCCTTGAGGTGTCCCTGGGGGTCCAGGGCTGACGGAGCCTGAAAGGCAGCAGGATCATCCCTGGGAATGTACTTCGGAGCCAACAAAATAATCACTAAGGGTCCCTCTCTAAACAGTGGAGAGGGACTGATTCCTGCAACAGAAGTTGTCCTACCAGAGTGAGGTTTTCTGTGAGAGGTGTCAAAGTTCCCCTCTGGACACCACTGTTCCTGACCCATCACAAAAAGGACATGGAGACAGGGAAAAGGGGAGGTGGTTCAGCTGGGCCGTGTTTCAGCTGGGGCTGTGGTTCAGCTGAGGCAATGCAGACATCTCATCCCCAGCTGGAAGAAGCAGGATTCTGCTCCCGCCATGCACCCCCCACAGCCACAGGAGCTGGGATTCCTCTGGCTTCAGTCCAGGGCTGCACAAAAGTGTTGCTGGCAGGTGAGCCCCTGCTCTCAGCCCCTGCCCTTTCTTCTCTGGGCACTCCGTTGCTCACCCACATAAGCCTGGGGATGACAGAGGGGCCATGGGTGGTCCATGACTTGTACAAGTGTTTGCAAGCTCTGATGCAAAATCTCTGGGAACACCCACATCCTTCCCAAGCATCAGCTGAGGTCCAGAGGGGGAAGGGGGCATTCCTTGGCCATCCCAAATGGCAGCAGTCCTCTATGTTTGGGGCACCTGAATGCACCTTGTCACATATATCCCTGGAGCATGCAGAGCTCCAAGCTCTCTCTCTATCCCCTGCATTTACTAGAGCACCAGTCACTGCAAAGCTAAGATAGCTCCACATCCCTGCACTGGTGACACCTTATTTATTTGCATTTATTCCATTACTTTAAAACAAAAAAGCCTCCGGTACCATGCCAGGTCTCTTGTTTCTCTGGCCTTGGAGACTGCAGGGCAGTCTCTGGGCACCTCATTTCCTTGTTACATTACCATTTGCCAAGCACTCCACCGTGTGAAGCAGAGCGGGGTCCTGGCTCCCTGTTACCGCCTTTGCCTGTAACGAGCCTGTCCTCAGCCCTGGTGCCACTCCTGACATGCTGCAGCCCAAACATGGACGGGCAGGAGGAGCTGGAGAACAGGCAGGAGGAGCTGGAGCCTCACAGCACTGGGACAGTTTGGATGAAATGAGATGTGGTGGGCCAGCTTGCTCACCTGGGGTGCTGCAGTGGAGGGATAGAGGCTCTGCAGAAGAGAGTGTGAGGGAGGGTGAGGATGGGGGATGCCCCCAGTGTGAAGAGGCAGCTCCGAGGGATGCAGCTCTTCCAGGACGGTTAGCTTCTGTCATTGAGGATTAGAGGAGCCAGGAAGGGTGACGTCACATTGGCAGTTATGAACCGTTCCATGAGGGTGAGGAAGCAGGAACAGCCTTCTGTCAGCAAGAAAAGGAAGTCTCCAGGTCAATGAGCCAGTTCCTGTGGGGGACTGTAATTGTCCTGGCATTCACAGTCCAGGTAAAAGAGGGTGCAAAGAGATAGGAGGACCTAGGGACAACTTCTTAATACAGCTGCCCAATGGGACAACAAGGGCTCTGGATGCTCACCTGGATCCGGTACTGGCAAACAAGGAAGAGCTAGTCAGAGATGTGATAATCAGGATAAACAACTCCACATGCAAGCACTAAAAAACGAGAATAAAAGATAGTAGAAATGATTTAGGGACAATACTGTCTGAGAGGTGTTGCCATTAAATGAAAGGAGAGCTTGAAAGGAGAGGAATAATACTGCTCTAAAACCATCATGCCAGAATACAAGTCTGAGAAATTGTAACTGTCTTGTCAAGGAAGAATGAATGAATGGAATGGTTTTAAAGAAATAAAGTTTACCATCATCAAGAAGAAGAGGAAGAAGTTCTTGTAGAGCGAGTCACTCTTACTGGTTTTAGTGAAAGTAGAAATAAGGCAAATTGCATGGTGGGCTGACCCCAGCTGGCAGCAAAGCCCCCACCCAGCTGCTCGCTCACTCCCCCAGAGCAGGATGGGGGAGAGCATTGGAAGGGCAAAGTGAGAACAACTCATGGGTCAAGACAAAGGGAGTTTAATAAGTGGAGCAAAGCTGCACGTGCAAAGTGATGTTGTGCTGCCCATTGGCAGGCAGATGTTTGGCCACTTCTAGGGAAGCAGAGCTTCGTCACACATAATGGTGACATGGGAAGAGGAACATCGTAACCCTGAATGTCCACCCTTCATCCCCCTTTCCCTGAGAAATGCACCTCCCCTCCCATGGCATTTCTGGGAGCAGTCCCGTCTCACTCCCTGCCCACTGCAGACAATCACAGAAATCATAGAAATCATAGGATCTTCATGGTTGGAAAGGACCTTTGAGATCATCAAGTCCAACCATACACACACCAAAAAAAAAAAGAAAAGAAAAAACCACCAACCTACAACCTCTGCCCTTCAGAGCATGCCCTGAAGTGCCAAATGTAGACATTTCTTAAATACCTCGAGGGATGGGGACTCAACCGCCTCCCTGGGCAGGCTGTTCCAGTGCCTGACCACTCTTTCAGTAAAGTCATTCTTCCTGATATCTAATCTAAACCTCCCCTGCCGCAGCTTCAGACCATTTCCTCTGGTTCTGTCGTTATTCACCTGGGAGAAGAGGCCAACACCCCCCTCTCTACACCCTCCTTTCAGGTAGTTGTAGAGGGCAATGAGGTCTCCCCTCAGCCTCCTCTTCTCCAAGCTAAACATGCCCAGCTCCCTCAGCCTCTCCTCATATGCCCTGGTCTCCAGACCCCTCACCAGCCTGGTAGCTCTCCTCTGGCCATGCTCCAGCACCTCAATGTCCCTCTTGTACAGAGGGGCCCAGAACTGAACACAGCACTCGAGGTGAGGCCTCACCAGTGCCCAGTACAGAGGCACCATCACTTCCCTACTCCTGCTGGCCACGCTGTTCCTGATACAAGCCAGAATGCTGTTGGCCCTCTTGGCCACCTGGGCACACTGCTGGCTCGTGTTAAGCTGGCCATCCACCAGCCCCCCCCAGGTCCTTTTCTGCTGGGCAGCTTTCCAGCCACTCTGCCCCAAGCCTGTAGCGCTGCTTGGGGTTGTTGTGACCGAAATGCAGGACCCGGCACTTGGCCTTATTAAACCTCATACAGTTGGCCTTGGCCCATGGATCCAGCCTGTCCAGGTCCCTCTGTAGAGCCTTCCTACCCTCCAGCAGATCAACACTCCCACCTAGCTTGGTGTCATCTGCAAACTTACTGAGGGTGCACTCAATCCCCTCATCTACGTCATTGATAAAGATATTAAACAAAACTGGCCCCAAAACTGAGCCCTGAGGGACACCACTGGTGACGGGCCGCCAAGAGGATTTCACTCCATTAATCACAACTCTCTGGGCACGGCCATCCAGCCAGTTTTTAATCCAGCGAAGAG
Organism: Rissa tridactyla; assembly: GCF_028500815.1. Classification (NCBI taxonomy): domain Eukaryota; kingdom Metazoa; phylum Chordata; class Aves; order Charadriiformes; family Laridae; genus Rissa; species Rissa tridactyla. The sequence continues at coordinate 1,290,511 of NC_071490.1, read as the reverse complement.
TACACTTGTCCATGCCATGATTCACCAGCTTCTCCAGGAGAATGTTGTGGGGGACGGTGTCAAAGGCCTTGCCAAAGTCCAGACAGACAACGTCCACCGCCTTCCCCGCAGCCAGAAGGCAGGTCACATGGTCATAGAAAGAGATCAGGTTTGTTAAGCAGGACCTCCCTTTCCTAAACCCCTGCTGGCTGGCCCCGATCCCTTGGCTGCCCTGCGCTTGCCGTGAGAGCTCACTCAAGATGATCCTCTCCATGATCTTTCCTGGTACCGAGGTCAGGCTGACAGGCCTGTAGTTCCCCGGATCCTCCTTCCGACCCTTCTTGTAGATGAGCGTCACATTAGCCACCCGCCAGTCATCTGGCACCTCCCCTGTTGACCAAGACTGTTGATAAATGATGGAGAGAGGCTTGGTGAGCTCTCCCGCCAGCTCCCTGAGTACTCTTGGGTGAATCCCATCTGGCCCCATAGACTTATGTGCATCTAGGTGCAGAAGCAGATCACTGACTACTTCCTCCTGGGTTATGGGTGGGTTGTTCTGCTCTCCATCCTTATCCTCCAGCTCAGGAGGCTGAGCACCCTGGGGATAGCTGGTCTGACTATTGAAGACAGAGGCAAAGAAGGCATTAAGTATCTCAGCCTTCTCCTCATCCTTGGTTGCAACTTCCCCCCCCCGCATCCAGTAAGGGATGGAGATTCTCCCTGGCTCTCTTTTTGTTGATGTATTTATAAAAACTTTTTCTGTTGTCCTGTCTTCATCGTCCTCTTCATCCTCTTTGTCATTGAGGTTTATAATCAGGGGAGGGTGAATTGGTAATAAAATATTCTTTTGATTTCTGAGTGATTCTTGATGATGGGCTGGATGCATCATCCGTTCTTGTACACCCTGTTGCAATGGGGCCTCTGCAGATAAGAACAGTATATTTATTTTATTAGGAGGGAACAAGAATATCATGTCCAAGTTCAGACCAGCAGGTATAGTTTTTAAATCATTATCATGTTGAAGCAATCATTAAATAGACAGATTGCGCCTTTTAGGAAAAATCTTCTGTGAAGGCTGACAAAAGAGCATCCACCAGCTACAGAGAGGAGGAAAAATGATGGGTACTCGCTCCTTTGAATGGACAGATGAGGCACTGCTGAATAAAGCCTTTTGGAAAGAGGATCATTTTGATCATTCTACACTATTTGAAAAAAGCTGTCTATCCCTTCCAGGTGGTGGATAGATTTATCTGAGGCAGAAACCTGCTTTTTTCCAAGCCCTTTTAAGATATTTACAACACAGGGAAACGTGATTAGTAATAGCTGGGCTGAAGTCAGTAGGCGAGTATAAGACCCCACCTGCGAAACTATTTTAAACAGGCTGAATAATAGGCAGGCCTCTGTCACTCCTCATGGCATCAATTTTGAAGAAGTTAGCAATGCTAAGCACAGGATTACCTTTTTTTAGCTTGTAGATATTTTTTTTCTATCAATTTTCTGCATCACAACTCTCTTCACTAAGTACAAAATGTAGATTTTGAGAAAGAATATGAAGTTCATTAAAGTAATTTACACTGAAGTTCAAAGAACATCAGAAAAAAATTTTCCTTAGGAATTTATACCTACCCATAATATTTGCAACCAAACTATTTCAGTATGGGGGTGGCATTTTCTGAGAGCCAGGAAACACAATGGACTGAAAATAAAAATGATGAAAAATGGTGAGTCTATTTGTATTGTTCGAGCTGACCAATTTGCAGCTATAGATACAATCAGGATTCTGTGCATTATATTAAAAATATCAGAGTTGGGTATGTTTTTAAAGAAATGAGATGAAGCATGGGCATTGTCTTTTATTCCAGTTGCTGTTATTCTTGTGCATCTCTTGCTTGCCTACGAGGAGCATGTGTATCATAGTAAACCCATTTTAACAACATGCCGGCAGAACAGATTTGTTGTATCACATGCCAGAGAAAGCACTTTAACTTGATAGAGCCTTTTTTCAGTGTCCAAAATAGGGTGTTATTAGTTCCTGGCAGTGTAAGCCAAATCAAACTTAGATTAGCTGAACAAGATTTCTAACTATTAAAATGAATAAATGCACTTCTAATATTTACAATAGTATTGTGGAGCATGCGGACTTTGAATTTATACATACTGCAGTATAAAGAAAAAGGCTTGGGTCCATTTTCTCATTGGACGTTGCTCTTCTACAGCACGCCCTTGTCCACAGTGCCTCTTGGACATAGTCTCTGACTCACACCAGACCCAAAAGCGTGGTGCTTGGTGTGCACGACAGCACAAAGTACCAGGCGCCGATGCTCTGGGGGTGGGAACTGCACTACAAGCGGTATGGACACTCGCAGGAAGGGCACTCAAGCTCTTGCCTTGGTCCTCTGTGATTAGTTCGGCTCAACATGCCCAGATACGACAGGCTACCTTATCCTGGGGGAATTTCAGGAACGCAAGGTGTTTGCTTCTGACTAGTGGTCTTTCTGGGCTTCTCTTACAACATCTGTCTACAGCTCTGGAGATAAGGCCCAGGAACAACTCTGGTTTAGTCCACTTGTTCATGCGTCTATGACAAGTCATGCTGACTTGCTCTCACTCTGGCTTCCGCCCGATTTCTGACATGTGTCTTGGTTCCCTGCCCTGGGCTCTTACCCTGTCCCAGGTCGGACTCTTGGTAAACAAGAGCTCCTCTTAGAAAGGACTGAGGAAAAAACCCCAATTTATAACATGGTGGTTTTTTCCATAAATACTCTGATTTTCAGATATCGTACTGCCTTGTACGCTGTTACTCTACTTAATAGCTTGCATCCAATGTTCTAGCCTGAAAACTGTATTCAAAACGATGAACTGGAAATACACCTGCACACACAGCACTGTAATCTGATGTTTCCTATACAAGGGGGGGTCTCATCCACCTAACATGTTGTGCTCTATCAACAATATCTGTTGATAGAGCCCTACCAACCTCCTCCCCGCTCCACACACGCTACTTTTCATTTCTCTGAAATGGTTACCTGCCTGCTCACCACTTTTGACTACTGGAGAGATGTAATCTAGCAAATACCCAGGTAAAGCACCGCTTTTGCTCTGCGGATCTTAGCAACCTAAATTGCCATTTGTGACTTTATCTTTCACGTCACTGATAGGAAAGATGATCTGTAACATGAACGCTAAAAAAAATTCATATGGCAACCCTATTCAAATGCCACTACAGTTCCTTTCTTTGCCTTCAACTTGCTGGGATAGCAGATCATACCTGGTGGATTTGCCATGCTACATTTCTTGACCTTGATGCATACGAGGTAAGCGTGGGCAGTAAGCATCAGAAGGACATTTTCCTGTATTTACTTACTCTCATGAACAACTTGTTGAGAAAATATTTTTACTCACTGTTACTAGGTGGCAAAAAAAGTCCATTAATATAACAAGGATTGCTATGATGGAAGGCACAACTGATCCTCACGCAGCCTAAAGGTTGTCTCTCCCAGAAACAGGAGATGTTGCTATACTTTTACTGCAGGAGAAAACAGTTTTCAGATATTGCAAGTACAACAATAAAAACAGACTAAATGGTGACATGGACAGGGGGATTGAGTGCACCCTCAGCCAATTGGTCGATGACACCAAGCTGTGTGGCACGGTTAACATGCTGGAGGGAAGGGACGCCATCTAGAGGGAGCTGGACAGGCTGGAGAGGTGGGCCCGTGCAAACCTCATGAAGTTCAACCAGGCCAAGTGCAAGGTCCTGCACCTGGGTCACAGCCATCCCAAGCACAAATCCAGACTGGGTGGAGAATGGCTGAAGAGCAGCTCCGAGGAGAAGGACTTGGGGGTGCTGGTGGACAAGAAGCTCAATATGAGCCAGCAATGTGAGCTCGCAGCCCAGAAAGCCAACTGCATCCTGGGCGGCATCAAAAGACAAGTGTCCAGCAGGTTGAAGGAGGTAATTCTCCCCCTCTGCTCCACTCTGCTGAGGCCCCATCTGGAGTACTGCGTCCAACTTTGGAGTCCTCAGTACAGGAAGGACAAGGACCTGTTGGAACGGGTCCAGCGGAGGGCCACCAAAATGATAAGGGGGCTGGAGCACCTCTGCTGTGAGCACAGGCTGAGAGAGTTGGGGGGGTTCAGCCTGGAGAAGAGAAGGCTCTGGGAAGACCTTATAGCAGCCTTCCAGTACCTGAAGGGGCTCCAGGAGAGATGGGGAGGGATTCTTTATGAGGGAGTGTAGCAATAGGACGAGGGGTAATGATTTTAAACTGAAAGAGGGGAAATTTAGATTAGATATTTGGAAGAAATTCCTTACTCTGAGGGCAGTGAGACACCGGCCCAGGTTGCCCAGTGCAGGTAAGTCTGTGCTGGGGAAGGAAATCGCGGCAAAGAAACGGCCAGGGGCTCGTTTTTGAGGCTTTTAAAGCCAGGAAAAGGGGCCAGCCCGAGCCGGTACCGGGCCCTTCTGGGGGGCGGGGACAGCTGAGGAGCCGAGGGCGGAGCCACCACCCCCGGCGGCAGGTGTGAACGAGCAGAGGGTGGGACCACTCTCCCCCCTCATAAAAGAAACCATTTGGGAGTGCAGTGACTGAGCAAATGAGCTGCAAGTGGGTGTTCTCTGGGTGTGACCTGAGGTATCACCCAGGTGCACCACAACGAGAGTGTACTTCCTGGGCTGGAGAAGGGGGCGGCCAAGCAGGGTGTGACACACCAGTCCAATCACAGCGGTCTGCACAGCAGTTCGTGCAGGATAGAGCTGAAAGACTGCTAACCCGGCTAGGTAGTGATGGTAACTACTCGCAAGATGACTGTGGCGTCCATGAGCTCCACAACCACCAGGTCTGATGCCGCCTCTCAGACGGAGCTCTTGTGGGAACATGCTACCACACAGACATCGGGCTGTAGGGTATGCCCTGCTCTTACGCCAGTGTCGGATGGCAATGATGGGCATACCTGTAGGAGATGTGCTCAGGTAGAGGATCTTCTCCAATTAGTCATGGAGCTCAGGGAGGAGGTAAGTAGGTTGAGGAGCATCAGGGAATGCGAGAGGGAGATAGATTCCTGGAGTAGAATCCTGCATCCCATGACAGAAACCCAGCAGGCAGATAGAACCCCTGCAACAGAGAGCTCCATATCCTCTCTCACCTCAACTGAAGGCGGTAACCTGGAGGACAGGGGGCAATGGCAGGAAGTTCCTGCGCGGCGCAACAGGCGCTGCACTCGAGACTGCCCGATGACTACCCCATCTTCCCAGGTGCCATTACTTAACAGGTACAGTGCTCTACAGAGGAACCTGGATGATGACGAGCACAATATTTCTCCTATTTCTCCTACCCTGGAGCCGTCAGCAAGGTCTAGTCAGACCTCCCCCTGCATCAAAACCTCTGCGGTAAAGAAGAAAAGACGGGTCCTTGTCATAGGTGACTCATTACTGAAGGGAAGAGAAGGCCCAATACGCAGGCCGGACCCGGTACATAGGGATGTCTGCTGCCTCCCTGGGGCCCGGGTCAAGGATGTGAAGAGGATGCTTCCTTCCCTGGTATGGCCCTCAGACTACTATCCACTTTTGCTCTTTCAGGTAGGCAGTGACGAGGTAACAAGAAGAAGTCCAAGGGCAATGAAGAAAGATTTCAAGACCCTGGGACGCCTGGCCAAGGGATCAGGAGCACAAGTTGTGTTCTCGTCTATTCCCCCAGTTGCGGGGAATGATGAGGGGCTAAATAGAAGGAGCCAGCAGATCAATGCCTGGCTTCGAGCTTGGTGCTGCCGGCAGGACTTTGGGTTCTTTGATCATGGCCTGATCTACAAAACGCCTGGCCTGCTGGTAACAGGCAGGAATACCTTGACCTCTAGGGGAAAAAGGGTTCTAGGACAAGAGTTATCGGGGCTCATTGAGAGGGCTTTAAACTAGATTTGAAGGGGGGTGGGGATGGTACTGGGCTTGCTGGTGAGGTGCCAGGGTGTAGTTGCTCAGCGCTCGTGGGCCAGTGTGCCAGTATTTCTGAAAGCCAGAAGGCACAGCACATCTCAAGGGTCAAAACTACACACACAACTCCCTCTCTGAAATGCTTATACACCAATGCACGCAGCATGGGGAATAAGCAGGAAGAGCTGGAGGTCTGTGTGCGGTTGCGGGGCCATGATCTCATTGCAATTACTGAGCATGGTGGAACAACTCGCATGACTGGAATGCTGTCATGGATGGCTATGTCCTTTTCAGGAAAGACAGACCAGCAAGGCGTGGTGGTGGAATTGCACTCTATGTGAGAGAGCATTTGGAATGCATCGGGCTCTCACTAGGGGCGGATGAAGAGCGGGTCGAGAGCTTATGGGTGAGGATTAAGGGACAGGCAAATATGAGGGACACTGTTGTGGGTGTTTATTACAGGCCACCTGATCAGGATGGGGAAACTGATGAGGCTTTCTACAGACAGCTGAAGGTAGCCTCGCAATCGCAGGCCCTGGTTCTCATGGGGGACTTCAATCACCCCGATATCTGCTGGGAAGACCACACAGCCAGGCATGCACAGTCCAGGAGGCTCCTCCAGTGCATTGATGACAACTTTTTGACACAGGTGGTACAGGAGCCAACAAGGAGAGGAGCACTTCTAGACCTGGTACTGACAAACACAGAGGGACTGGTGGGGGACATTAAGGTTGGGGGCACCCTAGGTTGTAGTGATCATGAAATGATTGAGTTCAGGATCATGGGTACTACGCACAAAACAACAACAAGAAGTAAAATTACAACCTTGGATTTCAGGAGGGCTAACTTTGACCTCTTCAAGAAACTGCTTGGAGAGATCCCGCGGGCTAGGGCTCTGGAAGGCAAAGGGGCTCAAGAAAGCTGGTGGATATTCAAAGACCATTTCCTCCAAGCTCAGGATCGGTGCATCCCTAAGAGAAAGAAATCGGCCAAGGGACGCAGGAGACCTGCATGGTTGAGCAGGGAGCTTCAGAAAAAGCTCAAGTGGAAGAAGGAAGTTTATAATAAGTGGAAGAAGGGACTGACCCCTTGGGAGGATTACAAGAATGCCACCAGAGTGTGCAGGGATGAAACAAGGAAAGCCAAGGCCGCCTTGGAATTAGACCTGGCTAGGGACATCAAGCACAACAAAAAGAGCTTCTACAAGTATATTGGAAGCAAAAGGAAGACCAGAGAAGTTGTAGGCCCACTGCTGAATGAGGCAGGAGTCATGGTGACGGAGGATGTGGAGAAGGCAGAGTTACTGAATGCCTTCTTTGCTTCGGTCTTTTCTGCTCGGCCCAGCCCTCAGGAGTCCCAGGCATTGAATAAAGTAACAGGGAAAGAAGAAGACTTCCCTTGGGTTGAGGAGGAGCGAGTGAGGGACCAATTAGATCATCTAGATATTCACAAGTCCATGGGCCCTGATGGGATGCACCCGAGAGGGCTGAGGGAGCTGGCAGAAGTCATTGCTGGGCCGCTCTCCATCGTCTTTGAAAAGTCCTGGAGAACAGGCGAGGTGCCTGGGGACTGGAGGAAAGCCAATGTCACTCCAGTCTTCAAGAAAGGGCAAGAAGGAAGAGCCGGGGAACTACAGGCCGGTCAGCCTCACCTCCATCCCTGGAAAGATGATGGAACAGCTCGTTCTGGGTGTCATCTCAAGGCACGTGGAGGAAAGGAAAGCTATCAGAAGTACTCAGCATGGATTCTCCAAGGGGAAATCATGTCTGACTAATCTGATAGCCTTCTACGATGGCATGACTAGATGGATAGATGAGGGGAGGGCGGTAGATGTGGTCTACCTTGACTTAAGCAAGGCGTTTGACACGGTCTCCCACAGCATCCTCATAGGGAAGCTTAGGAAGTGTGGGTTAGATGAATGGACAGTGGGGTGGATAGAAAACTGGTTGAAAGATAGAGCTCAGAGGGTTGTGATTAGGGGCACAGAGTCTAGTTGGAGACCAGTGACGAGTGGTGTTCCCCAGGGGTCAGTACTGGGTCCAGTCCTGTTCAATATATTCATCAATGACCTGGATGAGGGGATAGAGTGCACCCTCAGCAAGTTTGCTGATGACACCAAGCTGGGTGGGGTGGCTGACACACCACAAGGCTGTGCCACCATACAGAGAGACCTGGACAGGTTGGAGATCTGGGCAGAGAGAAACCTTATGAAGTTCAACAAGGGCAAGTGTAGGGTGCTGCACCTGGGGAGGAACAACCCCATGCACCAGTACAGGTTGGGTGCTGACCTGCTGGAGAGCAGCTCTGTGAAAAGAGACCTGGGAGTCCTGGTGGACAACAGGATGACCATGAGTCAGCAATGTGCCCTTGTGGCCAAGAAGGCCAATGGCATCCTGGGGTGCATCAAGAAGAGCGTGGCCAGCAGGTCAAGGGAGGTCATCCTCCCCCTCTACTCTGCCTTGGTGAGGCCGCACCTGGAGTACTGTGTCCAGTTCTGGGCTCCCCGGTTCAAGAGGGACAGGGAACTGCTGGAAAGGGTGCAGCAGAGAGCTACCAAGATGATTAGGGGACTGGAACACCTCTCTTATGAGGAAAGGCTGAGGGATTTGGGTCTCTTCAGTCTGGAAAAAAGACGGCAGAGGGGGGACCTTATCAACACTTATAAATACTTAGAGGGTGGGTGTCAGGAGGATGGGGCCAGGCTCTTTTCAGTGGTGCCCGGGGACAGGACAAGAGGCAATGGGCACAAACTTGAACATAGGAAGTTCCACCTAAACATGAGGAGGAACTTCTTTACCCTGAGGGTGGCAGAGCACTGGAACAGGCTGCCCAGAGAGGTGGTGGAGTCTCCAACTCTGGAGACATTCAAAACCCACCTGGACGCGTTCCTGTGCCACCTGCTCTGGGTGACCCTGCTCTGGCAGGGGGGTTGGACTAGATGATCTCCAGAGGTCCCTTCCAACCCTGTGATTGTATGATTCTATGATTCTATGATTCAGTAGTCCAGGTATAACAGTACAGCAACAAATATAAACTGGGGTTTATATCCTGGATATGAAAGACATCCCGGCTGAGAGCTGTAAATGCCAGTTTGCCGGTTATTTCTTAATGAGTTTTGGAGTAATGTTTTAGAGGAAAACAAAGTCACACTTGAAAATATTTGAATAGTTGAAGGCAAGTTTCACCCAGTTCCAGACATTATCAGACGGGTCGAGGAGCAGCATCTGAAAAACACGCTGCTTTTGGACCATAGTCAGTATGACTGGGCCATCCTCTGAGACATGGTGGGGTCTGGAGCCAAAGCCCATCGCCCAGGCATTAACACCTAAATCCCTAGTGCTGAGATGGAGGCAATAACAAAGAGCCCGACACTCACCCCTGGATCTTCACCAGGTGGAATATAAATATTTCTTTGAAGAATAAACCCATTTTGAAGGGCTCTGTTTTAGATAACTGATTTTGCAGAAAGTCAGGTAGTCGCTGTAAGCAGAAATTACAAACATGGTCTATTTATTCAGAATCAATATAATGTCAGTTGAATAAGAAAGTCATGAGTGATCTTTATGCATGGTTTTTAACTTGTGTGTTCCTTAATATCTGAGCCCAGTTCATGGGAGAAATTTTCCATAGTTTAGATGACCGTTAGCTCTTCTCACTGCTTCCAAAAATCAGATATTTGACCTACAGATGCTGCCATAACCAGGCAGCATGACATACCAACTTCTAACTTTACATAATAAACCTCCCTTTCAATACGGATATATCAAGTACATCAAGGATACAAATCACTCTAAAATCTACAGCACTTAGCTTTGCGTCGGGGGGATAAAAATGGAAATAGTGGTCATTCCCAGTTGCAGCCATTTTCAGCTCTTGTGCCTCACCTCTTGCTTCCAACCTCCACTCGCTTAATACCAACAGAACATACATTAAAATGTTAAAGCTATCAACATTGAGGCAAATTGTATTCTTATCCAGTAGTTTTCTTTCAAAAAGTACACCTTCAGAACCTTAGCTCTGCTTCTTTTTTCAAACAAAACTCCAACTGGCAGTGAAATACACTCAAACGAAGGAGGTGGTACCTGCTCCGGGCTTGTTGAACCGACGAGGGCAGTTGCCAGCCACTATAGGTTCCATGGCTGCCAGCCGCTCCTCCAGCTTGTGAGATCAGCGACATGGTGCTTTGGGACCTGTCCGGCTTGAATATCTTCCTTTGTCTCCATCGCTTCAGAATGTAGTACGGAAATTCTGACCCTTTCAAAGAATCTCCCATTCTGCCGCTTCCTTGATGTAAAATGGAAAAAACCAAATGGCGGGGCTTAGATAGTACCCAGCTTCTTTCCATGGGAACTGTGGTCTTTGATAACACAAAGACAGGCCTTGTTCTTTGACTGTTTTTTAACCAAAATCCTTGTGCCCAGTGTGTTTCTTACTGTGCCTCTGTCTTTGGATGGAGAAACGTGCTGCTTCCTGTTAGTACACTGTTCACCGTTAACTGCTCACATGGGTCACCCTCGTTACACGGGTTTCCTTGCTTTTTCTTGCTTCCATGATGTCCACTGCCACAGCTCAAGCAGAAAGAACAGTCTACACTTGTGTCCCTAATTAACACCTCCCTTCTCATTCAGGTCCCAGGCTGCCCTGAACAAAAATAGGGGGGAAATTAAGTTTCAGTCCTGGAAAACAGTCAAGCATACTGTTATCCCCGGGACATGGGGTCGCGGGTACAACACTGAGTGACATCAGTGACTTGGAGATGAACACTTCGGAGCACTGATAGACCAAAACCTGGGAACTTAGGAGTAAAGCAGAAAAGGAAGCACAGAAAGGAAAAGGAGACGCAACCTTAAAATAGAAGGATGCCATCCCTCAAAGAGTACTAAGGGTACAGATGAAGCCAAAGAGAAGGGAGGCAGATACAAGACAGAATTCAAGAGAGAGGACTAGAAGGTCATGTGACTGGTGGTTCCTTGGGGAAAAAAAAGAACAAAACCCACAACCACTGGACTGGATGGACTAATCACCTGTACTGTACGCCATGGGTCTGCCAGTGGGAAGGGTTGCAGACGTGTACATGAAAAGCAGGTGCCAGCGACTCCATGGGCACAAACAGTACGAGGCTGGCTCAGTGGTGGTGACACCCAAGCTGGGGAAGAAGTATGAAGGCATTGAAATGACTCGAAGTCTTCTCGTCTCACTAGGAGCCTATCAGCTTGCCTGTAACTCGAGTATCAGCGGATGGCCCGAAGACTAACTGCAAAGGAAAATACCGCATGCCTGACCACTTGGACTTTGGCACTGGAATAAAGTGATTTCGACAGGGATGACTTCAACTAAGTGCAGAATGAAACTGCTAACTGGGATCAAGGTGGGGAGCACTGGCAAGAGCTGTGAACAGACAAACGGTGTGAAAAGGCTCCCACAGTTGCGTAAGCCCAACAACTGACTGGGGCACACAGGGGAGGGAAAGCTCAGGAAAGCGTGGGTAACGACTGCCAGTGGGCACGAGCAGCCAGAGTAGGAAAGTGCTAACACTGCCAAGAGCTATGCAAACGAGGGCTCTTTGTAGCTGTACAGCTGTGCCTAAATGAGGTAGGTATGGTCAGGAAGAATTAATTCTGTATTTGGTTTGCGTGGCAAGGTTTTGGTAGTGTGGGGGCTCCAGGAGTGGCTTCTGTGAGAAGCTGCTTAAGCTTCCCCCATGTCTGATAGAGCTCCAGGACGGACCCACTGCTGGCCAAGGCTGAGCCCATCAGCAACACTGGTAGTGCCGCTGTGACATTATATTTAAGAAGGGGAAAAAACTGTTAGGCCACAGCAGCTGGAGAGAAGATTGAGAAAACGTGAGAGAAGCAGCCCTGCAGACAGTAAGGGACCCCACGCTGGAGCAGGGGAAGGCTGTGAGGATGAAGGAGTGGCAGAGACAAGGTGTGATGAACTGCACTTTAGTGCATCAGGCTGGTTTACCCCTGGAGAGCTGCAACTGTCTGTAAGCAAGTTTGTCATTAGAGAATTTGCTGTAGGTAAAATAAAGGCTAAGGATGCTTGGAGAAAAGTAGAGATGCCCTCACTGGAGAGCTTACTTTCACTGTGGAAAAGTCATCCATTTCCTCTGATGTTCATGACTCAGTTACTGGACTGTATTAGTTTTAGTTTAGGTGGTTGTTCAAGATGGGATTATGAGATGTAAATGTATGCATGAATGCTGTTCCAACCACTTTCCCTTGACACTGTGAATTGATATTGCAGGCATCATGAGGTGGTTTGTACTCTAATGGGTAGAGAGCTCCATTAATAAAAATACACTTAATACACAGTCTTCACGTTAGCCTTTTTCGGCTCATTTATGATTGTCTTTAGGCCATTTGATTCTCTGAAGAAGATTCCAAAACATCCATTGCCTTTTCAGCTGATGCAGGAACCTTCTATAAATCAGGTCTCTAAGAAGGAGGAACGACGCCGAGGTAATTATTTCATTCTATAGTTACCCAGCCATAGCAAGCCTGTCTCTGTAAATTTCAGCAGACTTCGGCTGAAGGGTCAGTGCTGAAGGGACATAAACCATTAAGGTCAGTAATCTCCCCCTTCAGAAAGGAAAGGTGAGCAGCACTGATGGTGCTAAAGGATCGGGCTACAATTTACGACTCAGAATTTTTAGCTGATTCATGATGGGCTTAGTGTAGGTTTTGTGTGTGTTATTTAAGACTGGTGGTCAGAAAAATAAGAGCATGTGTGATCTCTAGAGAGCGAAAATCACAGCAATTACACGACCGGGCCGCAGCGGGAGCAGAGGCTGCAGCGCCCGACACAAGATGGCCGCCAGGAGCCCGGTGCCGGGACTACAGCTCCCAGCGTGCCCCGGGGTGCCCCTTCCCGCCCTCTGACCCCCGCAGGAACCAGGGCCGCCTCCCCGGGGCTGCCCCGGCCCAGAGCCAGGCCCCGGAGCCCCGGTGGAGCCGGGAAGAGGAGGGTGGAGAGGGAGAGAGCGGCGGAGAGGAGTGGGAAGGGACAGAGGGACAACGGGGAGAGCAGGGGGGAGCCGGGCAGGGAGTGGAGGGAGGAGAAATCCCGGTGAGGAGCAGGGGGAGAGCGGGAAAGAGATGGAGGGCAGGGGACAGGGTCAGGACGAGGAGGCGGAGAAGGACGGAACAGCGACGGCCTCCAGGGCTGAGGTGGAGGAAGAGCAAAAGGGGACGGGGAGTGGGATGGAGGCCCAGAGGGAAGAGGGTGAGCTGGTTCTCTTGGAGGCCACCACAGCAGCCTTCCTCTGTCCCTGGTTTTGGTGAGATATGGAGCAGTGCAGAGATGTTTCTGGGGCATCCAGGCCTGAGGAGGGTTTCCCAGTGCCCCCGTGAGAGATCTTGCTCCCAGGAAGCACCTCGCCATAATGCCGAGGCCGTATCCGCCCCCCTGGAGCTGGGTACAGCTGCTCTGAGGGGTCTCGCAGGGAGGACAGGGTCATCTGACACAGAAGTGATGAGCTGAAGCCCGGTGGCCATGGCTGGCCAGTTCAAAGTCTCCGAGAGCCTCAGCCTTTCTCCCCAGGAGTGTTTAACCCAGGTTTTACTGTTATGTACAGGGTCGGGGTGTGTTGGCCCTGGCTTCCAGGGGTTATGTTATTTTTACGTTATCTCATGTTCTGCATGGTCTTTTTTTGTGGAGAGTCCTCTTTTTCAGCTTGTTTACCATTTTAGGGCTTAGACAGGGGTCTTTGTTTTGTGTACAATGTTTTGTCTGTTGTTTTTTTTTTTCTGTTTTGATGGATTGTGTTGTGTTTTCTGTCTTGAAATCATCATTTCTGGTCCAGTGTGTCTACTGCAGGTGGGGCAGTGCCACTTCTGGTGCAGTCCGACTCGTTTCTGACTTCTGGCCCATAAGCACTAGTTTTTACACAGTTGATTTCCATGCTCTACAGGGTATGATTACCTCAGTAAACTGCTGATTTTATCCCCCTGGAAGCTCTGGGGCCATCCTATCTATGGGCCAGGCTGGATTGAAAACCCAACAAACAACCTGAAAAAAAGGTTTAAACGATTCCTGTATTCACTGGAAGATTGCAAAGTTTAGTGAAGATTTCTTCCCTTTTGGCTATGTAAGTTATCCAGTTGGAAGAATGCCTCTAATCTAACACAGTATATGTCAGTGATCCTTCTCCAATTTTTTTGATGTCACTCTTAACTTTACTTTGAGAGAGCTTTAAACCAGAATCAGTGCTGGATGGGGATACCAACAGGATTGCAGTAGGTAAGCCAAGGGCTGTCAGGGATCGTGGGAGGGTGGCAGTGCTAGTGGGAACATTTATGCTGTTCCTGGGAGCACAGAGGGCTCAGGAGCGTATCTGAAATGCTTGTACACCAACGCACGCAGTATGAGAAACGAGCAGGGTGAACTGGAAGTATTTGTCGGCTCCCAGAGCTATGATATTTGTTTTAGTGAGACTTGGTGGAATGAGTTCCACAACTGGGGTGCTGCGACAGAGGGCTACAGGCTGTTCAGGAAGGCTGGAAAGGGCAGGCGAGGTGGAGGTGTTGCAGTGGACGTAAGGGAGAGGTTTGGTCATACAGCCCTTACAGTCAGTGATGATGTAGTTGACAGCCTCTGGATAAGGATTTGAGGAATGGAAAACAAAAGAGATGTTGTAATGGGTGTCTACTACTGATCACCCAGCCAGGATGTAAGCACTGATGAGTTATTCTGTTGGCAATGAGGAGAAATTTCTGGATCAGTAGCCCTTGTCCTTATGGGAGATTTCAACTTTCCAGATATCAACTGGGAATATCATACTGCTGTGACAATCAAGTCTTGGAAATTCTTGAAGTTTGTAGGAGATACCTTGTCACAGGTACTCAGTGAGCCAACTAGGAAAGATGCCCTCCTAGACTTGCTAGTTGTGAATGGAGAAGGACTCATGGGGGATGTGATGGTAAGTGGTTGCCTTGTCCACAGTGATCATGAAATGGTTGAATTTAAAATTTTCAGCGTAATAAGACTGGACTTCAGGAGAGCAAACTTTAAGCTATTCAGGGAGCTGGAAATCTGCTTCTGAGGGCTTAGGAGTCCGTGAGTGCTGGTCAGTCTTTGACAACTACCTTTTAGAAGCACAGGAACAGGCAATTCCACTGTGCCGTTAAGTCAAGCAATCGGGGCAGAAGACCAGCTCGGCTGAACAGAGAACTCATGGAGCTCAAGAAGAAAAAGAAACTTTATGGTCTCTGTAAGCAAGGTCAGGTTTCGTGGGAAGATTACCAAGCTGTGGTTCGTATATGCAGGGAGAAGACATGAAAAGCCAAAGCTCAATTAGAGTTGAAACTGGCCAGTGTTGTTTCAGATAACAAGGAGGTCTTTCTTAAGTATGTTAATAGCAAGAGGAGGTCTAAAGGAAATATTGGACTGATACTTGTTGAAGATGGTCTAACAGGGATGAAGAAAAAGCAGAGGCATTCAATACATTTTTTGCCTCAGTCTTTAATAGTACTTGATAGACCTCGGGCTGCCCAGTCCCGTGAGTCGGAGGGACAGGAGTTGTGGGAACAGTGACTTTCCATTTGTGGATGCTGAAATTGTCAGGGATCAGCTGTATCAGATTAATGTTCACAAGTCCATGGGGCCTGATGGGATTCATCCCAAGAGCACTGAAGGAGTTAGTGGATCTCATGGCAGGACCCCTCTCAATCATCTACCAACAGTCTGGGGAGTCTGGGGAGGTCCCCGCTGACTGGAAGCTAGCCGCTGTTATTTCGGTCTGCAAAAAGGGGCATGAGAGAAGACCCAGAGAACTACGTACCTGTGAGCCTAACCTCAGTCTCTGGAAAAATTACGGAGAAGATTATACTGGATACTAGTGAAAGGCATTTAAAGAATAATGCAATCATCAGGCACAGTCAACATGGGTTCACAAAGAGAAAGTGCTGCCTAAGTAATTTGATATCCTTCTATGATAAGGTCACCCCACCTCATGGATGAAGGGAAGGCAGTGGATGTAGTTTTTCTGGATTTTAGTAAGGCTTTTGGTACTGTTCCTCACAGCATCCTTCTGGACAAGTTGTCCAGCTGCAGGATGAGTGGGTTCATGGTGTGCTGGGTGAAGAACTGGCTGGGCGGCAGAGCTCAAAGGGTTGTAAAATTCGTTATATAACGAGAGATCTGACATCCAGAGCAGAGCCCTAGCTTCCAGCGTGTTTGTTTTCAGTTCTGAAAATTCCTTAACTTTTGAACTAATTTCTGGGAACTGTTATAATTAAGTGTAGAATGTTGTCTAACACTGGCTGGTCCTAATAGCTTATCTAATTAATGCAATCAACTTTAAAAGTCCCATAGGTTGCACTTCTATAAATATGATTATTATGACACTGTTGCAGGTAGGATTCAGATTTAGGATCTAGTTGTTTCTTGACAATAAAGGACATATTTCAGGTGGGACCGGAATTGATCCTGAGATTTGATGCTTTTTTTAAAAGTTGTAACAGTTTCTTTTGGGGGAAAACTTTTCACTGTGTTAAGTGGTAAGCTGCAGCATTATCCTATTACTTGAAAACCTAATTAAGCCATATCCTACAGGTACTTCCACTATTTTGGGACAAAAAGAGTAAATAATCGAAAGTATACTAGTTCTGTTTTGGAGATCCTTCGTAATTAGAGAGAGACGTGACTCGGCTTAGTAATACCCATTTTCAGACTTCATTTCAATTAGGACACTTCATCAAGGGCATGTTAAGTAAGATGACACATAAATAATAAAGGTGAGAATGCATGATCATATGAGTTAGCTTTATTTCGTCTGTGCTATAAAAGTATACACCCAGCTATATAAAATTATACAAAATGAAAAATCATTTATCTCCAAAAATACCATTAGTTTGACTGAAATGCTATAACTTTATTTTCATTTCTTTGTCCTTGGATTTTCTCAAATTGAGGTAAAAATAACTAGGGATGTAAGAACAGACATCCAGCACGCTGGCCCCAAGCCCATAATTAAGAAGTATGATAGCACGAGATAGCAAGAACAAATTACACGTTCTTATTGATCTGGAACTTTGCATACTTAGCACATTTTAAGAGTTTCTCAACTCTTAGGATAAGTCCAAGGTTTCGACTTCACCTGACACCCGTGTATTACCTTAATTACTGTTCTGAACTAAAATATAACATTGCAAAGCAGTTGAGAGAGGTAAAACTCAATTTTATTTTGGCTGGCGTATATAAATACTGACCATAATGTGTTGACTAATCCAGTTCTGCTCTTTTAGGTATGTGCTGAACTCTTACAACTTTAGTAGACTTGTATCGTTCTGAGATAAAAACAGAAAAATAAATCAGTATTATGTAACTGCCCCAGAATTTATTTTTGTATCAATACTGACGATAGATCAACAGAAATGTTGCCTGGACTGTCCACTTGAACACTAAACCCTTCAGAAAACTGCTTTAATCTCTCTTCTAAGACAGTATTTTTTTTTCACTTTTTCACTGTAATTATATTTCAGATCCTCAGTTTCTTCAAAAAAGTTTTGAAGAAAAGAAAGCAAAGTTTTCTAGTTCCCAGCTTTTTTGTTTCTTCATAATGAAAAGAATGAAGGAGTACCACCTTTATCCAGAACTTAGGAAATACACACCAACAACAGCTTTTTTTGCATTTTTCTTAAGAGGCTGAATGATGAGAGAATAAGCATGTTCTCTAGAGACACAAAAATTAAAAAATTTACCCATGAACAGCATATTCACTAACAACAAAATAGACTTCATGAACATAATGTTTAGAAATTTACTTTGTCATTAAGTATTAGTTTAGATATTGAAAAGCTTGCTCTAGCTAACCATAATTGTTCTCATTATCTTGCCTAGGATGATTCATGCAACTCACCTTTAATTGCTGTTTTTCCAACTCTGAGGCTCTCAGCTGTGTCTGGAGGCCAGTGACTTCTGTCATCAACTTGTCTTTTTCATCCTTTCAGTATGTCCTGCAAAAATGATGATAATTTGTTATGAAATTTAAGGTAATGAAAATCAATGATGTGAATAATCTTCTTGCAGCAAATCTGCATCTCCTGAAAGCTAGAACAGTTAAAGTGTCTAAACCCAATTGGGATCAACAACCAGCAAAAGTTCAAGTCATCTGGGCTTTTCTTTAGTTCTTGTACAAATTAGGTGGTGGTGTCTAGTTCCTGTGATTGAATGCAGTACTCCGATGGCCAGTCTGAGAAATACAACATGTACAGTTTCTCTGAATTAAACGCAGGGAATTTGGATATAACACAATACGAGGATCTTGTTAATTATATGAATAATTTCAAGAGGGTTAGTTTCTTCTCTGCCCCAGGGAGAACTGGGCAGAGAAGAACCTCATGAGGTTCAACAAGGACAAGTGTAGGGTCCTGCACCTGGGGAGGAAGAATGTCAGGCACCAGTATAGGTTAGGGGTGGACCTGCTGGAAAGCAGCTCTGAAGAAAAGGATCTGGGGGTCTTGGTAGACAGTAAATTATCCATGAGCCAGCAATGTGCCCTTGTCACCAAGAAGGCCAGTGGAATTGTGGGCTGCACAGGGAAGAGTGTGGCCAGCAGGTCAAGGGAGGTCATTCTCCCCCTCTGCTCTGCACTGGTGAGGCCACAACTGGAATACTGTGTCCAGTTCTGGGCTCCCCAGTTCAAGAGAGACAGGGAACTACTGGAGAGAGTCCGGTGTAGGGCAACAAAGATGACTGAGGGATTGGAGCATCTCCCTTAGGAGAAAAGGCTGAGAGAGCTGGGACTCTTTAGCCTGGAGAAGAGAAGGCTGAGGGGAGACCTTATTAATGTTCACAAGTGTGTAGAGGGTGGGTTTAAGGAGGATGGAGCCAGACACTTTTCAGTGGTTCCCAGTAACAGGACGAGGGGTAACAGGCACAAGCTGGAACATAGGAAGTTCCGATCAAATATGAGAAAAAAACTTCTGTACGGTGAGAGTGACAGTGCACTGGAACAGGCTGCCCAGGGAGGTTCTGGAGTCCCCTTCTCTGTAGATTTTCAAGACTTGTTTGGATGCAGTCCTGAGTAACATGCTCCAGGCAATCCTGCTTTGGCAGGATTAGTTGGTTGGACTAGATGATCTCTAGAGGTCCCTTCCAACTCTGAAAATTCTGTGATTCCGTGATTCCAAGCCATCAGGGAAAAAAGACAGCCTGGCTGAACAGAAAGATACGGTTACAACTCAGGGAAAAAAGGAGAGTTTATGGTCTTTGGTAGAAGGCTACTCAGGAAGGCTACAAGGATGTTGTAAGGCTATGTAGGGAGAAAATTAGACAGGCTAAAGCCCAACGAGAACTTAAGCTGAATTTGGATGTTAAGAACAATAAGAAAAGTCCCTATAAACACACTAGTAACAAAAGGAGGACTCGGGAGAATCTCCATCCTTTATCCGATGAAGGCAGTAACATAGTGACAAAGGATGAGGAAAAGGCTGAGGTACTTAGTGCCGCCTTTGACTCCTTCTTTAGTAGTAGAGTGGGTTGTTCCCTGAGTACCCAGACCCCTGAGCTTGTAGACAGGGGCAGGGAGCAGAATGAAGCTGCCATAATCCAAAGGGAGATGGTGAGGGACCTGCTCCAACAGCTAGACATACACAAGTCTATGGGGCTAGGTGGCCTCCACACGAGGGTACTGAAGGAGCTGGCAGAAGTACTCACCGAGCCACTTTCCATCATTTACCAGCAATCCTGGTGAACCGTGGAGGTCCCAGTTGACTGGAGGTTAGAAAATGTGATGCCCATCCACAAGAAAGGACGGAAGGAAGATTTGGGGAAGTACAGGCCTGTCAGTCTGACCTCAGTGCCTGGGAAGGCCATGGAACAGATCATGCTGAGTGCCATTATGTGGCACATGAAGGACAACCAGGTGATCAGGCCCAGTCAGCATGGGTTCATGAAAGGCAGGTCCTGCCTGACAAACCTGATCTCCTTCTATGTCAGGGTGACCCGCTTGGTGGATGAAGGAAAGGCTGTGGATGTTGTTTCCCTGGAGGCTAATAAAGCCTTTGACACTGTTTCCCACAGCATTCTCCTGGAGAAACTGGCTGCCCATGGCTTGGACAGGTGTATGCTTTGCTGGGTAAAAACCAGGGCGATGGCCAGGCCCAACGAGTGGTGGTGAATGGAATTCAATCCAGTTGGCAGCTGGTCACAAGTGGTGTTCCCCAGGGCTCGGTATCGGGCCAGTTCTCTTTAATGTCTTTATCAATGATTTGGACGAGGGGATTGAGTGCACCCTCAGTAAGTGTGCAGACGACACCAAGTTGGGTGGGATTGTCGACCTGCTTGAGGGTAGGATGGCTCCAGAGGCAGATCTGGGCAGGCTGTACCGATGGGCCGAGGCTAATGGTATGAGGCTCCTCAAGGCCAAGTGCCAGGTCCCGCACCTGGGTCACAACAACCCCATGCAGCGATACAGGCTGGGGGAAGAGTGTCTGGAGAGCTGCCTGGCAAAAAAGGACCTGGGGGGTGTCAGTTGACAGCTGGCTGGATGTGAGCCAGCAGCATGCCCAGCGTGGCTGAGAAGGACAATAGCATCCTGGCCTGTATCAGGAATAACGTGGCCGGCAGGACTCGAGAGGCTGAGGGCCCTGGGCTCAGTGGTGCAGAGACTGAGGACAGTACAGGAGTAGCCTGAGTGTGCTTGAGGGCTGCTGGTGGAGCCGGTGGAGCTTTCCTTTGTAGTGGAAAACAGCATGAGAAAGAAATAATGCCCCAACATGCAGCTGGGGAGGTGCAGACTGGACACCAGGAGAAAGAAATGTCACTCCAAGGGCAGTGCTGTGGTGCAACACGCCACCCAGAAAGAGTCTGGATCAGCCCAAGGCTTTGTGTTTCAGGGAAGAGCCAGGGAGGATGGAGAGATCTCAGCAAAGGAAGGTGACAGCAAGGTGGGGCAGCCGGGTGGATGACTGCAGCCTGCAGGGAAAGAGGCAGAGGTGATGGCACACCATAGGACAGCCTGTGGTGGAGATGACACAGGGATGCAGCAAAGCTGAAAGGCCCCTAACAGAGTCAACCTCTTCATGTCTTGGGCTATGGCTGTTGTCTCTGCCACTGATGCCTACGAGGAGTCAAGTTATCCTTCCAGCACTGGGGTCTCATTGCCTCCTCGTCCATACTTCAGAGCCTGGGAGGTGTCGTACCATAGTCGCCGAGGAGACCAGCTCCAGTACAGGTAAGGCCTCACTGGGGAAGGGGACTGCGGCAGGTAAGGCCGGCAAAAAGGCTCTTTTGAGGGCTTTCGTGGCTGGGAAAAGCGGCTGCCTCGTGCCGGAACCGGCAGCTCAGGGACGGGCTGCTGATGCGGCGGGGGCGCAGACAACGACACACGCGGCAGTTCTAAACGGACTGTCCCGGAGCGCAGCGGCCGGCCGCTGCACACCCAGCACACAGGCAGCTGGTGGGTGTCACCGCGGCGAGAGCGGGCGTACAGGACGCAGCTCTTTGAACAGTAAGTCACTGGAAACCTCTCGACCTGACCAGGACGTGCTGGTAAGAACTCGGCAGAAGGCCATGCTACCCCTGAGCTCTGCACCGAGCAGCTCCGATGTGGCCACTCAGACAGAGCTTGCGTGGGAACATGCTGCCACCCAGGTGTCAGGCTGCAGGGTGTGCCCTGCTCTTGCGCCGGTGTTGAATGGCAGTGGTGAGCAGACCTGTGGGAGGTGTGCCCAGGTAGAGGAACTCCTTCACCTCCTGATGGAGCTCCGTGAGGAGGTAAGTCGTTTGAGAAGTATAAGGGATTGTGAACAGGAGATAGATAACTGGAGTCGCATCCTGCCTTCCCTGAAAGAAGCACCTCAGGCAGACAGAGCTCCACATACAGAGCACTCCCCACCCTCTAGCAGCGTGGCTGAATGTGGAGATTGAGAGGACAGGGGCCAGTGGCAACAAGTCCCTGTCCGGCGTGGCAGGCGTGCCAGGCGTGCCACCCAGGTAACCCCCACACCATCCCAGGTGCCCTTGCAGAACAGATATGATGTTCTGCAAAGGGAACCGGAGGATGAGAAGGACAACAGCTTGCTGAACTTGGAGTTGTCACTGAGGCCAAGACGGATTACGCCTCGTATAACAACATCCTCGGTTATGAAAGAAAGACGAGTCCATGTAGTGGGGGACTCGATTCTGAAGGGAGGGGAAGGTCCCATATGTAGACCAGACCCAATCTGTAGGGAAGTCAGCTGTCTCCCTGGGGCCAAAGTTAAGGATGTCCAGCAGAAACTCCCTACCCTAGTTAGGCCTACTGACTACTACCCTTTATTGATTTTTCAGTTAGGCAATGATGAAATTTCAGGAAGAAGCCTGAGGGCAATGAAGAAAGACTTCAGGGTCCTGGGACGGATGGTGAGGGGATCAGGAGCACAAGTAGTGTTTGCTTCTATGCCAGCAGTTGCGAAGATTGATGAGAAGATTAACAGGAAATGCCAGCTGTTCAATGCCTGGCTCAGAGACTGGTGTCATCGGCAGGACTTTGGGTTCTTTGATTATGGGCTGCTTTTCAGGACGCCAGGCCTGCTGGCAAGAGACGGCAAAAGCCTGTCTCAGAGGGGGAAAAGGGTTTTAGGGCAGGAGTTGGCGGGGCTCATTGACAGGGCTTTAAACTAGATTCGAAGGGGGATGGGGATAGATCCAAGCTTGCTACAAAAAGCCTGAAGGTGGCATGCTGGCACTAGACTTGGAAAAGATAGGGGGCGTAACCAGGCTCCTTAGGAATAAGTCTGGGGGTGGCATACAGTAATGCACGTAGCATGGGCAACAAACAGGAGGAGCTGGAAGCCATTGTGCAGCATCATAATGTGTACATTATGATGTAGTCGCCATCACAGAAACGTGGTGGGATGACTCACATAGCTGTAGTGCTGCCATGGATGCCTATAGGCTCTTCAGGAAGGATAGGCAAGCAAGGAGAGGCGGGGGGGTGGCCCTGTATGTTAAGGAGTGTTATGAATGCTTTGAACTAAATGATGGTGATAATGAGACTGAGTGTTTCTGGGTAAGAATCAGGGGCAGGGCTAACAAGGCAGATATCGTAGTAGGAGTCTGTTATAGACCGCCCAATCGGGATGAGGAGGCAGATGAAATATTCTATAAACGGCTGGGCGAAGTCTCAAGATCGCGAGCTCTTGTCCTTGTGGGGGACTTCAATTTGCCGGACATCTGCTGGGAATACAATAGAGCAGGGAGGGAACAGTCTAGAAGGTTCCTGGAATGTACTGGGGATAACTTCCTGACACAGCTGGTGAGAGAGCCAACTAGGGAAGGTGCCCTGCTGGATCTGTGGTTTGTAAGCAGGGAAGGTCTTGTGGGGGATGTGAGGGTTGGAGGCTGTCTTGGGAACAGTGACCATGAAATGATAAGAGTTTTCGATTCTGCGAGAAGCAAGGAGAGGGGTCAGCAGAACTGCTACCTTGGACTTCCAGAGGGCGGACTTTGGGCTTTTCAGGAGCCTGGTTGACAAAGTCCCCTGGGAGGCCTCCAGGGCAAAGGAGCCCAGGAGGCCTGGATGATTTTCAAGAAGGAAGTCTTAAAGGCACAGGAGCAGGCTGTCCCCATGTGCCAGAAGACAAGCCGTCGGGGAAAAAGGCCGGCCTGGCTAAACAGGGAGCTAGTGTTGCAACTTAGGGAAAAAAAGAGGATCTATGGCCTCTGGAAGGAAGGGCAGGCCACTCAAGAGGACTACAAAGAGGTAGTGAAGCTATGTAGGGAAAAAATCAGGAGGGCCACAGCCCAGCTAGGACTAAACCTGGCTTCTGTTGTCAAGGACAACAAAAAAAGTTTCTATAAATATATTAGCAAGAAGAAGAGGACTAAGGATTATGTCTGTCCTCTAGTAGATGGGGCCGCCAACATAGTGACCAAGGATGAGGAAAAGGCTGAGGTACTTAATGCAGTCTTTGCCTCAGTCTTCAGCAGTAGGACCAGTTGCTCCCTGAGCACCCAGACCCCTGAGCTAGAAGACAGGGATGGGGAGCAGAATGAAGCCCCTGTAATCCAAAGGGAAACGGTGAGGGACCTGCTTCAGCACCTGGAGGTGCACAAATCTATGGGGCCGGATGGGATCCACCCAAGGGTATTGAAAGAGCTGGCAGAAGTGCTCGCCAGGCCACTTTGCATCATTTATGAGCAGTCCTGGACAACCGGGGAGGTCCCAGCTGACTGGAGGTTAGCAAATGTGACACCCATCCACAAGAAGGGCCGGAAGGAGGATCCGGGGAACTACAGGCCAGTCAGTCTGACCTCGGTGCCTGGGAAGGTCATGGAACAGATCCTCCTCAGTGCCATTACACGGCACATGCAGGAGAACAGGGTGATCAGGCCCAGTCAGCATGGGTTTGTGAAGGGTAGGTCATGCCTGTCAAACCTAATATCCTTCTATGATAAGGTGACCCACTTAGTGGATGAGGGAAAAGCTGTGGATGTTATCTACTTGGATTTTTGCAAAGCTTTTGACACTGTTTCCCACAGCATTCTCCTGGAGAAACTGGCTGCTCATGGCCTGGACAGGTGTACTCTGCGCTGGGTAAAAAACTGGCTGGATGGCCGTGCCCAGAGAGTGGTGGTAAATGGAGTTAAATCCAGTTGGTGTCCAGTCACAAGTGGTGTCCCCCAGGGCTCGGTGCTGGGGCCGGTTCTCTTTAATATCTTTATCAATGATCTGGATGAAGGGGTCGAATGCACCCTCAGTCAGTTCACAGACAACACTAAGCTGGGCGGGCGTGTTGATCTGCTTGAGGGTAGGTTGGCTCTGCAGAGGGATCTGGACAGGCTGGACCGATGGGCTGAGACCAATGGTATGAGGTTCAACAAGGCCAAGTGCCAGGTCCTGCACTTGGGTCACACCAACCCCATGCAGCGCTACAGGATTGGGGCAGAGTGGCTCGAAAGCAGCCCGGCAGAAAAGGACCTGGAGGTGTTGGTTGACAGCCGGCTGAATATGAGCCAGCAGTGTGCCCAGGTGGCCAAGAAGGCCAACAGCATCCTAGCCTGTATCAGGAATAGTGTGGTGAGCCGGACTAGGGAAGCGATCATCCCCCTGTACTCGGCACTGGTGAGGCCCCACCTCGAGTACTGCGTTCAGTTTTGGGCCCCTTGCTACAAGAGGGACATTGAGGTGTTGGAGTGTGTCCAGAGAAGGACTACAAAGCTGGTGAGAGGTCTGGAGGACAAACCTTATAAAGAACGACTGAGGGAGCTGGGGTTGTTTAGCCTGGAGAAGAGGAGGCTGAGGGGAGACCTCATCACCCTCTACAACTACCTGAAAGGAGGTTGTAGAGAGATGGGGGCTGACCTCTTCTCCCTGGTGACAAGTGATAGGACGAGAGAAAATGGGTTAAGTTATGTCAGGGGAGGTTTAGATTGGATATTAGGAAACATTTTTTCACTGAAAGGGTTATTAAACATTGGAATAGGCTGCCCAGGGAGGTGGTGGATTCACCATCCCTGGAGGTGTTTAAAAAAAGGGTAGATGGGGCACTGAGGGACATGGTTTAGAAGTGGCTTTTGTCAGGGTAGGTTAAAGGTTGGACTTGATGATCTTAAAGGTCCCTTCCAACCTCAGCAATTCTATGATTCTATGATTCTATGCTGTCCTTGGCATTGCACATCTCCACACCACACTGTGCCAGGAAGAGCCCTGAGGAAGGAGTGAGGGACAGGATCTCCCTTCATGTGGGCTGGGGGTCAGGCCTTGGCCCTTTGGGCGATGGGGTCAGGCCTTGGCCCTTTGCACTAATGAAACACATCCAGGGTTACTCAGCATCAGAGCCACCTTCACCTTGCTTTTCTCAACCTGTCATCACTGCCTCCAGTTTCTGCTCTAACTGGACCCTGGGGACAACGTCTCAGTGGTGTCCCTCAGTGGGACCCATTAACACTCCAAGAAACTTTGGAGTTTGAACCTGACTTTGACTTCTTGAGAGGTTTTTTCAGCTTCCTCTCAGTGTCTGAAGTTCATGGACTCGGCATCAAACCCACCAGAGGGGTCATTAAAACTCCTTGGGCTGGTGCTCTGCGTCTGAGCTGGGCTGGGCTCCTGGGATGGAGGGAGCTCAGAGCAAGCGGGCAGCACCTCAGCGAGACAGCTCTGCCCCGGAGCAGCTCCTCTGCCAAGCGCAGCAGGGCTGAGGGCAGTGCCTGGGTGTCTCAGGGAGGTGAGCGAGGCAGAGAGATTGCTTAAAGGTGTCAGGATTGGGAGGATGACTGAGAGCTCACTGGAGGAGAAATCCTTGCAGCCCTTGGCACGGTAAGCCTCTGGGTGCAGGGCAATGCAGGTGGAGTTCCTGGAGGCATCTCCTAAAGCTGGCACAGCCACAGCTTATGGGATCTGTAAGGAGGCGGAGGGGGAGGAGGGGTCTTGTTATGAAATGTGAATAGCCGTGAAGCCAGGGTGTGCAGGCAGGGGTGCCCAGGGCTGTCCTTGAGCAGGGTCCCTGCACCCCGTGGGTCTGTGTGCCGGGGCAGGGACTCTGCCGGCTGCCAGGGTCAGCTCTCAGCCTGCCCAGGGAGACCCCCATGGGCATGTGGGGAGAAGCTTTGGAGAAAGAGCAACCGCTGGCAGGGGAGGGTCCTGCTGTTGAGAGGGTGCTGCGTGGGTGAGGGCTGCTCACAGCTGCAGATCACTGCAGGACGTTCCCTGGAGATTTTTCAAGAAGCACAGCACGGCAGGGGCTACCTGCAAGGGAAGGATCCTGTTCTTCCAATCTTCTACTCCGGGTTGTCTGGGTGGGCGATGGGACAGAGAAATTCATCTCTCAGTTGAGGAGGGGGCACTGAAATTCCAAATCAGTTTCTCTTAGAAGTGAATAATCCAGGGAGGATTGGAAATCAACAACTGAATCTCTGCCCCTGCAACGATACTGCCCTCAGCAGCACAAAGCTGATCTCACAAAAAGATATGAATGAAATTATTCTGAGGAAAGAGAAGTCATTTGGGGGAAAATTTTGGGAAATGGAATAGGATGGGCCCAAA
The DNA here is from genome assembly GCF_028500815.1 of Rissa tridactyla. Taxonomy (NCBI): domain Eukaryota; kingdom Metazoa; phylum Chordata; class Aves; order Charadriiformes; family Laridae; genus Rissa; species Rissa tridactyla. The sequence goes on along the minus strand of NC_071490.1, from coordinate 1,263,632 downwards.
GAAGTCTGCCTTAACTTGCCAAGGTCTTCTCCTCTTTCAACAGTCCCTCATGCCCAGAGTGAACAAATGTCCAATGGCAGCTCCATCACCCAGTTCCTCCTCCTGCCATTGGCAGACACACGGGAGCTGCAGCTCTTGCACTTCGGGCTCTTCCTGGGCACCTACCTGGCTGCCCTCCTGGCCAATGGCCTCATCATCACCACCATCGCCTGTGACCACCACCTCCACACCCCCATGTACTTCTTCCTCCTCAACCTCGCCCTCCTTGACCTGGGCTCCATCTCCACCACTGTCCCCAAAGCCATGGCCAATTCTCTCTGGGACACAAGGGCCATCTCCTATGCAGGATGTGTTGCACAGGTCTTTTTCTTTGTTTTCTGTGCTGCAACAGAGGTTTATCTTCTCACTGTCATGTCCTATGACCGCTACGTTGCCATCTGCAAACCCCTGCACTACGGGACCCTCCTGGGCAGCAGAGCTTGTGTCCACATGGCAGCAGCTGCCTGGGGCACTGGGTTTCTCAATGCTCTCCTGCACACGGCCAGTACATTTTCCCTACCCCTCTGCCAGGGCAATGCTGTGGGCCAGTTCTTCTGTGAAATCCCCCAAATCCTCAAGCTCTCCTGTTCAGACTACTACTTCAGGGAAGCTGGGCTTCTTGTGGTTGGTGCCTGTTTAGGCTTTGGATGTTTTGTTTTCATTGTGCTGTCCTATGTGCAGATCTTCAGGGTCGTGCTGAGGATCCCCTCTGAGCAGGGACGGCACAAAGCCTTTTCCACGTGCCTCCCTCACCTGGCCGTGGTCTCCCTGTTTGTCAGCACAGGCATTTTTGCTTACCTGAAGCCACCCTCCATCTTCTCCACAGTTCTAAATCTGGTGGTGGCTGTGCTGTACTCAGTGGTGCCTCCAGCAGTGAACCCCCTCATCTACAGCATGAGGAACCAGGAGCTCAAGGATGCCCTAAGGAAACTGTCTCAATGGAAGTTCTTTTTCCAAAAATAACCTGTCTCCCTTCTCCGCAAGTTTCCTAGACTTTATGTTAGGCAATAAGCTTGCTTTTTTCTCTTGCAATAATCCTGCTTATATATAATTTTCCGGGTTTGTACTACTTGTCTTGAGGTTTGATCCAGTTGTTTCTGACCCTTGCACAACACTGTGTCAAAGGTGACCTGTCTAATAGCAGCTCTTCAGTAAAAAGGCATCTCCCAGGTGCAGTGCCTGGAGGCTAGGTGCTTCCTCCAAAGGTGCTGCCAATAAAACATCCAAGGAACTGGTCTTTCAGAGAGTCTCTTCTCCCTGTGTTCTCCCTGTGTTTGGGGTTAAGCTCACTGTACTATTGGGTTCCGTTGGACCAAATGTTCTGGTTTTAAAGGCTCTCTTCTTGTGTCCACTGGTAGTGGAGATGGCGCATGAGCTCCTGATTAACTTCTCAGAGTGCTTCATATGTGTCAGGACCTACAGCATACAGCAGATTCTATGGAAATGAATTTGGATGTGTGAGGAGAGGATGGGGACTCGCCCCGTGCCCTGAGCTGTGGGTGAATGAAGACACAGAAGGTGAAACACCCACAGAGGTGAAGTCGCCCACAAGCAAAACACTAAATTGAGGTATGCACAAACAAGAACTCTGCAGTCCCCTGAAAGTCAGTGGGGACCCAGTAGGCATGGGAAAGGGAGAGGTGTGGGGGCTGCCTGAGGACCCCCAGGGCCAGGAGTGTCGTGCTGTCCTGGGGAGTGGGGCTGATGGGAGCAGAGGAGGGGGCAAACTCAGTCAGGGTTGTGGGTTCACCTAAATAGGATAGCAGGAGGGGCAGAGAGTGACTAGCCTGTTTAAATTGTTCCCATGGGGCCAGCACTGGCCTGGGGCTGATGGGGAGGCTGAGCTCCTTGTCTGCCCCACAGGAGCTGCTGTGCCCTTCAGAGGAGCTGGGGCTGGGGATGAGCGCCAAGAGCTCTGCAGCAACTGTGGTGGGCACTGCCATGGGACCAGCCCAGACCAGGCAGCTGTGCTTGGCTGGGCAGAGGAGGGGGCAAAGGGTCTGGGGAGAGCCGAGGAACAGCTGGGATGGGCTGGTAAAAGCCTGGGAGAGGAAAACATCAGTGTAGAGCTAAGTTGTGCAGGGCGTGGGCGCTCCAGGTGTGGCCTCACCAGAGCCGAGTAGAGGGGAAGGGTCACCTCCCTCCATCTGCCAGCAATGCTTTTCCTAAAGAGCCCAGGAGGCTGTTGGCCTTTGCCACAGGGGTGCATTGCTGGCTCATGCTCAGCTGCTTGTCCTCCAGGACCCCAGGGTCCTTCTCTGCAGAGCCACTATCTAGCCAGTCAGCGCCCAGGACGATGTCCACTGTGTGGCTAGATCACAAGCTGTCCTCCCCCAGGGACTTTCTCAGCAGCACCTTGGCCTTCTTGGAGATGAGCTCCACCTCTGTCACAGGTCCCACAGAGCTTCAGAGAAACCTGGGACAGCAAACCCCTCTCCTGCCAGGGCTGTGCAGCCAAGGCCTGTTTCTGGCCTCAGGGACTGCAGCTTCTACTCTAGTTGTGGGAACCCCATTCATCACTTTGTGTCCACCTGACATCCACTCCAGCATGCCTCTCCAGGTTTTCTGGTAGGACGTGCGGCTTGTGGGGGACCCACACTGGAGCAGTCCGTGCCTGAAGGACTGTACTCCGTGGAAAAGATCCACGCTGGAGCAGTTTGTGGAGAACTCCAGTCAGTGGGAAGGAGCCACATTTGGGGAAGCTCAGAAACGAAGTGTTATGAACTGACTGCAGCTCCCATTCCACAAACCCCTGTGCCACTTGGGGCAAAGGCAGAAGAGTTAGGAATGAAGTTGAGCCTGGGAAGAAGGGAGGGAGGGGGGAAGGTGGTTTTAATTGTGTTTTATTTCTCACTGTCATTTTTAATTAATTTCCCCAAGTTGGGTCTGTTTTGCACATGACAGCAACCGGTAAATTAAAAACATGGTGAGAGTTCCCCTCACACAAAAGTGCAGTTATGTCATCATGAAGGCAATTAGATTGGCAAGGCATGATTTCATAAAATGATAGAATGGTTTTAGTTGGAAGGGACCTTAAAGATCATCTAGTTCACACACCCCTGCCATGGGCAGGGACACCTCCCACCAGCCCAGGCTGCTCCAAGCCCCGTCCAGCCTGGCCTTGAACCCCTCCAGGGATGGGGCAGCCACAGCTTCTCTGGGCAACTGGGCCAGGGTCTCACCACCCTCAGAGTGAAAAGTTTCTTCCTGATATCTAATCTAAATCTACCCTCTTCCAGTTTGAAACCATTACCCCTCGTCCTATCAATTCATGCCCTTGTAAAAAGTCCCTCTCCAGCTTTCGTGTAGGCCCACTTCAGATACTGGAAGGCTGCTATAAGGTCTCCACACAGCCTTCTCTTCTCCAGGCTGAACAACCCCAATTCCAACAGGTCCATGTCCTTCCTGTGTTGAGGACTCCAGAGCTGGACGCAGTACTTCAGGTGGGGTCTCACCAGAGCAGAGTAGAGGGGCAGAATCCCCCGCCTCCCCCTGCTGGCCATGCTTTTTACGCAGCCCAGGGTGCGGATGGCTCTCAGGGCTGCGAGTGCACATCACTGGCTCATGTTGAGCTTCTCATCCACCAGCATCCCCAAGTCTTTCTCCTCAGGGCTGCTCTCAAGCCATTCTCCACACAACCTGTATTTGTGCTTGGGATTGTCCCGACCCGTGTGCAGGACCTTGCACTTGGCCTGGTTGAACTTCATGAGGTTTACACAGGTCCATCTCTCAAGCCTGTCAAGGTCCCCCTGGATGGCATCCCTTCCCTCCAGCTTGTCAACTGCTCCACACAGCTTGGTGTCATCGGCGGCCTTGCTGAGGGTGCACTCAATCCCAATGTTCATGTTGCCAACAAAGATGTTAAATAGCACTGGTTCCAGTACTAACCCCTGAGGAACACCACTGGTCACTGCTCACCACTTGGACATCGAGCCATTGACTGCAACCCTTTGAGTGCAACCATCTAGCCAGATTTTTGTCCAACAAGTGGTTCATTGGTCAAACCCATGTTTTTCCAATTTAGAGACCAGGATGTCATGCGGGACAATGTCAAATGTTTTGCACAAGTCCAGGCAGATGATGTTAGTTGCTCTTCCCTTATCCACCAATGCTATAACCCGGTCATTGAAGGCCATCAAATTTGCCAGACACAATTTGTTCTTGGTGAAGCCATGTTGGCTGTAACCAATCACCTCCTTATTTTGCAGGTGCCTTAGCATAGTTTCCAAGATGATCTGCTCCGTGATTTGCCAGGCACAGAGGTGAGACTGACTGGCCTGTAGTTGCCTGGATCTTCCTTTTTTCCCTTTTTGAAAATCAGCTTTCTTGTTGCCCTTGATGCCTCTGGCCAGATTTGACTTTATCTGAGCTTTAGCTTTCCTAACGTGATCCATGGCTGCTTAGACACTTTCTCTGTATTCCTCCCAGGCTACCTGTCCTTGCTTCCACCTTCTGTAGGCTGCTTTTTTCTTTGATTTACCCATGGTGAGTCCATGCTGATGGTTCTTAGCACAGCTGCCAAATGGGCCACACAGTCTGAGGCACAAGTGGAGCTGGTACTCCCAAAAGAGGAAGAGCTGGTCAGAGATGCGAAGACCAGTCTCAGCCTTGGCTGTAGTGACCGTAAAATTGTGGTCTCCCAGATCTCCAGGGAAACAGGGAAGGAGAGCAGCAGAGCACAGACCCTGGACAGTAGGGAAGGAGGCCTACTGAGGGCACTGGCAGGTGGGCTCCCATGGAAACAGTGACAGGGCCCTGAAAACATCCACAGGCCTTCATGGCCCTGACCAGCTTCACATGGGGCCTCCACCCACACCTCTGTCCATCAGCCCAGGAGTCCCTTTAAGCCCAGGCCTGAGGTTCAGCCCCAGCTTGATCTATGCTGTAGGTGTAAAGGTCTCCAGACACAGCCTTGCCTGTCCATGGACCTTGTTGGTTTGGTCTTGCAGGCTGACTTCCCAGCTTGATTCTTTACCTGGTGTACCATGAAATAACTGACATTCACTGAACGGCCCTCCGAGTGCCAGACCCCAGCTAATTCACAGAGGCCTAGGGCCTTTCTGCTTGCTTTCTCCATATCACTTGGTCAGGTTTTGGGAGGAGAGGAAGAAAAGCACTTGAGGTTTCTGGGTGCCAATGATTGAAAGTGGGAAGCAGAACCATCCCATGTGAAATGATTTAAAGGCTAGGCTAGTTCAACACTCTTATTTTCAACTCCTTTCTTGGCCCTGAAAACCTCCCCGTGGGGACAGTCCAGCTGGTATGAGGTCCCCGAGACCTTCCCTTCTCCAGGCTAAACAAGGCCCTTCCTCTTCAGCCCCTAAGCATCTTGGTGGCCAACCGCTGAACTTGCTCCCAGCTATCAGAAATTTCCTTGCTGTGGTGGGTTGACTCTGGCCAATAGCCAATAGCCCAGCAGCCACACAGTCACTCACACTTTCTTCCCCCTTCCCGAATGGGACAAGGAAGAAATGAAGTCTGAAAAGTTTGGGGTTGACACAATAACAGTTTAATAAGCGAAGAGAAGAGATTAAGAAAACCTCAACAAGCAAAACACATGCCATCACTCACCACCTCCCACAAGTAAACTGATGGCCAGCCAGTCTCCAAGCAGCAGACTCCTTGAACAACAAAAACTTCACCGTCTTCTTCCTCTGTCTCAAGCCTTTATTGCTGAGCATGAGGTCATATGGTATGGAATATGCCTCTGGTCAGTTTGGATCGGCGGTCCTGGCTGGGTTCCCTCTCAGCTTCTTTCTCACCTCCCACCTACTCACTGGAGGGAGCAGAGTGAGAACTAGAGAAGGCCTTGATACCGTGCAAGCTCTGTTCAGCAATACCCAAAACACTGGAGTATTATCAACACTGAGTTTTCTCAAGTCCCATGGGCGTAGGAAACAGCCATCCTCCGGGACTTCTTGTGGTCTGGTCCAGAAGAGAAGCCGTGCTGGGCTGGCCTTTTTCCTTTAGGAGAGTTAGACCTGCAGCCCATGGAGGACCCCGGTGGAGCAGGCTCCTGGCAGGACCTGCTGCCCACGGAGAGGAGCCCATGCTGGAGCAGGTTTTGCAGCAGGACCTGTGGCCTGTGGGGGACCCACACTGCAGCAGTCCATGCCTGAAGGACTGTACCCCGTGGAAAGGATCCACGCTGGAGCAGTTTGTGGAGAACTGCAGTCAGTGGGAAGGAGCCACATTTGGGGAAGCTCAGAAACGAAGAGTTAGGAATGAAGTTGAGCCTGGGAAGAAGGGAGGGAGGGGGGAAGGTGTTTTTAGTTGTGTTTTCTTTCTCACTGTCCTATTCTGTTACAATCAATTGGAAATAAATTTAATGAATTTTCCCAAGTTGGGCCTGTTTTGCCTGTGTTGAGAATTGGTAAATTAACTGGTAAACAAACGATCCTCCCAATTTATTGCTATTGACAAACGTGGTGAGAGTTGCCCTCATGCACAAAGGCAGTTACTTCATCGTGAAGTCAATCAGGTTGGCGAGGCATGATTTATCCTTGGTAAGTCCATGCTGATGGGTTTTGGACACATTCTGTTGTTGGTGCCCAGAAATATCACCCAAAAGGACTCGAACTGATGGCCCGCTCCTCACCGATGTGAGCCTGTGCAGCCTGGGGTTCCCTGGCGTGCACTTTTGGATTCTTCCAAAGACGGGTGCACCACTTGCTTGTCCTCTCTCACAAGAGACCTCTGCCAATCCCATGACCTCTCAGAAAGGACATTCCGAAGAAATATTGATCTTCCCTGTGATGCCATTACAACTATTCTCCCTCTTATACAGTGCAGTCAGTTTCTCTGATTGTTCATATACTTGTCCTGATACAGTGACCATTTCTGAAGTCACCTTTTCAGATCCAGACTGTCTAGGCAAAGGCCCTTTCCATAATTCTTCAGTTTTCTTCTCCATTTACTCTTTGTTCATTCAGATACCTCTCACCTATGCTGCTGCTTTCACCTTCAGAGACTGAACAGCTTGACTATCTTTCAACAGTCTAATTGTCTCCTTATCCAGATCTTTAATTATGTTTATATCTATCTTTTTTTATCTAACTACCTAAAATATTTCTCCTAAGATTATCCCTTGTAGAAAAGCAACCTCATTAGTGGTAGCTTGTACTTAGCGTGTGATTACAGAATACGATTTATTATTTATGAAAACCGATTGTGCTTTACTTTTCTGAAGAATGGGAAAAACTCTCCTGTGCCTGAGTGCAGCCATGTCTCTAAGGAGCTCAGGTGGGAGATGGTGCAATGGAGCTGTAACCTCCAGCTGCAGAGATCAGTGGAGAAGTCTGGTGCAAGGAGCAGTGATGTAAGTCCCAGGTGGCCAATGTCAGAAATGGTGAGGTTGGGGAGGTGAGGAGCAAGGCTGTCCATGCAGCAATGGACGTCAAGGGACTACTTTTCCTTTCTGCCCAGACTTCCTGAGGAAACACTCTGCATCAATATCAATCAGAGAATGCTTCTATCACCTCTTCTTTAAAGTGAAAAGTAATAAAATATATCCTTCAACATAAAACATGCATCTTTGAAATCTTCCTACTTAATTACGCTATGAAACCTCTCTAATTAGCTGTACAAGTCTTGAAGACTTGAAGAAAATTACAAAAGGAGAAATACCTTGTTAAGGCTTTCTGTCTTTTAATGAGCCCCATGGTGTATTTGCTGCTGAGTCCATGAGCCTCAGATCCTGAGAGAAGGTTGAACAGAGTGCTCAAGAAATCAGAAGCCAAACTCAAAGTACCTGGAAGCATTAATGAGCCCCACTGAGGGCCATTCCTGACAAAGCCTCCCCAGGGACTCGTTAGAGCAGATAGCTGGAGGCTGTGATTGCAGGTGGGCAAAGGCAGAGTGCAGGTGGCTGTAAAGCTGAAGAAACCCTTGGTTTGTTTGATGCAGCAGAAAGGCCAAGCCCTCAGCCCCAGGCCCTGGCAAGGCAGATCCTGTCCCTCACTTGTGGCCCAGGGCTCTTCCTGGGACAGAGGGATGTGAGGGGGAGCAATGAGAAGTGTAGGAAAATTCTGTGACACCTCCTGGCCTCCCAAAGAAGGGGCGAGGATGAAACAGAGTCCTGAGGCTCAAAAGAACCACAGACGCATAGAATCAATTATGTTGGAAAGGATCTTTAACATCATTGAGTCCAACTGTAAACCTAACACTGCCAGGTCCACCACTAAACCACACCCCTGCATGCCACATCTTGTGGTGCTGTGCTCTCCCCCTTCCCTGCCCCTCTGGCTCCTGCTCAAGCCATAACCATCAGTGGGAGTTGTGATGAGTTGCACCTGGACTTTGGGGGATGGCTGGTAACAGTCAAAACACTGTCTGGAGTGGGGGCCTAGATATTTTGCTCCCATGCAAATATGACGATAGGTCAATTCTCTTACTCTATAAACAGTGGACAGAGCAAGAGCCCTTGGAGCTCTCCTGCACGGCAGCGGGCTGCATGACAGGACCTCCCCTTGAGCGGGGACGCTCACTTAAGGTTCGTCTCCTCGAGGCTGAGAGATTCCTTGCCGCAATGGATTCTCGGTAAGTGACTAATAGCATGCTAAACTTTGAAATCTTAGCTAAGTGATGTAAAGGATTGATTGCGCATATATAATCCTTTAGACATAAACCGTTGACCAAGGCTGGGACTAGGATTGGATCCAGCCGCACCCAGACTCCTCTCCGAGAAGGAGTTTCGAAAGCAAGTTGAGCCTCATGACTCAACGGGAGGGTCTCCTGAGAGCTTGTCTGACCCTGGCCTCTATGCAGTAAATAATCAGGTGTACCTTGTCATCGAATCTCGTAAAACACTGTCGCATTCACTGCTAACTTTGTTAAATCACTGTTTTCTATTAATAAATATTTCACTATTCATGACCAGGCACCTTGGCTCTGTCGGATGCCTTACCAGTGAGCCCAGAAACCTCAAGCCAGGGAAGAGAAATGCTGAGACATTTCACTGCTGAGAAAGTAAAAGCTGGCAGAAGCCTTGGGACCATTAGTGTGGACGTCCCACCACCTACAGAAGAGTCCAGAAAGTTTCCAGGAAGAAGAGACCTCCGAGGCACCTAACACAGCCACAAGCCTCATCCTGCCCTAAAAAGGTATGCAGAAGGAAATGACTTCACACACACAGACCCCAGTTGTGAGCCTGCTGATGGACAATCATGTGCCCAGGCCGCAGTGATCCCACAAGCAACCTCTAGCTGCTGGCATGTTCCATACGTGCTGGCGTGTTCCATACTGTGTGTTGCATTCATACCCATGCTGCTGGCATGTCCCATACTTGGGACCTCACAAGAACCAAGGCCGGTCATCAACCCTCTGCTGGCCTAAGGGGTGCTCTGGAACACAGGGCTTCAAACACCTCTGACCTTGCTCATGGTCTCTCAGGTCCTCAGGCAGCAGCACCCTCACAACTGGCATTCAGGCCATACGCCTGCTGCGGGGCTATCAAGGACTCAGGCAGAAGTGACCTCCCAAGCACCGAGCTCATCCATGAGGCTGGTGCTGGCCTATCGGGCACTCAGACAGCAGTGACCTCCAAAGCAGTATCAGAGAGATCTGCCTGTTTCTGGTCTATCAGAGATTCTGGCAGCACTGACCTCATAACCAACATCCACACCATGTGCCTGCTGCTGGCCTGTCAGGTACTCATGGAGAAAGAACCTCGTAGGCACCGAACCCAGCCTTGAGCCTGGGGTTGGCCTGCCACCTGCAGAGACAGGGGTGACCCCAAAATGAGCATCCAAAGCAGATGCCCGCTGTTATACCAGCAGTGACCTCACAATCAACATGCCAGACCTTGGCCTGCTGCTGGACTGGGGTTCTCAGGCAGAAGGGACCTCACAAGCATCTACTCTAATCATAGAGCCTTTTGCTGGACTGCCATGTCCTCACAGAATCATGTAGATTGAAAGGGATCTTTGGAGATCATCTAGATCAATCCCTCTGCCCTAAAGGGAGTCAGCCAGAGCAGGTCACGTAAGAAGATGTCCAGGCTGGTTTTAAGTATCTCCACGAATGGACACTCCACAGCCTCTCAGGGCAGCCTGTGCCAGGGTCATGCGCCCTTGATGCCGAAACATGTTTTCTTGAGTTCAGTTGGAATTTCTTGGTTTTGAGGATTGGGGCCTAGCACATAAGCCCTGTGTGGGGACGGTGAGGGACATGGGCTTCTTCAACCTGGTGAACCTCCTCCAGTGAGGGTCGTCATCCAAAAGGGATAACCTCACTCGAAGTATGGGAGAGAGATGGGTGGGACAGGATAGATATAAACACATGGAAGGATTTTGCTGAAGAGATTCTTAGCCTGCTGAAAGACCAGGGCATTCTTCCAACTGCCTGAAGCTCAAAGCAGCACCTGGGTAGTTTAGAGGGATGTGACTGAGCGAGGAGTAAGTGACGGGGAAACTGGAGAGCAATGGGGAGGCTGGCCCTGCTGCCCCAGTAATGGTTCGATGGGCCCACCATGCTGGAACCGCATGGGACAGGTGTGCTCGAGGGTGGGGAGACATCCCCCCGGCAAAGTGCCCTGGCAGCCCTCAGGGCTCTGTCCCCCTCAGCCCGCCTGTTCTGGTGGCCTCCCCCAGTGCCTGGGCCACAGATGGTCTGTGTCCCCTCAGTGCCAGCCCCTCTCCCCAGGCCAGCACAGGAGTGCTGGTCCAGGCACAGAGCAGCCTGTCCAGAGTGGGGGCCTGCAGGAAGAGGTTTCTCCTTCTCAAGGATTCCTCCCTGCAAGCACAGAAATGCTCTCTTGCCCTTCTCCAGGGACACCCCTTCTCCCCAGAGAGCCTTTCCCCAGGTGAGCGTGTCCAGGCTGGCCTGGCTGGACATTCCTGGTTCCCACCCCGTGCTCCCTGCAGGGCCCTGAGCTGCTGTTTCTGCTCTGCAGAGGGAGGGGGCTGTGGTGCCCTGAGGCCATGGGGTGACCCTGCACTGGCCATGCTGGTCGGGGTGAGGAGCAGAACTTGCCAGAAAGGGATCACTGCTGCTAAGCCCCCTTCCATCTTCCCTCATTGCTCAGTAGCCAAGGACAGGGCTTGGCAGGACCAAGGGGTGTCTTCAGTTTCACAAAGGGCAGGGAAGGGCTGCACTAGATCAATCCCACAGGGTTTCCAGGACAGTGGACTGAACCATTGTTTAGTCTTATGTCCCTTTGGCCTGCTGCCTCCTGGCATTGCAGGGGCCTCATTAGCCCATGGGCTCTTCAGGTTCACCTTTCCTTCAAGGACACTCCACCTTGGATGGTCAGTCATTTTATGAGGTGCCACTCGTTGCTCACCCAGACTCACATGCTTTTCTGGGACATCCCCTGAGCTCTGCTGGCAACTCCAAGTTCCTCTCTAGGATAGCATTGGCCATCAGCCGCACCACAAGTGGGACAGTACCAGGAAGGACAATCAAAAGCCATTTGCACTCTTCTTGGACATGTGCCACCAATATCTTTATCAAAGATCTGAATGAGGGGATTGAGTGCACCCTCAGTAAGTTTGCAGATGACACCAAGCTAGGTGGGAGTGTTGATCTGCTGGAGGGTAGGAAGGCTCTACAGAGGGACCTGGACAGGCTGGATCCATGGGCCAAGGCCAACTGTACGAGGTTTAATAAGGCCAAGTGCCAGGTCCTGCATTTCGGTCACAACAATCCCAAGCAACACTACAGGCTTGGGGCAGAGTGGCTGGAAAGCTGCTCGGCAGAAAAGGACCTGGGGGTGCTGGTGGACGGCCAGCTTAACACGAGCCAGCAGCGTGCCCAGGTGGCCAAGAAGGCCATCAGCATTCTGGCTTGTATCAGGAACAGCGTGGCCAGCAGGAGTAGGGAAGTGATCGTGCCTCTGTACTCTGGTGAGGCCTCACCTCGAGTGCTGTGTTCAGTTCTGGGCCCCTCTGTACAAGAGGGACATTGAGGTGCTGGAGCGTGGCCAGAGGAGAGCTACCAGGCTGGTGAGGGGTCTGGAGACCAGGGCATATGAGGAGAGGCTGAGGGAGCTGGGCATGTTTAGCTTGGAGAAGAGGAGGCTGAGGGGAGACCTCATTGCCCTCTACAACTACCTGAAAGGAGGGTGGAGAGAGGTGGGTGTTGGCCTCTTCTCCCAGGGGAACAACGGCAGAACCAGAGGAAATGGTCTGAAGCTGCGGCAGGGGAGGTTTAGGTTAGATATCAGGAAGAATGACTTTACTGAAAGAGTGGTCAGGCACTGGAACAGCCTGCCCAGGGAGGCGGTTGAGTCCCCATCCCTCGAGGTATTTAAGAAATGTCTACATTTGGCACTTCAGGGCATGCTCTGAAGGGCAGAGATTGTAGGTTGTTTGTTTGCGGGTTGGTTTTTTTTTTGGTGTGTGTATGGTTGGACTGGATGATCTCAAAGGTCCTTTCCAACCATGAAGATTCTATGATTACATGATTCTATGATTCTAGGCCCAGCCCTTGGTCCCTAACAGATTCCCCTGCAACTCTGACCCTGTCCCCCTGAGTCTGTGGAGAGCCCCAGAACACCAAGAGAGCTTTTCATGGAACAGTTCCTTGGGTGCGTTCCTGATACCAGCTTTGGAAGAGCCATCCAACCTCTACCGCTGCCTTGAGGAGTCCCGTTAGTGACAGTGGTGCCAGTAGGAAGGCCCCCTCTGACACAGTGGTTCACATGGCCTGTTCCTGCCTGCAGCCACAGGGATGCCGCTGTAGAGACATCAGGACGGTCACAAGGTACACGAGACCTTAGGGGGAACACAAAGGCAAGGGCACAGCAGGATAGTGGGGGTGTGAGGAGAAACCAGCACTGGAAAGGCCACGTCCTGCTGCTGTCCTTGGCCATGGCTCCAGGGAAGCAGCAGCCCTGACTCGCAGACAGCAGAGGCAGAGTGCCCAGCGAGGCAGCCGGGGCAGCCCCAAGGGCCCCCAGGGCAGATCCTCCATGGAGCAGATGGGCATTTTCCTCCTGAACCCCTCCTGCATGCTGGGGCTGCTCGGCCAGCTCCGGAGGAGAAGTGAAGAGATGGAAGCAGAAACTAATAATTTTCTGCTGGCTTCTTTATTGAGTTTATCTAACCAGGGAGCGCAGATCCATACATACCTTAGGTATTTGGGTCAAGAGAAAAACATGTAGGAGACCAAGAAGAAAATCACAGGTATAAAGCAAACAAACAAACAAAACAACAACAACAAAACATTGAAAAAACACAACGAAATAAGAAAGACAAATATGAAGAATAGTTAGTCCTGCTTTTTCCTGATGTACAGTTGGAGCCGTAGTGGTATAATGGCCACCTTATTAATCTGAAGTAGACACCATTAAAATAGTTTCAAAACTCCATCCTTGACTTCCATGTTCCTCATGCTGTAGATGAGGGGGTTCACTGCTGGAGGCACCACTGAGTACAGCACTGTGATCACCAGATCCAGGGATGGGAAAGAGATGGAGGGGGGCTTCAGGTAAGCAAAAATGCCTGTGCTGACAAACAGGGAGACCACGGCCAGGTGAGGGAGGCACGTGGAAAAGGCTTTGTGCCGTCCCTGCTCAGAGGGGATCCTCAGCACGACCCTGAAGATCTGCACATAGGACAGCACGATGAACACAAAACACCCAAAAACTAACAAAGCACTTAATATGAGAAGCCCAGCTTCCCTGAGGTAGGCATCTGAGCAGGAGAGCTTGAGGATCTGGGGGATTTCACAGAAGAACTGGTCCACAGCATTGCCCTGGCAGAGGGGTAGGGAAAATGTACTGGCCGTGTGCAGGAGAGCATTGAGAAACCCAGTGCCCCAGGCAGCTGCTGCCATGTGGACACAAGCTCTGCTGCCCAGGAGGGTCCCGTAGTGCAGGGGTTTGCAGATGGCAACGTAGCGGTCATAGGACATGACAGTGAGAAGATAAACCTCTGTTGCAGCACAGAAAACAAAGAAAAAGACCTGTGCAACACATCCCAAGTAGGAAATATCACTGATGTCCCAGAGAGAATTGGCCATGGCTTTGGGGACAGTGGTGGAGATGGAGCCCAGGTCAAGGAGGGTGAGGTTGAGGAGGAAGAAGTACATGGGGGTGTGGAGGTGGTGGTCACAGGCGATGGTGGTGATGATGAGGCCGTTGGCCAGGAGGGCAGCCAGGTAGGTGCCCAGGAAGAGCCCGAAGTGCAAGAGCTGCAGCTCCCGTGTGTCTGCCAATGGCAGGAGGAGGAACTGGGTGATGGAGCTGCCATTGGACATTTGTTCACTCTGGGCATGAGGGACTGTTGAAAGAGGAGAAGACCTTGGCAAGTTAAGGCAGACTTCTTTGAGCCCATCCTATTCCATTTCCCAAAGTTTTCCCCCAAATGACTTCTCTTTCCTCAGAATAATTTCATTCATATCTTTTTGTGAGATCAGCTTTGTGCTGCTGAGGGCAGTATCGTTGCAGGGGCAGAGATTCAGTTGTTGATTTCCAATCCTCCCTGGATTATTCACTTCTAAGAGAAACAGATTTGGAATTTCAGTGCCCCCTCCTCAACTGAGAGATGAATTTCTCTGTCCCATCGCCCACCCAGACAACCCGGAGTAGAAGATTGGAAGAACAGGATCCTTCCCTTGCAGGTAGCCCCTGCCGTGCTGTGCTTCTTGAAAAATCTCCAGGGAACGTCCTGCAGTGATCTGCAGCTGTGAGCAGCCCTCACCCACGCAGCACCCTCTCAACAGCAGGACCCTCCCCTGCCAGCGGTTGCTCTTTCTCCAAAGCTTCTCCCCACATGCCCATGGGGGTCTCCCTGGGCAGGCTGAGAGCTGACCCTGGCAGCCGGCAGAGTCCCTGCCCCGGCACACAGACCCATGGGGTGCAGGGACCCTGCTCAAGGACAGCCCTGGGCACCCCTGCCTGCACACCCTGGCTTCACGGCTATTCACATTTCATAACAAGACCCCTCCTCCCCCTCCGCCTCCTTACAGATCCCATAAGCTGTGGCTGTGCCAGCTTTAGGAGATGCCTCCAGGAACTCCACCTGCATTGCCCTGCACCCAGAGGCTTACCGTGCCAAGGGCTGCAAGGATTTCTCCTCCAGTGAGCTCTCAGTCATCCTCCCAATCCTGACACCTTTAAGCTCTCTCTCTGCCTCGCTCATCTCCCTGAGACACCCAGGCAGTGCCCTCAGACCTGCTGCGCTTGGCAGAGGAGCTGCTCCTGGGCAGAGCTGTCTCGCTGAGGCGCTGCCCGCTTGCCATGAGCTCCCTCCATCCCAGGAGCCCAGCCCAGCTCAGACGCAGAGCACCAGCCCAAGGAGTTTTAATGACCCCTCTGGTGGGACTGATGCTGAGTCCACGAACCTCAGACACTGAGAGGAAGCTGAAAAAACCTCTCAAGAAGTCAAAGTCAGGTTCAAACTCCAAAGTTTCTTGGAGTGTTAATGGGTCCCACTGAGGGACACCACTGAGATGTTGTCCCCAGGGTCCAGTTAGAGCAGAAACTGGAGGCAGTGATGACAGGTCGAGAAAAGCAAGGTGAAGGTGGCTCTGATGCTGAGTAACCCTGGATGTGTTTCATTAGTGCAAAGGGCCAAGGCCTGACCCCATCGCCCAAAGGGCCAAGGCCTGACCCCCAGCCCCCAGGAAGGGAGATCCTGTCCCTCACTCCTTCCTCAGGGCTCTTCCTGGCACAGTGCGGTGTGGAGATGTGCAATGCCAAGGCCAGCACTATGGTACGACACCTCCCAGGCTCTGAAGTATGGACGAGGAGGCAATGAGACCCCAGTGCTGGAAGGATAACTTGACTCCTCGTAGGCATCAGTGGCAGAGACAACAGCCATAGCCCAAGACATGAAGAGGTTGACTCTGTTAGGGGCCTTTCAGCTTTGCTGCATCCCTGTGTCATCTCTACCACAGGCTGTCCTACGGTGCCCCATCACCTCTGCCTCTTTCCCTGCAGGCTGCAGTCATCCACCCGGCTGCCCCACCTTGCTGCCACCTTCCTTTGCTGAGGTCTCTCCATCCTCCCTGGCTCTTCCCCGAAACACAAAGCCTTGGGCTGATCCAGACTCTTTCTGGGTGGCGTGTTGCACCACAGCACTGCCCTTGGAATGACATTTCTTTCTCCTGGTGTCCAGTCTGCACCTCCCCAGCTGCATGTTGGGGCATTATTTCTTTCTCATGCTGTTTTC
Source organism: Rissa tridactyla (assembly GCF_028500815.1). NCBI lineage: Eukaryota > Metazoa > Chordata > Aves > Charadriiformes > Laridae > Rissa > Rissa tridactyla. The sequence continues at coordinate 1,247,478 of NC_071490.1, read as the reverse complement.
CACTACAAAGGAAAGCTCCACCGGCTCCACCAGCAGCCCTCAAGCACACTCAGGCTACTCCTGTACTGTCCTCAGTCTCTGCACCACTGAGCCCAGGGCCCTCAGCCTCTCGAGTCCTGCCGGCCACGTTATTCCTGATACAGGCCAGGATGCTATTGTCCTTCTCAGCCACGCTGGGCATGCTGCTGGCTCACATCCAGCCAGCTGTCAACTGACACCCCCCACGTCCTTTTTTGCCAGGCAGCTCTCCAGACACTCTTCCCCCAGCCTGTATCGCTGCATGGGGTTGTTGTGACCCAGGTGCGGGACCTGGCACTTGGCCTTGAGGAGCCTCATACCATTAGCCTCGGCCCATCGGTACAGCCTGCCCAGATCTGCCTCTGGAGCCATCCTACCCTCAAGCAGGTCGACAATCCCACCCAACCTGGTGTCGTCTGCACACTTACTGAGGGTGCACTCAATCCCCTCGTCCAAATCATTGATAAAGACATTAAAGAGAACTGGCCCGATACCGAGCCCTGGGGAACACCACTTGTGACCAGCTGCCAACTGGATTGAATTCCATTCACCACCACTCGTTGGGCCTGGCCATCGCCCTGGTTTTTACCCAGCAAAGCGTACACCTGTCCAAGCCATGGGCAGCCAGTTTCTCCAGGAGAATGCTGTGGGAAACAGTGTCAAAGGCTTTACTAGCCTCCAGGGAAACAACATCCACAGCCTTTCCTTCATCCACCAAGCGGATCACCCTGACATAGAAGGAGATCAGGTTTGTCAGGCAGGACCTGCCTTTCATGAACCCATGCTGACTGGGCCTGATCACCTGGTTGTCCTTCATGTGCCACATAATGGCACTCAGCATGATCTGTTCCATGGCCTTCCCAGGCACTGAGGTCAGACTGACAGGCCTGTAGTTCCCCAAATCTTCCTTCCGTCCTTTCTTGTGGATGGGCATCACATTTTCTAACCTCCAGTCAACTGGGACCTCCACGGTTCACCAGGACTGCTGGTAAATGATGGAAAGTGGCTCGGTGAGTACTTCTGCCAGCTCCTTCAGTACCCTCGTGTGGAGGCCACCTAGCCCCATAGACTTGTGTATGTCTAGCTGTTGGAGCAGGTCCCTCACCATCTCCCTTTGGATTATGGCGGCTTCATTCTGCTCCCTGCCCCTGTCTACAAGCTCAGGGGTCTGGGTACTCAGGGAACAACCCACTCTACTACTAAAGAAGGAGTCAAAGGCGGCACTAAGTACCTCAGCCTTTTCCTCATCCTTTGTCACTATGTTACTGCCTTCATCGGATAAAGGATGGAGATTCTCCCGAGTCCTCCTTTTGTTACTAGTGTGTTTATAGGGACTTTTCTTATTGTTCTTAACATCCAAATTCAGCTTAAGTTCTCGTTGGGCTTTGGCCCTGCTAATTTTCTCCCTACATAGCCTTACAACATCCTTGTAGCCTTCCTGAGTGGCCTTCTTCCAAAGACCATAAACTCTCCTTTTTTCCCTGTGTTGTAACCGTATCTCTCTGTTCAGCCAGGCTGTCTTTTTTCCCTGATGTCTCATTTTACAGCACATGGGGACAGCCTGCTCCTGCACTTTTAAGACTTTCGTCTTGAAAAATGTCCAGCCTTCCTGGACTCCTTTGCCCTTCAGGACTGCCTGCCAAGTGGCTCTGTCAAGCAGCCTCCTGGAAAGACCAAAGTCTGCCCTCTGGAAGTCCATGGTGGCAGTTCTGCTGACCACCCTCCTTGCTCCTCTGAGAATTGAAAATAATTTCATGGTCACTATGCCCAAGATGGCCTCCAGCTGTCACATCCCCCGCAAGTCTTTCTCCAGTTACAAACAACAGGTCCAGCAGGGCTCTTTCCCTTGTCAGCTCCCTCACCAGCTGTGTCAGGAAGCTCTCCGCAACACACTCCAGGAACTTCCTAGGCTGTTCCCTCTCAGCCGTATTGTGCTCCCAGCTGATATCGGGTAGGTTGAAGTCTCCCACCAGGGCAAGGGCCAGCGATCATGAGATTTCTCCCAGCTGCTTGTACGGTATTTCATCCACCTCTGCATCCTGGTTGGGCAGTGTATAACAGACTCCCACCATGATATCTGTCTTATTGGCCCTCCCCCTGATTCTCACCCATAAACACTCAACCCTATTGTCACCATCATTAAGCTCCTGACATTCCTAACACTCCCTCACATACAAAGCCACCCCACCTCCTCTCCTTCCTTGCCTGTCCCTTCTGAAGAGTCTGTAGCCATCTAATGCAGCACTCTGGTTGTGCGACTCATCCCACCACGTTTCTGTGATGGCGACTACATCATAGTTTTCCTGCTGCACAATGGCTTCCAGCTCCTCCTGTTTGTTGCCCATGCTGCGTGCATTAGTGTAGACGTGTTATGTTTTCAGAAAACCCATAACAATTTCTTGTCATTTGGACAACTATTCTATCACCCAGTGACCCCTCCCCACACAGAAAGGGGAATCAGGGAAAGCAAGGAAACATGAGGGTTGAAATATAAATAGATTTAATAGGATAAGACTAAATAATTAACAATAATGTTAAAGCACCAGTATTAATCCCAATACTAATATAAGATGTACAAGAATTATACTCAGCCAATTCTATCAGTAGGAAGCTGTGCACTCCCAGCAGGGGAGAGTAAATGTTGGACACTGCAAAAGCAACGGCTTCAGGAGGGAGGGAAGGGCTCAGGGGTCCGGCACCAGGGCAAGGACTTTCTCTAGACCACAGCCATCAAGGGAGAGAGAAACGACGCAGCAAACTTTCTCATTTGTATCGAATGTGACGTTCATGGTATGAAATAATCCTGTTGGCCAGCCTGGGTCAAATGCCCAGGCCTCGCTCCTCCTCGTACCTGCACCTGCCAAGGCTTGAAAACACCGAGGCCTTGAATCCCACGTAGCTTAGCTGGCTATAAAGCAAATATTTTCACGAATTCAGACACTAGAATCTTCTAAGAGTGACGTTTTCCCAGACATTAGAAGATAAATTAGTCCTGTGTTGCTCAACCCAGGACAAGAAGCACTTCAGCTGGGCTACTGGTCCTGCCACCTTTTTGCTGGAAGAAGGCTTGACTTCTACCTGACCATTCCCAGGCGCAGCCATAGTTTCTAAGCCATCAAAGACCCTTGCCTCTCTGCTGCTGGATTCATCCCCTTTCCCCTTCAAATCTAGTTTAAAGCCCATTTGATGAGCCCTGCCAACTCCTGTGCAAGGATACTTTTCCCCTTTGGAGACAGGCGTACCCCATCTGTCTCGAGCAGGCCTGGTGTCGTGTAAACCATCCCGTGATCAAAAAAAAACAAAGTCCTGCCACTGGCACCAGGCTCAGAGCCAAGTATTGATCTTCCAGCTCTTCCTGTTGCTTTCCTCATCCTTCCCTGTGACTGGGAGGACCGAGGAGAACATGACTTGCAGTCCTGACCCTTTAACCAGTCATCCCAAGGCCCAGAAGTCTCTCTTGATCGCACTTGTGTTTCTTGTTAACAGATCACCTCTGCCGGTCTGAAAAATTAGTAGTGGGTAATAATCTGAGGGTCTTACCAGGGAGGGAAGTTTTCTTTTTATATCTTTAACCTGGGCCCCAGGGAGGCAGCAGACTTCCCTGAGAAGTGGGTCAGTTCTGCATATTGGGCCTTCCGTTCCCTTCCTTGTAGGGAGTCACCTACAACAATGACCGGTCTTTTTTCCTTAACTGAAGATGTTTTGATGGGAGGTGTAGTCTGATTTAACTTTGGTGACACCTCTGTGGACACTGAATTATCTTCCTCGTCATGATTGAGTTCCCCTTGCAGAGCCTCATACTTATCTTTAAGGGTACCTGGGAAGGTGGGGGAGTTAGTGGGGAGACACGCCTGCTTCGCTGGGCAGAAACATGCTCCTACAGCCCCCTCTCCTCTAAGTTACCTTGTTCGGCTAGGCAGAGAGAGGACAGGGAATTGTCTGTCCACCATGTGGACTTGTGTACGTTCAGGTTCCTCAGGTGGCGGAATGCTCGGTGTTAATTTGCCTTTGACCCCGATCTGTGCGTTCTTGGCTCCAGACCTGGAATCCAGTTCCTGTCCGTCATTGAGTCCAGTCTGGGCCCTCCCCAGTGCCTGACAGTGACATCATCCTGGGAGCTTGATACAGTTTTCTATATATTGTATCTATTTCATTATTTCCTTTTTATTTTATTACAAGTATTTAATTAAAGTAGATTAGTTCCTTCTAAACTCATAAATCTCTTTCTTTCCTTCCTCTCCTCAGAGTGAGAGCTGGGGGAGAGCATCTGTCGTCGGTCATTGGCCAACTCGGCCTAAACCAGGGCAATACGGAAACACACTTCAGTGCTGCATATGCATTTGGGCTAAAAACCCCACTGGGCTAGTTTTTCAGAGACAGTTTCAGAGTGGCAAAGCAGATTCAGCACATAAATGCTTATTTTTGCTGGGGTAGAGTTGATTTTCTTCACAGTAGCTGGTATGGGGCTGTGTTTTGGATTTGTGCTGGAAACAGCGTTGATAAGACAGGGATGTTTCCACTATTGCTGAGCAGGGCTTACACAGCACCATAGCCTTTTCTGCTCCTCACACCACCCCACCAGCAAGTAGGCTGGGAGTGCACGAGAAGTTGGGAGGGGACACAGCTGGGACAGTGGACCCCGATCAAAGGGATATCCCGTACCACGTAGCATCATGCTCAACCATATAAATCTGGGGGAAGAAGAAGGAAGGGAGGGATGTTTGGAGTTACGGCATTTTGTCTTCCCAAGTAATCATTACGTGGTATGGAGCCCTGCCTTCCTGGAGGTGGCCGAACACCTGCCTGCCAATGGGAAGTACTGAATTTATTCCTTGTTTTGCTTCGCTTAAGTGTGCGGCTTTTGCTTTACCAATTAAATTGCTTGATCTCAGCCCCGGAGTTTGCTCACTTTTACCCTTCTGATTCTCTCTCCCATCCCACTGGTGGGAAGTGAGTGAGTGACTGTGTAGTGCTTAGTTGCCGGCTGGTGTTAAACCACAACAAACAGAAACTCCACCATTCTCTGGGACCCCATTCCGGTGCTGGACTGTCCTCCTGGTGACCTTTTTATCTTTTATTTTTATGTCAGGTTAGTCAAGAATTACACAACTCAGAGCAAGACATCATAGCAGGGGGAGATGCTTTGAAGCCCTTCATATCTTTGAACACTTTTAAGGTGATTCCATGCAGGGATGCTGTAGAAGATAGCCCATGGGGTCTTGCAAGCGATTTCTCAAACGTGAGGCTGGTCGTCGCTTCACCACTTGTCTCACTTTCTGGGCATCAATGGCTACTGACCATGCTTTGACTATTTCCCTTTAACATTATTTGGTCAGACACAGCTTGAAGTAGCTGTTTGAATTAAACTACTCAGAGGCGCTGAAGATGCTTTAGAGTACAAAGATATCAAGGTGGGACACGACATAGGAGGAATGCCTCAGGACACCTTTCCCCTTCTTGAGGAGGATGAAAGCCAGGCCGGACACATGGTTTTGTTTCAGCAGGTATGAGATGCCTTTCTTCAGGCAACCATGTACCCCAGTGGGACTTCTTTGGGACTATTTGAGAGGATTTTACGTACTCTGTAGTACCACTTTGTCCGTAGGAGTCTCTTCAAGGCAATTCTCACTTCCTTATTCCTCAGGCTATAGATGACAGGGTTAAACACTGGGGTAAAAATTGTGTAAAACAGGGCAAGGTATTTGTCGGTGTCTACGGAATCCCTTGACCGTTGCTTTAAGTAGACGACTGTGGCCGAGCCATAGAAGAGTGTCACCACCGCGAGGTGTGAGGAACAGGTGGAAAAGGCTTTGTGTCTGCCCAGAACTGAAGGTATTTTCAGAATTGCCCTGATAATTTTAATGTAAGAAATAACTATTAAGGAGAAGGGAAAGATTGCAAATACCAGGATGATGGTGTACAGTGTCACTTGGTTCCAGAATGTGTCTGCACAGGCCAGCTCCAGCAGAGGGGGGACATCACAAAAAAAGCGATGAAGGTCATGGGATGCACAGAGGGCAAAGTGAACACCTGGTAGGTCTGTCCTACTTGCACTGGTACGACAGCCACCCACGACCCCACCACCGGTCTGATGCAGAGACCCCTCCTCATGATGAGGGGGTAGTGCAGGGGGTCACAGATGGCTATGTAGCGGTCATAGGCCATGACAGCCAGGAGAAGGCACTCAATGCTGCCCAGCAACACCAGGAAATACAGCTGGGCAGCATAGCCAAGGAAGGAGGTCCTGCCATCCTCCAGCAGGAAAACCACCAGCATTTTTGGCAGAGTGACTGATGTGTAGCAGATCTCCAGGAAGGACAAGTTCCTCGGGAAGAAATACATGGGGCTGTGGAGGCTTGAGTCCACCACTGTGATGAGTGCAATCACGCTGTTCTCTGTGAGGACCATGAGGTAGATGACCAGGAATGCTGTGAAGCACAAGCCCTGCAGGCTGGAGTGGTCAGAAAATCCCAGAAGAATGAATCCAGATCCACCGGTGTGATTCTCCAGGCCTTTTCTTTGGGGCATTTTTCCTGCACAGAGCAATTCAAACAACAGGCTCTCAGAGGATGCTGGTGGCCTGTCCACCATCACACACACTTCAAGCCTAGAGAAAGACTACAAACATCAGCATACACGCCATTGCAGGATTAGGAGAGCTCGACCAAGATAGGCATGAATGTTTGGAAATCTAACGTGGGTCGCTTGCGGAGGGGAGGTTTGTAAAGAGAGAGACCAGAGTCCTTGAGCCTGAATGACTGGGGGTTTTATTGTCATATGGGTAAAAGAAACTTGACTTTCTCCTTTAGAGGTGATTTTATTAAATAGAGTACCTATTGAAAGATGAGAGAAAAGGAAGAAAAGAGACAAATACTAGTGCCTTTAAGGACAGCCTTACTTACGTTCCTTGTCCAGATCTCATAAGAGGTGCATTTAATGTAAGAACATTAAGAAGGAATAGGGTTAAAAGGGGGGAAGGAAGAAAAAGGGGAAGACAAAGCAAGGCAAGGCTAGGCAAGGAGAGGCAAACAAACCAAAGCAAGGCAAGGTATGACTTGATTCTTAGACCTTAGTGAGAGAGATTAATCCCAGCTCTCCTCACATGGGAGAGCTCATCCCCTGACACTGCATCCACACACAAAGATCTGGGAGACTATCTTAGATCTGAATCATCAGTTTTTGCCTAGTGAAGGGTGAATACCATCAGAAGTAACACAGGCTTCTCTCTGCCAAAGAATCCAGTGACACTGATGCATCCATGGCACATTTAAACAAGACAGAGAAGCAGCAGGTTATGCTTAAATTACCAGTTTTCAGGGTGCTAAAAGACATTTTTGTGCAAGCAAGAAAACTGCTTTATGCAGGTTTCAATCATACGGAGAAGAAAGTGACTAAAAGCGTGTGATATCCCCATGACACCCAATTTTCCCGCACAGGTCAGGCATCTATAACTTTTGAATAAGTCCCGAATCATTCAGCATTCCCAAACCTGCTGCTCTGTCGCTTGGATTTCTGACAGCTTACAAATGCAGGCGAGGGCCCATTCGCTCTGATCCCAACCCTGCAAGCCCTCACAGAAGCAGAGCAGTGCTCTTGCTGCCTGGGGAGCTCAGCCCTCCCTTCACATTGCCCCCCTTCCCAGAGCAGAAGGGCTTCTTGCTGGGCACACCTGAAGGGTGTCAGCTACAATCAAGCAGCACCACAACAGCAGGTGGCTTCTTATGGAGAAGGGACTCAGCTGAGAGATGTTTAAGAATCTCAGTTTGAGGTGGGGTCAAGTGGTCATTGCATGAGGAATATGCCATTTGCAGCCTGGATATCTAGGTAACTCAGCTCTTGTCAGGGTCAATGGAGAAACAAGGAACACAGTATATGAGAACTGAAAAACAGTTCATCTGACCCAAGGGTCTGACTTGGGTGACACACAGTGGTGCCTCCAGCCTCCAGATCACGAGGAAGCGAAAGGCGACTGCTCAGGCCTTGAGACAGCACTGACAAGGTGATACCAGCTTGTCTGTCCATCCCAGTTGTGCTCCCACTATGCTCAAGTTTGTTTCTTTTGTGACAAACTTACTATGGTAATCATTGCCTGATAGGATGATACAGATTTCATTACACACGTGCTGTTGGGTTAAGATAAGTGTTAGGTCAGGGTTAGTTAAGGTTCATGTTCAGGCTTAAATTAGAGCTAGAGTTCATGTGGTTTAGGGTTAGATTTCAAATAGGTTGGGGTTTGGTTAGGGTAAGGTTGGGGTGCGGGTTACAGTTAGAGTTGAGGGTTATGACCTGGGGTTGGGGTAGAGCTAGGGTCAGGCAGTGATTAGGGTTAGGATTAAGATAAGGTCAGGGTTATGTTCAGAGCAGGGTTAGGTTATGGTTCGGGCAGGGTGGGGTTAGGGTTAGACACCTGCTGGACAGTGTGCGTCTTGCTGTGCTCCCCTTCCAGTGCGTGCCACGGTCATTAAAATCCCCAATAAGACCTGGCAATTCTTTGGGTTTCTTGAATAAGCCTTTCTCCGCTTCCTTATACTGATTGCGGGTGCTTTGTCTCCCACCAGGGTGGCACACTAAGAGGCCTCTCCTCTGATCCTCACCCACAAAGGACTCACCCAACCTCTTGCACATCCCATAGAGGAGCTCCATAAGAAAAGACAGCAGGAAAAGATGAAGAGTTCACCAATCCCAGTTTCAGCATTGAGCCAGCCAAAACTCAGGGGAAGTCTTGTAGGAGCAACCTTCTGTAAATCCACCCCCATCATACTCGTCTCCCTCCCCTTTTATGTTTGCCGAATTAGCACGGCCCACCCCACTCGTTATGGGGCAGTTCCATCTCAGACGTCTCCCCCTCCCGGCTGATGTGTAGCATCATTTGGGTGGGGAGAGAACTATAGTCATACATGTTTAGCATGATCTCTATAATCTTCATTAGCATATGCAGGGGTGTGCGCTTTCATATGTATTTCATGGATAATGAAGCAAAGGTCACGTCTCAGACACAATGGCCTTGAGAACTGAGAACTAGCAAGCTCACCACACGAGTGGCAGAGCTATCTTGTCTTCACAAGACGGTTCTCCCACACTTTCCGGTGCCAGAACTGTGAGCCTTATCAGTTCTTTGAAGGCCAGGCCTGCATTATTTATTTCCTTGCGAGTGTTGGAGGCCTTCCATTGAAGGCTTGGAGGGCATTCTGCCCCTTAGCAGGGAATTTACAGTCCGTCTCTTACAACTAGCAGCCGGAGCTTTCCCAGCACTCCTCGCCATTTCTTCCACCAGTATCAAAACTCTGTGGTAGTACATGGGACTCCAGCTCCTCAGCTCTGTGCCCCAGGCTGAGGGTGTTGGTGCACTTTTGGTGCACTGCATCACTTCGGCTGGAGCAGTGGGGCCATGCTCAGCCTTGTCACTAAGTACCAAGTCCCCAAGCCCCAGTATGTGCAATGCTTTGCTTGAGACCAGAGACATGCTGGAGTGGACGAAGGGCAGCAATGTGAAAGCACCAAAAGTGAAAATCCTGTTCACCCAGAGGCCAGAAAAGCAGGTCTGGGCTCCGTAGCCCTGCCAGGAAAAGGCTTTGATGCTCCCAAAGGGCTGTGCTGGAGGGGAAGTTGATCTCCAGGAGGACAAGGTGCTGCTGAAAATGTCCTTGGGTGTGGAGATGCTGTGATCGAGGAGCACTGTGACAATCAGTTGCCTCTTCCTTGGTTATATCACCGAGGGGCTCAGCAAAGGATTGTTGGAAGAAGACCCAGCAGAGTCCGGGTGCAGCCAAATGAGTTGAGCCCTCAGTGTGATGGGCTTCTTGTTCATGACCTGCTCTGCATCAACTGGGTGGAGATGGGTCAGACTGGGCCTCACTGCAGTGGTGGGTTTCGGTTGCTGATGGACAGAAACCAAACCTGCCTGGGCTGCCACATAGGCTTGCCCAAAGGAACCAAATCTGTCTGCAATGCTCTCTGGGGTCTCTGTCATGCACCTGCTCTGATCAGGAATGGCTTTCCCGTAGGTGCTCTGCTGTCCCTGCCAGCAACCTGCAGTTGTTCTGGAGGGCGCTGGCATCTCAGGTGGCACAACAAGCCGTATGTGGCCACTGAGGAGCTGTCCTGAATTAGGTTGAGCAACGGGGGAAGGTCCATGAGACACCTGCCACTACAGTCAGCAGAGATCTAGGAAATACAGCTGGTGGAGAAGAGAAAGAGAGGGACTTAGCTGCATTTGGTCAGATGACTACCTCTGTAGGTGCTGTGGATGTAAGGAATATTGAAGGTTTTATCTGTCCAAAATGTAACATCTACTTTCATTTCCATCTACCAAAGAAATTCCTCACCAGGCTCCATGATGTTGCCCCCAGATGCTGCCTTGTGTCTCAGCATTGCTGCATTAGAGCTTGCAGTCACCTGCACACATCCTGGGCAAACTCTGGTGTCACCTCAAATGTCACCAGGTGTTCCCACCTGAACAACTCCCTCACTCTCCATCAATTAGCAAGGGAGTGGACACAAACAGCTCACTTGCAGGTGCTCATCTTGTGCACACCTGAACTGAGGCAAGAAGAATCCCACCTCCTGTGGGTTTGTAGCAGGCATGGGAGGGAGCTGAGTCCCCTTCTGGCCCCAGGGCTACAGAGCCGGGATGAGATGCCTTGATTGACTCAGCTGAATTCCTTCCCTCAGCAGGAGGGATAAATGCGATTACTCCCTATCCCTGTCTGGGTGTCCTGACAAATGATGGGATGAGAAAATATGATTCTTGAGACTCACTGTTTTGCCAATACATGAAATGACAGCGCAGGAAGGAAGAGCCTCTCCCCAGCTTACTGATTGCTTCATCCTGTTTCCCAGCAGGTTCCCTGGAGCCCCATAGACACCTGGAGGGAGCCCCGAGGGGGCAGAGAAGGGCTGCCTTGGGCTGGTCCTCTGTGCCTGAGCTGGGCTGGGCTCCTGGCATGGAGGGAGCTCGTGGCAAGCGGGCAGCACTGCAGAGAGACAGCTCTGCCCAGGAGCAGGGCTGCGGGCGCTGCCTGCGGGCACCAAAGGGGAGTGAGGCAGAGCGAGGTTAAAGGCAGTCAGCAGCGGGAGGGTGCTGAGAGTTCGCTGGCGGTGGATTCTTCCCAGCCCTTGACACGGTAAGTCTCAAGCTGCAGGGAAGTAAAGATGCAGTTCCTGGAGGGACCTCCTAGAGCTGGTTCCTCCCTCGTAGGATCTGTCAGAGTAACTCTCACAGTTTCCATAGCATAGAGGAGGAGGACGTGCTCCTGAGCAGGGATTCTCTGCTGCACTGTCAGAGGGAGAGGGCATGACGGCTGCCTTTCTTCCAGGGACGTCTGCAGGGTGTAAAGCCGGCTGTGCAGCCAGGGGTGCCCAGGGCTGTCCTTCCGAGCTGGGTCCCTGCACCCAGGGGCTGTGTGCTGGGGCAGGGACATATCTCCTGCCAGGGTCAGCTCTCGTCCAGCGCAGGGACCTCTCCATGAAGATTCTGAAGGGAAAAGCTGCGGGTGGAAGGAGCAACTGCTGTCAGGGAAGGGTCCTACTGCATTCAAGAGGGTGCTGCATGGGTCAGGGCTGCCGACCGCTCCAGATCACCCCCAGAACACTGGCAGAGGCAGGATTTATAGAGGAAGCCCAGGGCAGGTCTACCTTAAAGATGAAGACCTTTCCATTGTCTGTGCTACAGCTTTCTCTGAAGGGAAAAGGGAAAGAAGCTGTCTAGTTTTAATAAATCACTAAACTCTTACACTAAAGGATCAGCAGATCTGCCAGAAACCGCACAAAGTGCCTTCACCCACCCCTCTCCCTACACACAGCACCAGCAGCACCTTTGCTTCCAGCATCGGGCTTTCTCTCATCTCCTCCTTAGGAGCCACAAAGAGGGAGATGGCCCTGGGCAGTGCCCAGCTGCCAGGAGGGGTCTGCAGGGCAGAGCTGAGCCCCCAGCGCGTGGGATGGGCTCTGGGAGCAGGGACAGGGAGGAGACGTGGGCACAGAGCAGCAGCTCCTGGCAGGGGCAGCTCCAGGCAGCAGAGAGCCACTCCACCCGGCTGCATCCCTCTCTGCTCCGCTGCACAGGGAAAGAGAAAGCAGATGGGAGAAACCGACTTTGAAACTGGACCCTTCCCCAAACAGTAACAATAGTCCATTTTCTTCTTCAAGGACATTGTCAGGGGGACCATTGTCCAATGGAGAGAGGTGTAAGCACAGGAGACCTGGGTGGTGCCCAGCAGGTCACTGGTGTGCAGAGCAGCTCTCCTGACTCTGCACTAGGGCACAGAGAGCACTTTTGTCCCTCAGGGCTCAGCAGTGTTCAGGCAAAAGGCAATGGGAATGAGAAGGATTTCTGCCCCTGCAAGGAAAGTGCCCTCAGTAGCACAAAGCTGATCTCACAAAAAGGAGCCGAATTAAATTATACCAAAGGAAGAGAAGTCCCTTTGGGGAGATCTTTTCGAAAACAGAATGAGGTGGGGTCAAAGAAGTCTGCCTTAACTTGCCAAGGTCTTTCCCTCTTTCAACAGTCCCCCATGCCCAGAGTGAACAAATGTCCAACAGCAGCTCCATCACCCAGTTCCTCCTCCTGGCATTGGCAGACACACGGGAGCTGCAGCTCTTGCACTTCGGGCTCTTCCTGGGCATCTACCTGGCTGCCCTCCTGGCCAACGGCCTCATCATCGGCGCTATAGCCTGTGACCACCACCTCCACACCCCCATGTACTTCTTCCTCCTCAACCTCGCCCTCCTTGACCTGGGCTCCATCTCCACCACTGTCCCCAAAGCCATGGCCAATTCCTTCTGGGACACCAGGGCCATCTCCTATGCAGGATGTGCCGCACAGGTCTTTTTCTTTGTTTTCTGTGCTGCAACAGAGGTTTATCTTCTCACTGTCATGTCCTATGACCGCTACGTTGCCATCTGCAAACCCCTGCACTACGGGACCCTCCTGGGCAGCAGAGCTTGTGTCCACATGGCAGCAGCTGCCTGGGGCACTGGGTTTCTCAATGCTCTCCTGCACACGGCCAGTACATTTTCCCTACCCCTCTGCCAGGGCAATGCTGTGGACCAGTTCTTCTGTGAAATCCCCCATATCCTCAAGCTCTCCTGTTCAGATGCCTACCTCAGGGAACTTGGGCTTCTTATATTAAGTGCTTTGTTAGTTTTTGGGTGTTTTGTTTTTATTGTCCTGTCCTACGTGCAGATCTTCAGGGCCGTGCTGAGGATCCCCTCTGAGCAGGGACGGCACAAAGCCTTTTCCACGTGCCTCCCTCACCTGGCCGTGGTCTCCCTCTTTATCAGTACTGGCATATTTTCTCACCTGAAGCCCCCCTCCATCTCCTCCCCATCGCTGGATCTGGTGATGGCAGTGCTGTACTCAGTGGTACCTCCAGCAGTGAACCCCCTCATCTACAGCATGAGGAACCAGGAGCTCAAGGAGTCCATTAGGAAAGTCATTTATTGGATGTTTGTCAATGTTGATAAATTTTCCATCACTGTCCACAAATGACATCTACAGTATCCCAATGCAGGCCTGTACTCTGTTTATTGTTTTTTCTTCTTTTTTTGTGTGTTTTTTTTTTATTTGCTAGCATTTCCTGTAGTGTTGTTTATGGTTATTACATTCCTAAATAATTGTTTGTATTTAGCTCATTCTCCTGAGACATGAGCCCATCTCCCTCTGTCACCTGAAACCTGTATAAATGTTTTTCTAGCGCAATTTGAAAGCTGACTCTTTTGTAGCCTCTCTCTAATACAGTGACATCTTCCCTGTGCAGTTCCTCAAGTTTTGGCTGTTCTTCCAAAGCTGATGTCAACAACAGGCCCCGATATTTCACCCCAAAAGGGCCCGAGTAAAAAGCTCTTTGTCACAGTGGAAGCTGTTAGAGAATAAGGGTTGGACTTAGGACTCATCTGTTGTTGTCTCTTGACGGTGGAGATGGTGAATGGTCACTGAGATACTGTCATAGTGCACTGTCCCAGCGTGTGACAGGGCAGAGGACATACTCCAGGAGAAGGATCTGGAGCTGCCTGGAGAGCCTGCGAGATAGGCATGGACTGTGTGCGCCTTGGGTGGTCAGTGACTGGAGCCTCACAAGGTGAGGGATTGCCCAAAGTGGAGGCACCCAAAGGGAAAGCACTAAATCCAGGTACCTGCAAGGAAAGAAGATGGACACAGCCAACCCGACACAAACCAACTCCAAAAGGCACCAGCACCTTTACAGCCACCCCACCAAGAGCAGCACTTACACGACCATGAGCAACACAACTGGCCCCATCCTTTCCCCACTCTGTGGCTGATCTGATGGGAAGGTTGCATGAGTGGTCCATACATTCCCAGCCCTGCGTCTCTCCATTGCCCCGTGTCCTCCTCCTCCTCCTTCCAAGCCCACTTTGAATTGACCGGCAAAGCATGTACATACAGTCATACCAAAACCACACAAACAACAGTGAGCCCACTCACACAGCAAATAGCCAGGAGCAGAGTTGAGTAAATGGTGTGGTTTAACCCCAGTCAGCAGCTAAGCACCACACAGTCGCCCACTCACTCCCCCACAGTACAATGAGGGAGAAGATCAGAAAGGTAAAAGTGAGACAACGCATGGGTTGAGATAAAGACAGTTTGACAGGTAAAGCAAATGCTGTGCGTGCAAGCAAAGGAAAATAAGGAATTCATCCCCTGCTTCCCATTGGCAGCCAGATATTTAGCACTTTCCAGGAAAGCAGGGCTCCATCATGCGTAACGGTGACTTAGGAAGATGGCAACGGCCCCCTGGGCAACGGCCTCATCATCACCGCCATCACCCGTGACCACTGCCTCCACACCCCCATGTACTTCTTCCTCCTCAACCTCTCTGTTCTTGACCTGGGCACACAGCTGGCTAATAATAACCACAGGCATGAGCATGATGTGCATGTGGTGAGATTAACCTGAGTGAGCACAAACACCATCAGCTGTTGGTGGGGCCTCCATGAAGGCCTGTGGGACAGACAGTGGCTGGAGGTGACTTCACTCGGAGAGTAACGTCCCCTGGGAAACCCCCTGAATGCAGCCCTGGGGTGGGCTTCCTTGACCCCAGGTCCCTGTGTCCATTCCTCACGCCGTGGGGCACCTCAGAGAGGTGCCGAGCAGGGAGACACAGCGCGGGGCTGAGGTGCTGCCAGCCTCCGGGAGTGGCAAGAGGAGGCCATGGAGTCTGCTGCTCTGCCCGTGCCAGGGAAGGACTCGTGTCTCTGAACAGCCCTGCCAGAGCCCTGACAGTGCTGGGTGTGTCTCCAGGAGCAGCCTGTGTGCCACCTCACCCTCCCCTCTCTTCATGGCCTGTCCCTTTTATTACACGGTGTGACAGAAGCGCCTCTGTGGGGCATCTCACCTGTGCAGTCAGAAAGGGTTCTGCAGGCCTGAGTGGCATCGCCCTCTAGAAGATGGCATTTCTCACCTCTCACAAAGCACAGAGCATGTCTAGGGAGTAGGAATGTAGCCGGAGGCACACCCCCCTCCATGTTTCACCTCTCTGAATGTCGATCACAGGTTTTTTTAAGCACCTAACAGGGAAGCAAGTACCCTAAGTAATAGGTGTCCTCAACCTTCAGAAAAAGTCTCTTCCTCCTCTCTTTCTCATGACCTACCCTGTGACTGGGGTTGGGAACACCCTCCTCGTCATGTTGATGCTGCTGGAAAACTTGGAAACCTGCTCCAGCTCCAGCACCCTGACTGTCCCCCGACTGGGGACAGCACAATCTCTGCTCACAGCAATGGTAGTGCTCTTTCCTGCACCTTTGGCATGTACGCAGTGTTTCCTGCTGGTGGCCACATCCTACGAGGAGTACTGGGCTGTATGCCGCCCCCTGCTCTCTGCAAGGCTCAGGAACTGGAAGGGTTGTCTCCAGAAGGCGGCTGCACCTTGGCTAGGGGGATTCTGTCATCTACAGCAATCATTTCCTTCTTGTCCCAGATACATGTTGTGCTCCCCACAGACTGGACCACTTCTTCTTGTGCGGCTGAAACACTGAAACAGGTCTCCTGGAGAGGTTGTATGTACCCAGTCTCTGGAGACATTCAAGGTCAGCTTGGAAAGGGCTCTGAGCAACCTGTCTCATTGGAGATGTCCCTGTTCACTGCAAGGGGGGTTGGACAAGATGATCTTTAAAGGTCCCTTAAAACCCAAGCCTGTTTATGATTCTATGATTCGGTGGGTTTGCACCAATGCTGAAACTCTCCTGACGTGAAACCATGACACTCATGGACTTTGTTTTCATAACCTGCTTTTTAGACCCATTCTTGCCCTTCCTGTTCATGCTGGTATCCTGTGAGTGCATCAGAGCGGCACTTGGGGGCAGCTCTCCTGCCCAGCAGGGGCAGGCAGAAGGCCTTCTCCACCTGCTCCTCTCATCTCCCTGGAGCCACTCCTTTCTGCGGCACCCTCCTCACTGTCAGTGGGATGCCCAGAACAGCCCTCCGGAGAGAGTTTAACAAAGCCCTCTTTCAACACACCCCTCACCTCTGCGCAATCCTCTCATCTCCAGCCTGAGGAGAAGAAAGGATTGGGGGTCGGGAGGAACTGACAAAAACAGCTTAGGAAAGCTGTCAGCTGCAGAGAGATGCCATTAGAGTTGTGGGCTTGTTGGAAGAAATCCCTTATGGTTCTCTTTTGAAGTGGCCCCAAGGGCCTGGACAGGTTAGAATTGTGTCCTGGGCACTCCTCTGGCAGCGTGTCATAGTGAGAAGGCTGTTGGTGTCAGGGAGATGGAGAAGGCTGGCCAGTGTCATTGTGACACCTCTTTCCAACACCTTGGAAAGGCCAGAGCTGTCAGAGAGGCTCCTGGGGCCTTGGAGAAGGCAGACAGTTTTCAAAAAGGCAGGAAGGAGGATGGGGACGATTACAGACTGGTCAGCCTCACCAGGGAAGGTGATACGACAAGCCCTCCTGCAGCCATCTGCAGGCATTTGAAGGACAAGAAAGGGGTCGCAGAAGACAAGTGGGAGGGAAAAGAAGGGGATGTTGTGTACCCGGACTTTAGCAAGGCTTTGACGTGGTCTTCTGTAGTCTCCTTAGAGCCAGCTTGTTGCCGGCCGGGCTGAAGAAGTGCCCGGTGTGGTGGGTGGGAAGCTGGCTGATTGCTGAGGGAGAGATGTCATCTGTGCTACAAAGTCCTCCTGGCGGCCAATTGCTAGTGGCATCCTTCAAAGACCAGCCCTTGACAAGAAGTAGGGAACATTTTTATTATCCCTCTGGATGATGGGAGAAAATGCACTTTCCCCTCCTTTGTGGGTGATGCCAAGTTGTGGGGAGCCCTTGCAGAATCTCACCTAGTTAGCATTCTTGGTAGCAGGAGAGTTGGGCAAGATGACTGTGGTGGGTTACACATGGCTGGCCTTCAGGTGCACACCAAGCCATGGGAGGTTCTCCCCGCTCCTCCTCAGCATGACAAAGGGAGAAAAGAAGGTGAAAATACTCATGGGTAAAGATAAAAGTAGCTTGACAGAGGGGGACAGTCTGTGTGTGTGAGGACAAAAAAAAAAAAGAAGCAAGCAAAAAGCAAAGGCCATACGCAGAAGGAGAGGAAAACCAGATGAGATTGTTTCCTCTACTTCCTGTCAGGAGACAATATCAGCTACCTCCTGGGAGGCAACGATTCTATACATATAGCAATCTCTTTGGAAGACAATTGTGTTAATAACGAATATCATCTCCTTCCCCCTCCTTTCTTTCAGCTTTTCTTGCTGAGCATGATGTCATATGGCACGGAATATCCCTTTGGTCAATTCAGGGCCCAGCCCAACCACTTGCCCACCCCGAGTGTACTACCTTCAGAGGGGGTGGGAGAGACAGCCTTCACGTGGCGCGAGCACTGCTCAGCAATAGCCAAAACATTGGTGCAGGACCAACACCCTTCTAGGCACGAGTAGGAAGCGCAGCAGTCTGGGGGCTGCTATGGGGAAAGTTAACTCCCTCCCAGCCAGACCCAGAACAACGCAGTTCAGGGGTCTCTTCCAACCTGCGCCGTCCTAGGATTCGAGGAATCTTTTCCTTGGAGAGCTCTTTGAAGACAGAACAGACGGAGGAAGAAGAAGAAACAGGCAGAAGGTGAGATACAAAATGCACCAGTATAAATACAGCAGCTCCTCTGAGGAACGTTTCTCCCCTCAAACCGTTGGCAGGAAATCTGTGAGATAAATTTGATGAGAGAAGCTCCCTTTTATCTGCTCAGGGACTGGGCCACAAGGAGGGTGATGGGTGGGTACGGGGTCATGGGGTCAATTGTGTCTCAGGAACTCATCCAGGAGGAAGGCAATGGCGGTGAAGGGGCTGTGAGGTCACTTCTGCCTCTGGAGGGGACCGGCTACAGCAGGAATGTGGCTGGGAAAGGGACTGTGAGGTCCCTTCTTTCTGAGAGAGCTGACAAGTCAGCCCTTGGCTCATGGCTGGGCTCTGTGCTTTTAAGCTCACATCTGCCAGTGTCTCTGACAGGCCGGCAGAAGGCCCCTGGGTGGCACATTGACTGGGAGATGCCCTCTGCCGAAGGACCCAGGCTCACTCCAGCAAGGGGACTTATATTTTGGGTCTCATGTCTCTTCTACATTAGTACGTGAAGGGACAGCAGCAGGCACGCAGCTTGGTCATGTCTATACAAGAAGCTGAAAGGCTGGCAGCCTTGGGACATCATGGTGAGCCTGCTTCTGTCTGGTCTGGTGAAAGGCCACCAGAAGGCTGATGGGCTGGGATGGCTGCTTGAAGGTTGTTTCCCAGCTGGTGGAGCTTTCCTTGGAGGTTGGGAACTGCAGGAGAGGGAAACACTGCCACACAGCGCAGCTTGGAAGGTGGAGAGTGGCCATGAGGAAGCAGAAATATCACTCCAAGGGTAGGGCTGTGGTACGAGAAGTCATGCAGAAGGAGTCTGAGATGAGTCCATGTCTTTGTGTGTCATGGAACAAAGTGTGAGGGTGGACAGACGTCGGTGAGTGTCTGGAACTGCCAGGGTGAGAGCAAGGTGGGGAAGCGACATGGGTGTCTCCAGCCGGCAGGGAAAAAGAAGCAGCTGTGGGAGAGCGTAGGACACACTGTGGTGGAGATGGCAAAGGGCGCTGGCAAGGCTGGAAGTCACCAAGAGAACCCAAGTCTTTGTCCCCTTGGGCACAGCAATGACACCTCTGCCACCAAGGCCTGTGAGGAGACATGTTGTCCTGAGGCACTGGGGGGGCCTCCTGGCCTCCTTGCACACCCCCAGCACTGCTGGAATGGTGACTTCAGACATGGTCGGTTTAGTTAGGAGATGTGGAAATTCATGAAAGATGAGGGAGATTAAATGCACAGCCTGAGAGGGAGCACTGAAAAAATGCAAATCGAGTTCTGCTGGTTTGGAAGGTCAATAGCTCTCCGCTTGCTATTCATGCACGTCCAGAAATCTCTTTATTTTCATCGCATGGGAAAACACTGATGACGTCCCCCAGGGATGTCGTTGGCTGCCTGCAGCTGAGGCTGCAGTTGAAGGATCAGGAAAAGGTAAAGCGGCTGGAGAAGGACAGAAAGGGCATCCATCTGGAAGCTGCCCCCAGCCGGAGACAAGAGGCCGCCGGCCCCTGCGGGTGAGGAAGGGTCCCTGCGAGCAGTCCTCAGCAGGCCAGCTGGCCACCACGCACCGCAGGGTCTGTATGTGGAACCAAAGGTGCGGCACGGCCATGCAGTGTGTGTGCGGGCGTGTGAGGCTGTGTGTCTGGGAAGCTTGACCATCGTAAGAGCTGAGAGAGGCAGAGACAGAAGCGTCTGAACTGTAACATTCTCCTGGCGGCACCAAGAGTGGGAACTGCGTTGAGTCCTGGGGCCTGGGGGCCGTGTCACCCCTCTGCTGCGTGCAGGTCCCTCCCCGTGCCTGTGCCCCCACAGCCTTTGCCTCACTGGTCTCGCTTTTTTGCTTGCCTGTGCCTCTCTTCGGGCTGTTCTTGTATCCTGCTCCCTGCCCCTGCTCTAGTTTCCAAGCCCCTCTCTTTCTCTGCCGTTCTTCCTGGCCCTTTTGTGTTTCCCCTTGCTCTCCCTCTGTCCCTGCTCCTCTTTTTCTCTTCCTCTGTCTCTGCCCTGAAGCACATTGCTGGTTTTCCCTCTGGAATCTTGGGGGGGTTCCTCATATCCTGGGGTGAAGAGGTGGAGGGGCAGCTCTACGTGTGGGGCAGGGGCTGCGTTAACCCCCCCACCTCCCGCTGCACGAATGGCCGCAGGTAGAAGCAATGTGAAACAAACACCAAACCTTTAATGACTTAAGAAGGAAAGCGAGACGTGGTAGAGGGCTGGGGCTGGAGTGGCTGGGTGCGGGTCGCATGCCACAGGGATTTGTGCTCCCCACCTTCCCTATCAACCCATCAACAGCGGTTGGGGGGGTGTGGGGCACTTCGCTTATCCCCCAGGGTTCGGGATCGCCTGGTGGGCACGTTGTTGCCGTGGCATGCCTTCCTCTTGCTGCTGCCCACGTGCTGCCTGCTGCTACCAGCTGCAGCACCGTCCCCCATCAGCTTTCCCTCGCCCAGGGTTTTTGAGTGTTTGAGCACCTGGCACACCACCATCTTCTTTCTCTTCTTGGGTGGGATATTGTCCCGTGAGGAGGTCTCTTCCATTCTTGGGGTGCCCTCTGGCACGGGGCGCTTCGCCTGCTTTCTGCCCGCCTTCCCTGATCTGGGCACTACCCCGTGGGGGACGATGCCCGGCGGCAGCGGCAAGCGGCTCAAAAGCACCCGGGGCTGCCTGTGCAGTGCCTCCTCCACCAGCTGGGCCTTGCGGGGCGGATGGTGCTGGGGGGCAGCTACGGAGTTCAGCAGAGGACTCTCTGGAGGACCCTCTGGACGATCCTTCACAGGACTCTCCATGGGACTGTCCCCACAAGTCTCTACAGGACAAAGTGGCAGCCAGGCGGGGAGGACCGCTCCCAGCCCGCCCTGTGTCCCCTTGGGGTCCATCAAGGGGGACGTTGCCACCCCTAAGAAGGGGTAGGCCTCTCCCAGCATCGCCACCACCACTTGCTCCTCAGGGCAGTCACCCTCTGCCCCGTACTCGGAGAACTGGCAGGGCTGGTTGGGGAAGGCAGTGCTGGTGAGACCGGTGGAGATGTCGAGGGCATCGGGGACGGTGTCCTCGCCCTCCAGGGTGTCGAGCCAGGCGAGCATGTCGGTGATGTCCACGTTGAACTCCTGAAAGTGCTTGTGCTCATCCTGAAAGTGCAGGTTGTCCCCTGCCAGCTCGGGAAAGGCCTCGGCAAAGCTGTGTGGCCCCAGCTCAGGCAGGACCAGGGGCTTCTCCGGGGTGTCCAGGATGGTCACCCCTGCTGACAGAGCAATCAAAACCAGCCAGACCCCATGGCGATGCAAGATTTCCTGGGCATCGGATGCCCGCCCACGGGCTCTGCCACCCCCCAAAACTCACCTTTAGGCTTTGTTCTGGTGTCGGGGCCACTGCCCTTGATGACCACCACATCATTCTCAGAGGCCTCCAGCGGCTTCTTGATGCTGCTGCTCAGGGTGTGGGCCATAGGAAGGCCCTGCCCCCAATGCTGAGCCATGGTGGACAGGGGCTCCTGGTGGGCCACGGCCCATGGCCCCAACCCCATGGGCTGGTGGGGCACCAGCATCCCTGTCACCACCTGCTGTCCCCAGCTGCAAGCACGAGGACAGGGAGCAGCCACAGGGGGAAGTGGCACCCCGTGGGGGATGTGCCCCAGCTGCCCTAGGACACCCAGGGGCCCGCGCACCCTCTGCCAGACGCTGGCCCGCGCCAGCTGGTGGGTGCTGGGCTGGGCCTGGGCAGGCTCGGAGTGCCCCGGCAGCACGCTGGCAGTGACCGGTGACGGCGTGGCGGGGGCGGTGAAGCTCACGCTGGGCACTTGCGATGCCATCAGCAGCCGCAGAGGCAACCTCTCTGTTGGGGGAAGCCAAGAGGGGTGATGGGGGGGATACTGGCGGGCAGAGCCGGCTGGGGGGTTACCCGCAGGGTAGGAGCACCAGGAGGAGCGGGAGCTGCTGCCGTACCTCGATGGCAGGCAGAAACCCGGCAAGACAGGGTGTGGTGCCAGCTGCCAGCTGGCCTTGGAGAGACCACAGGGTCGTCCTGGAAACGCACAGTGACATCCTAGAGGCCGTGGGAGCCTGGGGGATGGAATCTGTGCTGTTGCGTCACCGGGCTGATCTGGAGCTGGGCATGTCCCGCAGGGCTGTCAGGATATTGGCACCTGGGAAGAAGAGGATGTAGAGTGGATAGTGGAGATTGCACCTCTAACTGAAAGGATTTTCTTGAAGGTTTTCCACAGCTGTGTAGAAGTGACTTTTATGAGAGCCTTGCATCTTCCTGTTTCTTCACACCATCATGAAACTGATGCTTTTTCTTTATTTTTACCTTTTTGTTTGTTTGTTTCTTTTTTTCTTTCCTTGCCATACCCTTGAATCACCCAGCATTTGGAAAATTGTCCATTTGTTTCTAAGCAAGTAATTTTTTCTTTTCGATGAAATATTTGGAAGGCTTTGAGAAGTGCAGACGTTAGCTCACAGGAGAATTCTGTTCCTGCTGTTGTCTACCCTGGAGGTGGTGAACCTTCCTAGCTATGAAGTTGTCAACTGAAATAACTCCTATGCCCAGCAGTCAAAAGCCACGTCCCATATGCAGTGGGGAGCTGCAGTGCGGAGGAGCTCTGGACAGTCATTTTGGGTGGGGTGAGAGGCAACCCCAGCTTCCTCAAGGCCCTGGTGTTCCTGCTGGAACAACGCTAATTCTTCATTCTCTCCACTTCCTAGCTATCAACAGGAATTGTCCTGAGGATGTAAAGTGCTGCATGGCAGCATTGATCTGTATTTCTCTCTGAGAGCAGCTGTTTCCCTGGTTTCCATCTATGTCCTGCCTTTCAGGGGACCATGTATCAAACCTGTACTGAAGAGTTTTGTTTCCAAGGCTTTCAGATGGTTGTGTCTGTCCAGGACACCTCAGCCTGTGAAGACAAAGTGCTGTCAAGTGTCTTTGTGCTGGAGACAAACTCTTGGCTTCTTTGGGATTTTGATCCCATGCAGCTTCTAGTGCTGAGGACTGAGCACCTTTTTCCAGTGTTTCCAGCCTTTTCTATTGCAGCCAAAAGCTGAGGGAGGGTTTCCAGGGCTTAGTTTGGAGTGACAAGACAAATTGTCCTATGCAAGTAAACATCGCTCACGGAGTGTAGGCATGTGCGAGCCATGAAAACTTGTGTGAAGAGCACAGTGTGCTCGGAGAGCATCCCTCTGTCCTCACTGACAGGAGACACCAGAGCAGATCCAACATATGGGGCCCTGAGACCACAGAGCAGCCTAGAGCAGAGGAAACACCAGCTCCCTCAGCTCCACGGTGCCGTGCCTGACCCCCACGCCACCGCTCCCCGACTCCCTGCTCTCCAAGGAGCACAGCGGCAGCCGTGAGTGGGGAGGGGGGAGGACTGGCTCGGTGGGCGGCAGGGCCGGGGGGCCATGCCGGTGGTGAGGAGGGACGAGGAGCACCCGCCTGTCCTGCTGCCAGTGCCGCACTCAGCACCTCTGCAGGGGGCCCTGCCGAGGGCTGTGTGGGTGTCAGGATGCGCCTTCCTTGTTCCCTCCTGCCCCTTTCTCCATGGAGAGGTCGTTCCTGCATACGGCTCGCTTTTCCGGGCTGTAGCAGTGTTCCTGAGCTCTGCGTCCTTTTGTGTGGGGAGGCTTTGACTCTGCTGGGTGTAGGCAGGACTAACATGGGGCCATGGGGGTTTGCTGGCTTGCTGGGGGCTGAGCTGGGGGTCCCAAAGAGCCCCTGTCTGTCGGGACTGCCTGAGGGCAGGGCAGAAGGCTGCGTACAGGCAGGTGGTGCTGTTGATGGGTGGCTTTGAAAGGGGTCTGGTGGGCACTGCTCCAAGCTGTGATCAAGGGGAGCACGCGGGACTTGCAGCGGCATCTGTAGCGCTCCGGTGGGATGTGCCCCTCAGGGCCGAGCTGTGGGCTCCTCCAGCGAGTGCTGGTGACACGGTTTCCATCCCCGTGGATGCTGTCTCCTCTGGGGAGGTTGCAGTGGCTGGGACTGCGACTGGGGTGAGTGGCGTGTGCTGGTCCCTGGGTACCCGGGATGCCCCAGAGCTCTACGGTAGCACAGAGCTCGTAGGGAAAACTGAGCGTGGCTGAGCTGTGTGGGACCAGAGATCCCCTGGCCCCTGTACTGCCTCCATCTCTCCTGGGCGTCCTGGTTGGAGGACGACACTGGGTTTGTCCCCAACATCCTAGCTTCTCCTCTCCTGCTCCCGGTCACCAAGGAGGCTTTTGCATGTTGTGCATTATTCAGAACGACATGATCCAGGATTTTGCCACCAGCGGCAACAAGATGAAGCCAGTGGCCTTCATCCAAGACCTCAAGAGTAAGGATGGCTGCCCTCCCCTCCCCTCCTGTAGCCGTGCAAGAGAGCTCGTAGGGAAAACTGAGCATGAGGTACGGATGGCCCAACTCTCTACCCCTCTGTGACACAGCTCTGGGCTGCTGTTGTCTGCTTTCTCCCTTCTCCTGACACCTCTAGCCCAGCATAGCTGTGGTCCTCTGGTCCTGTCCCCAAATCCTGAGGCAGCTATGGCTTTGGATGGGGTTCCCCGCCATCCCGGGAAGCCTGCATTGCCTCTGTCTGCAGTGTCCCGCTCTGAGCTCCGGGTAGGAGTTTCTGCTCTTTCTGGAGGAAGGTGCACATCAGAGCCTGGTGCCCCCCCTTGAGCTCTGGCACTGGGAGAGCCGACTGGCAGAGGCTGCGACTTCCCACTGCTCCTGGAGCACACGCTAATGGAGACTGGCAGGGAACAGTGGATCAGAATTTTCCTACTACGGACCCGGGCTGGGACCCAAATCAACCGGGACCCCGGGGGCTCTTAACCACGTATCAGAGATGCTTGTTATTTGACATAAGACATGCTATGCCAAAAGCCATTATTTGAGGTTAAACAAGAACCAAATGAATTGCCACCTGCATTTATGGAACAATTAAAGAATACTGCTAGGAAATAGACAAACTTGGACCCCAAGAAGTCGGAGGAGGCTGTGCGATTGGCCTCTATTTTTATGGGACAATCTGCCCCAGATATACGAATGAAACACCAAAATTTAGAAGGAGCAGATTCGAGGGACTTGGGAACACTGCTGTAAGTAGCTTGGACTGTCTAGAATAACAGAGAAAAGGAGAGGGAGCATCAAAGAGAAGGGAGATTAATTGCCGCGTAGACCGGAGCTGCTGCGGGAAGAATGAATGGCGCCCGGGGAAGTAGAGGAGGCTACAGAGGAATTGGGAGGGGAACTCGTTTAGCAGAAGATCAGGGCGCGATCTGCAAAGAGTGAGGACATTGGAAAAACGCGTGCCCTAGAGTCAGGAACCAAGGCTCGACCCTGCAGCCTGTCAAGGTGATGGGTTTAGGTGATGGTTTAGGCAAGTGCTGCCAAACGGGTAGTAATCGGTCACCTATGTAAACAAATCAGTAGCAGGCATGCATCGAGGATTGCTAAAGAGGAAAGTTCATCGGGAGGGCAACTGACAAAGAGGAAGATACAACCAGCAGATGAAGTATATGGCCACCAGAGTGACTGCAATTCCTGAAAATGGATACTAGGTGGAAGCAAAGACCGCGAAATAACTTGCCTCATGCTTGTGCAATTGGTTCTGGGAGTGGGCGTGCTTATGTTAATGCTTTAGGGAAAACGAATGAATAGGTAACAGTTCTGTAAATCTAAACCGCTCAGAATAAGATCGTTGTGGGAGCACTTACGGTGGAGAATCCCCAGTGGGACCCCAGCGCTGCTAATAAAGAATACCTGCTCTACAGGACACTCAGCGTGAAGAACTTCCTCCTCACGGCTAATCCAGACCTGCCCCGCTCTAGTTTAAAGCCATCGCCCCTCGTCCTATGGCTCCGTGCCCTCGAAAACAGCCCCCCCCAGCTCTCCTGGAGCCCCTTTAGGGACTGGAAGGGGCTCGAAGGTCTCCCCAGGGCCTTCTCTTCTCCAGGCCGAACACCCCCAGCTCTCTCAGCCTGTCTTCCTAGGAGAGGGGCTCCCGCCCTCGGATCACCTCCGTGGCCCATCTTGTAAAGCGCTGCCGCATTCACCGCTGACTTTGATAAATCGCTGGGTTACGTTCATAAAACATGCCCCCAGCCCCCACAGGACCCTTCACCCACCCAAAACCCTGGGGTACCCCCCAAGTAGGGCCACCCTTCAATCTATGGGACACCCCCCTGATGTACGGCTGCCCCCAATTGTGCCCCCCCCCTAAATTTTGGGATCCCCCCAATTTGTCCCTCACCCCCCAATGGCAATCCCCAAATCAATGGGACTCTCCCCATAGGCCCCCCCATCTATGCCCCCCTCCAAATGTGGGGACGCCCCCCCTCTTGCTGTGGTCGCTCTGCTGCCCTGCGCCACCTCCCACCCCTCCCCCACCCCTTCAGGGGACCCAGGCGTGCGGGTGCCCCCACCCCGGGAGGGGGGAGTTTGGATGGAGGGGGTACGGGGGGGTGCCCGGACGCCTGGGTCCCTCCAGGACACACACCCCCACCTCACCCCCAGGGCTTGTGTGTGCCTCAGTTTCCCTTGCAGGGGGAGGAGGAGTCACTCCCCGGATGCCTGGGTCCCCCCTGGACGCCTGGGTCCCCTCCTCCTCATGGCCCCCTGGGTACCATCACATCCCCGGGCACCCACAGCCCCCACAGTGTCCCCCCACATCCTCTCAACCCCCCTGGGTCCCCCTCAGCACCCCAGTGTCCCCTCAGCCCTCCAGAGACCCCCACTAATGTGCCCTCAGCCCCCACCGTGTCCCATTAAACTCATTCTGGGTCCCCTCAGCCCCCCACAATGTCCCCTTCAGCCCCCACATGCTCCTTCAGTCCCCCCAAATATCATCTCAGTCCCTGCTGGGTTCCCTTAGACCCCCCTCAATGCCTCCTCAGTCCCCCCATAGCCCCCCCAAAGGGCCTCTGAGACCCATATGTCCCCTTACACCTCACCAATGTCCCTTCAGCCCCATAGTGGGGATTAGCCCCCCCTGCCTGGGTCCCCCCAGGACACACACCCCCCACCTCCCCTACACAGCAGGACCTCCAGGAGGTATTGGGGGGGGCACTCCTGGTGACACACACACCCTCCCCCCCAAGTAATTAACAGCTGCTTTTAACTGGGGGGGCAGAGGAGTATGGTCAAGCTTGGGGGAGGGAGCCCAGGTGTCTGGGCCCTCCCCTTCCCCAGCAGCTGGAGAGGACCCCGACGTCTGGAGCGGGGAGGACGGCGACCCCCACCCCGCCTTTGCGTTTGCGCTCACTTGGGTTCATCTCCCCCCGTGCACACTGTGTCGGTGCTTAAGTCTCCTCTTTACGAGGCAAAGACGGACTTCTGAGCCAGGCATTTGGTGGCCCTTCTCGGGGGCACAAACTGCCTCTCTGAGCCGGGGGGAGCCCCACGCTGCCAACGGTGGCTGCAAGGGGCTGGGCTGTGACCACCACCATGGGGCACCTTCCCCGCTGTGGCCAGCCAACCAAGGCACAGACCAGACCCTGCTCTGCCGCTCCTTCACCCCTCTCCCCGGAGGTGTGGGTGTGCGAGGACACTGCTCTGCCTACACCCTTCACACACACACACACACTTTGGCTCTTCCCTGGTGTTTTCCTCGCCAGGGCACTTTCTAGAGCATGTTCTGGAGAGCAACTCTGGCAGAAGACGGAAGCCTTCAGGCGCTGTGCGAAGGAAATCCCATTTCATGATGGAAATTCTCTTCTGGAGTCCAGCTCTGTCACAGAAGGACCCAGCGCCTGTTGCTGCCATGCAGCAGGACTGTTGGCAAGCTAAAAGAGCGCTCAAGCCTTAAACTAACAGAAGGGCTCAGACGGAGAGCGTGGAGGAGGAAAGAGCAAATTTGGAATGAGCAAGGGGCATCCTCCTTGGCCACGGGGCTGTGCTTGGCACTCTTTTCCTGTCCTCCTCTGGAGGCAGGCACTGCCCCTGCAGCTCCATAGAAGGCCTCAGAGGAAGCATTTTGGACAGACAAGTCAGTGCAGGGTAATTTATTTTATTGAAATGCACAAAGATTATGGCTTCTCAAAGTTTCTGGGTCATACAAGACTGGTAGGGACCGATGTAGAAGTGGTACGACTAATGACGTTTGGGTTTGGAAATCATTATCACAAGTAGAAAAAAAATGGAATAAAAACAAGACAGGATTAAAGCAAACAACAAAAATATCCCAGGAAAAATGGCAGGAAATAGGCTGCGCCAATAAGGAGTTACATTAGGAGTAATTTGCAGAAGAAGATGGATGGTTTATTTCTTCCGAAAAAAGTCAGAAGAGCCCCATCTCTAGGGGAGGTGGGTAAGCCATCCTGCTTGGGGAAGCACATCAGGGCACATCAGATCACATCAGTGATCTCCACATTTACATTTCCTCCTGTACCAAGTGTCTCCAAGTTCCTGCTTCTCCAGCCCCCGGGGACAGGACCCTTGACAGCTCGTTCCCTCCATGGCCCCTCCAGTGAGGGAGTTCAGCAGGGCCTGCTAAACACCCTCAGAAAGCTGGAGGTTTGCTTCTGACTTGGACTTCTCTCGAGGCTGGCTCAGTCTTTAGAGATCTGCGGTTCGGGAATTTGGCACCTGAGGGCTCATTACCACAAAAACAGCAGAGGTGGTGTGGTTTAACCCCAGCCAGCAGCCAGGGCCATGCAGCTGCTGGTGCAATTCTCTCCTTTCCCCGAGAAGGGCAGGGAGAAGAGCACAAAAAGGAGGGGAAAGGGAAAGGCAAAAACAAGGCAAAAAACCACCCCAAACCCACCCAAACTCGTGGGTGGAGGTACAGACAGTTCAATGGAACAGTAACAGAAAAGGAAAATAACAACAACAGTAATAATAATGACACAAGTCACCCTCAGCACTCGGTGAACGGTACCTTTCCGAGCAGCGATAGTGGGTACCCACCCCCCGGCTAACCCCATTTCTACCCTGAGCATGACATCTGTGGTACGGGATTTTCCATTGGCCATTTCATCGTTCTGTCTAGGCTCCTTTCAGCTTCTATGGGAAGAACGTCAGGCACCAGTATAGGTTAGGGGTGGACCTGCTGGAAAGCAGCTCTGAAGAAAAGGATCTGGGGGTCTTGGTAGACGGTAAATTATCCATGAGCAAGCAATGTGCCCTTGTCGCCAAGAAGGCCAATGGAATTGTGGGCTGCACAGGGAAGAGTGTGGCCAGCAGCTCAAGGGAGGTCATTCTCCCCAGTGTGGCCTTGTGGCACAGAAGATCAAGAGCTTCCTGGGGTGCATTAGGAATAGCATTCCCAGCAGGATGAGGATGGTGAGCCTTCCTCTTTCCTCAGCCCTGGTAACACCACTTCTGCAGTGCCGTGTCCAGTGCTGGACTCCCCAGAACAGGAGGGCCATGGGCTTAGAGGAGTGTGTCCGATGAAGAGCCACAAAGATGGTTAATGGACCGGAGCACCCTTCACGTGAATCGAGGCTGAGCGAGCTGGGACTGTTTAGCCTAGAGAAGAGCCGGCTCCAAGAGGGTTCTTGTCAAAGTCCATCAATATCTGATGGGAGGACATGGAGAAGAGGGAGTCAGGCTCTCAGGGATACCCAGCAACAAGACAAGAGGCCACGGGCACAAACTGAAAGACATGACATTTCATCTGAACGTAAGAAAACACTTCTTGACTGTGGGTGGCTGATCACGGGAACTGGTTGCCCAGAGAGATTGTGGTGTCTCCCTCCATGGAGATATTCAATCCCAGTCCTGGACAACCTGCCCCAGGTGGCCAAGCTCGCTTAACAAGAGATTGGACTAGGCTGTCTACGCAGGCCTCTTCCAACACTCCTTACCCTGTGATTCTGGAATGCCCGGCAGTATTTCTGAGAAATTTTCTGTGGTACCCCTGTGCTAGTTGGACTCCTGGTGCCTCGTGCCCATCCTCCTTTTGAGGATGAACTCAGTCACTGTGTAATCCTGAGGACAGGGTTGACCAGGGATTACAAATGTCAGCAAATCCTCAACACGCACCAGTGTTCACTACCCTCGCACCCACCGTGCATTCTCTCCCCCTACAGGGGTATGGCGTGGAAGTGACCTCTGGAGGTCTTGAGCATCATGGTCTGCCCTGAGCAGGGAGAACTTTACGGTTAGGTCAGATTGGTCAGTGCTTTCTCCTGATCTAGCGCTGATCCACTGTCATGGCGATTTCCCCCTTCCCCTCCACCCCTAAAACTCTTTAGAAAAGCTCCTTTCTGCCACTCTTTGTCTTGTCCTCATTGTCTTTTATCCTTTCCACCCCTCCCTATCCCCAGGCCAGATCCTCACACCAAGCAGAATTGTACTGGTACGGCTGGGATGGAGCTCTTACAGCAGCCCGTACAGTGCTGTGCTTTGCATTGGTGGCTAAAATCGTGCTATTAACACACGGGTGTTCTGGTTAGTGCTGAGCAGTGCTCACACAGTGTCAAGGCCTTGTCTCTCAAACACTCCCTGCCCCAAAAGTCAGGAGGCTGGGAGTGGGCAAGGCAGCGCTCAGAGGCACAGCCACGACAGCCAGCCTGAACAGAGCAAGGGGACGTTCCATGCCGTAAGTCGTGCAGGGTTATGGCGTATGTCTTCCCGTGAGACATTGAGGGCCTGCTTTCAAGAAGTGTCTAGACATCTCCCTCCAATGGGAATTAGTGCGTGAATTCCTCTTTTGGCTTTGCATCCATGCACACCTTATTTATTTATTCATGTATTTATTTTCTCTGTTTAAGCTGTCCTTATCTCGATCCATGAGACTTTTCGCCTTCCATTCTCTCCCAGTCCTCCAGGAGAGGGCAGCGGCTGAAAAGCAGGGTGGGTTTTGGGCTGCTGCACAAGGTCAACCTGCCATAACGGTGTCCAAGTGTGTCCTCGATGGGATGCCCTGTGATGGGGTAGCCAGGTGGTCCCCTCCAAGCATAGATAGGGCTACCAAGATGATTAGGGGACTGGAACACCTCTCTTATGAGGAAAGGCTGAGGGATTTGGGTCTCTTCAGTCTGGAAAAAAGACAGCGGAGGGGGGACCTTATCAACACTTATAAATACTTAGAGGGTGGGTGTCAGGAGGATGGGGCCAGGCTCTTTTCAGTGGTGCCCGGGGACAGGCCAAGAGGTAATGGGCACAAACCTGAGCATAGGAAGTTCCACCTAACCATGAGGAGGAACTTCTTTCCTTTGAGGGTGGCAGAGCCCTGACACAGGCTGCCCAGAGAGGTGGTGGAGTCTCCAACTCTGCAGACATTCCAAACCCGCCTGGACGCGTTCCTGTGCCACCTGCTCTGGGTGACCCTGCTCTGGCAGGGGGTCGGACTAGCTGATCTCCAGAGGTCCCTTCCCACCCTATGATTCTATGATTCTATGATATGCACCGGGGGTCCCCGCACGGTCCCAGAGGAGCACCTGTGGAGATACGAAAGGACAGCACAGCCCAGCACAGAGGAACTGCGGTGGTACCCATGGGCTGACACCAGAGCAGAGCCAGGGGCCATGGGGCTCAAGAGAGAAGACCTCCAGCAGCTCCTCTGCACAAGTGGTCAGGGAGTAACACAGCCAGTGGTTCTCCTGAGAGAGGAGGCACCATGAGCTGCAGTGCAGGGCACCGACACGTGGCACTGGGTGCACAGTTCCCAGCAGGTAGTGCCAGTGGCTGAAGCCTCCAAGGGACACCTGGCTCCACAAGCAGCGTTGAGTCCTTTAGTGACCGTGGAGAGCTGCTCTGGTGGGGAGTGGTGGGGCTGGCACTGCCCAGTCTCAGCTGTGTTCCAGCTGCTGGTTTCCAGTCGCACCTGCTCTGTGGTTTGCAGGGGTCTGGGCATGGACAGGGGCAGGGCAGGACTGCCTGTCCTACTGATACAGCCACTGAGCCCAGCAGGAGGATGGAGACGGTCATGTTGAAAGGACTGGCAGGCTGGGCAAGGGAGGCTGTCTCCAGGTCATGGAGTGGTCCAGCAGGGACTGAAGGACAGCAGTGAAATGAAGTGGCTTCTGGGTCTATTCTTCCTTCAGTGCAAGCCCTGACACAGGGTCACAGCCTCCCTTTTGGTGCCACCCTTCAGGAGGGATGATGGTGAGCGGGGGACACCCATCCTTCAGCTACTCCCCAGGCCTGCTAGTGTACCAGGACAGCGTGCACTTCTGACGCTGCACCACGAGCATGCTTTAGGGTAACCAAACCCTTGGCACTGCCTTGGATTAGCTGAGCACCAGCATTCTTCTCTGTGAGGAAATTCTCAGCCTGGATCCGCTCCTGTCTGACCTCTCCCCATCCCTCCTCTGATCCTCACACCTCCTGGGGCTCCTGCTCTCCTCCCTGTGTTCCCTGCAAGGCCTGGAGCTGGTGGTGCCACTCTGCAGCAAAAGGGGGTTGTGGTGCCCTGGGCCATGGCGTAACTCCACGCTGGTCAGGCTGGGAAGCAGCTCTGGGTAGATGGGAGCACTTCCCAGAGGTCTGCAGCTGTGGAAGGAGCACAAAGCATTCCCTCTGACTCCGGATGTTGGCCAGGGAGCATGTTGACCCACCCATGTTCTTTTACTAAGGAAGACGTTAATCGCCCAGCAGTGTGCTTGTCTTGGTCTTTCTGGCTCCCCACTGCCTCTCCTGGTGTTGGCAGAGACCTTGTCTGCTTGTGGATACTTAAATACAGTGCTTCACCTTTGGATAACATCACTTGGACAGTCTCTTGTTCTGTCAGGCCCACCTCAGGAACATGGCTCCTGTACATGCCCTCTGCTCTCCTGGGGGCTCCGGGTTCCCTTCCAGAAAGCCAGGCAGCTACCATTCAGCTCTGCTGCAAGTGGAACAGCCCTGAGCAGGCAATTCAGAGCCCGTTCCCCATCCCCAGTGGCACTGGACACCCACGTGACGCAGCTGAGTCCATCCCTCATTCCCTCTGACCCTTCCCATGAGCCCATGGAGAAGCAAGCGCTGCAGCAGCCCATGGAGAGGGAAGTTCCTGGAACCTATTCCTGACTTCAGCCAGAAGAAGAAGCCAACCTCCAGGCGCTGCACTGGGGAGACACCCTTTATTACGGAGCTGCTCCACGGGCAGACAGGTCTGCTACTGCGACGACTCATTTACCTAAAGCCTCGGGCTTAAAGCGCAAAGCGGGCTCATGCCTCTGGAGATATGGAATGAATTCAAACATTTCTGTATGAGTCCGATCATCACAGATGCCAAACCAAATAAAGTACAAGCCTGTCCTGGCCCAAATTCGGAACGCCCTGTGAGGAGAGACGGGCAGCTTACTGCTGCTGAAGGTGAACCCATTGAATCAGTTTGCTCAGGGCATCCTTCAGCTCCTGGTTCCTCATGCTGTAGATGAGGGGGTTCACTGCTGCAGGCACCACCGAGTAGAGAACTGCCACCACCAGGTCCAGAGTTGGGGAAGAGACGGAGGGGGGCTTCAGGTAGGCAATCATACAACTGCTAATGAACAGGGAGACGACGGCCAGGTGAGGGAGGCACATGGAAAAGGCTTTGTGCCGTCCCTGCTCAGAGGGGATCCTCAGCACGGCCCTGAAGATCTGCACGTAGGACAGCACAATGAAAACAAAACATCCAAAAGCAAAGGCAAGACTAAACACAAGAAGCCCAGATTCCCTCAGGTAGTCATCTGAACAGGAGAGCTTGAGGATCTGGGATATTTCGCAGAAGAACTGGTTTATGGCATTGCCTTGGCAGAGCGGCAGTGAAAATGTACTGGCCGTGTGCAGCAGAGCGTGGAGCAAACCACTGCCCCAGGCAGCTGCTGCCATGTGGACACAAGCTCTGCTGCCCAGGAGGGTCCCGTAGCGCAGGGGTCTGCAGATGGCAACGTAGCGGTCATAGGCCATGACGGTGAGAAGGGAACACTCTGCACCAAAAAAGAAGAATCGAAAAAAGACCTGGGCAGCACATCCTGAGTAGGAGATTGCCTTGGTGTCCCAGAGGGAGTTGGCCATGGATTGAGGGACTGTGGTGGAGATAGAGCCGATATCAAGAACAGAGAGGTTGAGGAGGAAGAAGTACATGGGGGTGTGGAGGCGGTGGTCGCAGGCTACAGCTGTGGTGATGAGGATGTTGCCCAGGAGGGCAGCCAGGTAAATGGCCAGGAAGAGCCAGAAGTGCAAGAGCTGCAGCTCCCGCGTCTCTGTGAACGCGTCTCTGTTCTCAAGCCATTCTCCACACAATCTGTATTTGTGCCTGGGATTGCCATGACCCAGGTGCAGGACCTTGCACTTGGCCTGGTTGAACTTCATGAGGTTCGCCCAGGCCCAACTCTCAAGGCTCTCCAGGTCCCTCTGGATGGCGTCCCTTCCCTCCAGCAAATCGACCGTGCCACACAGCTTGGTGTTGTCAGCAAACTTGCTGAGGGTGCACTCAATCCCACAGTCCATGTTGCCGACAAAAATGTTGAACAGCACTGGTCCCAGTACTGACCCCTGAGGAACACCACTCCTCACTGGTTTCCACGTGGACAATGAGCCATTGACCGCAACCCTTTGAGTGCGGCCATCTAGCTAGTTCCTTATCCGCCAAGCGATCCATCCATCAAATCCATGCCTTTCCAATTTAGAGACCAGGATGTCATGCGGGACAGTGTCAAACACTTTGCATAGGTCCAGGTAGATGACATGGGTTGCTCTCCCCTTATCTACCAATGCTGTGGCAACATCATAGGAGGCAAACAAATTTGTCAGGCACGATTTGCCTTTGGTGAAGCCATGTTGGCTGTCACTAATCACCTCCTTATCTTCCATGTGCCTTAGCAGAGATTCCAGGAGGATCTGCTTTTTTTTGGATGCAGTTGGCCACACATTGTCAGGTCATGCCCATCTTTTCATCCACGAGTACATTCAAGCCCTTCTCCGCAGGGCTGCTCTCAATCCCTCATCCCCAACCTGTATTGGTACCGGGGGTTGCCCCAAACCAGGTGCAGGACCCTGCACTTGGCCTTATTGAACTTGCACTTGTTGAATTGCACATGGCCCCACTTCTTGAGCTTGTCCAGGCCCCTCTGGATGGCATCCTGTCCTTCAGGTGTGTCAGCTGCACCACTACACTTGGTGTCATCCGCAAACTTGCTGAGAGTGCACTCGATCCCACTGTCTATGTCATTGATGAAGATATTAAACAGTACTGCTCACAATATGGACCCCTGAGGGACACCACTTGTCACTGATCTCCATCCATGCCCATTGACTCTGGTGAGAGCTTCGACAAGGCGTGACACCTATCTTTTGCACACCCAAACCAAGGGACAGGGAATCACACCTCCTGTAGGTCTGTGGCGTGAACTGGAGGGAGATGAACCTGAGAGCCTGCAGACCTGTAAGCAAAGTTAGACCTCTGCATTGGCTCATTCGCATCACGGCCCTCCGTGGGGAAACAAAGCCCTCCTCTCACTGCCTAGTATTTGGGGAGGAATAGGGGTTTTCAGAGGGAGCGCTTGTCACCTCTCTTAGTTAACCAAGCTCTGAAAGGACACATCACATGGCTGGACTGCACCACTCTCCCCACAGATGACAGAGATGATGCAGGTGTTTACTTCAGCCTCCTTCCAAGAAGGTTCCCCAGGAGGGGCCCTGCTGCTTTGTCAGCGCTGGAGAACAGGGAGCATCTCGGGGGAGACTGTGGGGCAAAGAAAATCACACCTTCAGCTGCACTTGTGCTCCTGGGCTGGCACAAGCTCCTGGGACCGAGCAAGTTCATGGCAACGGATGCTTGGCCCCTGTAGAAAGAGAGCTCAGGCCAGGAGCAGCTCCTCTGCAAAGAGCAGCAGGGCTCAGGGCAGTGACAAGACGTGATGGGCAACCAGGAGAGAAATTAAAGGCAGCCTGGAGTGGGAGGACAGAGGGCGGGCTCACAGAGGGGGAAATCTTCCCAGTCCTGGACACAGTAAGTCTCTGGCTGCAGGTCAGTGCAGCTGATGTTCCCAGAGAGGTCTTCCAAAGCTGCCACATCTGACAGCCATGGGATCTGTCAGGATGGCTCTCACTGCTTCTCAGGGGTGATTGAGAAGGGGGAACTGCCCATGGCACTGCAGGGAGAAGTTCTGGGTGGAAGCAGCAACTCCTGACGGGGCTGGGTCTTTACTCCATCTGGAGAGTATTATGTGGGATAAGGATCATAAAATCATAGAATCATAGAATCGTTAGGGTTGGAAGGGACCTTAAAGATGATCTAGTTCCAACCCACCTGCCATGGGCAGGGACACCTCCCACTAGAGCAGGTTGCTCAGAGATGGTCACAGCTCTAGCTCACCACAGGGACATTTTGAGATGGGGAATTTTCCAGGGGAAAGTTTAGTCACCAGGTACCAGAAAGATCTTTCCTGCCTCTGAATTGCTTTGATTGGGTTTCTTTTGTTTGGTTTTTTTTTTCCAGTTTTGCCCCATTGTCAACAGGGAGATGGAAAGAGTTTTGGGGGTTTAGATTTGGGAGTGAGACCCCTAAAATGTTACTCTGAATGATCAAGAGGGGTTTGAGGAACCTCAGGAAGTCTCCTCACCTGCCACTGCTCCCCCAGCCTACAGGCAGCACCACCATCTCCTTGGCAGTTGCCATCATTCCCATCAGGGCTCTTCTGAAGTGCTCCTCAGCAGCTGCAAACACAGAGGTTCTCCGGAAAAGCGTCAAGCCCTGGGAGGTTTCTGGAGGGCAGAGGTGAGCACGCAGAGGGTGGGATAGGGTCTGTGAGCACAGATACAGAGAAAGAGCTCTGCTCTTCTGTAGTAGGAGACGGGATCCAGACAATTCCCTTCCAGCGTCTCCAGTGCAGACGCCTGCCTCTAAGCATGCCCTGTTGTCTCCTCTCCCACCCAACAGAGTCCTCTACCCTCAAGGCCATGGGGTCTAAGGCATGTGTCATCTCTGCAGCCAGATCTCCAGCAGAAGAGAGTTGCATCTCTGCCACAACATGCCCTTTTCCTGCTGCATGACAAAGGGGCTGAGAGCAACTGGCCGGCAATGTCGCCACTGGAAGGTGGTGCACACACCTAGGTAAGGGGAAGGCCTTCCTGACAGGCTGCCTGCCTCTCTCTGTCTCTCCAAGCCGCCTTTGGTAGGAGGAACATGGTGATGATCCTTGTTTCTCCATCTCTCACTGTTGCTCTTGTCCCTCTTTTCAAGACCCCTGGGGATAAAGGGCAGGGTGCGGGGGGTTCCCCTGCAGTTCAGGCTCTGAGGGTCCTTCCGTGGAGCTGCCTTTATGGCAATGAGATGTCCATTCCTGGAGCTGTGGCAGTGCAGTGAGTGTGCTTGGGGAATATGCCCACTCTCTTTTAAGGAGACCCCACCTTTAGGACACCTGACTGTCCCCCAGCATGTCCTGGCAGGCTGCGGACAGTGCTCCAGAAGAGCACGGCTCTCCTGGAAGCTCCTTCTGGTAGGCGACAGTGGAGGTGGAAGCGAGAGGTGGAGGCGAGAGGTGGAAGCACAGGGCAGCCTCGAGCAAGACCAAGGAGCACGCTCCCTCTCGGGAGTCTGCACGAGGTTACAGGGAGCTCTTTTGGCCTCGAGTGGCTTGGCAGTGTTTACCCTGAGAGACGAGAGAAAGCCGAGAATTTCTGCCGTTGCAATGAAGACAAGAGGCAGGCATCTGAAAAGTAAATGAGTCTGTACTTGGAGAGTCTAAACTCACCTGCTCCCCCTCATTTCCTGCAGAACAGGCAGTGAAACTGCTGAACCTTCACCGCTCAAAAAACGCATGCGTCGGAGCTTGCATTTACACGCAAGCATGTCTTGGACTGTGTTATTCATTGAGTGCTTGGAGAAATGGTGCATGTGGTGCATTGACATAAGGACAGGGATAAAGCCCTCTGCAATGGGCCACGTCACCTCTGCCTGCTCCCTTTCCTTGCCTTGAGAGAGAGCTGACAGTGACATGACTGAAATCTTGGAAAGGAGGAAGAGTAGGAGGATATGAATCCTGTCCTCTTGCCTCCAGGAAGCAGCTGGGCATGGTCCTTATTTCACCTCTCATGATGGTCACTGGGAATACACCCGCTGGGTAACAAGACTAAGTACTCCTCACCCAGCTCAGGGTGTCCTGCCCTTGGAACAGCAACCAAATGGCTTTTGCCAGCTCTGTGTTAACCCTGCTGCAGAGCCGGAGCAACGTCTCTGAACCCATGGGCAGAGGACCCTGATCCTCACGGCGCACCTCTTCAGCACAAACTGGAGTTTAAGCTGGAGACCTGATGGAAGGTCCCCCAGAGAACTCAGAAGGCACTGTGGGGAGTTTTGTTGTCAAATGCAACGGGCTTTGTTCAAACAAGTCTCTGAGCTTGTCTTTTCCTCCTCGGACAGTCACCCATCCCTGGAAGGACCAAATGTCCAACGTCAGCTGCACCATCGAGTTCGTCCTCCTGGCATTTGCAGACATGCGGGAGCTGCAGCTCTTGCACTTTGGGCTCTTCCTGGCCATCTACCTGGCTGCCCTCCTGGGCAACGGCCTCATCATCGGCGCTGTAGCCTGTGACCACCACCTCCACACCCCCATGTACTTCTTCCTCCTCAACCTCTCCCTCCTTGATCTGGGCTCCATCTCCACCACTGTCCCCAAAGCCATGGCCAACTCCCTCTGGGACACCAGGGTTATTTCCTACTGTAGATGCGCTGCCCAGGTCTTTTGGTTTCTCTTCTTTGTTTCTTCAGAATACTATCTTCTCACCGTCATGGCCTATGACCGCTACGTTGCCATCTGCAAACCCCTGCACTACGGGACCCTCATGGACAGCCGAGCTTGCATCAAAATGGCAGCAGCTGCCTGGGGTGGTGGTTTCCTCAACGCGGTGATTCACACTGGAAACACATTTTCACTACCCCTCTGCCAAGGCAATGCTGTGGGCCAGTTCTTCTGTGAAATCCCCCAGCTCCTCAAGCTCTCCTGCTCGGACTCCTATGTCAGGAAAGCTGGGTTTACTGTGGACAGTCTTTGTGTAGCTTGCGGGTGTTTTCTGTTCCTTGTCCTGTCCTACGTGCAGATCTTCAGGGCCGTGCTGAGGATCCCCTCTGAGCAGGGGCGGCACAAAGCCTTTTCCACCTGCCTCCCTCACCTGGCCGTGGTCTCCCTGTTTGCCATCTCTGCCATGTTTGCCTACCTGAAGCCTCCCTCCATCTCGTCCCCTTCCCTAGATCTGGTGGTGGCTGTTCTGTATGCAGTGGTGCCTCCCACAGCGAACCCCCTCATCTACAGCATGAGGAACCAGGAGCTCAAGGAGGCACTAAAGAGACTCATCCACTGTCTGCTGTTGCAGCAGGAATAAGCTGCCCTTCTCTCTTTACAGGCAATTCTGAGTTTCTCTCAGGCCAGGCTTGGTGATTTGGTCCTTTTCTTCTGCGCTTGAACGCTACCTTTGTAAACAAGTTTTAGGAATCACCACACTTCTCCAGCGGCAAGAGCCTGGTCTGTCTGACCCAGAGGCCTTCTGGAAACGGTGCCCCAGGACCAGGATGTTTGGGATGTCCTGGCAGTGTGGCTCCTGTTCACGTCCTCATCCCTGCACCAGCACAGCCCCGCTGCCCCACATGTGGCCCCACAGTCAACGTGTGAAGGCACCACACTGTGCAGGGTGCATTCAGGGGTGGGGAAACATCCCCCTGACGTGGTCTGCACAACAGATCTTGGTGCGCAGGAGTTTGCAGACAGTCCAAGTCCGGGATCTGCCAGGGTCTGGGAATGTGTGAGCCTGGGGACGGCTGTATCTTCCCCCAGTATCGATAGGGCTGGCCACATTGTAAACCCCCCCAAATTCCAACCAATTACTGTAAAGCTTTGCAGGGTCTGGGGTTTTTGTTTCCTACTGTTGCGTGGTGGGGAGAGAGAACACTATGGAAAAGGAGCTCTCAAGTTTGAACAAGTCACTGAGATTCCTGGACTGTAACTTTGAGTGAACAGTAGATCTGCTAGGAGCCTCCTAAAGGGCCTTCATCCTCTCTTCTGCCTACGGACAGCACCAGCATCACCTTTGCTGGACCCCTCAGCGTTGTGCTGACCTGCCCTTTTCCACCTGTGAGCATGAACATGTCCCAGCCCGTGCCCTGCCAACAGGCAGGTTTCTGCAGAGCAAAGAGGAGTGCAGAGAGGTTGGGATGGGGGCTGTGAGCACCGACAGGGCAGAGGCATGGGACAGGGGAACAAAACCCAGAAATGTTGTGGGAGGGAGAATTCAGAAAAGCCCTGCAATGCAGACCCCTTCCTCCGAGCAAACGCCCTTGCCTCTCTCCCACCCAGCAGAGCCTCTGCCCTCAGGGCTGTGGGGTCCAAAGCATGAACCACCTCCTCTGCAGCCAGAGCTCCACAGAGCCGTGGTGCAGCTCGCCAGCATCTTGCCCACTGTCCCCTGAAGACCACGGGGGCTGAGAGCAGCTGCCCAGCAATGTTCATGTCATCCCTTAACGAGATACCATCATCAGGACGCTGGGCTGGAGGTGTCCTTCCAAGCTGTGAGCTGCCCTCCAGGATGTAAATCTGCCCCATAGCACCTTTGTCTAAGTCTCCCCTTATTTATCACTGTCTTTTCCTCCATGGACAGTGCCCCATTCCCTGAGACATGTCCAACAACAGCTCCATCACACAGTTCCTCCTCCTGCCATTGGCAGACACATGGGAGCTGCAGCTCTTGCACTTCTGGCTCTTCCTGGCCATCTACCTGGCTGCCCTCCTGGGCAACAGCCTCATGGTCAGTGCTGTAGCCTGTGACCACCACCTCCACAACCCCATGTACTTCTTCCTGTTCAACCTCTCCCTCCTCGACCTTGGGTCCAGCTCCACCACTGTCCCCAAATCCATGGCCAATTCCCTCTGGGACGTCAGGGATATTTCCTACTATGGATGTGTTGCACAGGCCTTTTGCTTTCTCTTCTTGGCTGGAGGGGAATATTTTCTTCTCACCGTCATGGCCTATGACCGCTACGTTGCCATCTGCAAACCCCTGAATTACAGGACCCTCCTGGGCAGCAGAGCTTGTGTCCACATGGCAGCAGCTGCCTGGGGCAGTGGTTTCCTCCACACTCTGCTGCAAACTGCCAACACATTTTCACTACCGCTCTGCCAAGGCAATGCTGTGGGCCGGTCCTTCTGTGAGATCCCCCAGATCCTCAAGCTCTCCTGTTCCAACTCCTCTCTCAGGGAAGCCTGGCTTCTTGTGGTTAGTGTCCCTCTTGGGTTTGGGTGTTTAATTTTCAGTGTGCTGTCCTACGTGCAGATCTTCAGGGCCGTGCTGGGGTTCCCCTCTGAGCAGTGACAGGACAAAGCCTTTTCCACGTGCCTCCCTCACCTGGCCGTGGTCTCCCTGTATGTCAGCACTGGTATGTTTGCCTCCCTGAAGCCCCCCTCCACCTCGTCCCGGTCACTGGATCTGTTGATGGCTGTTCTGTACTCACTGCTGCCCCCGGCATTGAACCCCCTCATCTACAGCATGAGGAACCAGGAGCTCAAAGACACACTGAAGAAACTGGTTCAGAAGCAGGAATAAGCTGCCCATGTCACTTCACAAGCGCTTTCCAGTTCATCTCAGGAACCTCCTCTGTATTGGCCATTTGGTTTGTGATCATCGTGTTTTGCCAGGAATGTCTGCATCCACCCCACTTCTCCAGAGACATGAAGCCAGTCTGTCTGACCCAGGGGTCCTGTACATGTCTCTGGCGTGGTGGTACAGCTGGACACGGAGCTGTTGGAGCGGGTCCAGAGGAGGGCCACGAAGATGATCAAAGGGCTGGAGCACCTATGCTATGAGGACAGGCTGAGGGAGTTGGGGTTGTTCAGCCTGGAGAAGAGAAGGCTCTGGGGAGACCTTATAGTGGCCTTCCAGTACCTGAAGGGGGCCTACAGGAAAGCCGGGGAGGGGCTGCTGGCAAGGGCATGTAGCGATAGGACGAGGGGCAATGGTTTAAACTAGGGCAGGGCAGGTTTAGATGAGACATTAGGATGAAGTTCTTTACAATGAGGGTGGTGAAACACTGGCCCAGGTTGCCCAGAGAGGGGGTGGAGGCCCCATCCCTGGAGACGTTCAAGGCCAGGCTGGATGAGACTCTGAGCAACCTGATCTAGTTAAAGATGTGGTCAATGGAGTTAAATCCAGCTGGCGGCCAGTCACAAGTGGTGTCCCTCAGGGCTTGGTGTTGGGACCATTTCTGTTTAACATCTTTATTGACGATCTTTATAAGGACATAGAGTGTATCATCAGGAAGTTTGCAGATGACACAAAGCTAAGCGGGAGTGTTGATCTGCATGAGGATAGGGAGGCTCTACAGAGAGACTTGGATAGATTGGACCGATGGGCCATCGTTAATGGAATGTGCTTCAACAAGGCCAAGTGCCGGGTCCTGCACTTGGGCCACAACAACCCCATGCATTGCTACAGGCTTGGGGCAGTGTGGCTGGAGAGCTGCCTGGCAGAAAAGGACCTGAGGGTTCTAATTGACAAGGGGCTGAACATGAGCCAGCAGTGTGCCCAGGTGGCCAAGAAAGACAATGGCATCCTGGCTTGTATTGGAACTAGTGTGACCAGCAGAAGGAGGGAGGTGATTGTCCCCCTGTACTCAGCACTGGTGAGGCCACACCTGGAGTATTGTGTCCGGTTTTGGGCACCTCAATACGAGAGAGATATCGAGGTGCTGGAGCAAGTGCAGAGGAGGGCAACGAAGCTGGTGAAGGGCTTGGAGAATAAATCTTGTGAGGAGCGATTGAAGGAGCTGGGAGTGTTTAGTTTGAGGAAGAGGAGGCTGAGGGGAGACCTCATCGCTCTCTACAACTACTTGAAAGGCCATTGTAGAGAGGTTGGTGCTGGTCTCTTCTCACAAGTAATTAGCGATAGAACAAGGGGGAATGACTTTAAGCTGCAGCAGGGTAGGTTTAGACTGGACATTAGGAAAAAAGTTTTCACAGAAAGAGTGGTCAGACACTGGAATAGGCTGCCCAGGGAGGTGGTGGAGTCACCATCCCTGAATGTGTTTAAGAGTCGTTTAGATGTGGTGTTAGGGGTTATGGTCTAGGGGACAACTTTGTAGAGTGGGGTTGATGGTTGGACTCGATGATCGCAAGGGCCTTCTCCAACCTGAATGATTCTATGATTCTATGATTCTATGCCCCTGCTCACTGCAGGGGAGTTGGACTAGATGGCCTTTAAAGGTCCCTTCCAACCCAAAACGTTCTGTGATTCTATGACTCCTGTGTCACATCTCTGTAATAAAGGGAGATTTCCTCAGTGCAAGTGTCTGGAGGTTGGACTTTTCTTCCAAAGCTGAAGTCAAGAGCAGGCTGAAGAGGTTGTCCCTACCCTTCCCGTGGCTCTCCAGATTTCCCCCTCCCCTTGCTCTTCCATCAGTCAGACTCCTCCAAACTATCTGGTTGCTGCGTTGGCCTTCAGGGAGTTAGGAACTTGCTGCCTCTCTGAGAAGTCTGATGAACTCTTGAGGCAACTCCTTAAGTATGTTTCTATCTATATTTTCCTAGCGCTCTCTCTAAACCGGTTCTCGTACGGATATGCCTTGTGGAAGGTGACCCTCGTTAGATGCAGCTTGCACTTGGCATGTAGTAGAGGAGAGAGTTTTAAAGCTTATTGAGTTGCATCATGTGTAGCTTTTGTTCTTTAGGCAATGAGGAGAAGTCCTCCTGTGCCTGCATGCAGGCAGTTCCCTGAGGAAAGCAGGTGGGAATTGGTGCCAAGGAGCTGTAACATCCAGCTGCGGACTTCAGTGGAGAAGTCTGATGTAAGGACAAGTGCCGCAAGGCCCAGGGGGCCGATCAGAGGAACGGTGGGGTCGGGGAGGTGAGGAGCAGGGATGCCCCTTGAGTGTGTGGCCTCAAGGGACTGCTTTTCCTACCTGCCCATACCTGCTTAGGTGACCCTCTGGATCAATAC
Source organism: Rissa tridactyla (assembly GCF_028500815.1). NCBI lineage: Eukaryota > Metazoa > Chordata > Aves > Charadriiformes > Laridae > Rissa > Rissa tridactyla. Next base: position 1,203,607 of record NC_071490.1, on the reverse strand, counting down.
CTATTTGAGACTGCTGCTATCGCTGCTTCGTAAACTGGAAAATAAAAACAAATGCCTTTAAAATGGAAAACTCCCTTCTCATTATGTCCTCGTTGAAGTCTCCCTCTGTAACTACCAGCCTGAAAGCTCTCCAATTAGCTGCAGGAGTCTTGAGGACTTGAAGAAAGTTACGGGAAGAGACAAGGTACACGAAGGCTCTCTGCCTTGTAATGAGCCCCACGGTGGGTTCGGTGCTGAGCCCGTGGACCCGCAGCGCCGAGGGGAGGTTGCACAAACTGCTCAAGGAGTCAGAAAGAAATGCTGAAGTGTCTTGGAGCATTAACAAGCCCCACCGAGGGCCATTACCAAGACGGCCTCCCCATGGACTCGTTAGAGCAGAAGTTCGGAGGCGGCGATGACAGGCAGGCAAAGTGCCGGTGGCTCCGACGCTGCGTGAAGCCTTGGTGTGCTTTATGAAGCCAAATGCCAAGCCCTGACCCCAGCCCCTCACCCTCAGGAGAGAGACCCCGTCCATCACACATGGCTCAGGGCTTTCATGGGTTGCGGGGGGGTGTGGTGCCAAGTGAAGGACAACAGTACGACACCTCCCAGCCTCGCCGGGGGGCGCAAGAAGGCAACGTGGCCTCGGTGCCATGGGAACAATGTGTCTCCTCATAGGCCCTGGTGGCAGAGACATCAGCCATAGCCAAGGGGACAAAGAGCTCAGTTCTGTCAGGGCTTTTCGGCCTTGACGGCACCCTTGGCCATCTCCACCATAGGCTGTCCTACACCGTCCCATGCCTGCGCCTCTTTCCCTGCAGACTGTAGACACCCAACACACTTCCCCACCTTGTTCTCACCCTGGCACGTCCCTGCCTTTACTGACATCTCTCCATCCTCACTGGCTGCTCCTTCAAATGCAAAATCATGGGTTAACGCAGACTCCCTCTGAGTGACCTGTTGCGCCAAAGCACCACCTTCCTTCGAGCGACGTTTCTGTCTCCTCATGTCCATCTGCACATCCAAAACGGCAGTTTCTCATGGCTTTCCTGTCTCGTGCTCTTTCCCTCTACCAAAAACCACGCGATCATCTCTGACAGTAACAGTCAAGCTTTCTGAAGCTACTATTATTCTTCCCTGAGCTGCCACTTCACCAGGCCAATGCGGTCCCCACCTCTCAGCCTTTCCGCACATGGTCCCTAACCCCATCTTGGTAGCCCTCCTATGGGCCCACTCCAGTTCCTCCCCGCTCCTCCAGAAGAGAGAGCCCCACATGAGGACACACTATTCCAGATGTGGCCACACCCGTGCTAAGTCCTGGGGGTGATAACTCCCCTTGCCTGGATGGCCACGCTCCTCCCGGCGCAGCCCAATGTGCACGTGGCCATATTCATGGTTAGCACCACGGTCCTGTATGGCATCGCTCGTAATGCCCAGGCCCTTCTCCTCCAGGTTGCTCCTCATTCAGTTCAGGTCCAAGCCTGCTTTGATGTACAGGGTTGTTTTGTCCCCTAACGTAGAAGATGATAAGGAGAAGATCCCATCTCCTTGAAATCTTCTTGAGGTTTCTGTTGGCGTAATCCCTGAGTTTCTCAAGGTGCGCTTGGACTGAAGCTCCATTGTGCCTGCTGTTAGTGTGAGCGTGCAGATGCCCCACCTGACTTGGGGTGTCTGGCACAAGGACAGAGCATAAGGAATTTAAAGGACAGGACAGATCATACATTAAAAGAGGAGACACTAGTTAAATGAAATTGCAAGCCAAGGTAGGCATTACCATGGTGACCATCCCAAAAACACCAACTGAAGGGACAAAAGAAGCAAAACCAGAGCCAACAAGGGAAGCTTTAAGAGGGGTGGGCTGTTTGTATGGGAGGGCATGAGGATGATCCAAGGGAAGAACTTGGGAGGGACAAAAGAGGGAAGAAGGAGATAAAAGATGAAGCCAAGGATAAGGTCATGGCTGTGTGGGGGTATCTGCCAAGCAGCCCTTCACCTGAGAAAGACTGACTGGCGTGGACACAAAACTGCTGTTGATCTGACCATGCTTAGGTCTGCATTATTTCCATGGCCACGGGAACATGAGTGCTTTCCCGACCATCACCAGGGAAAATGCCTGTAGTGGATGGCAACACTGGAAGGGACCTCAGGAGGTCTCTAGCCCAATCGTCTGCTCACAGCAGGGTCAGCCATCAGGTTGCACCAGCTTGCGCAGGATTTTATTCATTTTTGGCCTGAAAACCTCCAAAGATGGAGATGGCACCAGCTCTCTGGGAAACATTCTTGTTGGTCATTGGCCGTCATCCTCCCATCACGTACCGTGGTGAAGAGCCCGACTCCTCCAGTTACCTCCTGAAAGGGGTGGGAAGGCTCTTCTGTGGTCTCCCCAAAGTCACCTTTTCTTCTGACTGAACAAATCCAGCTCGCTCAGCCTCCCTTACAGCTGACAGCTGACCTTACAACTGCACCCCTGAGATGTTTAAGACTCTTCCAATCCTGTTGGCTTCTCTTGGATGTGCAAAGGATGTCACGGTTGTGAGAATGTCGTCATCCTCCTGCCATGGCTTTTTGCCTGTGTCACTCTCCCTTGTCACCTTGATGTCACGCACAGGTGTTGTGGGCTGTGAAGAGGGCGTGATCTGAACAAGTAGCCATTCACAAATGAACTTGGAACTCAAAATGCTGCAGGCCCAAGAGCCAACATCACACCGTGGGAAGGGCTGGTGCTGCGTTTGCCACACTTGGTGCTAAGCCACGTGCAGAGGAGGAATTCATGTCTACAAGAATCGCACTAACTGCTGTCAGTGGTGGCAGAAACACTAAAGCATTCAGGTCAGAAGGGACCTTGGGAAGTCTCTAGACCAACCTTCCACTCATATGAGGAGGAGCACTGAATTCCCACCAAGTTCCTCAGGGCTTTGCCCAACAGTGTCCTGGAAATGTTTTGAAATGGGGGCTTTGTCTAAGATCGTCAGGGAGCTCCAGGGTACCCTCTGAGGAAGGTGAGGGTGCCAGATAAGGAGAGACACAGGATTCCTTGACCCTCAACAAGCCGTTAGAAACCTCTGGAAGCTTCTAAAAAACTCCTTCTGCTGCCTTTGATCAACAGGTGCATTGCTGAGAGGCTGCTGAAGCTATTCCAGCCCTTGGACTGTTATTCCCTGCTGCTCTTCCAAGAAGGCACCAATGACATAGCCAAACTTGGACCTACAGGTCAGCCAGCCTCATCGTGATCCCTAGCGTAAGAAAGGCAGGTATTGCTTTTACAGAGGAGAGAAGCCGTTTCCATCACAGGTGACACGATAAGGGAATGACTAAGACAAAGAGGCTCCAGCAAAGGCTCGTAGAACATCTCTTATCACACAGACAACAGGACAAACTGATTCCTACTGGATTAGTGTCTAGAAGGGTAGCCAAGCATTTAACCAGGGCTAATGATATTGAGCAATCTTTTACCAAAAAGGAAAGAAATAAACTAGTCAGATAATCCCTTTGGGTGTAGCATAAAGAGAAGTAAACAGAGGCAGGACATGCGGGAAGAATTTTAGGCGCCTCAGACAGACTGTGAACCCTGGAGTACCCAACCAATGGGAAACGGGAGGGAAAAATTTGGCCGGGATTAGGGAATAAAAAGGTGTGTTTCAAGAACTGGAAGCATGCCTACTTGCTAGGTCACCCGCTTTTGCAAGAACGTGAATAAAAATGTGCTTCACAGAGGATTCTGCCTGAGGATGAGCCTATTTCATTCGGACTGGAACGTATTTCTCACACTAGGAACATGAAGGAGCAGCTAATCCGGGAAACCATTTCCAGGCACATGAACAACAAGAAAATCACCAGGCGTAGCCACCATGGATTCGAGGAGGAGACCAACCTGATAAACTTCTACAACAAAATGATTGGCCAGGTCCCAGAGACTGAGGGAAGGGCACCTAGTATCCAATTTATGGTTTATTTTTTTTTCTTTTTATCAAATCACAAATCTTTCTCTGGGTATGGGTTTCCTGATAAGAAAACCATTTCCCAGTTCTAGGTGCAATCTACCACAGAGGCACTTATAAGGGAAGGCGATGAGGGCACCTTGCCCACCGAGATCAAAAGGATAATGCAATCCCTGAAAAAGGATTTCCAGTCTCGGTGGCATTTGCTTACGTTCACTTATGACCTCACCAGCAGTAAAGCCACAGCTTTTGTTGTTACAATACGCAATGCTTCGGTACCCACCATATGTCCAGTCATTGCGCTGGGATTAAGCCACCGTGGAACCGTCCTCTGTCCCTTAGAACATAGAGTATGGGCCCAAGAGCGTGGGAACCAACAGCAAACCATTGATGTTTACGCGTGTGGTGTATGGGACCAATAGGATTTGTTTGTGAAAGTAGCACCATTAAGGCCCAGGAAGGTTGTCTTGACACTGAACAAAATGTTTGTCATTTTGAAATACATCCTGATGAAACCCCTGACACTGTACTTGTAGATATTGGAAAAGGACGTGCTTGTGTAGGAACCCTTTGGGATTATTTATAGACGACGGCGCTGTAGGGACACACAATCAATCAGATATCCGTATTTGTAGGTTTGCTGAAATTATGGAACGTGACTTTAACTATTCAGCTTGTCCTAGTTCCAGTATGGATAGGGTTAATTTTCCCCAGGCTCCGGCAGGGACACAGGTATTCCATCCCCTGGGAGCCATGCCCGGGCTTCGGCAGGGACACGGGTATTCCATTCCGTGGGAGCCCGCCCAGTCGGTAGCCAGGGGCTGCCAGGGGAGGGGGTGGGAAGTCACCAGTTGGGAGAGGGCTGGGCTGTCCCCGGTCCGGTGGGTGAGCGGTGGTGCCGTAATCTGTCAATCAGCAGGGGCACGTTCCACTGTCCGTGTTGTTGTTGTTGTTGTTTTCCTGTTCCCTTTGCTGTCCCGTTAAACCGCCTTTGTCTCAACCCACGAGTTTTGCTTTTTCTTCCAATTCGCCCCCACGGCTGTAGGGGTTTGAGAGAGCAGCCGCGTGGTTCCTTGTTGCCGTCTGAGGCTGAACCACCACAGGCTCCTGTCTCAACCTACCAATTGCTGCCTTTTAACTACGCATTATATCAAGATTAATTGCCTACCACACACACCCACCTCCAACGGAATGTGTACAAACTGTCTGAGAAAGAGGAAGAACATCCCTGATGGCAAACTCTCCTGGGATGGTCACCAACAGCAACCGGAGCTTTGAATTCAATGTTACATTCAGGAGTAGTTTTCTTAGATTTAACTTTATTGTGCTTATTGCTTGTAGCCATTTTATATATTAAAGTTTGGCGAAAGATGAAACAGATCATGTCAATAATTTGACTAGAATGTGGCAGTGGAGGGAGACAGTCTCACAGTGTGAGGGCTCGGCAGGGAAAACAGCCCCAGCACAACAGCAGGTGGAGGAGCAGAGCCCGGGCTTTGTCCCCGGGAGGTTCCCCAGGACCTTGCTGGCCGAGCAGGGTCAGTGCTCAAAGTGAGAAGAGCCTTGGGTGGGAAAAGCTCCATTGCAGAGGATGCCTTTCACCTGCCGCGCCCTGGATCGCGGGCTCACTCCTTCTGGGTCACTCTGCCTGGGACTGATGCCAAGCAAACCAGGTCGCGATCACCACGTGGATTCCTCGTTTACTCACAACCTCCGTGCTACTTCCCGCAGCTGCAGAAAGTGCGACCCTAGGATATCAGCCAGCGGGCATAAACCTCGCTGGTCATGTTTCCTATAGCCCTGGTGAGGAGGTCTCTACACGAGGTGTGCTACGTTCCTCCGTGACGTGTTCTGAGAATGGCAAAATGCTCCCAGACCTGCCTGTTGGCCTTTCTGTGCCCCGGGCCACCCCGGCTTTAGATGTTCCCTATGCCTTCAGATGGAGTGAGAGACCAGGTGCTCTGGGAGGGAAGAGGAGAACATCTTCTCCCGGAGGAGACATACATGAACATAGCAGATAGAGCGGTACAAGCAAACAGGGTGGTCAATTCTGCACTCTGTGGCAAGCATCTTGCAGGAAAAGCTTTAAAAATTTAACAGAATTCTATGTGGGGACACTACACACCTCTCTTCCCTTGTTACTAGAGGAGTTTTAAAGAAAATCTTCATGGTTTCTTCCAGCGGAATACGAGAGTTATCACACAAGCCAAAAATATCATTAGTTGCCTAAAGTACTTCCAGTAGAAGTTACTATTGCCATATCCCTGCTCCTGTCCAAAGCCGCCGCCTATACCACCAAAGGGTCCCGGACCCGGTCCAAAGGGGCCACCACTCCCACCGAAGCCACCGCCTGTACCACCAAAGGGTCCCGGACCCGGTCCAAAGGGGCCACCACTCCCACCGAAGCCACCATTGGAACAGCCGCTCTCTTCCTGTGAAGAGAGTCAGATTGTCAGCAAGGGCACGGTGCGTGCTGTGGGAGCAGCACAGAGCCAAGAATCAATGGGAGGGACCCAGCTGGGACCCCTTCGCCATTCCTGCCTACTAGCCACGTCGTGGCACCTGCACCCTCCCACTTCGTACCTTCGATTTACGTTTGCTGGTCTTCGGGTGCTCCTCCCGCCGCTTCTTAGGCTGATCCTCCAGCTTCTTTCTCAGACGAGCCACCTCTTCTTCGGTGCTGTGCAACTTGTCCTGCAGCTTCTGCTTGTCTTCAGCCTCCTGCTTCCACCGGGCATCCCACTCCTGCTGAGCTCTCTCATACTGCCGTTGCACATCTGGGGATGGAGAAAGAGAGGTGTTGCAAAGGCAGGAGCTGAGCCCACAAGCCCCCAGGGAGTACTGTTGTGTGCCCCCCACCAAGCTTGGCCGTCTACAGGCAGTGACATTTCTCCTGCCCACAAGTTACCTTTCAGCTCCTTGTCCTTCTTTTCCAGGGCGAGGTCTATGTTGAGGATGTTCTTGTCCAGAGCCTCTCTGCGTTGGAGGAACTCCTGCAGGACGGCATCAGCCTGTAGGAGCACAGGTAGAAGAGGAGTCAAGGGCAGAAACAGCAGCTGGGGGAAATGGTTACTTGGGGGAAGGGGATGGGACGTGGAGCCTCTTCCCGGCAGGAGAGCTGCTCTTGTTCCTACCATCACCCCCTTGCCAGGCAGTTCCCCATATTTCTCCAACAGCGCCTGCTGGTCTCCTTCGAACAGCTGGTGACCCCCCGGCACATTGTAGGCACCATCGGTGATTTTTCTGTCCAAGTCCTGGAAGAGGTCCCTGAGCGCGGCCTCGCACTTCTCACGGGACGCCTGCTCGTTGTCCCTGCAGAACTTGTCCTTGATTGCCTCCACCTGGCACTGTCCGGAAAGGGGCAGAGGGAAGGAATCAGCCCAGGCTGAGCTGCGGCCACCGCTCTCACGCTGGGCAAAAATCAAGCCCTGTTGACATGGAAACTGGGATCGCCAGTCCGTGGGGTAATCGGCCGGGAGGAGACGGGGGGGAGGCCATTCTGTGCTCAGGAACATCTCTGGACCAAGGTGCCCAGGAGCAGAGAGCACGCCAGGGACCACGGGCTTCACAAAAGACAGGGGCAAGAATTAGTCGGCAGGAGAGGGGAAGCGTGGAAGGCTACAGGCTTCCAGCCAGGGCAGAGACACATCTGGGCTGGGGCAAGAGAGCGGGCAGGGCTGAGCCTCATCCCCTTTGCAGCATGGCTTTTGAACCTAGGGAGAAGAGGTGGTGCAGCAGGACAACTGACAGCCTGCAGAACGTGAGAGCGGGCCTTGGGACCGAGTCTGCTCTGCAGAGGGCACAGCAGTGTCCTCTGGCAGGAGGCAGGAGACCCCCTCCCCCCAGGACCATGCTATTTCCCCAAAGCTAAGGGGATGGTGGCGTCCCTGGGGGAATCCTGGCTGGGCTGGGGACCACCTACTGTAAGATCTGCCAGGAAAGAGCAGATCTCCTCCTGGAACGCCTGTTTCTGGAACAGCTCCAGCGTCTCCTGCTCGCACTGGGTGTGCAGATCCAGTAGCTCCTGAACCGTCTCCGTCGGCAGCTTCACCCGCCGCTCCATCAGGTCCTGGTACAATGTCACAGCCTCTTTCACTGCCGCTGCATTTACAGTCTTTGCCAGGGCGAGCACCGCGCTCTCCAGGCACGGCACTGCCCCGCTCCGGATGGTCTCCACGTAGCTCTCTGCCAGTTTCCCCAGCACTGCCAAGGAGGACCAAGGATGAGAGATCTGCAGCCTGAACAAAACACCGGCTCCCGTTCGCCGCTGGCTCCTGCCGTATCCCTGCTGCCTGCCTGCCACAGCCTTCCTGAACTTCCTTTCCTAACTCTTTCCCACCCCGTCTACAGCATCCAGCGGCTCCAGATCCACAGGCAGGGACAGCAGCCAGCAGAAAACCTCTCCCTTTCCCCACCTCCACCATTTGGCTGGGCATTTGATCCTTCCCCAGAGGCAGAGCCAAGAGGTGCTGGCCATCCAACCCTCTGCACAGCAGCACTCACGGGTCCCTGTTATGGTGCGGCCGCAAGGGATGGTCTTAGGCGGAGACTTTTCCCAGATGTGGCTGCAGAATTTCTCCACCTGCTGCCGGAATTCACAATCGATCTCATCGTCCTGAAGCTCCTCCAAGCGAACCAGGTCCCTCCTGTGGGCCGGCTGGTAAAAAACAAAGCATTTGCGATCCCGAAAGAACTGGCAGATGCATTCCCGGGGCTGGTTGTAGCGTTGGGTCTCTGGGCTGCTACCTGTGGGGTAGGAGCACACGGAGCAAGTTCACCGGGGCTTGGGCTGTTGTTGACTTACACTGAAATGCTGCTGGGGTTGGACGTCTCCAGCAGCACAGCACCATTCCCTTACCAGCCTTTAACTTGAGTGCATTCTCCAAGTATTCGTCCTCAGAGATTTCCTCCCCATCCACCTCCAGCTGCAGTGTGAAGTCCCGGACCGTCCACACAAAAGTCGGGAAGATGGGGGCAACGTTTTCTGAATCCTCCAGTTCATCTTCGCTCTGCTCGGGTGCTGCTTTCAACTTGACCTGCTCAGTCAGCTTCATCACATAGCTAGGGAGCTGGCTAAGGAAACAGGGACCTCAGCTCTGAATGCAGGGGCATCGCCACCCTGCAACCGCTCAGCACTTCACGGGCAAGAGAGGAGACTCTGTGGGGACAGAGAACAGCCGGGAACCACCAGAAGGAAGAGGGAGAAAACCCCTCAGCCTGGAGGTCCACCACGTGGCACTCCTAAGGACTCAAAGCACAGCACTGGGCACCACCAGAAGGTCCTTTGGCTGTTTGAGGAACTAGGATTTGTCAAACCCTTGCCCACCACTCAGGGAGAGGAGGGCATCCCTCCTGCTGCTGTCCCACCAAGGATACTGCAGCTGGTCCACGGCTTGCTGGTCAATGGTGCCTTTGCTGTTGTAGATCAGGGTGCTGGAGAGCAGCACGGTCAGCACAAAGATCCACATGTCGTTCTTCATGTCACCCTGGAGGAAGAACCTTTGGCTCTTATCAACAAAACCCCCTAAGTCTTGGGGGCAAAACCCCACATGCCCAGACCCTCAATGCTCCTTACCAACAGGCCACGGCAAGACCAGGTCTTGGAGAGACCCACCCCCATGCCATCACCACCTCCTTCTCGAGCTGGGCTTATCCTCAGCTCTTAACTCTCAGGGTCCCACACACCTCTAGCAAAGTGCTCCCTGAGCTCCTCTGTCCTGTTCTGCTGCTCTTTCCCAGAAAAGCAGAGGAGTTTGGCACCTTGTCTGCCCCAGCCTCCTTCCCCATGGCCTCTGGCTCTTCCCAGCACGCTGGCTGAAGCCACCACAGGTGGTGGGAACCCCCCCGGCCTCTGGTCACCATGGCTGGTGACAAAGTGCTGGGAATGCACAAAGGCAGCAGGCGCTTCTTCCACACCTTCTCCACATCGCCCAGCCCTTCCGTGTCCAGCAGCACCAGAGTGTGTCCAGGCTTGCACGGGTGAGGTACACACCACATCCAGATACCTCTGGTGTGGGACTGCACACCACTGCCCAAGGAGAAACCTGTGGGGAGGACGCAAGGGTCTCAACAGCGTTCGATACAGGTACGTTGGGCATCTGGGGCCGGGACCTCTCTCACCTTTCCTCTGACAAGCCAGCCTGTTCATGAGGTAGGACTTGCCAGTGCGGTACAGCCCTGTGATGGCCACCACCACCACGGGCTGGGTGATCCCTGACAGCACCTGCAGGGCCTCCTGCTGGACCACCAGCCCCTTCGTCCGCGTGTTCTCAATGAGGCACACGGGCTCCGGCATGTGGATTTCAGATGCCATCGCTGACGGCAAACACAGCCTGGAGAGGAGACTGCAAGATGGGACGGTTAACACGGTGGAGACCTTCCACCTGCCTCCTCTTTTTCCCCATTGCAAACCTGCTGTGAAGACAACGATGGCCCTTAGACGAGGTGCACAGCCCCTTCCCATTTCCCTCCCAACAGAAACAGCTGCATTTCGGAAAGCCCGGCAGGATGGTGGGAGCGCTCTGCACTATGTCCTGAGCACCGCTTTGAAGTTTGCTGAGTGGAGAAATGTGCAAAAATGGGGGTGGGACATAGCGATGGCCTCAGGCAGGTCTCAAGACAAGAGGATCAACTGGAGAGTCACACCAGCCCCAAGGAAAGGAGAGGTCAGGTGGCGAGGCTGAAGCTGAGGGGAGCACCCCAAGAATTTTTTCATTAATTTCTTATGCCAAACCCCATCAAAGCCCCTCTCACCCTCCACTGTGCCTCCCACAGGGACATGCATGCTGCTGGCCCATGCAAGGCACCCATCTCTCCTTTCCTCCTCCCACACGTTCATCACTGATGCCCTGGCGTCCCTGTCCCTTGCTGGGGTCCCTGTCCCTTGCTGCGGTCAGCAGGAGCCATTCCACAGCCCCAGCGTCCAGGGCTGCTTGCACGGGGTGGGGAGGAGGCATCAGGGGAAGGGACTCACTGTCGTCTTCGTCGCCTGCCCTGGGCTGCAAGAGCTTTGCTGCAGCCTGGCTCCTGCCTGCCTTTGTCCTGTGCCCTGGGCCTGCACCTCCCCTCCTGTTCCGGGAAAAGAAGTGAGTCAGAGGCGAAAATGAAAGCCATCATCTCAGCACAAACACTCCGAGCAGAGAAGACAGAGATGGTTTAATAAGTGAAGGAACAACAACAAAAAAGAAACAATGCCACAGCAAACCCTCACCTCCTCCCAGCTGCCCAGGCCGTTTCAGAGCTGCACCCACCTTGGGAGACATCCCCCAACCCCCTTCTTCCTCGACCCCACTACATTTTCCTGCTGAGTGTGGCCTTATCTAGTGGGGAAGGGTGGGGAGATATGGGAAGAGGTTTCCTGGAGGAGCTGTGGATTCCCCATGGAAGTTGCGCATGACCCACCGTTGGAAGTGCTCAAGGTCCGGTTGGAAGGGGCTTTGAAAAACCTGATCGAGTGCAAGATGTCCCTGCTCACGGCGGGGGTTCGGACTAGATGATTTTTGAAGGTCCTGGCCATGTCCTCACCCAACCTCTTGCCCACCCCCAGCCCACTCACTGGTGGGGTGGTGTGAGCAGCAGAAAAGGCCCTTACTCTGTGTAAGCGCCGCTCAGCAATAGAGAAAACACCCCCGTGTTATCAACGCTGCTTTCAGCACAGTCCAAAGCACAGCCACACGCAGACTACAAGGAAGAAAATCAACTCCATCCCAGCCAAGACCAGCACAGGGTGAACAAGAAGTTGGGAGGGGACACAGCTGGGACACCTGACCTCCACCCGACCATTCTGCTCTCCTGGCACACACAGCTTTTGCTTTGCCTATTTTCATCTTAACCTAGGGGTTGTCTCGCTGCTGACTCTCTCCCCCATCCCACGAGTTTGCAAGTGAGCGAGGGGCTGCGTGGGGCTTAGTTGCCACCTGGGGTTAAACCACCACCAGCCAACGCCATCACCAGCCCCTCCCAGGCTCCAGTCAACCCCATGGACGTGGAGGCAGCAAAAGGGCTCAGCCCATGCACAGACCCAGAACCTGCCCCACTACAACCTCCCGGACGCCCTGGGACTCGCTCCGGCAATGGCGAGCTCCACGGACACTGCCCACTCCTGGGCTTTGACTCCTCTCTGAGGACCTCACAAGCCCTGCCCTCTTCCAGGAACATCAAGGGGATTGACACTGGGGGACAAGAGGCTGCCCCTCCTGTCACGGGCACAGCGGGGAGGAGAGGAGAGCTTAGGGCACAGGGTGCGAGCCTGGGCGAGTCCTAACTTGCATGCAAAGCCATGGGGGGATGAACACCTGCTCCCAGACACCCATTCCCCTTGCTCCATCCCAGAGCCTGAGCAGACCTTTGGACCTCATCCTCCTCCCACCCGCTGGCATCCCCGTCACTTGCTGGGGTCCCTGTCCCTTGCTGGGGTCCCTGTCACTTGCTGGGGTGAGCAGGAGCCATTCCACAGCCCCAGCATCCAGGGCTGCTTGCACGGGGTGGGGAGGAGGCATCAGGGGAAGGGACTCACCGTTGTCTTCGTCGCCTGCCCTGGGCTGCAAGAGCTTTGCTGCAGCCTGGCTCCTGCCTGCCTTTGTCCTGTGCCCTGGGCCTGCACCTCCCCTCCTGTTCCCGGAAAGGAAGTGAGTCAGAGGCGAAAATGAAAGCGATCAGCTCAGAACAAACACTCCGAGCAGGCAAGACAGAGATGGTTTAATAAGTGAAGGAATAACAACGAAAAAGAAACAATGCAACGGAAAACCCTCACCTCCTCCCAGCTGCCTGGGCAGTTTCAGAGCTGCACCCACCTTGGGAGACATCCCCCGACCCCCTTCAGCTCGTCCTAGTTCCAGTATGGATAGGGTTAATTTTCCCCAGGCTCCAGCAGGGACACAGGTATTCCATCCCCTGGGAGCCATGCCCGGGCTTCGGCAGGGACACGGGTATTCCATCCCGTGGGAGCCGTGCCCAGTCGGTAGCCAGGGGCTGCCAGGGGAGGGGGTGGGAAGTCACCAGTTGGGAGAGGGCTGGGCTGTCCCCGGTCCGGTGGGTGAGCGGTGGTGCCGTAATCCGTCAATCAGCAGGGGCACGTTCCACTGTCCGTGTTGTTGTTGTTGTTTTCCTGTTCCCTTTGCTGTCCCGTTAAACCGCCTTTGTCTCAACCCACGAGTTTTGCTTTTTCTTCCAGTTCGCCCCCACGGCTGTAGGGGTTTGAGAGAGCAGCCGCGTGGTTCCTTGTTGCCGTCTGAGGGTGAACCACCACAGGCTCCCGTCCCAACCTACCAATTGCTGCCTTTTAACTACACATTATATCAAGATTAATCGCCTACCACACACACACACCTCCAACGGAATGTGTACAAACTGTCTGAGAAAGAGGAAGAACATCCCTGATGGCAAACTCTCCTGGGATGGTCACCAACAGCAACCGGAGCTTTGAATTCAATGTTACATTCAGGAGTAGTTTTCTTAGATTTAACTTTATTGTGCTTATTGCTTGTAGCCATTTTATATATTAAAGTTTGGCGAAAGATGAAACAGATCATGTCAATAATTTGACTAGAATGTGGCAGTGGAGGGAGACAGTCTCATGGTGTGAGGGCTCGGCAGGGAAAACAGCCCCAGCACAACAGCAGGTGGAGGAGCAGAGCCCGGGCTTTGTCCCCGGGAGGTTCCCCAGGACCTTGCTGGCCGAGCAGGGTCAGTGCTCAAAGTGAGAAGAGCCTTGGGTGGGAAAAGCTCCATTGCAGAGGATGCCTTTCACCCACTGCTCCCTGGGTCGCGGGCTCACTCCTTCTGGGTCACTCCGCCTGGGACTGATGCCAAGCAAACCAGGTCGCGCTCACCACGTGGATTCCTGGTTTACTCACAACCTCCGTGCAACTTCCCGCAGCTGCAGAAAGTGCGACCCTAGGATATCAGCCAGCGGGCATACACCTCGCTGGTCATGTTTCCCGTAGCCCTGGTGAGGAGGTCTCTACACGAGGTGTGCTACGTTCCTCTGTGACGTGTTCTGAGAATGGCAAAATGCTCCCAGACCTGCCTGTTGGCCTTTCTGTGCCCCGGGCCACCCCGGCTTTAGATGTTCCCTATGCCTTCAGATGGAGTGAGAGACCAGGTGCTCTGGGAGGGAAGAGGAGAACATCTTCTCCCGGAGGAGACATACATGAACATAGCAGATAGAGCGGTACAAGCAAACAGGGCGGTCACTTCTGCACTCCGTGGCAAGCATCTTGCAGGAAAAGCTTTAAAAATTTAACAGAATTCTACGCGGGGACACTACACACCTCTCTTCCCTTGTTACTAGAGAGGTTTAAAGAAAATCTTCATCATAACTTCATGCGTAATACCGCAATTGCCACACAAGCCAAAAGTGACGCTACTGGTAACACTAACTCCTTCCAGTTGAAGGTATTATTGCCATATCCCTGGTTCTGTCCAAAGCCACCGCCTATACCACCAAAGGGTCCCGGACCGGGTCCAAAGGGGCCACCACTCCCACCGAAGCCACCGCCTGTACCACCAAAGGGTCCCGGACCCGGTCCAAAGGGGCCTCCTTTACCACCAAAGGGTCCCGGACCCGGTCCAAAGGGGCCTCCTTTACCACCGAAGTCACCACTGGAACAGCCGCTCTCTTCCTGTGAAGAGAGTCAGATTGTCAGCAAGGGCACGGTGTGTGCTGTGGGAGCGGCACAGAGCCAAGAATCAATGGGAGGGACCCAGCTGGGACCCCTTCGCCATTCCTGCCTACTAGCCACGTCGTGGCACCTGCACCCTCCCACTTCGTACCTTCGATTTACGTTTGCTGGTCTTCGGGTGCTCCTCCCGCCGCTTCTTAGGCTGATCCTCCAGCTTCTTTCTCAGACGAGCCACCTCTTCTTCGGTGCTGTGCAACTTGTCCTGCAGCTTCTGCTTGTCTTCAGCCTCCTCCTTCCACCGGGCATCCCACTCCTGCTGAGCTCTCTCATACTGCTGTTGCACATCTGGGGACGGAGAAAGAGAGGTGTTGCAAAGGCAGGAGCTGAGCCCACAAGCCCCCAGGGAGTACTGTTGTGTGCCCCCCACCAAGCTTGGCCGTCTACAGGCAGTGACATTTCTCCTGCCCACAAGTTACCTTTCAGCTCCTTGTCCTTCTTTTCCAGGGCGAGGTCTATGTTGAGGATGTTCTTGTCCAGAGCCTCTCTGCGTTGGAGGAACTCCTGCAGGACGGCATCAGCCTGTAGGAGCACAGGTAGAAGAGGAGTCAAGGGCAGAAACAGCAGCTGGGGGGAAATGGTTACGTGGGGGAAGGGGATGGGACGTGGAGCCTCTTCCCGGCAGGGGAGCTGCTCTTGTTCCTACCATCACCCCCTTGCCAGGCAGTTCCCCATATTTCTCCAACAGCGCCTGCTGGTCTCCTTCGAACAGCTGGTGACCCCCCGGCACATTGTAGGCACCATCGGTGATTTTTCTGTCCAAGTCCTGGAAGAGGTCCCTGAGCGCGGCCTCGCACTTCTCACGGGACGCCTGCTCGTTGTCCCTGCAGAACTTGTCCTTGATTGCCTCCACCTGGCACTGTCCGGAAAGGGGCAGAGGGAAGGAATCAGTCCAGGCTGAGCTGCGGCCACCGCTCTCACGCTGGGCAAAAATCAAGCCCTGTTGACATGGAAACTGGGATCGCCAGTCCGTGGGGTAATCGGCCGGGAGGAGACAGGGGGGGAGGCCATTCTGTGCTCAGGAACATCTCTGGACCAAGGTGCCCAGGAGCAGAGAGCACGCCAGGGACCACGGGCTTCACAAAAGACAGGGGCAAGAATTAGTCGGCAGGAGAGGGGAAGCGTGGAAGGCTACAGGCTTCCAGCCAGGGCAGAGACGCATCTGGGCTGGGGCAAGAGAGCGGGCAGGGCTGAGCCTCGTCCCCTTTGCGGCACGGCTTTTGAACCTAGGGAGAAGAGGTGGTGCAGCAGGACAACTGACAGCCTGCAGAACGTGAGAGCGGGCCTTGGGACCGAGTCTGCTCTGCAGAGGGCACAGCAGTGTCCTCTGGCAGGAGGCAGGAGACCCCCTCCCCCCAGGACCATGCTATTTCCCCAAAGCTAAGGGGATGGTGGCGTCCCTGGGGGAATCCTGGCTGGGCTGGGGACCACCTACTGTAAGATCTGCCAGGAAAGAGCAGATCTCCTCCTGGAACGCCTGTTTCTGGAACAGCTCCAGCGTCTCCCGCTCGCACTGGGTGTGCAGATCCAGTAGCTCCTGAACCGTCTCCGTCGGCAGCTTCACCCGCCGCTCCATCAGGTCCTGGTACAATGTCACAGCTTCTTTCACTGCCGCTGCATTTACAGTCTTTGCCAGGGCGAGCACCGCGCTCTCCAGGCACGGCACTGCCCCGCTCCGGATGGTCTCCACGTAGCTCTCTGCCAGTTTCCCCAGCACTGCCAAGGAGGACCAAGGATGAGAGATCTGCAGCCTGAACAAAACACCGGCTCCCGCTCGCCGCTGGCTCCTGCCGTATCCCTGCTGCCTGCCTGCCACAGCCTTCCTGAACTTCCTTTCCTAACTCTTTCCCACCCCGTCTACAGCATCCAGCGGCTCCAGATCCACAGGCAGGGACAGCAGCCAGCAGAAAACCTCTCCCTTTCCCCACCTCCATCATTTGGCTGGGCATTTGATCCTTCCCCAGAGGCAGAGCCAAGAGGTGCTGGCCATCCAACCCTCTGCACAGCAGCACTCACGGGTCCCTGTTATGGTGCGGCCACAAGGGATGGTCTTAGGCGGAGACTTTTCCCAGATGTGGCTGCAGAATTTCTCCACCTGCTGCCGGAATTCACAATCGATCTCATCATCCAGAAGCTCCTCCAGGCGAACCAGGTCCCTCCTGTGGGCCGGCTGGTAAAAAACAAAGCACTTGCGATCCCGAAAGAACTGGCAGATGCATTCCCGGGGCTGGTTGTAGCGTTGGGTCTCTGGGCTGCTACCTGTGGGGTAGGAGCACACGGAGCAAGTTCACCGGGGCTTGGGCTGTTGTTGACTTACACTGAAATGCTGCTGGGGTTGGACGTCTCCAGCAGCACAGCACCATTCCCTTACCAGCCTTTAACTTGAGTGCATTCTCCAAGTATTCGTCCTCAGAGATTTCCTTCCCATCCACCTCCAGCTGCAGTGTGAAGTCCCGGACCGTCCACACAAAAGTCGGGAAGATGGGGGCAACGTTTTCTGAATCCTCCAGTTCATCTTCGCTCTGCTCGGGTGCTGCTTTCAACTTGACCTGCTCAGTCAGCTTCATCACATAGCTAGGGAGCTGGCTAAGGAAACAGGGACCTCAGCTCTGAATGCAGGGGCATCGCCACCCTGCAACCGCTCAGCACTTCACGGGCAAGAGAGGAGACTCTGTGGGGACAGAGAACAGCCGGGAACCACCGGAAGGAAGAGGGAGAAAACCCCTCAGCCTGGAGGTCCACCACGTGGCACTCCTAAGGACTCAAAGCACAGCACTGGGCACCACCAGAAGGTCCTTTGGCTCTTTGAGGAACTAGGATTTGTCAAACCCTTGCCCACCACTCAGGGAGAGGAGGGCATCCCTCCTGCTGCTGTCCCACCAAGGATACTGCAGCTGGTCCACGGCTTGCTGGTCAATGGTGCCTTTGCTGTTGTAGATCAGGGTGCTGGAGAGCAGCACGGTCAGCACAAAGATCCACATGTCGTTCTTCATGTCACCCTGGAGGAAGTACCCTTGGCTCTTACCAAGACCCTGTAAGTCTTGGGGGCAAAGCCCCACATGCCCAGACCCTCAATGCTCCTTACCGACAGGCCACGGCAAGACCAGGTCTTGGAGAGACCCACCCCCATGCCATCACCACCTCCTTCTCGAGCTGGGCTTATCCTCAGCTCTTAACTCTCAGGGTCCCACACACCTCTAGCAAAGTGCTCCCTGAGCTCCTCTGTCCTGTTCTGCTGCTCTTTCCCAGAAAAGCAGAGTAGTTTGGCACCTTGTCTGCCCCAGCCTCCTTCCCCATGGCCTCTGGCTCTTCCCAGCACGCTGGCTGAAGCCACCACAGGTGGTGGGAACCCCCCCGGCCTCTGGTCACCATGGCTGGTGACAAAGTGCTGGGAATGCACAAAGGCAGCGGCCGCTTCTTCCACACCTTCTCCACGTCGCCCAGCCCTTCCGTGTCCAGCAGCACCAGAGTGTGTCCAGGCTTGCACGGGTGAGGTACACACCACATCCAGATACCTCTGGTGTGGGACTGCACACCACTGCCCAAGGAGAAACCTGTGGGGAGGACGCAAGGGTCTCAACAGCGTTCGATACAGGTACGTTGGGCATCCGGGGCCGGGACCTCTCTCACCTTTCCTCTGACAAGCCAGCCTGTTCATGAGGTAGGACTTGCCAGTGCGGTACAGCCCTGTGATGGCCACCACCACCACGGGCTGGGTGATCCCTGACAGCACCTGCAGGGCCTCCTGCTGGACCACCAGCCCCTTCATCCGCGTGTTCTCAATGAGGCACACGGGCTCCGGCATGTGGATTTCAGATGCCATTGCTGACGGCAAACACAGCCTGGAGAGGAGACTACAAGACGGGACGGTTAACACGGTGGGGACCTTCCACCCGCCTCCTCTTTTTCCCCATTGCAAGCGCTGCTGTGAAGACAACGATGGCGGGATGGTGGGAGCACTCTGGCGCTACGTCCTGAGCACCGCTTTGAAGTTTGCTGAGTGGAGAGATGTGCAAAAATGGGGGTGGGACATAGCGATGGCCTCAGGCAGGGCTCGAGACAAGAGGATCAACTGGAGAGTCACACCAGCCCCAAGGAAAGGAGAGGTCAGGTGGCGAGGCTGAAGCTGAGGGGAGCACCCCAAGAATTTTTTCATTAATTTCTTATGCCAAACCCCATCAAAGCCCCTCTCACCCTCCACTGTGCCTCCCACAGGGACATGCATGCTGCTGGCCCATGCAAGGCACCCATCTCTCCTTTCCTCCTCCCACACGTTCATCACTGATGCCCTGGCGTCCCTGTCCCTTGCTGGGGTCCCTGTCCCTTGCTGCGGTCAGCAGGAGCCATTCCACAGCCCCAGCGTCCAGGGCTGCTTGCACGGGGTGGGGAGGAGGCATCAGGGGAAGGGACTCACCGTCGTCTTCGTTGCCTGCCCTGGGCTGCAAGAGCTTTGCTGCAGTCTGGCTCCTGCCTGCCTTTGTCCTGTGCCCTGGGCCTGCACCTCCCCTCCTGTTCCCGGAAAGGAAGTGAGTCAGAGGCGAAAATGAAAGCCATCATCTCAGCACAAACACTCCGAGCAGAGAAGACAGAGATGGTTTAATAAGTGAAGGAACAACAACGAAAAACAAACAACGCCACAGCAAACCCTCACCTCCCCCCAGCTGCCCGGGCCGTTTCAGAGCTGCACCCACGTTGGGAGACATCCCCCGACCCCCTTCTTCCTCGACCCCACCACTTTTTCCTGCTGAGCGTGGCCTTATCTAGTGGGGAAGGGTGGGGAGATACGGGAAGAGGTTTCCTGGAGGAGCTGTGGATTCCCCATGGAACTTGCACATGACCCACCGTTGGACGTGCTCAAGGTCCAGTTGGAAGGGGCTTTGAAAAACCTGATCGAGTGCAAGATGTCCCTGCTCATGGCGGGGGTTCGGACTAGATGATTTTTGAAGGTCCTGGCCATGTCCTCACCCAACCTCTTGCCCACCCCCAGACCACTCACTGGTGGGGTGGTGTGAGCAGCAGAAAAGGCCCTTACTCTGTGTAAGCGCCGCTCAGCAATAGAGAAAACACCCCCGTGTTATCAACGCTGCTTTCAGCACAGTCCAAAGCACAGCCACATGCAGACTACAAGGAAGAAAATCAACTCCATCCCAGCCAAGACCAGCACAGGGTGAACAAGAAGTTGGGAGGGGACACAGCTGGGACACCTGACCTCCACCCGACCGTTTTGCTCTCCTGGCACACACAGCTTTTGCTTTGCCTATTTTCATCTTAACCTAGGAGTTGTCTCGCTGCTGACTCTCTCCCCCATCCCACGAGTTTGCGAGTGAGCGAGGGGCTGCGTGGGGCTTAGTTGCCACCTGGGGTTAAACCACCACCAGCCAACGCCATCACCAGCCCCTCCCAGGCTC
This sequence comes from Rissa tridactyla, assembly GCF_028500815.1. Lineage (NCBI taxonomy): Eukaryota > Metazoa > Chordata > Aves > Charadriiformes > Laridae > Rissa > Rissa tridactyla. Next base: position 1,183,603 of record NC_071490.1, on the reverse strand, counting down.
CAGTCAACCCCATGGACATGGAGGCAGCAAAAGGGCTCAGCCCATGCACAGGCCCAGAACCTGCCCCACTACAACCTCCCGGATGCCCTGGGACTCGCTCCGGCAATGGCGAGCTCCACGGACACTGCCCACTCCTGGGCTTTGACTCCTCTCTGAGGACCTCACAAGCCCTGCCCTCTTCCAGGAACATCAAGGGGATTGACACTGGGGGACAAGAGGCTGCCCCTCCTGTCACGGGCACAGCGGGGAGGAGAGGAGAGCTTAGGGCACAGGGTGCGAGCCTGGGCGAGTCCTAACTTGCATGCAAAGCCATGGGGGGATGAACACCTGCTCCCAGACACCCATTCCCCTCGCTCCATCCCAGAGCCTGAGCAGACCTTTGGACCTCATCCTCCTCCCACCCGCTGGCGTCCCCGTCACTTGCTGGGGTCCCTGTCACTTGCTGGGGTGAGCAGGAGCCATTCCACAGCCCCAGCATCCAGGGCTGCTTGCATGGGGTGGGGAGGAGGCATCAGGGGAAGGGACTCACCGTTTTCTTCGTCGCCTGCCCTGGGCTGCAAGAGCTTTGCTGCAGCCTGGCTCCTGCCTGCCTTTGTCCTGTGCCCTGGGCCTGCACCTCCCCTCCTGTTCCCGGAAAGGAAGTGAGTCAGAGGCGAAAATGAAAGCCATCAGCTCAGAACCAACACTCCGAGCAGGCAAGACAGAGATGGTTTAATAAGTGAAGGAATAACAACGAAAAAGAAACAATGCAACGGAAAACCCTCACCTCCTCCCAGCTGCCTGGGCAGTTTCAGAGCTGCACCCACCTTGGGAGACATCCCCCGACCCCCTTCTTCCTCGACCCCACCGCTTTTTCCTGCTGACCGTGGCTTTATCTTGTGGGGAAGGGTGGGGACATATGGGAAGAGGTTTCCCTTTGGATTCCCCATCAGGACAGGTGACCAAAAATTGACCAACAGGGGTATTCCATCCCGTCTGCCCCATGCTCGGTATCAAAGCCGAGGGATCAAAGGGTCAGCTCTCTTCCTTCAATGGCCGACGTCCAAGGAGGACCTTGTCTGCTCATCTGCCTTTGATCCCGATCCATGTGTTCCTCACTCCAGCTCTGGAGCCCAGTTCCCACCCGTCACTGAGCCCAGTCTGGGACTTCCCCAGTGCCTGCTGGTAACGTCGTCCTGGGAACTTAATACCATTCTGTATATACAGTATCTATTTATCTATGTATATATGTGTCACTCGCAAGGAGACCAGCTCCAGGGCAGGTAAGTCCGCACTGGGGAAGGGAATCGCGGCAAAAAAGGGCCAGCTAGGGGCTCGTTTTCGAGGCTTTTCGAAGCCGGGAGAAGCCGCCAGCCTGGGCCAGTACCTGGCACTTTCAGGGGGCGGAGGCAGCTGAGGAGCCGAGGGCGGAGCCAGCGCCCCCCGGCGGCAGGTGTGAACGAGCAGGGGGTGGGACCGACCCCCCCTCCTAAAAGAAGCCCTTCGGGGGGCAGCACTGAGCAAACAAGCAGGGAGTGGGCATCGCCTGGGCGGCACCCAGGGAACCACCCGGGAGCACCATGACGAGGGTGTAACTCCTGGGCTGGGGAAGAGGGTGGCTCTTAGGGATGCACGGATCCTGAGCTTGGAGAAAGTGGTATTTGAATACCAGGGAAGGAAGCTTCCCCTTCGCACCCTGGACCCAGGCCCCAGGGAGGCAGCAGACCTCCCTATGCACCGGGTCCGGCCTGCGTATTGGGCCTTCTGCTCCCTTCAACAGCGAGTCACCTGTGACAAGGACCCGTCTTCTCTTCTTTACTGCAGAGGTTTTGATGCGGTGGGAGGTCTGACTGGACCTCGCTGACAGCTCCAAGATAGGAGAACTATCCTGCTTGTCGTCGTCCAGGTTCCCTTGCAGAGCACTGTACCCGTTACACAATGGCACCCGGGAAGATGGGGTAGTCACCAGGCAGTCCCGAGCGCGGCGCCTGTTGCACTGGGCAGGAACTTCCTGACGTTGCCCGCTGTCCTCTGAGTCACCACCTTCAGTCAGGGGGAGAGAGGACAGGGAGTTCCCTGCTGCAGGGGTTCTGTCTGCCAGCTGGGTTTCTGTCGTGGGATGCAGGATTCTACTCTAAGCATGTCTCTCCCGCTCGCATTACCTGATGCTCCTCAACCTGCTTACCTCCTCCCTGAGCTCCATCACTAATCGGAGGAGATCCTCTACCCGAAACCGGCGTGAGAGCAGGGCACACCCTGCAGCCTGGTGTCTGTGTGGCAGCGTGTTCCCACAGGAGCTCTGTCTGAGAGGCTGCATCAGACCTGGTGGTTGTGGAGATCATGGATGCCACGGTCTTCTGGCGAGTAGTTACCATCGCTACCTGGCCGGGTTGGCAGTGTCTCAGCCCTCTCCCGCACGAACTGCCGTGCGAACCGCTGTGACTGGACTGTTGTGTCGTGCCCTGTTTGGCCGCCCGCTTCCCCAGCCCAGGAATTACACCCTCGTCATGGTGCTCCCGGGTGGTTCCCTGGGTGCCGCCCAGGCGATGCCCACTCCCTGCTTGTTTGCTCAGTGCTGCCCCCCGAAGGGCTTCTTTTAGGAGGGGGGGTCGGTCCCACCCCCTGCTCGTTCACACCTGCCGCCGGGGGGCGCTGGCTCCGCCCTCGGCTCCTCAGCTGCCTCCGCCCCCTGAAAGTGCCAGGTACTGGCCCAGGCTGGCGGCTTCTCCTGGCTTCGAAAAGCCTCGAAAACGAGCCCCTAGCTGGCCCTTTTTTGCCGTGATTCCCTTCCCCAGTGCGGACTTACCTGCCCTGGAGCTGGTCTCCTTGCGAGTGACACATATATACATAGATAAATAGATACTGTATATACAGAATGGTATTAAGTTCCCAGGACGACGTTACCGGCAGGCACTGGGGAAGTCCCAGACTGGGCTCAGCGACCGGTGGGAACCGGGCTCCAGAGTTGGAGTGAGGAACACACGGATCGGGATCAAAGGCAGATGAGCAGACAGGGCCCTCCTTGGACGTCGGCCATTGAAGGAAGAGAGCTGACCCTTTGATCCCTCAGCTTTGATACCGAGCATGGGGCAGACGGGATGGAATACCCCTGTTGGTCAATTTTTGGTCACCTGTCCTGATGGGGAATCCAAAGGGAAACCTCTTCCCATATGTCCCCACCCTTCCCCACAAGATAAAGCCACGGTCAGCAGGAAAAAGCGGTGGGGTTGAGGAAGAAGGGGGTCGGGGGATGTCTCCCAAGGTGGGTGCAGCTCTGAAACGGCCCGGGCAGCTGGGAGGAGGTGAGGGTTTGCTGTGGCGTTGTTTCTTTTTCGTTGTTATTCCTTCACTTATTAAACCATCTCTGTCTTCCCTGCTCCAAGTGTTTGTGCTGAGCTGATGGCTTTCACTTTTGCCCTCCGACACACTTCCTTTCCTGGAAGAGGGGGGAGGTGCAGGCTCAGGGCACAGGATAAAGGCAGGCAGGAGCCAGGCTGCAGCAAAGCTCTTGCAGCCCAGGGCAGGCGACGAAGACGACGGTGAGTCCCTTCCCCTGATGCCTCCTCCCCACCCCGTGCAAGCAGCCCTGGACGCTGGGGCTGTGGAATGGCTCCTGCTGACCCCAGCAAGGAACAGGGACCCCAGCAAGTGACAGGGACCCCAGCAAGTGACGGGGATGCCAGCGGGTGGGAGGAGGATGAGGTCCAAAGGTCTGCTCAGGCTCTGGGATGGAGCGAGGGGAATGGGTGTCTGGGAGCAGGTGTTCATCCCCCCATGGCTTTGCATGCAAGTTAGGACTCGCCCAGGCTCGCACCCTGTGCCCTAAGCTCTCCTCTCCTCCCCGCTGTGCCCGTGACAGGAGGGGCAGCCTCTTGTCCCCCAGTGTCAATCCCCTTGATGTTCCTGGAAGAGGGCAGGGCTTGTGAGGTCCTCAGAGAGGAGTCAAAGCCCAGGAGTGGGCAGTGTCCGTGGAGCTCGCCATTGCCGGAGCAAGTCCCAGGGCGTCCGGGAGGTTGTAGTGGGGCAGGTTCTGGGTCTGTGCATGGGCTGAGCCCTTTTGCTGCCTCCACGTCCATGGGGTTGACTGGAGCCTGGGAGGGGCTGGTGATGGCGTTGGCTGGTGGTGGTTTAACCCAGCAGAATGGTCGGGTGGAGGTCAGGTCAGGTGTCCCAGCTGTGTCCCCTCCCAACTTCTTGTTCACCCTGTGCTGGTCTTGGCTGGGATGGAGTTGATTTTCTTCCTTGTAGTCTGCATGTGGCTGTGCTTTGGACTGTGCTGAAAGCAGCGTTGATAACACGGGGGTGTTTTCTCTATTGCTGAGCGGCGCTTACACAGAATAAGGGCCTTTTCTGCTGCTCACACCACCCCACCAGTGAGTGGTCTGGGGGTGGGCAAGAGGTTGGGTGAGGACATGGCCAGGACCTTCAAAAATCATCTAGTCTGAACTCCCGCCGTGAGCAGGGACATCTTGCACTCGATCAGGTTTTTCAAAGCCCCGTCCAACTGGACCTTGAGCACGTCCAACGGTGGGTCATGTGCAAGTTCCATGGGGAATCCACAGCTCCTCCAGGAAACCTCTTCCCGTATCTCCCCACCCTTCCCCACTAGATAAGGCCACGGTCAGCAGGAAAAAGTGGTGGGGTCGAGGAAGAAGGGGGTCGGGGGATGTCTCCCAAGGTGGGTGCAGCTCTGAAACAGCCCGGGCAGCTGGGGGGAGGTGAGGGTTTGCTGTGGCGTTGTTTGTTTTTCGTTGTTGTTCCTTCACTTATTAAACCATCTCTGTCTTGCCTGCTCGGAGTGTTGGTTCTGAGCTGATGGCTTTCATTTTCGCCTCTGACTCACTTCCTTTCCGGGAACAGGAGGGGAGGTGCAGGCCCAGGGCACAGGACAAAGGCGGGCAGGAGCCAGGCTGCAGCAAAGCTCTTGCAGCCCAGGGCAGGCGACGAAGACGACGGTGAGTCCCTTCCCCTGATGCCTCCTCCCCACCCCGTGCAAGCAGCCCTGGACGCTGGGGCTGCGGAATGGCTCCTGCTGACTGCAGCAAGGGACAGGGACCCCAGCAAGGGACAGGGACGCCAGGGCATCAGTGATGAACGTGTGGGAGGAGGAAAGGAGAGATGGGTGCCTTGCATAGGCCAGCAGCACGCATGTCCCTGTGGGAGGCACAGCGGGGGGTGAGAGGGGCTTTGATGGGGTTTGGCATAAGAAATTAATGAAAAAATTCTTGGGGTCCTCCCCTCAGCTTCAGCCTCGCCACCTGACCTCTCCTTTCCTTGGGGCTGGTGTGACTCTCCAGTTGATCCTCTCGTCTCGAGCCCTGCCTGAGGCCATCGCTATGTCCCACCCCCATTTTTGCACATTTCTCCACTCAGCAAACTTCAAAGCGGTGCTCAGGACGTAGCGCCAGAGCGCTCCCACCATCCCGCCATCGTTGTCTTCACAGCAGCGCTTGCAATGGGGAAAAAGAGGAGGCGGGTGGAAGGTCCCCACCGTGTTAACCATCCCGTCTTGTAGTCTCCTCTCCAGGCTGTGTTTGCCGTCAGCTATGGCATCTGAAATCCACATGCCGGAGCCCGTGTGCCTCATTGAGAACACGCGGATGAAGGGGCTGGTGGTCCAGCAGGAGGCCCTGCAGGTGCTGTCAGGGATCACCCAGCCCGTGGTGGTGGTGGCCATCACAGGGCTGTACCGCACTGGCAAGTCCTACCTCATGAACAGGCTGGCTTGTCAGAGGAAAGGTGAGAGAGGTCCCGGCCCCGGATGCCCAACGTACCTGTATCGAACGCTGTTGAGACCCTTGCGACCTCCCCACAGGTTTCTCCTTGGGCAGTGGTGTGCAGTCCCACACCAGAGGTATCTGGATGTGGTGTGTACCTCACCCGTGCAAGCCTGGACACACTCTGGTGCTGCTGGACACGGAAGGGCTGGGCGACGTGGAGAAGGTGTGGAAGAAGCGGCCGCTGCCTTTGTGCATTCCCAGCACTTTGTCACCAGCCATGGTGACCAGAGGCCGGGGGGGTTCCCACCACCTGTGGTGGCTTCAGCCAGCGTGCTGGGAAGAGCCAGAGGCCATGGGGAAGGAGGCTGGGGCAGACAAGGTGCCAAACTCCTCTGCTTTTCTGGGAAAGAGCAGCAGAACAGGACAGAGGAGCTCAGGGAGCACTTTGCTAGAGGTGTGTGGGACCCTGAGAGTTAAGAGCTGAGGATAAGTCCAGCTCGAGAAGGAGGTGGTGATGGCATGGGGGTGGGTCTCTCCAAGACCTGGTCTTGCCGTGGCCTGTCGGTAAGGAGCATTGAGGGTCTGGGCATGTGGGGCTTTGCCCCCAAGACTTACGGGGTCTTGGTAAGAGCCAAGGGTACTTCCTCCAGGGTGACATGAAGAACGACATGTGGATCTTTGTGCTGACCGTGCTGCTCTCCAGCACCCTGATCTACAACAGCAAAGGCACCATTGACCAGCAAGCCGTGGACCAGCTGCAGTATCCTTGGTGGGACAGCAGCAGGAGGGGTGCCCTCCTCTCCCTGAGTGGTGGGCAAGGGTTTGACAAATCCTAGTTCCTCAAACAGCCAAAGGACCTTCTGGTGGTGCCCAGTGCTGTGCTTTGAGTCCTTAGGAGTGCCATGTGGTGGACCTCCAGGCTGAGGGGTTTTCTCCCTCTTCCTTCCGGTGGTTCCCGGCTGTTCTCTGTCCCCGCAGAGTCTCCTCTCTTGCCCGTGAAGTGCTGAGCGGTTGCAGGGTGGCGATGCCCCTGCATTCAGAGCTGAGGTCCCTGTTTCCTTAGCCAGCTCCCTAGCTATGTGATGAAGCTGACTGAGCAGGTCAAGTTGAAAGCAGCACCCGAGCAGAGCGAAGATGAACTGGAGGATTCAGAAAACGTTGCCCCCATCTTCCCGACTTTTGTGTGGACGGTCCGGGACTTCACACTGCAGCTGGAGGTGGATGGGAAGGAAATCTCTGAGGACGAATACTTGGAGAATGCACTCAAGTTAAAGGCTGGTAAGGGAACGGTGCTGTGCTGCTGGAGACGTCCAACCCCAGCAGCATTTCAGTGTAAGTCAACAACAGCCCAAGCCCCGGTGAACTTGCTCCGTGTGCTCCTACCCCACAGGTAGCAGCCCAGAGACCCAACGCTACAACCAGCCCCGGGAATGCATCTGCCAGTTCTTTCGGGATCGCAAGTGCTTTGTTTTTTACCAGCCGGCCCACAGGAGGGACCTGGTTCGCTTGGAGGAGCTTCAGGACGATGAGATCGATTGTGAATTCCGGCAGCAGGTGGAGAAATTCTGCAGCCACATCTGGGAAAAGTCTCCGCCTAAGACCATCCCTTGTGGCCGCACCATAACAGGGACCCGTGAGTGCTGCTGTGCAGAGGGTTGGATGGCCAGCACCTCTTGGCTCTGCCTCTGGGGAAGGATCAAATGCCCAGCCAAATGGTGGAGGTGGGGAAAGGGAGAGGTTTTCTGCTGGCTGCTGTCCCTGCCTGTGGATCTGGAGCCGCTGGATGCTGTAGACGGGGTGGGAAAGAGTTAGGAAAGGAAGTTCAGGAAGGCTGTGGCAGGCAGGCAGCAGGGATACGGCAGGAGCCAGCGGCGAACGGGAGCCGGTGTTTTGTTCAGGCTGCAGATCTCTCATCCTTGGTCCTCCTTGGCAGTGCTGGGGAAACTGGCAGAGAGCTACGTGGAGACCATCCGGAGCGGGGCAGTGCCGTGCCTGGAGAGCGCGGTGCTCGCCCTGGCAAAGACTGTAAATGCAGCGGCAGTGAAAGAGGCTGTGACGTTGTACCAGGACCTGATGGAGCGGCGGGTGAAGCTGCCGACGGAGACGGTTCAGGAGCTACTGGATCTGCACACCCAGTGCGAGCGGGAGACGCTGGAGCTGTTCCAGAAACAGGCGTTCCAGGAGGAGATCTGCTCTTTCCTGGCAGATCTTACAGTAGGTGGTCCCCAGCCCAGCCAGGATTCCCCCAGGGACACCACCATCCCCTTAGCTTTGGGGAAATAGCATGGTCCTGGGGGGAGGGGGTCTCCTGCCTCCTGCCAGAGGACACTGCTGTGCCCTCTGCAGAGCAGACTCGGTCCCAAGGCCCGCTCTCACGTTCTGCAGGCTGTCAGTTGTCCTGCTGCACCACCTCTTCTCCCTAGGTTCAAAAGCCGTGCTGCAAAGGGGACGAGGCTCAGCCCTGCCCGCTCTCTTGCCCCAGCCCAGATGTGTCTCTGCCCTGGCTGGAAGCCTGTAGCCTTCCACGCTTCCCCTCTCCTGCCGACTAATTCTTGCCCCTGTCTTTTGTGAAGCCCGTGGTCCCTGGCGTGCTCTCTGCTCCTGGGCACCTTGGTCCAGAGATGTTCCTGAGCACAGAATGGCCTCCCCCCCATCTCCTCCCGGCCGATTACCCCACGGACTGGCGATCCCAGTTTCCATGTCAACAGGGCTTGATTTTTGCCCGGCGTGAGAGCGGTGGCCGCAGCTCAACCTGGGCTGATTCCTTCCCTCTGCCCCTTTCCGGACAGTGCCAGGTGGAGGCAATCAAGGACAAGTTCTGCAGGGACAACGAGCAGGCGTCCCGTGAGAAGTGCGAGGCCGCGCTCAGGGACCTCTTCCAGGACTTGGACAGAAAAATCACTGATGGTGTCTACAATGTGCCGGGGGGTCACCAGCTGTTCGAAGGAGACCAGCAGGCGCTGTTGGAGAAATATGGGGAACTGCCTGGCAAGGGGGTGATGGTAGGAACAAGAGCAGCTCCCCTGCCGGGAAGAGGCTCCACGTCCCATCCCCTTCCCCCACGTAACCATTTCCCCCAGCTGCTGTTTCTGCCCTTGACTCCTCTTCTACCTGTGCTCCTACAGGCTGATGCCGTCCTGCAGGAGTTCCTCCAACGCAGAGAGGCTCTGGACAAGAACATCCTCAACATAGACCTCGCCCTGGAAAAGAAGGACAAGGAGCTGAAAGGTAACTTGTGGGCAGGAGAAATGTCACTGCCTGTAGACGGCCAAGCTTGGTGGGGGGCACACAACAGTACTCCCCGGGGGCTTGTGGGCTCAGCTCCTGCCTTTGCAACACCTCTCTTTCTCCGTCCCCAGATGTGCAACAGCAGTATGAGAGAGCTCAGCAGGAGTGGGATGCCCGGTGGAAGCAGGAGGCTGAAGACAAGCAGAAGCTGCAGGACAAGTTGCACAGCACCGAAGAAGAGGTGGCTCGTCTGAGAAAGAAGCTGGAGGATCAGCCTAAGAAGCGGCGGGAGGAGCACCCGAAGACCAGCAAACGTAAATCGAAGGTACGAAGTGGGAGGGTGCAGGTGCCACGATGTGGCTAAGAGGCAGGAATGGCGAAGGGGTCCCAGCTGGGTCCCTCCCATTGATTCTTGGCTCTGTGCCACTCCCACAGCACACACCGTGCCCTTGCTGACAATCTGACTCTCTTCACAGGAAGAGAGCGGCTGTTCCAGTGGTGACTTCGGTGGTAAAGGAGGCCCCTTTGGACTGGGTCCGGGACCCTTTGGTGGTAAAGGAGGCCCGTTTGAACTGTGTCTGCAACTCTTTGGTGGTAAAGGAGGCCCCTCTGGACCGGGTTCGGGACACTTTGGCGGCTTTGGACAGGAGCAGGGATATGGCAATAATAACTACAACTGGAGGGAATTCTTCAGGCAACTATTGATGTTTTTGTTTTATGTGATTATGGGATTCCGCTGGAGGTAACCATGAAGATTTTCTTTAAAACCCCTCTAGCAACAAGGGAAGAGAGGTGTGTAGTGTCCCCACATAGAATTCTGTTAGAATTTTTAAAGCTTTTCCTGCAAGATGCTTGCCACGGAGTGCAGAATTGACCGCCCTGTTTGCTTGTACCGCTCTCTGCTATGTTCATGTATGTCTCCTCCGGGAGAAGATGTTCTCCTCTTCCCTCCCAGAGCACCTGGTCTCTCACTCCATCTGAAGGCATAGGGAACATCTAAAGCCGGGGTGGCCCGGGGCACAGAAAGGCCAAGAGGCAGGTCTGGGAGCATTTTGCCCGTCTCAGAACACGTCACGGAGGAACGTAGCACACCTCGTGTACAGGCCTCCTCACCAGGGCTATGGGAAACATGACCAGCGAGGTTTACGCCCACTGGCTGATATCCTATGGTCGCACTTTCTGCAGCTGCGGGAAGTTGCAGGGAGGCTGTGAGTAAACCAGGAATCCACATGGTGATCGCGACCTGGTTTGCTTGGCATCAGTCCCAGGCAGAGTGACCCAGAAGGAGTGAGCCTGCGATCCACGGCGCGGCAGGTGAAAGGCATCCTCTGCAATGGAGCTTTTCCCACCCAAGGCTCTTCTCACTTTGAAGCTGTGAGGAAGTTCTGCCTGCCGTGATGTCCTGCTCTCTACTCGCTCACCCCCTCTTCCCTCTCTTCACACCAGGAGATCCCCAAGTGCCCCTTCCCTGTTTGCACAGGCAGCTTTTGCTTCACCTATTAAACTGTCTTTATCTCGACCGATGCATTGTCTCCCTTTTACCCTTCCCGTCCTCTCCTCCATCCACTATTGGCGTGGGGCTCAGCTGCCTCCCGGGGTCAGCCCATGTCACTCATGGGCAAAGGGGTTTCCCCCTTTGCTACAGGGAATTACATTTTCAGCCGCACCTGGAGAAGAAGCAGGGACACTAACATGAAGGTGTAGAGGTTTTTGAGTTCTTTATGGACAGAGGGGCTGCTCCAAAGGCAGTTACCCCAGTGACGCTCGCCCCTCAAATGCCTTCCCTGCTGTGTGGGCACTCCATCCCTGCAGGGGAGGTCCTCAGGTGAGAGAGGAAGGTCTGCAGGTGACAGAGGGAGGTCTGCGGAGCACTGACCCTGCTCGGCCAGCAAGGTCCTGGGGAACCTCCCGGGGACAAAGCCCGGGCTCTGCTCCTCCACCTGCTGTTGTGCTGGGGCTGTTTTCCCTGCCGAGCCCTCACACCATGACACTGTCTCCCTTCATTGCCACACTCTAGTCAAATTATTGACATCATTTGTTTCATCTTTTGCCAAATTTTGGTGCGGTACCATGGTCCCATACACCACACGCGTGAACATCAATGGTTTGCCGTTTGTTCCCATGCTCTTGGGCCCATACTCTATGTTCTAAGGGACAGAGGACGGTTCCACGGTGGCTTAATCCCAGCGCAATGACTGGACATATGGTGGGTACGGAAGCATTGCGTATTGTCACAACAAAAGCTGTGGCTTTACTGCTGGTGAGGTCATAAGTGAACGTAAGCAAACGCCACCAAGACTGGAAATCCTTTTTCAGGGATTGCATTATCCTTTTGATCTCGGTGGGCAAGGTGCCCTCATCGCCTTCCCTTATAAGTGCCTCTGTGGTAGATTGCACCCAGAACTGGGAAATGGTTTTCTTATCAGGAAACCCATACCCAGAGAAAGATTTGTGATATGATAAAAAGAAAAAAATAAACCATAAATTGGATACTAGGTGCCCTTCCCTCAATCTCTGGGACCTGGCTAGTCATTTTCTTGCAGAAGTTTATCAGGTTGGTCTCCTCCTCGAATCCATGGTGGCTACGCCTGGTGATTTTCTTGTTGTTCACGTGCCTGGAAATGGTTTCCACGATTAGCTGCTCCTTCTTGTTCCTAGGGATCAAGATGAGGCTGGCTGGCCTGTAGATCCAAGTCTGGCTATGTCATTGGTGCCTTCTTGGAAGAGCAGCAGGGAGTAACAGTCCAAGGGCTGGAATAGCTTCAGCAGCCTCTCAGCAATGCACTTGTTGATCAAAGGCAGCAGAAGGAGTTTTTTAGAAGCTTCCAGAGGTTTCTAGCAGCTTGTTGAGGGTCAAGGAATCCTGTGTCTCTCCTTATCTGGCACCCACACCTTCCTCAGAGGGTACCCTGGAGCCCCCTGACGATCTTAGAAAAGCCCCCATTTCAAAACATTTCCAGGACATTGTTGGGCGAAGCCCTGAGGAACTTGGTGGGAATTCAGTGCTCCTCCTCACGTGAGTGGAAGGTTGGTCTAGAGACTTCCCAAGGTCCCTTCTGATCTGAATGCTTTGGTGTTTCTGCCACCACTGACAGCAGTTAGTGCGATTCTTGTAGACGTGAATTCCTCCTCTGCACGTGGCTTAGCACCAAGTGTGGCAAACACAGCACCAGCCCCTCTCACAGTGTGATGTTGGCTCTTGGGCCTGCAGCATTTTGAGTTCCAAGTTCATTTGTGAATGGCTACTTGTTCAGATCACGCCCTCTTCACAGCCCACAACACCTGTGCGTGACATCAAGGTGACAAGGGAGAGAGACACAGGCAAAAAGCCATGGCAGGAGGATGACGACACTCTCACAACCGTGACATCCTTTGCACATCCAAGAGAAGCCAACAGGATTGGAAGAGTCTTAAACATCTCAGGGGTGCAGTTGTAAGGTCAGCTGTCAGCTGTAAGGGAGGCTGAGCGAGCTGGATTTGTTCAGTCAGAAGAAAAGGTGACTTTGGGGAGACCACAGAAGAGCCTTCCCACCCCTTTCAGGAGGTAACTGGAGGAGTCGGGCTCTTCACCACGGTACGTGATGGGAGGATGACGGCCAATGACCAACAAGAATGTTTCCCAGAGAGCTGGTGCCATCTCCATCTTTGGAGGTTTTCAGGCCAAAAATGAATAAAATCCTGCGCAAGCTGGTGCAACCTGATGGCTGACCCTGCTGTGAGCAGACGATTGGGGTAGAGACCTCCTGAGGTCCCTTCCAGTGTTGCCATCCACTACAGGCATTTTCCCTGATGATGGTCGGGAAAGCACTCATGTTGATGATGAGCGGGAAAGCACGCTCACACTAACAGCAGGCACAATGGAGCTTCAGTCCAAGCGCACCTTGAGAAACTCAGGGATTACGCCAACAGAAACCTCAAGAAGATTTCAAGGAGATGGGATCTTCTCCTTATCATCTTCTACGTTAGGGGACAAAACAACCCTGTACATCAAAGCAGGCTTGGACCTGAACTGAATGAGGAGCAACCTGGAGGAGAAGGGCCTGGGCATTACGAGCGATGCCATACAGGACCGTGGTGCTAACCATGAATACGGCCACGTGCACATTGGGCTGCGCCGGGAGGAGCGTGGCCATCCAGGCAAGGGGAGTTATCACCCCCAGGACTTAGCACGGGTGTGGCCACATCTGGAATAGTGTGTCCTCATGTGGGGCTCTCTCTTCTGGAGGAGCGGGGAGGAACTGGAGTGGGCCCATAGGAGGGCTACCAAGATGGGGTTAGGGACCATGTGCGGAAAGGCTGAGAGGTGGGGACCGCATTGGCCTGGTGAAGTGGCAGCTCAGGGAAGAATAATAGTAGCTTCAGAAAGCTTGACTGTTACTGTCAGAGATGATCGCGTGGTTTTTGGTAGAGGGAAAGAGCACGAGACAGGAAAGCCATGAGAAACTGCAGTTTTGAATGTCCAGATGGACGTGAGGAGACCGAAATGTCAGTTGAAGGAAGGTGGTGCTTTGGCGCAACAGGTCACTCAGAGGGAGTCTGCGTTGACCCATGATTTTGCATTTGAAGGAGCAGCCAGTGAGGATGGAGAGATGTCAGTAAAGGCAGGGACGTGCCAGGGTGAGAACAAGGTGGGGAAGTGTGTTGGGTGTCTACAGTCTGCAGGGAAAGAGGCGCAGGCATGGGATGGTGTAGGACAGCCTATGGTGGAGATGGCCAAGGGTGCCGTCAAGGCCGAAAAGCCCTGACAGAACTGAGCTCTTTGTCCCCTTGGCTATGGCTGATGTCTCTGCCACCAGGGCCTATGAGGAGACACATTGTTCCCATGGCACCGAGGCCACGTTGCCTTCTTGCGCCCCCCGGCGAGGCTGGGAGGTGTCGTACTGTTGTCCTTCACTTGGCACCACACCCCCCCGCAACCCATGAAAGCTCTCAGCCATGTGTGATGGACGGGGTCTCTCTCCTGAGGGTGAGGGGCTGGGGTCAGGGCTTGGCATTTGGCTTCATAAAGCACACCAAGGCTTCACGCAGCGTCGGAGCCACCGGCACTTTGCCTGCCTGTCATCGCCGCCTCCGAACTTCTGCTCTAACGAGTCCAAGGGGTGGCCGTCTTGGTAATAGCCCTCGGTGGGGCTTGTTAATGCTCCAAGACACTTCAGCATTTCTTTCTGACTCCTTGAGCAGTTTGTGCAACCTCCCCTCGGCGCTGCGGGTCCACGGGCTCAGCACCGAACCCACCGTGGGGCTCATTACAAGGCAGAGAGCCCTCGTGTGCCTTGTCTCTTCCCGTAACTTTCTTCAAGTCCTCAAGACTCCTGCAGCTAATTGGAGAGCTTTCAGGCTGGTAGTTACAGAGGGAGACTTCAACGAGGACATAATGAGAAGGGAGTTTTCCATTTTAAAGGCATTTGTTTTTATTTTCCAGTTTACGAAGCAGCGATAGCAGCAGTCTCAAATTGGTATTGATCCAGAGGGTCACCTAAGCAGGTATGGGCAGGAAGGAAAAGCAGTCCCTTGAGGCCACACACTCAAGGGGCATCCCTGCTCCTCACCTCCCCAAGCCCACCGTTCCTCTGATCGGCCCCCTGGGCCTTGCGGCACTTGTCCTTACATCAGACTTCTCCACTGAAGTCCGCAGCTGGATGTTACAGCTCCTTGGCACCAATTCCCACCTGCTTTCCTCAGGGAACTGCCTGCATGCAGGCACAGGAGGACTTCTCCTCATTGCCTAAAGAACAAAAGCTACACATGATGCAACTCAATAAGCTTTAAAACTCTCTCCTCTACTACATGCCAAGTGCAAGCTGCATCTAACGAGGGTCACCTTCCACAAGGCATATCCGTACGAGAACCGGTTTAGAGAGAGCACTAGGAAAATATAGATAGAAACATACTTAAGGAGTTGCCTCAAGGGTTCATCAGACTTCTCAGAGAGGCAGCAAGTTCCTAACTCCCTGAAGGCCAACGCAGCAACCAGATAGTTTGGAGGAGTCTGACTGATAGAAGAGCAAGGGGAGGGGGAAATCTGGAGAGCCATGGGAAGGGCATATGTCCAGACGGTCTGCTGAAAAGATGCCCTTAGACACTGTCACTTAATCAGGAGAGGTGGGAACACCTGAAAGGTGAGGGAGATTCAACACACAGGGTAGTAGACAGAGTAGTGGCAATGCAAGTAGAGGGGAAGATCAATACTTCTCCTACGACTAGTGCACTCCCTGGAAATTCCCGTTGTGGCATGGTGGGGAAAACATCGTCATTTTAATAAAAGTACTCAATTGTTTCGACTGATGAATATGAGCCCATATTTAAAAAAAAAAAAAGCCTAGTTCAAAAAAAGTCGTTCACCTTTCCAGGCAGACCTCAGTTGCCTGACCATAAACTTCCAGTGCCTTTTTGGGAGGCCTCACTGTACCTGAGGTGTTTGCCTGGGACTGGCAGGTATCACAGAGGACATGTGGGAGACCAGAGCCCCTCGGGAGCTGCAGGTGGGGGCTGGGCAGGGGGTCCACACCACGAACACCTGCAGAGCCCTGAGCTGGTGGTGCTGCTCTGCAGAGTGAGCAGGCTGTGGTGCCCAAAAGCCGCAGGGAGACAGTCCCAGGCACATCCCTTCTGAGCATTCACCATCTCCAGGGGCGGGGGTCACCCACATGTGAAAGATCAGCCCAGGCCTTCCCCAGCACATCACCCCATGCCCTCCTGCCCTGAGCCCATAAAGAACCCAAGCACAGCAGCATGGCCTTGTAGGGACAACCTCTTCAGCCTGCTCTTGACTTCAGCTTTGGAAGAAAAGTCCAACCTCCAGACACTTGCACTGAGGAAATCTCCCTTATTACAGAGATGTGACACAGGAGTCATAGAATCACAGAACGTGTTGGGTTGGAAGGGACCTTTAAAGGCCATCAAGTCCAACTCCCCTGCAGTGAGCAGGGGCATAGAATCATAGAGTCATAGAATCATTCAGGTTGGAGAAGGCCCTTGCGATCATCGAGTCCAACCATCAACCCCACTCTACAAAGTTGTCCCCTAGACCATAACCCCTAACACCACATCTAAACGACTCTTAAACACATTCAGGGATGGTGACTCCACCACCTCCCTGGGCAGCCTATTCCAGTGTCTGACCACTCTTTCTGTGAAAACTTTTTTCCTAATGTCCAGTCTAAACCTACCCTGCTGCAGCTTAAAGTCATTCCCCCTTGTTCTATCGCTAATTACCTGTGAGAAGAGACCAGCACCAACCTCTCTACAATGGCCTTTCAAGTAGTTGTAGAGAGCGATGAGGTCTCCCCTCAGCCTCCTCTTCCTCAAACTAAACACTCCCAGCTCCTTCAATCGCTCCTCACAAGATTTATTCTCCAAGCCCTTCACCAGCTTCGTTGCCCTCCTCTGCACTTGCTCCAGCACCTCGATATCTCTCTCGTATTGAGGTGCCCAAAACCGGACACAATACTCCAGGTGTGGCCTCACCAGTGCTGAGTACAGGGGGACAATCACCTCCCTCCTTCTGCTGGTCACACTAGTTCCAATACAAGCCAGGATGCCATTGTCTTTCTTGGCCACCTGGGCACACTGCTGGCTCATGTTCAGCCCCTTGTCAATTAGAACCCTCAGGTCCTTTTCTGCCAGGCAGCTCTCCAGCCACACTGCCCCAAGCCTGTAGCAATGCATGGGGTTGTTGTGGCCCAAGTGCAGGACCCGGCACTTGGCCTTGTTGAAGCACATTCCATTAACGATGGCCCATCGGTCCAATCTATCCAAGTCTCTCTGTAGAGCCTCCCTATCCTCATGCAGATCAACACTCCCGCTTAGCTTTGTGTCATCTGCAAACTTCCTGATGATACACTCTATGTCCTTATAAAGATCGTCAATAAAGATGTTAAACAGAAATGGTCCCAACACCAAGCCCTGAGGGACACCACTTGTGACTGGCCGCCAGCTGGATTTAACTCCATTGACCACATCTTTAACTAGATCAGGTTGCTCAGAGTCTCATCCAGCCTGGCCTTGAACGTCTCCAGGGATGGGGCCTCCACCCCCTCTCTGGGCAACCTGGGCCAGTGTTTCACCACCCTCATTGTAAAGAACTTCATCCTAATGTCTCATCTAAACCTGCCCTGCCCTAGTTTAAACCATTGCCCCTCGTCCTATCGCTACATGCCCTTGCCAGCAGCCCCTCCCCGGCTTTCCTGTAGGCCCCCTTCAGGTACTGGAAGGCCACTATAAGGTCTCCCCAGAGCCTTCTCTTCTCCAGGCTGAACAACCCCAACTCCCTCAGCCTGTCCTCATAGCATAGGTGCTCCAGCCCTTTGATCATCTTCGTGGCCCTCCTCTGGACCCGCTCCAACAGCTCCGTGTCCAGCTGTACCACCACGCCAGAGACATGTACAGGACCCCTGGGTCAGACAGACTGGCTTCATGTCTCTGGAGAAGTGGGGTGGATGCAGACATTCCTGGCAAAACACGATGATCACAAACCAAATGGCCAATACAGAGGAGGTTCCTGAGATGAACTGGAAAGCGCTTGTGAAGTGACATGGGCAGCTTATTCCTGCTTCTGAACCAGTTTCTTCAGTGTGTCTTTGAGCTCCTGGTTCCTCATGCTGTAGATGAGGGGGTTCAATGCCGGGGGCAGCAGTGAGTACAGAACAGCCATCAACAGATCCAGTGACCGGGACGAGGTGGAGGGGGGCTTCAGGGAGGCAAACATACCAGTGCTGACATACAGGGAGACCACGGCCAGGTGAGGGAGGCATGTGGAAAAGGCTTTGTCCTGTCACTGCTCAGAGGGGAACCCCAGCACGGCCCTGAAGATCTGCACGTAGGACAGCACACTGAAAATTAAACACCCAAACCCAAGAGGGACACTAACCACAAGAAGCCAGGCTTCCCTGAGAGAGGAGTTGGAACAGGAGAGCTTGAGGATCTGGGGGATCTCACAGAAGGACCGGCCCACAGCATTGCCTTGGCAGAGCGGTAGTGAAAATGTGTTGGCAGTTTGCAGCAGAGTGTGGAGGAAACCACTGCCCCAGGCAGCTGCTGCCATGTGGACACAAGCTCTGCTGCCCAGGAGGGTCCTGTAATTCAGGGGTTTGCAGATGGCAACGTAGCGGTCATAGGCCATGACGGTGAGAAGAAAATATTCCCCTCCAGCCAAGAAGAGAAAGCAAAAGGCCTGTGCAACACATCCATAGTAGGAAATATCCCTGACGTCCCAGAGGGAATTGGCCATGGATTTGGGGACAGTGGTGGAGCTGGACCCAAGGTCGAGGAGGGAGAGGTTGAACAGGAAGAAGTACATGGGGTTGTGGAGGTGGTGGTCACAGGCTACAGCACTGACCATGAGGCTGTTGCCCAGGAGGGCAGCCAGGTAGATGGCCAGGAAGAGCCAGAAGTGCAAGAGCTGCAGCTCCCATGTGTCTGCCAATGGCAGGAGGAGGAACTGTGTGATGGAGCTGTTGTTGGACATGTCTCAGGGAATGGGGCACTGTCCATGGAGGAAAAGACAGTGATAAATAAGGGGAGACTTAGACAAAGGTGCTATGGGGCAGATTTACATCCTGGAGGGCAGCTCACAGCTTGGAAGGACACCTCCAGCCCAGCGTCCTGATGATGGTATCTCGTTAAGGGATGACATGAACATTGCTGGGCAGCTGCTCTCAGCCCCCGTGCTCTTCAGGGGACAGTGGGCAAGATGCTGGCGAGCTGCACCACGGCTCTGTGGAGCTCTGGCTGCAGAGGAGGTGGTTCATGCTTTGGACCCCACAGCCCTGAGGGCAGAGGCTCTGCTGGGTGGGAGAGAGGCAAGGGCGTTTGCTCGGAGGAAGGGGTCTGCATTGGAGGGCTTTTCTGAATTCTCCCTCCCACAACATTTCTGGGTTTTGTTCCCCTGTCCCATGCCTTTGCCCTGTCGGTGCTCACAGCCCCCATCCCAACCTCTCTGCACTCCTCTTTGCTCTGCAGAAACCTGCCTGTTGGCAGGGCACGGGCTGGGACATGTTCATGCTCACAGGTGGAAAAGGGCAGGTCAGCACAACGCTGAGGGGTCCAGCAAAGGTGATGCTGGTGCTGTCCGTAGGCAGAAGAGAGGATGAAGGCCCTTTAGGAGGCTCCTAGCAGATCTACTGTTCACTCAAAGTTACAGTCCAGGAATCTCAGTGACTTGTTCAAACTTGAGAGCTCTTTTCCATAGTGTTCTCTCTCCCCACCACGCAACAGTAGGAAACAAAAACCCCAGACCCTGCAAAGCTTTACAGTAATTGGTTGGAATTTGGGGGGGTTTACAATGTGGCCAGCCCTATCGATACTGGGGGAAGATACAGCCGTCCCCAGGCTCACACATTCCCAGACCCTGGCAGATCCCGGACTTGGGCTGTCTGCAAACTCCTGCACACCAAGATCTGTTGTGCAGACCACGTCAGGGGGATGTTTCCCCACCCCTGAATGCACCCTGCACAGTGTGGTGCCTTCACACGTTGACTGTGGGGCCACATGTGGGGCAGCAGGGCTGTGCTGGTGCAGGGATGAGGACGTGAACAGGAGCCACACTGCCAGGACATCCCAAAATCCCTAAACACCAGCCAGGCACGGCTGTTCCCCCAGTCACTGTGATGGCTCTGGGATTCAAAGAGGCACCATGGGTTGGAAGCGTAGGGTGGGCACCACGACCCCCAGCTCTGCCAGCAGACCTTCTGAAGCCCCAGCAGCTCCCAAATGTCGGAAGGGGACTCATTGCCACTCCCGGGGTTGGGAGTCTCTTGGGGCCAGCAGCCGCTGGCACTACCTGCCAGGAGCCACAAGACACAGTGGCCAGCGTGGATTCCTGCACCGCACCTCACAGTGCCTCCCCTCCTATGTGACCTTCGTCTCTCAGGAGCACCGCTGGGTGTGAAGGGGAGCTGCTGGAGCTCTTCTCTGCTGACCCCCATGGCCCCCAGCTCTGCCCTGGTGCCAGCTCACAACCACTCCCACAGTCCTTCTGCAAGTCTGTGTGTCTGCCTGGACCTGGCCGCCGTGGTGTGCCTGCGTGGCCCCGAGATCCCAGACAGGGTCTGCTTGGAGACCACGTTGTGACCCTGGTCCTTGGTCCGAGTGGGGCTGATGATCTGGCCAGGGATCATGACAGAATGGACAGGACAAGAGACGGCAAGGACAAGAAGCAGGAAGGGAAATTGCAAATGAGATTAAGGGAAGAAAAGAAGTATACATACATATTTTCTATATTTCTATATATAATGAGGATAGTGGGTAAGTACAAGTTGGGTTTGGAAAGCTTGTCTGGAGACCAGCTAGACCTCCTCTTAATGCTAACCCATAAGCTCTCAGTCGGCTCCTCACCCATCACGAGGCAGACGTCCAGGCCCTCCAGCTGCTCTCTCACATAAAGGGCAACTGCCCCTCCTCGACTTTCCAGCCTGTCCTTCTGAAAGAGCCTGTGTCCTTCCGTTGCAACCCTCCAGTCCAGGGAGTAACCACACCATGTCTCCATGACACCAGGAAGGTCATAGCCCTGCAACTACCCACAGCTCTCTAACTCACTGTGTGCATTAGTGTATGGGCACTTTAGCACCTTGGGTTCCTGAACAGGGGTTGGGGAATTTCTCCATCATGGTGCCTTGAAGGCACTTCTTGCTGACAGACGAAGATTTCAAAGAGCACGTCACAAAAAATTATTTTTTATTCTCACGGATATATTTTATTCCTTTTCAGTTTCGATAAGAGATGGTAGCAGCATTCTCCGGTTGATGTTGCTCCAGTGTGCCTCCTAAGGAGTTTGAGACCGGCAGGAGAAGCAGTCCCTTGAGGTCTGAGACCGTAGGGACAACCTTGTCCTTCCCTGCCCAGCCCTGCGCTTTCTCTCATGAACCTCCACCCGCCTTCCTTAGAGAACTGACTGCACGCAGGCAAAGAAGGGCTTTTCCTATTTTTCAGTAGCAAAGTCCAGGATTCCTTCTTAGAAATGAGACCTGTAGTTGTGACACCGGGCCTGAGCTTCTCTCATGGGAACAGCAGCTCCTGGGGCAGAAGAGAGGGAGCGTTTTCCACCCCACCAGCCCCAAGCCTGGAGAGCACCAATGGCGTGAGGAAGTGGAGGCCAATCACTCTCTTTTTCACACCTTTGGTCCCTAGGATAACAACTTCCCCCTTGAATGCCTTATGCGCCCCACTCCCCAGGGCGGCACAAACATCCTGCTCCTGGGGCACCGTTTCCAGAAGGCCTCTGGGTCAGACAGACCAGGCTCTTGCCGCTGGAGAAGTGTGGTGATTCCTAAAACTTGTTTACAAAGGTAGCGTTCAAGCGCAGAAGAAAAGGACCAAATCACCAAGCCTGGCCTGAGAGAAACTCAGAATTGCCTGTAAAGAGAGAAGGGCAGCTTATTCCTGCTGCAACAGCAGACAGTGGATGAGTCTCTTTAGTGCCTCCTTGAGCTCCTGGTTCCTCATGCTGTAGATGAGGGGGTTCGCTGTGGGAGGCACCACTGCATACAGAACAGCCACCACCAGATCTAGGGAAGGGGACGAGATGGAGGGAGGCTTCAGGTAGGCAAACATGGCAGAGATGGCAAACAGGGAGACCACGGCCAGGTGAGGGAGGCAGGTGGAAAAGGTTTTGTGCCGCCCCTGCTCAGAGGGGATCCTCAGCACGGCCCTGAAGATCTGCACGTAGGACAGGACAAGGAACAGAAAACACCCGCAAGCTACACAAAGACTGACCACAGTAAACCCAGCTTTCCTGACATAGGAGTCCGAGCAGGAGAGCTTGAGGAGCTGGGGGATTTCACAGAAGAACTGGCCCACAGTTAGAGAAGATAGTATTCTGAAGAAACAAAGAAGAGAAACCAAAAGACCTGGGCAGCGCATCTACAGTAGGAAATAACCCTGGTGTCCCAGAGGGAGTTGGCCATGGATTTGGGGACAGTGGTGGAGATGGAGCCCAGATCAAGGAGGGAGAGATGGAGACTCCACCACCTCTCTGGGCAGCCTGGAGACATTCAAACCACCTGGACGCGTTCCTGTGCCACCTGCTCTGGGCGACCATGCTCTGGCAAGGGGGGTTGGACTAGATGATCTCCAGAGGGCCCTTCCCACCCCTGTCATTCTGTGATTGTGTGATTCTGTGAAATCCTCCTCCTTATTGATGCGGAGGTCAGTGAAGTCACTTCATGGAGGCCTTTGCTCTGACGTCACCTTTGCCACAGCAATGTTTCTGTTTGGCCCATTTGGCATGAGGTGGGAGAGGAAGGAAGAAGCTCCAGTGGTTTCTCAGGCTTTCCCTTCTCCCTTAATGGAAGATGTTGGGGGATGCCAGGTCTTGCCAAAAAGAGAAGCTCAGCTGACTGGGGAGCTGGGACAGTTGTGAAGATTCCCCTTGAGAAACCTGAGTGTGGATTTATGGCCCTGATGTGCTGTGGGCCTAGAGTGGAGAGCTGCATTGGTCAGAAGAGCTTGAGAGAGGAAGAACTCAATGCCAGCTCCCCTGAGCTAGGTCAATAGTCTGGGGAGGCACACAGTCATGGTTTAAGATCGCCCGCCACTCGCTCACTCCCCCTCACTGAAATGGAGAATCGGAAGAGGGAAAGTGGGCAAACTGGGTTGAGACAAAGGCAGTTTAATAGGTGAAGGAAAAGCCACGCGTGCGAGCAAAGCAAAATAGGGAATTCATTCACGACTTTCTGCCAGCAGGCAGATGCTCCAGGAAAGCTCCGCCACACAGAATGGTGACTTGGGCAGACAAACACCATCACTCCAAACACTCCCCTCTTCCTTCTTCTTTCCAAAGCTGTTATTGCTGAGCATGACGTCCTATGGAATGGAATGGAATATCCCTTTGGCCAGCTGGGGTCAGCTGTCCCAGCCGTGTCCCCTCCCAACTCCTCATGCACCCCCAGCCTACTCCCTGGTGGGGTGGTGTGAGGAGCAGAAAAGGCCTTGGTGCTGTGTAAGCGCTGCTCAGCAATAACGGAAACATCCCTGTCTTATCAACGCTGTTTTCATCACAAATCCAAAACACAGCCCCATACAGGCTACTATGAAGAAATTTCACTCTATCCCAGCTGATTCCGGAACACGCAGACATCTTTTGTCTAGCTGGAATTCAAAATGCTTTGCAGCCCAGTTGGCACATGACTCCATTTGGCCAGCTGACTATCTCTGTAGGTTTTCCAGAAAATAATGAGGAAGGACAGGTTTTGTTGTCCTAAATGTGGGACTCTGCTATCATTTCAGCGGGCCAAAGGAATTCCTCACCAGGCAAAAAAATGACGCTCTCAGATGCTGTCCTGCCTCTTGGCATTGCCGCATTGGAGCTTGCAGTGGCCTGCACAGGACCACCTCTGGCACGGGGTGTTGCCATTTGAATAGCTCGCTGCTGGCGCCCACCTCTATTAATTCCCATGGGAGGTGAGACAAGCAGCTCACATGCAGGCACCTATTTTAGGCACACCTGAACGGAGGCAAGAGGAATCCCACCCGCTGAGGGCTTGTGGCAGGCATGGGAGGGCGCTGAGTCCTCTTCTAGCCCCAGGACTGCAAACCCAGGTTGAGATACCACTCAGTTGAATCCCTTGTCTCAGCAGGACTGAAGGAGATCTCTGCCTGTCACTGACTAGGTGTCCTGCCTAAAAATGGGACAAGAAATCACGGGTTTTAGACCTAAATCTGACTCTGTAAGAGAAATTATATTCCTGGAAGTAAGTGTCTCTCCCCAGCTGAGGGAGAAAATATCAGTCATTACTTCAGCCCCAGAACACCCAGAGGGAGCCCCAAGGGGACAGAAAAAGTGACACCTGGGGCTGGTGTTCTGCATCTGAGCTGGGCTGGGCTCCTGGGATGGAGGGAGCTCATGGCAAGCGGGCAGCGCTGCAGAGAGACAGCTCTGCCCAGGAGCAGCTCCTCTGCCAAGCGTGGCAGGGCTGGGGTCACAAGAGGAGACAAGTGAGACAGAGAGAGCTTAAAGGCAGCCTGGGGAGGGAGGATGCTGAGAGCTCACCGCGGGAGAAATCTTTACGGCCTTTCCCATGGTAAGTCTCTGGCTGCAGGGCAGTGCAGCTGCAGTTCCTGGAGCGATCTCTTAAAGCTGGTACGTCCAATAGCCCGTGGTATCTTCCAGGAAGGCTCTCACAGCTTCTCCAGTGCAGAGGAGGAGGATGTGCTCCAGAGCAGGGCTTCCCTTCTGCACCCTCAGAGGCACAGGGCATGATGGCTGCCTTCTCCTGGGCAGAGTTGGAGGGGTATAAGTGCGGGTTTGCAGCCAGGGGTGCCCAGGGCGGTCCTTCAGAGCAGGGTCCCTGCACCCCCGGGGGCTGTGTGCCGGGGCAGGGACTCTGCCGCCTGCCAGGGTCAGCTCTCAGCCTGCCCAGGGAGCCCCCCACAGCACTGCGGGGAGAAGCCGTGGGTGGAAGGAGTGACCCCCAGCAGGGCAGGGTCATTTTGCTGTCTAGAGGATGCTGTGTGGGTCAGGGCTGCTCACAGGTCCAGATTGCCTCCAGGACATTTGTGAGAAGACATTCCAAGAGGAAGGTCAAGTCAGAGATTAAAGAACGAAAAACTCTCCTGAGAATGTTCTTTCAGGTTTGTACCACTGGGAAGAGCTGGGGGAGGGAGAGAAATGGAAAAGAAGATCTTCGGTTTGAACACGAGACTGAGACCGAGAGATCAGTAAGTCTGCTGGAAATGTGATAACAGCCCATCACCCGCTCTTCAGTCCCAGACTGCAGCAGCAGCATGCTTACTGGCCATGGTGTGTTTGCTTCTGACCTCCTGCTCTGCACCACGGAACATGAGGGTGCCCCAGCATATGCCCTGCCGCCGGGAGGTTTCTGCAGGGCAG
This sequence comes from Rissa tridactyla, assembly GCF_028500815.1. Taxonomy (NCBI): domain Eukaryota; kingdom Metazoa; phylum Chordata; class Aves; order Charadriiformes; family Laridae; genus Rissa; species Rissa tridactyla. The sequence continues at coordinate 1,158,850 of NC_071490.1, read as the reverse complement.
ACCTCAGTCTGCAGAGGATGGGGTGGAAAAAGATAAACAGTTCCATGGTCAAACACGGGCAAGCGAGAGGAGTTTGGGGAGTTTGCACTTTGGATGGTGAATCCCCCGTCTCTGTCCAGTTCCTTTCTCAGAGCAACTTCTGAGTGTGCTCATCCTCCAGCTGAGGGAAGCAGGACGGAGCGGCTGGGAACAAGACTGCTGGAGAGACCAGCTCTCCCGAGTGATTCAGACCCAGGCACGTCTGCTCGGAAGAGTAAAACCAGAAAAGAGAAATCCCTCCTAGGGCACTTTTCCAGAGGCAGGCGGCCCCAGTGCTAATGTGCTCTTTTCCTCCAGGTCATGGAGACTATTCCCACAGGGTCACTGCACCCTGGCTCCTGCACTCAGCCCAGAGTGTCCATCCTCAGTGTCCACCTCAAGGTATATATGGGGCTTTTTTTTCCTGCTTCTGTGTACCAGCTGCTGTAGCAAGCAAGAGCTGAAGGGAGGAAGCTGCATGAAGGTCCTCTTGAGAAGAAGAGAGGTGATGTGGGCAGACTCGATGACAAACAGAACAGGTTTTCCTCAGACAAAGCTGCCCTAACTTGTCCATATCATTTTCTCCTTGGACAGCACCCGAGTCCCAGAGGGACCAAATGTCCAACAGCAGCTCCATCACGGAGTTCCTTCTCTTGGCATTCGCAGAGTCGCGGGAGCTGCAGCTCTTGCACTTCTGGCTCTTCCTGGCCATTTACCTGGCTGCCCTCCTGGGCAACATCCTCATCACCACAGCTGTAGCCTGCGACCACCGCCTCCACACTCCCATGTACTTCTTCCTCCTCAACCTCTCTGTTCTTGATATCGGCTCTATCTCCACCACAGTCCCTCAATCCATGGCCAACTCCCTCTGGGACACCAAGGCAATCTCCTACTCAGGATGTGCTGCCCAGGTCTTCTTTCTATTCTTCTTTTTTGGTGCAGAGTATTCCCTTCTCACTGTCATGGCCTATGACCGCTACGTTGCCATCTGCAGACCCCTGCGCTACGGGACCCTCCTGGGCAGCAGAGCTTGTGTCCACATGGCAGCAGCTGCCTGGGGCAGTGGTTTGCTCCACGCTCTGCTGCACACGGCCAGTACATTTTCCCTACCCCTCTGCCAAGGCAATGCCATAAACCAGTTCTTCTGCGAAATATCCCAGATCCTCAAGCTCTCCTGTTCAGATGACTACCTGAGGGAATCTGGGCTTCTTGTGTTTAGTCTTGCCTTTGCTTTTGGATGTTTTGTTTTCATTGTGCTGTCCTACGTGCAGATCTTCAGGGCCGTGCTGAGGATCCCCTCTGAGCAGGGACGGCACAAAGCCTTTTCCATGTGCCTCCCTCACCTGGCCGTCGTCTCCCTGTTCATTAGCAGTTGTATGATTGCCTACCTGAAGCCCCCCTCCGTCTCTTCCCCAGCTCTGGACCTGGTGGTGGCAGTTCTCTACTCGGTGGTGCCTGCAGCAGTGAACCCCCTCATCTACAGCATGAGGAACCAGGAGCTGAAGGATGCCCTGAGCAAACTGATTCAATGGGTTCACCTTCAGCAGCAGTAAGCTGCCCGTCTCTCCTCACAGGGCGTTCCGAATTTGGGCCAGGACAGGCTTGTACTTTATTTGGTTTGGCATCTGTGATGATCGGACTCATACAGAAATGTTTGAATTCAGTCCATATCTCCAGAGGCATGATCCCGCTTTGCCCTTTAAGCCCGAGGCTTTAGGTAAATGTGTCGTCGCAGTAGCAGACCTGTCTGCCCGTGGCGCAGCTCCGTAATAAAGGGTGCTCCGTAATAAAGTGCAGCGCCTGGAGGTTGGCTTCTTCTTCTGGCTGAAGTCAGGAATAGGTTCCAGGAACTTCCCTCTCCATGGGCTGCTGCCCCGCTTGCTTCTCCATGGGCTCATGGGAAGGGTCAGAGGGAATGAGGGATGGACTCAGCTGCGTCACGTGGGTGTCCAGTGCCACTGGGGATGGGGAACAGGCTCTGAATTGCCTGCTCAGGGCTGTTCCACTTGCAGCAGAGCTGAACGGTAGCTGCCCGGCTTTCTGGAAGGGAACCCGGAGCCCCCAGGAGAGCAGAGGGCATGTACAGGAGCCATGTTCCTGAGGTGGGCCTGACAGAACAAGAGACTGTCCAAGTGATGTTATCCAAAGGTGAAGCACTGTATTTAAGTATCCACAAGCAGACAAGGTCTCTGCCAACACCAGGAGAGGCAGTGGGGAGCCAGAAAGACCAAGACAAGCACACTGCTGGGCGATTAACGTCTTCCTTAGTAAAAGAACATGGGTGGGTCAACATGCTCCCTGGCCAACATCCGGAGTCAGAGGGAATGCTTTGTGCTCCTTCCACAGCTGCAGACCTCTGGGAAGTGCTCCCATCTACCCAGAGCTGCTTCCCAGCCTGACCAGCGTGGAGTTACGCCATGGCCCAGGGCACCACAACCCCCTTTTGCTGCAGAGTGGCACCACCAGCTCCAGGCCCTGCAGGGAACACGGGGAGGAGAGCAGGAGCCCCAGGAGGTGTGAGGATCAGAGGAGGGATGGGGAGAGGTCAGACAGGAGCGGATCCAGGCTGAGAATTTCCTCACAGAGAAGAATGCTCGTGCTCAGCTAATCCAAGGCAGTGCCAAGGGTTTGGTCACCCTAAAGCATGCTCGTGGTGCAGCGTCAGAAGTGCACGCTGTCCTGGTACACTAGCAGGCCTGGGGAGTAGCTGAAGGATGGGTGTCCCCCGCTCACCATCATCCCTCCTGAAGGGTGGCACCAAAAGGGAGGCTGTGACCCTGTGTCAGGGCTTGCACTGAAGGAAGAATAGACCCAGAAGCCACTTCATTTCACTGCTGTCCTTCAGTCCCTGCTGGACCACTCCATGACCTGGAGACAGCCTCCCTTGCCCAGTCTGCCAGTCCCTATCCCAAAAGTCACCTCCAAACAAGGCTACTCAGCCAGGGCTGAGCTGGAGGACAGGAGTCCAGCTGTGAGCACAGAGTGGACAAGGCCTCTCCCGGGTCATCTGCAGGGCTAGAAGCCTTTGTGTTCCCCACAGGAAAAGGCAGCATGTGGAGGAGAACCTGGGAAACTGCAGACCATCCCTATATGCCCCTGGACCCTCAAGAAAAGTCCCTCAATGCAAAAAGCCAGCCTGGCTTGATGCCCGCGTGAACAGACAGGAAAACCTTCCACAGCAGCTTCATTCAAGACCCATGTCCCCATACCAGCCAGTTCCAGCCCTCACCTTTCACCACGGCCGTGGGCAGCGCTGATCACGTTTCAACGTGACCATCTCCATCCTCCTGCTGGGCTCAGTGGCTGTATCAGTAGGACAGGCAGTCCTGCCCTGCCCCTGTCCATGCCCAGACCCCTGCAAACCACAGAGCAGGTGCGACTGGAAACCAGCAGCTGGAACACAGCTGAGACTGGGCAGTGCCAGCCCCGCCACTCCTGGCAGCCCCTCTGTAGCCAGAGCAGCTCTCCACGGTCACTAAAGGACTCAACGCTGCTTGTGGAGCCAGGTGTCCCTTGGAGGCTTCAGCCACTGGCACTACCTGCTGGGAACTGTGCACCCAGTGCCACGTGTCGGTGCCCTGCACTGCAGCTCATGGTGCCTCCTCTCTCAGGAGAACCACTGGCTGTGTTACTCCCTGACCAGTTGTGCAGAGGAGCTGCTGGAGGTCTTCTCTCTTGAGCCCCATGGCCCCTGGGATGGGGGGTGGAAAGGATAAAAGACAATGAGGACAAGACAAAGAGTGGCAGAAAGGAGCTTTTCTAAAGAGTTTTAGGGGTGGAGGGGAAGGGGGAAATCGCCATGACAGTGGATCAGCGCTAGATCAGGAGAAAGCACTGCCCAATCTGACCTAACCGTAAAGTTCTCCCTGCTCAGGGCAGACCATGATGCTCGAGACCTCCAGAGGTCACTTCCACGCCATACCCCTGTAGGGGGAGAGAATGCACGGTGGGTGCGAGGGTAGTGAACACTGCTGCGTGTTGAGGATTTGCTGACATTTGTAATCCCTGGTCAACCCTGTCCTCAGGATTACACAGTGACTGAGTTCATCCCCAAAAGGAGGATGGGCACGAGGCACCAGGAGTCCAACTAGCACAGGGATACCACAGAAAATTTCTCAGAAATGCTGCCGGGCATGCCAGAATCACAGAGTAAGGAGTGTTGGAAGAGGCCTGCGTAGACGGCCTAGTCCAATCTCTTGTTAAGCGAGCTTGGCCACCTGGGGCAGGTTGTCCAGGACTGGGATTGAATATCCCCACGGAGGGAGACACCACAATCTCTCTGGGCAACCAGTTCCCGTGATCAGCCACCCACAGTCAAGAAGTGTTTTCTTACGTTCAGATGAAATGTCATGTCTTTCAGTTTGTGCCCGTGGCCTCTTGTCTTGTTGCTGGGTATCCCTGAGAGCCTGACTCCCTCTTCTCCATGTCCTCCCATCAGATATTGATGGACTTTGACAAGAACCCTCTTGGAGCCGGCTCTTCTCTAGGCTGAACAGTCCCAGCTCGCTCAGCCTCGATTCACGTGAAGGGTGCTCCGGTCCATTAACCATCTTTGTGGCTCTTCATCGGACACACTCCTCTAAGCCCATGTCCCTCCTGTTCTGGGCAGTCCAGCACTGGACACGGCACTGCAGAAGTGGTGTTACCAGCGCTGAGGAAAGAGGAAGGCTCACCATCCTCATCCTGCTGGGAATGCTATTCCTAATGCACCCCAGGAAGCTCTTGATCTTCTTTGCCACAAGGCCACACTGTTGGCTCATGGTCAGCTGCTTGTCCACCAGGAGGCCCTTCTCTGCCAAGGCGCAGAGAAGCTCTCAGTCAGTCAGGCCCCAGCCTTTACTGGTGCAGGGCATTATTTCTCCTCACGTGCAGACTTGCTTTTCCCATTGTTGAATTTCATGAGATTCCTTTCTTCCCCGTTCTCCAGCCTGTCGAGGTCTTTCTGGATGGTAGAACACCCATCTGTTTTATCTCCCAGTTTTGTGGCATCAGCAACTTGCTGTGTTTGCCCGATCCTTGAGGTTCTTGATGAAGAGGTTAAGCACTGTAGGAGCCAGTATGAATGCCAGGGTTACACGAGGGACTGGCCTCCTGCTGGGCTTTGTGCCACTGGTCTGAGCCTGTCTATTGGATCAGTTCTCAGTCCACCTCAGCTTCAACTTGTCTAGCCTACCCTTCCTCAGCTTGTCTTGGAAGATGGTAGATGAGACAGGCTGACAGCTCCCCAGATCCTCCTTCTCGCCCTTCTTAAAGATAGGACTTACGTGTGCTTCCTTCCAGTCCTTGGGAACCTCTCCCAGCAACCATGACCTTTCCAAGTTCATGGAGAGGGGCCTTGCAGTGACATTGGCCAGCTCCCTCGGCACTTTAGGGGGATACGAGCACATCGAGGGCTAGTCGGCACGGCTAAGCCTCCCTGACATGGCCACCCCCACGGGGGCACACCTGGGCAGCAACAGCCCCCCCCGGGCAGCAAGGTCCTCCTCAGCCACTGGTGCTGCCACCCCCCACCCAAGCTGTTGGGGACCTGGCAGGCAACATTGCACTGCCCGAGGATGTGCTTCTGGAAGAGGTCATAATGCTCTTTGATTGCTCCCTGGATCATCCTGGTGGGTCAGCCAGGATGGTCCCAGCAGTGTCCCCACACCTGGCAACCCTGGTGGCACCGGCGGCACCATCTCCCACTGTGACATCGATGCACTCTCGCTGCCCATGGAGCTGCTCACCCCTGACTACAGCGTCCCGGAGACATCCAACGCAATCCTGAGCGTAGACCGATTCACCACCATCGAGATGGAGCCCCAGGAGCCACGGTCAGCTGCAGGGATGAACCTGCCACAGTCCCAGCCTGGTCTGCCCAAAAAACCGGGGGGAAAGCACCGTAAGAGCACCTTGCCAGAACTACGCAGTAAGCACAGGCTTCCCGTAGCCAGCACTGGGGTGGAAAGGTGGGATTAGACCCACAGCAGGGATGAGATGGAGATGGACTGGGGTGTGGTGTAGTTGGGGGTGAAGTGGGGTGGTGTTATATTATAACAGCTTTTGTGACACCTTTGCTCTTTTTTTTTTGTTCTGTGAAAAGCTGTTTATCCAGAACTGCTCCGTGCCCATGCGGAGGCGGGGAGGGAGCACAGGGAAACACCACCCAAGATGGGCAAAAGACCCGCTGAGCCCCACATCAGAGCCAGAGAGCCCCGAAGGGCACTGGGCCGTCCCCAGGGCTGAGTCGCTGCCAGCGGGGCAGGCAACGGTGACTCGCCTATCCCCTTCCATGGAGGAAGCAGCCCTTTGACGGGGGAACCAGGACAGACGGGTCCCTGCAGGACTCACAGACGCAGCGGGGCTCAATTTATGGGGTTTCATTCTCATGCTGTATGCGGGAATTCTGTGTATTCTGCCACCAGTTGGTCACTTGGGCCAGCTCTGCCAGCTGTGTCCCCTCCCAACTTCTTGTGCACCCCCAGCTGACTCCCTGGCAGGGTGGGGCGAGAAGCCGAAAAGGCCTTGACTCCACGTACGCTGGACTCGGCAGTAACTAAAACATCCCTGTGTTACCCACGGCTGTTTTCTGCACAAGTCCAAAACGTAGCCCTATACCAGTTAACTATGACAAAAATTAACTCTACCCCAGCCCAGACCAGCACAACAGGCAGTTTCTTCCTGCGAGTCCTGCCCATCTTCATCTACTGCCAAGACTTCGTATCTGTTGCTGGTCGGTATACACAAGGAAACGGGGGGAACGTGATATCCTGCCACCATGCGTCACCACAGACCATGACGCGTCCTTCCCCAAGGCGCCGTCTCTTTGCTGTTGGTGCTCCTTGTCTGCTAGTCCTTGGAGGCCAGTGTCTCAGGACCGGATTTTTCTTCTTTGCCACACCTCAAGCAATACTTTATCCATTTTTTTTTTTCCCCGTCTAACACAGCGTCGCCCGCTGACTTCCTCCCGCAGCTCCCGCCTGCTGTCTGAGGGACTCCAACCGGAGCACACCTCGCGCAGGTGGAGCTTGCAACCCTCCTCCGCGCAGGAGTGCGGGGTACAGACCTTACAGCCCTCCACCCGGACGGCAGCTTCCCCGCGAGGAAGCCCTGTCTGAGTGGCCGCCTCCTGGGCCAGCCTGGCGAGGGAGGGAGATGGTGCCCAACCGCTGCGGAGCACAGCCCTCCCCCCGTGCCGCTGCCACCAGCCTTCCAGAGATCCCAAAGCCTAAGAAGCCTTTCTCATTCCCTGGAGACCTCAAGCTGCTGGGTGGGTTTGCATGGCCAACGGCTGTCTGGGGTCGAGGTGACCATCGGGGCTGCGGCATAAGGCTGCAGGTGGGCAGAGCAGGCAGCAGCCCCGCAACGGAAGAGCACGCTGCCCTTCTCCCGCCTCCTCCCACGCAAACCGTCCTTCGAACTCCCGCTTGCAGCGCGCTGGTTCGCTGCCGCTCACCCAGGGCCTGCTGATACATGGCTTCTGGAATCGGCGGAGTCCTTGCCACCTGCAGAGTCATAGAATCATAGAATCATAGAATCTTCATGGTTGGAAAGGACCTTTGAGATCATCGAGTCCCACCATACACACACACACACACAAAAAAAAAAAAAAAAAAAAAAACAACAACCTACAATCACTGCCCTTCAGAGCATGCCCTGAAGTGCCAAATGTAGACATTTCTTAAATACCTCGAGGGATGGGGACTCAACCGCCTCCCTGGGCAGGCTGTTCCAGTGCCTGACCACTCTTTCAGTAAAGTCATTCTTCCTGATATCTAACCTAAACCTCCCCTGCCGCAGCTTCAGACCATTTCCTCTGGTTCTGTCGTTATTCCCCTGGGAGAAGAGGCCAACACCCCCCCTCTCTACACCCTCCTTTCAGGTAGTTGTAGAGGGCAATGAGGTCTCCCCTCAGCCTCCTCTTCTCCAAGCTAAACATGCCCAGCTCCCTCAGCCTCTCCTCATATGCCCTGGTCTCCAGACCCCTCACCAGCCTGGTAGCTCTCCTCTGGCCACGCTCCAGCACCTCAATGTCCCTCTTGTACAGAGGGGCGCAGAACTGAACACAACACTCGAGGTGAGGCCTCACCAGTGCCCAGTACAGAGGCACCATCACTTCCCTGCTCCTGCTGGCCACGCTGTTCTTGATACAAGCCAGAATGCTGATGGCCTTCTTGGCCACCTGGGCACACTGCTGGCTCATGTTAAGCTGGCTCCACCAGCACCCCCAGGTCCTTTTCTGCTGGGCAGCTTTCCAGCCACTCTGCCCCCAAGCCTGTAGCGTTGCTTGGGGTTGTTGTGACCGAAATGCAGGACCTGGCACTTGGCCTTATTAAACCTCATACAGTTGGCCTTGGCCCATGGATCCAGCCTGTCCAGGTCCCTCTAGAGCCTTCCTACCCTCCAGCAGATCAACACTCCCACCCAGTTTGGTGTCATCTGCAAATTTCCTGAGGGTGCACTCAATCCCCTCATCCACAACATTGCTAAAGATATTAAACAAAACCGGCCCCAAAACTGAGCCCTGAGGGACACCACTGGTGACGGGCCGCCAAGAGGATTTCACCGCATTAGTCACAGGATGAGTTTTGCAAGAGCACCCTCTGTCTGCTCCATTTTAGCTGTGCACTTTGGGATGGGGAATCACGCCTGCTGTCGATCACCTTAAGAAAGACGCCTGGTAGGACTAATGGAGACGTAGATTGCTACTTCCCAAGTCTTTAGGCAGACTAAGACTCGTTTTATGAAAGCTACACAGGTGCCCCAACGATTAGAGAATGGAGCTCCACCAGATGTGCTTCCAGGAATGGGATGGCAGCGAGGAAGAAAGGGGTGGCTTGGCAACCACCCTGGGATTTGGGAAACTTAAAGAGTGCTCTCCTCTTCCCCCACCACTGCTTTCCTCAGGGAGATGTTTTCTTAAATAAGAAAACTCTACCAGCTAGGTGTGAGTTCACAGTAGCGTGAGGTAACTCACGTCGAACTGCAGCCAGTGTAGTGGCACTAATTAAAATCTGGAGCTTCCATTGGAGACCAAGGCATTTCCTCCACTCAGCCTATCTGCACCCCACAGCTGACCCTGACTGCTGTGGGAAACAAGCGTCCTGGCCCTCCCGGCAGGATGGGGAAAAGCTTCAACTTGTCCCTCATCCGGCACCACGCACCCTGATGAAGATCTGGCTCTTCCTGCTACAAAGATGCGGGCATCCAAAAGCCGCAGGCTGTTAGGAGGTGCCCGCCAAAAGCGGTTCCCCTAGGGGGTGAGAACAAACCTGGGTTTTGTCCCCCCCCCGGCGCCTTTGCCGCGGGCGCCAGTCCCAGCCGTTTGGGATTTTGGTCCGCCGGCGCAGCTTTGGTGCCCATCCACAGGTCCGCCAAGGCTAGGAAAGCCCAGCGCCCCGCAGCTGGCGCGGCAGCGGAAGCGTTTCCCTCAGGGGGTGAGAACAAGCCCGAGTTGTCCCCCCCTGGTGCCATCGCCGGGAGTGCCAC